>NC_073224.2:65433750-67882500 GCF_029281585.2 Gorilla gorilla gorilla | reverse complement strand
GGATCACTTAATTTGTTCTCCAAAGGTTCTTCCTGATTTTTACTGAAAGCAAGATAGAGAACAATTTCTTTCAAATGCAGAGGCCTGTTTTTAAATTTAAAAATTAATTTTAAAATAGTTGCAGAGAGGTATAATAAACATACAAAAAATTGGCACACTTTGGGGTATGCAATTTACTAAGCTTCGACATATGTATACCCCATTGAAACCATCACCACAATCAAGATTGTGAACATATCCATCCCCCCTAAAAGTTTTCCAGTACCCCTTGGTAATTCTTTCCTTCTACCCCTTCTCACATACCCTATACCCAAGTAACCACTGATCTCCTTTCTGTCACTCTGTTAGTTTGCATTTTTTTAGAATTTTTTTATAAATGAAATCATACAATATGTGGCTTTTTTGATATGTTTCTTTTTCTCAGCATAATGATTTTGCGACTCATCCATGTTGCTGAGTGTCTGAGTAGTTCATTCCATTTTTTGATTGAGTAGTATCCCATTTTATGAATATGACACAATTTCTTTCTCTATTTACCTGCTGAGGACATTTGGGTTGTTTACTGTTTTTGCCTGTTACAAATAATACTGCTCATGATGCAGGGCAGGCAAATCCCAACTCTGGGGCTAAGCCCAGGAAGGTTCTTGATTTGATGAGTTAATGGGTGCAGCACACCAACATGGCACATGTATACATATGTAACAAACCTGCACGTTGTGCACATGTACCCTAGAACTTAAAGTATAATAAAAAAAAGTTAAACGCTTATCAACCACATGATCCAGCCATTCTACTCCCAGGTATTTCCCTAAGAGAAAGGGAAATACATTTCAATATAAAAATTTAAACACAAATGTTCATCGTGAGGTAAGAGGAAGGACTCGACTCAGGAGGTAGGACTTGACTACAGAGATAGGGCTTGGACACTGGACTAGCTGAGGACTAGCTAAAACACGGAATAAGGCAGAAACAGCTTTCCATTAGACACACCCACCAGTGTGTTATGTCAGTTTACCATTGTCATGGCAATGCCCAGAAGTTACCACCCCCTTCCATGGCAACAATCCAATGGCACAGAAGTTACCACCCATTTTCTAAAAATTGCTGCATAATCCGTCCTTCAACTTGCATGTCATTAAAAGTGGGTATAAATGTGAGTGCAGACCTGCCTCTGGGTTGCTACTCTGGTCACACTGCCTATGGAGTATCCCTGCTCCACAAGGAGCTGTACTTTTGCCGCTGCCGTACACTGCCATTTCAATACAAGTTGCTGTTTAACACCACTGCCTTGCCCACTCTTGAATTCTTTCCCTGGTGAACAGGTTTTAAATGTAGATGAAAGTGTCCTATTCTGAGGGGGGAAAGTCAAAATGACATTTATTAGAAAAAAAAAAGAAGTGAGCACTAGGATTTAAGGCAGAAAGGCTAAATCTACGGTTTTGTACAAATACAAATGGGCTTGCACTTTATGGATAAGGACTGCCCTTACCTGTAAAGATGTTTATCCCTGAGCCTTGAAGAAAAAGATAAACACCATCTTTCAGTCTTTTGTTTGTACAATAAGAAGGCCTGGAAAATGAAAACCCATTTTCTGGATTGGTTAAACTGATGTTTTGCTCCTGAAATCAGAAAGATTTCTCTTACCTTACCAGTAAGAGGCTACCTTTAAACTGTTGTTTGATTTTGAACAAAGTCCCTGGCCACCAAGAACCTCATGAGTTCCACCCCAAACATGTTGAAGTGGTCTATTGTACTTGCCCCCCACACACCATGTGTCTGATTCAGTCTCTAGATCAGGGGGTTATAAAGACCTTTAGGTCTCATTACACAAATTACACTATGGAAAGGATTGTCAATGCTACGGCAGAGAACCCCTATAGAGAGACCATTTTGAAAGTCTGGAAGAATTACACCATTGAAGATGTCATCATTATTATAGAAAAAGCTCTGAAAGATATTAAGCCCAAAGCAATAAATTCCTGCTGGAGAAAACAGTGTCTAGATGTTGTACGTCACTTTACAGGATTTACAACAAAGCCAGGCAAGGAAATCGTGGAAGATTATGGATTTCTCAAAAACAATGTGAAATAGGACAGTTCCCTGATCTCCCTCACAGGACATATAACAGGGGTGTGGCTAGCCTGTTAGGTTACTGCTGCTGCTCAAACCCCTGAGAGGAGAGGGAGCACACAGACAGACAGGTGCAGGAGCCCAAGTGGGTATGTGTTACAGTGTGCCCTTTTAGCCCTGCCATCCGCAGACAGCTTAAGTGTTAACCAGCTCAATGGACCCTCTGCCTTTTCACAAGGGCAGAGGTCCAGTGTGACAGCTTTCTGTATCCAAGCTCTTGCCTAGTGTCCCAGAAGAATTGGGTCACACAGGGGCTTGATAAATTCAGGGATTTATTAAATGGTAGAATTGGCTCTCAGCAGGATGGATGGGAAGCCGGAAGAGGGGGATGGAGTGGGAAGGTGATCTTCACCTGGAGTTTGGTGGTCCAGCGATCAAAGTCCTTTCTAACCACCTCTCTTAGAATTCAGACATTCCTCCTCTTCTCTCTTTCTCTGCCACCTTGTTTCACCCTTTGTCTGCTTGTCTCATCTCCCTGTCTGCTCATCTGCTTTTGGAGCCTGGGTTTGGAGTTTGCATGGGTACAGGATAGGGGGCGTGGTAGGCCAGAAGACTGCTTCTGGGGCATGAAACCAGGAATGACTGTCCCCATTTAGGGTCTTGGGTATCCAGGCTTGAGGGTGCGGCCTTTGCCATGGAACCATCCTCTTCTACCTGGTATTCCCATTCTCCTATCCATATCAAATGGGCAGTGAAGGGTTTCAAAATATACATTTTGAAGAAATTCAAGAGCTATTATAAGAAACACTACACTAGAGGAATTAATAGAAAATGACTTGATGTAGATGCCTGCTTTTGAACGTGTGCTGGACAGTGAGGCTAACGTTTGTATTTTTTGTAGAGAAGGGGCTTTTGCCGTGTTGCCCAGGCTGGTCACGAACCCCTGGAATCAAGCAATCCTCCTGCCTTGGCCCCCCAAACTACTAAGATTACAGGCGTGAGCCACCATGCTCAGCCAGTATATTTAAAATCGGTCACCAAGTTGGATAGTTACTAACTTAATAAAGTAACCATGTTATTTATAAAAACTCTAAAATAAAGTAAATTGTATCTAATTACTCAAAGATCAAAATGTTTTAAAATTAATTTTATTTACATATTTAAAAAGACACTCTACTTTGCCTTGCATAATAAGTATTCTTAAATAATGGATGGATGAGAGTTCATGAACTTACATTTACTAAATCATAATTACACATTCAAATTCATGGATTAGTTACCAAAAAAAGCTTTTTATAGTAGAATGTGTTTTATGTAAATTTAGTGGATTTTTTCTATAAATAAGTGATATTATCTTTCACACAAAACAACTTTTTTTATGCTTTGGTGATAGTATATTTTGTTCTACTTATATAGAATGTCATCAGTGACAGTATCAGCAAGATAATGGCATTGAGAACTGTTTGCTACAATAAGAACATAATTCCACCAGTGAAAATTCATGATTGAATGAAATGAAAATGGATAGTGCAAGAAACACGTTTAGGCAAAGTATGCTGTTCATGATAGAAATGTAATGGGTAATAGACAACTACGTTTAAACATTTTCTGGTCATTTATTTCATTCATCAGGTGCTTGTTATTGTTCAGAGGACACTGTATGCTGACCACATAAAATCCTCTGAATAAATATTTGGAAAGATTATTATTAAAATCAGTTAGTTTTTAAAACTGTGAAGAACTTAGAGACAGGAAGTTAAGTAGGATGAGATAAATAATATACAAGAAATTATATAGCAAATTCAGAGAAAATTAATAATGATAAAAACATTTACCTAGAAGAAAGCTTTTATAACAGAAATAATCTGTCAAGCAATTCTGTTATGATGCAATTTTGTTATAATAAGTCTTCAATATTTGTGTAGACTATTTTATTTTTCACTTATGCGATGAGAGAAAACCTTGACTCAAACAGTTAAAGGTTCATGGAACCTTTAGTTCAAATCTTCTCTTTGTCTTATTGCCAAACTCTCATTTATGTGACATACTCGTCCAGAATGTTCAGAATTATGATCCAAAAATATTGACTTCTTAGACTCATAAATTAATCAGATAAAAGTTTAAAAAGATTAATTTATGTGGTATACATTTACTGTATTTGTTTTAAAAATAAGAGTGTGTTTGTTGCTGTCTTACCTG
The DNA here is from genome assembly GCF_029281585.2 of Gorilla gorilla gorilla. Lineage (NCBI taxonomy): Eukaryota > Metazoa > Chordata > Mammalia > Primates > Hominidae > Gorilla > Gorilla gorilla. Next base: position 67,878,231 of record NC_073224.2, on the reverse strand, counting down.
TAATCCTCTACCTGATACATAAGCAAAAAAGGGAATTATAAATATGCCAACTATTTTATTCTGAATTCTGTTTCAATCCCTAACATGGAAACTCATGCAGTGTAGTTGACCAAAAATAACAATGATGATTGTTCAAAGGGAAAATTTAATAATTTTCTTGATATAAAATTAAATGTAATTTTTAGATGTTGACTAACCCAAAGAAAACTATTAGAACTTTGTATTTTTACTTCTAATCCATAGGTTTATTTTCCAAATTATTTTATTTTTTATTATGTTAACCTTTAAACCAGTAAATTCAAATGGCACTAGAGTCATTCATTATAACTAGTCCTTATATTATTTTAAATACTTATAGTAAATTGGGACATCTTGCCTTTAGTTTTCCCTTTTCCTGGTGTTCTATCTACAATATTCAAAATTTTGTAATACTATCATTTTCCATTTCATGGAAGATGAAGTTGAAAAATGGCTTATGATTCCAATTTAGTAAAACAGAAAACACACACACACAGAAGTGGGAAGGAAAATGCTAACACATGTTACTCTCATCTTATGGGACTAATTTATGTATCAATTTTAATTAATTTTAACTAATTATATATCAATATTAAAAAGTATATTTGTGCCTGCACACACACACACACACACACACACACACACACACACACATATGTATATGCATATGAATATGTATACTTTCTAGGGCTATGGTTTCCAGGTATAAAAATGGTAATTTAAAAGACTATTTAGTCGACTGTCTAAAACCCAGTGAACTCTGTAGTCTTTTAAATTACCATTTATATATCACTACTCGCACCACTACTGCCTAAGCCAACATTCTATGTGCATCAAATCTCAAACCAGTATGAATGAAATCATGTTAATTAGAATAATACTCCACGCTAGGGGTTTCACCCACCCAACTTATAATTAACGATGGTTATACAATGACTGAGTTTTCTCTGTTTAAACTTTTTATAGAATGCCATGATGAGAGTATACTTTCTACGGCCTATATTAGCTCAGTTGCCTTCAAAATCCTGACCCTAAGGAAGGAGTCAGGTATTTGTATTGTGATGTGATCCATGAAAACAAGAGAGCAGAAGCAGAAGAACAAAAGACAGAAGAAAGGAAGAAACACTGAGTTATCAAGCTTGTCATCAGTAGGAGAAAGTAGGTGTCAAGCAAGATACTCACTGAGAAGCCAGGTTGGATCTTTTCCAACTTTTCTCTCTGAGAAACAAAAATGTTTGTACACTAATGCCTCACCACCATTTTATTAAGTTTTGCTCCACAGGATGTTAAGATAGTTAAAATTTCCAAGTTTGTACATGTATATGAATATGTACATATATTATAGGCTTTCCCTCATGGTGGTGAAAAGGGAGTTTTAGAAAATAAAGAGAGAAGTATGCTAATCACAGCTAAAGTGAGATGTTGTCAAAATACATCTAGTCACCATAGCGACAAGTAGAGTAAATAGCTGTCTTGAAAAGAGTAGTTGAAGCACAAGAGATGTCCAATACCACTTCAGCTACCATAAAAGACATGGACTTTTATGAGATTGATAAAATAAATTGAATTTTGTAAGACAATTTCAATGAGTGCAGATGGCAATTAATAGTTTGGAAAGGGCGTGATGGTTAACAAAATTTTCACTGGCTTTGTCTGATTATATTATCATTATATTTTGGGAGAGACATATTGATGGTATTAAAATTTTATCATTGATTCAAAAGACAAAAACAGTTGAATGAGTGTTCTAACCTCTGCTGGTATTTAGCACAAAAGCTGCTGTCAAAGTCACAACAACACTGATGGCAAGGGTTTTAATGTGTGACACCTGATTACTTAGAGATTTATTATGCCATAGGATTCATGAATGTACACATAAAAAAGGTGAGGGAGATGGATCAAACTACCTGAAGGTAAACAAATTTTTACCAAGGACTTCTTTGTAGTATTTCCTATATTATGGAAACAAACGTGTTAAGTCCTTCCAGAAGCAAATGAGGAAAGTATCCTTGAAAGAAAACCATAAAATATAGAAAGTATTGAATAAATAAATGAGTATATTTTAAAATAACAATCTCATTACTATATTCCAAGCATAACAATGACATCTCATATTGAAGTAAAATGTATTTTTCTTTTGTTCTGAAAGACTTCATTGTATATAATAGAGAATGTTTTGTTTTAGAAACACTGATTATTCCATTGTGGGATGCAGTATTTTCAAAAGATAAAGGATCAGAAAAAAAATTTAAAGAAACTGAATTTAAATATATATGGTACCATAAAAGAATTCTATGTCATAAAATGCACAGAAAAACGGGTGAAATTGCTGTTTGCAGAAATAAAATAGTAGCATTTTATGGATTAGAGGGATTTTATGATGCTGCCTAATGATTTTCTTTGTTTGGCCAGTGTGCAAATGCTGCAGCATCCGTAGTTTTCCAGGTCTAAATTGAGAGTTTGCTCATACACATGGCTTTCCTCCAGCTATTTTATGAACCTCAAGCTTGTTAGATTTCATGGTTGAAAATGCAGTTTCCTTAGATTTAAGGTGGCCCACATCACCTCAATGTGGATCATTTCTTTCATATTGTACCTGTACTTAATGACTGTGTCTATAGATCACAAAATAAAGTGGTGACTTGGCAAGTACATATTTTGTCTGTTTTATTTATGGCTCAAGAAGGGATCGTGAATGTCTAACTCCACCACAACCAAAGCCACTTAAAGCAAAGGAAACTAAGAACCAGGAAATTTAAAGAGTTTCTGTAAGGTTTCTTTACTGTCTAGTAAATTTATTTTGCCTTATTCCAAGATATATTGAGTAACTGCAAAGCTAAAATTAATGTATGTAAGATGCCAAATCATCTATATTGATGATTAAACAAAAATATAAAAGTATATTAATTTCATTTTTAAAAAACAGAAAATTGAGGTGGAAAGAAAATGTGGAATCAGTCACTTTAAAAGTATTATTTCTTAGGTATAAAAACAGAGCTCCAGAAGTGTGACATGACAGACCTTGGATCACATAGTTCATAGGGAATTATAACCTTAAACTAGTCACATAAGTTTATTATCCTTTGTATGACAACATAACAGTACGTTTTAGTTTAAAGCCCTGAATTTCTAAATGTTTCTAGTAGCATCTCTGTGATAATTAACATCTAACTATAAAGTAGAAATAAAGAAATAACTTATTTTATAATAAATCTGTCATTTTTTTCAGAAAGAAAATAAGGCAATTATACTTTGATTACAGTAAGAAATCTTTTTAAAGATTATTTTTCAAATAGAAAATTAAGCAGTTGGGAAAGTTAGACATTCTAATAAATATTAACTTTAAAAATATTTTCCACAGTATAAATTATTAAATTTAAAAGTTTTTTATGTAAATTAGCAGGATATCAAGTATGTAATGTATTTTAGAATATGGAAGTTGTGCTTCTTAAGCCTGGTGCCCCAAAAATTCACTAGCAATTTTCACAAGGTATAAAGGCAGTGATTTTTCTGTCCCTATTTTGAAAATTGCTCAACATATCTCTTGTCTTTACTGGAAAAGCACTGTGAAAATCTACACTCTAAGATCCCAAGTTGAGATCCAGACATACAAAAAATAATGTATAGGGAATCATGTCCCAAGCTCTTGCAAAAGAGGAAAATGGGATGACCCAAATAATGACACAGAGGAGAATTGTGGTGCAACAGGAAAAGACATTAATGGAAATAATAAACAATAATGGCAAGAAGTATGGGAGGAACCTAAGAAGTATGAGTGTTGACATAGTTTATGAATGAGCCAAATCTCTTCAGGTTTATAATTTATAAAACATTTGCGGGCATCACGGGACTAAGAAACAACATTATTTCTAAGTGTAAACACTGGATGCATTTTAAATATTTATCTATCTACCCCTCTGATTATTTAGCTATTTATTGTAACAGGGTCTACTCTGTCACCCGGGCTAGAATGCAGTGGCCTGATTATAGCCCACTGCAGCCTAGAACTCCTGGACTCAAGTGATCCTCCATCTTGGGCTTTCCAAAGTGCTGAGGCTACAGGAGTGAGCTACCGTGCCTGGCCTTACTATTATTTTCAATGATACTCTTTATTTCATTTATCTCTTTCCCATGTTTTGTCTCTTTTTTTTCACTTTTTCCTTCTTCTTTGCTCTAGCTCTCCCTTCTTCCTTCCTTTTTTCCTCATTTTGTTTCTTCCATCATTTCTTTTTTCTCTTCATTTTGTACATGCTTACTTGAGAAGACTCAGTAAATTTTACCAGTGTAAAGGGCCTATTCAAATAATTTCAAGTCCTATACATTGACAACATTTAATAATGGATATTCACCAAATTCTGAGCATGACTGTTCTTTGGCATTTTTTTAGGGTTGCCAAATACAATACAGGAAGACTAGTAACATTTGAATGTCAGATACACAAGTCAATTTTTAGTACAAGAATATCTCATGCAATATTAACTTGGTGTTAAATGTTTTGATTTGCTAAGCTGATAACCCTGTTTATTTAGTCTACTAATATCTTATATAAAATAATAATAGTAATAGTAATAGTAATAATAATTCACATGGTAACTTTTTTTTTGGCCACACACATATGTGTTTTCTGATTTATGTAAGTTAAGAATCTGAGCTTTAAGAGCAGATACTTCTGAATTTTAATCAAGTGGGTGATCTGATCAAATCACTTACATCTTTCAGTTCATTTTTTCTCATTTCAAAAATAGTAATAATGTTAGTAAGAGCTCCAGAGTCTTATTGTGAAAAATAAATAATATTATATGTAAAGTAACACGAAGACTGTTCTTATTTGTAAGGTTATAATTTCAAAAATGAAATGAAATAAAATAAGATAAAGTTCTTCAATAAAGTATAATAACAACTTCCCTCCTTGTTATATCTATTAATTTCAAAGTCAGGGATAATAATTAGTTTGTTTATACATGAAGTGCCTTTGTCACTTAAAGAGGAAATTAGGAGTTCACGTACTGAGCCTGCAAAATTAGAAATCAGAACTTGGAGAGTTAAGAGGTATTTTGAAAATATACTCTAGCAAAACAGGCCAATCTGAAGTAAGAATAAGCTGGTCATTAAATCCTGTACTGTCAGTCAGACAAAGTAGCAAATTTGAAAAAATATTCATAAATACTGATTGTCAAAGATTACAAGTTATTCATCCAGAGTATACTACAAATGAAAGGTTTTATTACAGTCAGATTAGGTAAAGGGATATACTGCAACCTGCTTTCAAGAAACCACAATACAGTCTTGGAGAAAAGAAACCTAAACAATCACTGTAAAACAATGTAGTAAATATGGAGCTATAAATAGCCCAAATTACAAGGAAAATTTTAGTGTAAGTCATGTCTGAGTTTAGATTTTAAAATTAGCAGAAATGAACGGGAACGAAGGAATAAAAAAACATATTACAATCATGGGGAGAGCATGAGTAAAGTGTCAATATTATGCATACATGTTACTATAAAGAAATAAATACCCATGATCCTAAAATGAGAAGAAGAAATCATCAAGAGATAAGGATAAAGAGTGTAGCATGTCCAAAGCAAATTAATGATGGTATAATGTAATGTTTAAGAGCTCATTAATATTCAAATTTAAAGCATTATTTTGCCACTTGTTTCTGGGAAACTTTCTGCCATTGAAAGCTCCATGAAGAAAAAGGGAAAAGATGTGAATAAAAGGTATGTAAAGCAAGAAGCACTTTGTCCTTTAGGGGTGGGGATAAATGATGCTGAACATATTAATGATGGCTTAAGAATCATAGTGTCTTACATTATGAAATTTTCCTGGGATCTCTAGATGGTTATGCAAAACTGATATTTAGACTTAAAACATGAAACTTAAGGACTTGTATTAGAGTTTTCCAGAGAAGCAGAACCAATAGGATACACAGATAGATATACAGTTAGATAAATATATAGAGAGATACATAGATACACAGAGATACATAGATACATAGATAAATATATAGAAAGAGGTTTCTTATGAGAGATTAACTCATATGATTATGGAGACAAAGAAATCCCCAATCTGCCCTCTGTAAATGGCAGGACTAAAAAAGCCAATGTTGTAGTTCCAGTCCAAACCCAAGGGCCTGAGAACCAGGGGAGCCAGTAATGGAAGTTCTGGTCCAAGCCTGAAGATCAAAGGAACAGAAGTACTTATGGTTGATGCCCAAGGGTAGGAGAAAATAAATGTCCAAGATCAAACAAATTAAGAAAGTTCACCTTTCATCTACCTTTTTGTTCTATTTGGACCCTCAGTGGATTGGATGATGGCCCCACACATTGCTGAGTACAATCTTCTTTACTCAGTTTATTGGTTCAAATGTTAATCTCTTCCAGAAACACCCTCACGATAACCCAGAAAAAATGTTTTTCAGGCTATCTGAGCATGACAGCCCAGTCAAACTGACATATGATATTAACCATCACAAGTCTGATGTGTTACCTAACACTTTAATTTGAAGATAAATCAGTACATTGAGTAATTGTTGAAATACATTTCAGTTAAGAACCCATTTATTGCCTTATTCTAGCACAATGTGTAAAGGAGAAAGGATAAATTCAATAGACTGAAAAAGGACCTTTGGAGAACACGTATTTTAAATATTAGGCTAAGCTCTTTCTCTTTCTTTTTTCCTTCTCTTCTCTGCCTTGGAGGTTCCATCTTAAACACACTAAGTGGGGGGGCAAAAAAAACATGTAGGCATCTTGGGGAGGACAGAAGGATTGACAAGGGTGGAGGACAGCTGGAGGCCTGAGAAGAATGAATAAGGTGTTTTCCCTAAGAGGCCTACGCTGGCACAGTGTGTCAGAGCCTGAGCAGTGAGAGAAGTGTTGGGGAGGGATGGTCCAACTGGGAGCGGAGGTGGAGGTGCACTGGAATCCAAGCCCAATCATGAGAAGCATCTCCACAGATGAGTGCCCTTGTTTGTTGCATCAGAGTATAATCAAGCTACAGGGCAAATGGGATGAAGTGGAGAAGCTCAGCATTGAATGTTGGAGTCTAGGTAGCTTGTGGAGAATATCCTTTCAGGGGAGAGTTTTAGAGTGAATGTTTGGAAACGGAGTGAGGTGAGAACACATATTGCAGGATGTCTCAATCCAGATGTACTAGGAAAGGTCTATTAAATAAGGGCACTCTGACACTGACTGTCAGAGTCTAAATGTGGGAAAGGGGGCTCTCATGAAGAGAGGCAGCTTAGCAAGGTGTGTCAGAACCCACGCAGGCCAAGCAAGGTGTGGTGGTGCTACAAAGGGATCAGGCATCCACATGGAGGAGAAATTGGCTGTGGTGATGGAAGATTAGTGCTATATGGGCAGGGGATTTTAACAAATAATTAAATATCCCAAGAATAATGAGAGCTACATTTCTCACTCTCAGAATAGGAAATTACTATTATGGAAAATAAGTAAGCTAAAGTGAATACTATGGATTTGGATGTGAATTGGAAGTACTGTTGCTAATGCTCATCATTGGTATAAAGAAATGGATGTAAGACCCCTGGAGATGTAAATGTGTATATTTTTGTATTACGTATAAATGTGTTTATATTCATACACATGAACTGGTGCCATAAGCATACAGTTCTTAACTTCTAAATATCGTTCTCCAACAAAAGCAACTAGGGCTTCTTGGAGAAATGACTGATTCCAAGGCACAAGGCCTGGAAAGAACAAGAAATTCAGGGTGACCATATAGATAGAGATATAAACATAGATATCCCTCAACATAAGGAAGTGCTAAGAAAATGATGGGTCAAAAGGAAGGTGCTCTCAGTAAGCAAATCTGTGACAATTTGAGAATCCAATAATTTAAAATAGTAGCAAACAGCAAATTGTAACAATGCATTTGTCAAAACTTTCAAGAAAAAAATCCCAGAATTCTACAAATGCCTTCAATATAATAAATATAACCAATTAGTATTATATGGTTGTAGAGATATAGCAATGCTTGACAGTAACTGTATGAAAAGATATTTTGTACATAAAAACGTGCAAAATATCATTACAGATTATCATTAACTGTACTTGCAATCAATCTTGAAGATAAGAAATATTAACTTTAAGCCCAAATCAAGAGTATTTCTTTCTTTTCAGGGGATCTGTATTATAAAACAATTATTACATTTTGAATTCCAGCAACAAAAATTTGTGGCAATCTGTTTAAATAAGTTCCTATGAATTATCTCCAATTCTACATCTGAGTCAACAATTCTTAAACAAATTATTATCTGTCCCTTTAGATAAAAATCTGCATACTTCTGTTTTGAATTAATTACATATTTTGGTAGGTATTGGTCATTTTACAAGATTAAATTTCAAATGTAGCAAATATATATTTCAGATGCTTTTCCTAATCCATAAAGGAAAAAAAGAAAGAAACTCTCAAAAGACACTGGAGTTTAATAGAAATCATTTTCTGTCAACATACTGTACTGTAGTAATAATTTATCACTGTAGATAAACTTGATCTACTGCAGTATAAGTACCAGTAAAATGATCTTCTAATGAGTATCAATATTTGTGCAGAGATGATGTAGAATGAGGCAGGAGAATAACCAAATGAAGATAGAGTTGCTGCTGCTTGAAATATATGAAAGACTTAAATGAACCAATCAAAATAACTACTGAGCAATCCAGCAATTGTGTTGGTATTCATCCAAATGTACTGGAAACTTATGTCTACACAAAAACCTGCATTTAGATGTTTATAGCAAATGTAATCATAAATATTTAAACTTGGAAGCAATCAAGATGTACTTTGGTAGGTGAATGGATAAATACACTATGGTGCATTTAGACAATGGGATATAATATATTGCTAAAAAGAAATTAGCTAAGCCATGAAAAGATATGGAGGAAACATAAATGCAAATTACTAAGTGGAAATAAGAGCATCTTAAAAGGCTACATGGTATATGATTTCAACTACATGACATTCTGGGAAAGGAAAAACTATGGAGACACTAAAAGGAGCTATGGTTGCCAGGGCTCATGGGAGAGGAAGGGAAGAATAGAGGAGAGATTATTTTTAGTAGAATGAAACTATTATGTGTGGTATGATAATCATATACACATATCATTATATATTGTCCAAAACCACAGAATGCGCAACACCAAGAGTGAACTCTAATGTAAAGTATGGAATTTGGGTGACAATACTGCATTAATATAGGTTCATTGAACATAACAAATATGCCGCTCTGGTGCAGGATGTTAATAGTGGTGCAGGCTGTGCCCGTGTGGCAGCAGGAACTATATGAGAATTCTGTACTTGACACACAGTTTTGCTTAAAACTGCTCTGCAAAATAAAGTTTATTTAAAAATATCTACTGTGTGCCTTGCACGAGGATTGTAGTCAGAAGACACTTAATCATAATCATTCTTAATTATGTCTTTTTTTTATTATACTTTAAGTTTTAGGGTACATGTGCACATTGTGCAGGTTAGTTACATATGTATACATGTGCCATGCTGGTGCGCTGCACCCACTAACTCGTCTTAATTGTAGTCAGAAGGCACGTAATCATAATGAATGTTTGATATCACATTGCATAATATCAGTTGTACTTACCATGGTAATCACTTGTTGCTGAATATAAAAGTAGAAGATTGTCAATACCATGTCTAATACTCATTCTCCTCATTACCCTGCTGACAATGTAGACCTAACTTGAAATTTTTTATAGCTAATTTATTACATAAGTTCATATTTAATTAACTCAAGTGAACTCAAAAAATATAGACCTACAAAATCGGAATAAAAGTTTCCTCTTTATAATACCGTACTTAAGGTTAAATGGAATAATGTATTTTAAATAATCTAGCAAAATAATGATGCTAATACTGCTCATATGTGACATTTTTGTGTGCCTTTGTTGCATCTTGTGCTTATTATAGTTATTTTTATTATAACTATTTTTAGCTAATAATAAAGAATTGTTCTACTATAACTATCACTATAACTATAAAATCACTTATGATTTAGTTATTTTTGTTCCCACTTCCCCTTGCTTTTTTCTTCCTGTGTCTCAAGTTTTGTAAAACTCCTGTCTTCCTTCCTTTCTTTCTTTCTTTCAATTAAATGATTTTCTGTTTACCTCTCTTAAAATTTTAGGTATATAGCTACTTCTTTACATTTGTGATACAAAGGAGATATTTTCTTGAAAGTCAAATATGTAACATGAGATATGAAATCCTGGAGGAAAATGTCTAAATGCTGCTTTTCACCTTACCTGATGAGAAAGTACAGTATGAAAAATTGACGATTGAAAATGAGAAGTTAATGACTAAATTGCCTGAGGACAAAGAAGAACTAATTTGACAGATAAGAAATTTATCGTGTTATCAGAAATAAAGCCCTCATAACAATCAATTATGCTTATACAAGTTCCTTGAATTTTGTGAATTGGAAAATGACATTGTATTGCTGTCATAAAATGTTAAACAGAATATAAAACACAGAAAACTGACATCAGAGTCAATACGGAGAGACCCCATGTCCCCCAGGAAACATCCTCTAACATTGAAGACAGCATAAATTGGGAGCAGAAAGATGGGATGAGAAACAAGTTATCTATCATAATATAACTGATTATATCTTAATAAATGTTTGAAATTATTATTATAAAATAAATTTAAAATAACAAATTATTACATTTAGAAATTTTTAAAATTTCCACTAAAATGGCAGAGTACGAGAGTAGGAGATACCAGTCTTATTTCACACACACACACACACACACACACACACACACACATATATATACACATATATGACATAATAGCGCAGGTAGGGCTCAAGGGCCCATTAAGGAATCTGCAACAGCACAGTAGAGCAAAAGAATATAAAGGAGAATAACCACATAGAAGGAATTGCTGGAGAGAGTGGCATACCTGAGATGGCAGGAGATGCCTAGGAGCAAAGAAGAAAGGTGGAGGCATTGGTATCAGCCATGTAGTGGGGACGACCATAGTCACCAGTGAACTCCTCGGCAGAGGACACCAGAAATTCTTGCCTCTGCAGTAGCCAACCATCATTTCTGCTGGGAAAAACCTTAGAGAGGTAGATATGGCTGCACTATCATCCAACTCCCAAGAAGCTGCTGCTGTTGAGTTGCTTTGGGAAAGGTGCCACCACCCAATCCAACCACATGCATGACCTGACCCTACAGCTGTGACTTCTCCATAAGTGCCCACACCCAGACCCAGGCCCTGCAGCTGCACTGAGCCTGCCCATATCTCAGATATAAAGGCCATTATCACAGTGAGCTACTTTGCACTCTAGACCCCAGAGCAAAGCCTTCACTATGCATGCTCTCATTCCAAGTACTGACTCAGCCACCATAGAAAGCCAGACTTGGCCCTAGCCCCAGAGGCGCACTCAGTTTGCATATGTCTATGGTCCCATCCTTGGTTTCCTGGCTACTTCACAAATATTCACACCTTTTATACTCTTACCAATGTGGTAGTAGGGGTGTCTGTGCCCTGGGATCCAGTGCAATTATTGTTCTGGTCCCAGAGCTGTAGTGTCACCACCTGTGCCTGTGCTCCAAGCCTCATTTCCATAGCCACTCTGTGGGTATTACTCACAGACACCAATGACACTGCCACTTCAAGCAAGCTCACCAGCCAGACACAGTGCCAAGAGGGATCCCTTAAACTACAACCTCCCCAATGGAAGACAAAGAGATCAAGAAGACCTCAACAGCCATCTCCACTGAATACCTCAACCACCCTCACCACCATTCCTGAAATTTGTAATGTTGGCCACTAATGATACCCGCAGTTTTCATTAGCACTGTCCCAGGTGACAATGCTGCACAGAGAATAATAGCTGGAACACAGAGATTAGTTGCCAGAACTACTGCAAGTAACCCAGAAAGCACCCTTACACAACCCTGTAGATAAGGGTCTTCTCACAATGAAACTACCCTGTAAAGTCTGCAAGATGTGACTATTCCACCAAGTCTCCAGACATCAACATAAGGCAATGAGAAACATGAAAGACCGGGAAGACATCAAACTACCAAAAGAATACAGTGAACTCACATTAGCTGATCCCAAAGAAATGGAGACACAGTAGTCCTGTCTTATCTGCAGTTTCACTTTCCACAGTTTCAGTTACTCATGGTAAGTGAAAAATTACACAATCAAGCAATTTTTGAGTCTTAAATTTTTAATAGTCCTGAGTAGAGTAATTAAATCTCATGCTGTTTCACTCTGTCTCATCCAGGAAATTAATAATCTCTTTGTCCTGTGTATCCATGCTATATATGTCACCTACCAGTTAGTCATCAATATCATCCTCTCCTAACAGATAACCATCAACATCATCATGGCTAGATGATCCAAGATTACTCAAAACAGATAGTCCTCCTTTTAACATATTGTAAGGAGTCAATAGTAGTCTAAGATTCATCACAATGCCTATGTAATACCCTTACTTTATCTAATCATGCAGGCATATTTTTTTATCTCACATCATCACAAGAAGGGTGAGTACAGTACAATCAGATTTTTTTTTTCTGAGAGAGGGAGATAAAGAGGGAGAGAGAGAACATTCTCATAACTTACAGCATATTATTATAATCATTCTATTTTATTCAGAGTTATTATCAATGTACTATTGTGCTTAATTTTTAAACAAAATTTTATCACAGGTGTTTATGTACATTTTAAAATGCATAGTATATATATATAGGATTTGGAACTATCCATGATTGTAAGAATCCACTGGGGGATCTTTGAATGTGTCCCCCACAAGTAAGGGGTGACTACTATATACAAACTGCCTGACAAGATATTCAAAATAATTATTGTAAGGAGCCCAGCAAACTTTGGGAAAATACACATAAACAATTCAGTGACATCAGATGAACAATAAAAGACCAAAACAATTTTTTTTTTTTAGATGGAGTTTAACTCTTGTTGCCCAGGCTGGAGTGCAATGGCGCAATCTCTGCTCATGGCAACCTCCGCCTCTCCAGTTCAAACGATTCTCCTGCCTCAGCCTCCCGAGTAGCTGGGGTTACAGGCATGCACCACCACACCCAGCTAATTTTGTATTTTTAGTAGAGATGGGGTTTCTCCATGTTGATAAGGCTAGTCTCTAACTCTCGACCTCAGGTGATCCACCTACCTCGGCCTCCCAAAGGGCTGGGATTACAGGCTTGAGCCACCAAGCCCAGACCAAAACAATATTTTTTACACAGAGATTGAAATTATGAAATAAAATCAGGCAGAAATTATTGAGCTAAAAATGCAATGAATTAAATAAAAAATGCACCAGAATGCATCAACCACAAAATTGATCAAGGAGAGGAAAGAGTCTGTGAATTTGAAGACTGGTTATTTGAAAAACACAAAGGATAAAAATTTTAAAAAATAATTAAAAGAAACAAAGTTTATGGGATTTATGGAAAAACATCAAAAGAGCACATTTTCAAGCTATAGCAATTTCAGAAGGGAAGAAAAGGAATATAGGGGTGAAAACTTACTGAAAAAAACTAATAGAAGTAACTTTACAAATCTGGAGAAAGGTACAAATATCCAGGTACAGCAGGGTCAAAGTTCTTCAAGTAGATTCAATACAAACAAGAATACAAAAGGACATTTTATAATCAAACAGTGAAAAGAAAAAGAAAAAAGAAAAAAAAATGAAATCAAAGACAAAGAGAGAATCCTGAAAGCAGCAAAAGAAAAGAAGCATATCACACATGAGAGAGTTCTAGTAAGAATGGCAATAGACTTTTCAGCAGGAACCTTACAGGCCAGGAGACAGTGGGATGATATATTTAAAGTGCTGAAAGAAAAAAAAATCCTGACTACTAATGTGTTCTATCACAAAGCAATCATTCAGAAATGGAGAGAAAAAGACTTTCCCAAACAAGCAAAACCTGAGGGAGGTTATTACAACCACACCTGTAATAAGAAATGTTCAAGTCATTCCTTCAAGCTGTGAAAAAAAAAACAACACCAGTTAGTAACACAATACATGTGTGAATGTATAGAACTCACTTGTCAAGTTAAGTACACAATCATGTTTACACAGCCTACATTTTTAGTGTAAAGGTTGAAAACAAAAGTATTCAGTGTAATAACAGCTAAAACAATTTGTTGAGGAATATGCAACATAAAATGATGGAAACTGTGACATCAAAAACACAAACTGGGAGGGGGTGAAGTAAAAGTGTAGAGCTATTTTGTGTAATCAGAGTTAAGTCTTTATCAGTTTAGAATCACCTGATACAATTGTGAGATATATGTAAGCCTTATGATAACAACAAAGCAAAAATGTAGCATAGATATACAAAATATAAAAAGTAAGGAGTCAAAGCTTACCCCTAGAGAAAATCATGTAGTCACTAAAGAAGGCAGGAAAACGGAAAGAAAGGGACAAATAATTCACAAAACAATCAGTAAACAACTAATAAAATAGCAGTAATAAGTCCTTACCTATGAATAATTATTTTTGATGTAAATAGATTAAATTCTGCAATCAAAAGACATAGAGTGGCTGAATGGATAAAAAACAGGACTCCACTCTGTGCTGTATACTGATGACTCACTTCATCTTTAAAGACACATATAGATTAAAAGTTAAAAGAAATAAAAATATGTTTCATGAAAATGGAAACCAAAAGAGACCAGGGTAAACTATACTTAATAACAGATAAAATAGATTTGATGGCCAAGACTGTAAAAACAAAGATGGTCATTATATAATAACAAATGGGTTAATTAATCAAGAGGATATAATAAATGCAAATATATATGTACCCAACATTGTAGCACCTAAATATATAGAAAATATTAATAAATCCAAAAAGATAAAAATGATGCAATGCAATAATAGTAGGGGACTTCAATATCTCAGTTTCAGCTATGGAAATATCATCTAGACAGCAAATCAATAATGAAATACTGGACTTGAGTATATTTTAGACCAAAAAGACCTACAAGACACGTACAGATCATTCCATCCAACAGTAGAAGAATACACATTCTTTTCAAGTGTATACAGATCATTCTACAGAACAGATCATATGTTAGATCAAAAAAACAAGTCTGAACTCATTTCAGAAGATTGAAATCATATCACATGCCATTTTTGATCACAATCATATGAAACTAGAATCAATAATAGGAAAAATTTTGGAATATTTACGAATATGTGGAAAGTAAAGATCATGTTTATAAACAATCAATGGATCAAAGAACATCAAAAAGAAAGTTAAAAATATCCTGAGGCAAATAAAAATAGAAACATAACACAATAAAACATATGGGATACAGCAAAAATGGTTCTAAGAGGAAAAACACCCATGCCTCCCACAAAAAAAAGGTATTCAAATAAACAATCTAATGTTACAATAAAGGAACTCAGAAAGAACAAACTAATCCCACAGTTAGTTGAAGGAAAAAAATTATAAAAATCAGAGCAGCAATAAATAAAATGATCCTAGAAAATCAATATAAAAGATCAATAATAATAAAAGTTGGGTTTTGAAAAGATAAAATGGGCAAACTTTTAGCTAGACTAAGAAAATAACAGAAGAATCAAATAAATATATCAGAAATGAAAAAGGAGATATAACAGATACCACAGAAACACAAATGACATAAGAGATAACTATAAACACTTAGATGACAACAAACTGTATAAGAAGAAATGGATAAATGTCTAGAAACATACAACATGCTAAGACTAAGTCATGAAGAAACAGATAATCTGAACATATGAAAAATGAGTACGTTCAACAGTACATTAAAATAATAGTTTTGCATAAACAAGTGGAGTTTATCCAGGTAACTAGGATGCAAGTATGATGCAATGTATGCAAATTAATAAATGTTTTATACCACATTACTAGATGAAAAACAAAAACAAAAGCCATATGATGCCCACAGTCGGGTCAGAATAGGTTTTTCACAAAATTCAACACTCTTTAATGATAAAAACTCTCAACAAAGTAGGTATGGAAGTAGTGTGCCTCAGCACAATAAAGTCCATATAGGACAAGCTCATAGCAGACTTCCTATTGAATTGGGAAAAGCTGAAAGATTTCCCTATAAGATTTGAAGAAAGGAAGAATGCTCACTCTCACTGCTTCTATTTAACATAGTACTGGAAGTCCTAGCCAGAACGATTAAGAAAGATAATGAAATAAAAGATATATTCAAATAAAAAGAAATAATTAAAATTTTCTGTGCTGAAGAAATATATATATATATATATGAAACTGTAAAGACTTCAAAAAGCTGCTGACACTAACAAACAAATTCAAGTTACAGCATACAAAATCAACATACAAAGAGCAACAGCATTTATATACACCAACAATAAATTATCTGAAAAAAGAATCAAGAAAATAATTCTATTTGTAATAGCTACAAAAAAGTAATAAAAAGTTAATACCTTTTACCAGTGAAGTAAAAGAAATGTACATTGAAAACTGTAAAATATTGATAAAAGAAACTGAAGAGGACACAAAAAATCCAAAAAAATGGAAGATATTCTGTGTTCATGGATTGAAAAAATTAATATTGTTAAAACGTCAATACTGCCCAAAGTGTTCCACAGATTCAAGGTAATCCCTACCCAAATTCCAAGGACAGTTTTGTAGAAATAGAAAGTCCAGCCCTAAAATTTGTGTAAAACCACAGCACATCCTGAAAAACAATAAATCTTGAATAATAAGAACAAAGCTGGAGGCCTCACACTTACCTGACTTCAAATTATACTACAAAGCTATAGTTATAAACAGTATGATGACAGCATTACACACACACACACACACACACACACACACACACACACACACACACACACACACATATTAATGGAACAGAATAGAGAGTCCAAAAATAAATTCATGTTTGTGGTCAACTGATTTTAAACAAGTTGCCACAAAAATACAATGAGAAAAGGGAAATTTCTTCAATAAATTGAGCTGAAAAAATTGAAGATTCACGTGCAAATAATCAGACCCATATTTCATATTACAAACAAAAATCAGCTCAAAATGGATTAGAGATTTAAACACAGATCAGAAACTGTAAAACTACTAGGAAAAAAATAGAGTAAATGCACCATGACATTGGATGAGTAATTATTCTTTGGATATGACCCCAAAAGCCCACGCAACAAAAGTAAAAATAAACAAGTGGTATTACATCAAACAAATAAGCTTCTGCACAGTCAAGGAAACAATCATCAGAGCAAAGAGACAATCTACAGAATGAGAGAGTATATTTGCAAACCAAATTTATAATAAGAGGTTAATACCACAAATGTATAAGGAATGCAAACAACTCAATACCAAGAAAACAGAAAACCTAATTAAAAATGACCTGAATAGATAGAGCAAATGACATGAATAGATAGATCTTAAAAGAAGACATACACATGGCCAAGAAGTATAAAAAAATGCTTAACTTCACTAATAATCAGGGAAATGCTAATTAATACCACAACAAGATAGGTGCACCTGTTAGAATCGTTATTTTCAAAAAGATAAAAACAAAACAAAACAAGTGTTTGTGTAGCGGTGGAGAAAGAACTTTTTCCCTTTTTTGTAAAAATATAAATTACTGCAGCCATTAGGGAAACAGTTTAATGTTTCCTCAAAAAAATTAAAAATATAAGAACCATATGATCTAGTAAACTACTTAGTATATATGCAAAAAAATATGAAGTCAGTTTGTTGAAGAGATACCTGAACTCCCCTAGTCATTGCAGAATAATTCATAATAGCCAAGATATTGAATCAACCTGAGTGTCCATTAATGGATGAATGGTTAAAAATATGTGATCTATCTATCTATCTATCTATCTATCTATCTATCTATCTATCTATCTATCATCTATCATTCTACACACACACACACACACAGACACACACACACACACACAGATAGTATTTAAACTTAAAAATGAAGGAAGTCTTATCATTTGCAACCACATGGGTGAATGTGAAGGACATTATATTAAGCAAAATAAGCCAGTCACACTAAGACAAATATTGCATGCTGACTTGAATGTGGGGTGTAAAAAAGTCTAACTCACAAACAGAGAGTAATATAATAATTAACAGAGGCTAAACGATGGAGGAATAGAGGTTGTGTTAGTCAAAGAACAAAAAATTTTATTTAGAATACGTTCAAGAGATTATGGTGATTACAGTTAATAACAATATATTGTATATTTGAACACTGAAAAGAAAGTAGCTTTTGAGTATTCTCATCACACACAAAACTGGCATGTGAGATAATACATATATTAAATAGCTTCAGTTAAGCATAGTAAAATGTACACATTATCAAAACATATATACTATACATATTTACACTTTTTACTTGTAAATTAATATAACCATGAAAATAAACTATCCTTCCAAAAATATAATAAGTGAAAAAAGAAGCAATGATATATGGCAAGAAACAGTAAATTACATGGCTCAGTGTCCAAAATGCATTAAAAATTAATGACATTAATCATTAAAATTATAAAATATTGATAAAATATAGATATTTCACATTATTAAATCACTGTGAAGAGGAAGGCAAAGAAAAAGCAGAAGCAGCAAAAACAAAATCAGCTGCAGCCACAGAGACCATATGTAGTTTTCAAAGTCTGAAATATTTAGTATTTGATTCTTTATTGAAAAATTTTGCAAATCTGGATACATTGCATCCTTTAATTATAATTATATTTTTTTCTATTTCTGATTTGAATTTTATAAATAAGATCTTACAGTTCATTTTACTTTTGGTTTGGTGTGAGAAGAAGGGATAATAATTGCTTTACTATATTTAATATCATTTAAAAAATATTTTGATCAAAATAGGAGAGAATTGTTGATTTAAACTTGGGACAAAATAGTTCGATTAAAGGCAAGAACCCAGATGAGTTGACCTCAGGGCTATAAATAATGAAAGTCAAAATTGGGTGGAAGTGACAAAAGAAAAAGACAATGGGTTTCATTATGTTTTAGATATCAGGGCCAAAAAAACACAAAATTGCATATGCACACTAATGTATACACATACATACAAGCAGGATCAGGCAATCATCATAGGTACTCAATAAATAGTACTTAAATATCATTTATAGATTGCATTTTAGAATTATTGAAATATATTGTTTTAATCTCAAAATCAGTGCTATTTGTTACTTGCCATAATAAAACATATAATGATGTCCTATTAATGTTAACTCATATTTTTTATTTTTACCTATATTAGAGAATGAATTCTGAGTAATGAATTCTATAACATAAATTATTTGCAACTTAAGGGCCATTGCTAAATTGATGCTGGTTTTATTTGCTTAAAACCCAGCAACTTAAGGGTTTGGACTGAAACTCCTTTGGGTTGCAGTCTGATTTGTGATGACACTGGTGACAAGTGAAGGAACATGCCAGGCAAAGTTCAAGACTGTTTCCTATCCCCACAGTTTCCAGCACCACCACCACCACAACAACAAACAAACAAAACAACATCTACTGAGTGTTTATTACTCACTAAGAGAGTTCTAAGAGTTTTACATAGATTCATACGTAAGAGCTTTATGTAGGTCATCAGTGGTTCAACAGAATATAGCTTATGTAGCATAAGGTACAGACCATGACTGCAGAAAATGCTATGTAGGAAGATTATTTTAGCAATATAACCAAATAGATTTATTTAAGTATTCTATTGGAGGATGATCCTTATTTTAGAGAATATTTATGGTTTAAGCTCATATATCTTCTCTGAGTAATCCCAAATGACAATTTTCTTTCAAATCATTTTTTCTTAATAATATTGAGAAATGAGCTTTCAAAAAGTGAATTACTGTTAGCTTGTGGGCATTAACTTTCCAAATTATGTCACTCGTCTAACTTATTTGGAGCCCCTTATGCCAATGGCGAATGTAAAAGAAGTTTTACAAATATATGTCCCTATGCCAGTTATTATTGTAATGTTTGTTATAAACAGTCTATCCTAAAAAATAAAATATTTATAATATTTTAGATTTTAGAAAGGTTAAATACAACTTTTAGTAAAATATTTTATTAGAATAACTCATCCTTAATATACTTTGTCATCAAGTCAAATAAATTACATAATGTCATAAATCCATAGGAAATTTTATATGATCACCTATGTCCTTATATTAGACAAAGGGAGGAATATATTATGTGTTGAAATACTACTTCAATACAAATTTTAAATAGTTATTGCTCTGCAGAGCCTTGTTGTTTGGAAGTCTGATGGCACAGAAAATTCCTTAGGCCATACCTCTCAAAGAAACTCAGCCTCTTTTATTTCAAATGATTCACCTTTTCAGTCACTCATGTATTGAAATCAGATGGCATTTGAAATAATGGCATATTTTTTGAAAAAGTATTAACAGATTAACTTTCTGCACCATTTAGTGTTATATCTCTTGGGTCTCAAAGACACCCTTCTAAACTTTGCCCATGGTGTTGGAGGTTCAGACTCTGCCAACTGCATTTTTTCTTTGCCAGTGAGGGAGAATGTACAAAGAGAATGTTCTGGAATTCTGAGAGAAGAGAGAAAGAGACTTGCCTTTTTCTGATGTAGTGCTGTTCCTGCCAGCATTAATTTAGCAATGGCCCTTTATCCTGGCAGAGGCACTGAGATCTCCATTATCCAGTTTTTCTTATGCTCATTCATAATCAGCTTCCCACGTGCTACCTTAAAGGTGGAACCACAAGCCCTGCAATGCTCCCTCTTCAATGGTATCAACATCAGAAAGCAGCACTCCCACACCTGATTCTGGGTCCGGAATTGGTTCCTTCCAATGGGTTCTTGGTCTTGCTGCCTTCAAGAATGAAGCTGCAGACCCTCGTGGTGAGTGTTACAGTTCTTAAAGATGGTGTGTCCAGAGTTTGTTCCTTCAGATGTTCAGATGTGTCCAGAGTTTCTTCCTTCTGGTGGGTTCCTGGTCTTGCTGACTTCAGGAGTTAAACCACAGACCTTTGCAGTGAGTGTTACAGCTCTTAAAGGTGGCATGTCCAGAGTTGTTCGTTGCTCCTGGTGGGTTCGTGGCCTCACTGGCTTCACGAGTGAAGCTGCGGACATTTGCTGTGATTGTTACAGCCCATAAGGGTAGTGCGGACCCAAAGAGTGAGCAGCAGCAAGATTTATTGCAAAGAGCGAAAGAACAAAGCTTCCACAGGGTGGAATCTGGGTCCTGGAATCGGGGTGGTGGAATTGGACCCCAACAGGTTGCCTGCTGGCTAGGGTGGCCTGCTTTTATTCCCTTATATTGCCCCACCCACATCCTGCTGATTGGTCCATTTTACAGAGAGCTGATTGGTCCGTTTTACAGAATGCTAATTGGTCCGTTTTGACAGAGTGCTGATTGGTGCGTTTACAAACCTTCAGCCAGACAGAAAAGTCCTCCAAGTCCCCTACCTGATTAGCTAGACACAGAGCACTGATTGGTGCATTTACAAATCTTTAGCTAGACACAGAGTGCTGACTGGTGCATTTATAATCCTTTAGCTAGGCAGAAAAGTTCTCCAAGTCCCCACCCCACCCAGAAGCCCAGCCTGCTTCATCTCTCAATTCTAGTCTCAGTTCCATAGAGCCTCTTCCCCAAACTTTTAGAATCCAATAAGCCAAATTCTTCTCTTTGTTTGCTAAATGATTTCTAGAATCTCTATCCATGTGTTATCCCAGATTCTTTCTTTAGCTGTTTAGTCATCTAACAAACTGATTAATGATTTCTTTGTATTAATTTCCTTCTGTAAAAATAAGTGGCATAGCTTTTGTTTTTCTTACTAAATAGTGGTTTATTTTTAATTAAATACTTGCCTTATTAAATGTCCAAACAAATCTTTTTTATTGTTAAATTAAAATTAAAGCAGAAGGAAAAGTAACTTATTTTTCTCAGTCCTCTTTCCACTCTATCCTCTAATAATTAGATTTAAAGGGAATCAGTGTTCGGACAACTCTTTTTAGAATGAAAATAATATATTCCAACATATGTATCCTCCATTATTGTCTCAGGTAAGTATTATATCTTCAACAGAAATGGATAGGGGAAGGAGGAGGTAAAAGAAAAGTATCTAATGTTTCTTATTTTTGATGATTGCATTTCTATGCTTTTGATTATGGACAAAATTTCCCTTTGATCAAACTCTTGCAATTAGGAAGCATATAAAGTGTCTCAGCAGTTGCTGAGATTCTTAGTGATATTTTTGTAATTCAGATCTACCCATGTTTATCAGTTACAACATCGGTAAATTTATCTCTATCTTGAAATCCATAATTATTTTTAACGTGAGGTAATTGGTTGTAGCCAAAATCATTCAGTCAATAATTAATCAAGACATTCTCTTACTATAGATTTACCCATTACATTTAATCACAAAACAGTTTATACTTGTACAATTTATTTGTATATTTGTTTAGAATTTTAACTTTGAATAAGGTATCTAAAACAAATATTCATTGTTAGCAAAAGGAGAGTTAAATTCTGCATTATTCTACTCGATCTTGCTTTTCAGATAGGAATCATGAAGTTCATGACTAAAAGTGAGCAATTTTGATTTGGGTACATTTTCTTCTAAAACATTTCCTATCTCCTTATATTTTAATTGAAAAAGGATTATCTAAACATGTATGGGTCAACTTGTTAAACCAACCCAAGTCATAAAAAGCAGGAAAATGGTCCTATAAATATTCTCTTTAATTTAAAAAACTAAAAATCTTATTAAAATGTAATCATAATGTATTTAGAATTAATATTTAAAAATAAATACTTGTAGCATAAGAAACTACCATCAGAGTGAACAGGCAACCTACAGAATGGGAGAAAATTTTTGCAACCTACTCATCTGACAAAGGGCTAATATCCAGAATCTACAATGAACTCAAACAAATTTACAAGAAAAAAACAACCAACCCCATCAAAAAGTGTGCAAAGGATATGAACAGACACTTCTCAAAAGAAGACATTTATGCAGCCAAAAAACACATGAAAAAATGCTCATCATCCCTGGCCATCAGAGAAATGGAAATCAAAAGCACAATGAGATACCATCTCACACCAGTTAGAATGGCGATCATTAAAAAGTCAGGAAACAACAGGTGCTGGAGAGGATGTGGAGAAATAGGAACACTTTTACACTGTTGGTGGGACTGTAAACTAGTTCAACCATTGTGGAAGTCAGTGTGGTGATTCCTCAGGGATCTAGAACTAGAAATATCATTTGACCCAGCCATCCCATTACTGGGTATATACCCAAACGATTATAGATCATGCTGCTATAAAGACACATGCACACGTATGTTTATAGCGGCACTATTCACAATAGCAAAGACTTGGAGCTAACCTAAATGTCCAACAACGATAGACTGGATGAAGAAAATGTGGCACATACACACCATGGAATATTATGCAGCCATAAAAAATGATGAGTTCATGTCCTTTGTAGGGACATGGATGAAACTGGAAACTATCATTCTCAGCAAACTATCACAAGGACAAAAAACCAAATACTGAATGTTCTCACTCATAGGTGGGAATTGAACAATGACAACACATGGACACAGGAAGGGGAACATCACACACCGGGGACTGTTTTGGGGTG
Organism: Gorilla gorilla gorilla; assembly: GCF_029281585.2. Taxonomy (NCBI): domain Eukaryota; kingdom Metazoa; phylum Chordata; class Mammalia; order Primates; family Hominidae; genus Gorilla; species Gorilla gorilla. The sequence goes on along the minus strand of NC_073224.2, from coordinate 67,854,556 downwards.
GGGGGAGAGGGGAGGGATAGCATTAGGAGATATACCTAATGCTAAATGACGAGTTACTGGGTGCAGCACACCAACATGGCACATGTATACATATGTAACAAACCTGCACGTTGTGCACATGTACCCTAAAACTTAAAGTATAATAATAATAAAATTAAAAAAGATGAATCTGAATTTTTATATAACAAAGGGTTACAAAATTCTGAGTGTGGTAAATCAGAAGGGAGTATGTTTTTAAATTACTGAATAGAAAAAATATAAAACCTTTGAAATTAAAGTGGAATTTTTCAAGTAGAGAATTTCCCATTTTAAACAAATTTTTGAAACTTATATGATTGACCAGGCATAGTGGCTTACACCTGTAAGACTAGCACTTTAGGAGGCTGAGGTGGGAGAATCCTTGGTACTCAAGAGTTCAAGACCAGCCTAGGCAATATCATAGGAAGACTCTGTCTTTACAAAAAAAAAAAAAAAATTAAAAAGAAAATTAAGCCAGGTGCAGTGACTCACGCCTGTAATCTCAACACTTTGGAAGGCCTAAGTATGTGGATCACTTGAGGCCAGAAGTTCGAGACCAGCCTGGCCAAAACAATAAAACCCCATCTCTACTAAAAATACAAAAATGAGCTGGATATGGTGGCACATGTCTGTGATCCTGGCTACTCAGGAGGCTGAGGCATGAGAATCACTCGAACGCGGGGGGCAGAGGTTGCAGTGAGCCAAGATCATGCCACCGCACTGCAGCCTGGGCAACAGAGCAAGACTGTGTCTCAAAAAAAGAAAGAAAAGGAAAAGAGAGAAGAGAAGAGAAGAAAAAGAAAAGAGAGAAGAGACAAGAGACAAGACGAGACAAAGAAAATTAGCCAGGCATAGTGGTGCATGCCTGTAGTCTCAGCTACTCAGGAGACTGAGGTGGGAGGATGACTTGAGCCCTGGAGGTCGAGGCTACAGTGAGCTGTGATATCATCGCTGTAATCCAGCCTGAGTAACAGAATGAAACCCTGTATCATTTAAAAAAAAAAAAAAAAAGACCATTATCTTAGCACTGAAGAAAATTTAAATATTGAATAGTAAAGATTTTATTGGCTAAATTTTCTAATAAAAAATATAACCAAATTAAAAAAACAACACTTGTAAATTTGCATAATTTTAAACTATTGCCCATAGTTTCCATTTTATTTTAATTTCAAATTGTCTTATACATTTTCAAGAAAAAAATTTACTGTTTTTTCCTAAAGCTTTGATACATGTTCTGAGTTCACCAGTTGCTTTCATTCTTTGGTACTTTAACATAGGTTTCCATGAAAAGTGCATAACATACATGGATGTGAAAAGAGTTTTAATGTACTACCGAGGAATAGGAATACCGATAGATTACTCCTTCGGTCTCATAAAATCCACTTATCCCATGTGGAATAAGCAGCAGTTCCCCTTTATTTTGTTCCATGTAGCTTAAATTCACAGAGGATACTCTGATTTTTGCCTCCCACTTTTTTGTTTTTTTGTTTTATTTTTTAGACAGAGTCTCACTCTGTCACCCAGACTGGAGTGCAGCGGCACGACCTTGGCTCACTGCAAGCTCCACCTCAGCCTCCCAAGTAGCTGGGACTACAGGCACCTGCCACCACGCCCAGCTAATTTTTGGTATTTTTAGTAGAGACGGGGTTTCACTGTGTTAGCCAGGATGGTCTCTATCTCCTGACTTCGTGATCCGCCCGCCTCGGTCTCCGAAGGTGCTGGGGTTACGGATGTGAGCCACCTCACCGGTCCGATTTTTGCCCTTTTAACATTGACAACCCACTTGACGGTCTCCACAACAAACTAGGCATGTGAAAATAACATAAAACTGACAAACGTGCATTTTCCCAGTTTCTATTTCCATTAATTCAACTATCTTTCTGTTTATAGTGCCCATGCTGTAAAATTACTGAGCACTCATGAAGGGGTTCTGAATATTTTCATCTGCCCTGCTTTTCTTAGTGACCCAGTTGAACTTTGCTTCAGACACAAGGAAACATATATGATAGAGACTCAGGAAGAGATAATGCTTTTGATGATTTCTTTACAGTTTGTTGATTGTCTTCAAATTGAGGGCTCCAATGACAGCCAGACAATCAATGATTCTAACTATGCTGTTAACTCCAAGCCCTATAACCTTATAAAAACTCAATAACCTCTCTTGGCTTCTGGTTATTCATCTTTGGTAAAAGGCATTTATAATAAATGTTCTCAATTTTATAGGAATTCTAACTCTCCTGTATTTAAAACTAGTTATTTTTATAAATTAATATTTATCTAATTATTTGAGGTGCACTCTGAATTGTCAGGATTTCTGCTTTTTCAATTTAAATAAATCTTTACCTTTTTATTTAACAGCAGTATAAAACAATTTGAGTAGAGCAGCTTTTCAATTAATATATACAGCGAAGATAATAAGATGTTTGTTTCTAACAATGTATTGGTGATAGATTAACTATTGCGTAGTATGAATTTAAGGCCTTGAAAAGCAATGCCAGAATATAAATGTGTTTTGGTGGGAAATGAGTATGTTGTTTAAATAGTTTGAAGAATATAAAGACTGGAAAACATACAGGACCAGCTGGTCAGTTGAAGATTATAGCAATAATCCTCCAGCAGATGATTAGACCCTGGACTGAGATGGAGAATGGAATTTATCATGGACTTATGCATCTGAACTATTGCAATGAAGCAGAGAGAAGCAATACAAAAATCTAATAGGATTTTCAGCTTCATATAGCAAATGGAAGAGGTGGGGAGTTGGTTAAAAAAAAAACTGTTTATAGAAAAAAAAAGTAATGTGGTCATAGGTATAACCTAAAATGAAAATGAGAAAATCAAACAGGATAATTATTTTTAAAGTGCTAATTTAGACTTGTATATGTGTAGGTGCAGGCAGCTGTCATTCTGTAATTTCCTGCTAGATCTCCTTATACACTCAATTTTATATTATGATTGTCTCTTATAACATCTATAAATGTATCTTTATCTTAAAATCCTTAAAGATTAAAGAGAAAATGAGGTGATTGGCTGTGGTCAAAATCAATCAATTTATTAATCAGCACACTTTCCTTTAGATTTGATCAGACTGCTTAGAAATAAAATGCTTTGTTTTTAAGGAGTAGATATTTGTTTTAATGCTAATGATATAACTGATATTTAGAGAAATTATTTCAAAATTTAAGAAAAATGCAAGTTATATATCTTATGCCTTTAAATGTTTTAATATTTAGTGTAAAGAAGGCAAGTTCTATACTTTATGCTACTCATATCTGAACCCTTAAACTTCATTTAAAAATAACTACATGCCACAGAATTTCAAATGGCCTTTCTCATCACAGTATGGTTATTTTAAAAATTCAGTTTGTGTTAACATTATAGTAACTGAATTTAAACTGTCAGGGCTTTATAAAATGTACATTTCTCAGAGTGTTAATTTTATCTGAGAAAGACAGAGTGTATCACCATTAAGTCAATGATCAGATATGGAATTAAATTCAATTACATTTCAAAACAAAATAGCAACCAGATTTCAAGATAATTGAATTAAAGTGTTATGGCTTTAAATTTGAGAAATATGTTATTTAAAATGCTTTGCACAGTCAAGTATACTTTCTATAAATGCACAAACATGAGACAGGTTTTTTTTTTTTTGCATCAAGTTCAGTCAGCCAAATGTGCAGTATAAACAGATATATCAATTCAAAATTAGGCAAGTATAGTCAGACTAATTTTGTCATTTCTGATAAAATCAATCAGCCTAGTCAATCAAAATAATTTATTTTATTTGTAATCTGTATACACATAGACTCTGAAAATAACATAGCATATAATTTTAGACTTAATTATGAAAAATAGTTTAATTTATTATTTCTTGACAATTTTGATATAGGGATGAGTAAATTTAATGACGTAAGGCATTATCAACATATTTTTCAAAAAATGTGTGAATAGGAAGTGGGCTTTTTCATTTAACAAACTGATTAAAATAATTTAGTTTACAAAATTATTTGTGCTGTGATCCAGCTGTCTAGATCTCAGTAACTTGTTCTCTGTGCTGTGCATCTCAACAAGGGAAAGAAAAGAAGGAAGGAAGCAAGGAAGGAAGGAGAAAGAAAGAGGAAACAAAGAAAAAAGAAAGAAAAGAAATAAAGAAAGAAAGAAAAAGAAAGAAACAAAGAAAGGGAAATAGAGAGGAAAGAAAGAAGGAAGGGAGGAAGGGAGAGAAGGAGGGAAAGAAAGGCTTGAATCAGTCCTGGAAAGATGACATCTGATTATTGATTCTTTGAAGTCCTCAACTTACAACTTCACTCAAGGTAACTCTGGAGAGGCAAAGGCAATGTACGTAAACTGGAACTCTGTAGTCTGAGAAATGTACTCTGCTGAGAAATGGGGAAGAGGAGAATAGATAAAGTGTTTGACATGGTGACTGTGGACTCAGATTTCTTATCTGAAAATACCTGTGAATCAGCTTCTGAAAGGCCTGTCCCAGCACACTTGTGGAATAATGAGAAGGCTTCTTTGCTCTCTGACCCTTAAGAACACAGAAGCAATCTGCATTTGCAGGTGAAGTTGTTCCTAGACAGAATGGTAGGAAGAAGTCTCTTCTTGCATTGGAGTAACGTGGCTATCCAGAAGAGAGTTTTTTTTCTGTGTATGTGTGTTTATAGAAATTCCTTAAGAGCAGAAACTACTATTCCATTTAATAACATTTGCATGTAATAGTACCTCAAGCAAAAGCGATTTCTGGGATACAGGGAAGATATATGAAGGAAAAGGAAAATAATTTTAAAAAGTGAGTCAGGGTTCAAAAGCTGATGGCAGCATTGAAGCCTTGAACATATACTTCCTGTTGAAGTGACACTAAAAGACAAATCAGCTAAAAGAATGAGCAACAAAATAGCAAAATCCATTGGAAAATTCAGTTGGAGTATACACACATGTGCATACACACACATAAACAACAAAGATAGAAAAATTTTATAATGAAAACCACATTTCATATATAAAAATTTATTAGGTACATTGAAAAAAGTAATATTTACTTTTGAAAATAACTGCTTGGAAAATAAAGAAATATGTAATGATAATAAATGAAAATAAAACGATAAAATAATGAAATAAAATATTAAGAGATATGAATGAAAGGTAGAAGAGACATAAGATGAATAATAAAAGTTCCAGAAAAAGAAACATGGAATGATATGAGGAAATAACAAAAGCCATAATAGAAGCAAATTTATTTCACCTGAAGAAAGATTTGAATGTGCCCATTGAAATGTTCATGGTAATCCAGTGAAAATAATTTAAAAGAAAAAATTAGACAAATACTGGTAAAATCCTTAACTTTCAAAGAGAAAGAAAAAAGTCACAAAGTTCAAGATATATAGAGACAATTTGTCATGAAACTTTACCTGATTTAGAAATTTGGCATTAACACTGCTAACACAGTACATAAGTCAAAAATTACAGTGTTAAAATTATCTTGAAGTTTACTATATTGGCTTATGTTTCATCGCTGTGATGGGTACTATTGAGTGTCAACTTGATTGGATTGAAGGATGCAAAGTATTGTTCTTGGGTGTGTCTGAGAGGATGTTGCCAAAGGAGATTAACATTTGAGTCAGTGGGCTGGGAAAAGCAGATCCACCCTCAATCTGGGTGGGCACCATCTAATCAGCTGCCAGTGCAGCAAGGATAAAAGAGATAAGAATGAAAGATATGAATGAACGTATCTTTCAGAGAAACATTGAAGGAGTAAACTGGGTCTTCCAGCCTACGTCTTTCTCCCATGCTGGATGCTTCCTACCCTCAACATTGGACTCCAAGTTCTTCAGCTTTGGGACTCCAGGACTCTTTGGGACTCTTCAATCACAGACTGAAGGCTGCACTGTCGGCTTCCCAATTTTTTTTTTTTATTTTTTATTTATTTTATTTTATTTTATTTTTTTATTTATTTTTATTATTATTTTTTTATTATACTTTAAGTTTTAGGGTACATGTGCACATTGTGCAGGTTAGTTACATATGTATACATGTGCCATGCTGGTGCACTGCACCCACTAACTCGTCATCTAGCATTAGGTATATCTCCCAATTTTTGAGGTTTTGGGACTCAAACTGGCTTTCTTGCTCCTCAGCTTGCAGACGGCCTATTGTGGGACTTCACCTTGTGATCATGTGAGTCAATACTCCGTAATAAACTCCCTTTTATATATACATTTATTCTATTAGTTCTGTTCCACTAGAGAACCCTAGTATAATGACCATAGAAATATGCATATGCATATTTCTGTAGAAACTATGTATTTTTAATATAATTACACTTGGCTTAGCAAGACGCCCAAGTTAAGTTTGATGCATCTGGATGTTTCTGGAGGAAGCATATGATGCATTTTGATGTCTTCTAAATTTATATAATATGGTAATAATTCAGGTTTTAATTCATTTATGACAAACATTTAAATTTGTGAGCTAAGAAAAACTTACAAGTAGCAAATTAAAAAAATACACTTTCATCTTTTGTATCTTTTCCATAATACTTTGAAAACATACCAATTAACTAATAAATCTTTTTATTATTTTACCACATTAAAAAAGAGTTATTGTCTTCAAATATTCCCATTCCAACAAAATAAATCACGTATACCAAATAACCCATTGATTTTTCCACTCTAATGGTTATGCATAAATCTCACAATAGGCCAAACTGCTTGCAGTTCTGTATTGTTCAAGATATAGACATTTGTACTCTCTCTATCTAATTATTTTCCATAGCCAAAGTAACAGCCTCCTTACCTTTCCATGTAGCACTCCAATAATGGTGGTCAATAATTTGATAAGAATGTGTTTTAAAGGTTTTTACATTTTTTAATGTTTACATTTTGGTGGTGATTTTACGATTGTGATTGTCCTTGGGAGTCATAGACTTTCTTCAATCTACGGCTTTGTACTTTTTGTCAGATTTAGAAAAGTTTTAGCTACTCCTTTCCAATATTTATTCTTCTACCTTTTTCATCTGGGACATCTGCTTTAATATCCTTTTCCATTAGTTCCAGGATATCTCTGAAGGTTGAGTCTGTTTCCATGGGCTGGATCACATATCTCTGGTTATTTGCCTATGCAGTAATTTTTAAATCAGATATTCAGTATTGTGATACTATATTCTTATATTTCTATTTTTTCTTTTTCTTTTTTTGTCTTTAGAAGGTGGGAAGCTTTATTTTGACAAGCATTTACATTGCTTTGAAATTATTTTTAATCCTTTTGAGATTTCCTCTGAAACTTTGGTATTCTAGTTCTAGAGAAACCTTCACTACATGTATAGCTCATCTCTGCCACTTAAGTGTCACAACTCTGGAGTCTAAATGTCTGAGTGACTGATTGATGACTATCAACTCTGCCTGATTGTAGCTTAAATGTGCCTTCTCTCCCTCCTTATTTGAACTCCAAGAATTATTGAGGTTGCCAGTTCTCCCCGATGACCCGCCATGTTTTAAACGTGGTTTGTGGAATTTCTGTCTGTACATGCACATTCTAGTGATCAGCAAACACTCAAGGGGGTGCCTAAGCAGACATCTGTAGCTCATTCTCTATGTCCTTCTTCCTATAACCCTGGTTTACCATTCTAGGCATCTTAGCTTCGTATTCTGATCTCCGTGTCTATTTAGTGACGCCATTGTGCTCTGTGGCTCCCCTCACACTGATTGGAAATCGCCTCCAGACAAAAGATAATTGCACTGCTCAACTATTTTGTTCCTCTCAAGGATCTAATTCCTCTGCGGGCTTACTGTTAAGTGCGTGAAAGGACTTGTTTCCTATATTTTGTTGAGCTTTTAATTTTTATTGTTGGAGGTTAAAATCCAGTTTTTGTAACTTCATCATGACTGAAAGTGGAACCCCAGATATTATAATTTTTAAGTTTTCACAAATTTGACTGGAAAACAGTATTCTTTTATATTCCTACTTACCATTTAAATTCCTTCATTTTTTTATTGTCAGTTCATAGTATTTGTATTGAATTTTCTTACTGATTTATATGAAATTTTGTAGATATGTTTCAAGTTTTTGTCATATATGGAACATATTTTCCTTTGGTATTTCCTTAAATTTTGCTCAGTAAGTTTTGGGTTGTTTTATATGCAAACGTTTAAAAATTTTATTACTCAAATTTATCAGTTTTTATTTTGGAGTTTACCTATTTAAAAGGCTAAATCCTAAAGTAACTAAATGTAAATACAATTGTATTCTAGTTCATATTTAAATATGTGACTTACTTATTATTTATTTTGGTGTACAGTGTAGGAAGTGATAGGTATAGCTATCCATCAACAATCCACGTCACAAATCCTCTATTTCCCTGCCAGTATTATAGCTGATTTGCATATATGTTAGATTATATGACTACATTTCGCTGATGGAATTTAAGTGAAAATATTGTGTGTTACCTTCAATCCACAGTTTTGGTGGTTTGCCCTTTATCTCGCTGTTTTTTTTTTTTTTTTTTAACTGAGTATAGAACAGTTCAAATTCCTTGGGTATGGGAGAGGTTAAAATAGATAGAGCCTGAAAGAAAGCTGCTCTCTGATGAGGAAAAATTTTGTGGGTTATTACACAGGTCATTATACTTTCATAGTATGTGTACTATAGCAATTAGCATAGCTAATAATGAGATTAATAAAAATAGGATTATCATATTTTTTAAAGTTACTTGTTTCAATACCATTTATTGAATGGTTCATTCACCTACTTAATCATAATGGTGTTATCAGTTTTCTAGGCAATTACTCCCTTGTAACATAATTTATTGAGTGATTCATCTATCCCCTATTTTGAAATACTTTTTTCACAAAATAACTTTTCTTTCATAGTGAGATTTCATTAAATTTTTATGTACATTATTCTATTTATCCATCAGTTTTTCTTTCAGATATATACTATGTTTAGCATCATGCTTACTTAATAGCCTTTAATATTTGTAAAGATAAGTTTGCTTTAACATTTAATTTTTTTCTTACCTGTAATATTTCTTTATTTTTCTAGATGATTTGGGAATTTAAAGCAATTGAAAAACAGCATACCGGTTGAAATTGTGTTTAATTTATAAATTAATTGGGTGGAAACTTTTATGATTGAAACATATCTCTTTTCAGGAACATATTATCTTTGCCATTTATTTAGGTCTCCTTTTAATTTCTTTTGTGACATAGCCTCAATTATATAATTTTATGTAAAATAATTGGAGTTCACAATACTGAGGTTCAGAAAGAAAATGGCGTAATATTAATGGCCGTAAAAATGTTTATTACAGTTTTTATTCGGATGAATGTAACTGAACACAGAACATCAAGGCCTCACATATCCGTGGGACAAATAGTGTATCATATGTGTACACTCCTGTTCATTATGGAAGAAGTCTGTAAACAATTCTTGGATCAGTGTGGACGATGTGCTTCACTCAGCATGCCTCCTATGATCAGAGAATAAGCAACATCATTTGTTTTCATTTTGGAGGAAATATTATTCAGTGACCTACACCATAATCAAAGATCTAGGTATAAATTATAAGAATATCTGATTTTAATTATATTAACTTACTTACAGTACTCAATCCAAAAGCATCTTTGACTTTCCTTTGTTGTGCAACATTAAAAGTAAGCATTCCTTTATACTCATTACTTATTTATCCTCAAATTTTATGTTGTCTAAACATGTTCTCTAAGGCTGTCAAATACAAGTACAAGGCACATATATTTGTGCCTTGTACTTGTACCTCAGTAGTTCTAGGTATGAATGTCCTAATTGCCTCAACTATATATCCACCTTTGTGTCCTGCAAATCTTTCCAATTCCTTATTCCAAAGAGAACTCAACTAGATTCCCTGACACATACCTTTTGTCTCCTGGTTCTTTTATAACAGAATCAACAGTATTTCATGGTATCAAATACAACATATAAAAATTGCTGTAACTCTGCTGCTTTTCTCATTCCCAGATTTCATGGCTAATATTTCAAATCAATTCCACTTCATTATCTTTCAAATTTATCTTCCTTTCATTGATTTTATTTCATCAGGTTAGATATTTATTGCCTTTTATTTGATCATCTCTAATAAGTTCTAAGTAGTCTCAATGCTAAATGGTCTCAATGACTCCAGGCTTTCCCTGCAAACATTTTTTTTCCCCTCTGAAACATCATTATATTCAAATACACTTTTAATTGCTCCCAAAGGCTCTCATTCATTGGCTCTAACATCTTTTTCCTGTTGAATCCCAGAATTATCCTCATGTTAATCTATATTAATACACACTTTACCCCTTACATGGCTCAAATTTATAATACTGGTGATAATGCACAAGCTTCTCCTTTGGCCTGAAATATCTGATAATGTAAAATATTTTACTTTTATTTTTTCTCATAATTTGGGCTTAATAGTTTTAGTTATCTGATCTCCATTGATTACTAGGGTGTGTTCTTTCAGTTGCCAATTGCAAAATCATAATTTGATACTGGTAAAAAGAAATATTATTATAATATAAAAATTTATTTTCTTCTTCATGAGGATGCAGAAATCTATTTTCCTTTTCTCCTTTGCAGTTGAGCCAGATGTCCGGTCTGGGTCAAAACAATCTAGGAATAAACTGAAAATATGTGCATCATTTCTAAGAGTGGTTTAAAAACAGATGGAAGTGCTGGGCGTGGTGGCTTATGCCTGTAATCCCAGCACTTTGGGAGGCCGAGGCGGGTGGATCATGAGATCAGGAGTTCGAGACCAGCCTGACCAATATGATGAAACTCCGTCTCTACCAAAAATACAAAAATTAGCCGGGTATGGTGGTGAGTGCCTGTAATCCCAGCTACTCAGGAGGCTGAGGCAGGAGAATTGCTTGGAGCCTCGGCGACAGAGCGAAAGCGAGACTCCCTCTCAAAAAACAAAACAAAAAAAACAAACAAAATAAAAACAAAAAACAGATGGAAGCAATCATGTTTTCTTATTTGTTATGTAATCATGAATGACACCTATTCAAGATGGCATTGCTACAAACGGAGGAGAGTAGCTTTACTCTCATCAGATATGTAAAGAAAAATGAACTTTCTTTGAGTAAAAAATATCATGTCCTTTTCCCTTTGCCATATTTAGGTTTCCCTCCCCCCATATCTCAAACTGCTAATTTACACAAAAATTCCATTTTCAGACATGTCTAAATTATCTATCTTATTATATACTTAAAAAAAACTAGTGTGACAAATTTTTAATAAGTTTTATGTATAAAAATGTTTGAAAGTTGACAATCTGTAAAAACTGACTTACTGAAGTTTTAAGATTTTAGTGTACAACACTTGATATTTTAAAAATATGTTTTATTTCTCTAATTGAGGCTTCTGCAAAACTGTATTTAAAGAGATTTCTTAGTACAAGTGTTGGGTGAAGTAAATTTTAACAAATTTTTTGAACTAAAATTTTCTTTCATAAATTATGTTTCTTTTCTCTTCCCTAAGTTAGCTTTTCACTTATCTATAAATATTTCTTTTTAGACAAAACGTGTGAATTATGTTTTAGAAATTTGTTTTTAGTACTAAATATTTCATCTCATTAACTATGTGTTCCTCTTATCTCAAGTTTAACTCTGCACTTAACTACATATATTCCAAATTTAGACAAACTTTCCTGGTAGTAACATTCAGGTGAATCTTAATAACATTTTTCATGAACAACCTATTATACCAGATTTGACAAAAAACATTATAGCTTTAATTCTAGAAATCATAATCAAAGTTATATCCATTTTGTTAGTAGTATTACTCATCATAGATAGAAATCAAAGTTATTTTTGAATTTCTAGTCTTCTGGAATACTAATGCTTATGTTTAATTTTGTTTAGAGTGATCTATATAAGGAACTTCAAGATATCACTTAATTATACTTGGGTGGGATTAGTTGTAATAATCATGTGAAATACCATTAACTTTCAAAATGTGTAAAATGCATTTTTCCCCAGCTATGCCTGTTTATTTTTAAAATATGATTATATTTCTATAGAAAATAAAGTAGCATGGTAATCATTTTTGTTCAACTAAAACATGAAATTGCAATTATTTTAAATATTCTAATTTTTCTCATTGGTTCTAATCTAAATTTTCTTTCTTTATTTTTCTGAATACTCTAGAGCTTGCAGTGTATGCTGTTATCATGATCTGCCTTGAATTAATATTATATCACTTTACATGTAAAAAGCTTAAAAAACATGTTTGCATTTTTTCTCCCATTTTATCCTGTTATTGCTACATATTTTACTTAAATATATAATATAAATTTTGAAGAAATAAAAAAAGACGTATTTTATCTCCATGTATACCATTTTCAGCAATCTCCATTCTTTTGTATGTATTCAAGTTTTCTTCTAGTATCATCTTTTTACATCTTAACAGACTTAATTTAGCATTTTTTTAATAGGGCTGACTTTTTGCTAACAAATACTTCCAGATTTTATCTAAAGTTTTTTTTTTTCATCTTAAAGGATATTTTTAGTGGATTTATAGCTATGTCTGTCTGTCTATCTATCTTAGCACTCTAAAAAATAGCATTCTAATGTCTTAGGGTTTTTGTTTTTCTACCTTTTCTGATGAGAAGCCATTAGTTATTCTGAACATTAATTCTCATGTAGAGTGCAACCTCCCCTGCTGGTTGTTTTTAATAATTTTTCTTTGTAATTTGATGCTGAAATGCTTTACTTGGGGGATTTGTGGGAATTCTTGAATCTGTGAATTTATAGTTTTCATTTTAAGTTTGAAAATCATCAGCCAGTATATCTTCATATATTTGCAATTCAATCTTCCCCTTATTTACTTCTGAGATTATACTTATGTATATAGGAATATGAAATATTATACCAGAGGTTGCTAATATTTAAACAAATTTTCTATGTTTTAAGTCATTTTTCTCTTTTTATGTTCATCTGTTCATTGACCTCTATTTTCAACAATATCCAATATGATGTGAAACCATCTATTGGACACTTTGTTTCAGATATTGAATTTTCTATTCTAGAATTTTATGTTTGTTTTTATCTGTAACCTTCATTTCTCTTGTAGAAGTTCTTATATGTTCACTCATTATGTGTATATTTTTGTTTGAATCTTTAAACCTATGCATAGTAGATGTTTAAAAGTTCTGGCTTTGGAATTTTCAACATCTCAGTCACCTCAATGCTTGTTTCTACTGACTGTTTTGTCACATCTGCCCCACCACATCTCGTTCTTTATTGTTTGTTTTGGGTTTTATTTATTTGTTTTTGCCACTTAACATTCCTGCTTTTTTGCATGTTTTAAAAATCTGTATTATGTACATCATATTGTTATGACATTGAAAGTGAATTTTATCATCTTCCTTCAAAGAGTGTTGATTTTTTTGGGTGAGTGGGGGGAAACTAACATCCTTTTTAAAAGGGTGAAGACAATAACAAGATGAGATGGGGCAAGTAGAAAAAAAAGCACTATTGTAGACTTAATCCTAACATATTCATAATTATTGTAAAATAAAAATGTATTAAAAATCCTGGTGAAAAGGCATAGATTGTAGTACTTGGTTAAACAAAAAAGGCAAGATTGAACTATCTTAATTTTGTAAGATATGTAATTTAAATAAAAATACAAAGATACATTGGAAGACTGGAATGAAATACTAACCAACAGATACAATACTAGTAAAATAAATGTTTAAAAACCTGAACATAAAATGTTATCATGGATATAAAATGATGTGTGCTTTCATACACTGTATGTGGGATGTTAAAAAGGGAAATTACTTTGGAAAATTATTTGGTATTTAATTTATAGTTAAATAAGAACTTATTTGAATGAGCTATTCTACACTATGTATGCACATGATAGAAATTGAAAGATTTACACAAAAATTTACATATTTATAGCAGTTTCCAAATAGTAGCCTGAAGTGGAAACAATTTAATAATTGTCCATCAACAGGGCAAGATAAACAAAATGTTATATATTCCTAGAATGTAATTATACTTAATATATAAAGTAGTAAATTATTGATACAATAAATGAATAATTATCCCAACATTTTGCTTAGGAATTCTGCACAAAAATAAGTGAATACTGTATGATTACATTTAAATAAAATTTTTGGATAGTGAAAATAACCTATGGTTAAATATCAGAAGAGAGGTGATTGCATTTTGACTGGGTACCTATTGGGAAGGGGCATGAAAAACCATTGTGGAAATATCAGGGGTCTGGAAACATTTCTGTAAATTGATAGGTAGTATATATTTTAACCTCTTGGGACCATAAGTTCTCTGTTGCAACCACTCTATATTTCATTACTCTGTAATACTCTTTATTACAAAAGTAACCATAGAAAATGCATAAATAAATGGACCTAGTAGTGCTCCAATAATTTTTTAAAAAACAAATCAGCCAATGGCCTGACTTAGCCCATAGATTATGGTTTTTCAACCCTTGCTATTTATCATGATAGGGAAATGGGTGTCATGACTGGATGCATTTGCAACAGTTTACAAAAATGTAACACATAATGTACATTTAAGCCTCTGTAAGTTATGCCATAAAAAGAGATGTGGGCTAAAATTTTAAAACTTTTATAGTTCTCAAAACTCAGAAACTAAAAATTGGTATAAATTTGTTAGGTCCTTTGCCTCATAGTCTTATAATTATGGGCAGCAGTAACTGAAACTGACATGCAGACCTAAATTAAAGGACCAAAATAAATAACTAAGTAAATAAAACAGAGAGACAGAGAGCAACACATATTTTAGCAGATAATAGACATAAATATAAATTTATCTTAATGTCTAATTGTTTTGTACAGAGCCTTATAGATGTTTTTGTTGAGGAAATATAAGTAAAAGTCTTCCAGCCCAGAAAAACTTACCACTAGGGTAGTAGAGAAAAGAAACAGTTGGCCAGGCGTGGTGGCTCATGCCTGTAATCCCAGCACTTTGGGAGGCAAAGGCAGGCAGATCACAAGTTCAGCAGTTCAAGACCAGCCTGACCAATATGTTGAAACCCCGTCTCTACCAAAAATACAAAAATCATCTGGGCGTGGTCATGGGTGACTGTAGTCCCAGCTACTCTGAGATTGAGGCAGGAGAATTGCTTGATCCTGTGAGGCAGAGGTTGCAGTGAGCCAAGGTCGCGCTACTAAACACCAGCCTGGGAGACAGAGCAAGACTCCATCTCAAAAATGAAAAAGAAAGAAAGTAAACAGTTTTATTATTGTATAGGTGTTACATCAGAATGCAATCCACACCACAGGCAATCTACTAAGAGATTTCTGAGACAGAAAGAAATCTTACTCTTTTGTATAGACAAAGCAGATACAACCCACTACATACCTGTTTTTAAGATAAACAACAACTAGTCCTCAAGTAAGAGGACTTCACAAGCAACATTTGCCACACATAGTTTATTTAAACTTACCTAGCAATTGAGGTGACCATCTATTTAGGTAACTGACTTTATCCACAGGACTAACAAACTTCTCTGTATCTTTGTAACAGGAGATAGGTTTGCAGTTTGGAGCAAGGAACTCACAAAGTTAGACTTCTACCCTTTGACTGAAACTGGAAGGTAGGGGTGTTATCTTCCTTGATGTTTACATTTCAAAGAGATGACTCCAAGGTCTTTGAAAAAGCTAGTCCTGAGTCACAAAGCTAGCAAAAGGTCTATGTAGTCTTCAAAAAGATTTATACACATTTCAAAGAGAGGAGAATATATTTAGAGTAAAAAGTTTTCTAAGATAAGTGCTCAGAGAAATAGGAGGGAAGGGAAATATCTTTGTATATTTTCAAGAGAGAGAATTAAGCCTCATTTTAAATTTGTATTTCTGTTTACATTTTAAATGAAAAGAAAAAAATAATTGTGTCGTTTAAATGTGTAAATATTTAAAATATGATCAAACTAGCATATTAGCTCAGTAGGGAAGGATATATAATTCTAAAGAAAAGTTGGAAGAATGTTTATGCCTGTGAAAAAAATATAATTGGGATGATATACCATGTCTTTCAAAAAAATATGGTAAAAACACATGAATATTTTTTCCTGGAAAGGACACAGAAATTATCATCAAACATATGAAAATATACTCAATTTTTCCAGTTATTATGAAAATAAAACTAAAGCCAATAAACAATGTTTTATACGTACTAAAATAGTCAAAAGAAAACAAAAATCTGAAAATATCAAGCTGTAGCCAGAATGATTGGAATCAGAGCTCTCACACATGGTCACTGAGAGCTTAAATGATAACAAACTTGGATAAGCAACTTGGATACAATTAAACATTATCTAATAATTTGAAGTTGTACATATGCTATGACATTAATTTTCTTCCTACTTATATATTCTGATATAATCTTAACACTTTGCATTGTGATATAGGTATACAGTATTACACCATAAAATAATATTACAGCATTATTTGTAAGAAAACAAAGGAAACTGGAAAGGATGCAAGCTACATATTTAAAAGAAAGAATGAGTAAATAAACAATAATAAAGAGAAAAAAGGGGAAGTGATAAATGTAGAAAAGGCAGGAGGGAGAAGAAAGAAACAAGGAAGGAAAGAGGTAAGGAAAGAAAGAAGGGAGGGAGAAAGAATCTTGTGGAATATTCATAAGATGAATATTTTTAAACAGTAAAAATGAATGAGTTGCCATCACAGTAATCACATGATAGCATGTGTGCAAAATGTAGCTAGTAACAGTTTCTTCCATCTCTGCTTTTGTATACCACTTATCCCATCAGGAGTTAAAGTTCATTCCTTCTTCCCTGTGACTCAGTTTTTCAAAAACATACAATAGAGGTGTCGTTGTATGTCCTTAAATCTAGCTCTTGATGCTTTTCATTTTATGCTTTTGGAAAATAGTCGACTTCAGTAATGAAGAGAGAGAAGTCAGATGGAAAAGAGGCATTAGAGGTTAAGAGAAAGGGAAGCCCATCAAATTCCAAACATTCCATCCATCCTGCTGGCACACTAGTTATGTTAGTAAGAACATTTTAGATCCTCCACATTGATTAGATTCATTTTAATATTATATTCATTTCTTTTGTTGTTTTGGTTTATTTACTTCATGTTGAGGTATAACTAAAAATACATTAAAGTACTTAAAATCTTAATGTATAGTCAAATATATTTTTTCTCTAAATCCTTTTAACCACTAGGTCAAGACAACATTTTCTGCTCTGCAAAATGCTTCATTAAAAACATCCCTACCAAAAATTATTCCTGGTACAAACATAAAACCCAGTAGTCCTGTATTGGATGTCCTGTAACTTGAACTATATTTATTCCTCTTTTTAGATTAATCTTTTGATAGAGCTCATACTCCAATAGTCCTCTACAAATGGATTATATAAAGTAAAACAAAATCTTGAATACCTGAAATGTCATCTTAAATATACTCATGCATGATTTTTTAATTTGATTGGCCACATAAATCAAAACTATTTTGTTAGAATATTGATAGTATTGCTTCACTGACTTATAGACTTAATTGCTTCTTTTGAGAAGTCGAATGTCATCCTGATCATTTGCTTATGATTATCCTCAACTTTATTTTAATCATCTCATTTGAGTTTTTATTTCTGAGATTTTTCTATTAATATTTGTAACTGAAAAATTATGTGTATACAGTTATGGGGTCCAATGTGATGTTTTGATATATGCATACAATGTGAAATATTAAAAAGTCTGACTCATAAAAGTAGAGAGTAAAATTATGTTTATCAGAGACTGGAGAGGTAGGGAGGAGAGGAATATGGAGCTGTGTGGTAAAGGGTATAAACTTTCAGATAAAAGAAATATGTTTTAAGATCTATTGCATAGTGGAGAGACTATAGTCAATAACAATTTATTATATATTTTTAAATAACTATAAAAGCAATTTCAAATATCTCACCATAAAAAATGATAGGTAAGTGAGGAGATGGATATGTTAATTGGCTTGATTTAACCATATCTAGGATCTATATCTAGCTCTATATCTATCCACGTTTATATCTATATTTTCAAATATATGTATTTATTGTTCGTTATTAAAGATTATTTTTCCACGTATGAAATATCCTCCCTGAGGCTATTATTCACAGACTTAAGATTGCATTATCTTTACTCCCTCCTGTCCCACACATTTCTTTCTGGTTTCTATGAATTCCCCCCTCCCTATTTTTGTCATTTGCTATTTGGCCTCTTTTTTCTTGTTATGGACTGTCCTCAAATATCTGTTGAAATTTAGCTATCCAATTATATTCAGGAGTGAGAAATAAAAAGCAGAATCAATATCAATGTTCTCTAGCTCTGTTAAAAACATGTCAACTAGTAGGCTTCCGTCTCAGCTGTGCCCTTGGGAAACATTGCCTAAAATGTGTAAGCTTTTCTTTTCATGTATTAATAATTTTCCCATGGAAGAGTTCTCCAGTGTCCCACTTTGGGGTGTTGACGTCTGGCTGTCATTTTTATCAGAGCTGATTGAAGATGAGAAATGTTTTCCTCAGTTCAGGATAGTGCATTTCATTGAGTATGTATTCCTTCTTCAGTATGGTATCCCTGCTATACTAATGTCAGAGTCCACAGCCTCCCTGGTATAAATGCTTCACAGCATAAATCTAGGTTTATGCCGTAGTAGAGGAAAGGCAGTTGCTTTGATCTGTGATATGAAAGTAAAAACCTGGAAATCTAAGAACATTTACACAAACTTTAAGTTATTATTCTGATCTTAAGACCTATATTCATCTTCTACTTTCAAAGGTAGTTGGTGCCTTTAGCTTTCCTGGAGTTAACTAGAACTTTGTGGCATGGCTTTGCCTGTTTTAGCCTAACTACTAAAGCAGTACATTGCCTTTTCACAAAAGATACTTCTTTTTGTTTTTTACATTTTGTAGCTGCCATTCACACTTCCATTTCCATTGTCCTTGTGCATTAATTAAATATTTCCTTACATTTTTGGTGGAATTTTGTGACATGGAGACTGAATGTATTTTTGTTTAACTTTTTGTGTTTACCAGAAGTACATTAATTCCTAAATAATTAAGAAGATAAAGCTAAAGAGAATGTAATTGCTGGAGATATACTTAATATATAGTGAATTACCCATTAATATTTGCATGATTGTATTTTCTTTTATTCCCTGGGTTTTACATATTTCTCTGTAGAATTGCTGTATCTAAGATATTAGGTATATTTCAAGGTTAAATGGTTGAATTGTCTAATTTGCATTGGGTATGTGCATATCACCCAAAATAAGGCCATTATTATCTGTCAGAAAATGCAAATCTTTAGATGAACATGAATATTTTAGCACGTAACACTTAGCAAGAAAAAAGAAAGAAAATAATTATCTTTTGTATAGTTGATCCACATATAACATTTTGGTTTAACCAAGCTTTAATAAACTAAATACCAGAAAATACATATCAATCAAATGTAGGCATTTAAGTAAGTTATCACTGTCTATTTCTGCACCTCTGGAGTTAAATCTGTCATTTTCATAGGAGGAATCCTGAGGATGATGGTGGGATGTCAAAAAAAGACAAATTTTAAAACGTGAGCCAGGTGTTGTGTAAATACAAACATTTATTCAAAAAACATCTTAGGTTTTTTTTTAATTATCACTCATTTAAAAATACAAATCTTCCTTCTATGCACATATTAATTGTAATTTGATTTTTTACTATTGAAAAAATACATATGTTAGATACCTCATCTAATTTTTTTTAATGCATGGCTATTTGAAAGCTCTTTGATAAGTCTTTTAGAAATTAAATTTATTTGACTCTGAGCAGGACAGGTGATTTCTTGTGTAGTTAGGATAGCCAAACTATAGGTACACAGTAGTCCCGTTTTATCTGTGGTTTTGTTTTCCATGGTTTCAGTTACCCATAGTCATGTGCCCCAAAAATATTAAATAGAAAATTTCAGAAATGAACAATTAATAAGTTGCAAATTGCATACTGTTTTGAGCGGCATCGTAAAATTTTCTGTCATCTCGCATGGGATAGGAATCATCCCTTTGTGCAGCGTATTTACACTGCACATGCTACTGCCTGTTAGTCACCGAGTTGGCATCTCGGTTATAAAATTGATTGTCACTATATCACAGTGCTTGTGTTAAAGTAATCCTTATTTTACTTATTAATGTCCTAAAATTACAAGATTCTGTCAATTTGGGTGTGCCAAAGAGAAGCCATAAAGTGCTTCTGTTAAGTGAATAGGTGAAAGTTCCTGACAATTAAAGAGAAAAATATCATACACTGAGGTTGCTAAAATAGATGGTTAGAATTAATCTTCTGTGAAATTGCGATGGAGGAATAGAAATTTGTGCAGAGTACATATAGGTTTTGGTACTACTCATGGATGTCTTAGAACATATCTCCTGAGGACAAGGAGAGACCACTGTGATTTTTTTTGAACCAATTCAAAATGATAATCGTACTTTAATAGTAAAAATAAAAATTACTATTACTGCTAAACAATGACAAAATAAGTAAACTAATTTTTACATACCTGAAAGATCCCACATAATTCATTCATAACAGGATTAACACTCACAGTGGTTTTTAGTTGTGCATTTATAATTTCTTAGGTCTTTTCCTCTCTTCTTAGAGGGTCTGAAAGTGTATTTACAAATATTACTGACCTAAAGAAAATTACTTAGTTTATATCCAGAGAACATGAAGTTGTTTTAAATTTAAAACACAATTTACTTCCAATTGCCTCAATTCTAGCCTTTTCAAGTTAATCAATTTAATATTTTCTAAAAGACTATCTCTCAAGTGATGGAGTATTTTAAGCTACTTTGGTTGTAATTATTTAAATACTTTCACAAATCTTTATATTGTGTGGAGAACCAGAGGCTAGTGCTTAAACCAATAGATAAGTCAAAGAAAATTGAGTATTTAGCCTGAAAAGTAGTATAGATTACCCACAGAACTCATTATTTTTGAGTGAAGATCTAGCTTCTGTAATTCATTGCACTTTTCTGAACAATAGCTCACTCATTCACCTTCCAAGTCCAAATAAAAAGTGCAGACAACATTCAATTAACTAAGAAATTTCAATCCACATACTAAACTTAATTTAAAAATTGTCTCATTAAACTGATGTTATAAATATGCCATTCTGATTACATGTTTAAAATGTTTTGTTCAAGTATAAGAATTAATGAATTTATAACCTTTTAGTGGGTTGGCAGTGGTGGTAAGAGTCGTACAGGGAAAATATTTTTAGTTTTAGAGAAAAAAAGGATTATGAATAAAAGCATAAAAACTTAAATTTAAATAAAGCACTGGTTCAAAATGACTCTTATAAAATTCTGTTTTGGAGTTGGTCATTGTAAATTAAGAGTTAATTTTCTTGTGGCTATAATATTTTAAATTATGTGTAGCAATTTATACATAAAGTTGGGTCAGAGAAGAAAAGAATTAAAGCTAGGTTTAGGTATATATGGTCTTATATCTGCCATATAAAATGTTTCATTTAATCTTCATAAAATTATTAAAAAATACTTCCTTTTTACAAGTAAGGAAACTGAATCATAGAAAATTATCTAGATTGTTCTCTTTTGCAGCCAATATTAAGTCCTAAATGTAGTTGTTTCCAAAGCTTGCCTTCTGTACATTTCTCCAGGCTGCAAAGTACATGTTAGTGTATGAAAATGGCAACTAATAAAATACCCCAAATGCACTGAGAACCGAGTTCCTGTGTCAATTAACAAATTTTTTTATTTTTTTTAACCAAAGATGTAGTTTTCTATTTTTTTTCGGTTATTTAACAGAATTATTGAGATTTTATTTTGTGCCTAGCATCTTTCTAGGCGATGTTTTTAGAATGTCACAAGATGGGAGGAGTGGGTGAGGGTGTGATTTGTGTAATCAGGAACTGATACTTGAGCTAATACCTCAATAACATAAAGTTATTTTTTACATATCCCCACTTTTATCTAGCTTGTTTGAAAACATGGTGGTAAGAATATCAGAAGAACGAATTGAAATATAAAGATATTAAAGTAGAACAAGTTTGGATACCGTGTGAGAGAAAAACAATAGAAGTCATTGTTGTTGGACTGTAGTAAATTTAGAGACTCTTAAAAGTTCATATTCTGCCATGATATTCTCCATTCCTTTAAATGGTCTATTCTACAAATTCCTCACTTTCTTATTATAGGTAATCTCAGTTTCTATTTTCACAGAGAATTTAATATCACCTAAATGATTTGAATAAAGCAATTTGATTTAACCAAGTCAGGTTAACATGTGACTAGATTATAATGACTCATCTTTATAAGAACACTATATATTATAATAAAGATATTAATGAATTCAAATTTTACTATAATTCCAAAAATTTCAAGAAATTCAGAGATCAGAAATTTTAAATAATATAACAAAAATATTTTGTAAGAAGAATACCTCTTAAATTTAGTATCCCTTTATCATTCTGCGTTTTACACACTGTTTCTACTGGCACATTGGGATAAACTTAGATTTTATTGCAATAGAGAAATAAAACTGTGTTAGTATTATACTTTGCTAAATATTGTATCACAAGAGTAATTTAAACTGTTAAAACATAGTTGCTTAATTAATTAAAAACAGATATTAGGATTCTCAAATCTACTCCTCTTATTAAGTAAAATATCTATTTTCCAAAGTAGGCACCTGGAATTGTCTTTCATTTCTTCCTCTTCTTCTGTATCTACCCAATACCAGCTTCCATTGTTTGTACGCTATCGGTATCTGCCTAAATTGTTTAAACTTTCCATGCATATAGCTACTGTCTTAATTATGTCATTTCTCTCTCTTTCCTTTCATCTGGAATAGCATTGTATTTTACAAATTGAGACCCTTCTGGTCAACCTTTCTCTGCTTTCTACTTTAGTATCAATCCCACATTCATTTTTGTTTCCTAAGGAATAAATCTGATTTTATCACCACATTACTAAAAGTTCTGTACTTTTGATAAGTTCTAAACTTACTAGCATAATGTAAAATATTCAATTTTGATATTACATGTATTTATATTTACTTTCATAATTTCAAATTTTAACATTTCCTCTCTGCCACCACTCCTAATATTCCTAGGTTATAGATATTGCTTGAAATAATCCCCAAATAAGACACGATTCCTTCAATTTTGCATGATATATAAGACATATCTCTGTGTTGCTCTTGCTCTCTATCATTTCTGACCTAGTTCACACTGAAACAATTACATAAAAAAAGGTCAAAAAGTATTCACTTTACTATCCATGATTGTACTTGGATAACTCACCTTGTGAGGATACAATTTATGTTTCCTCGCCTTTATCCAGATCAACAGATTAGCAGTTTGTCCATTTATTAGCATTTTGAAGCTGATAAGTAAGTAAAACCTTTTCTTCCATTCAGCAGTATTAAATGAAAGAGTAATAACACTGTTCTCATCAACACATAAAAATTCTTGAAACAAAAAGAAAATGGAAATATGACATATAAAAATCTATGAAATAAGGCAAAAGAAGTACTAAGAAGAATTTTATAGCAATAAATGACTATGACAAAGAAGTAGAAAGACTTTGAATAAACAAATTGAGACTAAAATACAATATAGAAGATCGACTAAAAAAGTTGGATCTTTGACTAGACACATAAAATCAACAAACTTTTAGATAGAATATTTAAGAATAAAGAGAGAAGAACGAACACCACACAATTATTGCAATAAATACAAAAAAAGATGAAATTCAACATTTCTTTATGATTAATACCCTCATCAAAATGGGCATGAGAGAAACATATCTCAAAATAATGAAGATCATACATGACAAACTCATGGATGACATTATAGTGAACAGAGAAAAATTGAAGGCCTTTACTTTGTAGATTGGAACAAGATAATGGTGCCAACTTTTACCAGTATTATTCAACATACTGCTGGAAGTTCTGGCTGGATTAATTAGGCAAGAGAAAGAAAGAAATGGCATCCAAATTGGAAAGAAAATACTCATATTAGCCTTGTTTGCAGATGACATAATCTTATATCTAGGAAATCCTAAATATTCCACCAATAACTGCTAAAATTGATAAATTTAGTAAAGTTGCAAGACACAAAATTTGAAGACTACAAAATTAGCATACAATGATTACTAGCATTTATATACACCAACAGCAAACAATGTGAAAAAGAAATTGAGAAAGAAATCTTGTTTACAATAACTCCAAAAAGTATAAAATACCTAGATTAATGCTTAGACTAATCTAACCAAAGAAGTAAAGATCCATAGAAGGAAAATTACAAAAATGTGATGAAAAATAAAGAGAGTACAAAAAAATTGAAAAATATTGCATGTTCAAGGATGACAATAATTAAGATTGTGAAAAAGACAATACTACCCAAAGCAACTTCCAGATTTAATGCAGTCCTTTTCCAAACACCACTGACATTCTCCATAGAAATAGAAAAATAAATTCTAAAATTCATAAGGAACCACAAAAGATCCCAAATAGCCAAAGCAGTCCTGAGCAAAAGAAAATCTGGGAGGCCTCATACAACCTGACTTCAAAATTTACTACAAAGTTATAGTAACTGAAAAGCATAGTATTGGCGTAAAAACAAATATATAAAGCAATGGAACAGAATATAGAACCTACATATAAATGCACACATTTACTACCAAGTCGTCTTCCAAAAAGATGCCAAGAACATATAATGGGGAAATGACAGTATTTTTAATAAATGGTATTTGGAAAACTGGATAACAATATGCAGAAGAATGAAACCAGACCCCTACCTCTCACCATACAAAAAAATCAAATCAAAATGGATTGAAGGCTTAAACCTAAGACCTGAAACTGGGGAACTATAATATGAAAAGAAAACACTGGGGAAATCCTCTAGGAGACTGGTCTAGGCAGAGATTTTTTGTGTAACATCTGAAAACACAGACAACCAAAGCAAAAATAAATTGGGATTACATGAAGCTAAAAAGCTTTGGAACAACAAAGGAAACAATGCAAAAAGTGAAGAGACAATTCACAAGATGGGAGAAAATATTTCTAAACTACTCATTTGTCAAGGAATTAATAACCAGAATAGAGAAGTAACTCAAACAACTCAATAGCAAAATAATAATAATAATAATCCAATTAAAAATGAGCAAAAGATCTAAACAGGCAGTCCTCAAAAGAAGACATACTAATGGCCAACAGCTATATGAGAAAAATGCTAAACATACTAATCATCATATAAATGTAAATCAAACCACAATGAGATATCATCTTACCTTCTTCAGAATGGCTTATATCCAAAAGGTAAGCAATAACATGTTGAAGAGGATGTGGAAAAAGGGAAACCCTCATACATCTTTGGTAGGAATTTAAACTAGTACAGTTTAAACTAGTGCGATGGATAAGAGTATGAAGGTTCCTCAAAAAGACTAAAAATAGATCTACCATATGATCCAGCAATTCCACTAACGGGTGTATAACTAAAAGAAAGAAAATATTCATCAAAGAGATATCCGTATCTTCACTCTCACGCTTATTGCAGTATTCACAATAGCTGAACTGGAATCAATCTAAGTGTCCATCAGACAATAACTGAATAAAGAATGTGAATATATACACAATGGAATATTACTCAGCCATAAAATGAGATAAAATCCTGTCATTTACAGCAACACGAATGAAACTGGAAGCTATTATGTTAAGTGAAATAAGCCAAGCGGAGAAAGACAAATATATATCCTCATTCATATGTGGGAGCTAAACATGTGGATTACATAATAATCCAGAATGGATTAGACATTGCCAGAGCCTGGGAATGGGAGGCAGTTGGGTGGAATGAAAGGGATAAAAAGGATATAAATATGATTATTACCACTGATAAGTGTTGATAATCACTCAAAAGGATATAAATGTACTTATTATCACTTAAAAATTGTAAAGATGGTAAATTACATATTTATTTTTACTCTAATAAAAATCTATTTAAAATAAAAACAAAAAATCAATAAAAATTTTAGCATATAAAACATTTTACTTAAAATATTCTAAAATGTGTATGGAAATTTAATAGTTCAATAATAGGACAAAAACTGTTAAAAAATAAGAACAAAGTTGGAAGACATATTTCATATACGAACACTTTTTACAAATCTCCAGTAATTAAGAAACAAGTAATTATGAATACTTAGACACATTGATAAATGCAAAAGTATCCCTACAAAGTCTAGAAAAGTAGTCATGAGAATATAGTTGCCTAATACATTTTAAAGTCTGTCCTGCTATTAATGCAGTAGCATTAAAGAAAAGTGATAGTTTACAAGCAATAGTGGAACCTGACTGGATTATCCATCCAGGATAAAATAATTCCAGACCCTTCCATCACTTCATTTACATATATATATATATATATAAATATATAATGTTATTGACATAACATAATATATATTGAAGTTATTGACATAACATAATATATATTAAAGTTATTGACATAAATTGATGTTCTAAGTATAAAAGGTAAACTCATTACACATCTAAAAGAAAGTTAAGTAAGAAATTAATCTATTCTAAATTATCTTAGAATAAGTAGATATTTCTTATACCAAATACAAAAGCACCCAGTATGAAGGACAAATTTATGAATTAGATTACATTAAAATTAACAGCTTCAGTTATCAATAGATACTATTCTTGGAATGGCATTGGGATAATTATAGAGTATGAGAAAATATTTGTCTCATATATATGCATACACACACACACATATATATATGCAACCATGGACATATCAAAAATATGAAAACACATTTGACAAATCAATAAGAAAAATACAATACAAAATACTAGTTGCAAAGAATTATAACACAATATTTTAAAAGTGGCTATCATATGATAAGCAGATGGAAAGCCAATGACTTTTCAATGTCATCAGTCACTAGGGAAATGTGAATTAAAATTATAATGAGATACCACGGCACACCTACTAGTGTAATTTAGATGTAAAATAAGGAATATGACAAGTGCTTCAGTCAGCTCAGGCTTCTATAATATATTTCATTTATATTAAATAATGTATATTTATAGGATAAAATACTATATGTAGATAGGGTAGCTTATAAACAACAAATTTTATTTCTCACAGTTCTGGTGGCCGACAAGTCCAAGATCAAGGCCCTGGAGCATTCCTTGTCTAGTAAGGCCCATTTTCTAGTTCATCGATGAAGTCTTCTCTCTATGTTCTCCTGCAGTGGAAGGGGCAAACAAGGTCCCTCTGGCTTCTTTTATAGAGACTACAATCTCATTCATGAGAGCTCTATCCTCATGATCTAATTATCGACTAAGGCCCCATCCCTTAACCCATTTATGCCTGAAGTTGCAAGTTTTTGAATTTTTGCAATCTGACCTTAGTGATGACCTTGAGCAGTAGGATATAAATAACGCCCACATACTTAGTGTTCCAGTAATGGAACACTAGGCATAAATAGGTTTAATATCATAATCTTCAAGGCTAGGATTTCAACATATAAATTTTGAGAGGACACAAAATTCAGACTATAGCAACAGCCAAGGGCTGTTAAGGATGTTGAAAAATCAGAAAATAGACATAATATGCCCATGGAAGGGTAAGCTGTTATAGCCACATTATATCTGTTTAGTAGTATCTAAAGCTGAACAAATGTATACCTTAATATTAATTAATACTAATATTAATAAGATAATACTTTCGCTTCTCAACATATAATCAATGTAAGCATATCTCCTTCAAAATATAGATAATAAATTATTTAAAATGGCACTATTCAGGGTGGCTCTAAAAGGCAACCAAATGTGCATCAATAGTCAAATGAGAAATAAATTATCTACCACCGACTGGAACACTTTATAGCAATAAGAATCAATAATGCATGAATACTTGCAACTATATGAATGAAACACACACATATAATACTAAGGACTCAAACACTATGCGAACCTGTTTATAAGTGGTACAAGAAAACACTAAACTATGCTATAAGAAGTTGAGATAGTGGGAGATTTACTGAAACAGATTTGAAAAGCAGCCATACAGGCATTTCTGGCATACTGATAATGCTATATTTCATAATTTGAATGTTGGTTGCATAGATATGTCTACTTTGTGAAAACTCAGTGAGCTGTCCATTTATGACAAGAACCTCTTTTCTGCATGTACATTTTACTTTGGGGAAAAATAAGGAGAAATACAGATACATGTAGATGATATCTTCTGTTTGCTTATGTGTGAAATGATATTGTGAACCTATATTACTTACTCTACTATAAATTTCAAATGTTCCATTATTTACCATAGTAGTTAAAAGACTAAACATTAATAAGAACAACCTAAAATAGACAAAGTATGATGAGAATGTATGTTACAAATTAACCATTAAGCTTTTCAAAGAAAATTGCTAATACAGGTCTATTTTTCACTAATGACAAGTGAATATTGTAATTAATAATAATTACAGCCAATAATAAATGTTTTAAAGGTTCACGTGCACTATATTTGTCACAGTGATATAGATTGCATTCTCATGATAAAGTGCAAATACTAAATGTTTTTATGGTATGTAAACAACCAGAGTGCCACAGTTCATTCAAGCATCATTTTATTCATTCAAAATGTATTTATTAGGACACATTATGGAACATAATCGAAAGTCATAAAAAACTAAACCAAAGTAAATTCTGAAAACTTAATTAATTGCACAGTTTGTCATAAATTTATTTAAACAAAAATTTACAACCACTAGATCATAGCTTGAAATTTACCGTGGAGACAAAATGGTAAATATAATTAGCCACTGAGAAATGCTTGAGATGAAGATAACCTTTTGCACAGATAATTATATAAATATAATGACAATACTGATTGCTCTCCTGCTATGTGCCACAATGTTATGCTCTTTGCAGACATTCCCTAGAAGTCTCACAATACCAGTTTAGAGTCCTACTATTGTTACTCCATTTTGTGGAGAAAGAGAGACACTCAGTGACTCAAAATTAGTTTTGATCCTAACATCTGTGTTCTCAAGTGAATAATTCTCAATACTGACTGTGCATCTGAATTTCACATGAAACTTTAAAATGTACAAAGTTGGGTCATTACAAAGACTCATTGAAACTAACGCTTAAAGACTGACTCCTAGCCACCTGTATTTTCATAAAGTTCCTTAAATTGTAAATTTTATTTGACTTCCACTCATCTACACAATCCCCTGTATGAGTTTCTGAATATGCTTATTACTTCTTATTCAGTGATGGCTTTGTTTTGTTGTTATTCCTGCTGCTTGTTCATTCTTCAGAACTTGTCATTGCTTTGGCAGAGCTCTGTTGAAAAACTAGATTGCTGAGTATCAACTTGCATAGCTATGGTTCTTTCCTTACTTCAGGCTTACATATTCCTTCAATTCAACTACTCTTCCTTCTGGATTGAAGATTATGGTGTCATGCTTTGGCTACCTCATGTATTTTACTCCTGCTGTGATTGACAGCCAATGTTAATTAACTTAATGACAGTATTGACTGACTGTTTTCACTGTGACTAGCTATAGTCAATTTAAATTGTGATTCTGTATTGATCATCTCCTGGGCCCATTGATGATGAATTTATCAAAACCCTGTGTTGCCATGCCATCCTTAAGAAGAAAATAGCCTGTCTGTTACACAGCCATCTCACAGAGTTAGAAAGCTAGCTAAAGATTGAGAAGATTATTGAGTTGGCTGGCAAAGTTATATGTCCTTAACAGGGTATTGATTATAAGAAAGTTCAATTTATAACTGTTTATTAAGTTATATGTGGGTTAAATGTTTTTCTGTATCAATACTTTTATTTTGTAGTTTAAAAATTTAATAATTAAAACAAAAGTAATAGATTAACACAGGGCAAAGGTAGAATCAAGGAGAAATTTGAGAAGATTATTGCAGTAACCTTTGTAAATGAAATTGGCACAGAAGAAAGTAGTAACAGTAAAAATAAGGAGAATTACCTGGATTCTGGATTAAAGGTTAGGGCCAGCGGAAAGTGCTCATTGATTGCATATGTGGTTTTAGAAAAAGAGTTGTCACTGGTGACTGGGATGTTTGGCCTGAGTAACTAGAAAATAGTGACTAATCTTTTCTGTCATGGTAAAAAGGCAGTATAAAAAAGGGTTTTGTTATTGTTGTTAATTTTTTTTTCTTTTAGGGCAGGAAGATCAGGTAGTCAGTTTGAGCCATTTAAATTTTGAGATGCTTATTAAGCCATGATAATATGTATAACTGAAGGAATGAGAGTTAATATACATAGAAATAGAAGAGATTAAAAATAAGCAGAAGAGAAATTCCATATGTAGGGGTCAGAAAAATAGAAAAATTAACAAAGCAATCTGAGTAGAATTAGAGTATAGTAAGCGAAAAACCTGTGGCATTGTGGTATAACTGGAATCAAGTGAATCAATCAAAAAATGGATTGATCAACTGTATCAAATGCTGCTGATAAACCAAGTCAAATGAGGACTAAGAAATTATCATTTCATTTAGTGTGAACATACTTAGAGCAATGTTGGTGGACTTTAGAGTGATAATAGAATGTTTTAAAACTAATAAAAACCCGAGAGCATAACAATTAATGGCATAGAGAAGGAGAGGAAAATTGTCAAAAATATTCTTTGGTAGAAAAAAGGGCACCTATACTTACATGGAAATAAAAGGGTCATATCTCTAGAACCTCTGACAGTTATTCACAGTAATAATGAGAAAGCAAAATATGTGACTATAGATCCCCGTAGTATGCTAGATACATGTAATAGATAGGTTCCCCAGTAAAACAGGAAATAAGGTTATTAGCTTAGGGTAACTTGGGATTATGGATGTGACATATTAAGGATTTGAGAAGAAACAGTATGAAACAGAAAGCAGCCATAAAAAAGAATGAGATCATGTTCTCTGCAGGGACATGGATGGATCCGGAGGCCACTATCCTTAGCAAACTAACGCAGGAACAGAAAACCAAATACCAGTGTTCTTACTTATAAGTGGGAGTTAAATTATGAGAACACATGGGTACATAGAAGGGAACATGACACATTGAGGTCATTTGGAGGGTAGAGGGTGGAAGGAGGGAGAGAATCAGGAAAAATAACTAATGGGTACTAGGCTTGATAACTGGTTGATGAAATATCTGTACAATAAACCCCCATGACACAAGTTTGCCTATGTAACAAACCTGCACATGTACCCCTGGACTTAAAATAAAAGTTAAAAAAATGAATTTTAAAAAGAAAATAGTCATTTCAAAGAGAAGGACAATTCATTCATTGCCCTTCTCTTTGAAATAACTGATAGAGAAATTTGTAAGTCTTTCATTGACATTATGTTTTGTGAAAGCTAATCATCATATTTGTGTGTTTTTCTACAGCCATTTCAAGTTTGGTGGATAGGTAGGGTACAATTAGAACATTGCCAATGCTGTCATTTAGGGAATATAGTAAAAGGAGAAGCAAGCATAGGAGGTGAAGAGGTACACAAGAAAATGCTGGCAATAGAACATGGAATTTAATCAGGCAAAGAAGGAGATCAAGAAAATAATGAGAAATAGTGAGAAATTAGTATAATAAATATGTTTATGCACATTATTTCTGTTTATTTCAAATTTTGTCATTTTTTGACTTAATTCCTAAGTAAATAATTGAGTCATGGTAAAATTTTACTGAATTAATAATATGACCATTTATAAAATACTTTAATAAAATATATGTAATTTAACAAATAATATTTATTTTGGATTATTAATGATATACCAATACAATTAAAATAAAATATAAACAAACTCATAAATAAAATTTTGAGGAACATTTAAAGATTCACATTTAGTAAGAATTAATCTAGCAATCTTAGAATATTTGTTGAAATCTAAAAATATCAGCAACACCAGACATATTGCATGTAGAAGACAACTTTGATTTGTTTGACAGATAGTTACGGTTGGAGCTCTTCCCAGAGCATTCTGATTTGTGCATGTGAATTCAATCTAAATTAGTGGAGGTCTGACATAATTGCAACTGAGTATGAATTAATGTTCACTGCTTCAGGGAAAGATTTGAATATGTGTATTAAAGGGTAACATATTGCTAATGATCATTATTTATTAAATGCCACTTATTTTATACAGGAAGAAATGAATAATACTGCTGAAAGACATAGATTATCCTAGGACTGGGCAAACCTTTATTGTCAGAAGTTTCTAGGAACTCATTCTGAAAGTCATAGAGTTAAAATAATTCTCAGATTTTTCTGAGAGGCAAGGGATATATTTGTCCCACAGTAATAATTTCTTAATGCTTCATCCCTCATTTTGTCTTCTTCCATTTTCTCCATACATATTCCAAACACTTAAAGGATAAGAAAAGCAACCTGATTCCTAAATAGAAAGTATAAATTAAAAATAAAATTTCAATATGATCCAATTTTAAACTGTAAAATCAAATAAATGCATTAAGCATAGGTAAAGTTTTATTAAAGTTCAAGGGTACCTACAAAGCCATTTGTAATCATAGTTTTTTCTACAATTTATATTAAATATGGTTGCATCTGAGTGTATCTGATTTGGAATACAATATACAGGAAGAAAAAGTCTTTCAAATAAAGTATATAGTAAGAAGCCCTATTGAAAGTATTAATTTGGTTTAATTACCAGCAGTTATTTTTTAAAGTCTAATGTCTAGAATTATTCGTATTTTATAAACATGCATTAATAATGTGTTACTTGAAAAGTAACAATCTGATGTTACCTTTAGATATAGTACAATAGATTCTAGGGCTAACCTTTCTACTTTGAGTATGTACTCCCTGAAACTATAAAAATTAGATTACTTAAAAATAAAGACTGAAAAATTAGATAAGAAAATGAGAATTGAGTTATTTGATAACTTACATGGCTATTCCTTCTACTGGAGAAACCTCTGAAGGGAAATAATGAGGTCAGTTTGATTTCTGGCGTTGAAATATCTTATACTTCACTACTTTTGTCCTAAAATTCTGTTTATAAAATTTAGATCTTTGTGCTTTTATTATATTGCACATATGCAGCTGAGAAAACATTTTAGTATTTTACAGCCCAATGATACAAATTTGGGGCTACATGCTTTGCAGACTTATAAAACAGGTGTCTTCGATTGTTGAGGCTGCTATAACAAAATATCTTAGAAGGAGTTATTTATAAACAACATAAATTTATTGCTCACAGTTCTAGAGGTTGGGAAGTCTAAGATCCAGGTACCAGCAGATTCAATCTAGTGAGAACTCACTCTGTGCTTCAAAGAATGCACCTTCTGTCTGTGTACTCACATGGCAGAAAGGGCAAACAAGCTCCCTCAAGCCTCTTGTTATCAGGGCACTAATCCCATTCATGAAGGAATTCATATTCATATGAATTTCATATGAATATGAATTTCAGTGGGTTTCAACATGTGAATTTGAATGGGACGTAAACATTCAAACCATAGCAATAGACACATTTAATTTCTATAAGTTTTATAAAGCTAGCAAAAATGCAAGGAACTATCAAAATATATGGATTTCCGTATAAGAATAAAATTAACTGATATGTCTATATATTTATAAATATATATATGACTACTATAGCGTTAGTTAATTTGACCATTTATGTAGAATTTTTGTGCTGAGAGTGGCTATCTCTTTGAAATTTAGTGTGTTACAATAATTAAAAGTTATGTAAGTGCTACAGAATGTATCTATTGGGCAGTATATTAATAAGTCATTTGTGAGATTAAAATTAGTATTGTAATGGATTCTTCTTTTTGGTAGAACTCACTGTAGATTAACTTGAGCACTTTATGGTGAATATTGGAATGATGAAAATATTCCAGAAATAATTTTTAGTATAAAATAAAAAATATTTCAAAAATCTATGATTGGGATATTTTCAAATGGCTAGTAGAACTGGAGCCATACCCATTCCATTGACTAAGAGTTTTTGTTTCCTTGGCTAAAATTTTATTATAATGTAGACCACCAGTCAATAATACCATAATGTAGACCGCCAGTCAATTATACCATAATTTCTAAATGTTTCCCCCTACCCAGCATCACAGACTTCAAATTAAATTATCAAATTACCCCAACTTTTTTTGACCTGCTAAAATTTTCACCTATGTAAAAGCAAACTACCACTGGATATCTAAGTTTAAAAACGTAGAACTATTCAGTACTAGTTTCATGCAGTTGTTATATTTTCTTTATAATTAATTATGCAACATATAATTCAAAACAGTTTAAAAGTATTAGCACAAAAACCAAGTTAGCAAAATATATCTGGATTTAAAGCTCTTAAAATTCGCACAATATTTTCTTGTCATGATACAATTTTTTTAAAATTACACGTGAAAAGATCAAAGAGCATGTGTGTATTTATAAACAACACAAAGTCTTAATATCACTGAGTAAGATGACTGGTCACCTTGTTCGCAACCGTGTAGTATTAGTGTAGCAATAGACCCAATTGAAATGCAAGGAAATAAATGCCCATGCAAAAAATAAATAATACAAAGTTCATCAAGATGTTGAAATCATTCATTACAAATGCACTGTAATAGGGGTATTTAAAGTGCATCTCTATTTGTGACTAAGACTTTCTGGATACAGGAGACTTTGCCTCCAAATTATACTTACATCACTCATAATCTGATTTTGTCATTGGTGTAGTCCAAAAAATATTGTTAGAAATATGTGAAAGATCCATTGAGTACAATATTTATTTCCATAGTAAGTCCTAATGGAATTATGAAGGACAACTCAGGATACAGAATATATCCAAGATAACTCAGTAGAAAAATAAGTGTCTGAGTGTCATAGTTAGGAATAGAACTGATTTCTTTTTAATTTAGATATTCAGTGGTCGTTTGCCGCTACTCATTAACAAATGTTAATTGTGGTATAATGAGACATAGGCACTTTTCATAAAAATATTTCCAGATGTACTGAAATGACAGCTTTCAGCAATTTTTTCTTGAAAATGACACATTTTCTGTAACCAAACAGAAATCATAAAATTGGAAACCATCCCCTACTAAAATTATGTACGTATTTTAAACATCATATACGTACATGAACAAGTTCAAGAGAAATTCGGGTATGTATTTTCCTATTCACTATACAATTTACAAAGGACTTTTTACATACATGATCTAATTAATCTTTGTGAGATAAACAATATTATTTATACTTTACAAGTGTGCTGAGAAAAACTGAATGAAAATAAATCACAAAATTATTAAATATTTGAATCATATAGTTGTTAGGTCATTTCATTCCATTGCTGCTGAAATAGTTAACTTTAATAATCACAAAATGATTTATGCTTCGAGACGAGGCTTTGAAACATAATGAGATCCTGTCTCTACAAAAAATAAATTATTAGGTGAGCATGGTGGCACATGCCTGTTGTCCTAGCTACTTGGGAGACTGAGGCAAGAGGATCAACTGAGCCCAGCAGATTGAGGCTGCAGTGAGCTATAATCAACGACACTGTACTCCAGCCTTGATGACAAGGCGAGAATCTATCTCTAAACAAACATAATAAAAATAAATTTAAAAAGTAATAATAAAAAACAAATGATATTAGTTAATATTGCTAATTACAATTCTATTTAGATACATTCACATTTCTAGACTTGGGGAAAATATTTGAAAGTCTCAGATAATTTCTCTCTCTTACTAGTTTTTACCTCTCATCTATTAGTCATTCTAATTCATTCATGCCAATACTTTTTACTCTTTCATTCAATTAATAGTTCTACAGTATATTCTAGAGATTGCACTGGCTTTTAGGGCTATAGGAGTAAATAACCAGATATTGTTTTTGTCCTAGTATTATTAACTTTTAACAAGAATACACGTACCAAATTACTCTGAGAAGAGACTGAATAATGGCCCTGAATGATGCACATCCTAATCCTTGGGACCTGTGAATACTGTATATAATCCTACATGGCCAAAGGGACTTTGTAGATGTGAGTAGGTTAAGGATCATGAGATACAAAACTTATCCTGAATTATTCTGGTGGGCCTGATGTAATACAAGGGTAATTATGATATAGGAGGTGATGTGATAATGGGGACACAGAGAGAAAACATCATGTAATGCGGTATCTTGAGCCAAGGAATGAGTACAGTGCCCATCATAGAAAAGTCAAGAAAACAGATTCTCCCCCTGTTATTCCAAAAGAAACCAGCCCTACACCCATTTTAATTTTAAGCCAGTGAAACTGAATTTCAACATAAGATTGTCTAATATCAAAACAAAAAAGGTCAAGTGGCCTGCAAAATATTGTGAACTCTGATTTTATGTTTGAGAATTTAAGAAATGTACTTAAATTTTACAATTATTAATTAGAAAGACTTAAATAGAAACTTGATTTTTCTAAAACCAAGCCAGTTTTTCTTACTTCTTTCCTGCACTTTTTATTTTGACAACTTAATGTGCATTCAACGTTGTCTAGCATTCTAAAATACATTAATTATGTCACTCTTGCAGATAAGGATGCACTTTAAAGTGTCTGAAATAAAACAAGCAATAAGTTTTAAAATTTATTCCGTGTTAGAATAGCGTAAAATATGTTTACCTACTAGTGGATGATCACTTCTATTTTTCTTCCTAACATTATCTTAGCCAGTGTTCACCTACTGAAAAATTATCTACTGTCCTTTATGTGTATTAAAAATACATATGTGTACAATTGTCATACAATTGCTATGGTAGAAGTAGCCATGTTATTTAGTATACAAATAAAATGATTTTAAAAAGCACAAAATCACCACAAAAATGTACGTCTTTATATAAATTCCAGAATTTCAGTTATCAATTTATTCCTTTATCATGATTTATACACAATTTTAGTAGTTACGCTGCAGTGATTAAGCATAGAAACTTTGACTTCAGGTTTTCCACAGTAGAATGTTGGCTTTCCTGCTTCCTGGGTTTGTTTTTCTATTACCGCTGTCACAAATTACAGCAAACTTAGTGGTTTGCAGGAATACAAATTTAATACCTTACAGTTCTGTAGCCTGACATGTGCCTCACTAGGCTAAAAAGGTGTTTACAGATCTCTGCTCTGTATAGGGGGTTGTAGGGAAGAATCTATTTTGTTGCGTTTGCTAGTTTCACATTCCTTGTTTGGTGTCTTTCTTTCTCCCTCTTCAAGGCCAGCAATGGCTGGTCCAGAGTTTCTCACACCGAATCACTCTGGCTCTCAATCTCTTACCTTTCTCTTCCACTTTTAAGGACCCTTGTAATTATTTTGGGGCCAGGTAGTTTATCCAAGATAGTCTATATATTTTAATGCCAACTGATTAGCATGTTTATTTCCATCTGCATGCAGCCTTAATTTCCCTTTGCAATGTAAGGTGACATATTCTAACATGGACATTTTTTGAGTGTGTGTGTGGGGGGGGAGGATTATTCTTTCTATAACAAAAAGTGACATTTAAAGTTATTTACATCAGAGTTTACCTTGAAGAGTTGACATGATATGAGGTACTTATAAATATCTCTGTAAATATTATTAGTCATAATCATTTTAAGTTTGATGTAGGAATATTTTTTGTAGAATTTTTTTATTATCATACTTTAAGTTCTGGGGTATGTGTGCAGAACGTGCAGTTTTTTTACATAGATATACACACGCAATGCTTAAATTGTAAAATTCCCTTTGCCATTACATGAAGTTTTCTGCTCAGTCTTAAGAAGTAGAACTATGCAAAATTTCATGATATGTGCATAAATTCTCTTAATTTTATAAAAGTTATGTTTTGAGGTTTGTAAAATAATCATGGAACAAAACTGAATATTACAAATATAGTATTATATATACCATAAAGTCCCAATAAAATAGCTTTTCTTTACTTGATTAATTTTCTTTCACCAACTTTTCCAAAAAATACCCCTAGGACCAAGTTCTGGGGTGACTATAGGTCTTCTTTACATCCTATACACATTGAGATATACACTTATGTATCTTAAATAATACTTATTTACCTAATTTAACATTAACGTTATGAATTTGGGTGACAGCATATACATACAATTTTATATTTGTTTTTAGAAGGACAAAGTATATAAAATTTTATTTAACTTTTACAAATGGAGACTTCATAATGTGCCTTACAGATGTTTATTTTTAAATACAAGTGGGATGTGATTAAACATTTTGGGAAAGTATTATCAGAATACATTTGGACAGTGTTCCTTTCCCATTTCATAATTAGTAATGAAACAGTTATAAAAGCTCCTCCCCTCACCACTATGTCCCCACCTTAGTGAGAGATCTGTGACAATTTCATAACTTCCATTCTTACTAAGCTATTGTGGCACAAAGAACAACTTGTAACATTTCTTTCAGGAGAAAGGAATGCTTATCACAAAGTAAAGCACCTCCTGAGTCAGCCTATTCAGGCAGATTTGCTGCCACGTTTATTAAATTCCTGAGGGTTTTATTCCTCAAGTTATTACTCTCAAGTGTACGAGCAAGAAAAGGCCAGAAACTGTAGGACCTTAATATGTCTCTTCGTGTAAATGTTTACTAAAATTAAGAAAATACAGTAAGTCAAAGCAGGGTGTCTGGTGGCTTTCCATTTTTTTCTGTCTCCTCGGTGTCCCCTGGTGGCTAAGCAAGATTGGAGTTCAGATCCCGTTTTTGACACCAGTTTTTGACTTTGTGTCAATAACTTAATATTTCTGGAGATTTTTTACAGTGAAGGGGCTATAATAACACTGAAATGATAATCTTGTTGTGGGTTTAAATGAAATTATCTATCACATATTATTTTAGAGGGCCTGACCCAATGCAGGCTTTCAATGCATTGTAATTTTATTAGCACTTTTTCCAATGGTTATTTTTCTGTTCTACATTTTCCATTTAATCTTTCTATTTTGACACAGGATTTATCTAAATTTTATCAACCTCACTCAAAAACAGGACTCCCTATGTGATATTTATCACTGGTTGCAAGCTCAATTTTAAAAGTAAAAAAAAAAAAAAAAAGATACTGTGGAAAAATATAAGACAAATAAATGAATCAAATTTCCACATTTTTTCCTGTTTTCTTGTGGTCTGTTAGACATAAGCCCTGTCTTAGTCACACTGAAAATTTGCTTCATCAAAGTATTACTTATAATTAAATAACTTCAATCTATCAACATAAATGAACCCAATATCAACTTAACTTGACTTAATTTTATATTATCACTGGAAGATCAAATAATTTTTTACAAACGAGCAAATAGGAAGACCAAGTAAAATTTAGCTTATTTCCACACTAACACAAAACCTTTCCTGCAAAACTTCCTGTTGCTTAAAAAGACCAGAGGTTTTTAAATGAACATGTGCGTCCTAAACCATCCATTCCAGTGAGGAGGAGGAGGACATAGTTCAGGGAGTAGGTTTTCAATTAACAAATTAATGCCAGATCTGGACCAAGAGAACAACACTTTTATATTAACGTATTATGACATGAGACCTTCAATAATGAGTTGGCCAGGATCTCATTTTTATATCTCAATGAAATAGCTCACAGAATAGCATGCTACTTCCATGATTATGATAAGCAATAATTATAGGATTGGGTTTTTAAAGTTTGTATGGTAAGAGCAATACATATACTGGGCTAGAGAGGAATAAGTGAAAAGGTCTCTTGAGAAAAGCTTCACTTTATTTTGAACTTCATTATGCACTTGCCACTGATGGGAAGTTAAAAAGATTTTTTTAGCTTGCAGTGCACCACAGGTTAACAGAAGATGTGATATTGGCTCAATTACATATTTCATCATCAATCCTAATATTATGACACAGAAACAGGTGGGCGAGAATGTGGCAGCATTCATTTTTTATTATATAATTTCTACGTTATTTATTGTAATGTAGTGATTATTGCAAATGCCATTTCATATAGTTTAGCATTATCACTAAATATGTGACATTTTCTCAAAAACAGAGTAAGGGCACAGCTAGAATTTATTAATAGCATACTAAAATAATCATTTGTTCCTTTTTATTAAGGTATTTTTTGTCACTCACTTACAATGATTTAATAAAACGAAAAAACTTTTCTTGACTCATGGAAAAAGAACAATAATTTTAGTTTTAATTCTACAAGGAGCTATTGAGCAACCATTTGGTTCCAGTTGTATACAGGGAACTAAACTGGCAAAATAAACAGACAATATAGTCTCCAACTCACTGTACCATCAAATCAAATATTAGCTTTGTGACACAAGCCAAATTATTTAACAAATCTAACCTTTAATTTTCCTGCATGCTAAGTATTCAATTAAAATGTATGTTCAATAAGGTTTAATAATATGGTAAAAGATAATGCTATATTATAAAACACTGTTTTTTTATTCTATTCTCCCTCTGTTTTCTCATTCTATTATTTTGTGCGGTAATATTGATTTGGCACATGAAATGCCCAAAATGGCTATTAAGCTGTCTTCACTTCTGATTCACTGGGTCCATGGTTGAAGCATTTCACCCTTGGATCCCAGATATTTTAAATCCATTGTGCCCCAAAGCATGAGGACAAAAATTAACATTTTTGAATTAGATAATGAGGTGTGTTGGTGAAATGAGCCACTTATATCTACATCTTTTGATTCTTGAACCAATGCATTTTTTTTTTTACTGAAGGAAATCCTCCCCCAAATATTGACTGTTGTTTTCAGATATGCTGATACTGCATCCTGTAGATACCCCAACCCTTAGAATGTTGTCCCCATTCTAGGGATGAAATTGAGTCTTCATCAGACCATTCAACGTTTCTATCAAGCTCACTGCTTCTGGGTGATGGGGCTCTCTGAAAGACCAGTGGATTCTACTTATATTGGCACATTTCTTCATAATAAAATACAACTTTGTGTGTATTATCCAATAACAGAAAAGACATTTTCTAAGTCTACAATGATGATGTTAGCAAAGTCAGTAGGCAGAGAACACAAATCCATAACTGGAAGTGTGACTCTTGCTATGGGCACAACGCACTGCTCTTTCCATGACGGGAAGGATCGAATGTAATCAATGCACCAGCTAGTAACTTGCTGAGACACATTGTGTGCACTGGTATAAAAATAACTTCCTGAGATGGAGGGTAAAGAATCCTGATTTGTATTTTTCATTGATTCCATTCTCACCATGGTGAATTTCATGCTACCAACGTGATATCACTAAAAATAAAAATGAGAAGAGAAAGGTGCAATTTGCTTTTGAGATCTGGCAGGAGCTAGTTACAGCACACCACTGCGCTTGGCAGTTTTGTAAGTTCAGTTGCAGCAGTAGCCATATCAAGTATAGTTAGGGGAAGACCTTTTAAAAAATATTTTTGGAGACTATCCCTGTGCTTCTCAAATAAATAAGCAACCAATTCCAGAATTCATCTTGAGTATCACTTTCCTGGGGCACGAAGAGTATGCAAAAGGGTAAATAGGGATGTATAGGGCAAATAGAAAACATCAGGAACATATACAATGCCTAACTACATCTAGCAGTGAGTGATTTAGGATGGGACTCTGAGCAATATGACTCAAAAGTCCATCATCTAAAACCATACCTCATTTATTTGATCAAGGCCCTATAAAATATTAAATATAATTTCATAATCCCTGAGATGTATATGGATATAGATATACATGTAAACATATGTTTATAAAGGTGATGCAACTTATCTGGAGTAGTATAAAAATGTATGGTTCAATACATTCTAGCACACAGTGACTTCTATGCTATACAAAACGTAAGGTCCCATATCGTCAAAGTATTCTGTTTGCTGTTATGGCTACTCTGAATGCCAGGTGGGTAGGAACAAATTTGTGGCACTAGTGATTATTCTGTTGTTGCTTGTTTAGAAACGTGAAGCATAAATATACTGTGGATTAATAGAGGGGTCCAAGTTAGATTAGATAAATTTTAAAAAAATAAAATATATTGACATTTCTGAACTACAAGAAAAACGATATATTCAGCAGTTTAAATTGGGCAAGTTTATATCTCTAAGATTGCTTGAAATATCTAGCTCTGGTAAAGCTAAAATATTACCCAGTATCTACTAATAAAGTTTTAGTCTTGAGTATTAAACTTATCCTAAATAAATATAATTCCCTTTGGTTGTTTTAGATTCTTTACAAACTTGTGAAATGCTCCTTTAGTAAACCATGCTACATTATTATTCATCCCAACTCACAAAGCTAAAGGAAAAAAAAAGTTAGAACACCAAAGGACCAAAATTAGTCAAATAGGTTCACAGAGACTTTTATTCCATACTAAATACAATGTTCTAACACTCCTTAAGAATTGGTCACCTTCCTTTCTGCCCTTTCTCCGCATTGTGAAATTTTAACTGTGTGATCTGTCTGTCTTTGTCTTGAGTTATTGGCTGTGAATTGTATCTTCATTTTAGTGACAATTGATAGACCAGGGGAGGGGCTGCAGCCAATAGTTGAACCTCTGTGGGGGAACTGCAAAGATGAAGGAGTGACCTGAGTTGTTAATTACATTCCTGAGAGCAGAGGACAGAGCTTCTGGTTGATGACAAAAGCTTTTCCCTGATTTTCTAGAAGTTAATCCAGTTAGATAAGACCTTGCCTTTGCAATATTATTAGACCTAGGAAGAAAGTACAGACAACTCTTAGAGTATTACAGAAGCCAGCATGCGATACGGAAAGTCTGAAAATTACCAAAACAGTGACATAAGATTTACATGCATTATTAATTTCCCTTAGGCTCAAGCATTATTAATTTGTAAGTAGTCTTGAAGTTCATCACTTAATAATATAAATAAGACATTTTTTGTCAATTCTGAGCATTAGAGAAAAAAATGGCAACATGATAGGATACTGCTTGTAAAGCTGGGATACTACTTACAAGCTTTAGCTTCTCCACAATATAAAGTAAAATACACTTTTAATTAAAATCATTTTGACATAGGAAAATGCACTTCTTTCATGTTTTAAGAATAGAAACAAAAGATACCCTCAAAAATATTATTGATTTTTTCTACTATGTGATTTCTTGATTATAATTTTGATTTATTCATATAATTTTAGGTCATTGTATTACATGTCGAAATTTCAAATGTGGGTCACTTTTACTACAGGAATAAAGTTGACTTGATTAATATTATTTTTACTGAAGAAGTAGGAATGTAAAAGCAGGCACTGCAATTGTTGACATGTAATCAATGTTGTTTCAGAAACAGCTTATGTTTGGAAAAAAAAACGCAATAATTTTGTACTAAAATTTAGAAAAGTGGTGAGAATAAGTTATGTATTTTATTTTAGATAGTTTTTCAAGAATGGAAAATGTTTTTCACAATTCCCCTATTTCGCTTTGTAATTGATACTGGGATATAAGCAACATGATAACTTTAGCCACGAAAAGGGTATGAATAAACATGCCTATTTACATATGTATATTTATTTGTATATGTGTGTTTGTGTTATATGTGTTTACTTTTATTATTATTTTAGCATAATTTCAGAGCAAAAATAATTGTCAAATGCATAGTATAAATATCCCAATTTGATTTCTAACAGTAAATATTCTGTGATTTAAGAAATATATGTTATTTCTAAAACTATAAGCTGCTTAGGAAATGAGAATCAAAGGAAACAAACAAATCATTATTACTTTGGGCTTTCAGGGTAGCTGTGCTAATAAATCATTATTTTATTTGTATTATGGGTTCCAATTTCTTTTTATTTTCATGTTCTCTATGTTCATTTACATTCTTCTGCATCAAGGAAGAAATTAAATACTCAACAAATATTTATTACACTTGCTTCCAATCATCCACTTTACTTTCTTTCCTCTTTTCTCCTGCAATTCTTAGGTTCAAAAATCTGCCTTAAATATGCTGACTATATATCATAATAAGTGAATATTTTCTTCCTCATATCTTTGACTCAATATTTTTGCATCATATTTATCTAGTCATTTGAAGTTATAACTCTAAATGTTGAACAACTTCCATAAACATAAAATCTTACTGGAAAATAGAATGAACCAGTCATCTGGTTCATTAGGTCTGTCTTCATTGTTCCCAAGAATGACATTATAGTCTTTATTTCTTTTTTATTTTGCCAACACTGTCATAGTTTCCTTCCTCATTTACATTTGTACAAATCTCAAGTCCTGCTGTCCCTACGAGGTTTCAC
The DNA here is from genome assembly GCF_029281585.2 of Gorilla gorilla gorilla. NCBI lineage: Eukaryota > Metazoa > Chordata > Mammalia > Primates > Hominidae > Gorilla > Gorilla gorilla. Next base: position 67,810,293 of record NC_073224.2, on the reverse strand, counting down.
TAACATGAGTTCAAACTATCTTCTTTCATTTTGCATGAATAAAATATATGGAGCAGTTTGACATTTGCTTATATACCTTTATATAGGTCTTTTTCTCCTATGCATTCATTGTTACTGGATTAATGCTCAATTAGCTCTGGTTTCTCATGGAATAACTTCAATGTTAAGATTTAGTTATTCAGATAACATTTATTCTGCACCAAATAATGAATCCCATAGCGAACTAAACATATAGATAAGGTACAGTTTCTGAGCTCAAGAAGCTTATAATCTAATAAAATACCATTTTAAATATCTTCTTATTATCAGATAGAAACTAAATGAGTATATAGAAAGAAGTAAGTAAATCAGTTGATGTTTGCAAGAGTTTAAAAAATGTGTATTAAGGTTTATGTCTAAATATAATGTATCATAAAACATACAAACATAGGGATAAAATATTTTGGATCTTGCATGGAGATGAATTTATTCATAAAAGAGCATACATGTATTCATCCTTTATTTCTGAAATAAGTGTATATACCTTAAGTTTTCTGAAACCTTTAGATGGGAGTTTTGCTTGACTTACAACATCAACTGTGAGACATCTCAGAAATTGTGTTACAAAAGACACTTTTGATAAAATTAGGACTTTTTCTGGGTGACTTCGGGGAGGATCCAAGGAATCAAGAGCTTGTATTAAGTTGAATGATGTCAGGGTATCTCAGTAAATGTTCCCTCTGTAGAGGGCAGACTAGGGTCAAGGTAAACTATAATTAGTAAATAGGCTTCTGTCAACCATTCATATTATCCCTGAGAGATGTTTATTGTTTTGTGTCTTAGAAAATGTTTACATTTTTTATTGTTGCTCAGACAGGATCACAGAGTGCTCCTGTTGTCTTTTCCTGTCCCGGTCACAGAGTGATCTTTTCTGATTGGATGCTCTGTAGATCTAACTTCAATAGGAGAACACCGAAGTCTAGCTGAAGTATTAGGCCAGCTCCTGAATGTCAGGGGCTGCTTTTCTCCTTCTCAGTAATGGAGCTTAAGGGAGTAAAATTACTTTTATTTTGATTGCTAGAAGCTGTACATGGATCACACTGCATATGAAACATCAGGATGCTCAAAAGTGAATCAGGGGCCTGGCGCGGTGGCTCATACCTGTAATCCCAGCACTTTGGGAGGCCGAGGCGGGCAGATCACTTGAGGTGGGGAGTTCGAGACCAGCCTGGCCAACATGTTGAAACCCCATCTCTACTAAAAATACAAAAATTAGCCAGATATGATGGTGAACGCCTGTAATCCCAGCTACTTGGGAGGCAGAGGCATGAGAATCACTTGAACCTGGGAGGCGGGGATTGCAGTGAGCCGAGATTGTACCACTGCACTCCAGCCTCGGTGAAAGAGCGAGACTCAGTCTCAAAAGTAAATAAATAAATAAATAAACAAATAAAATAAAAAATAAAAATAAAAGACATAGTGAATCAGACTTTATCTTGGAGATACAGATAGAAGATTATTTTGGCGGTGGTTAAAAAAAGACATTCATTTAAAAATATATTAGAAATAGATATAATTCATGAGTAATTGGTTGTACTAATGTTGTTGCTGTAATTTTATTTAATTTTTGTTTAATACAGGGTAAAAGTCAGAGATTCATTATAATTTTAGGCCTTCATAACCTAATTGTATATTTACAAATATTTCTTCTTATAGACTTATACAAACTCGTTCAAGATGTGGAAACAACTGGCTATGGATTCAACAGCTCAGATTTAATATGTTTTTTGTTTTGGTATATTATAACATAGAGTTAGCCATTGAAAATGAATTTCTTCCTAAAGGCAAATTGCTGTTTTGATGCTTGAAATCAAATCTGGCATTGCATTTATGTAGTGTGGCTTATTATTCTAACATTTGGAATGAGAAAACTGAGGCAGCAGGCTATTACATGTTTTGCCTGAAGACTTGATGAAATGCAAAAACCTATTACTGTTATGTTTATATGCTGAGCCTTGTTTCAATTTCAGTTATTAAAAGAAAAGATTTTCAAAACTATTACTAATTTTTAATGACAACTAGTTGAATTAGTAAAATGAACAAATAGTCTGTGACTGTACAACCATAAGTAAATATTTTCCTGTGCTCAATTTGTTTATATGTACAGAAGCAGCTTAATGAGAAAGCATATTTAAAATTATGCACATTATTTATTTTCTTTTATAGGATATATATAACTTTACAATTTAATATTTTTCACCATCCATTAAGTATCTTGTGTTTAAAATCTTAGAACAAGTGATCACATTTGGCTAGATACCATGATTTGAAGATGAATATTTTCACATTTTACCTTTTTTCAGTGTATGTGCACCTGTATTTTTCCAGTGGCTGTCATGCAATGGTCTCTAACCTGTGTCTTCAAAAGGCTTGAGATTAGAATCAATACTGCATTGTTTTCAAATTGAGCCATCTTACAATTTTTTTTCATGTCATGTTAACTATAAAAATATTTTAAAAATTCTCCCTTGTGCTCTACCATTTGTTTGTATGTTTCCTAATTACCACAAAAAAATTGATAAAATACCCAAAGTCTAAAATTTGCCAATAACTTAAATGTTTTACACATGCTGTCTGACCCAGAATATTTAATTAAAGCACAATTTTCATTTTTAAGTTGTATTTTTAATTTTGTTTGTTTGTTTGTTTGTTACAGGCATGTAGTTATATTATGCCACTGCGCTACATTCATTTCAGCCTTTCTTTCTTTGGTGATAAGTTTCCTAGTTTCTGACCTCCCAATGTTTTTGCTACAGGCATTGGAAATACATAAAAATGTATCATAGATTTCTGCTTTATTTTAAAAGGTTTGAAGAATCGGCTCTCACAAACAATTTCAATCATTGTATCCGGCAGAAGCTGTTAGCTCTTTAAGGCAAAGACTGTCTTCACATTCCTAAGACTTATTACAATGCCTACCTTATTGCGGATGTTCTTTGTATAATGTATTTAAAAGATCAATGAATGAAACAAAAAATTGATAATTTTCAATGTTATCTCTGATAAATACTTAATTTACATATAAACAATTTAAATGTAAAATTACATTTCAAGATAATTGACAATGTGTTTGATTTTTTAAAAAGTCAGCAGATTTAATTACAGTTAATTAATATTAATACTAATTTTGTGCTAATGGTACAATATTTGACTCATACTAATGAAAACTCCAGTAGAAAATAAGGTAAAGGAATATTGAACACCCACAAGCATGAAGCATATAAACATAGATTAAATCATCTACATGAGAATAAATTACTTTGCTTTTCCTCTAACCCCATTTGCAATCCAGTCTCTTCTTAGTCAGTAAATGTAATCATTATTCATCATATTTTTTAATCCAGTAAACTGAAAAATATTTTATTAATTTATCCCTACATACATCTAAACATATTAGCATGTTTTAATATTATATTTCCAAAATGTATCAAATACATCTTCTTCATTACACATCACTACCATCATTTAATTCAGGTTAGTGTTTACATATTTGAAAAATATTTGAAAAATCATATTGGAACTATTTTCCCTACTGTCATTTTATCCACCTGTACTCCTTCCTAAGAAACACAAATGGTCTATTAAGATGCAAATTAAGAAATACAAGTTTTTCGTTTAAAAATTCATCAATAAATTTCCATTAAATTTATAGTAAAATTTAAATCCCTAACCATAATCAACACAGACCCTCTGCCTCTTTCTAAAATCTCATCTTATTTCACTCATCCTTTTCACTAAGGCTCAAGTATAGGAGTGTTGCTAGTTTCTTTAATAAACCAATTTCAAACAAATTTTTACAGAAATGAAAGCAGATCCCAATGCAATTTATTATTTTTATTTTCAATTTTTGTGGGTACATAGTAGGTATACATATCTATGGGTTGCATGAGATATTTTGATACAGGCATGCAATGAATTATAATCACATCAGGCTTAATGGTATATTCATTATCTCAAACATTTATCTTTGTGTTACACAAACAATTCAATTGTACACTTCATTATTTTAAAATATATAAATTATTTTTAACATATAACGTTTAAATATTTAAAAAATAATTAAATTATTTTTTATTATAGTCACCCAGATGTACTAGCAAATACTAAGTGTTATTCATTCTTTCTATTTTTTGGACCCATTAGCCATCCCTAACTTTTAAAACCCTCACACTTCCCTTCCCAGCCCCTGATAACCATCTTTCTACAGTCTATCTCCATAAGTTAAATTGTTTTTTTAGCTCCCACAAATGAGTAAGAACACAAGTTTGTATTTCCGTGCCTTCCTTATTTCACTTAAATGTAATGACCAGTGTGCCCAGCTAATTTTGTTTTTTGTAGACACAGTGTCTGTTTATGGTGCCCAGGCTGGTCTTGAACTTCTAGACTCAAGCAACCCTCCTACACTGACCTCCCAAAGTGCTGGGATTATAGGTGTGAACCACCATGCCTGGACAGTGCTTTAATTTTTACTTTTCTTCTTTTTCACATGGCCTTTTGCAAAACAAAACAAAACCAAACAAAATTCAATTTGATGAGATCCAATTTATCAAAATTTTATTTCAATAATCATAAATTTGATGTGAAGTCTAAGAATTTTTTGCCTCATTCTAAATTCCCAATGTGATCTCCATTTCTTCGCTTACATTTTATATTTTTAAGTTTTATTTTAAGTCCATCATCCATTTTTAAGTTAATTATTGTATAACTTGTGATACTTAGATTGAGGTTCTTCTCCACCACCCCATGCCAGCTATAGATGTCCAAATTGCTCCTATCCCACGCTCTGAAAATGGAATTTTATGCTAATAATTGCATCTCTTTGAAAAATTACTTAAGCACATCTGTGCCAGTTTATTTCACTGTCCTCTATTTTGTTACATATGTATACCCGCCTATCTCTCTTTCAATGCCACACTATATAGATTATTATAGGCATGTATTATAGTAAGCCTTAATAACTGGTGTTGTTGTTCCTTCTATTTTATTAATCTTTGTTAAGATTGTTCTGGCTATGCTAGAACCTGTAATTTCCCATATGCATTTTAAAATAAGCTTGTCTATGTCTAACAAAAGATTATGCTGGAATTTTGCTAAGACTTATGTTGTGTGTATATGTCTGTGTGTGTATACATATACACATATATATACATACATATGATATTTATGGAGAATTGGCTTTATTACTATAATATGCTGAGTCTTTAAATCCATGAACACAGTACATTTCTCCATTTATTTAGTTAATTTTAAATTTTCTTACATGAACCTTTTGTAAATATAAATATATAGATCCTGTACTCATTTTAAGTTTATACTTAAGAATTGCCTTCACTTTGTAGCAATAGTATTTTTTTTCAAATTTTGTTTTTTGGCATGTTCACTCAGTATATAGATCTGGAATATCTATAAGTATAGTAGTTTTTTTGGGAGGGGGATCCTTGTGATTTTCTATTCAGACAATCATGTAATCTACAAACTTGGACAGTTTTATTTCTTCTTTTCTGAGCTCTATGTATTTTATTACTTTTTAATACCTTATTACAGTGAATAAAATTTACAGTAAGACATTGAATAAGAGTGGTGAAAACAGGCATCCCTGTCTTTCTTTAATTTTCTGAGAAAGGCATGCAGTCCTTAACCATTAAGAATGATGTTACCACCCCAAAAAACAAACAAAAACAAAGCAAAACAAAAAACACAGATTGTTACCACCACCATCCCCCACTCCCCGCCCCCAGAAAAAATGATGTTAGCTGCAGGCATTTTGTACGAACTATTTATCAAGATAATTTTCCTCTATTGTTATTTTACTGATACATTTTAATATAAATTGCTGTTAGATTTTGCCAGATACTTTTCTGCCTCAATTGATATGATTGTATGACTTTTCTGTAGACTACTTATGTGGAAGGGCAGAGTAATACCCTTTACTCTTACCACATGATCACTGAAGATGTCTATGACCTAATGCCTGAAAACTGTGATATGTATACATGGCAAAGGGGAATTACAGTTTCAGATGCAACTAAGATTGCTCATCAGTTGATCTTAAAATACAGAGTATCCTGGATTATAATTATCAATCTACTATAATCACAAGGGTCATTAAATATGGAAGGAGGAGGCACAAGGAGAACCAGAGAACATTGAATTACATTGATTGATTTTCTACAGTTGAACCAAATTTGTATAGCTAAAATATATTCCAGTTGTTCATGATATATTAATATTATTTTCTTTACACAATGCTAGATACTGGCTTGCTAAAAGTTTATTGTGTTTTTTTGAATCAAACTTCATGAGAAATATTGTACTGCAGTTTCCTTTTTTTGGTACTGTTGTCATTTGATTTTGGTATTAGATTAATTCTGTCTTCATAAAGTAAGTTTGGGACTATGTATCATCTTCTGTTTTATGAAAACATTTGGAAAATTAGTTATATTTAATTAAATATTTTACATAATTTTTCAACATATCTGAAAATTTATTTGGGGAGAAGTTACTTAATCACAAGTTAAAGTTCTAGCAGAGTAATAATATGATTTACACTATTTCATCATAGCTGAGTTTTGCTACTTTGTATTTTTTGAGGAATGTATCTATTTCTTCTAAATTATTGAAGTTATAAGCATAAATTTATTCATGGATTCTCTGATGATTCCTTTAATTGCTGCAGGTTCTAGAGTGATATCCTCTATTTTATCACTGATATTCATGATTTGTTCCCTCTCTCTTTTTATTTGTGTCAATGTTGCCTGAGATTTATCATTTTTATTAATTTTATTCCAGAGACAACTTTTCATTTTATTAATTTTCTCCATTATTTTTAGTTTTCAATTTATTGGATATCTGCTTTTATATTAATTATTTTTTTCTTCTCATGTTCAGTTTATTTTTCTCTTTCTTTCCTAGTTTGTGAAGTTGGACATAACTTATTATCTTAAGTCTTATTTCCAGTGTAAACATTTAGATGCATTAAAGTTTCCTCTCTGCACTGCTAAAGCTACATCCCACATATCCTCATACAGTTTTTTTCCTTTAATTCAGTTCTATTTCCTTTTTATTTTCCTCGAGTTTTTTTTTTTTTTTTTTTACTATCCATGGATTATTTAGAAGTGAGCTATTTATTTTCCATGTTTGTTATGTTTCTGTGATTGGTTTCTATTTAGAATACATTATGATCAGGGAACTCATTACATTTTATTTCCATTCTTTTACATGTGTTGAGAGTTTTTTGTGGACCAAAATATAGTTTATTTTGATGAATAATCCATAAGGTTTTACAAAAAATTGTATTCTGCCATTGGTGGGTGGATTGTCTTATATATGTCAACACATCTTGTTGATTGATTATCTGGTTCTGATGGCCTATATACTTACTAATTTTCTGTGAAGTAATTAGTAATTATATCAATTGCCGAGAGAGTTACTAACGTAACCAACTATAATTGTGCATGTGTTTTTATATTTCTCCATTTAGCTCTGTCAGATTTTGCTTCATGCAATTTGAGGTTGTTTGGATGCATACTGTAGTGTCGTTATTTTTTTAATGTTTTCATTATTTAATCATTATGTAATTTCCTTCTCGTTTCTATTAAATTTATTTGCTTTGAAGTTTACTTAATTGAATATTACCATAGTCTTTATCCACAGTTTTGCTTTCCATAGATTCAGTTACCTGCAGCAAATACAAATTCTAGAACTAAACAGTGTGTAAGTTTTAAAGTGCATGCAATTCTGTGTAGTAGAATGAAGTCTCATGTTGTCTCATTTTCTCCCACCCAGGACATGAATCATTCCTTTGTCCAGAATGTCTATGCTTTATATGCTACCTGCCCATTAGTCATCAACACTGATGCCTCTGACATCTAACTAGCATAATCAGAACTCATTGACCCAGGATTATTTAAGGCAAATGATCCTCCTTCTAATATATTGTTAGAAGGCAATAGTAGCCTAACTCTCCATCATAATGCCTATGTCATTCACATTACTTCACCTCACCACTAGGCATTTTATCATCTCATATCATCACAAGAAGGGTAAAAACAATATAGTAAGGTATTTTGAGAGAGAGGAAGAAAGAGAGAAAGACTACATTCATGTAACTTCTATTATGACATATCGTTAAAATTGTTATATTACTATTTTTACCAATATCTTACTATGCCTAATTTATAAATTATACTTTATCATAGGCATGTACATGTTTAGAAAAAGAGGCAGTATATGCAGGGTTCAATATTACATGGTGTTTCAGCCATCCACTTGAGTCATTGAAATGTATCACCCATAAAGTAGACTACTGTAATAAAGACACTCCTATATTTTTATTAATGATGGTATTTTTCCCATCCTCTTTTTCTCAACCTATGTAATTAAATTTGAAATAGATTTCTAGTAAACAGCATTAAGTTACATCACATTTTAAAACAAACTCTGTCAATGTCTGCCTTTTTGTTGATGTATTAAAACATTTACTTTTAAGGAAATTATTCATATAATATAGCCTAAATATGCCAATATTTTTCTTTATTTGCATTTCTCTTTTTCTCTTTTCTTATCTCATACTATGTTACTTGGATATTTTTTAGAATTTCCCCTTATCTATAGGTCTGTCAGTGTATCTTTTTGTACACTTTAATAGTTATTGTTCTACGTATGAAAGTAAATATACTTGACATCTATTGCTATCAACATTTTTCTTCCTTAGGTAGCCTATGGAAAAATTATTTTCATATGTCTCATCACTTTGCCTGCTTTTAATTATCATTGTTTTGATTATTTGATAGTGTTATAATTTTTGTTTAAATCATCAAATGTTTTTTCAATTCATGAGGAAAAGGACATTCTACTGTATGTCTCTATATTTTCTCACTTTCCATTAGTCTGTTGCCCTTCCTTAGGTTCCAAGATTTCTTCTTCGATCATTTATCATGTTTGAAAATCTCCCTTTAGACTTTTTTTAAGAGTACATCTGGTAGAAGATGGCCAACTGGATACAGCCAGGAAGTGCTGTTCCTACAGAGACCATGATTTCAAATACACCAACGAAATTTGAACAGACCTTTGTAGAGAAAATACTGAATGTGAATGGAGAAAAAAAGACACAGATGCTGAAGCTGAAGAGGGAGGAAGCTGGGATAACTGTGTGGGGAGTCTGAATGCTAAGGCTGTTCTGATCCTGAAGGGCACCTGTGGATGGGGTGAGTGAAGGGACTGGGGCACTGCCTACTATTGCCGAGAGCCCCTGAGACTCTAGCTAGAGGAGACTCCACATACTCATGAACATGTGAGGTGGCAGGGGGATTGCCTCAGAGATTAGACAGAGAGGGGGCTGCAGCAGGCATGGAGCTGGGGACCTTTAGGAGGAGTCAGTTCCAGTGGAGCCTGACCATAAGCACCTACCCTCCATGGCTGCCTGTTTCTCATGTCTCCTGCCTCTGAGACACTCTGATTGCAAGCTAACCACCAGGGAGAAATCAGGGCCTGCTTCTCCATGGGACTGGGACATGTCTGTCCTGCAGGCCTGCCTGCTTGCCAGTCCCTCTCAGGGCTCCTGCCTGACCACCCCACAGAAGTGTGAATTGTACACTGCAGCTTCTGTTGCCCAGCCTATGTACTTTGCTCTGTGTTAGTGTTTTCTGGCAGTCTGGGAGCCCTTTGGCTCCTCCAGCACACCCCAAACCCAATCCCAAGAGTCAGGAGGAGAGAGCCACAAGCAGGTGCTGGTGCCGCTGGGCTGTGGCCCACAGCTCAGGAATGCCAAGACTGGGTCTGCCTGGCATTTGAATAGGAAAGGACCCTAAACACTCAGAATACTGACAGGGAGGATTTGCACAAGTTCATAAGCTGTTATGGGACCTAGTCATGCCTGCTTCTGTAGGGCTGGTCTGGAAAGGGTGTGGCCTGTTTCCTTACTGGACCTCTCCCCAGGGGAGCCCTGCAACCTGAAAAGTTGAACAAGAACAACAACAACAACAAAAAATTATAGTCACAGTGTCAGACATCAGAGGTGGCTCTATTACTGGCAAGGCCCAGTAATAGACCTGATGAGGGAATCACTTCTCTCCAATTCACACTGCAGAACATAGCTGCCAACATGTTGATACACAAAGGAGCCAAGCAGCTGAGTAATAGTGTATCTACTGCTCATTGATCTCATGCACTATCCACTGGATTGTAGCCCAAACTACAACACCAAAAAAACACTGCTAATTCTCCCCCTGTAAAACCAAGGGCAAGAATTCAACAACAAGCAAAGAACTATACAGAGCCTTAACCCTCTGAAAACTTCCAGAAACAAAGCCAAGTAACTATATTCAATTTACACCACTATTAAAGGAATACTAACCTTCCCAGATTTGAAATGATTATCATACGAATTCTTGCAATTCAAAAGGCCAGAGTGTGCCCTTACCTCCAAAGGAGCCCATTAGCTCTCCCGCAAGGGTTCTTAACATGTCTGAATTGTCTGAAAGAATAGACATAGAATTCAGAATCTGTTGGCAAAGAAGCTCTTTGAGATTCACGAAGTTGAAACTCAATACAAAGAAGTCAAGCAATGTAGTAAAATAATTCAATAACTGAAAGATTAAATAGTCATTTTAACAAAGACCCAAACCGAACTAGAGCTAAATAATTCACTAAAAAAATTTCATAATATAATCAAAAGTATTAGTAGCAGAATAGACCACGCTGAGGAAAGAATCTCAAAGCTCAAAGACAAGTTCTTGCAATGAATTCAGTCAGACAAAAAGGAAGAAAAATAAATTAAGAAAAGTGAACAAAACCTCCAAGAAGTGTAGGATTATATAAAGAGACTAAATGTATGTTGCATTGGCATTCTTGATAGAGAAGGGGACAGAAAAAAACAAACTGAAAAATACACTGGGGACATAGTCCACAAAAATGTCCCTAATCATCCTAGAAAGGTTGTCATGCAATCCCAGAAATACAGAGAACCCCAGCCAGATACTAAAAATATGACCATCCCCCAGGTACATAGTCATCAGATTCAGCAAGATCAACACAGAAGAAAAAATGTTAAGGCAGCTAGAGTGAAGGTCAACTACAAAGGGAACCCCATCGGGCTAGAGTCAAACCTCTCCACAGAAACCTTATATGCTAAAAGAGACTTGGAGCCTATTTTCAGCATTCTTGAAAAAATAAATTATTACCAAGAATTCCTAACCTGAGAAACTAAGCTTCACAAATGAAGGAGAAATAAAAACCTTCTTAAACAAACAAATGCTGAGGTAATACATGTCAACACTTCAAATGGCTGCTGACCAGCACCACAATCAAGTAGGCTTTATTCCTGGGATACAAGGCTGGTTTGACATACATGAATCGATAAAACTAATTCAACACATAAACAGAATTAAAATCAAAACCCATATTATCTTCTCAATAGATGCAGACAAAGCTTTTGATAAAATCCAACATTCCTTCATAATAAGTGCCCTCAACCAACTAGGCATCAAAGGTACATACCTGAAAATAATGAGTTATCTATGAAAAACCCACAGCCAGCATCATCCTGAATGGACAAAAGCCTGAACAACTCCCCTTGAGAATTGGAACAAGACAAGGATGCCCACTCATATTCATCATATATTCTACTTACATTCCACTTACATATATCTATATCTATATCTATATCTATGTCTATATCTATATCTATTCCACTTATATTCAACACAGTAATGGAAATCTTAGCCAGAGCAATCAGGCAATAGAAACAAACATTAAAAAAAGGCACTGGATAAGTCACTGATGATAGGATTCTACAATTAGAAAATCCTAAAAACTCAGACAAAAGGCTTCTAGAAATGATATAAAACTTTAGTAAACTTGCAGGATAGAAAAATCAATGTGCAAAAATCCATAGCACTTCTATACTCAAACAAAATCCAGGCTGAGAGTGAAATCAAGAAAACAATCAGACTTAAAATAGACACAAAGAAAATGAAATACCCAATGTCTTAGTAAGTTTTCACACTGCCATCAAGAAATACCCAAGACTGGGTAATTAATAAAGAAAAGAAGTTAAATTGGCTCACCATTCCACAGATTGTTCAGGAAGCATGGTGGCAACTGCTTCTAGGGAAGCCTCAGTGAGCTTTTACTCTTGGCAGAAAGAAAAATGGGAGCAGGCATCTTACATGACAGAAGCAGGACCAAGAGAAAAGAGCAAGGAGGGAGTGCTGCACACTTTTAAACAAACAGATCTCCTGAGAACTCACTCACTCACTCACTATCATGAGAACAGCACCAGGAGAAGGTGCTAAACCATTTATGAAGGTCCACCCACATGATCCAATCACCTCCCTCCAGGCTCCACCTGCAAGACTGGGGACATCTTGACATGACATTTGGTGGGGACACAGATCCAAACCATATCACTTAGAAATACAGCTAACCAAGGAGGTGAAAAATCTCTACAAGGAGAACTGCAAAACACTGCTGAAAAAATATCAGAGATGACAAAAATAAATGGATTAGAAGAATCAGTATTATCAAAATGGCCATACTGCCCAAAGCAACTACAGATTCAACACTATTTCTATCGAACTATCAACATCTTTCTTCACAGCATTAGAAAAAAAAGATTCTAAAATCTGAATAGCCAAAGCAATCCTAAACAAAAAGAACAAAGCCAGAGGCATCACACTATCTGACTTCCAAATATGCTATTAAGACACAGTAACCAAAACAGCTTGGTACTGGTTAAAAGAACAATGGAATGAAATAGAAAACTCAGAAATAATAAATAGAGCTGCATACCTACAATCATCTGATATTTGATAAGATTGACAAAAACAAGAAGTGAGAAAGAACTCCCTATTGGATAAATGGTTCTGGGATAACTGGCTAACCATATGCTAAAAATTGAAGCTGGATTTCTACCTTTCACAATATACAAAAATTTACTGAAAATAGATCAAAGATTTAAATGTAAGACCTCAAACAATATAAATCTTGGAAAACAACCTAAGAAATATTCTTCTCAACATCAAACTTAACAAATTATTTTTGGCTAAATCCTCAAAAACAATTGCAACCAAAACAAAAATAGGCAAGTGGGAACTAATTAAAGAGCTTCTGTATAGCAAAAGAAACTGTCATTAGAAAAACAGAAAACCTACAAAACGGGAGAAGATATTTGCAAACTATGCATCTGACAAAGGCCTAATATCCAGAATCTATAAGTAACTTAAAAAAATAAACTAGCAAAAATAAATAACCCATTAAAAAATTGACAAAAACGTGACTGACACTTCTCAAAATAAGACATACGAGCAGCCAACAAACATGAAAAAATGTTCAACATCGCTAATCATGAGAGAAACAGCAATCAAAACCACAATGGGATACCATCTCACATCAGTCAGAATGGCTACAATTTAAAAATCAAAAAACAACCAATGCTGGTGAGGCTGCAGAGAAAAGGAAATGCTTATTAACAGATGGTGGGAATGTAAATTAATCCAGTCACTGTGGAAAGCAGTCTGGAGATTTCCCAAATAACTTACAACACAGCTACCATTTCTCCTAGCAATCCTATTACTGGGTATATGCCTGAAGGAAAATAAATTATTATACCAAAAAGACACATGCACTCATACATTCACTGTTGCTCTGTTTGCAATAGCAAACAACATGAAATCAACTAAGGTGCCCACCAATTAGAAATTGGATTTAAAAATGTAGTACATAGGTACCATGGAATGCTATGTAGCCATAAAAAAGAATGAAACTATATCTTTTACAGCAACATGGATGGAGCTGGAGGTCGTAATCCTACATGCATTAATTCAGGAACAGAAAACCAAATACCACATGTTCTTACTTATAAGTGGGAGCTAAATACTGACCACACATAGACACACATAGACAGAATATAGGAAAAACAGACACTGCGGAATACTAAAGGGTGGAGTTAGGGTGGAAGAGTGCTTGAAAAACTACTTATTGGTGTACCATGCTCACTGCCTTGGTGGTGGCACCCATACTCCATAGCTCAACATCATACAATATTCCCATGTAAAAAACCTCCACATGTAGCCCTTGTATCTGTAATAAAAATTAAAATTAAAACAATTCAAATTGAAAAGTGCGTCTGCTAATAACAAATTCTTTTTATTTTCCTTTATCTGAAAAAATTTCAATGTCCCTTTTACTTCTGAAGGACATTTTTACAGATTATGTGGTTGACATTGCTTTACTTTCAACATTTGAAAATTGTTGTTTGACTGCCTTCTGGCTCATTAATTAATCTTTTGTCTGTCAGTTCTTTGCCAAGATATTTTTCAGTTCTTTTAAAATAATTTATAATTGATTGCTGAAACATTTAGATGATTAGCAGCTTTAAAATTCTTACCACATAATTCCAACATAAGATTTACCTTGATGTTGTCAGTTGAATATCTTTTCTCCTTCAAGTTGAGATTTTCAGATTCATGTTATATTGATGATGTTTTTATTGCATCCTAAACATTTTACCTATTATGTTAACAGACTGTAGGTCCTATTCAAATATTGTAAACAGGCTGTCATCTATTTCAGTTTAGCAGACAAATCTTGAACGACATTGATTTGCTGTGTGTCCAATGACAGTGTAATATTCAGAACATTTGTAGTATTAATTTGGCTTGCCTGGTTATCTGATGCTTCCTTGGTTCCCATTGCTTTCTGCTGGTCCTATTTGACGTGTGGAAATGGTTGTCTGGGTGAAACCACTAGGTGTCTCTTGGTGAGGGAGGTGAGTGTCAGACCAGATAGTATATATACATGTCCCTGGCCAGGCACTTATTATGGTGGGTTGCTCTGTGCCTGTGGGGAAACAAAGAGCACACATTGGGTAGGTGCTTGTTGTGGTGGAATTCCCCTTACTGCTCCCCAGGACACCTTGATGTCCCTGAATGTGGGAAGGTAGGTCCCAGGCACCCAAAGACTCAGAGACTCACAGGAATGAGGCACTTGTGGTGAGGTTGGAACAGGAATTAAAATAAATTAAAGAATGTGTAAGCAAAAACGCAGTTGTATGTAAGAAAAACCAATTCCCCCGAGGAAGAGAAAGAGCTGAAGTCTGTTTTTCTGTGGCTAGTGAGCCTTATCTCTCCCTTTCCCAGGCATTGTGAAGACTCTGTTTCTCTAGTTGTGCAGCTGCAAGGCCACTAGACAGATAATCTCAAGTCATAAAACATGTTGTTCCTTGAGAAGTAAGAAATGATGTGATGCATGTCTTAATTGAATAACAGTCTTTTTTTCTCGCTTCTATAATATGCTTCCCCCTGCACAGATCTCCCCCTGCCCCACAAAATGCTTAAAAGGTAGCTTGACTCTTTGTTCGGGGCTCAGTCCTTTGGATGTTAATCTGACTGGGTCGGTGCACCTAAATAATTAAATAATTCCTCCTCAACCCCTCGGTCCCTCTGATTCCTTAATTATCCCACTGAAAGGTCCCTTTAGAAGTTGTTATCCAGCTACCTTGGTGTTTCCTAGAGGGAAAAGAGAAGCTCAGCCCCACAGGAGCAAATAGGCTTCATGGATAAACTTTCTTGTCATGGTATGATGCCCTTTGCCATTGCCAGTTGGTTAATCTGCTGTCTCTGGATAGAGAGGAAGTTTCATATCTATAGGGACAAAGAAAGTACTCTGGCTAAGCATTTTGTTGTGGCAGAGTCCACCTCGCTAACTACCATGGCATCTGTTGAAGCAGAAGAAGAGTTTCACACCTGGTTGGGATAAAGAACACTTCCCCTGCTTAGTTATTGTTAGTGGGACTTCAGGTCCATCCCTCTTGCTGGTAGTTCCCTGTTGTCAGTGGAACTCCTGTCCTATTCTGGCTCCTGGGGGAGGAAGAGGTTGAGCCTACCTTGGCTGCCCCTGTTACTAGGTTGCTATTTAGGGAAAAAAAGTGTCTTGAATATTGATATGGTTTGGCTGTGTCCCCACCCAAATTTCATCTTGAATTCCCAGTGTTGCAGGAGGGACCTGGTTGGAGATAATTGAATCATGGGGGTGGTTTCCCCCAAACTGTTCTCATGGTAGTAAATAAATCTCAGAAGATCTGATGGTTTGATAAGGGACAACCCGCTTTACTTGGCTCTCATTCTCTCTCCTGCCACTGCCATGTGAGCTGTGTCTTTCACCTTCTGCCATGATTGCGAGGCCTCCCCAGCCATGTGGAACTGTAAGTCCAATAAACCTAAACCTCTTTCTTTTGTAAATTGCCCAGTCTTGGGTATGTCTTTATCAGCAGCATGAAAGTGAACTAATACAGTAAATAGGTACCAGGAGTGGTGTGTTGCTGAAAATATACCCGAAAATGTGGAAATGACTTTGGAACTGGGTAACAGGCAGAGGTCGGAACAGTTTGGAGGGCTCAGAAGATGACAGGAAAATGTGAAAAAGTTTGAAACTTCCTAGAAACTTGTTGAATGACTTTGCCCAAAATACTAATAGTGATATGGACAATAAAGTCCAGGCTGAGGTGGTCCCAGATGGACATGAGAAACTCGTGGGGAACTGGAGCAAGAATGACTCTTGTTATGTTTCAGCAAAGACTGGTGGGATTTTGCCCCTGCCCTAGAGATTTGTGGAACTTTGAACTTGAGAGAGATGATTCAGGGTATCTGGCCAAAGAAATTTCAAGGCTGCAAAGCATTCAAGATGTGACTCGGGTGCTGTTAAAGGCATTCAGTATTATAAGGGAAGCAGAGCATAAAAGTTTGGAAATTTGCAGCCTGACAGTGCTATAGAAAAGAAAAATCCCATTTTCTGAGGAGAAATTCAAGGGGGCTGCAGAAATTTGCAAAAGTAACAAGCAGTCTAATGTTAATCCTCAAGACAATTGGGAAAATGTCTCCAGGGCATGTCACAGGTCTTCATGGCAACCCCTCCCATGACAGGCCCGGAGGCCTAAGAGGAAAAAGGTGGTTTTGTGGGCTGGCCCCAAGGTCACCTTGCTGTATGCAGCCTAGGGCCTTGGTGCCCTGTGTTCCAGCCACCCCAGCTGTGGCTGAAAGGGGCCAACATAGAGCTCGGGTCATAGCTTCAGAGGGTGTGAGCCTCAAGCCTTGGCAGCTTCCATGTTGTGTTAAGCCTGTAAGCTCACAGAAGTCAAGAATTGAGGTTTGGGAACCTCTGCCTAAATTTCAGAGGATGTATGACAATGTCTGGATGCTCAGGCAAAAGTTTGCTGCAGGGGCAGGGCCCTCATGGAGAACCTCTGCTAGGGCATTGTAGAAGGAATATGTGGAATTGGAGCCCCCACACAGAAGTCCTACTGGGGTACCTACTAGTGGAGCTATGAGAAGAGGGCCATCATCCTCCAGGCCCCAGAACAGTAGATCCACTTACAGCTTGCACCCTGTGCCTGGAAAAGCCACAGACACTCATGAGTGCAGCATAGAAAAGCCAGCCCATGAGTGCAGACAGGGAGGAGGCTGTACCCTGTAAAGCCACAGGGTCATAGCTGCCCAAGACTATGGGAACCCACCCCTTGCATCAGTGTGACCTGGAAGTGAGACATCGAGTCAAAGGAGATCATTTTGGAGCTTTAAGATTCGACTGCCCTGATGGATTTTGTTTTAGCCAATTTATCTCATTTGGAATGGGTGTATCTACCCAATGCCTGTACCTCCATTGTATCTAAGAAGTAAGTAACCAGCTTTTGATTTTACAGGCTCATAGGTGGAATCGACTTGCCTTGTTTTGAATGAGACTTTGGACTGTGGACTTTTAAGTTAATGCTGAAATGAGTTAAGACTTTGGGGGACTGTTGGAAAGGCATGATTGGTTTTGAAATGCAAGGACAAGGACTTGAGATTTGGGAGGGGCTGGGGTGGAATGACATGGTTTGGCTATGTCCCCACCCAAATCTCATCTTGAATTCCCATGAGTTGTGGGAGGGACCCAGTGGGAGATAATCAAATCATAGGGGCAGTTTCCCCCATACTGTTCTCGTGGTAGTGAGTAAGTCTCATGAGATCTGCTGGTTTGATAAGGAGAAACTCCTTTTGCTTGGCTCTCATTCTCTCTCTTGCTGCTGCTATGTGAGACGTGCCTTTCACCTTTCACCTTCCAACTTCCACCATGATTTTGAGGCCTCCCCAGCCACGTGGAACTGTAAGTCAAATAAACCTCTTTCTATTGTAAATTGCCCATTTTCCACTATGTCTTTATCAGAAGCATGAAAACAGACTAATATAATTGTCTTCTCTATTGAATGGTGACAAAGTAGAACAGCCTGCTACTGTGCTGTTCCTTCAGTCCTGGGACCCCAAATCCATTCAGCTTCTTCTTGCCACCTTTTGGACTTCTTTGGTGGCCTCTTGATGTTCTGCATTTGCAATTGTACTAAAGATTTAATAGAATCTTGTTCTGACCTGAATCCATTTTCCCTTTGACACAGTAACTTAGCATTTTTTTCCCCTTCAGCTTAGAATACATTTTGCATCAGTGTTAGAGACCATTTTGTTCAGCTTACTGTATACTGATGTCAGTGTTCTCTGGGGTTCTAGAACATTGTTTAAAAACTAGTGTTCTTGATCATTTCACTCAAAAGCACTGCCTGATTGAAGTTAATATAATTGTGCTTATAATATTTAGTACTTTTGCATTTATATTATGTAAATAATTGTCAGTTTTAAACCTTCACCTATTTGCAGTGACAAGAATCACTTAGAAGTGGATTGTAAATATAACTGAAGAACAAAAAAAATCTGTGATTAAACAGAGCTTTAATAAAAAAGCTTGATTTTAGAGACACAATATTACGTATACTATAAGCAAAAATCAAAACTTATTAACAGGCTGGGGTGGTGGCTTATGCCTGTAATTCCAACATTTTGGGAGCCCAAGGTGGGCGGATCACTTGAAGTCAGGATTTTGAGACCTGCCTGGCCAATATAGCGAGACCCCATGTCTAATAAAAATACAAAAATTAGCCGGGTGTGTTGGCAGGTGCCTGTAGTATCAACTACTTGGGAGACTGAGGCATGATAATTGCTTGAACTCGGGAGGCAGAGGTTACAGTGAGCAGAGATCATGCCACTGTGACAAAGCCAGAGTCCATCTCAAAAAAGAAAAATTAAAAAATTAAAAAAAACCTTATTAACAAGCATACAGTTTATGGTTATTAATTGGCTAAATAAACATTATTTGTAACTTAGTGTGTTAAAATATCCTCGCAACAATACTATTGCTTTCTTAGAGTTCTAGGAAACATATATCAACAACCTTTAAATGCAACAACCATTTTATGGGTTATTCAGCTAGACTAGTTGTGGGCTTTGTTCATTTAGATGAATACAGCAAAGTTCTGGAATGATCCTATTCTCAATATGCTACGTATTGGTTATAGGTCTAATGCCATCTCTCTGGGGGTAAATGAATAACATGGATGATACTTTAGGCATTCTTTATTTCTTCTAAATATTTTGGTGTTTGCCCCTCAACCTTTAAACTCGGAAGAGGAACAACTGAAATCATTTTCATTGATCATCAAGACTAAATGGCCTGTTCCACCCTGTGGACCTTACTTGGCCTTTAGAAGTATGCTGTGTCCTCTTGATGAGAGTTTTGCCATTGAGAAAGAGTTACTAACACCCTCACTACCAACACCTCCTCAATATTCTGTCTGTTATTGGTTTCTTCTCTCTACATTTTCTCTTCTCTGGTTATCGCTTCACATTTCAATTTGGATTTCTAATTGGCAATGCAAAGTTGACATCCTGAAATGAACTCTCTATTTCCTAGCACCTCTAAACCTTTTCTTTCTCAGAATGTTTTATGGCATTAAATGGTGTCACAGTCCTCCGATTGGTTAAGCCTCAAACCTATGATTTTTATCTTTCATCCATTCATTTATTTATTCAAATAATAAATATTATTGACCACTTACTCTATGCCACATCTCTTTTTCTCCTCCTGTCTCCAGGCACCTTGTCCAACTTAACCTTCCATATACACAAAAAATGTATTTGTCTTTTCCTCACAGCAGATCAGGCTGGGTCTGATGGAACTAGCGTTCATTCCTCTACTCTTACTCTCCTTGCAATCTGTCTTCAGTAGTCAGTGTGAGCTTTTGGAAGCACCTATCAGAACAAATTATTTTTGTGTTTAAAACCTTACTGATTAAATAGAATGGGATCTACATGTCAGTCTTTTACTCTGACTACAAAGCTTTATATGATCTGGCCCCTGTGTCCTATATCTTAACTTTACCTTACCTATTTATCTTGGTTACTTTCACCATGTCAGACTTGAAGTTCCACAAACAACTCCAGATTGTTTTAGACCTAATACTAAAGTGCTTTTCTACAGATTTTTTACAAAGCTGTATCCTTGTGGTCATTTAGATGATGGCCTAAGTGTATCCCTCTCCAGAGAGGTTTTACCAAGACCATTCACCACACTTTTCATACTGGCTTATCGTCTTTTCATTATAACATTTTCCAAAAAAATGATATTTATATATGTTCATGTGTTTAGTGGCTTTCTACTAAAATGCAAATTGGATCAAAACAGGAAACCTTTTTTTGTTTGTACTGCTATATGTCCACTGCCTACAAGTATTACTGACATCAAATAAATACTCAGGAAATGTATATGGAATAAAACAATACATTAATAATATACCACTTATGGAGATAGCTAGTAAAATGCTACCTAATAAAATACATTGCCATTTAATTATTGAAAATAATATACAACCCAAAGCTTTTCTCAAACCTTTGAGGAACTGTAGGCAAAACAGGAAAAATACTTACCTTGAACTGTGGACTCTGCAGACACTAACAGTGTTTTAGTCAGTTCAGGCTGCCATAACAAAATACCATAGACTGGATGGTTTGAACAATGGGCATTTCTTTCTCACAGCTCTGAAGGCTGGGAAGTTTAAGATTAACGTGCTGGCTGATTCAGTTTCTGGTGAGGGCCCTCTTCTTGGCCTGCAGTAGCCACCTCCTTTCTGTGTCCTCACAAAGCTTATCGACTGCTCTCTCTGCCTCTCTTTCCACTTCTTATAAGGACACTAATCCCATCATGGGGGCCCTACCCTCTTGACTTCATCTAAACCTAATTCCCTCCTATATTAGTCAAAATAATTGACTCACATGATTATGGGGACTGAGAAATACCATGATAGCCCATCTAAACCTGAAGAACTGAGAAAGCTGACAGTAGCATAGTCCCACTCTGAAAGCCTCAGAATCAGGGAAGTCAATGTTGTAACAGGCAAGTTGACATCTAAAGTTAACCATCACGTTTCCCAAAGTTCCCATCTCCTAATACTGTCAGATTGGGGGTTGGGGCTTCAAAACATGAACTTGGGAGTGGGAAGACTGAAGCTTTCAGTCCATAACAGTTCCTCTATATATGACAATTTTGACCATATCTAATTGGGTCTCTGAATGTGGTGAGAAATATTTTTACTGATTTAAGAGGCAGAATAGATAAACTAGTTGGTTCAAGAGAAGGGATATTTTTCTTTATCATGAGTTAAAAAATAGACCTCTGGCTTGTGTTTACAAATAAGTTATATTTATTTCAGATTTTGTTTATTTTATGAATCAGTATTGAATCAGAAATACTAGGCTGAAAGCTGTTTAATATTAATATTCCTAATATTTTTCCACAAGTTAATAGAATCTATGAAGATTTTGCAATAGTATTATTTATAAAAAACTAACAAATATTCCACACTTAGTGTGTGCCAGGCACTGTATTATTTTACATTGATCATCTCAATTTCTATGAAGTATGAACTATGATTTCAGAAGTTTTTTTCAATCACATTTACAGAGGAAAAGTAATGTTCAGAATGATTGATGAACTTGACCAAGGTTTCTCAGGGAGTAAACAGTGAACTCAGATTTAACCATGAAGGAACAATGTTTGCAACCATTACTCTTTTTGAATTTTACCAAATTAATTCATAAGAGAAAATCAAAATTCAGTATTATTATATGAGAAGATTTATTTTATGATACTCTACTATTTCTCACATAATATTAATGAGAGTTTTATTTGATACATGTTGAAAATTTAGCAATAGGATAACTTGGAATGTAAATATTATTTACTTTTCTTTCTCCCTCTTAGAGGCAGATGTGCCATAATAATAAAATGTCTATTGATAATGCTTTATGTTTTCCCCCTACTTCTGTCTGTACACTAATGTTATAAGTTATGTCTAGTCATTATTTTCAGTAGTTTTTTTTTGCAGTTTATTTAAATTTAGCAAGAACAAAACTGAAGTTACACCTTTGGCCCGAACGACTGTTTCAAAGATTCTTTATTTAAAGTAATAGTTTTGCAATCCACTCAGTTGTGCAAACAGAAACCTCTAGCTCTTCCAATAGATTTGTTAATAACATATGGCTATCTTGTTTAGTGGAAGTTATTCTTAATGCCTTTGCCATTTCTTTTTAGGAAATCAATCAATCTCTGACCAAATTCTGTATATGAAATGTGTCTTATGTCTGTCTTTCTTCCCTGTGCCTAGTCATATTTTAAGAATATTACATATTCCTAAACTTCAATCCTTTATTTAAAATTGTCATAATTTTGTATAACAACATTCCTCCCATATAGTTATATACTTACATTGTTTTTCATTTTTTATTAAATAAATATATTTTATTAAATAGAGTATTTAGAATGTAAATGTTATAATACATTGTTATAAGTAATGGACATTCATCTCAAATGACATAAAGGATGGAGAAATTGTGAAGTCTTTACTACTTTCAACTTAAAGAATAATATTCATCCTGTACACTTCCAACCTCTGTCTCCACTCCTTCTAACCAAGACAAATAAATACTCATTTATTTCCAGGGAAGATGGATTCCTGAGTTTATTAGGTACAGGAACACAGCAAAAATATTTAGTTCCTTTATTTTTCTCTTCTGCATAGAGATAAGATAGTTCTTCTCTATTCTCAATATACCATAAGAGTCACAGGAGAACAATCTCATTTGGAGGAAGATTCCACAGAGTTTTGAATAATATATTTAAATCAAATGGACATTAAGGATGTGGTTCTTTAGCCAGAAACCTTGAAAAAGAGACTAGGAGTGGACTAGCTGAAATAAGAACTAAAACATTAATGGTTTGGGAATAAACATGATAAATTGGTATTGGCCATGTCAAATTTAACTCACCTGTAAAATTCAGATGGACATATTTGGGATGATGTTTCATATCTAGATTAAAAAGTTGAATCTTCCAAATTAGGTAAGTTTGGACAAAAGTAATAGGTAGAATATTGCAGAAAAAGTCAGAAAATGTTATCTCAGGGGTTACTACAGGGTAAATAGTTTGTTTTAGGTGAAGGAGAAACTGATTCCTAGAAACTGATTCCTATTATGCTCCACACAATAGGGCATTAGTTATACATAATTATGCATGGAACTGAGTGAAGTTCTGGCCACATGGTCTCTGGCAATTAACCTTGAACCAAAGGAGTCTGTAAAATATAAATCGATGCACCTTGACCTTAAACTTTAGATGCACAACTTAATATTGTAAGAAAGAGTGAGGTGAGATCTATGTAAGTGTACAGTAAATATACTGTTTTCTAACCCCAGTCTGTAGGAAGATTCTTTAGAGTAAAGCTCTCATACAGATTACTCATGTGTGGTTTGCTCATTTTCAGCAGTTTCTGAACAGTCAACAGGCACCAGGTAAGCTGCCTCTAAATCTGTAATATACACGTACATATCTATTACAAGACCCAGGTAGCTTGATTCTCTAGCATGAATAAATTCTCTAGTATCAATAAAATAAAAAATGGAATGAAAAAGTATCCTGAACATTACTTAAGGCTGAAGTGATTAAAGATATGCTTTTAAAATGCCTCCTTTTAAATCAATGCATTGGATACAGTTCGCGGAATTGTAATACAAATTGCAATTTATCTTCCTTAAGTTACTCAGAATGAGAAATCATATGTACACACACTTAAGCTTCAATGTAGTTCAACCCATATTTTCTTAGTGTATTGGGCTATATTTTGTAATATTTTGTGATCAGCACCTTATTAGAACATCAGGCAAATTTATTAAAAATTATTTATCAGAGGTAGATATGGGAAATTATATTATAGCTAATTATATAAAGAAAATATATATTTTGAACAGTTTTCAGTCCAAAATGATTTCTTTATATGTCTTCTTAATTTTCAAATTAAATACATCTGGAGAAACACTAAAATATTTATTTCATGAATAAGCATATTATTTGCATAAAATAAAATAATTGCTAAATTGATGTGTCTAATTA
The DNA here is from genome assembly GCF_029281585.2 of Gorilla gorilla gorilla. NCBI lineage: Eukaryota > Metazoa > Chordata > Mammalia > Primates > Hominidae > Gorilla > Gorilla gorilla. The sequence goes on along the minus strand of NC_073224.2, from coordinate 67,785,954 downwards.
AAGCTCAATTAACTTTACTGGTAAATATCAAGCTATTTGTAAATAGTATAGAATACAACCCTTACAATAAAGAAAAAATATTTCTCAAAAAATAATGTATCCACTTACACAGTAATAACATTTATTTTCTATAACTAGCTTCTATTTAAAGATCCAACTACTATGTAAGAAATAAAGTAGGTTCCAACATAGCACCATGCAATCATCGTAACTTTAAAGTGAATGGTTGCTACTGAGATAATGGAATATCATCTGGGCTAAGCACATTTGGCTTTAACAAAATGAAGTAAACATGGCAAGCAATAGCTCTGAAGTCACAGCATTAATGAAAGATGTACGCTTTAATTATCAGCGCGATTATTAGTAAAACATCCTCAATAGGAATAAGCAAATATAATTACAATATCTGTGTGATTTAAGAGGGTGAAAAGACAAGCAACAGACTGGAAGAAAATCTTTACAAAACACATATCCAATAAAGGACTGCTATCCCTAACATACAAAGAATTCCTCACGCTCAACAATAAGAAAACAAAAAACAAGTAAGAAGTGTGCTAAACATCTGAACAGACACTTCACCAAAGCAGATATCAGGTGACAAATAAGCATATGAAAAATTGTCCAGCATCACAGGCATCAGGGTATTGCACATAAAGATAACCATGGTACCACAAATATCCATCAGAATGATGAAAATTCAGAAAAAAATAACAACACTGAATGATGGGAAGAATATGGAGCAAAAAATCAGTGGCTCTAAGGAAAAATATTTCCTTGGCTTTTCAAGATTCTGGTAGCTCAAGAATTTCCTTGGCTTTTGGCAGTAAAACTTCCATTTCTGCCTCCATATTCTCATCACCTTTCTTCTTGTATGTGAAGAAGATTTGTGTGTCAAAGCTCCCTGTGCTTTGTTTGTTTGTTTGTTTCTGTTTTTTTAAGATGGAGTTTCGCTCTTGTTGCCCAGGCTGGAGCGCAACCGCACATTCTCTGCTCACTGCAACCTCCGCCTTCCGGGTTCAAGCGGAGGTTGAGGTTCTGCCGCCTCAGCCTCCGGAGTAGCGGGGATTACAGGCGCACGCCAGGACGCTTGTATTTTTAGTAGAGATGGGGTTTCACCATGTTTGCCAGGCTGCTCTCACTCTCCTGACCTCAGGTGATCCACCTGCCTTGGCCTCCCAAAGTGCTGGGATTACAGGGGTGAGCCACCGCGCCAGGCTCCTTTTTCTTTATTAATGCACTTAGCCTTGTATTTAAGGCCCATCCAAGTAATCCAAGATAATCTCTACAGGAACCTTACATTAATTATCTTCAAGAACCTTAGGTTAATTATATCTAAAAAGACACATTTTCCAGAGGAGTTCATGGGGTTTCAGGTAATAGAGAATGGTTATATCTTTTGGGGGATACTTTTTTTTTTTTTTTTTTTGAGATGGAATCTGCCTCTGTGGCCCAGGCTGGAGTGCAGTGGTGTGATCTTGGCTCACTGCAACCTCTGCCTCCCAAATTCAAATGATTCTCTTTCCTCAGCCTCCTGAGTAGCCGGTATTACAGGCACGTGTCACCACACACAGCTAATTTTTGTATTTTTGGTAGAGATGGGGTTTCCCCATGTTGGCCAGGTTGGTCTCAAACTCGTGACCACAGGTGATCCGCCTGCCTCGGCCTCCCAAATTGCTGGAGTTACAGGTGTGAGCCACCACGCCTGGCCTAAGGCATACTTTTTAACCCACTGCTTACAATCAAATCCTTTAATATAGTTGGAAATTTTATTATCTCTTTCTCAAACCTGTTAGAACAATTATATAGAAAGTCAATAAGGATATACAATACTCAGCTTACCCATCATCCAACTTGAGCTAACTAAATTTATAGAAAAATAATCAATCTAACAGTAGCAGAATATTAAGCCCACATGCAACAGTAACCAAGACCTTATTCTGGGCCATAAACCAAGTTTCAATAAATTGATATTTTAAAGTTTTGAATTATACATGTAATGTTCTCTGACCACATGAAAGTGAATTTTAAATCAATAAAAGAAAGATACCTGGAAATTTCCCAAATAATTAGAAACTAACACTTTTTGGAATAAATAATGTATCAAAGGACATATTAAAAGGATGCTTAGAAATAATTTTGAATCAAATAAAAATAAAGCCATTAAATTTCAAAATTTGTCCAAAGTGGCTAACATATTTATTTGAGGGAAATGTACATTTAATGCCTATATTAGAAAAGAATATAGGTTGCATGCATTTTGTGTGTATATGATGTTTGTGTGTGTGTGTGTGTGATGATATAGACACAGAGGCAAAAAACAAGGTAGATGTCTTCAGGTGATAGAAGCAAAATATAAAAACAAAGCTATAAACAGGACCACATTTATATGCCTACCGAATTCAGTGACAGTCTGTGTGACTAATATTTCAATTCACATAGAGTAAAACAGGCTAAAGTGATGATTACCACTCTTGGAGGGAAGTTTGGCTTACTGTGTAAAAACTGGGACTGGCATAAGTCTTTTCCATTCATTAAGTGATTGCATTTTCTGAGGTTTTTATTGAATTTTATTACTGAAATGTAGATATAGGGAGCAAAGCAGCCTCACATGTAAGAACGGTGTAAAATTACTTGCTGGCTAACTACACCGAATCTGAGATATATTTTTCTAATTCCAAAAGACAAGAGCAACAAAGCATAAGGAAATTTTGGTGTTGTCTTCAGTGATCTGTGGGCCCGAATGAGCACACCTTTCAAACCATGAAATAAATTGACAGAAGTACAGTGACAGAAAAATGCAAAATAAATAATATACCAAGTAAAATGTAAAAATAAGCCTCACTGAAATGAATTTTTAAATGCAAAACTCACTGCCAGTTAAATAATTTAATGTCATAGAAAAAAAATCTCAAGAAAAAAACAGTATATCTTTTCCCTCAAGGAAATAGATAAAATAAATTCCAAAAATAGCTTAAAATGTGATGGTGAAAATATAAAAGAAAATGTAAACATCTGTAGTTATTTGTCTAGACAATTAAAATAACTTAAAAATGGAAGACTATTAATGAATAATTTATCTAGAATATATATCGGGGCTAAATAAATTTAACCATATCCAAGAGGATCTAAATAAAAGAGAAGTTTGACTGAAAAGCAAGCCTGTCTAAAAGGAATCCTGGAAGTAAAAAATACAAGGATAATGGAATATTTAGTGTCAAGTTTATAACGGAATGTTACAGGATTGAAAAATGATGTGCCTCATGAAAAAGGGTAGATCAATGGGTAAAGAGAGTGTGAGAAGTCATAGCTATATCTAATTACATAATATTAGATATAAAGAGAAAAGCCCTGTACAATGCATCAGAAATAGAAATGAGGGAAGATTTCTTAAGTGATGGAAAAAGATGTCATAAACAATAATCTATATATTAGGAGTGGATGACCTGACTTGTTAAGTGTCATAATCATTACTAGTGTAGCAATTTGTTTTTCCCATTTAGCAATCACGTGGATGATGATATTAAAACCAAACAGGAAAAAAAAAGGAACACTAACTGTCAGTTCTATGTTCCTCTTCTTGTCTGTGTGTCCACATAAGCTACAACTTAACTTTGGATATGTCTGCAAAAGAAACAAGGGAAGTGATGAATAGCAGAATCTGCCTGTTGCACAAAAATGGACAAAAGTAAAGGCAACCCTGTTCCAGGGTGAAGTATTTATATTTCCAATTCTGAAAGTAGAGCCAAACTAGCTGTCAAAGATGAACAAATCTGGGTGCTAAAGTGTTATGAACATATTTCCATCATTAATATACTACTCCAATGGGGAAAAGGGACCAGAATGAACTGAACTCAACCTTAATTTGTGTAGAAGTGGCTGACTGAGGATTTTAAAGGGAGAATGAGGCATTGAGGAAGGGATGGTGCCTGTGAACTCGTAAGAGCTGGAAAGTGAAACATTACAAAAAAGCCCGAAAGGAGACTGTTGTCCTTATAAAGCCCATCTGGGCTTGTTAACTGACACTTACCAAATTTAGGCTCCTGTTTTCCTGCAGAGACTTCATGTCGGAGCTGGAATGAACAGTGAATTCTTTTGGCAGGATGTATATTCTCGGATAGGCAATTTAATCAGAGCTCAGGTATCCCTAGGAAGGCAGCCTTGAGCTATTCAAAGCTACGTTGGTGTGTTTTTCAAGTCTTTATGGGCCAAGGTTGAGGTGCAGTAGAGAAAATAACTCACAGTGGACTGGATAGAGTTTGGTCAATAATCTTTGTCTCAGGGTAAACATAAAAGAAATATTGGCCTATACATATTGGAGAAAACTAAACATTCAGCAAAGATAAAGAGAAAAATTATAAAAGACAAAAATGATATTTTAAAAGATTCACCAAAACAAAAATTAGGCTAACAGTAGAATGTTCATCAGCCACAAAATTCTAGATAACACTGAGGCTAAACTCACACATATACATACATGCATATACACAACTATCACAACTGAACTGCATAACTATATAATACATTATTATGTTAGTTATTTTATTCCAGGGATACATAGCTATATAAACATAACTATACACACATACTCCAGTGCATATACACCTTCACCCACTAATAATAATAATCCATTGTGTCAAGAATGTAGACAAACAGAGGAGTAGGCTGTACAAAATAAAGGTACTTAATATTAAATAACAGAATATTAAGACGTTAACTGATCATTGTGTCTAAGTTGAAGCCCTTATGCATGTAAACACATAAAAGTTAAAGATTGGCATACTGAGAATTATCCAGTAATAAAGTCGTCCTGCCCCCAAAGTTCCCTGAATATAACTTTAATCTCTGTCTTCAGCATGTGACCAAGAGCAACACATATAATAGAATACCTGAGATCCCTATTTACCATTTGTCTTTACGAGGTTTTAGGAATTTTTGCATCCTATTTTTCTCTTCCACGGGTGGTCATCATCTCTCCATTGACATGGGTGGATACGAACCCCAAGTATCTTATATTTCATAATGAAATTTCTCTTGATCATAACACTACTTAATACACTGCCATTGCCATTTTTCTCCAATGCTGAAATATTCACACTTACAGATAACATAGTTTTCAGTGATGAAAAAATGACTAATGTCTAAAAAATAGTATTTAGCCTCTAACTACATTTAATTTGATCCATATTGGATGAGTAAATATAGATCACACAATGTGTTGATAGTTACAAAATTATTTTAGTATTGAAATCATTAGATTAAATTAAGTGAGTAAATCTGACATGAAGCTGATGATTATAAATACTTGTGTCGATTAGTATGAGATTAAAAAGAATAAGAGTTAAATACATATGACTCGTTTTTCTCATTTAGCTTTATAAGAAAATTACATACAATTTACTAATTTTAAATATATAAATGAGGTAAAACAAACACATTAAAATATAAAATGAGACAACTTTTTATTCACTTTTGAATTAATAATTATATCAACTTATTGGCAGACAACATATTGTGTAAACTGTGTGAGCTTTTTTTTTCTTTTTTTTTTTTTTTTTTTTTTGAGACGGAGTCTCTGTCGCCTAGGCTGGAGTGCACTGGCGAGATCTCGGCTCACTGCAAGCTCCGCCTCCCTGGTTCACACCATTCTCCTGCCTCAGCCTCCCGAGTAGCTGGGACTACAGGTGCCCGCCACCACGCCCGGCTGATTTTTTGTATTTTTCAAAGAGACGGAGTTTAACCGTGTTAGCCAGGATTGTCTCGATCTCCTGACCTCGTGATCCACCCGCCTGGGCCTCCCAAAGTGCTGGGATTACAGGCGTGATCCACAGCGCCCTGCCGTGAGCTCCCTTCTGTTGCAAGAAGTAATTGCATGATTTATAGCTCTGTTAAGTGACAAAAACAATAAATATATATTTCCAAAAGGTTTTCCACTCCGTGCATATTTTATATGTACTTTTGAAAACAAAATATTGGGATATTTGGATTATCATAACTATGTGTACGTAATGTCCTAGCAATATAAAATCATTAACTCATATTTTGAACTGTGAAATTCTAATAGTCATGGAGTACGTGAAATAACATTGTTAACGCTACATTTCTGCTCTTATTTAAACCAAACCATCATGTATTAAGTAGATGTTTTCAGTCTGACCTAAGCAGTTCTTAAATGTGGAATTATAATTCACCATGGATCTTTTGGTCAATATTTAAAATATTTAAATAATAATTTAATATTTTTTACAATATGATAATTAGTTAATAATTTGTGTTTGAAAACTAGTGAAGAATGTTTCTCTATGAAACCTTATTAAAAACATTTTTACATAGTAAATGGAGTTGTGGCTGGGCAAATAAGCCTTTTAATTCATAAGATAAATAAATGCCTGTCGTAATAAAACATTTCTTTGCTAATGATACACAGTTTGTCAAACAATACTATCGGTTTTCACCATTGAAAGTAAAGACTATTGGGCCGGGCGCAGTGGCTCACTGAGGCCTGTAATCCCAGCACTTCGGGAGGCCGAGGTGGGTGGATCACGAGGTCCGGAGATGGAGACCATCCTGGCTAACACGGTGAAACCCCGTCTCTACTAAAAATACAAAAAATTAGCCGGGTGTGGTGGCGGGCGCCTGTAGTCACAGCTACTTGGGAGACTGAGGCAGGAGAATGGCATGAACCCGGGAGGTGCAGCTTGCAGTGAGCAGAGATCTCGCCACTGCACTCCAGCCTGGGCAACAGAGCAAGACTTCGTCTCAAAAAAAAAAGAAAGAAAGTAATAATGGCGATTACTCTTTGCAATTACTTTTGCACTCACTTGCAAAATTATCATATCACCTTTTAATATGTGATCACGATTCAGTTGCACGTCAGAAATAAGAGTATTCCAACTAAAATATTTAGTTGAATTTTCAATGCTCTAAATTAAAAAATGGAAACTTTATACTGTAAGGGACAGGGTGGTAGGGACTCATTTGTCAAGTACTAATAGTTTTTCTATCTTTGATATTAGAACAACTGAGCCCCAAAATTCTTCTGTGTTGTCTCTAGAAAAAGTGTACTGAAGCACAAAATTAATACTCAGCACTGCAGTTTTATTTGTATGTCATATATCACATTAAATGTATTTTATAGTTTTCTACTCCTTTAAAATCATATTCATACTATCCATCCTGTTAAATCTTTTTTTACCAATCACATAAATATTGTTTTATGGGAAGAAGAATTTCTGAGATTCCAGTAATGCTTGAGGGTGACTAAATAATGAGGATATCTAAGTCATAGTTTTCAGTACTCTGAAATAAAAATATATATATTTAATATTGGCTTTATTATTGTTTTGAATCTTCTCAAAATATTTTAATATTTTCCACTCATTTAAACAAAATAATATGTATCTGAAAATAAGTTATGTTTAGACAAGTTTCTTCAAATGTTGCCGCTGAACTCAATAAACTTAGAGTTGCCAATGATTGTTAGTGAAAATTATCAGTGATGGTTTAGTGGATGGTGAAGGCTTTATTTTAAAAAAAATACATGTTGAATATCAATATTTCATTTGAAGGTACCCCTTTTTATATATTTCTGAGAAATATTGCAATTCACATGTACCTGCAAATTGATTTGTTTATCAGAAATTAAAAAGGACAATTTTTTTTTCTTTTGAGATGGAGTTTTGCTCTTTTTGCCCAGGCTGGAGTGCAGTGGAGTGGCATGATCTCGGCTCACTGCAACCTCCACGTCCCGGGTTCAAGCAATTCTCCCTTCTCAGCCTCCTGAGTAGCTGGGATTACAGGCACCCACCATGATGCCCAGCAAATTTTTTGTATGTTTAGTAGAGATGGGGTTTCACCATGTTGGCCAGGCTGGTCTTGAACTCCTTACTTCAGGTGATCCACTCTCCTCGGCCTCCCAAAGTGGTGAGATTACAGGTGTGGTCCACCACGCTGGACCAAGAATGACAATTTTTATTTTAACATATGGAACTATTTAAAGAAATCCATAAATTTTTTCTTACTCTTCAAAACTTTTCTGTTATATAGGATATTGTGCAAATATATTGTATTTTTCCTAAGTATATATCAGAATGTCCTGTAGTTTTGAATACAACTAGTTAGAATCAATTTATAATCCACACTCAAAGATTTTCTCAAATGCAGCTTAGATTGCTGAGTTATTTATCAGGATAGAAGCTTGCTTAGAAGTGCTCAGATGCAGAGGCAATTGACATGCATGCAGATATCTCTTTAAATGAGAAAATATTGTTCCCTATAGAAAAATATTGAGAAATGCATTTTAACAACTGTGATGAAACTACTGAGGACAAAAGTTATAATATCTTTCCAGGCAAGGTAAAATGAGTTGGAAAAATAGGTGAAACATAAATAGAATGCTAAAATGTAGATATAATTGTGATCTGGACTTGGGTAAAATAGCACAGTATTATGTGGAGTGAAACTGGTATCTGAGAGCCCATAGCTATACATTGGCTAAACATAATAACCTAGGACTCAAGTTTGATTAATGGGATGGATGTTAAAAATAAATAGGGTAAATTTCACATAAGCATCATTCTTTCATATATAGGAAAACCCTTGTTAAACTCTTCCTCAAGGCTAAATATAGAATAAAAATTCAGCTATATGTCAATTTGTAGCTGGCTGACATTGTTTGAGCCAAGGAGTTGTATATCAAATTGAACGGTGTCAAAAATTGCATAACATAGTTTTTGTTAAAAAAAGTGCTGTTTTCACAATATATTGCAATTCATGACCATAAATATTGATTTTTCCAAGATACATTATTACACCTCAGGAAATGTGATGTTTCTATTCACAATTATCAGAAGTACAAAGGGAGAAAACTAAGCCTTAAATTGCAACATATGATTTTTAAATGTGCTGATCAGTTTCAATGTGGACATGTAAATCTGTATGATTTTCTCACATTAGAAATGAACAGATGTACTTTCACAAAAAGTACAGTAAATCAGCTTTGTAACTTTGACAAAAGTTTTGGGCTGTTACTGTTCTGCACATAGTAGTTTAGCAAATCAATTTTCTAAAAGAAATTATTTTTACAATAAAAGCATTGGCATTTTGAATAAGACAATCATTGGCTGTATGGTAGTGTCTTTCTCTTCAAGATCTTCAAAAATAGTCCTACTACAAGATCCAGCAGTCATGCTCCTAAGTATTTACTTAACTGATTTGAAATAATATGTACATATAAAGTCTGACAATAAATGGTTACAGCAGCTTTATTCATAATTGCCAAAAATAATTCATTGTTGCAACAAAGATGTCATTTGACAGGAGAGGAGAATGGGTAAAAACCTGTGATATCTTTATGCAATTGAATACTGTTCAGTGATAAAAAAGAATGAGTTTAAGCTGCCTAAAGACATGGATGGAAGGGTGAAGAAAAAGACGCAGATTTAATTAACTTAGGAGATAAATGGAAACTCAGTCAAAAGACAGAAGGCACTGTACTGTAGTTGGTAAATGCATTTTTCCATGGGAGTACAAGCTCACAACTCTGAAACTGTGAAATATGAATTGAACAATTAAGTAATAGATGGTATACGGTGGGAAACTGGTTTCTCATCATTAGAGAAGGATGCATGTGGTACTGTAATTGTCGAGAGAACTAAGTATGAACTTATGCAGGGCTTAATATAGATACAGATATATACATATATAAATATTTACAAACATGAAAATATACAGACATATATATCCTTTCTTTGTCAGCCAAGAGGACCCATGCAATTTTTGTACCACTGAACACAACTAGCACCTAGATCTTATTTTCTCATCCACTTGCCAATAAAACAAAGTACTCCTGGAAGAAATTGCTAATTCAAGGGCTGGGACAGGAAATATACAAGATGAACCTGAAACATCTCATAGTGCCAGAAAGTGAGGAAGTTTTTAAAATCCACGATGATTACATGTGACAAAAGGTCATAACTCACAACTGATTTAGCTCCCAATGACCAAAGTAGGAATGATTTGAAGAAAAAGTAAGTTAGCATAGCATTGGGCTATAGCCCAAAGTATAAATTAAATATTCACAAATCCATAACAAAATACATGCACAAAAGAAGGAAGGAAGGAAGGGAGGGAGGGAAAGAAGGAGGGAGGGAGGGACAGAGGGAAGGAAGGAAGAAAGGAAGGAAGGAAGAAAGGAAGGAAGGAAGGAAAATGAAAGGAAAGGAAAGGAAGAGGATCAAGGAGACAATCAACCAGGTAATCAAGGAGGGAAGGAGGGAAAAAAAGAAGGAAGGGAGGGAACAGACAACAGATGTGAAGAATTCCAAATAATTTATGTAGATACTCTGCCTCCAACAAAACTTTCTACCTCATAAATAATGGACTGTGCATAGCGAATTCTTTCCAAAGAGTACAGTATGGAAAATAAGAAAAAAATGATAACTTTATACTTGAGACATCTCACAAACACTAGCTCAACTAGCTGATCAAGTCAATGTACACAGTAATAGCTCATGTTGATACTATCTACCCTTGATAAATTGTGATGGTAATGGCAATTTATGTCAGTGATCTTCCTCTACAAGACCCATAAACTCTAGTCTAATAATGAGAAACCACCCTAAATAAACCCTAATTGAAAGATATTCTTCAAAGTACAACATCCGTATCCTTCAAAACGTTAAGGTTATCAAAAATTTTAATAGACCGAAAAATTTTTACATTTGCAGGAAGCCCAAGTAACATTTGAATTTTGTGAGTGTTATAGGTTGGCATAACAGAGAAGCTTGGATTCAGAAAGATAAAAATATACAGTGCAGCTGAGTCTATCGGCTTAGATAATGTCTGCAACAAAACCTGCATGCTTACAGCAAATAGATTTAGAGGATTTCGGATAGGCAATGTTTCTTAGGCAAAATGGAGGCTTAAATTTTACTTGTAATAACTTGATGCGTGGCTTTCTTCTTCAATTTCTCTTAAACAGTGTTGAAAATGACTTTTTCTTTATTCAAAGGTCATTACATAAACCAAGTAATGAGTAAAATAATGCATTGGAGACTTTAAACTGCTACACCAATAGTGTATACTTTTTGAGCTCTTATTATTTATTATTATTATACAATATTTATTGAAAATTTTGGCTGCCATCATCCTGATATCTTTTATATTTTTTCCAAGATAGTTCTGACTTCAGCCTAGTTGTTTCTCTAGAGATAAAATACAGTATATCTGCAGGCATCTAGAAGACTATTGAAGAAGTTATCCCTCAATGGATGCCTTTCTTCACTAACTTAATTATATTTGTATAAGTATAATAAAGTTCTGGTATAAAATAAATGGCTTATTAATTTTATTTTGAAAACTTTCTGCAATTTTACAAAATCCTTAATAATAAAAATACTTTTTTAATAATCATGAGTATGCATGGGCCCACACTTTGTATGACACTTACTATAAATACAGTTCAAACTCTTGACAGTTACAAAGATTATATTTGATATGCTATGATATATACCAGAATAGCATTGATATTCATTAAAAATGTGGTCTAACAGGAAATTATATTTAGTATTTCAAAAATCTGGAAAAGATCCTGGGGCCCTCAGCAATTCCCAGGTGATAACCCTCTGAATATATGAATAAGAAATATTAAAATCCCCAAATAAAGGGAGAGGTTTGCAGGTGAGTAAATCTATATAGAGGCAGAAGTAAGGAAAATCGAGATCTGTAAGCAAAAAACAAAACAAAACAAAACCTTGGTAAAATTTTAGCGCATATAATGCAATGCAAAGGCAGTATGTTCTGAGGTTTTGTTATCATTCCCATTACCCGTTTCACTTAGAAATTGTTGCAAATTCAGTGTCCAAAGAACTGTAAACCTTCTCATCTGTTACAGGATATTTTCACATTATTTGTGATAAGATGACAACAAATATTTTACCTCACAGAGGTTTGAGCCTTTGCTGGGGTTTCTATTAAAATAGAATACATTCTATATTTGTGGAAACTATGGTAAAGCAGTTAAATAACAAACAGAATCAAGATAATATGTTTATACTGTCTCTTCTTACCAGGGACTAAACATTTTCCAAATATGAAAAACGTTGAGCATAAAATAGATGAATTAATGCAAGGGACTCATTCAACAAATATAAATATAAAAATTTAATTAAAATTTGAAATAAATTATGTCCCAATATATCTTTGTGCAAACCCCAACACAGACCCTTCTCTCTGTTTTCCCATTTATGCTCTTCTTTATGAAGAGGTACAGCAGCAGAATGTTTTTTTCTTTATTTCTTCTAAAGAAAAAAAAAAAAACTGGGATACATGTGCAGAACGTGCAGGTTTGTTACATAGGTATACGTGTGCCATGGTAGTTTTCTGCAACTACTGGCCTGCCCTCTAAGCTCCCTCCCCTCATCCCCCATTCCCCAACAGGCCCTGGTGTGATGTGTTGCCCTTTCGGTGCCCATGTGTTCTCAATGTTCAATTCCCACTTATGAGTGAGAACATGCGGTATTTGGTTTTCTGTTCCTGTGTTAGTTTGCTTAGAATGATGGTTTCCAGCTTCAGCCATGTCCCTGCAAAGGACGTGAGCTCATTCCTTTTTATGGCTGTGTAGTATTCCATGGTGTATATGTACCATATTTTCTTTATCCAGTCTATCATTGATGGGCATTTGGGATGGTTCCATGTCTTTGCTATTGTAAATAGTGCTGCAATAAACAGACATGTGAGTGTGTCTTTATAGTAGAATAATTTATATTACTTTGGATATATACACAGTACTGGGATTGCTGGGTCAAATGGTATTTCTGGCTCTAGATCCTTAAGGAGTTGCCATACCGTCTTCCACAATGGTTGAACTAATGTATATTCCTATGAACAGTGTAAAAGCATCCCTATTTCTCCACAGCCTTACCTACATAGATTGTGTCCTGACTTTTTAATAATTGCCATTCTGACTGGCGTGGGATGGTATCACATTGTGGTTTTGATTAGCATTCCTCTGATGATCAGTGATGTTCAGCTTTTTTTCATGTGTTTGTTGGCCATGTAAATGTCTTCTTTTGAGAAGTGTCTGTTCATATCCTTTGCTCATTTTTGATGGGGTTGTATGTTTTATCTTGTAAATATGTTAAGTTCCTTGTAAATTCTGAATATTAGATCTTTGTCAGATGAGTAGACTGCAACAATTTTCTCCCAATCTGTAGGTTGCCTGTACACACTGATGATAGTTTCTTTTGCAGTGCAGAAGCTCTTAAGTAAAATTAGATCCCATTTGTTAATTTTGGCTTTTGTCGTGATTGCTTTTGGCATTTTTGTCATAAAGTCTTTGCCTGTGCCTATGACCTAAATGGTATTACCTTGGTTTTCCTCTGGGTTTTTATGATTTTGGGTTTCACATTAAAGTCTTTAATCCATCTTGAGTTAATTTTTGTACAAAGTTTAAGGAAGGGGTCCAGTTTCAGTTTTCTGCCAATAGCTAGCCAGTTTTCCCAGCACCATTTACTGAATAGGAGATCTTGTCCCCGTTGTTTGTTTTTGTCATGTTTGTCGAAGATCAGATGGTTGTAGAACTTCTGAGGCCTCTGTTCTGCTCCATTGGTCTATATGGCTGTTTTGGTACCAGTACCATGCTGTTTTGGTTACTGTAGCCTTGTAGTATAGCGTGAAGTCAGGTAGCGTGATGCCTCCATCTTTGTTCCTTTTGCTTAGAATTGTCTTGGCTGTGTGGGCTCTTCTTTTATTTCATATAAAATTTAAAATAGTTTTTTCTAATTCTGTGAAGAATGTCAATGGTAGTTTCATGGGAATAGTATTGAATCTATAAATTACTTTTGGCAGTATGGCCATTTTTATGATATTGATTCTTTCTATCCATGAGGATGAAATGTTTTTTGATTTGTTTGTGTCCTCTCTTATTTCCTTGAGCAGTGGTTCGTAGTTCTGTTGAAGAGTTCCTTCACATTCCTTGTCAGCTGTACTCCTAGGTATTTTATTCTCTTTGTAGAAATTGTGAATGGGAGTTCATTCATGATTTGGCTCTCTGCTTGCCTATTGTTGGTGTAAGGGAATGCTTGTGATTCTTGCACATTGATTTTGTATCCTGAGACTTTGCTGAAGTTGCTTATCAGTTCAAGAAGTTTTTGGGCTGAGATGATGAGGTTTTCTAAATATAAAATCATGTGATCTGAAAACAGAGACAACTTGACTTCCTCTCTTCTTATTTGAATACCTTTATTTGTTTCTCTTGCCTGATTGCTCTGGCGAGAACTTCCAATACTATGTTGAGTAGCAGTGGTGAGAGAGGGCATCCTTGTCTTGTACTGGTTTTCAAAGGGAATGCTTCCAGCTTTTGCCCATTTAATATGATATAGACTGTGGGTTTGTAACAAATAGCTCTTATTATTTTAATATATGTTTCATCAATACTTAGTTCACTGAGAGTTTTTAACATGAAGGGATGTTGAATTTTACTGAAGGCTTTTTCTGCATCTATTGAGACAATCATGTGGTTTTTGTCATTGGTTCTGTTTAAGTGATTTTATTGATTAGCGTATGTTGAATTAGTCTTGCATCCCAGGAATGAAGCCGACTTGGTGATAATGGATAAACTTTTGATGTGCTGCTGGATTCAGTTTGCCAGTATTTTAATGAGGATTTTCACATAGATGTTCTTCAGGGATATTGGTTGAGGTTTTCTTTTTCTGTTGTGTCTCTTCTGGGTTTTGGTATCAGGATGATGCTGGCTTCATAAAATGAGTTAGGAAGGAGTCCTTCCTTTTCGATTGTTTGGGATAGTTTCAGAAGGAATGGTACCAGCTTCTCTTTGTATTTCTGGTAGAATTCAGCTGTGAATCCATCTATTCCTGGGCTTTTTTTATTGATAGGCTATTAATTACTGCCTCAATTTCAAAGCTTGTTATTGGTCTACTCAGGGATTCAACTTCTTTCTGGCTTAGTCTTGGGAGAATGTATGAGTCCAGGAATTTCTCAATTTCTTCTAGATTTTCCAGATTATTTGCATAGAAGTGTTTTTAGTATTCTCTGATAGTAGTTTGAATTTCTGTGGGGTCAGTGGTGATATTTCCTTTATCATTTTTTGTTGCGTTTGACTCTTCTCTCTCTTCTTTATCAGTCTAGCCAGCAGTCTATCTTCTTTTTTAAATTTTTTCAAAAAAACAGCTCCTGGATTCATTGATTTTTTTTGAGGGTTTTTTGTGTCTTTATCTCCTTCAATTCCTCTCTGATTTTATTGTAATTTATCACATTCTGCTAGCTTTTGGATTAGTTTGTGCTTGCCTCTCTAGCTCTTTTAATTGTGATGTTAGAGTGTCAATTTCAGATCCTTCTAGCTTTCTGATGTGGGCATTTAGTGCTATAAATTTCTCTCTTAACACTGCTTTAGCTGTGTCCCAGAGATTCTGATACGTTGTCTCCTTGTTCTCATTGGTTTCAAAGAATTTTTATTTCTGCCTTAATTTCGTTATTTACCCAGGAGTCATTCAGGAGGAGGCTGTTTAATTTTCATGAAATTGTGTGGTTTTGAGTAAGTTTCTTAACCCTGAATTCTAATTTGATTGCACTGTGGTCTGAGAGACTGTTTGTTATTATTTCAGTTCTTTTGCATTTGCTGAGGAGTGTTTTATTTCCAATACTGTGGTCAGTTTTAGAATAAGTGCCATGTGGCACTGAGAAGAATATATATTCTGTTGATTTGGGTAGAGAGTTCTGCAGACATCTACTAGGTCTACTTGATCTAGAGCTGAGTTCAAGTCCTGGATATCCTAGTTAATTTTCTGTCTCATTGATCTGTCTAATACTGACAATGGAGTGTTAAAGTCTCCCACTATTGCTGTATGGGAGTCTAAGTCTCTTTGTAGGTCACTAAGAACTTGTTTTATAAATCTGGGTGCTCCTGTATTGGGTGCATATATATTTAAAATAGTTAGCTCTTCTTGTTGAATTGTTTCCTTTACCATTATGTAATGCCCTTCTTTGTCTTTTTTGATCTTTGTTGGTTTAAAGTCTGTGTTTTGTCAGAGACTAGCATTACAACCTCTGCTTTTTTTTTTTTTTTCTTTCCCTTTCCTTGCTAAATTTTCCTCCATCCCTTTATTTTGAGCCTGGGTGTGTCTTTGCACATAAGACGGGTCTCCTGAATACAGCACACAGATGGGCCTTGACTCCTTATTCGAATTGCCAGTCTGTGTTTTTTTTTTTTTTTTTTTTTGACGAAGTTCTAAAGCTAATTTAATGAGGAAGAGACAATCTTTTCAACATATGGTGCTGTAACAACTGTATATCCAGAGGCAAAATAATGAACTTCTACCCATACCTTACAGCATACGTAAAAATCAACCCAAATGGACTAGAGGCCTAATATGAAAGCTAAAACTATAAAACCTCTAGAATAAACAGGCAAATATAACCTTGGAGTAAGCAAAGATTTCCTTCCTTCCTTCCTTCCTCCCTCTCTCCCACCCTTCCTCCCTTCTTTCCTTTCTTCTTTCAGACAAAGTCTCACTCTGTCACCCAGGCTGGAGGGCAGTGGTGTGAGGCAGGGGAGATTCTCGAACCCAGGAGGCAGAGGCTGCCGTGAGAAGTCTGTGTTTTTTAATTAGGTCTTTTAGCCCATTTATATTTAAGGTTAGTATTGTTATGTGAGAATTTGATCCTGTCATCATGAAGCTATTTGGTTATTTTGCACACTAGTTGATGCAGTTTCTTCATCATATCATTGGTCTTTATATTTTGGTGTGGTTTTGCAGTGGCAGGTACAGGTTTTTCCTTTCCATATTTAATGCTTCCTTCAGGAGCTCTTGCAGGGCAAGCCTGGTGGTAGCGAAATACCTCAGCATTTGCTTGTCTGGAAAGGATTTTATTTCTCCTTCACCGATGAAGCTTAGTTTGACTGGATATGAATTTCTGATTTGAAAAAAACTCTTCGTTAAGAATGTTGAATATTGGTCTCCAATCTCTTCTGGCTTGTAGAGTTTCTGCTGAGAGGCTCACTGTTAGTCTGATGGGCTTCCCTTTGTAGGTGACTTGGCCTTTCTCTCTGGCTGTCCTTAATAGTTTTTCCTTCATTTTGTCTTGAAGAATCTGATGATTATGTGTCTTGGGGTTGATAGTCTCGTGGAGTATCTTAATGGTGTTCTCTGTATTTCCTGAATTTGCATGTTGGCCTGTCTTGCTAGGTTGGGGAAGTTCTCCTGGATAATATCCTGAAGGGTGTTTTCCAGCTTGTTTCCATTCTCCCCATCTCCTTCTAGTATTCCAATCAAATGTAGGTTCAGTCTTTTCATGAAATCCCATATTTCTTGGAGGCTTTGTTCATTCCTTTTCATCACTTTTACTGTATTCTTGTCTGCATATCTTACCTCAGTAAAGTGGTCTTCAAACTCTGACATACTTTCTTCCACATGGTCAATTTAGCTACTGATACTTGCATATGGTTTAGGAAGTTCTCGTGCTGTGTTTTTCAGCTCCATCAGGGCATTTACGTTCCTCTCTAAACTGGTTAATTCTAGTTAGCAATTCCTCTATCATTTTATCAAGGTTCTTAGCTTCTTTGCATTGGGTTAGAACATGCTCCTTTAGCACATTGTAGATTTTTATTACCCATCTTCTGAAGCCTACTTCTGTCAATTCGCCCATCCGATCCTCCTGCAGCTCTGTGTCCTTGATGGAGAGACGTTGCAATCATTTGGAGGAGAAGAGGCACTCTGGCTTTTTGGGTTTTCAGCATTTTTTCATTGATTCTCTCTCATCTTCCTGAGATTGTCTAGTTTCCATCTTTGAGGCTGCTGTCCCTTGGATGGGGCTTTTGTGGGGCCCTTTTTTTTGGTTGTTGTTGTTGTTTATGCTATTGTTGCTTTCTGCTTGTTTGTTTTCCTTTCAGTAGTCTGGTTCCTCTTCTGTAGGGCTGCTGCAGTATTCTGGAGGTTCACTTTAGGCCCTATTCATCTGATTTGCTCCTGTGCCTGAAGATGTCATTCAAGGAGGCTGAAGAGCAGCAAAGATGTGTGCCTCCTCCTTCTTCTGGGACCTCTGACTTTGAGGGTCACCAACTGATGCCAGCAGGCTAGCTCCTGTATAGGATATCTGACAACACCTGTTGGAGGGTCTCACCCCGTTGGGTGGCACGGGGAGCAGAACCCGTTTAACAGAGCACCTTGTCCCTTAGTAAAGATGGTGTGTTTTGCTGGGGAGAAAACTACTTGTCTGGGCTGTCCGTATTCCTCAGAACTACCAGGAGGGAAGACTAAGTCTGTTGGTCTGCAGAGACTGCGGCTACCCCTTCCCCTAGGGGCTCAGGCCCAGGTGATCCGAATTCTGTCCCTGAGCCTCAGGCTGGAGTTATTGGAGATCCTGCAGGGAGGCCTTGCTCACTGAGGAAGGACGGGTCATGGTTAGGCCTGAAGAGGCACTCTGGCCGCAGACTGCCACAGCTGGTGTGTTGGGCTGTGAGGACAAGTCTTGGGACCAAGCCGTCCAGCCTCCCCGGCTCCAGCAGGGGAAAAGTATGGCCTGGAGCTATAGGAATGGGTGCTGCCCTTTCCCAGCTCAGAGAGCTTAGCATGTTAGGCAGTTGCAGGTCCCAGTGCTGGCTGCTGCCCCTCCCCCAAGCAGCTCAAAGGGCTTAGACAGCAGGCAGCTGCAGCCAGTGCTGGTCATCCCTCCCCCAGGGAGTTTAGTAGGCTTAAGCAGATTCCAGCTGAGTAGCTGTACAAATCTGCACAATCCAGGGTTGTGATGCTAGGCCCAGTGGCATGGATTCACAGGTTGGATCTTCCAATCCGTGAGTTGCACAGTTCCATGAAAAAAGCAGTTTCCTGGCTCGGTAGCATGCTCACTCACTACCTCCCTTGGCTGTCAGGAGGGTGTTCCCCTTCCCCACGTGGCTCTCAGGGGATCCCCACACCACAATGCTTTTCCTTCTGTCTGTGGGTCATGCCAGCCTTCGAGTCAATTTTGGTGAGAGAACCTGGATACCTTGATTGCCAGTGAAGGATTCGCGTGCTTATTATGCTCATTTTTAATGAGAGCCTCCAAATACCACGACTTCTAGTCGGCTGTCTTGGCCTGGCCCCTAGCAGCAGAAATTAATACTCACCTATGTATGCAACCAAATGCAGGTCCAGATGCTCACCAGTTGCAGAGTCCAATTAACAATAGTGAGGCATGGTAGAATGAAAGTGATTTTATTAACCGAAACTAGTAAAGAAGAAGTGGCCAGATTCCCATCCAAAGCAACCACTTGAATTTTGGGGAAGAAGACAGGAGTTTAAAAGGCAATAACTTGATAAGGACAACTTGCAAGAATTGTGCTGAGTTGTCTATGTGTCTTGTTTTGGTGGCTCTCTTGAGTCCCAGTCCACCTCGATCATGGGCCAGAATAATCTCACCAATGGCCAGGTTGTTAATCAGCCACCTTGAAGTGATCTCTGGAATTTTGCAGCTGGGACTCCAGGCTTGGTTTGTCTGTCTCAAGATTAGTCCCTAGAACTTTTAAAAAGGCAAATAAGTAGATACTAGTGTGCGGTTAGATAAATGTGAAGGGAATATATATGGTGAGAAATAAAGAGACATGGAGTCTATTTTAAGGCTAAGAAAAAAGGTTTCCGAGGTTTGCTTCAAGGTTATATCTTGAAACCTAGTGGAAAGAAAAAAAGAAAGTTTTAAAATGAATTTTGAAGTTAAGCTGCCCAGTTACATGTATACAATTAAAAATTATGACAATTTTTAAACAAAAAACAAATTTCTGGATAAAAAATATGTAATAAATGAATATTGTTTAAAGCCTTTTTATTGTGGCAATTTGTTTTTATATAAAGCATAGGTGTACATATATCTATATATAAGAATATATGATAAATATGCTTTATATTTCCGTACTAAATGATAAAGAAAATTCATAAAATATGTTCTTAGTAAGGCATCACATTCTGGTCCCATTTCAGCCTGAATGATTTCATTATTTCTTTTAAGACAGATCTGATAGCACCAATTTTCCTCTCTCTCTCCATCTCTCTCTCTCTCTCTCTGTCTCTTTCTCTCTCCCGAATAGGAAAAATCTTCATTCATCTTGTCTTTTTGGAGGTTATTATTGGTACTTATAGAATGTATGTCTTCCGTGTTTAGCTAATGTCTAAAATGAATTATTTTATTAACCTCTTTAAAAGAGTGTGAATAGTTCTATTTTCTGAATATTTAATTATTACTTCCTCAGAGAGTTAGAATTGCAATGTACTTCTTTTTTACTCTGGCCAAGGTTCCATTGCCTCTTCAATCAATGTCTTGGACATCACTGTCTCCATCTTAAGTATTGTCTTTTTTCCACCTCATAGAAAATTCCCAGGCATTTTTTACCCATAATTGCTTTCTTAGAAACAGTCTTGGGTTGCATAGTGCCTTACTGCCACTAGTTGATTCATACAGATGCTGTCTCTTTTGATGATTCAGATATCAGTTCACTGAATCCCTCAAACTGCAGAATCATGTTATATTCTCGAGATGGTTTCATTAAAGTCCTATCTGTTTTAAGTGAAAATTGCATCAGAAAATGTAAATTTGGCTGACACATTCTCTGATGTTTCCCAGGTTCATTTTCTGCCATTCATTAAAAACAAGTGTTTCATATATGCTCTGTAGAATGCCGTGTCATCTAAATATAAAATTAAGACACAACCATGATCTGACATCACCCCTGACCTTGTCAATTTATGCTTATTTTGTGTTTTGTGTCTATTATAATAAATGTGACATAAAAGCCTAGCATTAAAAAAATTCTCTTTGTGCATTTATGGAGCTATATGGTAAAATAGTGGTAGTTTTTATTTCAAAATATGTATTTTTTCCCTACCTACTTGGCCAAGTTATTATTGTAATAATGACATAATTTATGCAAATCTTAGCTGACAAATTTAAGATGTTAGAGCATCCTTATTTTCTGGCACATTTATTATTAATGCTCAAGGTAATTTTGTAGTAGAAAGATAGTTAATCTGTTTTTTTGAAAGTAACTATGGAGAACGTACTGTATTTGGAAGTTTCTGTTCTAAATTATTTTTAAAGTGTATGCTTTTCTTTTTGTTTACAAATTAGATATAAAAATAGAACTTTTTTTCTAATTTCTGAATAATATAACTTCACTTATAAACAATTTATAAACATTATAAATAAAGATCATAGAGGCAAGGTTGTATCTGGCATCATTGCTAACTAATTATGGCACAAATTGATTTGAAAATGGGATTCAAACTAAAATTAGAATTTGTCATGGTGGCCTTCATTTCTGCAGAGTTTTAGCCAGCAATTCCCTTATTTAACAAAATAGACTTGGTCAGGCTCTGTGAATGATAAAAGAAGGATGAAGAGGAAAATCAGTACAGGAGGGAGGGGAAGAGGAGGAACGTGATAAAGAGGAGAAAGAGAAGAATGTGGTCTTTTACTAATGAGCTTAAAATCTGACATATATGAAACAGAATGGAAGCTACATAATCAATAGAAATCAGCTACAATTATTCATTGTTATTAAGTAAAATTTCTCTTTTCATTGACTTCTAAATTAGTCAATTCACTTAAATAATCACTAATTAATTATTACTAGTGATTCATTTGTGATTTGATTTACTGGAGTACTATTTTATTTCAGATGTTTTGTCAATTGTTTTAACAATGACTGATTTTACATTTGCAGGCAATATTACAGATAATTAAAACGCAAATAATTTAAACTACCAACTCTTAGGAATGCAATAAAATAGTACATTTGGGGACAATGATCCAAATAAAGTGCTAAATTTGCCTTTAATTGATATTTGCAAACTTAAATGGGTATTAGTGTTGTAAACCAAAAATAAAATTCTAAGGCTCCCATTTGACTGAACGGAACCCTCTTGGCCAATGGCATCCCAAAGAAATCTGAAAAACTAGTTCAGGCCATGACATGGAGATTAGACATGCCTTATAACAATCTCTTCCCTTTGGAATTGAGGCACAACTGACCAGCAAAACATTAAACTAAATATTATAAAACTGAAAAAACAGACTGTTTGTAGCAGTAAAATGCCGAACCCCAACCTGACTCTGGTATACCATCACAACACAGATAGCAGGCCTCAAGAAAATCAAAGCATTTTATCTCAAAATATATTTTCTTTAACATACTTGGAAATGGCCCTGCAAAGCTGTCCCCTCTGTGGGGACTTTACATTCTGCAGAGAATCTCCCTTTCTTTCTATGTTGTTTTTTCTTTTTTTTCCCAATCCAGGAAAGATTTAAGAGTCTTGACACCTTTTAAGATCTGATAAAATACATTTATCATCTATTCTGTCTGAAGCCAGCTACCAGCAGGCTTCATCTATAGAACAAGAACCTTGGCTTCCACAATCCCCCTTAAGTGAAGCATTTCTTTATGTTGACTTCAAGTCTTCAAGTAAAGTTTAACTCTTTCAAGCACTTGCTAATCAGGAGATCTTTAAATCCACCTGTGACCTGGAAGCACCCCTGCTTCAAGGTGTCACACTTATCTGAGCTGAATCAATGTGTTCCTTACATGTATTGATTTAAATATTTGCCTTTAACTTCTGCTCCTTAAAATGTATAAAACCAAGCTGTAACTCAACTCTTGCGGCTGTGTCACAGGGCTTGGTAACTCATATATGGCTCAGAATAAACCTCTTGAAATATTGTACAGTTTGGCTTTTTTCATGAACAATGTTTAAGATTTAAACATATACCTGCATTTGCAAAATAATTACCTATAGATCAGAATCAGCAACAAAGATTGAAGCAAGAGTTCTGAGAAAACTACTATGCCATGTCCTTTTATTCAAAGGAGTGAATTCAGTATTTCACCATTTTATCATATTTATCAAAAAAAGACAATTGGTCAATTAAAAAATGTATGTGAGATTGTTTTTTATATTCTATATACACCCATACAGTATCTGTACTGACTTTTTCTCTGTGGCTCTGCTTGGAATCCTAAGATCACCACTGGAATATGGCTAAAGTTAAATAAGGGCCTTGCTGGGGGAATTGGAGAGACACAGCCAGCAACCAGCCAACCATCAGATGCAAAGTGAGGCCCATGCTGTATCATCCAACCACCAGCTGGTCTTCCAGATTTTCATAGACAAGTGAGAAAGCCTATTAAAAATCAATGAAGGTATTCAAGAACGGAATATATTCACGTAGGAAAAAATCAAACAATTATGTAGAAAATGTGTTCAATACATTGCAAATTATATTAAATAGGAAAATCACAGATAAGCATATCAAATAAATAAGAAAATATTCATACACTCACTAGTAAATTGACTTCAAATTGCTACTGATATATAGTGGTGTTTTCTTTTTATCTTCACTAGGGTTAAATTAAAAACGTGATATCACAAATGTTTCTTTGGATGGGAAAGTGAACACACACGAAACTGATAGAAATGCAAATGGATCTTTTTGGATAGCATTCTACCAAAATGAACTGAAAATTTACTTATGCTTCAAGGGTGTGCATTGGAAGAAAAATTATTAGTTTGTGCTTTGTCAGACTTTGTGACACACTATTTATTTTTTCCAATAAGTTTTATATTCCCTTTAATTATGAAAACTCAGCATATAAAAGAATTTTAATTTTCTAAAGAAATGCTTATAGATGAAGGTCTAAGTCTGTGACAACATTCATTGTACTGATTTTTGAAATTTTATTAAAATTAATTTTTTATTTATAAGTAGTTTATTCACTGATGTAGCCGTTCATTTTACTTTCATCTAAGTTTTTAAGAATATAGTTGTACAATACAAAGTAAAGTATAATATATGCTTTCTACCTCTACAAAATCAATAGGATAGTAGAAGGGAGAGAAAACAAACATTAGTGGACAAATGCTCTTTTATGGAAAATATAATATGCTATGGAGACACATATGAATATCATATAAATTAGTTTGGGAGGGTTCCCTAGGGATAGGGAACATTTCCTAAGAAAACCATCTCTAAATAAGTCCAGAAATTGACAACATTGGTAGAAAGAAAGAGGTTCAGAAAGAGGAAAAAATAGAAACTATTTCAAGCAAAAAGGGAAGCATTTCAATGATACGGATGTATGAGAGACACATAATGTATTCCAAAGTGTATAAAGTGTCAGGATGAGTGCGGAGGTCTAACATGAGATGAGCAGAATCTAGATGAACGAAGGACTTTGTAAGTTATGTGAAGCAGTTTAGACTGAATTCTAAGGGTACTTAAATACTGGGTTTGTGTAATAGGTAATTCTAATTGAAACGTATTTAGGGATAGAAGGTTGGAAGTTTTATTGAAAACATAGATAGTATGCAAAGAATAGCCATTATGGAAGTAAAGAGATATCAAAAGCCACTTGAAGTGTGGTTATTGGCACCAAGATGTTATATATTTCTTAACAGAACCACTGCAAGTAATATGTAGAGCATTTCTAGATGCTTTTCATTTAATTGATACTGTCACATTATTGTATGTCAGTAGAATCATTTTAATGAATTCTTAATTTCCATTTTAATATTTTAAATATGTTATTTTGAAAAGTATTTTGACGTTATTTGTTCTTTATATATTATGTATTTTATTTACATTGGGTTAAATATTAATTTTGGAGCGTTTATAACAATATTTTCTCCTGTAGTTTGACAATTCGGGTACACAATGGGAGTTAAAATTGCCATTTGTCCTAAGCCTTATACACTGAAACTACTATATGATAGTATTCAACATATTTGTTCCTAGATTGTTTTTTCTAAATATGAAATCAGAGAATGGTTATAGAAGACTCAAAATATCCAAAACTAAAATTTTAAATAAAAAAGGACAGTAGAAAATAAATCTGGTGAATTTCCATTATATGAAGAAAGGTTTGAAAATGAAATGAACGCAGGGAAAACAGAGAAAAAAATTGAGAGATACAGAAACAGCAAGACAAGTGAATAGATTTAGAGCCATCCCACTTAATTTGAGCCGCTTGGTTAAGCTACATATCAAGCAGATACTGCTCATTTTCGTCATGGTAATGTAAACCAAAGCTGTCTTTCATTCTGAAGTAATTTGCATGACACTACATTCATCACCAGTTCAATGTGTATGAATGAAATCCTTCTACATGCATATATTCTAACATTCTTCTTATATAGTTTATCTTAACTTATTCAGACTATTATATGCATATTTCTTGAGCTTCTCTTATAATTAGTAATTGTAAGCTGAACAATTTTATTATTTTAACAAATTTCAAAAAAAAACCAATTGCATATTTATTTAAATTTTTTTTTAACTTAAGAGATAGTTAAATATATAAGGCTCATTCAGAAGGGAAAATCAGAAATAAATTATTTTAGTGTGTAAAAAAGGTAAATCATTATTAAAACTTTTCCTTAGTAATGTGAACTTGATGCAGTTGTTCTGCAACAGGGCCCCCTTTTCAAGCGCAATAAGTGGACAAAGTATTATCTATTGTGATTAACACATTTTACCAGAGAACCAAATCATTAGGATCACTTAAGAAAAAATATCAGTGAGATATGGCAGGCAGGATGTTGACAAATAATGTTAATATTTCTCACATGCTGTTATTAACTAAAAGTAGAAAGTGATTTCAACTTGAAAAATTTTATTGAAAATAACCTTAAGCTATAATATAGACATACATTCTTAATATTAGTACGTTGATAACTAATACAAATTACTTAAAAGATAAAAGTAAAATTATCACATCTGGATTTTAAATCAATTTTCTAAAATTAAAATACATGCAAAAATATTGTGCTAAATATTGTAATGGAATTCTTCATATGTGTAAAATTTTTAAAAATGTAGACTAAATGTTGATACCCTTAGATGTCTTTGTCTGCTAGTATTTTAGTCAAATTTTCTTTACTTCAATAAAATTAGCATTTAGTACCTACTATATATGAGACTTTAGATTAGACACTCAGGATAGAAAATGCTTACAGAAATTCCCTTAGCTTCTAGGAATTTACATAAAATTAGCAGGTACAGTACATGTATTTTGAAAGATGATTTTTATAAGCCCATCAATAATAAAGGTAAAAGAAGGGCTCTTCATATGGAGAGATCAGTATGAGACAAGAAAGAAAGTTTTATTTTGGAAACAAAAGCATTGAATACAGATGTCACTAAAAATGTGAGTGAGATGTGACTGGAGAAGAGGCCGCAGAGTTAGCTGAAGAGTGAGCCAGGAAGGCTCCTTTATTTTCACTAAGGGATTTGAGGTTTATTCCACAGACAATGAATTTTTACAGAATAGTTACATTGTCCTTCTAAACGACAGTATGGAGGATGACTTGAGCAGTGTGTGCAACCCTGGCTGAAAATGTGTATCTGGTGGACGCTGTCAAAGACGGTTCCTGGTTTTAATCCTCAAAGTGAGCTCAGTTTATAGTGTAGGGATGTGCCACATGTTTGATAAATTCTAGAGTTACAATTTGTTGAAATCTAACAGATGACCCTATGCCGGAAGGCATCACTCTATAGCTTAGATAGTGCACTTGGCCTAAAATAATTGTATAGCATGTAAGGAGGAAGAACAACGTGCACATGTATACAATTCTGAATGAGCCTTCAACCTATCCATGGTGCGTGATCCTCCTTTGCAGGCTCAGCAAACTTCTGTCTTTCTAGTGGTTTTCTACAGTGTTTATGTTAGGCTCTGAGATTCCTGTACTTTTCTCTCACTTCTTGATATATTTAGTGGATTCAAAAGACAAAGTTAGCATCCCACATTAGTTTACTATTTTACCAGAACTTTACTTTTTACATGAAGATTATTTAATAATTCTAAAAAACAGATTTTAGGGTCTTTTGTTGTTGATATTTAGTTTTACTTCAGTGTAAGCAGAGAGTATAGCCTATGGATATGTTTATTTATTTGTATATTTTCCAACTTTCAAAGTCTATTGATATTTTCTCAGGAAAATGAAGTTAAATTTGCAAATGTCAGTAAATGTGATGTGGATATAAAATAATTTGTTTAAGTACAGTATTTCATGCATTTCTGTGTGAATATATTATTTCTTACTTTCACAGATTTTGGAGTTTAGAAATTCATTCCTGTTAGTTTTGCTATTCAGTTATTCTATACTTCACATGTATTAGCTTGTCTTTTTTTTTTTTAAAAAAAAGTTTCAATGTATATGGACTTAAAAAGAAATCAGACCTATTCTTCATTGTTTTTCTTTACAATCTGATAGCATGATTTAAAATATTTAAATAAATTATAAAGCAGAAACAAAAAACATATATCTCCATGAGATCCAGACTGGGAAGTAAAGGGAAGGAGGAAGAGATATAAAGAGATCAGTTAATGTATAGAAAAATACAGTTGGATAGAAGGAATACGTTCTAGTGTTTGATAGCACAGCAGAGTAATGAAATTAAGAGGGATTGATAGGGTATTTCAAAATAACTACAAGAGAAGATTTGAAATGTCTCAACATATGTTTGTAGTGATGGGTAATCCAGTCACCCTAATTTGATCATTACACATTGCATTCATGTATAAAAATATAACCTGTACCCCACAAATATGTACAACAACTATTATATATCAATAAAATAAAAGAGTACAGAAAAAAAGATGTATAATTTTCACAAATAGTATAGGTTTGTCTATCGTGTCATTGGAAAATATTGTATGGATGTAGAGTGTTCCCTTTGCCAGCACATATACTAAAATTTGATGTAAACTATTTGAGTTGGATCTAATGAATGAGTGTAATTAAGTAAGAAAAGATGTTACATAGGCCTCCTAGGCAGAATAAATGAGGACTAGAGAAGAAAGGAGAAAATTGGAAGATACATGGTGTCGTTATCATGTTTGGTGACATTATTAACAGAAATTGAAACCAAACTGGCTTGTACAATAAGGAAAGCCATTAATTCTTACATACCGAAGTTAATTGCTATGGTAGGTTTCAGTGGTAATTAATTTAGTGTCTTTTTTTTTTTTTTACAAATTCATATTTTCTCTCTATGTTAAAGACAGTTCTTCTCATAGACATGAGAAGCAAATGGAACTCTTTGGAGGACAGAAAAGTAATTTTGCTCCTTAGTTGTCTCTCATAAGCATGAGGGAAAACTTTCTGATGAGATTTCCAGTAAACCTGTCCTTGAAATCGTCAGCACAGGTTGAGTCATATGAGCATTCTTAAACAAATCATGGCATTGCTGGTTTTGATGGTCATTGGAACAACAAATCCTTGCTTTTGATGTAAGGTCAGTTCTTCAAATCACAACTTGCTTTGCCCAGTGGTATAAAGCGAATGGATTTAGGAAAGGTAACCACAGTGCCCAACATAGTGTATTCCGATAATTTTATGTAGGTGGTTTTGACTAGAGCAACATAAATATAAGTAGATTATCTCACTGAATTGCCCTTTTAGATGTAGTAAGTAAGCTCCTGTTATTACATTTTCTATTCTTAATGATCTAATACATGTAACTTAAAAAAAAGTTCATTTAATTGGCAAAATGTCATCTTGTCATGCTTAAAAAAGACTCATAAAAATATTCAGTAAATTGATTTATCTAAAAAATGATATAATAAACTGAGTCTTAAAGGTCTTAAAGGTTTCATTGTGGTCCACTTCTTGGGAGTTCAATGATTGGTACTTCTGACTTCTGTTTGTTCGCAGAATCAAATGTACACATGTATGTTAACTGGTTGAAGAAGTTACTGTGCATTTTTTTTTGTTGTGGGGTGGGGGGAGGGGGGAGGGATAGCATTGGGAGATATACCTAATGTTAAATAACGAGTTAATGGGTGCAGCACACCAACATGGCACATGTATACATATGTAACTAACCTGCACGTTGTGCACATGTACCCTAAAACTTAAAGGACAATTAAAAAAAAAAAAAAAGAGTCTTGCTCTGTCACCCAGGCTGCAGTGCAGTGGTGTGATCTTGGCTCACTGCAACCTCCACCTCGTGCGTTCAAGAAAAATTCTCCTGCCTCAGCCTCTCGAGTAGCTGGGATTACAGGCATGTGCCACCATGCCTGGCTAATTGTTTTCTGTTTTTAGTAGAGATGGGGTTTTGCCATGTTGGCCAGACTGGTCTCCAACTCCTGGCCTCAAGTGATCTGCCCGCCTCAGTCTCCCAAAGTGCTGGGATTACAGGCATAAGGCACCGCACCCCGCTCTTTTTGCGCACTTTTTAAAGTTATAGCAGAAATAACTTGTCTCACATAATGATTAATACCATGGATAAACTCCACTAATTTTTATCTTAAATGTAGATTATATTTATAAAAAAGGACGTGTGAGGCCGTATTTTGCATGCCTGTATTTATTATCAAACTGATTAGGCAATTACGTTCCTTAAATGGACATTGTCCAATCCCTGAAGACAATGTTGACTAATCTTTGCTGCCTGTAACCCTAAGTAATAGCCATTTGGCTATTGAATACTTGCAATGTGATCAGCATAATTAAAAATCAGAATACTTAATTTTATTTAAATGTAAGTAATTTAAATATAGACAGCCACAAGTATGTAGTTGCTGCCATATTAAGCCAGCACAGTCTTAGACTGGCAAAGAGTTTGAATGCATGCCAAGTAAGGTACACTGAAGAACATCTAAATACCAATATGTTGTAAATCATGCATATCATAATATTAATAATCTACTTATCATGGGAAGAAACTGTAGGAATAATATGAATGAGAAAGCACTATAGTATGCCTTTCACTTTGCACCACATTTTTCTGAAAATATCATAAATCTAAAGTCAGTAAATTATATGTTATGATAGTAATATATATCCAGAAACAATAATTGAAAGCACGGTGCTTGCTACAAGTACAATAAAATGCCATCTGCATCATTTTTAACAATACAGTTATTGCTTTTAAAATATATTCTCTTGCTCTTTGTACGCATTATGCATTTCATGTCATTGAATTGACAGTTATTACACACATAAGAAGGCGTTAACCCGTATGACATCTTATTTTAAATCCACTTGGTTAGTAACCTTAACTGCGTCTGCAAATTCTTTTACAGCAATATATAGATTAATGTTTTATTGAATAAGCATTGGAAGGGAATATTGAGAGGATACCTTTAGTTGCTAACAACGTGTAATATTTATTTTTAAGGGACAAGAAAGGGAATATTATGCAATAAGTACTTACCGTGGAGTAGAGTTTATTGCTTTGTACTTTAGAAGAAAAACATCTAATAATGTCTATATAAAAAATGGTATTTATAAATATAGTACAGACAAGTAATTAGTATGTCATACGACAGAATCCTTGATGTGAATGGAAAAAGTACTATTTTATTCTCATTTGGATCTTCAATATTTTATTGCAGAGTAGAATTTAATAACCTGATTAATTATACAATAAAATTGATTCTGTTATTGATCTGTGATTTTGAGGGTGAGTCTGAGTATGACAGTCTTCTAGGTTCCAGAAACAAATCATACACATAATTTTCTCTCTAGGCAAAGAAAAATGACCTTATGTGTAATTTTAAATGGACATGTTTTATCCAATTCAGGAACACTGATTTGTTGGGGATGGCTTTAAACCTGCATTCCATATATCAGTGGTTTAAGATATGCGACTAGTTTCCTGCCTTCCTCAAAGCATATCTAACTGTCCACATATGGCAAAATTGTCCTTCACCGTATGGTCAAATTATGCATTCTTCCAGATTTAAATAAATGACATCTAACAAACCATTAGCTTATCCGTGTGCATGTCCACGAAATTTAGATTGTGATTTTTAAAAATGGCACATGGTTAACTATAGTTAATAATACCATGTTGTATATTTAAAATTTACTAAGATGGTAGATTTTAAGCGTTCTCATCACATACATACGCGAAAATGGTAACTAGTTATATGATGGAGGTGTTAAAAAATGGCACAGTGAGTTTTTAGACTCTTGAATCTTTGAGTAAACAGTTATGTGCAAAAATTGTGAAGTATGCACACATAATTTACATACATGAGATTGTACTTTCATGGCTTCTTGCTGTTTTCAATTTTCTATGAGGTACTTGGGTAGAAACCAAGAAAAAGATAACTATTAGATTTAACATGGACTAAAAAATACTTTATTGTAACGCACATTAAGAAACATTAAATTCAGCTGGCCACAGTGGCTCATGCCTGTAATCCCAGCACTTTGGCAGGCTGAGGCAGGTAGATCACTTGGGATCAGGAAACAGAAACCAGCCTGGCCAACACGGTGAAACCCTGTCTCTACTAAAAATACAAAAATTAGCCAGGCGTGATGGGACGTGCCTGTAACCCCAGCTACGTGGGAGACTAAGGTTGGAGAATCACTTGAACCCAGTAGGCAGCGGTTGCAGTGACCAGAGATCTCACCACTGCACTCCTGACTGGGCAACAGAGCGAGACTCCGTCTCAAAAAAAAAAAAAAAAGAAAAAAGAAACATTAATTTCTAGATAATATGAATATTACTTGAGTTGGTTTGATAAAAATGTGGAAAGCATTTTTTTTTTTTTTTCAGACGGAGTCTCGCACTGTTGCCCTGGCTGGAGTGCAATGGTGCCATCTCGACTCACTGCAACCTCCACCTCTGGAGTTCAAATGATTCTCCTGCCTCAGCCTTCCACGTAGTTGGGATTACAGACACGTGCCACCACCCCCGGCTGGGGGTGTATTTTTAGTAGAGACGGGTTTTCACTATGTTGGTCAGGCTGGACTCGAACTCGTGACCTCGTGATATGCCCGCCTCAGCTTCCCAAAGTGCTGGGATGACAGGCTTGTGCCACCACGCCCAGCTGAAAAGTGATTTTACACAGTAGACTTCACTGTTAATTTTGTATTTTTTTCTACTAACGAAATTGAAATAATGAGTGTTTAATTCCAAGGGAATCACAATGTTTTAATAAAATACATTGTCATTTATTACTCTCACTGTGTGTTGGTAAGCATCTGATTTTAAGCAGAGTAGACTTTAAACCTTTAGCACTATATGATGCAATACTAATTTTTATACGTATTATAAAATCAAATCTGTGTAATATGGAATTAAGAACACTATTTTAACAATGATTCTGACATTAGTATCAATTAGATACATTCTATAAGAATCTTTGAATTTATAAAGGGTATTGGAGAAATAGCCTTTATAAAGAAGAAGAAAATGTAAAGCAGACTAGTGGGTTTTATTTCCCAACCTAGTATTCTCATTTTTTAAATTTTTATTAATGTAGGCTATATAATATTGTTTATGATCAGTGAAGATTGTACATTCTGAGTGCTAAATTTTTCAAAGTCCTCTATGCATGCCTCACAGATATTTAGTAATAAATTGATCTTCTCACTTATTCTTGATCCCATGTAAAATTTTTATTGATGAGAGTAATTTTTTTAGGTATTCTACTTTTGATTACCTCATAGTAATGAAAGAACAAAAATTAATGGGACATAGCAAATGCCACAATTTTTTGCTAACATAGAAGTCTTAATGGTAAGTGGACAATATCCTTATCCTCTTAGTGCCAGATAAGAAAGGAACATTTTCTTGAAGTGAGAGCAAAGAAAAATGAAGAAAAAATTGAAATAATATTTAAATATCACTAACAGAAATTATATGTCACCTGTGAGACATCAAGAGTTTGAAAGACATCAGTAGGTCAAAATATATAATGAAGAATGAGTGAGAACTCAAAGCAAGGGTATTTTCAAAACTTCATTTAATCATTACGTTGTTTCTTTGATTATATCTCTTTTGGCTGATAGATTTTGGAAAATTAAGCTTGTTTTAGATTGCTTGCAATCTATTGATCACTTCGATGTGATTTTAAATTAAAATTTCTATCCACAAAGTAGTCATTGGCTGATGATTGATATTTTACTTTCTTTGTTCTACCGAGTGTTTCTAAAGATTGAAAAAAGTTCCTTCATGTGGCTTCAAAGATTATGCCAGATTATCATTCAATTCAAGTTCAAGTATATTAATATCAATTTTTGATTATTGAATACAATAGAGTTAGCAAAACAGAAAATACAGAAATTTAAATCAGAGAAAATAACCTGAAAAATTCTTCAAATTTTCATGCAAAGCTGCAATTCAATGACCAGATAGTGGTATTTCTAGAGACACATTACAGAATGAGTACTTGATACAGTAGATTCATGTGGATGAAAAAAGTAGTAGCAGGCATGCAGCAGTGAGAAGCCCTAGGCAATGCTACCCTTTTGGAATTGAAATAAGGCTATAATTTTGAACCATTTTGAAGCCAGCTTTATCAACTGTGTAAAGGATAGAAGATCCTCAAGACGATGATAACAGACTTGCTGCATCTGGTCATTAGTGGCAGAGTCCGTTGTAATGTAATTTAAGTAATAAAAAATATGATTAGTGTTGGTCTGAGAGTCCTGCAGGAACAGTTCATACAAGATACATATGTAAGAAATGATTGTGGTACATTATAGCCTAGAAACTGAAAATTACTCTGTATCTTACAGGTATATTTGCTTTGTTTTCTCTTGAATAAGGTGTCTATATCACGTAGTGAGTGGGTTGTAATGCTATCTGTACAATTTCTGACAATTATTTTACCTCTCTGAACCTTATTTTTCTGAAAGAAAATAGGGTTTGGAGCTGAATATATCAGAATTTCAAATGAAGGTGTTAACTTTACTTGTCTAATAGACTTATAGAAGTCCTGTAAAATCTCTAGGTACAATTTCCCTCATCTGAAAAAAAAAATAGGACTATAGCATCTAGCTTCTGAGTATTTCAAATATGCAGATCATAGATATATGTATTATATTTGAATCTGTGAGTTCTTGATCCCATACAGTTGAATCAGAGTTGGCTTCCAATTTCTTTAAACAATCGGTCATGGTGTAGTGTTGCTCAATGGCTTCTGAGGCTCTCACAAATGGCATGTAGCTTTCACCTGGTTGTCTTGATATTCTCACTATCTCCAGGCTCCCTTGCTGGCTATGCCATTTTAAAACTCAGAACGCATGTTGTGCGACATCCAACCTAAATGGATTGGCTACATGTTCCTTTCAGTCTAGGAGTCCCAGATAAACCAATTTTCCAGCCTTCTCAGCCCAGATGACAGACACATAATTGAAAGACCTGTGTTTAAAGTGGATCCTCTAGTATCAATGATTTCAGCCCGGAGCCATTCATTTCTTCCTAAGTGACCCATGGATTTCACGAACAAAATAAAATGGTCATTGTTTTGTGCCACTAAGATGTCACTATATTAATAATTCATAGAGTTATTGTGAAATAGCAAATTTATAGAGAATATTTGAACAAATGAAAAACACACTATGAACATTATAAAAATAAGATATATAAAATTATATGATTTCATAAGCATAGTGGACAAATAAGTATGTCTAAAAATATCTTAATTCTGTTTATTAATGACCAATTGGATCAAAGAGGCTATCTTTAAAGTTAGGAGACTTCAGACTATGTCCTATTATTCTGAGTTTGATATTATATTAGACATGTAACATTCTCTTGTTCCAAGTTCTCATTAATGCCATTATCAGAAACAAACGCTAGACAAACTGTAGAATTAAACCATATGAAATATGTAGTAACTGTGAACTGGATTTCTCTTTTTATTCTGAATGTCATTTATTTACATCCTTAGATGGGGGGTAGGGACAGAACTTAGATCTGGTATTGAAAGCATGCCAATATGTTGAAAATAAAATCCAAGAACTAATGCTCAGGAACAAATTGCATTCCACACTGAAAGTAAAGCTGTAAGGTATTCCAAGAGAGAGCTGAGATGCATATTATTCAAGTGTGCAAAATGACTTCTTCACGAGGATTTTTAAGAGTTGAATACTAAATTGGCCAGACTACAACAGGCAAATCGTATGTTAGATCAGAAGTAGACACTTTAGTTTCATGACTCATTGACTCAGAAAACTGTCTTAAAGGTATTAAGGAAGGAAAAGAAAAAGAAGCAAAAGCACAACAAAAAATAGGATATCTATCACAAACTATGTCAGTAAGGGTGAAAAAATAGTGTGATTCATGGAATTGTAAAAATAGAGAATCCAATTTATCAGGAAAAACTTCTAACACCTGGCATTTTTTGACACTCAAAAAATTGCAATAACAACATTTTCTCCCTGAGTTAAGATCTCAGCATCTATGAAGGATAACACAGTGATCAAATATTAGGCATAAAAGAGTTCTGTGTTTAATATTTTAAAGATGTTATAGCTTTCTCACATAATTATATAATAAAGTTGATATGTAAACCACAGCATGTCAGAGAAACATGCAAACATAAATAACTCAAATTTGATAATAAAATAAATAGTTTAGAGTATGATTTTATAAATTTGGTATAGAGTGTTTTCTGGCTCAGATAAAAAAGTATATCCAAATTACTTATCCTAATAACATATTGCACTTCTCATCATATTACAAATATATGCCAAATACAAAATATATATATATCATGTGTATATATAGAAAACAAAATCCTTGTAATATATTTATAGTTATATAAATGTAATATTTTATAATACATATATATTATATATAAAAATATACAGAATTTATATAGTGTTTATATATATTTTAAAATGTTATATCTGGTTATTAGTGGCATTGGTGGTCACTAGTGGCAAATTAGGAGACTATTATATGTATATATACACTATGTATATTCTATATATGTAGTGTATACATATACAAAAATATTTTATGTATATATATATACACAAATTCAATATATATATAATACACATTCTCATCAACACGGTTATAGTGCTTTACAAATTATTTTTAGACACAGGAACACTGAGGAAAAAATAAAAACAAACAAGATTGCATAGTTCTGTGACAAGAAGAAAGCCTTGGGCTGTAAATTCAGAATAAGCACATAAAATGGAAAACATTGAGTCAGCCCTATTTTTATTGGTATTTTGTTACTTGTATCTTGATAAAAGAATAAGAAATTTTTCAGGCCAGTTCAAAGAAGACTGAATGTAATACAGTAACAAGTTCTAATACACATCAAGAAATTCTCTGATGAAATTATTTTTTTCTTAGTGAAACTGAAACATAATTATGCTAAGAGAGGGTCGAGATAATAGTAAAATAACTCTATATCTGTGTTTATGTGTGTTGGAAAAAGGCCACATAAAACTATGCAAAGAGAGGTCATATTTTCAACTAATATGTAGGTGATTCAAAAAGGATTAGGCATTCAAAATTATAATTCATTTATTTATTAAATATGGACATATAGTTAAGCAGATGTTTAAAGGGAATGATACTAACTTTACTGTAGTTTTATAAACTATGATATGTACTTCTTGTGCCAAGGGTAAACCTCAATCCAATAATCTAATGCAGTGCTTCTAAAAATTATTGTATGCAATTTGAGAAAGATAATTAAAAAATAAGTTTGCTAGTTTTTATAATTTACTCTCAATATTTTTCTTGTTATACATAAGATAAGAGTTAACAATTCTAAACACTGAGAATCAGATTAGGAAAATTATCATCCTCTTAATTATTAGGAGACTATAATTTTCTAAGAATGAATACAAACATAAATACATGTGGAATGGAGAGACATTTTCATTTGTTGAAAAACAAATATGTTTTAGGCACTTTGCTAAAAGGTAAGAGATAAGATATAGTAGATCAGTTACTAAATTTCAATGTGAAACTGTTGTTACAGATGTTCCAGAGAGCCAAAAAGGCAAAGCATGAACATTGCACTCATATCCAGCTATCACGGAATGTCTTCTAGAAGAATGTAGATGCTTGAACAGTTCACTAAATGTGAGAAGTAGCCAGGTGAAATAAGTCTTGGGTCAGGAAGAGTTATTGGAAGAGCAAAGGGCATATAAAGATATATAGAAGTATAAGAGTTTTTGGGGAAACTGCAAGGAACTTGGTATGTGAAAAGATTTAGAGATACACTTTAGAAAGGTCAGTAGAAACAAGATGAAAAAAATATATATACATATATATATATTCTGCCAATGTTCTATGATGCCTTGTTAAATCAATGATCTTCCTATCCTTCAATTCTTCAACTACTCCTTCCATACTAGAGTTTATCTTTCATAATTCCAGCATATTTAAATAACTTCTCTTAAAAGGAAAACAAACTCATATATATATATATATACACACACACATATATATACATACATATATATATATACATACATATATATATATACACACACATATATATATATGGCCATATGGTTGACATCTTTATTTGCCAAGCTAAAGAGATTAACTATACTGCCCAAACAATTTGGAAATTCTTAAGCTATTTAAAAATCTTAAAATAGTATGCTGAGACTTAAATTTACCAAACACCATGACAGCGTTTAGAGCATGTCTTCCCTCAGCAGATATGCAAAGAAACCCACTGAGTAGGGAAAGAATGTAACAAGACTACTGTTTACCTATAAAAAATAAGTGTGTAATTGTATTTATTAATATTTAATATTTAGCCCATTCTAACCCTCCAATGTGGTTTCTGTGGGTTAAGTTTTGTTTAAACAAAATATTTACAATACTATTTTTTAACTAAAACGAGATAGGAAAGTGGAGAAAACATTTCATTGCTCAGAGGCTTTCTAATTATCTTGTGGAATGTTATAAAGTGTTTTTAAGCTTAAAAATGCCATCTGTTTTTATCCTTCACACAAATATCAACCATTTCAAATGTGTGGACCATTACTTTCCTATGAAAATCTTATTAGTATTACAGTAACTTGCAGGGATTTTTGGAAAGAGAAATATGTCTAATCTGTCTCTTTAATTTAATTTTAAAAATAAAATTTAAATAATGGATGATAAAATATTTACCTAAAATTTTGTTCTGTGGAGAGAACATTTTTAAAATAATTATTTGTGGATGTTATCATAAATGATTTCTTTTTTTTTTTGCTAAAAAGGGATAGCTGACATTTCACTAAATTTATCAAAGCTGATAAAATTTTCATGAGGTTGAAAATGCTCAAGTGAGCAGTCTCTGCTGTTAACAGTCATTACAGTATTCAAAACAACTTCAAATATAGTTTTAAGAACAAATGACTGATATCGGGGAAGATTACAATTTACTACCTTAAAATAAATACAATTTGTCTAATAAGGTGTAGTCAATAATGCATTTTTAACTGTTTAATATCCTAATCTACTTACTTTTTATGATTGGGATGGGATTTGGGGATAAGAATATTTTGGTTTGGACAGCACTGCCATCCCATAGATGATAGCTTTGCACTTAGTAAATTGTCAATAAATGAATAAAATGAAGGAAAAAATTTCAAGGGGGACTTGAAGATAATAAAAAATATGATGAATCGGACAATTAAGAAATGGCATAAGGAGATTTAAAAGCTAAAAATGAATGTCTGAGTGACATCAATTTAAGGGACAATTAAGTAAAAATACACAGCAGAGTAATGAAAAAACAATACTTTATGAAAAAATAGAAATATCCCCAAATGGTGCAATAGAAGTAATAGTGGTGTGAAATTTTAAAGACGGTTTAGTCAATGTAAAAGATAGAGCAAATAAGATAAAAACCAGAAATTGTCCACTTGTTTTGATAAAATGTGACCCACAGGTAAACTTACCAGAGAAGTATCAATGTTACCGCATTAAATCTGAGTTAGAAAAAGAAATTGGCTTTCATAATATGTTATCAGTAAGAAATTAATGGCAGAAAATATAGATACATTTTTATTAAGGAAATAAAATCAGAGATGCTACAGAAGATAGAGTTTGTTTTCCTTTTAAGAGAAGTTATTTAAATATGCTGGCATTATGAAAGATGAACTCTAGTATGGAAGGAGTAGTTGAAGAATTGAAGAATAAGATCATTGATTTAACAAAGCATCATAGAACACGGGCAGAAGTAGAGAGTTAACTCTGGTTATGAGGACACATGTCTCTGTAGTGAAACAGGAGGAAAATGTAGGAAAAGAAAGATACAGATAGTAGATGATAAGAAATAATGAGTAATTGCTGGGTATTTACATTTTCTAAGTAGTAGGAGTTATAATATCCTTTATGAAAGTAAAGAGACAAAAATTAGTCTCAACACAAGAGAAATGTTGGAATAACCAATTAATAGAATATGAGAGAGAACTGAATTTTATTGTGGAGTAAGATTCCTGGGGCATTACTGAAGATTACTTGTGCTTTTTCTAAAGGTACTCAGCAATTTAGGTATGATAATAGACGGGCCAGATGGTAGTACTTACTGAGGTTGTTTAAAAGAAGGTAACAGAGTAGGTGAGTCAGAAGCAATTCTGCATTCCAAGAAGCACTTGCCTATGTAATGAGGATCTCTGAAGACTCAGGGTTACCTACTCATGGTCTATTTACAAAAGTAATAATATACTTATTGAAGATTTTCTTGCAATTTAAAAAAGTAGTCAATAAACTGAGTCTTTTAAGTATGATTTCTGCACCATTAAGCAAATGATATGAACAGTCTAGAAATTTTCTAATGTTCAACTACATGCCTTCATTGATTTAGAGGTATCAGAATCACATCTTAAGATGGTTAAATTAATTAAGATCTCTCTTTAATTATAATATAGTTGTTAATAAAACATCATTGTAATTTTGGCTTCCTGCAGAAAAGAACAAGCATTAAAATAATTAATTGAGTATTCTGGGATGTTTACCATTTATAATATCCACTACAAATTAATAAATTCACCTTTGGTTTACTAATTGCTCCATTGCATGAATAAACAAATTGATGCTGTTTCTCAACAATTTGAATTGGTTTGTGTGAATACATAAAGTGGAGTTTTCAAACTTACAAATATGGAGACAACATTATTTTATGTGTTTTATGTGTTTCTTTCTGTTAAATTAATAATAAAATATAACATCTTAAAATGTGGAATTCTAAAATTAAAGTACTATTAATAATAGTTATTGAAGGTAAAAATAAAATAAAATTGGAGGATAGCCAACGGTAGTCCTTTCTTCATAATATTTAAGAATTTATTTAACCAAAAATATAACGATAACAGTGTAGTTTAATTTGAGGATATTTAACAGTTTAAAATATTTCATAATCATAATAACAGAACAGGCCTCCAAATGATTCATAGGCAATGCAGGCTTAATTCAATTGTTAGTTAGCTATAATATGGCAAAATCTCAGTGGCTTGGCATAATACAAGTTTATTTACTGTTCACACATAATTCACTAAATTTTCAGTTACTAGTTCCTCTCCAGGGAACTGCCCGCAGGTAGTCACTCTGTAGTCTAGTTATTTTCTGCTTTTCCAATTTCACCATCCTCACATTAAAACCACATTTATAATCACTACTGCTCAAGCAGAGAAAACCTACAGAATTACCCACCAGGTATCAAGCGTTTCTACCTATAAGTGACATTGATTAAAACAAGTTATGTACACCTAAATTCAATAAAGTGAAGAGCTGAAACTCTCCTATGTGTCCACAGGAAAGAGAACCAGAAATACAGTGTGCAACAGTAATGTTCCTCACACATATATTATTAACATACATTAATTTGTCTGCTAATATTTTCATCTGTCTCAAGATGATATTTAATTTTTTTAAAATTAATTTTCACTGACCATCTTTTCTACAATGTTCAAATTAAAATCATAAGGTTATTGAACTTTACTTCCTTGTAGCCTTTGTAACTCTTTCTCCTTATCCCCAACTGTTTATTAGTCTCTCTTTTCTGTCCCAATCTCACTGTTTTGCTTTTCCCTTTTCCCAGAAAGTCACTCCTTTTATTTCCTAATTACCTTACTTCTTTCTGAGCTATTTTTGCCTCACTCTTTTATTTTCCCTACTTTATTTTTCTTAGATAGCCTAATAACTTTTAATAACCATTAGTGTTTTAATAATTATTTTGATAACCTACTTATTATACATGCTTAATAATGGTTCATTGAGCTCTAGAATTTATAGAATGTGTTATAAAATATCATAAATAAAATAGTGCCGTTTTGGCAAAAGAATATATATATATGTAAGCAAAGAGAAACTATTTTTAAATTTATTGTAAGAAGTTATCTTTCAAAGCAGAAGTAAGAATGTCAGTCTATTACAAAATATCAGAAATATTGGCAACCTTTGTTAAGTATAGTTTCTCCCTTACAACATACAATAAATAAATTACAAATGCATCAAAGATTTACAGTATATCTAAAATCATAAATTATCTTTAGAATATCATCATGGAATATACAAATGTGTGTGTATACACAAGAATAGGTGTTTTTCTGTGTCTACAAAGATATTTACATTAGTGTTTATGATGTCAAACATTAGAGATTATATATTGTTAAATTTGGGAGATTTTCAAATAAATGTGATATACCAATTCTATACAAAGGAAAGTACACTAGTTTGTATATGTAAATAATATATTATTAGGTTAACAAAATAGATTAGTTAAAATGTTAAAACTATATTTTAAAATTATACATCTTCATATGTAACTAAATAGATGTATTAGGCAAATATAGAAATACATATGCATATTTTCTGTACATTTCATAGTGATTATCGCTGATTTACAAAGTTAACCATAATTTTCATTTTCTAGTGAGTGTTGTTCTATACTTTCCAAACTGATAACAGGTTATTATAAGAACAGTTCAATGAATACAATTAATGTTCAATAAGGGCAAGTTCGTTAGTAGGAAATCTGTTTTATAAGATATAAAGTATGTGATGTCAGAGAGAAATCTGATGCCTTTTTGATATTGATCAATGAAATACACACATAGTCATAATCTACTGGTTTCTTTTAAAGCTTGGAAAAAAAGAATCTAACAAAAATAACATCTGAATGTAGTAAAAAATCTAAATGTAGTATTACATTTGAAAATGCATTTTAAATGTATAAAATGACTAACACAGCTCATACATTTATACATATGTTTAGGTCAATGATAGTTTAATTTTAGACTCATCTATTCTTTTTTTCTGAAAGAATAATAATAGTGAAAAATGAGAAATATCTATAAATCCAATATTAGTGTTATTTCTGTAAAAATAATCTTATTTCCAGTTTAATCAATCAGAAAAATGTATCTACTCCTAACATACGACAGCTTTTATCAAATAAATTCTATTGCAGAGAAAAAATAAAAAGTCAAGGTGAAACGCAAACAATTGATATTTAAAGACATTGGAAAGAACCAAAGCAGCAGAGATTTAAGGGCTCAAGTTAATGGACACAGGGGCACTGAATTTAGGCAAATTGTCCTTTTTCCATTAACTTTTTCATTGACAAATTTCCACATTCTTAAACAGATTGGAGTCACGAGTTCCAGAATAAAGTGGTCCCTCAGAACATTCTGCTGTATGTTGGAGCTGGTGACATATTTTTGGAGTTCTAGAATTTCCAATGCTATCAGAGCTTGAGATGCCAATCAGTATCTTGAAGAAAATATAACTAAAGAAAAGTCAGTCCAATTTTTCCCTGAATGTATATATCCTTTTCCTAACTTGTGAAGCACCAGAATGTTAAAAATAGAGCAGAAAGTATGTGGAAGGGAGCTTAAACAAATGAGTTTATTATTCACTATTGTTTATCAATACTGAATAATGTGGAGTTTGGAAAAAAAATTGTAGTTTATGTTTGGCAACGAGAAAAGACAAAATAAATGCTGTAGCCTTTCAGCATAAATTGCTGGTGAGCTATACTCTAAAGTATAGTTCTCACTTAAGAGTGAAGAAAACATAAACCCCTTAGAAAAATTGAAACTGGACTGTTTCTTTACATCTTTCTGTATCCTTACTTTCAAGGTGTGCTTCATGTAGGCAGTTCATACATCAATTGTGTGTCATATTTCAGTCAGACTCTTTTACTTTTTTTTCAGTGTAAGTACTTAGAAATTTTGGAATCATCTAAGTGCCAGATTGGATTAAGATAACCTGCCCCTACTCTAACTGCTTGGTAAAAGAATAGCGAATGGCCTCTGGAATCAATCAACCAATTAACCAATTAATTAATCAATACAACATAGAAACAAAACAATAAAGGCAAAATTTCCTCTTTTAAAAAAAGACAAAAATTTTCATAATCCCATAGAAAATTGAATCAGCAAAAAGGATATATAGTACACAGGCTAGTATCAGACATGATAAAAGGAGATCAAAAAGGCATTATAAAGATAAATACGAGAACAATGAGAATTGGATAAATTTAGATAAAATGTGTGCCTTCTTTATAAAACACAGATTTTAAATTATTATACAGAAGTCATAGAAAATTAGAAATGTCTTGTGCATATTAACAATACAAGAAATTAAATACATCAGGGAAAGATGGTTCATTGAAATTTGTTTCACATATTTCTAGTATAAATAATAATCACTTAAACAAATTTCTCTCAGAAAGAGACATAAACTTTTCAAATTATATCCAGTTTATTCTTGATGATAAAAACCTAATAGCAACATTATATTTAGGGGAAATTGCAGACAAATATATCTCATAAATATTGGTATAATGATTATAACCAAAATTTAAGCAAATTAAATCCGGCAGTAGTTTAAAATAATAATAAAGTCATGAACAAAATTATTTATTGTATTAAAAAATGTTGAATTTGGAAACCAGAAAATGTAGTCTATTGTGTTAATAATATAATGAAGAAAAATAATAGTACAATGATTTCAATAAATGCTTAACAAATTGATAAAATCAAGAATTCATATATAATGAAAATGTTAGTGATTTAACTATGGATCAATAGGATCTATATCATCAGCAGTTATAGCATTAGACATAATATCAGCAGTAGTGACAATAATATAAGCAGAAACAGTTGT
Organism: Gorilla gorilla gorilla; assembly: GCF_029281585.2. Taxonomy (NCBI): domain Eukaryota; kingdom Metazoa; phylum Chordata; class Mammalia; order Primates; family Hominidae; genus Gorilla; species Gorilla gorilla. The sequence continues at coordinate 67,742,088 of NC_073224.2, read as the reverse complement.
AATTAAAGCATCATAGTAGTCACAACAGCACTAATAGTTTAAAACATTATTTATATACATATATATACGTTGCTTCATTTATTTTTCCAAAAATGTTATAAGAAGTGTACAAAAATATTCATATGTCTATAAAATAAATATTTTAATCCTGAAATAGCCCAGAAAATAAAAAGTAGGTGTACAATCAATATATTGACAATAATGTGAGAAGCTCCTAGTTTTTAAAGTTGGCTTGTCATTGAATTTTGATCCAAAGAAAAATTAAATTAAATCTTATAACTGAACAATTACAAAAAATTTATTACATATCATTCTATCTGTTGTTTCAAAGACACAAATGTTTTGTTGGAATTATATATGAGAGAAATATTCTGTAATAGTCTTCTTTCAGCAAAAATTTGGTATCCAAGAGGACAATGAATAACAGCATCTGTAGAATAAATTAAATGAGCGTTTTCACAGAGTTCTTCTTATGGTTTGCTTAACGTAATTAGAAGAAAATGCCCATTCATTAATTATGAGATATTGCTGAAATAGAAAAATCATTAATCTCTTCTTTTTCTCCCTTGAAGAAATTAAAGAGGCTCTGTTTCTAAATCTGACCTGGCTGAATTACCAAGGGGGTGGAAATCAATGAATTCAAAGCTACTTCTCAGTTTTTGTAGTTTTTATGGTTGACAGTATGTTAATTCATGAGATAATTTTGTTACAATGAAAATTTCATTTCTATTTCTAACATCCTGATATGTAGTAGTTCCTTGAGATTGTCAGTCTTCCTCACATACTCAGCTGAAATAAATTTACTAAATATTTTCTGTAAAATTATTCCTGAATTTCATGTATTTGCTTTGCACTGTGTGGTGTCTTGTTTTATTTTGCTAGCTTTGTTAATCTCCTTATTGTATAATTTCTTTATAAATTTATAAATTTCTTTATAAATTACCCAGTCTCATGTATGTCTTTATTAGCAGCATGAAAATGGACTAATAGAAGGGTGTAGTATTGGCTGGGAGAGAAAAAATGAATGACACCAGAAAATTCATTTTGAGCCTTTTTCTGCAAACGCTTATATCGAGAAGAAATGTGAAAATGCATAGATACGTGCAAATCAAAGAATATGCATCAAAGCAGTCAAAATAAGAAGAAAAAACTTGAAAAAGTAAAAATATTCAATAAGATGAACTATTTTTAAAATAATGATAAAATAATTTTGGTAATAAAAAATGTTAAATGGCATTGGCATATTCAAATAAGAAATTTCTCCATAATAATTCAGTTTAAAATATTATATTGCATAAATATTCAGTAAATTTGTTAAAATACGCTTTAGTTACTATCTATCAACACATATATTGGGGCAGAAAGTGTTTATTGATTCATTTGTTTGCAACTGTTCATCCTTCTTGAACTCTTTGGCTTAGACAAGAATAAGCTTTTATAAAAATTTGAAAATAAAAAAAAAACCTCAAAAGAGATTACAAAATTAATGTGCTCCTTTTTTCTCCAACATACACCACATATCAAGTGTATTTTTACTCTCTCTTTGGTTACTAAGGTGATAAAAATCAACTAAATGTTTAAAAAATAGATTTTATGTGGTTTAGATGAGGGGAATGAATTCTTAAACCTGGATGGATTATATCAAACTTTAATAAAGAACTTACTGTCTCCTAGACTCATGGAAATTGAATAAAATTTTAGAATTTAAATGAGAGATAGTCAATTCATAAAGAAGTGAGATACATGAGAAATAAGTGGGTAAAAACCAAGAGTTGAAAGGGCAATGTTTGCTTCAAAGTAGCTGGTAAGTTGCCAGCTTTAGTGTACATATTATAGTTGAAAGAAATGAGGATAAAGAAAGTTTAAGAAAACAACCAGTTTAATCTATAATAAACAAAAAAGGTCATTTTATCTTCCAGTGGTAAAAGTGTAGTGAATATTCATTGCTTTTGCCTACCTAATACCCATTTTCACTTTTTCTGTTAACAGTGACCTGATTTTCCTTACAAAAATATTTTCTAGACCTCAGTCTCAAAAGACATAATCCACCTTGATCACTGTGATTGACTGAAGTGTAAACCTCACCAAGTTGCTCATTTGGAGATAGGAATTTTGTGCAAGCTAAATGCCATTATACAATAAATACACATTTCGAAACACCATGCTATACACGACAAATATAGACAACGTTTATTTGTAAATTTAAAAATAAAATTAAGAACCTAAAAGAAACATGTCTCCCTTATGGTTACCAGAGGTCAATATTAAGGAAGTACCTCTCTGACAATATGGTAAGAAATAGAAATATGGGGGTTGAGACACACAGCGGCATAAGAAACAGAAAGAGCGAGAGAGAGAGAGAGAGAGAGAAAGAAAAACTGAGCTTAAATAAATCACCTGTATCTAAAATAAAAGATAAAAATCCCTTGGGTCAGTATAAGCCTTGATATAAGAGATGCTGATAAAATAGATTTTTTTAAATATTAAGGCAGTCTGAATTGATTTTATGTAACTAGAAACCCAGAGAGTTCTGACTAAAAAAAAGGGGATAAATTCATTTAAATTCTGAAAGGATTTAGAAAGAAAGCAGCACATTTGAGTTAGAGGCGGTGGAACATAAAAATATCAGCAGTGCAGATGAAGAGACAAAGAAGGTCATAAAGATATATAATCTTCCTTCTGATTTTAACTGACTTCATCATGGTTTCAGTCTCCAGTGTATACTCAGTTGACAGACATGGATGACAGAAATAATAAAGTTTTTGACTCTAGAGAATTTAGCTGTGTTTCATATTACTTACTCATTTTTCATGCCATGATTGCACTACCAGTATTATGCTATAATATTAAATAAAATGCTGACCTTCTGAACAAGAAAACTATTTTTATTTGTATATATTTTTTCACTTTTATTTTAGGTTCAGGGATACATGTGCTGGTTTTTTATACAGGTAAATTGCCTGTCACGGAGGTTTGGTGTACAGATTATTGCATCACCCATGTAATAAGCATAGTAATCAATAGGTAGTTTTTTGATCCTCACCCTCCTTCTACACTGTACCCTCAAGTGGGCCCCAGTGCCTGTTGCTCCCTTTTTTGTGTCCATGTATAGCCAGTTTAGCTACCACTTATAAGTGAAAACATGCAGTAATTGGTTTTCTATTCCTGTGTTATTTCCCTTGGGATAATGGCCTCCGGCTCCATCCATGTTGCTGAAAAGGGTATAATATCATTCTTTTTTATGGCTGCATAGTATTATTCCACAGTATATATGTCCCTCATTTGCTTTATTCAGTCCAGTGTTGATGGGCATTTAGTTTGATTCTATCTTTTCTGTTGTTTGTAGAACTGCAGTAAACATACATGTGCAGGTGTCTTTATGAATGATTTATATTCCTTTGGGTATATACCCAGTAATGGGATTTCTGGGTGAAATGGTAGTTCTGTTTTAAGTGCTTTGAGAAATCATCACATTGCTTTCCACAATGGATTAACTAATTTACATTTTCACCAGCAATGTATAAGTATTCCCTTCTCTCCACAACTTTTTTATCAGAATGATGCTGGCTTCATAAAATTAGTGAGGGAGGAGTCCCTTCTATTTTTGGAGTAGTTTCAGAAGGAATGGTGCCAGCTCCTCATTGTACCTCTGGTATAATTCTGCTGTGAATGCGTCTGGTCCTGTGTTTTTTTGTTTGTTTGTTTGTTTGTTTTGTTTGTTTGATAGGCTAGTAATTACTGCCTCAATTTCAGATCATGTTACTGGCCTATTCAGGGATTCGACTTCTTCCTGGTTTAGTCTTGGGAGGGTGCATGTGTCCAGGAATGTATCCATTTCTTCTAGATTTTCTAGTTTATTTATGTAGAGGTATTTATACTCTTCTTTGATGGGAGTTTGTATTTTTGTGGGATCAGTAGTGATATCCCCTTTATCATTTTTTATTTTGTCTATTTGATTCTTCTCTTTTACTCTTCATTAGTCTATCTAGTGGGCTGCCTATTTTGTTAATCTTTTCAAAAAACTGTCTTCCGGATTCATTGATTTTTTGAAGGGTTTTTCATGTCTCTTGTCCCCTTCAGTTCTGGTTTGATCTTAGTTTTTCCTTCCTTCTGATAGCTTTTGAATTTCTTTGCTCTTGCTTCTCTAGTTCTTTTAATGTGATGTTCGGGTGTCAGTTTCAGATCTTTTCAGCCTTCTGATGTAGGCATTTAGTGCTATAAATTTCCCTCTTAACACTACTTTAGCTGTTTCCCAGAGATTCTGGAACATTGTCTCTTTGTTCTCACTGGTTTCAAAGAACTTCTTTTTTTCTGCCTTAATTTTCTTATTTACCCAGGAGTCATTCAGGAGAAGTTTTTTTGATTTCCACGTACTTGTGCAGTTTTGAGTGTGTTGCTTAATCCTAAGTTCTAATTTGATTGTACTGTGGTCTGAGAGACTGTTATGATTTCTGTTCATTTGCATTTGCTGATGAGTGTTTTACTCTCAATCATGTGGTCGATTTTAGAATAAGTGCTATGTGGTGCTGTGAAGAATGCACATTATGTTGATTTGGGGTGGAGAGTTCTGTAGATGTCTATTAGATCCTCTTGGTCCAGAGCTGAGTTCAAGTCGTGATTGTCCTTCTTAATTTTCTGCCTCATTGATCTGCCTAATACTGACAATAGGGATTTAAATGTACCACTAATATTGTTCAGGAGTCTAAAACTCTTTGCAGGTCTCTAAGAACTTGTTTTATGAATCTGTGTGCTCCTGTATTGGGTGCATATGTATTTAGGATAGTTAGCTCTTCTATTTCATTGATCCCTTTACCATTGTGTAATGCCCTTGTCTTTTTTTGTTCTTTGTTTGTTTAAAGTCTGTTTTATCAGAGACTAAGATTGCAACCCCTGCTTTTTTTTTTCTTTTTTCTTTCCATTTGCTTGGTAAATATTCCTCCATCCCTTTCTTTTGAGCCTATGTGTGTCTCTGCACATGAGATGGGTCTCCTGAATACAGCACACTGATGGGTCTTGACTCTTTTTCCAATTTGCCAGTCTGTCTTTTGATTGGGGCATTTAGCCCATTTACCACTAAGGTTAATATTGTTATGTCTGAATTTGATCCTGTCATCAGGATGCTAGTTGGTTATTTTGTACATTAGTTGATGCAGTTTCTTCGTAGTGTCATTGGTCTTTATATTTTGGTGTGTTTTTATAGTGGCTGGTACCAGTTTTTCCTTTCCATATTTAGTGCTTCCTTTAGGAGCTTTATAAAGCAGGCCTGGTGGTGACAAAATCCCTCAGCATTTGCTTGTATGGAAAGGATTTTATTTCTCTTTTGCTTATGAATCTTTGTTTGGCTGGATATGAAATTCTGGTGTGAAAAGTCTTTACAATGTTTAATGAGCATCTATTTTATGCTGGTGACTCTTCTAGGAACTACCATGGGTAAACACACATACTCTCTCTCTCATACACACACACACTCACACACACATACGCACACATGCAAAAAAACATAAGAAAAGATTCTTGTTTGTTTGTTTGTTTTTGAGAGAGCCTCGCTCTGTCACTCAGGCTGGAGTGCAGTGGTGTGATCTCAGCTCACTGCAAGCTCCACCTCCCAGGTTCACGCCGTTCTCTTGCCTCAACCTCCCAAGCAGCTGGGACTACAGGCGCCCGCCACCACACCTGGCTATTTTTTTTTTTTTTTGTATTTTTAGTAGAGATGGGGTTTCACCTAGTTAGCCAGGATGGTCTCAATCTCCTGACCTCGTGATCTGCCCGCCTTGGCCTCCCGAAGTGCTGGGATTACAGGTGTGAGCCACCGCGCCCAGCCAGAAAAGATTCTTAACATTGTTTCTCATTAGGGAATTGAAAGTTTAAACAATTATGAGATACTGTTAAACACTATTAGAATGTCTATTCTGCTAGATTGGCTAACTTTCCCTTAATAAAAAAAAAAAAAAAAAAAAAAAAAAAAGATAATACCAACTGCTAAAGAGGATGCAGTGTAACAGTAACTCATTCATTGCTGGAGCAAATTAAAAATAGCAAAGCCACTCTGGAACACAGTTTGTCAGTTTCTTACATAGATAGACATACATGGTCTTCTTATATAATTAAGTGATTGTGTTCCTAGTTAGGTATTTACTCAAATTATTTAAAAACTTATCTATACACAAAATCCTTCACACTCATTTGTAATTGCCACAACTTGAAAGCAATCAAGGTAACTTCCAGCAGGTGAATGAGTGAACAAAATATGGTACATCCACAAGATGTATTTTTATTCAGAAATAAAAGTAATAAGCTGTCAAGTCATGAAAAGATGTGGATGAACCTTGTGATGGTTAATATTAGGTGTCAACTTTATTGGCTCGAAGGATACCTACATAGCTAGTAAAGCATTGTTTCTAGGTATTTCTGTGAGGGTGTTGCCAGAGGAGACTGACATTTGAGTCAGTGGACTGGGAGGGGAAGGACCATCCTCAATGTAGGTGGGCACCATTCAGTTGGCTCCAAGGGCAGCTAGAAAAACAGGCAGAAGACGGTGTGATAAACTGGCTTTCTGAGTCTTCTGGCTATTGTCTTTTCCTGCGCCGAATGCTTCCTTCCGTTCTTCCTGCTCTTGGACATCAGACGGCAGTTTCTTTTGCCTTTGAACTCTTGGACTTATACCATTGGCTTGCCAGGGATTTTTGGGCCTTCGGCCACAGACTGAAGCTTGCACCGTCAGCTTCCCTACTTTTGAGGCTTTTAGACTCAGATTGAGCCACTAGTAGCTTCTTTCTTTCCCAGCCTGCAGATGGCCTATTGTGAGACTTCACCCTGTGATCATATGAGCCCATTCTCCCTGATAAATTTCCTTCATATGTACATATGTCCTACTAGTTCTGTCCCTCTGGAGAACCCTGACAAATACAAACTTTAAATGCATTTCCCAAAGAAACAAGCACTCTGAGAATGCTACATACTGTATGTTTCCAATTATATGATTTTTGGAAAAATTAAAACTCTAGTGACAGCAAATAGATTAGTGATTGCCAGGGGAAAGTGGACAGGATTTTAATGGTGTCAACACAACAGAACTCTTTAGAGAATGTATTCTGTATGATATTGCAATGGTGGGTACATTATATAAACATTATACATTTGTGAAAACTTGTGGAATTTTACAGTGCAAAGAGTAAACCTTAATGTACACAAATTAAAACAATTTTGGAGGTTGGAGGGTCCAGAAAAGAATAAAAAACATAACAAAACGATCTAACTATATTATGTATATGTAAGACAATCTCACTGAATGGGATGAGGAAAATGCTAATTCAAGTAACTTTGAAAATAAGTAGAGACTGAAAGATTAAGAGCAAAAGGAACTATACATAAGCACCATACTCTATAAAGTTGCTTTTAATGGGTATATGAGTTAATGATTATAATACTGCTGTACATGTATGTAGATACTACTATGCTTCTATAATAGAAACACATAATTAAGTAATGTGTGACAGATGGTGGGAGTCAGACCTCTCAATGTTGGAGTAAAAATTTACATATAATCAATAGTAGGTGACTAGAAATAACCATTTTAATGAAATAATATAATCGTCTTGGATGTATCCATATACATTCATATTTATTTTAATATATATAGGTGATGACATATAAATATTTTGTATAGGTGTATATAAACACAGGTTAGTATACACATGTGTATTTCCTTTCTCTGTTACCTAAGCATTTACAAAGACGATAACACCCCAGTAAGGCATAGCCCATCTAGGGCCCAGATCTTAGTTTCTAATACAATTTTTCAGTAAAAGAATCAAGAGTTGTTTTGAGAAATGGGTAATTCTGGAATAAGAGGAAGAATATGTAAAACAAGCTTAAAGATTATATTATAAAAGATAAACATACAAAAGTTCAGGAAGTCCTAAAAAACAACCCGCAAATGATGGGGTTACATCAAGGGAACACAGAAGCCTATCAAAAACAATTCCAAAAGCCAAAACGGGAATAAAATAAATAATGTAGTGCTAGATTATTTTCAAAAGGATAAAACAAATATCTGTGTGTTTATACTGATATAAACAAATGATTGAATAAACACATAAATGTGGAAGAGAATAATTTTAAATAATGTATGTAGATACCTCATCTTCTAGCATAACTCCTTACTATTTAAATGAAAATTAATGCTTCATATAGTGACTTCTGTCCAAAGAATATGGAGTGGCAATGAAAAAAATGATAGATTTACAGTAGTTAAATTTAACAAACACTGTCAGCTGGGTGATCATGGTCAACATCAACAGTGAAAAGTCAAGTTAACAGATAGTACGTACCCTTGATGTGATGGGATGACAATGGCGCTTTACTTCTATGGTGTTTCTCCCCAGAACATATAACCCCAGTCCAATCATGAGAAAAAAAAAATCAAGGCAAATACTAGTTGAGGGACATTCTACAAAACACCTGGCAAGTGGTCTTCATAACTGTCAGTAAAACAAGGAAAGTCTAAGAAATGTGTCACAGTCACGAGGAGCTTAAGGAGACATAACTACCAAATGTAATGTGGTATCTTGTATATAATTCTGGAGCAGAAAAATGATGTTAAGTTAAAAACTAAGATAATCTGCATCAAGTCTGTTCTTTAGTTAATGATAATGTATCAGTGTTTGTTCATTAGTTGTAGCACATGTGTCATATTAATATAAAATGTTAATAATTGAGAAAACTAGTTTTGCAGTATATAGGACTTTTTAAATGATTTTTGCAGTTTTTCTATAAATCTAAAACTGTACTAAAACCAAAATTTTTTCTAAACACACACACAGCCCAATAAAACCAAAAAATAAAAATAAAATCCCATTTCTGGTGAATTTAGATTATCTTATGCAATATATTATGCTTATATATTTGTGCAAATATAAGTATTCTTATTGAAAATAAATTATAAGGACTAGAAGAGAATGGCAAGGATGCTCTTTAGAGAAGTTGGTTACAGCAGGTCATTTTACCGAGGTAGAATCCAAATGAATTGAGTTTAAAATATTATCTCAGAAACAAAGTGGAAAAGAATGTCACCATGCAAATAATACATTCTGCCAAATGCCATCAAGAAATTGAGAAAGGTGAAAACTTAGCACCAACTTTTGATTCTCGACACTCTTGGGAAAGGCAGTCATACATCTTGGCAGCTTGCTGACACTCACATGGTGTCATAAATATGTGTCTCCAGCCTTGAACATTTTCTTATATGGTGGTAAAGAGAGCTCACATCTTGTGGCTGGGCTTACCACTTTGTTTGTTAGTATCTTTCTCTGTTCCAGGTTTGAAAAGTAGAACTTTGGTCTGCTGAAGGGTGTGCATTATGTTACCTGGTCAACCCCACTACTGTTTGTTTCTGGTAAAGAGGGAATGGGATGTATTGTCTGCAGGACAAGAAGGTGCCTGTAGACCATCTCTTTGGTGGACTGCTGGGTGAGAATCACTGGCTATGGACTGATACTCACTATCCAAGATGTTTTGCTCTGTTTTCTATGTGATGAACCTCCTCCAGTGTTTATGAGAGTCATGTCTTTCTTGTTGACCCTGACACAGGCAAACCATGCACTGGGTTGATATCCCAGAACGGCTGCTCCTAGTGGTGGGCATTATCATGCTCTTTACTATCTTCCACGCTGTGGGACCTCTCCCTTGGATATCATTTGCTTTACAGACACCATGTAAGCTATGACTCTGGAAAGAGTAGTTAATGTGATATATTGGAAACAGTGAACTGATCGGCAAGGGTTCCAAAGAGAGTTGGAGGTGAAATGAAGGATACAGTGAGCAGAGAAAACTCTTGGAATTTTACCTTAAAAGATAATACCATTTAAGCTGAGATGTCAAGGGTAAGTATACATTTACTAGGTGAACTGGGATGGATTTTCAAAATGATTTCTTGCAAATTAAGGAGAAAAAAATATATGTAAGGAAAGGCATAAGTCATTTAGAATATATGTGTGGAAAACAATGATGTGATAAGTAGGATCATGAAAGGCCTAATCAATTATATCCATGTTTATTACACATTAGGGTATTAAACATCCTTACAGGTATCTGTTTACAATGCTGATTTCCAGATGCTAATGTGAATGTGTTAAAGCAATGCTTCTCTGGATTGTGTAAGGAATTTAGGTGTTTTCTATGTGCACTAGTAAGCCTTTTGCATTTTTGTTTTTCTTTTTCTGTTTGAGAATAAAATTTATGATACAATAACCCCAGAATATGGAGAATGCTTTATATGAGAAAAAAATGGGCCAGGTGCGGTGGCTCATGCCTGTAATACCAGCACTTTGGGAGGCCAAGGCAGGCGGATCACCTGACGTCAGGAGTTCGAGAACTGACTGGCCAACAGGGTGAAACCCCGTGTCCACTAAAATACAAAAATTAGCCGCGCGTGGTGGCAGGCGCCTGTAATCTCAGCTACTTGAAAAGCTGAGTTGCTAGGATCACTGGAACCTGGGAGGCGGAGGTTGCAGTGAGCCAAGCTTGCGCCACTGCACTCCGGCATGGGCAACAGAGCGAGACTCCATCTCACAAAAAAAAAAAAAAAAAAAAAAAAAAAAAAAAAAAGATGTCACTGAAATACTGGGAAACAATTAAATCATTGGTCAGAGACTTTGTTAGCTCAGGTTGTTGTGATGTTAGCTAGAATACAGAAATGTGAGTGGACATAGATATTTGGAAGCTAGAATGGCTGATAAATGAAAACAGTGTCAGAATAATAAATAATACCTCCTTCATGGCTAGAGGTAAAATTACTGTTTTTTACCAAGAGTATAAAATTGTGTACTCGCGGTGGCTCACGCCTGTAATCCCAGCACTTTGGGAGGCCGAGGTGGGCGGATCACGAGGTCAGGAGATCCAGACCATCATGGCTAACACGGTGAAACCCCGTCTCTACTAAAAATGCAAACAATTAGCCAGGCGTGGTGGCGGGCGCTTGCAGTCCCAGCTACTCCGGAAGCTGAGGCAGGAGAATGGCGTGAACCGGAAGGCGGAGCTGGCAGTGAGCCAAGATTGTGTCACTGCACTCCAGCCTGGGCGATAGAGCAAGACTCAGTCTCAAAAAAAAAAAAAAAAAAAAAAAAAAATTGTGTACTCTAGAGTTTTATTAGCTATAGAGGGGAAACTCCTGTGTCACGTTTCAAGCATGTTTACTTTAAGGTTCCTTAGTAACTTCTAAGTGGAAAAGCAAAGTAGGCAGCTAAATATACAGTTTTGAAATTCAGAGAGGTCTAAACAGAGATGCTGATTTTGTAATTATGTATATTTAAGTTAGTAACAACATGCTGGGGAAGTAATGGGCTTCCTTTATGAGGAGGGAACAGTGAGAAGAGAAGGATAGTGTAATACAGGGGCCCCCAAGAAGGCCTAATCAAATACACGGGGAGAAGTCCAAAATTATAGAGGTCACGTAGACAGAATATGAGAGAAAGCAAAAAGAGGACCATCATGAAAAATACTTTTGAAAGACAGAGTCAGTGCTATAAACAGTCTCTGTGACTTAGAAATTTAGATGTATAATTTTTTTTTTTTTTTTCGAGACGGAGTCTCGCTCTGTCGCCCAGGCTGGAGTTCAGTGGCGCGATCTGGGCTCACTGCAAGCTCCGCCTCCCGGGTTCACGCCATTCTCCTGCCTCAGCCTCCCGAGTAGCTGGGACTACAGACGCCCGTCACTGTGCCCAGCTAATTTTTTTTTATTTTTAATAGAGACAGGGTTTCACCATGTTAGCCAGGATGGTCTCGATCTGCTGACCTTGTGATCCGCCCGTCTCGGCCTCCCAAAGTGCTGGGATTACAGGTGTAAGCCACTGCGCCCAGCCAAGATGTATATTTTTAATGTCTTCAGTGAGAATTTGAAGTGTGCTGTGAAGTGAATTTACTCTGTCATCTTTCTATGTATCTATCTATCGAGTGGGTGCAAAAGTATTTGTGGTTTTTACCGTACTTTTCATGGCGAAAACCGCAGTCTGTCTATCTATCTATCTATCTATCTATCTATCTATCTATCTATCTATCTATCTACCTATCTATCTATCTATCTAATCTGTCTATATCTGTCATTTTTATGCTTGGGTTATAGCCTGAACTGCAGGTAAGACTGGCTTTCTCAGGGATCCAAATTGTTAGCTCTCTGGAAGCATTTACCTATTTCTATCTTACTTCACCAGTTGGATTAAAGTCTCCTCAAGAGTGAACACTGTAGAACATTATATCTCTACTGTGTCATTATCTGTCCCCTGCACACAGGATCCTAGATAGAACTGACATTCAAGGTGTGGCCAACTTTCATTACTATGTACAGAAAGGCTAAAGGAACTACAAAGTGAAGCCATAATATTGTAATTAATAGTTTAGTTGCATTAATTGTATTCTATCATTTATATATCATTTATATTAACCAAATGACCTCAATAACTCCACATGTACTCATACACACACACACATGTATATTCATATTTATTTGTATGCTACAAATATTTTTTTTTAGTTAACCTCTGCATTGGAAAAGAAAATAAAATTATTTATGTAAAACGTATGTATTCCAAATGCAGAAAAATTTAGCTTGGCAACAAGAAAATCAGTAAGCACTAACTTATTATTTACTCTTTATTTTCGTTTTAGTATATCTATTGAATATTTTCTATGCACTTTTAATGTTAATTTAGGGTTTTTATTTTAATCATATTATTTAATTCAGTTGTCGTGTAAACCCTGTGATGTAGCTACAGTTATTGCCACCATCTGACAAAAAAAAAAAGCCAAAAATGTGGAATAAATTTAAACCAAATGCCACTTACTCATTTGCCTTTGTTGCCCCCCTTACACAAACAATTCAATTTATTTGAAAATGGCATTCTTCTGACCACGCATCTAACTTTCAATCCTTATATTGCAATGCCAATCCTCATGCAGTTGAATATTTGGCTTTCTACAAATATGCAGATAATTTGCAAAGATAACATGCTAATCATAAGAGTGTATCTATACTCTAAAACTGTGATCAAACTGAAAGGTTTTATAAAGTGTTACTAATAACTTTAAATGTATATTATTTAAGCAATCTTCTATATGATAGTTGGAGTTAATACTTTTATACATCTATCTCATTATTTAAAATCATAACAATCTGCTATAATCCTGAATAGACAATTTGTCTCAATTCTATTTCTTTTATATTCAGTTGCAGAAAAGTAGTTCTAAGACAGATGGCTGCTCAAAGAAAGTGACAACTTGCATTCTATTTTGTGTTCTCTTTTGAAAACAGCTTTACTTTTTGGCTTATTAAGCATATTGCAGACTTTCAGGCAATGGATAATTGCAGATTACTGGTGGCAGGTGCACAGACTACCAGTTTTATAATATACAAATATATTAAGAAAAATTGTCAATTTTTAATCATTCCATTATTTCTTTATGTGATTACATTAATATGACATTTTTAGAGAGATGAAGGCTTATTTTTAACGTCATTCATTTAATAAGCCAAAATAACCATGATGATTTCCAAGAATAAAAGAGATTTAAATACATATATGAGATTACATATATAGCATTGTGCCTGACATAAAGTCTCTAATAAATGCAAGATGTTATAATTATGTTTACTATTCAGATTAACAAATGAGTATTTATAAAACAGTAAACAAACATAGTATATTTTAAATACTTACTTTTTATTCATTTCACCTCCTCCTGCCATTACCAAAATCAAGCACAAATTTTCATGTCTTTTAAGACATGTGAAAATAAATGTGAACAAATCACAAAAATTGAAATAAAAATGCAAATAATAGACTAAAGCAAATTCTCAATGATTTCATTAACAATATTCAAAGTGAAATATCTATTCCAATTGGTATATCTAGATTAATTGTGACTGCTACTATCCTACCTATAAATTAATTTATTTTATTCCAACTTAATGAAGCATATCAAAATGCAAATAGGAGAAATAATATTAGAGAGATAGCCAGGAATTTAATGTATTTTAACATATCAGGTATTTTATTCAATGTCAACATTTTATTGTATTTGTTCTAATTTTGTAGCAAAATAAAATATAATAGTGCATGAAAATATATGCATATTTAAAACCATATTATAATGAGAACCTTTCTAATAAAAGATGATCCAAAACCTTCTTGATAGGTTACACCTATCACCCATTCTATTAGGCTAAATTTTATATCATCTAGCATTAATTTACTACTTTAATTTAGTATGTCTTCAAAATCATTATTGGTAGTAGACATGACAGGAACTTACCCTGTTCTGCTTCTCAAACACTTGCTGTTTTTTGTACTTGTTTCCCTCATAATAATAATCATAATCGCTCTGCTGGGTTCTACAAAAACATGTTGGTGCTTTAATTGGAATTATATTGAGGATGTAAATTAGTTACTACTAACACCACAGGTCATCATCATCTCTCACCAGGGATATTTTAATAGACTTTTCACTATTGCTTTGTTTTATCTCCCCCCTTCCACAAAATGGCTTCTCTTCTCACTCTGAAACAAAAAGAAAAAAAAAAGAAATGGTTGATAGTGTCCTACAACATAAGGTGAACATCCAGTTCTGACTTTATTTCCTATTTTTCTCTCTTGTTTACTCTGTTCCCGCCAAAGAGTCTCTTCGATGTAACGTTAACCTGTTACATGTCTGGAAAGTTACTTCTCACTCCTCTCCTCTGCTCTTAAAGGTCCTTTGATAGTCTTGACCAACAATTTGGTTAAAATTTCACCTATCTCTAATAGTATCTTTTTTACCTTTTGACTTCAGTTTGGGCCAAGTAACTTTTACTTATTAACATGTTTATTACTCCTCTCCTCTCACTAGAACAAAAGCTACATGAGGGCAGCAATTTTCATCTATTTTATTCACCGCCACATTTTCAGTTCTTAGAACTGTATCTGACAGATAGTAGGCACTTTAAAATTGATTGCTAAGTGGATGCATAAATGAATTATATGATTTACTTTGTATAAGAGGATCTATATATGATTATCTATGAAAGTGCTTTCGAAAGATTACTATTAAAATGCTTTTTTAAATTAAATTTATCAATTATCTGTAATATAGCAAATATGAATGGATCTGAACTATATTGTCATCATGATGTAATAATACTTTAAAAAGTTTATATTAAATACACAAACATGAATTAGATCTAGAATATTAATCTATTTTTTTACATTAGTAGTGCCCTGATATTCTGTGACCAAGAGACATAAAAAGCTCTCTCTATCTCTGCCTCTCTGTCTGTCTCTTTCTTTCTCTGTCTCTCTTTCTCTTTATATATATATGAAAGTGAATGTAATTTTAGAACTATACATTAACAAAGCATCATTTGTACATCAGCAGTAAATACAGATTATTATAAAAATTATGATATTTAGTTGTTTGACTTTTTTCTGAGTGAATGACAAAACTACCCCAATATACTACATGAAATCTTTACGGAACCTATCATAAATCTACTCAGAACATATTTCTTTTAACTCTAAATTTTTTATTCTGTATGGTAGATATGCTTTGTAGACATTTCTGTTCTCACCTGAGCATAAGGTTTCTAGCTGAACTATTGAAAAGGTTGTTGAACAAAATCTATATTTGATATCCAGCCTCCAAGGCATCCCCCATTGATACTGGCGTTGTTTATGTTCAAATTCTTTTGTAGGCTCCTCCCATATGATAATATGTTCAGTCTGTGTAACCAAAAGAAGGTAACAATAATGATATGTCAATCGTGATGTTAGGTTATGCGAGGCATGTATATATTTTGTCTCTCTTGCTCTCTTATCACCTGCTTAATGATAGTCATCATGTCCTCTATGGAGAGTCCCTCTTGGGGAATCAGAATCCACCTACCAAGAGCCAAGAGGAATCAAGACCTTCAGCTAACAACCAAGTGAGTGAGTGGAAGGTAATTCTCCAGTTTCATTCAGGCCTTGAGATGACTTATCAAATAACTTGAGCAAGAACCATTCTGCTAAACTACTAACTTAAAGACTGTATAGGATAATATTTTTAAGCTACTAAATTTCAGTGATTTTTATACAACTATTGATGTATGATTAATATACTGTATTAGAGATCTAACATGGTATAAAGTTTCTTTCTATAATACGTTAATGTTGAAAATAATAGCTTTCTAATGTTGCATTTCACTGAAATCAAGATCTATTTACATAGATTTTAAGTTTTTTACTGGTGAAAAGCAATTATATTTATTTTTCTTCTATTAATATTTAAAATAAATATTTATTAGTAGAATTATAAACCCTGAGAGATGATTATTATAGTATTCTCCATAGACCTGGAAGGAAAAGATGACAAAATTAAATCAGAAATACAGTTGATACAATATGCATGGATTCTATATTTGTGAATTCACCTGCAGGCTGATGATTATTTTTATCCTCCAAATTTTTACTCATGTCACTTTTGTGGTCATTGAAGGTACAGAGTGATGAAACATTTATGTCGACCTATGCACACATTACCACATAAGTAGAACAAGGGAATACTCTGCCTTTTTGGTTCTACTCTCATACGAAATGCAGTGTACTTTTGGTGGTATATTTAGTGTCATTCTTTGTGTAATTTTCTGTTTTGTTTTAGTAATTTCACTGTTTAAAATTGCCCCTACGTGTAGCACTGAAGTACTGTCTAGTGTTTTAATCACAAGAGGACTGCAATATTACAGAGAAAATATGTGTCTTTAAATATAGGTGTATTCAAATAGAAACACGCACAAAACAAAGCTATGTAATAACCAGTTAATAAAAATATTGTGACCAAAGGCTCACAATAAATTACTTCTCTGATATAAAATTGTAAAACCTTAAGAATTTTAGTAAGAAATAAGTGGACTTCCGTAATAATTAAGGGATTTTTTTTCATATTATCTCTTCTTTTTCCTTAGCATATTTTGCTGGTGCTGTTATTTTGTTTTTGTTTTCCACAATCATCATAATCCCTTAATCCTTTCCTCAGACAGCAATATAGAAAGGACTTTGGCTCCTTTGTCTTTTCATCATGACAGATCTTCAGGAAGTCAGGAAGTATTGCTTGTCCTTATATTCTAAGTCTTTTTTTCCTGTTAATTTTTCCCCTCCTTACCATATTTTCATGTAATGTTCTAGATCAGATCATCTTAGGCTTTTTCTTCCCCTTGCAGATTTCAAGTTATATGAGTAATAAAAATTAAACAGGTGTTTAATACTAGAAAATCCAAATTAGGGCTTTTTGTAGAACCTATTTAGTAATTATGAAAATCTACAAATCATCTTTGTTTAGTTGTGTGCATGTCAGGCAGGAGCATGAATATGTGTGCCTGTGTCCCCTAAGATAATTGCTTTTTTAAAAAGTTAATGTATTCAGTTGGTCAGCCAGTCATTGATTTGTTCATTCGCAAATGTTCACTGTTAAAGATTTTATTAGACACATGTTCCCAACAAGTATAGTTTTAAAATTCTACCATTTTGCAAGTCAAGCAACAAAAGTGTGTTACTTTATTATGTCTATAATAAACTTACACAGAATGGTTGTGGTAAACACAAGAATGCTCAAGGCTAACATTTAAAAATATATCTGTCCTCTATTTGGCATCACCTAGGTATGACTTTTTTTCATCCTAGGCACGACTTTTTTTCATCCTAGGCACTAAACAAGTTCTCATTACCTCTTAAATTTCTAGGAGAATATATTTAAAGATATCTTCAGAAGGTTCGTTTATTTGTGCTTAATGTAATGGACAGAAATTCTAAATCAGCCACTCATGATCTCTGCCTCCCACTGCTCATGCTATTATAGGAGCAGGACCTGTGATTTGCTTTCAACCAATAGAATAAGGAAAAAGTGATGAATGTCTCCTCCATGATTATGTTCTGCTATGTACGGCTCCATCTTGCTAGTGGACATGTAAGAGAGGCTATCCTTGCCGAAGTGGTGAAGTAGCCACATTGGGAGGGCCCACAGGGCAAGGAACCACAAGCAGCCCCCATGAGCTTAGGCAGGTCTGAAACCTCAGCTGCAAGAAGCTGGGCCCTTCAGACATACAGTTAAAGAAAATGACTTCTTTCAATATACTGAGCGAGCATAGAGGTCGATTATTTCCTCCCAGAGCCTCCAGATGAGAATGCAACCTGACTGACATCTTTGATTGAAGTCTTATGGGATGCTAAGTAGAGGAACCAGCTATGCCATGCTTAGACATTTTACCACATAAACTATAAGATAATGAACAATTGCTATTTTAAGTTGCTATTTTTGTGGTAATTTGTTAGCAATTGAAACAGCTTAAACTAAACACATGTAAGCTTGAAATGAAATTAGGAAAAGTTATTGAGGAAAGGCTTTAGTTGTCATACTTCTTGAAAAGCAGAAAAAAATATGATGGGATAAGGAATTGATTAGTTAGAGATTTTATCATTAAAATGTCTTCATGAAAGAAAGGGAGCACTCAGAATATTTTAAAGTTCTTAACCATGTTTAATTGAGAAAGATTCAAAAACATGCCTACGCAAACTCAGTTATTATTTTTCACTTCAAAAAATAAAAGAACTTTTAAAAACCCTGAATATATCTTAAAAGTTTATATATTTATATATATATATATATATATAAATAATACTTTAAGTTCTGGGGTACATGTGCACAATGTGCAGGTTTGTTACATATGTATACATGTGCCATGTTGGTGTGCTGCACCCATTAACTTGTCATTTACATTAGGTATATCTCGTAATGCTATCCCTCCCCCCTCCCCCCACCCCACAATAGGCCCTGGTGTGTGATGTTCCCCTTCCTGTGTCTGAGTGTTCCCATTGTTCAATTGCCACCTGTGAGTGAGAACATGCGGTGTTTGGTTTTTTGTCCTTGCGATAGTTTGCTGAAAATAATGGTTTCCAGCTTCATCCATGTCCCTACAAAGGACATGAACTCATCATTTTTTATGGCTGCATAGTATTCCATGGTGTATATGTGCCACATTTTCTTAATCCAACCTATCATTGATGGACATTTGGGTTGGTTCAAAGTCTTTGCTATTGTGAGTAGTGCCGCAATAAACATACGTGTGCATGTGTCTTTATAGCAGCATGATTTATAATCCTTTCAGTATATACCCAGTAATGGGATGGCTGGGTCAAATGGCATTTCTAGTTCTAGATCCCTGAGGAATTGCCACACTGTCTTCCACAGTGGTTAAACTAGTTTACAGTCCCACCAACAGTGTAAAAGTGTTCCTATTTCTCCACATCCTTTCCAGCACCTGTTGTTTATAATACCACACATCTACAACTATGTGATCTTTGACAAACCTGACAAAAACAAGAAATGGGGAAAGGATTTCCTATTTAACAAATGGCGCTGGAAAAACTGGCTAGCCATATGTAGAAAGCTGAAACTGGATCCCTTCCTTACACCTTATACAAAAATTAATTCAAGATGGATTAAAGACTTAAATGTTAGACCTAAAACCATAAAAACCCTAGAAGAAAACCTAGGCAATGCCATTCAGGACATAGGCATGGGCAAGGACTTCATGTCTAAAACACCAAAAGCAATGGCAACAGAAGCCAAAATTGACAAATGGGATATAACTAAACTACAGAGCTTCTGCACAGCAAAAGAAACTACCATCAAAATGAACAGGCAACCTACGGAATGGGAGAAAATGTTTGCAATATACTCATCTGACAAAGGGCTAATATCCAGAATCTACAAAGAACTCAAACAAATTTAAAACAACCCCATCAAAAAGTGGGCCAAGGATATGAACAGACACTTCTCAATAGAAGACATTTATGCAGGCAACAGACACATGAAAAAATGCTCATCATCACTGGCCATCAGAGAAATGCAAATCAAAACCACAATGAGATATCATCTCACAGCAGTTAGAATGGCAGGCATTAAAAGTTTAAATGAAATAAACTAAAAACAAATAACTGTAGGCTTGTATTAAAATGATAATTTTATGATACTTTTAAAGACATAATTCCCTTTGGATGAAATCACTATTTTCTGCATAAGCTTTTAGATATATTTTACAAATAAATTATATCAAAATAATGTTTTTTAACTGAATATATATATTTTTAATGAAAAACATGTACTTAGTTATCTGCTCAGTTTTCCTAATGAATAATTAGAGACTGTTTTCAAACATTGTTTTCAAAGATAGTTTCAAGAACATAATATATTTATTCTTTGAAAAATATATTTTTTATTTTTACATTAACAACAGACATGCCAATAGGCATGGATTACAGGGGGGATAATCTCTCTGTAGAATCAAACTGATAATTAAATTGCTGTGTAATCAAAATTGGCCAGGAGGTAAAAACAGAGATTTAAATGTACGTCTTTAGTTGACATGTACCTCTTTTTAATATTCCAGCACAAGACTGTACCAATAATTTTTACTAGGAAGTAGTATAATATAGTTTTTAAGAGCAAGTGCTGCAATATGATAATTGAGTTTGGATTTTAAGTCTCCTAATGCTCTTGTGAAATCTTGGATATTTTGCTTTACTTCTAGTAGACTCAGTTTTCTGAACAGCAAGTTGGGGTAATATCTTAAGCACAGAGTTGCAGAATATTAAATTAGACTTATGCATATAAAGTACTTGGCATAATTCCTGACACATAATTCAATAAGTTAGTGTTATGATTGTTATTACTGTTGATAATGTAATTATAACCTTCAGAAAACGTATGCTCTCTCTAAGACTCTGGGCTATTCTAAATGCCAACTAATTTTCCAAGTAAACTATTCATTATTTTGTTATGTTTAAACAAACAAACAAACAAAAATTAGATTTGGGAGGCCGAGGCAGGCTGATCACTTGAGGTCAGTAGTTCGAGACCAGTCTGGCCAACATGGTAAAACCTCATCTCTACTAAAAACACAAAAATTAGAGGGTGGGGGCAGGTGCCTGTAATCCCAGCTACTGCGGAGGCTGAGGCAGAAGAATCACTTGAACACAAGAGGCAGAAGTTGCAGCAAGCTGAGATTGCACCACCACACTCCAGCCTGAGTGACAGAGCGAGACTCTATATCACAAAACAAAACAAAAGCAAACCAGTCAGAGTCTTCATTCCCTTTCCCAAGTAAAATCTACATTCTTCCCGCTTTTCAAAACATTCCAACATATATTTAATGATTCTCAGAGAGAAAAAAAATACATTTGGAGGAAAATTAAGGGAGCTTTTATACTGTTATTTACATTGATACCTCACAAATGAAGATATATTTATATATCTACCAAAGCCCCTGAATCTTCTACATTGCAAAATACAAATAATTTTTCATGGAATGAACTGATTACTTTGCAGTTTTATTTTCAGTTATTGATACTACCTGGTGAACAAATTATTTTAACAAAGAAAATAAGGAAAACCATGTAGAATTATGAATCATGGGGTTATAGGTTTAAAAGGCAAAAAGGAACTTAGAATTTTACTGATGAATGGAAATCAGACGATATGTTGGCATTTCTTCAAACTAACCCCATGCTTTAAGTTGAAGCACCTTCATATTTCAAAGCACATTCTGCCAGCGTTTCATATAAGGGCATTTCAATTTAATTTAAATTGGCTAAAACAATCAGATAGCTTTTTCTCTCCTAAATGACTTGCTTTTGCAATGGATATAAAAGGCATTAGCTTTTAAAAAAAATTAGAGCAGGTATGAGGATTTGTCTCTTGAGATACACACTGGTTATTAATAAAGAGGTTGTGAAAATTGAACATGACTTTCAGCCAACTCAGTAACATGAACTCTAAGTGACAAGTGACATTAAGAGCTCTTGAGAAGCAGGTCACTGTCAGAAGAAGGAGATACATGTAAGTATAAAAAAAATAAAATATTACCTTTGTAAAGAAGTTTAACTTCATTTTTTAACTTGAGGATCACAGTGAGCTAAAGAAAACTTGTTCAAGAGATTGTTACATTGGATTTTTTTTTTAAAAGTCTTGTCTTACTTGTCAGTATTCTAAAGAACTTCATGATATTATTCAATTTTCTTCAAATTCTTCAAAAGCTTCCCTTACTCTTAAGTTGTAGTCTATGCCTTGTAATAATGACACACACGCATGCACACACACACACACATACACACACATATATATCTCCGTGATTAATTTCTTTAATTTATGGTTGGCTAAATCCTTAAATCCCATAACTTGGTTGCACTTCTGTTGTCACGCCTTGGGTATTGCTGTTGTTCAAAATTGCTGCACCTCTCAAACCTCATCTTTAATCACACACTTTGTCTTTCTTATAACAATTCATTTTCCCTTTATCAAATACCTACCATTTCTGTCCTTCACAGTAGTTTCTGTAATTATATAATCAAACTCAATCAATATAACAGAAGACATAAGACACTTGTGTTTTGAATTATTTAATTCACTACAAATGCTCTGCTATTTTTGCATTCATAATTTTAAACTGTAAATAACAACTACTATAGTCAGTTAGAATTTGGGGAGAAAGAAGAAGCAGGCTAGTGGGTTGTACTAACATACAAATGTTTTGTGAATCCATTCCTTTCAGGCTTCTGCATAATACCTTTTTTTTCCTCTTTAATGGAGAGAGCTGCTACAAAGCAGAATAATCCCAAATGCCCAACAGCTCTGTGACCCAGACAGATGTTTAAATGTTGGGAATAGGATGGCTATGCAAGTGCTAACAGTTCTTTCCATATGAAATATAAAGGAAAACCAGGAGATCTATAGGGAACATTAAGATTTTGGTAATGCAAACAAATAAATAAATAAAATTAAATGTCCAA
Organism: Gorilla gorilla gorilla; assembly: GCF_029281585.2. Classification (NCBI taxonomy): domain Eukaryota; kingdom Metazoa; phylum Chordata; class Mammalia; order Primates; family Hominidae; genus Gorilla; species Gorilla gorilla. The sequence continues at coordinate 67,719,244 of NC_073224.2, read as the reverse complement.
GGAAATCACCAAAAGCTTCCCAAAATAGTCGGATAATTGACTATTTCAGCTTTGTTCTGAAAGTGGTAGTCCCAAGAATTTCCTCTCAGAATTTCTCCTCTAATGTGGAGGAAAGTTTAGTCTGTGTCAGGGTTTCACATGGCCTTTTCCTCAGTAAGACTTCTCAAATATGTTTATTCTACTTTTATCCACGGGACAAAGCCATCTTTGGTGAAGATAAATAAGAAACACCTGTTCTTTATACTATGTCAGCCAGTATGATGTTGGTGTGGTGATAAGAAAAGCAGATGTTGTTAATGAAACTATTACAAGCTTTTTACGTAAATGTCTTCCAAGTTAGATGTGCAGCTGACTTCAATGTGTAATTAACAAATAACCGGGGTGACATCGATAGAAAGACAAAAGTATATACTTCATTGATAAAACTATAGATTAACCAAGAGTATCAACTGTTACTCTCGATTTTCAGGAGTAAATAAATGACATCTCAATATAGACAAGGTAGAGTAAAACAGCAAATATTTCATGACCTTAGAATCCTATCCTTTGATTTTCTTTTCAGAATCACTAAAACCGCCAAACTAAAATTCAGGTTGTAGGCAGTTAATCTTCTTGACTTTCCCTTTCAAATGGTGTATATTGTTTCTTGCATATTTTCAAGATTTTCTCCTTGGCTTTAGCTTTCAGTATTTTACCTTGATGTCCTTGCCTATGAGTATCTTATTTTTATCTACATGGAATTTGTAGAATTTCCTAAATGTTTATTTTGTTTCTTCAGGTTCACACTTTTTTTTTTCCTTTACCTGTTATATATTTTGTTGAGCTTCTTTAGTGAATTTTTTTTTTATTTTTGCTATTGTTCTTTCAACCCCAGAATTGCCCCCCTGGGGTCCTCTTGGCTTCTCTCTCCTGTCGCGGAACCATGCCTCACAAAGCAAGGGCTGTTGGCCCAGAGTACTCTCTGCTTACTGCATGAAAGAAGAACCTCTCATTCATGCACGAGGCTGGAGGAATGAAAGGAGCCCATAGCTCTCCATCACACTCCCCTGAAACGTAGCCTCAGCAACAAGCTTCTAAGGGCAGAACGAGAAATGATGAAGCCCCGCTCCTCCTGGGAAGCAGAAAAGCTACAGCTGAAAGATGGGGAGGAGTTTTGGAATTTTCACCACTTAGCAGTTATTTTGGAGAGCTGATCAGTAGAACGCCTCATGCTGTCATCATAGAAGTTGATCAAAGTATTGTTTTCTTTCAGTCCACTAATTATATTTTGTCCTCAAATTATATTCTACCAAAATTCTGTTTCACCATAGTCCAAGTATTTTAAAAAGTTTTCTTGCCCTGTTCTTATTATGCAAAACATAAGAACTATCCTTTTCCACCATCTCTTTGAAAAATCAAATATAAAACTGAAACACAATTCTGTTCCTTTCATGGTAATCTTTTCTATAGTACTCTATTTTCTGCTCATTGCTGACAGTAATGACCACATATTACATTTCAAATATGTGTCTAGTTTTCCTAATCCCTTATCAAATATATATTTATGAATTGCAGTGGCAGTATAAACACTTCCATCTATATCTTCATATGTAGAAAGCACAGTTTCTTGCACAGGAGAGACACAATAAGTATAGTGTCTATTATGACCACATTTATAAGTCAAAAAGGAGTTTGAAATATTTCTGCTTAAAAAGTCCTCCATTTTCAAAAATTCTGTGAGACTTTGTGTAGAACAGGAATTATTACTTTCTTAAAGTGTGTAGTAGAATTCACCAGTGATAGCCTCTATTCCTGGAGTTTCTTTGTGCAATGATTTTAAACTATAAAACCAGTTTAGCTGATAGCCTTGAGGCTATTAAATTGTATCCTAATTACATCTATTTCTTTTAAATGTCTTTCTTAAATTGACAAATAAATTGTATGTTTTTATGTATAATATGATGTTTTAAAGTAAAATTAGCTAATTAACAAATGTATAACCTCATATTTATTCTTGAATACGTTTTGTTTTTATGTTTTTCTGATAATTTTTCTAATTCATCTAAGTTGGTGACTTTATTGGAATGAAGTTGTTGTTAATATTATCACAACTAACCTGTTAATACTTTAAATATTGAAGTGGTGCCAACTCTCTCATTTCTTATATTGCAGACTTTCTTGATAGTCAACAACTTTATGAATCTATTCAAAATCCCAGCTTTATTTTAATTGCCACATTGATTATTTTTATTTTTATTTTCAAAACATGGCTTTCCTCTCTGGTCTTTATTATTATTTTTCTTTTCAATCATATATGATTCTTTTCTTTGTTTCTAAAGTTGGAAGCTAAAATTATGGACCTCATATTTTTATTCATATTATAGTTGTTTAGTGTTATAAATTTTCCTCTTAGAAGTGCTTTAGTTCCATCATCTAATAAATTTTGATAAAATGTTGCTTGTTTATATTGGTGAACCACTACCAAGAGACAAAAGTTTTATTAACTTTCTCTCAATATAACATTTTCCCCTGCTAATACTTATCTGTACTACTTGCTTTGTATCCAATGAAATTCTATCCCACTTTTTGAATAGTTTCGTCTGGTAATTAATCACATACAATTTTATGTATACATTTACTGTTTTAGTAGTTTTAATGCATATGCCCTTAGTATTTGAAGTGATATCATCTATTAAAGAGTGAAGTCTGTGGTGGTTTTTTCTCTTAATTTACACATTGAATATCTAAACTCGTGGTTATCAATAAAAATCGATTGAATTACATTGATGTAATTAACTGAGATTGAAACATGGTCTGATTTTATAGTGAAATACGTGGGAATCTGGAAACAAGTTTTTCTTTTATATAAGATTTCCTCTGAGTATGTTAGAAAAATATAATATTCTTCTACATCCCATGACACTGACCATCCAAGATAACATCAGGAGCTCAGATCACAAATCTTCACGGCATTTAAATATAGATGCTTTTTGTTTGTTTGTTTTAATGCCAAAAGGTTAAAACTGTGGAGAAACTTTACAATGAGACCCAAATAGTTACAGTATTCCCTGTTGCTAGCACTGACCACATTTATAAGTGACAAAGGAGCCTATGTATCCTTTAATAAATGTCTCTGTGTGATGTATGACTCTAAAGCTGCACTGACACTTGCTGTATCAATTTCCTCAGCTGTAAACTGAGGATAATAGTGATATACATTGCCTAGGAATGTGTGAGTATAAAACTTACAATGTTTGTGACATTTGGATCGAACTGTATGATACTTGGTACATTAATGATAATTATTCACTTTCTCAAAACTTCAGGGATTTTAAATACATACACGTACAAACACATATGCTATTTGTAATACAAAATAATCTTATGAAAATGAGTTAATCTATTTAATGTGGAGATCAGATTTTGGCAACCTATAGTTTATGGACAAAATCCAGCCTGTTATCTGTTTTGTAAATAAAAATTTATTGGAGCACAACCCTACGCTTTGATTTATTAATTGTCCAGGGAAGTTTTCACACTACAGCAGCAGAACTGAGGAGTTGTGCCAAAGATCATGTGGCCACAAATTGTGACACTTACTCTATGGAACCTAAGGTCTTTGCTACACACACACACACACAGGCACACAGACTCACACACGTTTGCCACCAACTCCTGGTCTAGAATATAGCTTATATTCAGTATCAAATTGCCACTCTCCCTTATCAGCCTAATAACTATTTTAATTTGTAGTTATAAAATGAATTGTATTTTTGTTATTTATATATGTATAGATTTACAGTGTTCTTATACTGGAAAATAAAATTATCTCACTTAAAAGTTAGAAATATGTTGCAAGAGATTATAAATATTTTCTAGAATTGCATAAGTTGTGTGTGCTGGAATTCAAGGCTTTGTGTGATAATAAACAACATTATACTGTTTTTTAACTATATTATTTTAGAGAAGGAAAATTTTTTCTAAAATATTAATAAGTGAAATCATTATGTATCCCAGTTAAATAATGTTGAAATAAATAACCATTATTTTTTGCCATTATTAGTATGCCTAAGATGTAAAGTTAAATAAAATAATATTTATGAAAATATTTTGATTTTCTCCATCAAAGACAGGACTTCATCAAGGAAATTGTTTCTTTCAATGAGAACACACTCTTTTTAAATTTTTGTCTTAGATAAAAAGAGAAAGCTAAAAAAAAATTTAGAAAGTCTGCAAACCTATGAAAGCCTGGAGTTATCATGTAGCCCTTAATTTAAACCCTTTTGACCTCATATAATATATTTTATCTAATAGATTAACTTTTTTTGCCCTGAAATAGCTTCATTTTGTTTTGTTTTGAAATTCTCATTCACTTTTAAACTTTTAAACAATTTTCCAATAGTATTTTAAAAACTAAACAAATGTGTAGATATTTTTTCAGTCATCAAAGATGTAATTAGCATTAACAGTATGTAATTACTTCCTATAAATCACATTTGTGAATCAAATTGTGTGAATTTTATAATGGTATATGTATTTTAAAATCTTACATCTATGTTTAGATAATATAGAAAATTACAAAAGTTATATTTCTTGGTTTTAGCCATTATTTTTCATTATGGGAAAATATCCATTTAATAAGTGCATTTCTAGTGCAACTTCAAATAATTTAGGAAATGTAAAATGACTTAAAATGCACAATATTTGTAAATATTGTGAATAGCAATTTTAGTATTGCTAAAACTAATTCAGAGTTAACAAGAGCCTAAAATGATGGTATTTTTCTGGCTTTTTCTCATGTTGGGAATATAAATTTCTGCTTGTTCTGTAAAATAGCACGCTGTTGATTTTTTGGGAAGAAAGATGCTGCTAGTCATCATGTGTCTTTCTTCTTGTAAGTACTTGCATTATGATGTTCAGATATGGTAGTATTAATATTGTAACAGATAGTAGTAAATAACTCTATTTAACAGATTAGCAAAGAATTAGGAAGACATTTAAACACTGTGACTAAGCCTGGTATCAACCATTCTTAGCTGTACATTTATTTGTACCACAGCACTTAATGTTAAAAGTTCTTGTAGCAGCCAAGCATTCCAAATGTTCTCCATTATTTTTCCCCCACTGCAGTAAAGAGAAAGTATAGAAGATAAATAAGAAACAAGTTTAATCCAGGTTGTTTATGGCATTTGGATCAATAACTTGCGCTCAAGATAGAAAAAGCAACTTTATAAAGCAGTCTTTCTGACAAGATTGCATGTTGCCCCTGAAAAATATTGTTTCTGATACATTAGGGATGTAATTAATAATAGCTGAAGGTTTAGTATTTCAGAAAACCCCTACAGAATAACAACAAAATTCTACGTCTTATGTGTTTCTAAGAGTGTAGGTGAATTTGAGAATGGCTATCAATAGGTTGTGATTTATCCTAGTAACTTTGGATAACATTGCAGCTATCTTTATCTAAGGCAGACACTGTTGTCAGAGTTTTTATCAATATAACTAGATAAGGTTTAAAAAGTGTATATGATTCTAGTAGTCACAGTAAGAGACTGAGGTAAAAACCAAAAATAAAAATCAGCCAAAAAAGAAAAAAAAAACACCAACTAATGTTGTTAAATAAATAACTTTTTTTTTATGCTTACAGTTTTCTTTGTTCTGCCTGCTTTAAACAAGTTTGGGAAATGAATACAATTTTCCATGTCCAATGCCCTAAATCAAAAAGGGTATTCTATCAGTCATTTCATATAATGGACTAAATGCAAGTCAATGGTCTCAGGTGTTATTTTTCTCAGAAATATTTGATAGGGTTAATATTTCCTTGAGAAATAACTAACTTTTCTCCTGTTAACAAATATTAGCCTAAAATGCAAGAAATTAGAATTTTTATGGACAATCATTATTGACAGTATGGCTGAAACTATACCTACAAGGAAGCTACCCCAAAGAGTCATTAGTGGAATACAACAATGACAAAAAAAAATTACACAGCATTTTAAAATGTAATTTTAAGGCATACAAGTGAAGTTTGTTACATGGATATAATGTACCGTGGTGAAGTCTAGGCACTTACTGTAACCACAACCTGAATAGAATGGAACCTTACGTTGAATCATTAAGTAATTTCTCATACCTTACTTCCTTCCCACTCTTCCAGCCTTCTGAGTATCCAATGTCTACTATTCCACACTCTGTATCCAGGTGTAAACATTATTTAGCTTCCACTTATAAGTGAAAACATGTGATATTAGATTTTCTGTTTATGAGTTATTCCACTTAAGACAGCATCTTACGATTTCGTCCATGTTGCTATAAACGACACTATTTCATTTTGTATAGCTGAATAATGTTCATATATATATATATATATATATTTCATTATTCAATGATCTGTTAATGAACACTTAGGTTGATGCCGTATCTTTGCTATTGTGAATATTGCTGCAATAAACATACTAGTACAGTTATCATTTTGATAAAATGATTTCTTTTTCTTTGGTTGATACTCAGTAGTGGAGTTTATGGATCAAATGGGATAGTTCTATTTTTAGCTGTCTAAGAAGTCTCCATAGTGTTTTCCATAGAGTTTGTACTAATTTACATTCTCACCAACATTGTATACACACTCCCTTTTCTCTGTATTCTCACAAATATTTGTTATATTATTGTATATTTAATAATAGCCACTCGTAATGATGTACAACGATATCTTATTGCGGTTTTAATTGTAATTTCTCTGACGATTTGTAACATTGAGCATTTCTTTTTGGTCTGTTGGCCATTGTATGTCTTCTTTTGAGAAATGTCTATTCATGTCCTTTGTCTACTTGTTAATGGAGTTTTTTGTGGTTTGTGGTTGTTGTTTTGTTGTTGAGTTATTTAAGCTTCTTATAAAACCTGAATGTCAGTTCCCTTTTGGGTGCATAGTTTGCAAATATTTCCTCCCGTTCTGTATGTTGTCTCTTCACTCAGTTCATCACTTCTTGAAATAAAATAATCACTGAAGGAATTACAAAATAAAATTGAAAGGTTTAAGCATAGAATAGACCAGGCAGAAGAGACTCTATGACCTTGAAGACAAGTCTTTTGAATTAAGCTAGTCAGAAAAAAATAAAGAGAATAAGAAAAAAGCATTCTAGAAATATGAGAATACATAAAGCAACTAAATTTATAAATAATTGATATTTCTTAGGGAGAAGAACAAGCAAAAATTTAGGAAACATATTTAAGGAAATAATTGATGAGAATTTCTTTAGGCAAAAGATTTATGCATCCAGATACAAGAGGCCCATACTTTGCAAGACGATCATCACTATGACATATAATTTTCAGACTATCTAAAGTCAACATGAAGAAAAAGAATACAAAATCAACAAGAGAAAAGTGCTACTCACCAATAAAGAAAACCACGTGAGACTAACAGCACACTTCTCAGCAGAAACCTTATAAGCCAGAATCGACTGGGATATTATTTTCAGGTTGCTTAAAGAGAAATAAAATCAACCACAAATTTTATATTCTGTCATAATAAGCTTTATAAGTAAAGAAGAAATAAAGTCTTTTCCACAAAAGCAAACATTGAGAGGGTTCTTCACCACTAGATAGTTTCTACCAGAAATTCTCAAAGGAGATCTAAACATAAAAATGAAAGATCAATATTTGTCATCATAAAAACATGATAGTACAAAGTTCACAGGTCTTAAAACAATTTTATAAAAGATGAAGATAATTATAATGTCAACATGACAGAACTCCTCCAAACTATGCAGATAAACAGAAAAATTAAAAAAAATACATGAAATAATTAATGTAATGACAGGAACAAGACTTCCCATATCAAGATTTCATAGCATCTTAAAGGGAAAACAACTAACTCGTTGACTAAGTTACCTTGAATAATTGGGATGTAAATCTAAAGTACTTTCTGTACTTTCAAAGTTATGTTGCATAGTCATTCTTTCCGGTCCACAATGACATTTCAAGGAGAGCTTATCACCTTTGAGTTGATTTCCATTTCTAAAAATTTAGTTGGGCAAAGATTGAATTTTAAACTCAGTTCAAAATATTTTTCTCTCCATTAAATGGCTCAAAACCTTAGAATCGGGAGGAATCAGTTCCAGTTCTTTCACAGCCCCTCCTTCTTCAGGACAAAACTCTTCGGTAGTTAAGTGACAGCAGAATAGAGCAAGGTTTTGGTATTTTTTGTTTTTTTGTTTGTTTGTTTTGTTTTATTTTTAATAATCCCATTAACAGAGATTCTTATCAAAAGTGTTATCTATTAACACCAATTTTATATTTTTTATTTCCATAAATAAATCCATTCTATTAGACTACTCTCTTAACACTTTCTCATTAATATATCTAAAATGAAGGTGCTTTACTTGCCAATATCTCATCTATACCTTCCATATTCTATTTCCACATAAGTAATGGCCCCATCATCCACCCAGTTGATCAAGCTAGAAATCTCAGAATCTTCTTTGATTACTTCTTCACCATTAACATCCATCTAATCTAATGTTTTATTGGTTCCTTCACTTTTATATAAAAATGTATTTAACTCATTCTTGCATATCCTCATTCTCACTGTCAAAATTCTACCCTAAACCAACATTAAATATTATCTTATTTAACTATAGTAGTAGAATCCTATGCCTTCCAACCTCTCTTTTCTAACTGAAAAAAAAGTGTTTTTTGTAAAAAGTGATACACACACACACACATATCATGATGTCACTTCTATGTTTAAACTATTTCAATCACATCCCATTTACTCAGCATAAAAAATCTCTGTCTTGTCTACCTGGATCAGGACTTGGCCTTTATTTTTTCTTTCCTTTTAAAATTCTCTTATAATTTAAATAGTTAGAACTATGTATCAGGGCAAGATGTTTGTTTTTATATGCCTTGCTTTTTTATCTTCTGCATTTTATCTTAATTGTGAAAGCTGCAATGTTGGTATCCAATCAAAGTGTTTAGTTAGAGTTACCAAGTATTATTCTGTATTCCAGATTGAGATTGTCTTCATTCATTTAAAATTTTTGATCTTAAATTTTGTATTTATTTGTCATTTTTAAATCTTCTTTACCCAATGGCTGGTGACTTTCACAATAAAAGTAGCAATGTGTGTTAAAGTCATGTATACATTAGTTATGAGTAACTAGGGATGATTTTCCATATTAGTTATTAAGGTATAACACATAAACCACCATATATGTGTGTGTGTGTGTGCGTGCATGATATGTGTTTATGTATGTGTATATATGTATACATATTTGTGTTTGTGTGTGTATGTACAACGTGATCAATGTGGTTCCACAACTAATTGAGAAAAGAGTTCAGAATACGCACGTGAAAAAAATGTATCTCTCCATTAAATTATTAAGTTGCTATCTTAAACTAGTGGGACAAAATGCAGAAAAAATGTTCTTGTAGCTTAGGAAGGGGATAATACCTTTGAAGCAATGCTGAAAAAATCAGTGCAACAAACATTAATTAGTACAATTACATCAAAGTAAGGGTTTAGTTAAATGAAGAACAAAATAGACAAAGTTTTTTAGCCAGAAAAAATATATTAGGAAATGATACTGGAGTATCTAAAATCATCAAGAGAATAATTTTGAAAAGTCAATAACAAAATAATTTTATATTTTAATCTAATCTGACAAATAATAAAGCTGAATATTCATGTACTGGTAAGATTATAAGGAGAAATGAAAATTGTGGTATTATTGGTCTTTTTAAATTTCATTAGGTGTAACTATATTTTTTAAAAGTCTAGAAATGTCCAATATTACAGTTACACACAACAATGAATACATTATTATGATGGAAAATCAAGCATTCACATAATCTGTAATTTTATACCTGATTAGGAATATGCATCCAAAAATACCTTAACATTCTTTTGGTGCTAGGTGTTAATACAAAGATATTCATACCAATGTTATTGACAATATCAAAAAGTCATCAGTTAACTGTATTTCCATCACTGTAGGAGTTACATAGAATATACATGCAGAATGATACAGCAGCAAGAACTAACATTCTATGATAAAGGAATATGGTTAGGTGTAAGTATAGATTAAAAAAACTAAATTATACATCTCCTGATGAATAGATAAAAAATCTTCTATGTTCACACAATAGAACACTACACAAAAATAAAATAGAATAAGTGCTGATACACATCACAATGAAAGCCTATGATAAGTGAAAAATCCAGACACATATGACTCCCATTTTACAATTTCGTGGACTATATTGAAATGATATGGAATTGTGGGTGACAAAAGAGAAGTGCATGGTAATCTGACCACTCCTGAGAGAGCTGATCATTCCTGCTTGCTATAAGATCTTATCTCTGGGGAGGCTAGGAAGAAGTAAAGTATTTGTGATTTGTCTCTGATATTTTCTTAATAGTACTCACTGACAATTTCTATATTTCAAGTAAAACGTTATTGCACAATTGCTGATGCAAACATAAATATCTGCAGAGTTGCAGTATATTGGCTCATTTTGGTTTTAGGAAATGAGATATAATTTATTCTCAATCTGGTACATTTTGGGTGCCTTCCATCTATTTCCAGAAGATAAGATATGCACAGTGAATGCGTACTGGTATCAATTACTGTCTTAAATAAATTAGAGAGCATGATATCACCTCTTTGTACCTGCCCCAAAAAACTGTTCATTTTAGCTCTACAAAATTTTGAGGGTGGGGGGTGATAGAGAAAACTTAATGTGAGATATAGGTTATGTATTGGCTTATTTGTTCAGGATTCTGTTAGTTTTATCTCGACAGTTAAGTACCAACTTCATCTAATTGAGCCAACTTATAAGGAAAGCTGTTCTTCATATACACATGTATAAATGCCACACTTCTGAGCAAGCTGTATTGAGGAGAGTGGTTGAACATATTCTGGATTGTAAAGCATGTTTACTTAAAAGAAATCCTTACAATTACCTGTGTTATTTATACTTATTTATATAAGTTGCTTAACTGTTATACACCATTGCACCTTTCAATTTAATGCACATCTTTGGAGAAAATAGACATGATATGTAGAATACATCCATTTAAATTTAAATTAATATTAATGAAATTAATAATATTTTTCAAAATGAAGGTGTTCATGTATATGTCAGAACATTTTTTTGCTAGAGTACATAATTTTATAGTCATATTTTATCATTCTGAATATAAACATGATTAAATCTATAACTTAATAAAGATTGGTTTAATATAGTCCACTTTTAGAGCTTCAAAAATGGTGTGCTCTGACTTTGCTTTTGCTTGATATTTTGCAAATTTATTATTATCAATCTTTGGAAATTTCTGACCCTATGATAACATTCATTATTTCTACAAAATTCTTTGTAAATTTGCTTTTTCTTTCATGAATTTGATGTAGTGAAATTTGCTATTTCAATCATCTGTTCCTTCCAGAAGAAAAAAGGTTACTTAAAATTAATACCTAATATCAAATGAAGACCAGAACATTACAAGAAAATAAAACTGCAAAGCCATATCCTTCATGAAAATTGATGTGAAAATCTTTGACAAAATATTGGTAAATTGAAGACAACAATATACACAGAAAGCCTCATCACTAAGTAGATTTATCTCAAAAAATAAATGGTTCATTTGTCATTTAGAAAGAAAATAAAGTCATTATCTCAACAGATACAGAAAAACAATTTGAAAAAGTTTAATATCCATCTATGTTGCATGAAAATCTTAAAGCCAACATCTCTGTTTTATTATGTACAGTAACTTTATTTATTTACTTTCTAATGATCTCAACTTCAAGATTCAGGGGGTACATGTACACATTTGTTATATGATTATATTGAGGGATGCTGAGGTTTGGAGTATGGTTCGTCACTCAGGGAGTGAACACGGTACCCAATAGGTAGTTTTTCAACCCAGGCCTTACTCCCTCACTACCACCTCTACTAGTCCACAGGACCTATTGTTCCCATGTTTACGTCCCTGAGTACTCAGTGTTTTACTCCCAGTTATAACTGAGAACATGTTGTGTTTGGTGTTGTCTTCCTGCATTACTTCACTTAGGATTTATGGCCTCCAGCTCCATCCATGTTGTTGCAAAGAACATGATTCCTCCTTCTTCTTCTTTTTTTTTTTTTTTTTTTTTTTTTTTTTTTTTTGAGGTGGAGTCTCGCTCTGTCTGGAGTACAGGGGCGCGATCTTGGCTCAGTGCAAGCTCCGCTTCCCGGGGGTCACGCCATTGGCCTGCCTCAGCCTCCCAAGTAGCTGGGACTACAGGCACCCACCTCCACGCCTGGCTAATTTTTTGTAGGGACGGGGTTTCACCGTATTAGCCAGGATGGTCTCGATCTCCTGACCTCTTGATCCGCCCGCCTCGGCCTCCCAAAGTGCTGGGATTACAGGCATGAGCTACCGCGCCAGGCCCATGATTCCATTTTTAAATAACTGCATAGTATTCCATGATATAAATGTACAACATCTTCTTCATCCAACCCACTATTGATGGGCACATATGTTGACTTCATGTCTTTGCTATTGTGAATAGCATTGCCATGAACATACCAGTGCATGTGTCTTTTTGATAGAATAACTTATTTTATTTTGGGTATATACTCAGTAATAGGATTTCTGGGTTGAATAGTGTCTCTGTTTTAAGTTCTTAGAGAAATTGCAAAACTGATTTCCACTGTAGCTGAACTAATTTACATTTCTTTCAATAGTATATATAAGTGTTCCTTTTTTCTACAGCCTCACCAGCCTCTGTTATTTTATGGTTTTTAATAGTAACCATTCTGACTAGTGTGAGATGGTATGTTGTGGATTTTACTTGCATTTCTCTGATGATTAATGATGCTGAGTATTTTTTCATGTTTAGTACCTGCTTGTACGTCTTCTTTTTAGAAGCATCTATTCATGTCCTTTGCCCATTTTTTAATTTGGTTATTTGGTTTTTGCTTGTTGATTTCTTTAAGTCCCTTATAGATTATGGATATTAGAATTGTGTCAGATGCATATTTTACAGAATTTTTCCCCAATTCTCTAGGTTGTCTGTTTACTCTACTGATAATTCCCTTTGCTTTGCAGAAGCTCTTTAGTTTAATTAGGTCTTCCTTGTCCATTTTTGTTTTTGTTGCAATTGCTTCTGGGGACTTAGCAAAAAATTATTTGCTAAGGTCCATGTCCACAATGATGTGTTCTAGGTTTTCTTCTAGGATTTTTTATAGTTTGAGATCTTATATTTACATAAGATTACTTAATCCATGTTGAGTTAATTTTTGTACATGGTGAAAGGTAGGTATTTAGTTTCATTATTCTGCACGTGGCTACTCAGTTATCCACACATCATTTATTGCATAGCAAGTTTCTCCCCCTTTAATTGGTTTTGTTGGCTTTGTCAAAGATTCGATGGTTGTAGGTGTACAGCGTTATTTCTGGGTTTCCCATTGTGTTCCATTGGTCCATGTATCTGTTTTTGTACCAGTATGATGGTGTTTTTGTTTACTATATACTTTCAGTACACTTTGAGGTCAGATAATGTGATGCCTCTGGCTTTGTTCTTATTGCTTAGGATGAATTTGACTATCCTGACTGTTTTTCAATTTCATTTTTTAAAATAGTTTGTTGTAATTCTGTGAAAAATAATCTTGGTAGTTTGACAGAAATAGCGTTGAAACTTTATGTTGCTTTGGGCAATATGGCCATTTTAGCAATATTGATTCTTCTACTCCATGAGCATGGACTGTTTTTCAGTTGATTGATATCGTCTCTGATTTCTTTCAACAATGCTCTGTAGTTCCTATAGAGATCTTTCCCTTTCAATTCCTTGTTTAGATATAGTCTTAGGCCCTATGTATTTCAGGTTTTTTTTTTCCATGTTAAATAAGATTGTGTTCCTGATTTGACTCTCGGCTTGAATGTCGTTGCATAGAAATGCTACTAATTTTGTATATTGACTTTGTATCCTGAAACTTTACCAAAGCCATTTATCAGTTCCAGGAGCATTTTAGTGGAGTCTTAGGGTTTTTTGGGTGTAAAATCATATAATCAGGGTAAAGAGTTTAATTTCATCTTTTCCTAATGGATGTCTTTTATTTTTTTCTTTTGTCTGCTCTGGCTAGGATGTCCAATAGCATGTTCAATAGAAGTGGTGAGAGTAGGCATTCTTGTCTAGTTCCATTTCAGACAGGAAATGGTTCCAGCTTTTGCCTGTTCAGTATGATGTTGGCTATGTGTTTGTAATAGATGGCTACCATTGTATTGAAGTATGTTATTTTAGTGTGTAGTCTGTTGAGGGCTTTTATCATGAATGGATGTTAAATTTTATCAAAAGCATTTTCTGATTCTATTGAGATGATCACATGATTTTTATTTAATTCTGTTTATGTGGTGAATCACTTTTACTGATTTGCATATGTAGAGCCAGCCTTCATTCCCAGGAACAAAGCCTACTTGATCACGGCGTATTAACTTTTGGAGGTGCTGCTGATTCAGTTTGCTAGTAACTTGTTGAGAAAATTTGTGTATATGTTCATCAGGAATATTGGCCCTAAGTTTTGTTTTGTTTTTTTCATTGTGCCTGTGCCAGATTTTTGTATCAGCCTGTTGCTGAGTTTATAGAATGAGCCAGGGAGGGCCTCTCTGCTATAATTTTTTGAGAATAGTTTAAGTAGGATTGGTACCAGTTTTTCTTTGTATGTCTAATAGAATTGGCTATAAATTCATTCATTTCAAGACTTTCCTTGGTTGGCAGTTTTGTATTACTGACTCAATTTCAAAAGTAGTTCTTGGTCTGTTGACTTTTTCACTTTCTTCCTGGTTTAGTCATGGGAAGTTTTGTGTTTTTCCAGGAATTTATCCATTTTTTCTAGACTTTCCAATTTGTGTACATAGAGTTGTTCAAAATAATCTCTGAGTATCTTCTGCATTTCTGTGGGATTGAGTGTAATGTCATTGTTGTTCTTTTGATTGTATTTAATAGGATCTTCTCTCCTTTTTTCCTTTGATAATTTAGCCAGCAGTCTATCAATTTTGTTTATTCTTTTGAATAACCAATGTTTTGTTTCATTTATCTTTTGTATGGATTTTTACATCCCAACTTTGTTCAGCTTTTCTGTAATTTTAGTTATTTATTTTCCTTTTTGGGGGGGAGCTTTTTAAAATTTTGTTCAAGTTTCTTTGAGTATATAGTTCTATTGTTAATTTGAGATCTTCCTAACTTCTTCATGAAGGTGTTTAGCACTGCCAAGTTTCCTCCTACCACTGATATTGTTGCATCCCAGAGACTTTAGTAAGTTGTGTCTCTATTAAATATTTTTTTTCTTATTTTCTTCTGAATTTCATTGTTGATCCAGGGGTTATTCAAGAGCAAGTTGTTTAATTTCCATGTATTATTTAGTTTTGAGAGATATTTTTGAGATTCATTTCTGTTTTTACTGAACTATGATCTGAGAGTATGCTTGGTATATTTTCTATTTATTTTTAATTTATTGAGACTTTATGACCAAGCATGTGGTCTATATTAGAATACATTCCCTGTGCAGATGAGAAGAATGTATATTCTGTAATATTTGGGTGGAATATTCTGCAGATGTGTATTACATCCAATTGTTTGAGTGTTGAGTTTAATTCCTGAATTTCTTTGTTAGATTTCTTCCTCAATAATCTGTCTAACCCTGTCAGTAGGGTGCCGAAGTCTCCCATTTTTATTGTGTGTCTGTCTAAATATTTTCATAGTTCAAGTGCATTTCTTTTACTGGTGTGTGTCTCAATGTTAAGTGCATATATATTTAGGATAGTTAAGTGTTCTTGGTGAATTGTACCCTTTATCATTATGTAAAGCCCTTCTTTGTCCTTAATTGCTTTTTTTCATGTAAAGTCTGTTTTATCTGATACAAGAATAATGACTCCTGCTCTTTTTTGTTTTCAGTTTGCATGATAGATCTTTCTCCATCACTTTACTTTGAGCTTGTGTGTGTTATTAAATGTGGGATGTGTCTCTTGAAGAAAGCAGATAGTTTGACTTGTCTTTTTATCCAGCTTTTTTTTTCTTTTTTTTCTTTTTTTTTTTTTTTTTGAGATGGGGTTTCTCTCTTGTCTCCCAGGCTGGAGTGCAATGGCGTGATCTCTGCTCGCTGCAACCTCCGCCTCCGGGTTCAGTCGATTCTCCTGACTCAGCCTCTTGAGTAGCTGGGATTACAAGTGTGTGCCACCATGTCCGGGTAATTTTTGTATTTTTAGTAGAGATGGGGTTTTACCAGGTTGGCCAGGCTAGTCTCAAACTACTGACCTCAAGTGACCCACCTGCCTCAGCCTCCCAGAGTGCTGGGATTACAGGTGTGAGCCACCGCAGCTGGCCCTTTTTACCCAGCTTTCTACTCTATGTCTTTTAGGTAAAGTGTTAGACTATTTACATTCAGAGTTAGTCATGATTTTGATTTTTGTCATCATGTTGTTAACTTGTTGTTTTGTAAACTTGATTGGGTAGTTGCTTTATAGTGTCTGTGAGCTGTGTTCTTAAGTGGAATTTTGTGGTAGGAGGTGTTATTCTTTTGTTTCCATGTTTACCATTCCCTTAAGATTTTACTTTTTTATTTTTATCTTTTAAATTTTTGATACAGGGTCTGGCTGTATTATCTGGCTGGAGTGCAGCGGCATGAACACAGCTGACTGTAGCCTTGATCTCCCAGGCTCAAACAGTCTACCTGCTTCAGCCTCCCAGGTAGCTGGGACTATAGGTGCACACCACCATGCCCAGCTAATTTTTATATTTTTATAGAGATGAGGTCTCACTATGTTCCCCAGAATACTCTTCAACTGTCCTGAATACATTATTCAGTTGGATGTGGTGATTACCTTTTAACAAAGCATGTAAATGTTGCATGTTTTATGGCCAAACTATAAATTGTTACAGTTATTTTAGTGGATCAGTTTAATGATGTTAAAAATAAGTCCATCATATTGGATCTCACTGCGAGGGAAAACAATTCCTGAAGTAGAATTTTCATGCTTTATAGCTCCTTCTATCTCTATATTATTGGCAAGTTTTGAGTTGATTCTCTTACAAAGCCAATATTCTGTCTAAAATCTGTAATCTGAATAAAACTTAGTTGATAATGTTACTGAATGCCACAGTAAACTCCACCTGCAATTAATTAATAAAAACATACTGTTGGAAGTAGCATGCAAAAGTTTCTGAACGTGTAGTATGTTTTACTTTTTCTACCTTGAATAAAATACATTAATTGAACATTAAATCAGCATAATTTATAGAAAAAAATCAACCAACATGAATAGTGAATCAAATAAATAGAATACCCCAATAGGAAATACGATTTCTTTTATTTTTAAAAATAAATTTGTTTTTTCTTGTATCAGTCACATTCATGCTTCATAGATATTCCTGGTTCATGAAATAATTATTCAATTCACCTTTAATGGATGAGATAATCTGAATGTATACTTGTTGTTATTGCTCATGCATATTGTAGCTTGACTGAACCTCGTTCATATAAAATAATGTATAATTAAAAGATAAAATGACACCTTTGTCCAATAAAATAATATAGAAAGTAGAAATGTGATTTTTAAAAAACATTATTTCAGAAAGAAAAAAATTGCGACAAGTAGTGAAATGTTATGTCAGGAAGATAAGGGGAGATGTCAGTCATGGAAAGCCTTGTATGTCATATTAAAGGCTTTGATTGCGTAAACTAGAATGACATTGGAATGTTATACCTATAGAATTGAGAAGGTAAGACTTAACATCATAGCAAGACCATTCTGGATGCTATGTAGTAACAATAAGAAGTAGAAGAATAAAAAGCAGAAAGACAATTGGCTGGCTTTTGCTGAAATTCAAGGAGATGATAATGGCATGGGAAATAATAATGGCCATAAAATACAGTATCACAAAAATTTTTTGCCAAGGCCTACATTCTAAGCATATGGCAGAATAGAGCTATCATTAACTATAATTACAAAGCCTGTATGAGAAATTATATTATTGTTTGTATTTTGGTTTGGTTGTTTCATTTTTGGCAATGGCAAAACAAACATATTTGGATCTCACACTTGAACATGTAGCTTGGAGTTGCCTTTTAAAAATTCAAGTAGATTTGCCTAGTACATAGTTAGATAAATGAGACTGGATTCAGGCAAAGTCTCAAGGCTGAATATAGATTTTCAGAGTCATGAAAATAAGATGGAATTATATTTCTAGTCATGTAACTGAATGAAATCACCTAAGGTATCAGTGTAGATTAACAAGTTGCTCAAGGAATAAACTCTGAAACACTTCAACATGAGAACATGAAAGATAAAATGAGACTATGAAGAAAAGACCAAAAAGTTTAAGGAAAAACAACTGAATTTGTTGTCCTAAAACCTTTAACATAATTAAATATTATGTCTAACTACACTTCAAATTGTTAAACATATTTTTTGCTATAAATTTTTTGTAATTAAAAAATTATTACAGTAAAATGTACATAATATAAATTTACCATCTTAACCATTTTAACTATATAGTTCAGTAGTATTAAATATAGATATACTGGGTGCAATCATCATTACCATTTATGTCCATAACAATTTTCATCTTGTAAAAATGAAATAATAACTACTCACTCCCCTCTTCTCCTCTTCCCTGGCAATCACCGTTCTCCTTTCTATGGTTATGATTTTTCCACTCTAAGTACCTCATATAAGTGGAATTACACAGTATTTGTATTTTTATGATCAGCTTATTTCACTTAGAATAATGTCCTTAAGGTCCATCCATATTGTAGCATATGTTGAGATTTTTTCGTAAGGCTGAATAATATTCTGTTGTGTATATATAACACATTTTTCTATCAGTGAACATAGTTGCTTCCATGTTTTAGCTATTGTGAGTAATGCTGCTATGAATATTGGTGTACAAACATCACTTTGAGACTCTGTTTTCAATTCTTCTGAGTGTAAACCCAGTAGTGGTATTACTGGATGATATGGTAATTCTGTATTTAATTTTTGGGAACTGTCATACTGTTTTCCATAGCAGCTGTATGATGTTTTACAATCTCATCTACAGTGCACAAGGGTTTCAAATTCTCCACATCCTTCCCAACACATTTTTTTATAGCAGCCTACCAATGTGAGGTGGTCTCTCATTGTACATTTAACTTACATTTTTCTAATGATCAGTGATGTTGATGTAATGCATAATATTAACAGAATGAAAAAAATACACATGATCATCTCACTTAATGCATAAAAATCATGTGAAGAAATTTAAAATCCTTTCATGATAAAAAACATTAAAAAATCTAGGAATACAAGGAAACTACCTCAGAATAAAAAAAAATACATACATGAAAAGCTCACAGCAAGATCATAATCATTGGTGAAAAACTGAAGCATTTTCCTCTAAGATCAGGAGAAAGGCAAGGATATCAGTTTTTGCCACTCATATGTTTTGGCTCTGTGTCCCCATCCAAATCTCATTCCTAATTATAATCCCCATGTGTCTTGGGAGGGACCTGCAATCCCCATGTGTTGATGAAAGGGGGTGATTGAATCATGGGGGTGGTTCCCCCATGCTGTTCTTTTGACAGTGAGTGAGTTCTCATGTGATCTGATGGCTTTATAAGCCTATGGCATTTCTCCAGCTTGCACTTGTCTCTCCTGCCACCATGTGAAGAAGGTCCTTGCTT
This sequence comes from Gorilla gorilla gorilla, assembly GCF_029281585.2. Taxonomy (NCBI): domain Eukaryota; kingdom Metazoa; phylum Chordata; class Mammalia; order Primates; family Hominidae; genus Gorilla; species Gorilla gorilla. The sequence goes on along the minus strand of NC_073224.2, from coordinate 67,699,561 downwards.
TCCTGTGGCCTTCCATCATGACTGTAAGTTTCTTGAGGCCCCCCAGCTATGTGGAACTGTGAGCCCATTATACCTCTTTCCTTTGTAAACTACCCAGTCGGCCAGGCGCGGTGGCTCACGCCTGTAATCCCAGCACTTTGGGAGGCCCAGGCGGGTGGATCACGAGGTCAGGGGTTCGAGACCAGCCTTGCCAACATGGTGAAACCCCATCTCTACTAAAAATACAAAAAATTAGATGGATGTGGTGGTGCCCACCTGTAATCCCAGCTACTCAGGAGGCTAAGGCAGGAGAAATGCTTGAACCCAGGAAGCAGAGGTTGCAGTGAGCCGAGATCACATCATTGCACTCCAGCCTGGGTGACAGAGCAAGAACCGATCTCGAGAAAAATAAATACATAAATAATAAATAAATAAATTACCCAGTCACAGGTAGTATTTTCATAACAGTGTCAGAACAGAATGATACAACCACTTCTCTTCAACATAGTACTAGAATTTCTAGCCAGAGCCATTCAACAAGAAAAAGAAATTGAAAAGCAGTCAAATTGAAAAGTAAGGACTAAGATTATCTTTGCTCAGTGATGATATGATTTTTTATCTTATGAAACCTTAAGTATTCCACAAAAAACTGTTATAACTAATGAACTAAACAAAGTAGCAGGATACAAATTCAATATACAAAAATTACTTACATTTATTCAAAAAAGAACAATCTGAAAAATATATTGCAAACAACTCTTATTTACGATGGCACGAAAAAAATAAAAATTTAGGAATTAACTAAGGAGATGATAGACTTGCACAATGAAAGCAAAACAATGCTAAAAGAAATGGAAGAAGATATAAATAAATAACAATATGTCCAATGTTCATAGACTGGCCAAGTTAATATTGTTAAGATGTCAATACTACTGAAAAAAAGCTACTGATTCAGTGAATTCTCTTTAATATTCCAATGACTTTTTGTTTCCAGAAGCAGAAAAACTTTTTCTAAAAATCACATGGATTTTCACAGCACCTTGAATAGGCAAAACAGAACTGAAAAAGAAACACAAAGCTGGGGATTCTCACTCCCTGATTTCAAAATTTATCCCAAAGCTACAGTAATTAAAATATTTAGTGCTTCTATAAATATAGATATACAGATTAATGGAAGAAAACAGAGAGCCCAGAAATAAACCCTCATATATACTGTAAAATTATTTTTGACAAAGTTGACAAGACCATTCAATATGGAAAAAAACAGTCTTCTCATTTAGTCATCATTTAAGTTGGACCCTTACGAACATTATATACAAAAATTAGTGCAAAATGAATCAAATATCTATATGTAAGATCTAAAACTACAAAATATGTAGAAGACCTTATAGGGAAAAATCATCATGATATTGGATTTTGCAGTGATTTATTGAATATGACATAAAATGCTCAGTTAACAAAAGAATAAACAGACAAGTTAGACTTTATAATTTTTTTAATTGTTCATTGAAAGACAATATAAAGAATAAAAAGACAACTTACGAAAGGGAGAATATATTTGTAAGTCATATATGTAATAAGAAATATTCAGAGTACTCAGAGAACTCCTAAACTCAACAACAGCAGTAAAACAAACAACCCGATTCAAAAATGGGCAGAATAAACATATCTCCAAAGAAGATATACAAATAACTAGTAAATAAGCACTTGAAAAGAATTTCAACATCATTAATTTTTGATAAAACTTTTTAAATCTAAACTCAAGTATTTCATTTAGTAAAGAATATGTCACCATTCTTCCTTTTCTTGCTTTAAAATTTTATTTTTTAGTCATAATAATATATTTTTTTCTAAAAGCTGAAAAAACCCTGAAAAAGTCTCATGCATCTCTGAGTAATAAACCTGCCTGATAAATTATGCTTTTATAATGTTAAAGTCCATTGTTGCACATAATATTGTTAAACTGGTGTCTAATAATATATTATTCTTTAATTACCTAATTCTATAATTGCCAATGTTCCATCAATCTAGTATACATTTTGAAAGTAATAATGATGAAAAGTGTGCCAATAATTTTAAAATGTATGCTACTGAATTCTCTAAAGTAAAAGAGACTCCATCATTTATTTTTAATATTTTCCTTTTTTTGTATAAATAACAATCCTTAAATGGTTTGGATTCTTAAAAACTTTCCTGCCAATAAAATATTACAGATTTAGTTTGTAATGAATGTAATAATGATTGTATTCTTTTCCCATTCCTGGCATTAATTGAAGTGTTGCCAACTCTGAATAGAGGTCATTTTAGTTCTGGTATAACATACTGTAACATGTTGTACAATTGATATCTGTAGGCATTTTTTAATTAAGTGATATACAAAAAAGAATATTTTGTGATAGGGTAGGTATATTTTTTCTTGCTTGTAACAAAATTTAACTAACTGAAATTTGTATGCCACTCCCTTTTGAAAAGCTTAAGAAAATTTTTAAAATTTCAACATAATTCTGTCGTTCATCTATTCCCGTAACTGTAGAGCACTTACAGTTTTATGGATAATTAATTTATGATAGTAATAAAACTGTTTTATAGCAAATCCTAATTTTAGTAGAAATAAATGCAAGATCAATAATCTTCAATGTAAGGAGTCTAACCTTGAGTAGGGTACAGTATCAGCTTTCTAAACTTTTACTCAGATATAGCTAGCCTCCTTTTAGCAAATTTTAATGTTTCATTTAGCAGTAAATATTGTCAAATTGAATATTTATATTCATTTTATTAATGTTTTAAGTACCTATGTATCAGGTGTGACCAATAGTTACACAAACTTTGCATATGATATTTCATATTTTGGCATAGGTTTTTCAGCGATTATGAGGTTGTGATTTCTTTTGTTTTATATATGTTAAGCCCTACTGGGGAAATGAATACTTTTTAAGTACATGTTGATATTTTATAAACTATACTTAAGTACAATAATTTTCCATATATCAGCAAGCAGATATTTTGCTAGTGATGCAATTGTATAATAAAATTCAGAAATATAAGTTGCTTTTTATTTCTATTTATTTTCTCTCTGTTCGACCTATAAAAATATTGTTTTGGATACAGTAAGAAGAAAACCAGGGAGAATATAACCATTTGTTGTGCAACTGTGAGCACTTTTTATTTACTGTAATGTAACATAGATATCACAAAGCAAGACACATGGAAGACAAAAGTAGCAGAAAGCTATATTCTAAGAACAATGGCTCATATTAGTCTTTTTCACAGACTCAAATATGGACAGTAGCTGTGTATCCCGCAAGGTGATGTCTTTCATTTACTCCATGAAAGCAGAAACATTTGCGAGAAATGAGAAGGTATGTCATACACAAAGAGATTTGGAGTTTCTTTTATCTGATGGGGTATTTTGTGGCAAATAGGTTATTAGAAAATACAATTATTTTAAAACTGCAAATACAATTTTTACAAGTTAAAATCCGTTATTTCTCCATTTGGAAAAAGTGCCTTTGGAATAAAGACTGGAAGAGGTTGAAGAACCAAGTGGTGTGGATATTGGGTGGAGGAGCACTTCGCTCACAGATAACACAAAATGCAAATTCTGGCCGGGCGCGGGGGCTCACGCCTGTTATCCCAGCACTTTGGGAGGCCAAGGCGGGCGGATCACGAGGTCAGGAGATCGAGACCATCCTGGCTAACACGGTGAAACCCCGTCTCTACTAAAAATACAAAAAAAAATTAGCCGGGCGTGGTGGCGGGTGCCTGTATTCCCAGCTGCTCCGGAAGCTGAGGCAGGAGAATGGCGTGAGCCCGGGGGCGGAGCTTGCAGTGAGCCGAGATCACGCCACTGCACTCCAGCCTGGGCGACAGAGCCAGACTCCATCTCAAAAAAAAAAAAAAAAAAAATGTAAATTCTATGAAGTAGGTAATTAATATTGACATCCTTAAAGTATTTGTTCATCAACAAATGTGATAAACAACATTGGCTCTAAGAAATAGTGATTTCTCATGCAAGAGCATTGTAAAATCAGGTGGAAAAGATGATGACTGTAACAGAGAGGTAATAGTTTGCAGAATTTGTTCTTTTTGCCATGATCAGATTCTATCTTAGTGAACAGAGATCATAGATATTGATTCCATCTTAGTAAACAGAGGTCATAGTCATTGATTCCGTCTTAGTAAATAGATATTGTACACGTTGATCATAGCCATTGATTTCATTGCAATAATTAGAGATCATAGATCATTTTGGGTACCTAAATAGGAGGCTTTTGATTGAGATAAATACATACATGTAGTGCAACAACCTCCCACATGAAACCAAATGGGGGTGAAGTTTTCCTTAATAAAACCATTTTGCATTTATTTTTAAGACTTCTTACAAGGCAGTACTCTCTCTCATTTTCTTCACCTAAAGAGAAAGGGTTATTGACAAGTAGAGTTTAAAAAGCATTTGGAAGCTGAGTTTTGTTAAAATGGGGAGTATGATTTGAATGGATTCTTTGGTGAGTAAGAAAGTCATCAACAAAACCTCCTGCACATTCCTTGAACATGCTGGAGGGTAAAACAAAATCCCCTAGTAGATGAAAACTTTCCAAAATAGCTGCTTCTCTGAAAATGCTATAGGGCTTAGATGTGGGACTGTCAACTTACAAGTATCAAAGCAAATGAAATTTCATCTGTGAAGACATATCCACTTGACCATTGTATTGTGTCTTTGTTTCAGAAGCACTTTGGCTTCTTTGATGCCGTTTTTAATATTTTAAAATTTCCTTTCTTGAATATGTGTGATTTATGTCTCCTCTTCATTTGTGTGATGTAACATACTTTAGAACAGGAACCACTCTGCTTGTTTTTGTGTTTTGCTTAGGACCCAGAAAAATGTTTACTTCATTTAAAATCCATTAAATATTATTAATTGGCTTAGATATAATTTATAATAATTATTATTATTATTATTATACTTTAAGTTCTGGGATACATGTGCAGAAAGTGCAGGTTTGTTACATAGGTATACACGTGCCATGGTGGTTTGCTGCACCCATCCACCCATCATCTACATTAGGTATTTCTCCTAATGCTATCCCTCACCTAGTCCCCAACCCTCTGACAGGCCCCGGTGTGTGATGTTCCCCTCCCTGTGACCATGTGTTCTCATTGTTCAATTCCCACTTATGAGTGAGAACATGCAGTGTTTGGTTTTCTGCTCCTGTGTTAGTTTGCTGAGAATGATGGTTTCCAGTTTCATCCATGTCCCAGCAAAAGACATGAACTCATCCTTTTGCAGCCAACAAACATGAAAAAAAGCTCATCATCACTGGTCGTTAGAGAAAGGCAAATCAAAACCACAATGAAATCCCATCTCATGCCAGTTAGAATGGCGATCATTGAAAAGTCAGGAAATAACAGATGATGGACAGGATGTGGAGAAATAGGAACGTTTTTACATTGTTGGTGGGAGTGTAAATTAGTTCAACCATTGTGGAAGACAGTGTGACAATTCCTCAAGGATCTAGAACCAGAAATACTATTTGACCTAGGAATCCCATTACTGGGTATATACCCAAAGGATTATAAATTATTCTGCTATAAAGACCCATGCACACGTATGTTTATTGCAGCACTGTTCACAATAGCAAAAACTTGGAACCAACCCAAATGCCCATCAATAATAGACTGGATAAAGCAAATGCGGCACATATACACACTGGAATACCATGCAGCGATATAATTTGTTTTTAAATGTGTTAAAGACATTACATACTTAAAACTTTTCTCTATTTATAATTAATCAGCAAATCACTCTGTAGTGTGTGTATGTGTGCGCACATGCTTGCACATGCCAATTTGCTTTTCAGATTTCATATTTGCTTAAAAAGAATCCTTGCACTTGTGTGTAGAAAATTCTCTGACAGGAATGTTAATATGAGCAAGAAAATATAATCTCCTCTTTTTTAGTATCTAAAATTTGAGAAAGGCATTTATGTTTCCACATTACTAAAGTATATTACTCAATAGGAAAAAACCATTACAAAACTCAGATACAACATTATAATACGTTACAACATTCACAGATATTTTTAGAATTGCCTAGCAGACAGTAGGTCTCAGGAATAAAGATGTAGCAGTTAGCAGAGAAAGTAGAGCTATTAATGACTAAATTCACTACAGTGGTCTAATTTGAACATAAGACTGTGTGTATGTTGGAAAATATTTGATAACTGCTGCTTTGTTAGGATGCTCAATGAGTAACCCACAGCAGCAATAAGAATTGTGTTTTCCCTGCCGGGCGCGGTGGCACACGCCTGTAATCCCAGCACTTTGGGAGGCTGAGGCGGGAGGATCACGAGGTCAGGAGATCGAGACCATCCTGGCTAACACGGTGAAAACCTGTCTTTACTAAAAATACAAAAAATTAGTCGGCGTGGTGGCGGGCGCCTGTAGTCCCAGCTACTCGGGAGGCTGACACAGGAGAATGGTGTGAACCCATGAGGTGGAGCTTGCAGTGAGCCGAGATAGCGCCACTGCACTCCAGCCTGGGTGATAGAGCGAGACTCCCTCTCGAAAAAAAAAAAAAAAGTTGTGTTTTCCCTTTACTACTACCTTACCTTTTAGTATGTTGCCAAGCATATACTTGGCTAAGAAGTTGTGCGTTTAATATTCAATAAATAAAGAACAACTGCTTACTCTCATTGTGTAGAAGAAAGCAGTGCCTATGTCTTTGATGCCGTGTTTTAAAAATCCAGAAATAGTTTAAGGTGCATAATCTGTATTGCAAATAACCTAAATAATCTGTAGGTGTTGAATGCATTTATTTTAATAAATAATAATAAGCCATTCTGATAAAAAATATCCAATGATATCACATTGTGCTCCTATTATGTAATGATGTGGCGAATTTTATGTATAATGTAATTTCCTATATATTATATACATAATATAAAATACTTAATTTCATATGGTAAACATTGCAGAAAACACTCATATTAGGTTCAGAAAGAACCTTGCCATCTTACACGTATTTCTTTAACAAGGATATATATCAAGATCTATTTACTTATAAAGACATCTATTATATATCATGTACAATGTTGCTTGCAAATATTTAAATTATATCTAGTCTAGAAATAAAAATTCATGTTGCCCTTGCTTCTCCTAGTAAAGCATTGTTTCTTAACAAAGTTGCAGCATGTGAGAATCAACTAGGAAGATTTTTTTCATAACATACTGAATATAATGCCCACTCCCATTTTCCTGTCTGGATGTTGATAACCCTTCAGTTACAGCTGTATGCATTAAAACTTCTGAAAGGTGACTAATGATATTCCTGATCTCCTTACACATTGTCTCCCTTCCCATTTGAGAAGCACGGCTGTAGGTTTTGATTCAATAATATCCGTATGTGCTTATAAATATAGTTAGAAATAGTCCTCCACTTCCCCTCCCAGGTGCCCTGTATTCACATAGGTATCTTGTGAAAAAAAAATGGCTAATGTAGAAATGGTCCTCTTATATCATATTCTCTCTTGCTTATGCATTGCTGAATTAAGAATCATGGATTCAACCTCCTGGAAATAATTATCTCAGCTCTTAGGGCTATCACAAGTAGATATTCAAGAGCTTTTCAAATTGAAGAAAGACATTGAAATATTAATATGCATTTTGAAAGTTGAGCTAGTAATATTTAGGAGACTAGTACATATATTATTTTAGAGTACAGCCAAGAAGTCTGAGTAACGTATCTGCTTATATACAAGCCAGAGTGTCCTATTAAATGATATTAAATTATTCAATAAACTTCTGAAAATTTCTCCTGTATCATATCAATAGTTTCCAGAGGATTAAATAATTTTTTAAAAGGTTTTTCTGGAGTTGAGATTTAATGCAGATATAAATACTGTAACTTCTCTGCCTTAATTTAGATAAGGAATCCTAAAAACACAAATATATACCATCTTAACCAATATAGCAATCAATTTTGAGAATTAAATAATATAATGGTCTATAACTGTAGTTTAAGTAAAATAATTATTAATCTTACCTATCAATTTCTGTCAATGCTTTGTTGTAAATGTCTGTCAAATTAATAGGCAGAGTGAGTCATTAAATCGAGGCTGTTTAGTAGGGATATATATTAAAACATATTAATATATGCCTCTGTGTCCTGGGAGACAATGGTAAAATTTTTACTTTATAATCTACAGCAACATAATAGAGATTATGTGAAAAACATAAAATACAAACATTTATTACAATACAATATATAGTTGAGTAAAAACTGAAGACTAGATATTGTAAGAATAACTCAGTTACGTGGGTTCCAAATAAGATAAATTTTAGAAAATTCTTACCAATTGATTGATCATACTATTTTAAGGGCATGCCAAATAGCCTAACATATAATGATTAGTAAATATGCATTTACACATTTCTTAAGATGACGTATTTCATGTATTTTTATGTGCTTTTATGTATATAAGTGTGTGCATATTTTTGTGGACAAAGAGCATGGAAATATGTCTGTTCTTAATATTTAGGAAAAGAAATAGGTATTCTAATTGTTAAGGGTGCTGGAAGTTCAGAGTAAGTATGGGTTGCCTATTTAATGTTTTCTTAATCTTAGGTATAAAAATATTCAAATTTCTCTAAAGATATTTGATGAAATCTTGAAATGAGATGAGTCAATAAAATTCTATTAGAATAATGGATTTGTGTGAGAATTATTTTTCTCCTAAAAATAGATATAGCTGCTAATTACACTTCAATATATGGCAGGAAAGGTTTTTTTTACTGTCTCTTGGATAACAATTGTTTACTGTCTCTTGGGTAACAATTCGAAAATCAGACTAAATATTAAAACTGACAAACAATTTGATTGCATCAGATTGGTGACAATGAAATGAGGATTTGCCTTGTCAAGATTGAAAAGAGTAAGAAAGGCTAGAAAATGTGGAATGCCCTGTGGTTTGGCCTGTTCCCTGAAGACAATGACTAAATCTTAAACTAGTTTATAGGAAATCCAATAGTTGGACAAATACGTTAGTAGTAGACTCAAAGAAAAATTGGAAGAGAAAAAAAAGGAAATCAGAGCACACCAAAGAGAAGTACCTTTTAACCAATTTTTTTTTAGTATAAAACCTCAAAGCTCTATTCTATGAGGGTGATACAGAAAATGGTCAACCCTCAAAAGTATAAAGCCCAGTTTAGAAGCTTCTTGATTTTTGCCTCTAAGGCAGAAGTCTACAAAACATTAACCAAATTGGGCCCACCACATTTGTGGTGGTAAGATAAAAATGATTTTTTTGATTTTTATTTATTTTTAATTTTTTTTGTAAAAACTTTATATTTTATCTTTTCACATTTCATTTTGTTTTTAATTGAGGTACAGTTATATATATGTATACATGTGTATGGGGTACAGTGTGATATTCCTATACAGGTACACATTGTGTAATTATTCAGTCACAATTACTAGCATATCCATCACTTCAAACACTTGTCATTTCTTTGTGATGAGAATATTCAAGACTCTTCTAGCTATTCTGCCACATACTTTATGGTTAGGTATAGTCACTCGACTTCATAATAGAATATCAGAACTTAATCCTCCCGTCTAACTATAACTTTGTACCCATTAACCAACCTCTCCCCATCCCTGTTACCCCATACTCTCCCTAGTCTCTAGCAACCACTATTCTCTACTTCTATGAGACGAACATTTTTAGATTTCATGGATTAGTGAGATCATGTGGTATTTGTTTATTTTTTATTTTTTACTTGGCTTATTTCACTCAGTACAACTTCTTCTAGGTTCATCCCTGTTGTTACAAATGACAGAATTTCATTTTTTTTTTTTTTGACTGTGTCTCACTCTGTTGCCCACGCTCGAGTGCAGTGGTAAGATCCTGGCTCAGTCACTACAATCTCCTCCTCCTGAGTTCAAGTGATTCTCCTGCCTGCCTCAGCCTTCCCGAGTAGTCGGAATTAGAGGTGCCCACCACTATGCCCAGTTAATTTTTGTATTTTTGGTAGAGACAGGGTTTGGGCCATGTTGGCCAGGGTAGTCTCAAACTCCTGACTTCAGGTTATTCGGCCACCTTGGCCTCCCAAAATGCTAGGATTATAGGCCTCAACCACCGTGCCTGGATAGAATTTTATGCCATTTTATTGGTTGGATAGTATCCCATTGTGTATACATATCATTTATAAAATTTAGTGTCGGCTCACACCTGTAATCTCACTACTTTGGGAGGCAGAGATGTGCTGATCATGTGAGGCCAGGAGTTCAAGAAAAAACATCCCCCTCACCTGCAAAACAAAATTAGCCAAGCATGGTGGCACATGCCTGTAATCCCAGCTACTTGGGAGGCTGAGGCAGAGATCACTTGAACCCAGGAGACAGAGGTTGCAGTGAGCTGGCATCGTGTCACTGCACTCAGTATGGGTGACAGAGTGAGACACTGCCTCAAAAAATAAATAAATAAATAAATAAATAAATAAATAAATAAATAAGAATAAAAATTCTTTCATCCACTGATGGATGTTGATTTCACATCTTGGGTAATTGGGAATAGTGCTGTATTAAACATGGGGATGCAGATATCTCTTTGACATATTGATAAATTTTCTGTGTATACATACCTAGTTGTAGGACTGCTGAATCATATAGTGGTTATAATTTTATTTTTTGAGGAATCTCCTTTTTTTGTCCATCATGGCTGTACTAGTGTACATTCCCATCAAAAGCGTATAAGAATTTCTTTTTCTCCACATCCTCACCAGCATTCATTATTTTTGTGTATTTTTGATAACAGCCATTTTAACTGGAGTAAGATGATATAACACTGTGGTTTTGATTCACATTTCCTTCATGATCAGTGATGTTGATCATATTTTCAGATACCTGTTGGTTGTTTGTTTGTCTTATTTTAATAAAAAGTAAGATTTACAGATATTTTACCCATTTTTAATTAGATCATTTGCTTTCTTGTCTTTTTTGTTGTTGTTACTGACTTCTGAATATTTGCTCCTTTTCAGATGCATAGTTTTTGAATATTTTATCCTGTTCTGCCAATTATCTCTTTACTCTGTTGATTGTTTCCTTTGCTGTGTAGAAGGTTTTTTGGTTTGATATAGTCCCGTGTGTCTATTTTTGCTTCTGTTACCTGTGTATTTGAAGTCTTATCCAAAGAAACCCTTGCCCAGACCAATGCCATAAAGTTCTTTCCCTATATTTTCAAAATTTTAAAAACGAATATTAGATTTTTGGCAAAAGCTTTTGCTTAGATAGTTCAGGAATTGTCTCTTTGCCCACAAATCCTAAAATGTTTACTATCTCACTCTTCATATAAAAGATTGCTGATCTGTTTTATAATGTTCTGAGATTACAAATGCCCCTAGCTTAGATACATACCAGCAACAAACATTAATTTTGTATGCATTGGACTGGCTATCATTGGACAAATTTTGGCACAGGTGGCAATTTCAAACCTATTTTTGACGACATTTACCCTAAGCCATGCCTTTGTGTCCAATCAAATGCTTAGTTCAGTTTCATCTCAGAATTAAGGGAAAGTATCCAACCCTTGATTAATGACAATTGACCATTGATCAAAATCCAGAAACGTCAACTTGGAAAAGCACTATCTCTGCAAAACTTTCAGTCTTCATGGAGTTTTAATATTGTGCTTCTTTGAGGCCAGTCGCTTGCTCCCTTCATGTTTTCTCACTAAAATGCTAAATTGTATGCTTATTTATCTAAATGATATAATTTCAATAAGAATGATATTTAGTCATCTACGGGGGGTTAGTTTTGAAGTATGTTTGAGAAATAACTTGGGGGAAAATGAAGGAATTCTCTTGAAAAGATCATTTCTTTTTATAGCTAAAAAATCATTTGTAGGAAATGTTCCCTCTTTAGTTTCCAAACATCAGAAATTAATAAATTATGACCTTTAAATAATACAGCTTGATAAAATTTTCAAGGACCCAGGTTATTTTCTAAATAGCTACCTTGTATATATGTCAACATCTGTTTATTTCACATCTAAGTTTTTTTCTCTTTCCTTGCAGAGGGAATGTAACTAACCTTTTATAATGAAAATTTTATATTTGGCTGCATGCAGCTGGTTCTCTCTTTTTGAAATGATCCTCAACCTCTCTCTTTCCATCTGTTAAAAAATGTCAAAGATTTAATGATCAAAAAATAATTTAGTCATAGCATTGGGAGATATACCTAATGCTAAATGATGAGTTAATGGGTGCAGCACACCAGCACGGCACATGTATACATATGTAACTAACCTGCACATTGTGCACATGTACCCTAAAACTTAAAGTGTAATAATAATAAAATAAAATAATTTTTGCATGCAGAAAATGGAATGATGAAAAAATATTAACGACCATTGCCATTGCTTCCTACATGTTAATCAACAAAGTCAAATCACGAGACACAATGTCTAAATGCTTTGTATTTTTATAAAGCTTCTTTTTATAATTCTGGATTTTGTTCAAAATTTAAGTTATTCACTAGCATTCTATGCTTGGGTTTTAAATTGCCCTTTAATTGTAAACTGATTATTGATGTTCACTGTGGCAGATATATTTTTAGCCTGTTCATAGACTCCCAATTAATAATTATTTTTCCACTCCATGTAACAACAATGCGATTGTTTTAAAAATCAACTAATTCTGGTTTCTGGTCTAAGTTGGAGGAATTTAACAATTCTTAAGTAATGATACTGTATTTCTAAATAAAGTTTTCTTTATAAAAATTTAAAAAATAATAAGAATTTAGTCATTATATGTGCACACTCTAGCAATGTCTACTTCAGATAAACAGTCAAAAATATCTACCTGTAAAACATATATTAACTTCTGCTTCTTTTTTACATGTATGGAAATGTACATTTATACAATAAGCTTTAGGAAATATGATACAGGAATTATTTTTTTAAGTAAAGTTTATTTTAGCCCCTTTAACAATTTATTTGCCCATTTCCTCTTGTGAAGCATACTTTACAAATATAAAGAAAAGTTTCCCGGTGTATTAAAAATGGATACCCAAGATTGGAATCTGCTATATTCCAACATCAACCTTTGCAGCTCTGTCAGCAAAATCATTGCTGGTAGAAATTTTGCCATTCTGTCCTATGTGAGTTCTACATGAACTGCTAGTATTTGAATAGACAGTTGTAAAGCCTCTAATGAATCAGCTATCAATTTTCAACGAAATGTTTTAGTTCCCAACAAAGTAAAAAAACTCCCACATTTTTCCAAATTTGCCTTTTTGTGTGAGACACCAAACACATATGTATGTTCTATCTATCTATCTATCTATCTATCTATCTATCTATCTAGCTAGCTAGCTAGCTAGCTAGCTAGCTATTATCTATCTATCTATCTAGCTAGCTAGCTAGCTAGCTAGCTATTATCTATCTAGCTAGCTAGCTATCTAGCTATTATCTATCTATCTAGCTAGCTAGCTAGCTATTATCTATCTATCCATCTATTTAATCTATTTACTTTAAGTTCAGGACCAAAATTTCCAATTCTAGTAATTGCTATTAACTCAGCAACTTTTGCTATTTAATTCTAGAGAAAACACAAGCTTTCAAAATTTGATGAGATGTCTCTACATCATAAGACAATTTAATTTAGCCATTTTTATCCTGACACGTGACCCATCGGTAATTATTATTAAATCAGGATTTTGAACTGGAAAGTTAGATAAATTAACCTGGGTCCTAGTGACTTCTTCTATTACCATTGTTCAATCATTATCATCTATTCGATCAGGATAGGGTAAGAGAAGAGCAGTGTTTAGGCCTTCACATTTCTGAGACACAATATTAGGAATGGATAATGTTGCTGTTAAAAGCCAATCTGATGGGTAACTGAAGAATGCTGGGTTTCATGCACTTGCAAAATAGCGCTTGCAGCAAGTGGGTCATGGAAACAAATAAAGTGACCAAAAGTAAGAGCTTGAGCCTTTCAGTAAGTGTGGCAGCTGCTGCCACAGCTTAGAGGCCGCCAGGCATTCCCTGTGCCAGAGCACCTGGAATAAATAACAAATATGCTTTTTGTCCATAGCCTAATTCCAGCTTCTGAGTTAATAGTCCACTACCAGCCCTTTATTTTCATGACAAAAGAAGCTAAAAAGGTTTTTCAAAATGTGAAATCCTCAACTCTGAGGGAAAAGCTATTACCAGTTTTATTTCTTCAAATCCTTTTCAGATTCTAATGATCAAATGAGAGGATCTGAAGAATTCTCATGCATTTTCCCCATCAGAGGATTGGTCTGATGTCCAGCAAAAGCTGGACTTCACTATATGCAATAATCTACTCATCTCCCAAATTATTGATGTTCGCTGTTGTTGTTTTGGGGTTTTTTTTTTTACGTGTTTGTTAGTTTTATAATAGACCATTTTATTGGCAAAAGCAGCTTACCCCTATGTGTAACATATTGGGTCTTCGGCTGAAAACAGACATCTAAATATTTTACTTCAGTTTGGCAATTGCGTTTTGTCTAGTGAAGCCTTATTACCCTGCAAAGCAAGGAATTGAAATAAACCCAAAGTGGAGTTCAGTCTCTGATGCTACCAGAAAGTAATTTATATATGGAATTATTATAAATCACTCTAGTAAAACCAACTTCTTTATGTTTTCCAGTAAATCACTGAAGAAAATAGTTTGGGAATCCTAAAACTTTTGAGCAATCCCTTGCCAAAAACAGAACACTCGTTCATAATTAATGCAAATAAAAATTTGGAAATTTAGATTCATCTGCTAGAGACAGGCATCAAAGAAGGAAGGAAGGAAGAAAGGGAGGGAGGGAGGGAGGGAAAGAGGGAGACAGGGAGGGCAAGGAAAAATAGTTTTATAAAGCAAAACTTTGCAGACAACAAGGAAAGCAAGAGTTCAGAATATTTGCAGGATTAAGAGATACAGGAGTTAATAGAACAACAAATTTATTTTTCTATGATCTATGCATCTACATAGTGATCAAACATCCTTATTAATTTTAACTTTACTGGATATATGAGAGTATTACCGTGTGAGTGCACTTTAAAAAATTCTTGGTTTTCTTATTAGAATTGGCTTTGTTTCTTCTAACTGAGATCTTTTCAAAGGATATTGTTTAACAAATGGCCACGGCTACTACTTTTGATAAGCTATTTTTATTGGTTCTGTATCTTGGACTAAACCAGTATCATTATTCTGTAGGGTAAAGCCAACACAGGTTATTTCAGCCAGGTGTGCCTTTTCAGTATGGTGTAAACTTCCATTCCCTGTCCTGCCTATTTTCTTCCATAAGGCACAATGCAACTGAGTAAGATGCCTCTTATTATATAGTAACCAAATTAGGTGACTTTTTTTCTGAAAGAGTTCCATAGACACTCCGTTTGGAGTATAGAATACGGTAACTTTAAATTGCCCAGCAGTTCTCACTTCAATGAGTTTAAAGGAGAATCTAAATGAAGTAAGAAAACATGTTTCTCAGTCAAAGAACTGATCTTTATGGAATCTGCAGAGGAGACATATTAGGTAGGATAAAAAAAAAAAAAAAAAAAAAGCTGACCCAAAATGCCAATATCCTGTATTTCTCTATCATGACATAAAAAGTGCAAAATTACCAAGGAAATTTCAGAGTAAGTAGCACGAGTATCACCGGTTTCCACTTCCAAAATTCCCTTAGTTTGTTCATTTTAAACCATTTTTCAATTGCTCCTTAGCCTTCTGGGTTTTCAGATTCCCTTGTTCCAGCAATTCCCGTATCCTCTTCACCAGCTAACAATGTTGTGCTCTCATTCCTCTTTGCAGAGAAATACACTAATGAAGCGTCCTGTACATCTAAAAGCATCACCTTCTCCTTCTCAGGAGTCGTTTTGAGCCAAGAGATGCAGGGGAAGCAAAGGGAGTAGGGACAGAAAGAAGAATGGTTCAGTGAGAGAGAAGCTACCTTTATTTCTTGCATTTCTTCTTTCATTTTCAAAAATCTTTCCTTCTGGCTGTACACATCATTTTCATTCTTTTCTTCTTAGAATGATACTTATCCCATAAATACTAGTAATTCACTTGATTTGAATTAATCCCGATTAAGAAACCTAGTGAATATGCTAATTAATCCAAATCAAAAGAACCATCTTTGACCACTGCAAGAGTGGATTTTCATATACCCATTCCAATGTGACAGATTAATATTAGATTTTTTTGAGGAAGATCTACCACCAATATTGCTGTCTTCCCACATTTTTCCATCAAAGCCAACAGTCATCCTGATAAAATTTTAGAACCTCAATTACCTATGCTTATTCGATTGTAAAAATCCTGCATTTGGGGAGGGTGGTTCTTCTGCTCAGTATTGCAAAAGAGTGACAAGCTAGAAGGGAGATGCTGTGTAATTCAGGGTCTCCTACCTGACTGCTGTGTCTAAAGAGGTTCACTCAATTCGGAAACTGTCCGACCTCCTGTCTTCATCGTCAGACGTTTTGAGGAAATATAATTTTAAAAAGATTCTCCTCTCAGCCCAGAAAACCTCTCCACAGAAATGGAAAAGAAAGAAAACATTTCGTGAATAAGCTTAAAACTGGAATTTGAAGTGCATCACAGGCAATCTGCTAAAGAGATTGTAAAGAACGATAACAACAAAAACTTGCCATTTTATATAGCAAAATATATACAATTTATTCTTACTTCATACATGTTCTCAATATGAATAACAACTAGTGCTCAAGGAACAGGACTTAATAACACAATTTGTCAGAAATATTTCATCCTAAATACACCTGGAAATTGGAATAGCTACGTGTGTTTGATAATTGCCTTTATCAAAGGAAAATGAGGCCAGCTGCATTGGCTCACGCCTGTAATCCCAGCACTTTGGGAGGCCAAGGCAGGTGGATCACTTGAATCGGAGTTGGAGACCAGCCTGGGCAACATGGCGAAACCCGGTCTTAACAAAAATTAAAAAATCAAAAATCAAAAGATAATAAGCCGGGTGTGGTGGTGCATGCCTGTGCTACTCAGCCTCAGCTACTCAGGAGGCTGAGGTGGGAGTACCACCTAAGCCCGAGAGGCAGAGGTTGTGATGAGCCAAGATCGTACCACTGCACTCCAGCAGCCTGGGCTACAGAGAGACTGTCGCAAAAAAAAAAAAGGAAAACGAAAGTTCTCATAACCTCATGAGAAGAGATAGGTTTGCAACTTGAAGTTGGATGATAGCTGAAATTAGGCGCCTCATCTCCCATGGAAAGTGAGATACAAAAGTTATATATTCCTTTATTGAAATTCAATAGGAAGACTCTTAGGCCCCTGAGAAAAAGATTCCTGTGCTGTAAACTGACAAGAAGCTTATTTTGCTTTTTAAAAAGTTCACTTAGATCTCAAAAGGTCAGAGAAAAAAATAAAAACGTATCTAAAAGAAATATTTTAAGGAAAAAGAGGTAGGGGAAAGTCGCTCCTTCTAGAGCCAAGGACATTAATTAATTTTTTTTTTTTAGATTTTTATTTACCGTTTTAGTGTCTTTGGGTAATTATATACATCCAACCCTGTATACTCATACACATTTGCCCATGAACAAAGAAAATAATTAAATAATTATTGATATTCACAAGTTTTCTCTTTGTTCTGCAGGAAAAAAGGTTATCTGGTTAGTGGTGAAAATTAATAAAAATGGCTTATTATACTAGGTATAATAATTACAGAGAAACACTAATACATACATTGTTTATAGGGTAATAGGTATAAAATTATATTTGAAAGTATTATAGTTCCTTCAAACAGTAAATTTAATATGAAATACACATTGTTTCATATATGTTAAAGCTATAATTAAAATTTTCTAATTACCTATTTGAATACTCTTATGTTTGTGTATGTCTAAACGCATACATATGAAAGTATAATAACAAATAATTTTTACTGATATATGCATTTATTGATATATGCATTGATATACGATAAATTTTGTTGATATATGCATAAAATAGGAAAGGAATGAAATTAAAATTTTTCTCTATTTTGATTTTAAAATTATTTTAAATTTAAGTAATTTATAAAATTATTTTATTCCCAGATTAGGAGCGGTTCCTTTTGACATAGAATTCTTCTGTTAACTCTCCGTGTTTTTTGGCGCACTATCAAATAACTTTGAAAAGATTGCTTACTTTTGGAAAAAAAATTCTTATAATCATTGCTGCGTATTACTATGTGCTTTTGCAATGTTGCGTATAGTTATATCTTATTGTAAATATTACTCTATTGTATTGTATTGTATATACTTTTTCATTAGTAATTGCAACTTTAGCCTGGTTCACTCCTCTCACCTTCTAGCCGACATTTATTAAGGTGCTTATTCACAGATTTACCCTGGCTTTTTCACAGTTGCAAGCCAGAGTAGAAGACTACTTCCTCCACAAAGCCACTTTACACAAGTCTAAATGCTTTAAGTTTTGTCTAACGCCCTCTGACTACAAAGCCTCACAGTTCCTCATGGTGCATGTTCTTCTTCATTGAAACAAATAGTAAATCCAATTTTCATCATCTATGGATATATTCCTGGTAGTCTTTGGCTAGATGACTTTGACAGAAATCAGAAGAAAATGGAAGACTATCGAGAAAGTGTGGACATCAAAGAAATGATCATTGAAGTTATACAGTCAAGGAAGATATCCTGCAAAACCAAGGCAAAATCAAGTGTTTTCAGAAAAGATACACCAATTCTCTTGGTGTATTCCAAGAGAATACACCGCTATCTGACTCCACTAAAGAAATTATTAAAAGGATCCGGTAAAGAGAGTAATCACGTGATGCTAAGATAAAGAGTAACATTCAAAGTATTTAATACAGCTCCCAGTTTAAATCAATAATAATTATATTATTGTTAAATTAATGTTATATTAGTGATAAAATTATTAGTTTTAAAATTATTGTAATCTCCAAGGCATTTTCACACTCCGATTAAAAATGTAGTAATTGAATATGAAATTCTTTGAAAAGATTATATAATTTATGAGAGGTTCAGGCAATAGAGTTTAAAGTTAAGGAAATGATTTTTTTGCAGGCAGCATTTATGGTAAATGTTTACACTTCTACACTATTCTGAGCTATCTAAAGATTCCTTCCTACTAAAGCTACAACTTATATTGCATTATTTTAAGACCTTTTTGGCCTTATTATGCATTTTCTTGCTTAGATTTAATTTAACTTAGATTTCTACTTTGTGCACAATAGCTACTTAGTTCCAGGCATTCTTTACAGCTATGTAATTTGGACCAATTTATTTGGCTTCCTTAAATTAAAATTTGAGATAATAATACTTTCCTTAGAACACAACAAAGATTTAATGAAAAATTTGCACAAATAATGTACAACAGTGTCTGAAACACAATTGGTGTGTTGTGAGTATGAGTTCTTTTACTTCCCTTTCCCATGACTTGACTCCCTATTTCTACATATCACATGGACAAACTTCTTTATGTAGTGGTCCATAGAGTATATAACTGTATCCCAAAATTCTAGCTTGTATAGCTGCTAAGGAAGAGGTTCAAAACTTCAGTTTTTATACATGAGTCTGAAATTTAAGAAATAATAACTCAGGGTTGCATGATTTCATATGAGGCATTTTTTCTTAGACTCTGGTGGCAGTTTATACCACCAGTAAAAACAAAACATTTGCACTATACTCAGGGACAGAGTGGCATTGTTAAAATAAGAAGCCCCAGGATGGTCCTTTCTTCATTATTTTTCTACTTGTCTAGAAATGCAAAAGTTTTGCCAACCAGAAACCTGGGGATTTGTACCTCCAAGCACAAATCAACATTCTTAGGATGGTGATTCCTTTTTTCCTACTCCTCACTGCAAACCCACCCTACATCTGCCACATTGCTATCTTTTCTCTTTCTAGCAGAAGAGGGTAGCTTTCAGCAATCAACTGAAAAGAGACATGAATGGCAGAGAATAGAATGGAATGTATTCTTGAGCTTCAGGATTTTAGAAAAGTTTGTTGTTAAGATCTCATAAAATAATTGTCAAGGATTGTTTTCTATCTGCTCAGAAAGAGAAACAGAAAATGAGCCAGGATAAGAAACTGTCATTCCTCAGTCCGTTAGAGATATTCTACCAGAAAGCCACTTAGCACAGGAATTAGGCTAATAATTATACAACAATTCAACCCTATTGACAGAACTTACGTGGTCACAACTTCAATATTCAGAAAGAATAACAAGTGTATTAACAATAGGATACATTTTTAGAAAAGCTTGAATTTTGATACATCTCCATACATTGAATATCAATAGAAAGTAAAAAATGAACTATCAAAAATACTGCAGAACAAGAAGACAGTATCAGCCTAATTATATGAGGGAAGCATAAAACGTCAGCAAGTTATTTAGCTATGTGAATGTAAATTGTCACATTCATTGCTTCATTTAAAGCTGAAAATCACCCCACAGACTAGGTGCTTTTATTATCCCAATTTTACATATTAAGTACAATGATTAAATAACTTACCCAGAATTTCACGGGAAGTATGCATAGGGTCTACTATTAAAATCCAGAGAACATAAATTCGAAGTTAGTCCCGCATATAGTTAGATTTTGAAGAATTTTTACCATTATTTCCCTCAACATTTTTGACTGGAAGCTATTGCATTCTTATAATTACATTCATAGAGAACTGTGTGAAAGAAATCAGCAAAAGAACTGCTAACATTGGCTAATTCACCATATATTTATTAGGCAGCTGTTATATGCCAGTACAAGAAATCCTCATCCCTGTATGAGAGATGTATCTTCATAGTTAGAGTAATAGGTAATTGCTATCAACAAAATTACTGCATTCTAGTAGTATATGTTAAGAGTTATACCTAATATTAGATCATTAGCACCTTAAGAGCTTCATGTCACGGTCAATATAGTTTAAGTAGGAGAGAATAGAGTGAATGTCTAGAATGGGCCCAAATTTTGTCAAGACTAGATCTTCCATCAGTAGAGATGCCTCATTTAAGAATACATTAATGTGCATAAAAAATTAAGTTCTAAAACTTGTATTTGTTTCCAATTAGAACAAAAAATCACAATAAATTTTAAATTTGGCAAATATTGAAATTATTACCACAGGCAAAAACAACTTTAATCTTTCATCTTCTTGAAATACCTATTTAATATATATCCTTCATTTTTTTGCTGATTATTGTTTGATTGTCTTTCCTATAAAAATGCTTTTGTAAGACAATTTCTATACAGACAATATTGTCAGTCTTCTATATGTCCATTATATATTTTTATTAGTCACATGAATAATAATTTGTTGACTTTCACAAATAGTTTTTGTTGATGTCATGTAAGTTTTTAATATTATTGCTAAAATTAGAAAAATTTCTATCAACTTATTTTTGCTTTTTAATTTTCAGCTGTTACAGATAAAGTCAGTGTATTTTCTCTAAAAGTTCTGTGCCTTAAACACACAGGAATTCTGATAAAGTTTTTTTTTAATTTTCTAGCAAAAAGGAACAAAATATATACTATTTATATTTATAATTATATACACTGCATAATTTAGATTTTTCTGTTTTGATTTCAATTATGGCTAAACATTGATGAGAAGTGAATATGGCCAGGTGCGGTGGCTCGCACCTGTAATACCAACACTTTGGGAGGTCGAGGCAGGTTGATCACAAGGTCAGGAGTTCGAGACGAGCCTGGCCAACATGGTGAAACCTCGTCTCTACTAAAAATACAAAAATTAGCTGGGCATGGTGGTATGCGCCTGTAGTCCCAGCTATTCAGGAGGCTGAGACAGGAGAATCATTTGAACCCGGGAGGCAGAGGCTGTGGTTAGCCGAGATTGCACCACTGCACTCCAGCCTGGGGAACAGAGCCAGACTCCGTCTCAAACAAACAAACAAACAAAAAAAGACTGAAGATTGGGAGAATTTTCCACATACCGCTTTCTCATAACCAAACACTTTGTATCAAGTTTTTTCTCTATCATTTCCGTATTTCCAGTGCTAAGTACCATACGGCATATATATATGTGTGTACCATATGGTACCGTATATAAATACCATATGGCATATATATATACATATTCCCCATATTTCCAGTGCTAAGTACCATACAGCATATGTATACTGTGCTACAACCTTTGATGCTACACACAAATAAAATAACACCAAATGAAACAACACACTAGGTGTTATGAGGTATTATGAGAGAGATTTAAGCCCAGGAGGTTTAGCAATAATTTATGTTTTCATAGAAAGACTACAAAATATATTAAAACATAGTAAATACATATGTACATTTATGGATAAATATACAGAGGTATATGTATAAAGTGTGTGTGAGTGTGTGTGTGTAGAGAGATAGACATCCTGACATTCAAATTTACCTGAACTGACTCCAAACTTTCCTAAGGACATTTCTATAAAGAGCACCATAGAGGTGAAGGTGATTTAGAAAATAAAGAAGTTTTAATCAATTTTAGTAAAAATATATTATTTTTATAGATTGTACAAAAACCTGTAGGCATATGAACATTTTGCTAAGACCCCTCCAGTAGGATGAGCTCTGTGTGAGTGTGCAAAATTAGGAAACAGTCCCCACAAGACCACCTTCACTTCTGACAAGTGCAGTTTGTTGGTCCCAAAGGCTACCATCACTTCTGAATCCAATAAGAAGTGTATGGGTCTTCAAGAAAACTCTTAGTTGCAGTAATTTAGCAGAAAGACTCACAAAACTCACTGAAAGCTGTTATACTCACAGTTATAGTTTTTTGCAATGAGAGTACACACACTAAAATCTGTGAAGGGAAGAAACAGCTGGGGCAGATTTCAGGAAAGCTCTATATTTGGAGCTTCCAGTTGTTCTCTCCCTGTGGAGTCATACACAGCAGTAACTTTCCTGGCAACAACGTGACAATGTTCAGGCCAACCAGTGGAGGTTACCTGAGGCTTGGTTCCAGATTCATTAGTGGAGCTCTGTCATATAGAAGTGCCTGACTCTCCACATGGCTGTCCCAAGTCTCCAGCTCTTCCCCAGATTGATTTAATCCCAGGTGACCCAAAGAATCACAAGTCACATTGTTAGACTCTCTGTCTTGGCCGAAGACTCTCAGTTTAAAGATACTTTTAACAGGCAGATATTGCAAAGGCTTAGAGATTGCCTCCCAGGAGCCGAGGACAAAGACTAGACCTCTCTTTGGGCAAAGTTAAATTCCTTACTACATAAAGTGATAGAACTTCTGAAGCTGAAGTTCTATTGGTTTCACATTAAATCTGCTACTGCTGGGAACATTCTAAGTGATTAATAATATCTATTGAATAAATGGATCTTTTCTGTGCTTGCCTATACCTTTTAATCCTTAGAAAATCTAGGTTGAAAATAAAAATCTACATTATCTGTAATATATAGCATAACTCTTTATACAAAATAAGTGAATTGAAGATATAGTGGGATATCTTAGTCATTAAAAAAGCTTCACGTAAATCCGTGAATATTCTGGCACCCATGTATAAAAATAGCATTAAGTGAATCATAGTCAATGTTCATTTTACTGTATCAAATTTATTATTTATGAATGGTACCAAAGTGGGTGGTAAAATATTCATAATTATAATTCAATTGTAAATTCTCTCATATATAGTATTTCAATTATTTTTTACAAAATAGTTTATGAAAACAAATTTTAAGTGGTTTTGGTGCATTAAATAAATTTTTGATTACCATGAATGTTGCACACTGTCGAGAATAGTTCTGATGTTTAATAAGTATTAATAGCAAGAACCTAAAAATGATGAATGAAAGTCACATAATAAATGACTTTGAACTGAAGGGTCCAATAGAGTAAATGATCTAGATATAGTCAACCAGATAAGACAAAATAAATTGTATCTGTAGCAGTTTTTAATTGAAAGCTATGGAGAATAAAATTGATCATCTTGGCCGGGCGCGGTGGCTCACGCCTGTAATCCCAGCACTTTGGGAGGCCGAGGTGGGAGGATCACGAGGTCAGGAGATAGAGACCATCCTGGCTAACACAGTGAAACCCCGTCTCTACCAAAAATACAAAAAATTATCCGGGTGTTGTGGCAGGCGCCTGTAGTCCCAGCTACTTGGGAGGCTGAGGCAGGAGAATGGCGTGATCCCGAGACGGAGCTTGGAGTGAGCCGAGGTCGTGCCACTGCACTCCAGCCTGGGTAACAGAGCAAGACTCCATCTAAAAAAAAAAAAAAAAAAATCTTATGTAGAAATATGATTTATTGAAAGAACATGAATTTCTATGAAATATGGAGATCTTTGTTTGGAAAATGGGTAGTGACATATGGAGGCTACTCATCCATTGTCATTGCCAAATCCTATATGTAGTATCAACATGCCATTAGAGAAAATGTGTATATGGAAGGAATATCCCATAATGAGTAAATAAGTGATTTAATCTAATTAAAAGGGACACTTACTATACCATAAAAGCTCCTCAACATCCATATAATAACCATTGTAGAGTTTATGAACTCAAAGTTGATGACTTCAGGAAAATTTCCTACATTGTGGTGCTATTACACGGAACAGCATAGGTGAAATGATAGGACTGTTGTTGAACTGATGCATAGTCTCCATTTCATCTACCTTGGTCAAAATGTTCATGAATCTATTGTTTATTATGGAGACAGCTGGAGATAGCAATCTTCTTCTCCAACAGATAATTGAAAGAGTCCCCTACATTCAGCAACATTTACTGAGCATTTACAAAGTATATTGAAATACTCATATTTTAAACGTTTAATCTCTGTGAATTTTTTCTCTACTTCTCTAAAAATTCTGGACATTAATCCACTAATCTTGCTTGTTTCAAAAACCTTAAACATAAAAATAATCTATTTGACAATGACTCTAAACTTATATTGAATTTATTTCAGAACATTTTTCCTTCAATAAGAAATGGGCAATGAATTATGGCACCTAATTTTCTCCACTGAAAGGATTTCCCTCTCCACTGTCCTTCAGATATATCCAGGAGTAGATCTATCTTATTTTAGGAAAACAGTCAATTTCCAGTTGTTGATAATTTATGCAGAGTAACCCTACTCCAATTAACTGTCATTAGGAACACCACAAACAATAGGAGTTGAGGAGGTATTCTCAACTGCCCCTACAACCTGCCAGTAGGGCATGGCTTTGTTCTACAAGACCATAAGCCACTTCTGTGTTTCTACATTTAGGCATGACATAGTTTCAGTAAAACCTCCAAGTATATCTTAGTAAATGTCAAAAACCTTGTGTATACAAGTCGTAAAATCCAAAGGATAGAAATTTTAGTCTGGACTCCTCTTGGATTTATCTCCTCTTTTGTGCCACAAAGTTGCTGTTTATTGAATTATATAACAAATGGATCAAAACAGCATGAAATTATCTGATATGGGTATGTATCATATTCGGAGAGCCATGAAGTTACCTGCCTTAACCTTGTATTAGAGGTTGCAAGGTAGAGCAACATGCCTCTCCATAATCTTCTCTAAGGTTATAGGTTCTGACATTTTGGCTTTATCTCACATATCTTAATATTCATGTACCTGTAAAGAAACATATTAATTATCTATTAATTCCTGCCATCCACATCTTCCCAGAATGATGTTATCAAAACAGTGACCTGTAATGTACTTTGGAATGGTGAAATCACTAGGTTTTATTGCATTTAAATTGTATCACAGGGTAATAGAATGAATGTAATCTTTGACAAGACTTTCATGAAAATTGTGATCTCTGAAAGGCAGAAGAAAACTCAATGTAACTTTGTGCTATGGGATAAAAGAAGTTGATGTGGAGGTGGGGGGTTGAATGGGGTAGACACACTTTCGATTCAGTCGGTGTGTGCCAGATACACTTTTCTTTACAATGATTCAACCGGAAATGTGCTAAGATCACAATCCCTGAATGTCTCGTTATCTAAGCAAAACAAAAAAAGAGTAGATGTGCACCAAGTAAGTATGAGTGACAAAATTACAATTAGGTGTAAGTTTTAATGAATATATTTAGTTTGTTAAATATAAAACATATTTAAAACCATAAGAGAGCTTAGTTTTATGGAAACAAAATTTACTTAAAAAATTATTGTGGACAAAATGACATTTGAAAAAAATGATAATATACCTTATAAAGACAAAGTAATTTAAAAGGCATAGGAGAAATAAACGAAGCTTTATTAAATCTGAGCAAAACTGTACTGGAAGACAGAATTGAGGAAATAAGTCAAAATGAAGTATAGGGAAAATAGAGATGAATAATATAAAACACATATTAAGAGGCATAAAAAAGATTGAGAAAGGGAAATGGAAAAAATAGAAGATATTTCAGAGAAAAATTACCAGAGACTCCTAGAACTGATTGACTTCATGAACTCACAACACAAATTATATAAGGAAATAAAAATGAAGCCATTCATGCTAATACCTTATGAAACTGGAGAAAATAAAAGAATACAAGGATGCCTTAAAGCAATATACAGAAAAAGAAAAACACTTTTAAGAATGGCAACTAATGTGTGAGCAGATATCTCAAAAATGAAAAAGAAGTAAATACAACGAAAAATTTTTTTCATATATTGAGAAAAGTTTTATTTTAAATAACATAACCATTTTCAATAGCTTTCCACAAATGATTAAAAATTTAATTACAGACAGAAGCACATGAAACAATATTAATGTCAGGCTAAATATTATTAAGTAATGAAAAGCATATATAAAAAGCAAATAAGTAATATATACATTGTATATAATAATCTATGTATAATAATGAAATCATTGATTCAGAGAATACTGAGATGTAATCATGTATCATGTAAACACAAACAGCGATATATTATTAATAAAATAATTATCATTAAAAAGAACAAGAACATAGAAGAAATAAATATTATTTTGCAACAGAAAGCAAAATCTACACCAACGAATTAATATAGATTACTTTCATCAGTTATATATTTATCACTATTTTTCCTGTATTAATCCAGAAGAAATACCTAAACAAATACTAAAAACATCATCTAAATTCTAAATAGTAGTATAATTAGAAGTAAATAATGAGAAATCCAGAAAATATCTCTATATTTGAAAGTAAAACATGTATAACTTATGCATTTGAACACAAATACAGATATTTCTGAACGCAACAAATTGAAAAGTGGGAAAAATTTAGAATTTAATGAAAACAAAATATCACATATGAAATATAGTTTAAAGAATTATTTAGAGAGAAATTCATCATCTTGAAAGGATAGAGTAAAAGAAGACTGAAAAATTAATGATCTAAACATGTTAATTTATGAAATTAGAAAAAGAAAAATGGTACAAACCTAAAGAACTTGATGAACAGATATAATATATATGATAATATTTATTAATATAGAGAAAATCAGGAAAACATAAAGAAGATTAACAAAGCTAGCATTTTTCTTGGAAAATATTAATAAAACGTCATTTTTTATCAAGTATGCTATACACATTAGAATCATGTGGGTAGCTTTTCAAAACATCTTATGTCAAGGTCATATTCCATAGCGATCAAATCAGAATCTCTGAAGGATAAACCCAGCCCTCAGAATTCTTTGCATCTTCCCAAGTAATTCCAATAAGCAGTCAAATTTGAAAAACGTGGAAATGGACACAATTCCAGTTTGGTATTAAAAGAAAAAGAGAAATGACATTGAGAGAGAGAGATGATGGAATGATGGAACGTAAAGAAAGAAAAAGCAGTGTTCCACAGATATGGCACTAAGGTATTATTTAAAATTATAAGCTGTCTTTTGAATAAGTTGATAGAATCTCTGAATTTATTAATTAGTATAAATAATGATAAAACAATTTAAAATATTCATGTACCAAAACCTGGATGATTCTTAAGTTGTTTTCTACAATGTCTTAAAAAAATAGGAAACCCACAGAAAGAAAGAAAGGAGGGGGGCAGAATAAAAGTGAGAGGCGGGGAAAGGAAATGTCTAAAACCTATTTTGTTTTCTGATATAGATGTTAATAAGAACATCAGTTAAGGATAGCACAAGAAAGAAAAATAAATTAAATTTGTCTAACTTAACATTAATTGAATACCACAAAATAAAATATCAGCAAACCAAATAATAATTATGATTTTTTTCAAAAGGCAAAAGAGGATCAAGGTAAAATTTATTAATATGGTACAACATATGGCAGGAATTGAAAGCTATTTTCTAGTATCCATCTGCCAGTTCTTCCATGTGACTAAACACAACCTACTAAACTATTTGACCTACACTTGTCACTAAATGCGGCCACGTGAATTATTAATAATACTAGAATTTGTCTTCAGTAGGTTTAGTGGCAGTTTAGAATTTATATATTTCATTAACTGCAAGTAGAATATTAAATACATTTCCTGTGTTACCCAGGAATCTGGTTGTTCAGTAGGGCATTCATTAATAGTTGGTTTATGTAAAGAAAAAAATACAGTCTTTTAAAATACTTAGATTTATTAAAATATTTAAAACTGATTTCTCTAATTCAAAGAAAAAAATCTATTCAGTGTTTAAATGACAAAGCAATTCGCTAGCCCCTAAACAAGGCACAAAGATGAGTGAAAATACTCCATTCCTCAGGACATGATACATCCTACAGGAGGGAGAAAATGCATGGGTATCCCTTATTGGAAAAAGGAGTAAAAACTGTTATCAGAGAAGTGAAAGTGCTCCTGGAGCTTAGTAGTAATAGGTAATACTCTTTGTATGGAGAGACCTCTTCATGGAGAAGGTGGCTTTAATATGGTCCTTTAAATATAACACTTAAAAGTCTGATTCATGCAAAAATGTCATGGAAACAGCTATTCTGTAACATGTTTGTCTAAAACATTATTTTGTTTTGCACATGAACACATTTATTTAGTGAACTTCATGTGCTGGCAATACTTTTTCCATGACCCTTTTACTCACTACACAATAACTTTAAATCTTACTAAAAAGTTATTAATAATAAGTAAGTTATTTGTTAGAGATGGTATATCTACAATCATCAGTTAATCATGGAAAATAAACTTACATATGCTCAGATGGTTTTATAAGTCAGAAAGGTGAATTATAGGCATTTAGGTAATTTTTAAGGTAGATACATAACTGTATTTTTAAATTAATCTCATATTTTAATAATAGATTGGTTTGGTTTCATTATGTCTAAAGATTTCTCTTTATATATAAAAGGTGGTGCATTTAAAGAGGATGATGGATTTAACATATTCTCCACAGTGCACTTTACACATGCTAAAGATATACTACATGTTTCAGGACCTATCCTAGAACATCTTTGAAGAGACAATTTGAAATATTGCTTTTATTAATATTCTGTGAGATTTTGAGAGCTTATACAGACACTTAAAAATTGGAGTTGGTTACCCTCAAGGAAGAGCAGATGTTTTGACATACGTTGAGATGAGTACTCTGAACTAGAAATTCAAATCTCCTTCTGGAAAACTTTTTGTGCTAACATATGGTAGACAATGAATCTTAAAAACCATTGGCTATGGACTTGACAGAAAAATGGGATTAGTTAAGATTTATTTACAGAGATTAACCAAATTGAGCATAGAAACGAATGGAATTGGCTATATTCCTCTGATTTTCAAATGATTGGCAAAAATTCCTTCAATCTTTCCAAAAAAATTGTTTAAACTCACTGAATTTTACATGCAATATCTGCCTTTGTTAAATCATGTAGAACACTTTTCTTGCCTACAACATCATTAGCAGTTCTAAGAAGAATATAAATTTGTAGTTCCCAAATTGCAGGAAAAATGCTCAAATTTGAATAATTTTACTCACTTTTCTTCACTATCATAAAAAATGATGGATTCACAACATAACAATATCCACATTTAAATGGCATCAAACAAAATCATATCCTTTCTATGTTGCTGATGATAATTACGTATGAAAATATCTCTCCATTTTTGTAGATTTACATTTATGTAATTTAAAGGTTTAAAATAAGAAGTGCATATTTGTCAGCTATTATTTTAACAAGCTAAAATTTATATAGAACAAGTGTGCATTTAACAAGATGTATGGTTTTTATTTTCTTTCCTGGAGATATGTCATGGGTATATGACAAAAATAGAAACCGTAATCATGCTTCCCTCTGTTTAAATGACACTTTATTGTCCTTTCTTTCTTTTTTCTGTTTTTTTAAAAACTATTTTACACTAAATATTTTTTGGAAAGCATTAGAAACACAGGATTTGTTTTCAGCACCCTCTACAGGAATACTTCAAATTTAACTAATAATGATTCAACAATGGTTGATACATAATAGATTCCCCCTACATTTAAGAAGAGAAATTACAGGTAAAACATTGGTAATCAGTACTCTTTGGCTGATGTACTTAAATGAGAAAGTGTACCTAATAGTAGAAGCTATTTTAGTATGAATCATAATGGAGTTAAATTATCCAAATATCTCCATGATCCCAGAATTAATATTTTGTTGGTACACTTAACACTTTAATTCTATTTTTCTCTACGAAGCATTGAAAATGTCACTCTTGTTTGGAATTAAGTATTTTTTTAACTTTTAAGTTTGGAGGTACATGTGCAGTTTTGTTACACAGGTAAATGTATGTCATTCCTGGGAGTCATTGTACACATTATTTCATCACCCATCTATTAAGCCTAGTATTCATTAGGTATTTTCCCTGATCCTCTCCCTCCTGTCACCTTCCACCCTCTGATAGGCCCTAGTGTGTGTTGTTCCCCTCTATATGTCCATGGGTTCTCATCATTTACCTGTCACTTCTGAGTGAGAATATGCAGTATTTGGTTTTCTGTTCAAGTGGTAGTTTGCTAAGACTAACAGCCTTCTGACCATCAGAGAAACTCAAATCAAACCACAGTGAGACACCATCTTACACCAGTGAGTGGGGTTATTACTAAAAACCCAAGAAAATAACAGATGCTGACAAAAGTTGTGGATAAAAAGGAATGCTTATACACTGTTAGTGGGAGTGTAAATTAGTTGGGCCATTGTAGAAGACATTGTGGCGATTCCTCAAAGACTTAAAGACAGAAATACCATTTGAACCAGCAATCCCATTACTGGGTATATACCCAAAGGAATATAAGTTGTTTTGTTGTAAAGACACGTGCACGTGTATGTTCAATGCAGGACTGTTCAATGCAGGAAAGATAGGGAATCAACCTAAATGCCCATCAATGATAGACTGGATAAGTAAAATATGGTACATATACACAATGGAATACTATGTGGCCATAAGATTAACAAGATCATGTCATCAGCAGGGACATGGATGGAGCTTGAACTAAGCACTAAGGAAAAATGTTTAAAACTAATCCTAAACTAAATTTTTGGTGTCTTAATAGATTACTGTAATAAAGAACATTGTAGTCATCATATTCTGCATATTCCAGGCCAAAATTTTCCCCATAGACATATTGTCTCCATTGCAGAATTTTTAACTTTTGAAGAGCATACACTCAAGTTTTCTGTGGTGCAGAGTACCAGAATTACTTTGAAAACTGTTTTTTCTAAGTATAATTGTTATCTTGACCAAAACTGCAAGCAAGAGTTTGTTTTGTTCTGTTTTGTCTCTGGATCCACTGATTATTATGACTAATTCTTATAGGTTGGCAATAAATATTTATTTTGAGCAAATGTGATGAGGTGATACTCAAAACTCTGAAGTCTCCTTGACAATCACTTTTCTAGACACATTCTATCAATCACTCATCTTCTAATCCTCAAGTGTTTATGATCTGTGATTGATCTTTGACCAAGCAGTGAACATAGTAATGTGTTTATATTAATTCACCTAATCATAAGTTGACTTTTTCATGGATTTGGGGGTACTTAAAAGTTTTATAGAATTTACATGTAGCTTCTAAATATAATTTTTCTAACTTCAAAATTCATGTGGAATAGTAAAAACAATTACTATGTCTAACAGACACATTAATTTGGAATGTAAAATCTGCCACTTAGTATCTGTGTGATTTTTAGGCGATTGAATATACTTCTGTGAGTGATACGGTTTGGCTGTGTCCCTGCCCAATCTCATCTTGAATTGTAGCTCCCATAATTTCCAAGTGTCATGAGACGGACCTGGTGGGAGGAAATTGAATCATGGGGGTGGGTCTTTCCTGTGCTCTTCTCTTTATAGTGAATAAGTCTCATGAGATCTGATGGTTCTATAAAGGGGAGTTTGCGTGCACACAAACTCTCTTGCCTGCCGACATGTAAGACATCTCTTGCTCTTATGCCATGACTGTGAGGCTTCCCAGCTATATGGAACTGTGAGACAATTAAACTGCTTTCCTTTATAAACTACCCAGTATCAGATATGACTTTATAAGCATTGTGAGAACAGACTAATACACTGAGACTCAGATTCTTCATCCATAAAGAGGAAATAACACCAACTCTTCAGAACTATGGTATATGTAAAATTCCTCAGCACTCAATACAGTTTGGTTTCCTGTTTCTGCTTCTAGGTCAATATCTCTTCAAAAAATCCAGTATTAACCCTCTGACATCCCGAATCTGAAAAATTAAAATTAAAAAAAACCATTTGTACAATTGAACTAAGAATCCACTCACATTGTCTTAATTTTTATTATGTATCTTGGGATTACACAATTTGGAGATGATGTTAATGAATTTTCACACTAGATAAATGATCCAAAATGCAACCCATTTGTCATGCAAATCAAATTATTTGATTTAAAATCCTCGCTGTAGAGCTCTTTAAGGATTTTAGCGAAAGGTACTTGAAACACTATAAGAATTGTATTTTATTTAAATATTAAAACTACCTCAAAATATTTTCACAACTAAAAAAATGTTAACCACATTATATATCACTTTGTTCTATTATTGTTACTTGTTTACTTGTATTATCTCTCTGTTAACAAAATTAAATTTCAAACTGGTAGAACTTTATCACAAATGAGGAAGGTTGGGTTGTAGAAAAGAATTATACTTTCAACTGAACCGCTCGGGTAATTTTTTATATAATTGCAAACACAGCTGAGGAAATAATCAGTGAACTTAAGTACAGGCAATTTGGTAGAAATAATTCATTAAAAGTGAGGAAAATATATAAAAAGCAAAACACAAAAAACAAGATTTATAAAAATTACAGCGTTCTAAGGATATAAAAAAAATCAAACAGAAAGACACAAGTTTAAGTGAAATCTCTGAATGATGAGAGAGAAGTGCAAAAGCGAAAAAAAAGGAAAAGATAATGGCTAAGAATTTTCGAAAATAATAAAGGACGTTAAAATAAAATTCAATAACTTTAGAGAACCCCGAAGAAGAAAAACACAAAAACATATAAGAACAACACAACCATAATACGGCCTATGCCAACTGATAAATGCAATGGTAAAGAGAAAACCTTGAAGGCATCAAAATATTACATGCAGAAAACAAGGGGATAAATGTTTTCTGTCAGACAAATAAAAGCTGTGAGAATATATTGTCAGCAGATCTAAAGAAATATTCAAGAATCCTCCTTTCATAAAGTAAATATGACACCACGTCAAAATCTGATTCTATTCAATGAATAACAATCTCTGAAAATGGTAAAAAAAAAAGACAATAAATATATAGTTTTGTCTTATAGAAATTCATCTCTATAAAGAAAAAATAGTAAAAATTATTTAAGTGGTAATATTAGAAATAAAAGTAAAATGTATGACTAAAACAGCACAGAAAGAGAAGAATTAGGTTTATCCTGTTGAAAGTTTAACACTATTTTTTAAAGCTGTAAATAAATACTAGTCCAACAGTGAAGGATAAGTGGAATGAAAAAAAGAATACGTAACCTAAAAGCTAGCATCTAAAGTAGAAAAAGGGAATAAATAACGGATAAAAGAAATAAAAAGTGATAAGATGGCATAATTAATTTAAACATGTCAATAATCGAGTTACATATAAACAAGGTAAAGACTCAATTAATGCTATTTATGTCGAATTTGATTTAATAAACCACATCTATTTGTTTTTAATATTGAAACCCAATTTAAACATAAATGTATGGAAATGTTAAAAGTAATAATGTGGAAAATATAATATGCAAATATGAAGCCAAGAGAATTGGAGTGGCTATACAAATATATAAAAAGTAGAATTCAGAATAAGAAATATTACCAGAAATTAGTCAGTTTATGAAAAAGATAAAATAATTCTAACAAAGCTTTCAAAGACATGAAGCAAAACGTGATAGAACTGAAAGAGAAATTTTCCAAAACCGCAATTATAGCTGTAGTTGGACTTATTTCTATTATTCTCTCTGAAATCTACAGACCAAGTAGACAAACAGTAAAAATTTAGAATACCTGATAAACATAAGTTAACCTAAATGACATCTATAAATCTAACAAACAAAAACAAAATGCACATAGAAAAAAACGCTTTTCAAATATTTGCTAATATAGAACACTTTCTGGGCCATCAAACAAATGTCAACAAATTTGAAAGAATTGAAAATAACCAAACTGTATTTTCTGAATACAATGGAATTATACTATCAATAAAAAATAGAAAGATATCTAGAAAATTCAAAATGTCTAGAAACAAAACAAATACCTTTAAGGAACTCATGGATTAAACGGGAATTCATAAAGAAAATTAGAAAATATTTTTGAAATGAATAAAAATGAAAACAACATATCACAGTTTGTGGGACATGGATAAAGTAGCACTTAACAATATTGTCTTAGTTCAGATCCTATAAAAACATTTCAAAGACTAGGTGGCTTATAAACAAGAAAAAATTATTTCTCAAACTTCTATGGCTTAAAGTCCAATATTAGAGTGCTGGCATGATCAGATGGCAAACTTCTCCTCGTATCCTCCCATAGCAGAAAGAGAGCAAGCTAAATCTCTGGCCTGTTTTCTTAAAGGGTATTAATCCCATTCATAAGGACTCAATACATATGCCAAAGGCCACAACTCCAAATACTGTCATTTTGAGATTAGATTTTAAAATATGAATATTAGGAGACACAAACATTCAGTCCATAACAAAGATGATACAGCATTAAACGTTTATATTGAAAGAAAGAATGGTCTCAAATCAAGTATCTAACTATTCATGCTAAGCAATGATTAGAAAGGGAGTCAACTAATTTCAAAGCAAATGAAAGACAGGAAATGATAAAGATAAAAGTAGAAAAAGTGAAACATAAAACAGAAAAAATAAAAACAATACGTGCTTTTTTTTTTAAATAATCAATGAAATTGATCATTCTCTAGCCAGAGCAATCAAGAAACTCAAATCCACAAGAAAAAATGAAAAGTACTATTATAGAATGATAGATATATCATTAAATAGAGTATGTTTATTTATAATTTTTCTCATTTCTTCTCTTAGTTCTATTAAATTATGATTATATAGAGCAATAATTACAATACTCTTTTTAGTTTTATAACACAAATTGATGTAATACATATGGCAATAATAGAATAAAAGAAAATTAATAGGGAGATATAATAGAGCAAACTTGCTAGTTGTTTTGGAATTAAGTCGGTATTAATGTGAAGTAGATGTTAACACACGAAAAGACATACTGCAAATCATAGGGCAAATATGTAGTGAATCAACAGAAGACATAAATGGCATGCTAAGAAACATTTGTTTTATGTAAAAGAAGTTAATAGAAGAAAATAGCAACAGAGGCAAGAGACATAGAAAAAAACAGCAAAATGCCAGTGAAAAGTCAAATTGCTTCAATCGTGATGTGAAAAGACTAAAATTGTAAATTGGATTAAAAGCAAGATCCCACTTTACCAATTAGGAAATACAGACATGTTTAGATTCAAAGATTCAAGCTCACGTTTACCAACATGTTACTGTTTTTTAAATTATACTTTAAGTTCTAGGGTACATGTGCACAACTTGCAGGTTTGTTACATGTATATACCCGTGCCATGTTGGTGTGCTGCACCCATTAACTCGTCATTTACATTAAGTTTATCTCCTAATGCTATCCCTCCCCCATCCCCTAACACCACATCAGGCCCCAGTGTGTGATGTTCCCCTTCCTGTGTCCAAGTGTTCTCATTGTTCAATTCCCACCTATGAGTGAGAATATGCGGTGTTTGGTTTTTTGTCCCTGCAATAGTTTGCTGAGAATGATGGTTTCCAGCTTTATCCATGTCCCTACAAAGGACATGAACTCATCCTTTTTTATGGCTGCATAATAATCCAAGGTGTATATGTGCCACATTTTCTTTTTTTTTTTTTTTTTTTTGAGACAGAGTCTCGCTCCGTCGCCCAGGGTGGAGTGCAGTGGCGCGATCTCGGCTCACTGCAAGCTCCGCCTCCTGGGTTCACGCCATTCTCCTGCCTCAGCCTCCCAAGTAGCTGGGACTACAGGCGCCCGCCACCACGCCCGGCTAATTTTTTTTTTGTATTTTTAGTAGAGACGGGGTTTCACCTTGTTAGCCAAGATGGTCTCCATCTCCTGACCTCGTGATCCACCCGCCTCAGCCTTCCAAAGTGCTGGGATTACAGGCGTGAGCCACCGCGCCCGGCCGTGCCACATTTTCTTAATCCAGTCTATCATTCATGGACATTTGGGTTGATTCCAAGTCTTTGCTATTGTCAATAGTGCCACAATAAACATACATGTGCATGTGTCTTTATAGCAGCATGATTTATAATCCTTCAGGTATATACCCAGTAATGGGATGGCTGGGTCAAATAGTATTTCTAGTTCTAGATCCTTGAGGAATCGCCACACTGTCTTCCACAATGATTGAACCAGTTTACAGTCCCACCAACAGTGTAAAAGTGTTCCTATTTCTCCACATCCTCTCCAGCACCTGTTGTTTCCTGACTTTTTAATGATCACCATTCTAACTGGTGTGAGATGGTATCTCATTGTGGTTTTGATTTGCATTTATCTGATGGCCATTGATGATGAGCATTTTTTCATGTGTCTGTTGCCTGCATAAATGTCTTCTTTTGAGAAGTGTCTGTTCATATCCTTCGCCCACTTTTTGATGGAGTTGTTTGTTTTTTTCTTGTAAATTTGTTTGAGTTCTTTGTAGATTCTGGATATTAGCCCTTTGTCAGATGAGTAGATTGCAAACATTTTCTCCCATTCTGTAGGTTGCCTGTTCACTCTGATGGTAGTTTCTTTTGCTGTGCAGAAGCTCTTTAGTTTAATTAGATCCCATTTGTCAATTTTGGCTTTGTTGCCATTGCTTTTGGTGTTTTAGACATGAAGTCCTTGTCCCTGCCTATGTCCTGAATAGTATTGCCTAGGTTTTATTCTAGGGTTTTTGTGGTTTTAGGTCTGACATTTAAGTCTTTAATCCATCTTGAATTAATTTTTGTATAAGGTGTAAGGAAGGGATCCAGTTTTAGCTTTCTACATATGCCTAGCCAGTTTTCCCAGCACCATTTATTAAATAGGGAATCCTTTCCCCATTGCTTGTTTTTGTCAAGTTTGTCAAAGATCAGATGGTTGTAGATGTGTGGTATTATTTCTGAGGACTCTGTTCTGTTCCATTGATCTATATCTCTGTTTTGGTACCAGTACCATGCTGTTTTGGTTACTGTGGCCTTGTAGTATAGTTTGAAGTCAGGTAGTGTGGTGCCTCCAGCTTTGTTCTTTTGGCTTAGGATTGACTTGGCAATGCAGGCTCTTTTTTTTTTTGGTTCCGTATGAACTTTAAAGTAGTTTTTTCCAATTCTGTGAAGAAAGTCATTGGTAGCTTGATGGGGATGGCATTAAATCTATAAATTGTCTTGGGCAGCATGGCCATTTTCATGATATTTATTCCTCCTATCCTCCATGAACATATTACTATTTTTTACATTTATCAATATCATGTTAAATCTTTTCAGTCTTCTCAGATTTAAACTACACATTTAAGAAGTTAACATAGTTTATTAAAAGTTTGCCTGTAAAGGAAACTATAAAAAAATGCCCTTGCAATAATAGTATACTAAAAAAGGTTATAGTTAGGAGCTGAACAATGAGAACACATGGACACAGGGAGGCGAACAATGTACGTCTGGGGCCTTGTGTGGGGTGGGGTGGGAGGAGGGAGAGCATTAGGAAAAATGGCTAATGCATGCTGGAATAATACCTAGGTGATGAGTTGATAGGTGCAGCAAACCACCATGGCACATGTTTGCTTATGTAACAAACCTGCACATTCTGCATGTGTACCCTAGAACTTAAAAAATAAAAATTTAAAATAAAAAATAAATAATTTTGAAGCACAATATAAAGAGCAAATATTTTATATTTTTACAAGGTAGTAAAAATATTAGCTTTGTAATAGAATATTTGTACTTAGCAGTTACATATCTTAGCCCCACATTTAAGAATAGTTGTCTTGTCAGTGTTCCAGCTTCAAAAAATGTATGGATAATTTTGAGGAGCATACCACATTTAGCACTGTAAGGCTTTTGAACAAACAAATAAGGACTCTGACAAAAGTTCCTGAACTTTCCTAAAGAGAATATTGAAGAACTTCGTAAGGAATGTTGAAAACACACACGTCCTTTTAAATGTCCTGTAATGAAAATATTTCATAGTCATATATGGTTGGAAATACTCCGTAGACTGTATCCTCTTCAAGAGGCTCACCATTTAAATAAACATGATGGAATAGCCCTACAGGAAAAGAACAATGACTGTGTTTAATGTACCATTCCCTCAACAGTTACTAATTCCCCACATAGATGATTTTCTTTGCAGCGTCCCTCAAAACACATTGAAGTAAACACAAACATATTAATACTTATAATTTAGTGTTCACTAAAATATATCTGAGGGGCTTTTTCATTCCAATGCCTAATAGAGTACCCAGTACTACTGATGCAGGAAAGCTGGGAAGGGAAGCGAGTGGTCCCTTTAAATAACACGAAAGGGAAAAGGGAAGCTCTGGGTAGAGAAGGGTGTGGTCCTTGGCTAGGGTTCCATCCCCAGGGACCTAGGTGAGGACAGGCACTCCTGCTTTCAAAGCCAACTGTTGCATTTTTCAAGACCACCTTGGCCTGCCAGGGCCCCATCTGGGCCTATAAAAACCCGAGATCCTAGCAAGGCAAAGACAGAAGCTGTTGGATGTCCAGAGAGGCACATCAGCAGAAGAGCACACTGACAGGCACCTGTACGCCCTCAGGCCATCCACCTGTGACAGGAGGTGGAGTTTGGCAGGGGAGACGGAGGAGAGCCAGGCCTCTGAGCTACCCAACTCCAGTGGAAAACCATCTCCCTTCTGGCTCCCCAGTTGGCTGAGAGCTACTTCCACTCAATAAAACTTTGCACTCATTCTCCAAGCCCACGTGTGACCCGATTCTTCCGGTACACCAAGGCAAGAACATGGGATACAGAAACCCCTTAGTCCTTGTGACCAGGTGTAATTGAGCTGACTAACACAAGCTGCCTATGGATGATAAACTAAAAGAGCACCTTGTAACACATGCATACCGGGGCTTCAGGAGCTGTAAACATTCACCCACGGACACTGCCGTGGGGTTGGAGACCCACAACCTGCCAGTCTGTATGCTTCTCTAGAGGTTTGAGTAGTGGGGCACTGAAGAAGCGAGCCACACCCCCATCACATGCCCTGAGAAGGGACAAGGGAACCTTTCCGGTTTCACTGCTATACGTTTGTTTGTATTTTTGTTACATTTATCTGTATGTATCTGTGTGTTTATCAGTCTGTCTATAGAGACTGAAATGAACGATTAACTTCTTTCATTTCAATTATGAAACATCCACAGTATACTATAGTTGTTTAATATATATCTGCAGGAAAACATCAATACCATCCTCTATTAAAAAATAGAAACCTTCATGCCCACCACATGTAAGCAGCTTATTTTCATTTTCATATTTGTGCATTATTATTTTTAAGTGAACAACATGAAGTGCATATATTTGAAAACGAATATGGAAAGGAATAAAGTGTTTTTCACCACACCAATAGAATTTGGCATTAAAAACCTTTCCTAGAGAGACTCAACATTATATAGCATAATACAGTTGTTTCTTGGAACATAGAATGCAACATTTAATAGTAATCATGGTACCATTTATTAAAATACAAACCAATTTATTTATTTATTTTCTAATACATTTCCTTCTTTCCGATTCAATTGGATAGCCATGTTTTGCGCTGTCTTTTCCTAGGCAAGTCAAAGCAGAGTTAAATGAATGAAAACTACATAACGACTGAGCATGTTGCTCAAGAACAAACTATACTGAGTGTCCAGGAAGAAAAGGGAAAAGGCAGGTGGGAGGATGCCTTTGAGGATGACAGAAAAATAGGCAAGACCTCTGAAGTTGTGACCCCTGAGAGTATCAATTTTAAGCATAGAGACTCTCATATTCTATAAAGGACCTAACATTCAATGAATGACAAAGAATTTGGTGTCCCAAATAATTGAGGAATTGAGTAGTCTTTAACAATGTTGTTATTAAAGCCCACTATAATAGAAAAATAATTGAAGTGTCTGTTATATTTTCAGGAACCCCTAAAGCCTCCTAGATTTTTAAGAAACCTTACAGAGGCTGAGCAAAAACAAGTGATACTGACACTGATTATCCTGAAAAACTAGTAGTTTAGGATTCAGAGATAATTCAAAGTTTATTTAATGAAAATCCAGAAATACGACATCCATGATTTAAAAACTTGACTTCATACAAAATGTTTCTTTAAAAACATGATAAAATTTTAGATATACAGACAATTTAAAAATATACTTAGACAAAAAGTAGTCCAGTGAGTGTTTACTCCTTATCAAGTAAAAATAAAAGTTGAACAGTAGCAACCATAAGAAAAATAATTTTGCTATCAATTTTCTTTTGTGCTTGTATACATACAAGTCCTAGATGCTCCAAAGAGAGCTATGCACTGACAATATCAATAACACATAAAAATAAAAATGTCTGGTGATGCAAGAACAGCCAGTCAGAGTCATCTTAACACAAATTTTGTGGCTGATAAGACTGAAGTCCAAAGCTAATATTCATTGCAATTGTTTGTGTACAACAAAGTAAACTCAAGTGGCTTGAAAAAAAATACTTAGTTAATGGAATTGTATGGCATAAAAGTTTTTGTATGAAGGAAGCCAGATTGTTTAAGAAAACTGCTGTTAGACCTTCATTCTAAAAAGGAAAATAGGCTAACTAGGATTTATGTTTATGGCAGCTAGGCTTATGGCTTGGAGTAAGTGGGAAATTGCAAATCAGCAGCACAGCTTGTTTATTACACAAAACCCACATGTTTAAAGGCCTTTTAATTTGTTTTTACCTCAGAAAATTCAAATTGTGGAAGAGTATCTGAAATGTAAGGATTGTGAAAGAAGGAGTTTACCTCCAGTTACTGCCTAAAGAGGGATACTGAATTGCTTATGAAATTGTTCAATTTGTCATTGTTTATTTAATCTTGAATATTTTTACCTTCTTTTTTTCATCTAATGATATTTTATGACAAACCTTTTAGAATTAAAAGAAATGTAGTTAATAAACATTGAGATTGTACCAATTTAATTACTGCTTTTTAGGAGAAATGAACACAACCTCAAATAACAGAGCAAGAGACAGGGAATAATGTCTAGGAATTGAACACAATGACACAGGTGTGTCTTTTCACACTGTAATGGCATGTACTCAAGCTACTTGGTGACATGTTTACCTGTTAGCAAATACTAAAACCATTTGAGATGTGAGGATTGCTTATTATATTGATAGTTCTTGAATAGAATATAAAAGCTCATCAATTCATGATGTGTCAATGTCACCTAAACAGCAACAAAATAATGTTGATAAATTAATAATTGACATTAAGTGATATACAGCATTGGGAAATTTCCTGATACATGAAAATAAGTCTATAATGAGTTTCAACAGCATTGCTAATTGCTTACAGAACTACAGATTAATATAATTTTATAGCTGAAGAATCCTCTCTAATTTCTGGTTGAAGACATAAAGCCAAGATCATTTAAAGTCAGACAAAATCTCAGTTATTCTGTTAAGTAAGGAGTTATAGAACTCATATCCCCTGACTTCCATCCCAGGGCAATAAGATGATAGGTTGCTTTAAGTGATTTTAAGGATCACTTATTTTAATCTCTTCACACAGTTTCTAATAAGAAAAAGCAGTAGTAAAGACATAAGAAAGATCATTAAAATAAAACAGTAGCAGGTAATTGCTATTCACTTATATTTATAAAAACATTTCATTTCAATAACCTTATAATTCAAGCAAAGAATTTTAAAAATAGAAGCAGTGCTATGGTTACGGTGACTTCAACCTTATTAAAGATAATGGTAATGTGAATTTGAACTCTAAGACTATTTTTCAAAATTTTTATGAATGCCCTTTGAGTCTTTGTTTGTTTGTTTGTTTCATTTTGTTTTGTTTTCTTGAGACAGAGTCTCACTCTGTTGCCCAGGCTGGAGTGCAGTGGCACGGTCTCAGCTCACTGCAATCTCTGCCTCCTGGGTTCATGCCATTCTCCTGCCTCAGCCTCCCGAGTAGCTGGAACTGCAGGTGCCCAGCAACACACCCAGCTAATTTTTTTGTATTTTTAGTAGAGATGGGGGTTTCACCATGTTAGCCAGGATGGTCTCAATCTCGTGACCTCATGATCCGCCTGCCTCGGCCTCCCAAAGTGCTGGGATTATAGGCGTGAACCACCACGCCCGGCCCAACATTTGAGTCTTATAAGGCAAAGAAACTTGCAATTGTTTTTGTTTTATTGATAGTTTTTAGATTTTGTTTTTAATCAAATCAACTAACACTGATTAAAACTAACTAAACTAGAGTTATTAACACAGGTTAAAATATTTTTTATTAGAATGATTTTTAGAAAACGAAATCAAGTGAAGAACCCATTAGCAGATCTCCTATTCAATGTCTGACTGTGGGAAAATGACTAAGTCAGATTTCTGTGAAGTTGTTTTAATATAAAAAAATTCCCTGTTTTTTATATCCATCATGGTAATTGATGGTCTTGGATTACAACATATGGTATCTACATATGTTGAAGTATTTGTAGAAAAAAAATAGTAGTGTAACTATATTATTTGAAAATAATTACTAATAATAGCATTTTTACAAATATACTAAGAATTTATTATGTATTTGAAACATTTGCACTTACATCAGTGAGAGCAAAAATACAAAAAAGTCATTTTGGCTTAAAACATGTTATTTTAATGAACCCATTTCAGAATAAGTATATAATATTAGTAATTTTTTGTTTTTCGGTATGACATTCCTGGTGCATTAATGGCATGTTTAATTCTGGTTTGTGAAAGTTTTTCTAAGAATGTAATGAAATATATAAAATGATAGAAAGAGTAAAAGTTTATGGTTGAGAGAGATAATTTTAAAAAACCAATAGATATGGAATGGTCAAATAATAATTAATTAATTAAAATAATTTCTTTCATATGTATTTTATAGCCATATATGTGAAACATTCCTTCATAATATTACAGCAATGAAAAATAAAATAACAGTCCCACGAATAAACTGAGACAGTGTCTTTTGTATATTGAACTCAATGAACTATATCAATTTCTAAGAATAATTTTATTTTGTATTAGATATATAAATAATCTTTTAAAGATCATCTCCTGATGGCAACAATATTTCCATGTATGGTATTTCATAATTGTATATAAAACTGAAAGTCCCTAAGAAAATAAAATTGGTTTAGGAGGGACACTCATGGAAATAAATGAACAAACTTTCAGATTCAACTTCTCCTGAATTATGGACGCTAAAAGTTTGCAACACTCAGGTGAACACTTGAATCAAGAAAAAACAGTTGAATGTTGTTAGAGAGGTTTTGAGTCCGACTGTTACCAAATACCAAGGTTTCAGTCTAGGTCCTGCTGCTTGCCACACAGAAAGCCAATCATTGAGACAATGAATATTGTCAAGGACGAAGCCTTTAATTGGGTGCGGAAGCCAAGGAGATGGGACATCAGCCTCAAATCTATCTCTCCAACTGATTAAAATTAGGGGTTTATATAGTATGTAAAAAATGTAACTATGTGTGGGAAAACAGGAACTAGGGAGTGGTAACAAATAGGAGTTCCTCAATAAGAAGCAGGTGGTCGGTTAGGAAAACAGGAATTAGGCAGGGGTAAAGAAGCAATTATGATGAATGAGGGGTCTGGCCTCTCATTGTCTGGATGCAGTGATCTGGTGAGTTTTAGTTCTTCGGTACTTTTTGAGAGATTTGAGGGTCTTTCCTGAGTAAATAACTCAGATAAAACCAATGTAAGTTTCAAGCTTTAAGACAAGAGGGTCAATTTCTATGTTTCTATATATAAAAAAAAAAAAGTGTGTGGGACTATTGGGTTGGTTTCACTATCCCCTGCTTCCTAACCTGGTGGTGTCGTTAAAAAATGGTCCACATATCCAGCACAAGTGCTGGTAGTGGAGAAGCAGAATTGATCTTAGTTTCAAAGAACTTTGATTCTTTGTTTTAACCTGTCTGGTGGCTCCCTAGAGGATGGGATCAAAGCACTTCTTTTTATCTCACCAAAATTGCAACTTTCCCAGTGCTGAGGTAGCTACCTAGAGGGTAATTGTAAAAAAAAAAAAAAAAAAAAAAAAAAAATGCAGACAGGTAAATGTATTATACTCTACTTCCTATGGCAGATAAAAGTTGAAACAAAGAAGAGACTAAGCAAAAAGCCAGTAAAGAAAGCCTGGAGAATGTGAAGCTTTGAGAAATTAAGACTTTGAAAAGCTCTGACAAAGTCATGGGACTCTACAAGGCCATATGTATGTCCAGGGCTGGGTTCCTGTTGATCTGAAGGAAAGAAAATACAAAAGTACTGTCAGTTGCCCATGTAAAGGAAGGAAAACACTTAACTGCAGCTCCCACTATTCTTCCACTTAAGAGAAGGGA
This sequence comes from Gorilla gorilla gorilla, assembly GCF_029281585.2. Lineage (NCBI taxonomy): Eukaryota > Metazoa > Chordata > Mammalia > Primates > Hominidae > Gorilla > Gorilla gorilla. Next base: position 67,654,638 of record NC_073224.2, on the reverse strand, counting down.
AATACCAAACTGTAGCCCATTCTAACCATCCTGTCCCACCTAAAAGGGGAGATACAAAAAATAAACTGAGAAACACTTATGAAGGTCAGAATCCAGAAGCATAGACTCAATAAAAGTCTAAAACCTAATAATAGGGCAGTAAAATACATCCCCTCCCCTTAACCCCTCACATTACTAAAAGTATATTTATAGCAGTTCCATTTACCTAGAATATTTTATGTCTGGCTATCAAAAAATTACAACGCATACTAAAAGGAAATAAAACACAATTTAAAAACACAGAGAATGCATTAGAACCACACATATCAAGGATGTGGGAATTCACAGACCAGAAATTTAAAACAACTATGATTAATATGCTAAGGAGCTCCAATGTATAAAGAAATAGTTTGCAAGAACAGACATACAATGTAAGCAAAGAGATAGAAATCCTAAGAACCAAAATCAATTGCTAAAGATTAAGAACACTGTAACAGAAATAAAGAATGCCTTTAATAGGTTTCTAACTTGACAGGACATAGCTGAGAAAAAATATATATAAGAGTTATCAGAGCTATTTGGGACTACCAATAGAAACTTTCAAAACCCAAAAGCAAGGAGAACAAAGAATTTTTAAAAAAAAGACTATCTGAAGACTGTGAGATAACTACAAAATGTTTAATATATGTATAGTTGGAATAGTTAAAAAAAAGAAAAAGAAAAAGAAAGAGGGAAAGAGGCACATAAATATTTGAAGAAGTAATAGCTGTATTCTTTTCCCAAACAGTGAAAGCAACAGATTCAAGAACCTGAGAGAACTTCACATAGACTAAATACAAAAAAGGAAGGAAGAATGGAAGAGGGAAGGAAAGAAAGAAAGAAAGAAGGAAAGAAGGAAGGAAGGAGAAAAGGTTGGAGGGAGTGAGAGAGGAATGGAGGGATCAGGCAGAGAGGGAGGGAGGCAAAAAGAAGGAAGGAGAAAATAAAAGAAGAAAGCAGGAGAAAAAGTCATGTCTTGGCATATCATACTGACACTATAGATAAGTAAAGCCAAGGAGTAAATCAGAAGAATGAGGGGAGAGAGGGTTGCACCTTACTTATTGATACGGTTAGGATTTGTATCCCCACCCAAAACTCATCTTGAATTGTAATCCCCAGTGTTTAGAGAAACACCTGGTTGGAAGTTATTGGATTATGGAGGTGGTTTCTTGTATGCTGTTCTTGTGATCATGAGTAATTTCCATGAGATCTGATGGTTTTGTAAATGGTAATTTTTATTGCATTGACACAGTCACTCTCTCTCTCCTGTCACCATGTAAGGCTTGCCTCTTCTCCTTCTTCCATGATTGTAAGTTTCCTGAGACCTCCCCAGCCATGTGGAACTGTGAGTCAATTAAATCTCTTTTCTTTATAAATCACCAAGTCTTAGGTATTTCTTTATAGCAGTGTGAAAACAAATAATACACTTATACATATGCAAATACATATACATAGATAAGACATATAGATAATTTCTATTCAGAAATTATGCAAATAAGAAGACAGTGGAGTAAAATTTTTAATGTTTTTAGGAAGAAAAAGAAAAACTTCTACTGAAATGAAATTTTATATCCAGAGAAAATATCCCTTTTCTCTGGATATTTGCCACCTCCTTGACCCGTTAAACAAAATAGTCAAGGAAATTGCTCAGAAAGATCAGAAAGATTAAAAATAATTTAAAAAAAAACTTAGACACTCCATATGGCCTAATAAGTCCATCTGTATGGCACTTGGATCTTCTCTCTGGCTACTTTTAAGATTTTTATCCCATTAAGATAGCAGCAGACTTTTAAGCAGAAACCTTACAGGACAGAAGAGGTTGAGAGCTTATTTTCAGCATCCATACAGAAAACAAATTTCAGAAAAATTCATATTCTGCCAAATTAGGTTTCATAAGAGCAAGAGAAATAAAATCCTGCTCAGAAAACAAACACTGAGGGAATTTATTTCAACTAGACCAGCCTTGAAAGAGACCCTTAATGGAGTGCTAAACATGGAATCAAAAGGACAACACCTGCTACCACAAAAACACACTTAAGCACATAGCCCATAGTCACTATAAAGCAATCACATAATGAAGTAACATAGGACCCAGCTAAAAACACAGTGACAAGATCAAAATCATACATATCAATAATAACTCTTTAAATGAGATAAGCATCCCACCTAAAAGGTATAGAGTGGCAAACTGGATAAAAAGCAAGACCCACCTATCTGCTGTCTTCAAGAGTCCCATATCACATGTAAAAACACCCACAGGCTCAAAGTAAAGAGGTGGAGAAAGATCAAGCATGCAAATGAAAAAGAACAAAAAAAGAACAGGAGTCACTATTTTTATATCAGATAAAGTAGATTTTAAACCAATACAAATTGAGATATACCAAGAAGAGAAGTACATAATGAAAAAAATACAACCCAACAAGAAGCCTTAACTATCCTAAATATATATGCACCAAAAAATGGAGCAGCCAGGGTCATAAACAAATTCTTCTTGGCCTACTAAGAATTATATACAAACATACAATAATGATGGAAGACTTCAACACTCCACTGACAGAGTTCAACAGAACATCAAGGTGGAAAACAAACAAAGAAACTCTGGACTTACACTCAACACTTGAACAACTGCAACTAAAAGACATCTACAGGATAAACCATCCAATAACCAAAGGATATACATTCTTCTCATCTGTACATAGAACATATTCTAAGACTGGCCACATGCTTGGTCATAACACAAGTCTCAATAAATTTTAAAAAATTGAATTCATACAAAGCACACTCTTGGACTATAGTAAAATAAAAAAATAAATATCAAAAAAACTCTCAAAACTGCATAAATGCACAAAAATTAAACAACTTGTTCCTGAATAACTCCTAGGTAAATATCAAAATTGAGGCAGAAATTAAATAACAATTCTTTGGAATTAATAAAAATTAGGGAATAATTATAACTTACCAAAATCTCTGGTGAAATCTGCAGCAAAAGCAGTGTTAAAAGGAATGTTTATAGAACCAAAAGCCTATATCCAGAAGTTAGAAAGAGATCAAACTAACAATCTAACTTTGCTCCTAAAGGAACTAGAAAAAAGTACAAATCTCAAAGTTAGCAGAAGAAAAGAAATACCAAATATTAGAGAAGAACTGAATAGAATTAAGATGTAAAAGTCCATACAAAGATGAATAAAACCAACAAAAAATAAACAAGATTGTTAGCTAGCTAGATTAAAAGAGAGAAGAAAAGAGAAGATCCCAACAAATGTAATCAGAAATGAAAAGAATGATGTTACATCAGTCAGACAGAAATACAAAAGATCCTCAGAGACTACTCTTAACAACTCTATGCATACAAATTAGAAAATTTAAGGAAATGGGTAAATTTCTGGAGAAAAACTATCTCCCAAGATTGAGCCCAAAAGAAGTTGAAACCCTGAATAGACCAATATGGAGCTCTGAAACTGACTCAGTAATAAAAATCCTAAAAACCAAAAAAGCCCTGTACCAGATGGATTCACAACTGAATTCTACCAGATATAGAAATAAGAACTGGCACCAATCCTACTCAAACTATTTCAAAAATATCAAGGAGCAGAAGCTCCTCCTACATCATTCTATGAAGCCAGCATCTGCCTAATACCAATATTTGGCAGAAATGCAATTAAAAACGCAAATTTCAGTCCAATATCCCTGATGAAGATAGATACAAAAATCCTCAACAAAAAAACTAACAAACTGAATTGAGCAAAACATCAAAAGGTAAATGCACCAACATCATGTGGGCTTTCTTCCTGCTATGCAAATCTGGTTCAACATATGAAAATTAGTGAGGTTCACCACGTAAACAGAAATAAAAGCAAAAACCACATGATCATCTCAATATATCCATAAAAGTCTTCAATAATTTCATCATTCCTTTATATGACAAAAGACTGGTAATCAAATGAACATACCTCAAAATAATAAGAGCTATCTATTACAAACCAAGGCCAATGTCACACTGAATGGCTACTCATCAAAGAAACATGCCTCAACATACCTCAACAAGCTATTCATCAAAGAACATACCTCAAAATAATAAGAGCCATCTATGACAAACCCAAAGCCAACAGCCTGCTGAAACAACAAAAGCTGGAATCATTTCCCTTAAGAAGTGGAAAAAACAAGAATGCCCATTCTGACCATTCCTGTTCAACATAGTACTAGAATTCCTAGCCTGACCAATCAGGCAAGACAAATAAATAAAAGGCATTCAAATAGAAAAAGAAGAAGCCTAACTATCTGTCTGCGCAGAAGATATCGTTCTATGCCTAGAGAAGCCTTATGACTCAACCAAAAGAGTTCTGGAAGTGATAAACAATTTTAATGAAGTTTCCAGATACAAAATCAATATACAAAACAGTAGTATTTTTATACACCTATAATGCCCAGGCTGCAATTCAAATAAAGAACACAATTCCATTTACAATACTCAAAAAGAAAAGGAAAAACCTAGGAATAATTTTAACCAAGGAGGTAAAAGATCTTTACAATGAGAACTACAAAACACTGCTGAAAGAAATGCAAATAAAAAATTACAATATTCACAAATAGGAACAACCAATATTGTTAAAAGACCATACTATCCAAAGCAATTTACAGATTCAATGCTGTTCTTATCAAACTACAACATTATTCTTCACAGAATTAGAAAAAAAAAACTATTTTAAAATTCATATGGAGGCACAAAAGAATCTGTATAGAAAAAGTAACTCTAAGCAAAAGAACAAAGCCACAGACACTACCTGACTTCCAACTATACTATAATGCTTTAGTAAACAAAACAGCATGATACTGGTACAAAAGCAGACACAGATCTTTGGAAAATTATAGAATACTCAGAAATAAAGCCGCACATCTACAGCCATCTGATTTTGACAAGGCCAAAACCTAGGAAATACCTTTCTTAGCATCAGCTTTGCCAAATAATTTTTAACTAAGTCTTCATAATCCCATGTGCACTAATGCAGGAACATAAAACAAAATACTGCTTTTTCTCCCTTATATGTAGGAGTTAAACATTGACAAATCAAGACTCCCTCTCTCAAAAAAAAAAAAAAAAAAAAGCCTCTTCCAGAAATTAAAAAGTCTGGGGACATACGCCATATAATTTATACAGTCATCATTGCCACAATACCAAACCCAGACAAATGCAATAGAAATAAATACAATTACAGATTAACATCTTATAAATATAGACATAATAATATTTAAATATGAGCAAACCAGATGCAAGAACATATAAAATGCATTGTAGTATGATTGAGTAAAATCTTCTATGGAATGAAAATGCAGATCAACATTGGATAATTAATCAGTGTAATTAATCATATTAACAAACAAAATAATACAAATCGAGATCATATCAATAATACAGAAGTAATTTGACAAAACTAAACATTTGTTTATGATAAAAATTCTCAAATAATAAGGAAAAGACAGTAACATTCTTAGCCAGTCTGAGGTTTCTTTTTAAAAAAGTATTTAATTTTTAAAAATTCTCTTATCAATGGATTTTGCAGAACATATGTTCCTAATTCCCCACTCCTTAAGTTTGGGCTGCACTTTGTGACACGTTTCCAAAATCTAGAGGATAGAAATGGAGAGAAAGATTAAAAAATACAACTAATTTCATAGTGAAAAAAAGATAAACATTACTTAAGCAGGTGATAACAGTTTAACAGCAGAGATAAGTCATGTTGATAGCATCCACCCTGGATATAATAACAATGGTACTTCACGTTTTTCGTCTTCCTGCCCCCCACAAAATCATAATCCTTGTCTAGGTGTAAGAGAACCATCAGACAAACCCAAGTTGAAAGGCATTCTATAAAATATCTAACCAGTATATTCTACAAAACTATCTAGTCATTAAAACTGGGTAAAGTCTGGAAAATTGTTATAGACCAGAGAAGGCTAATTAGGTATGAGATTGGACAACATATGAATAAATTTATTTAAAAAATAATTAATCCCAACGCTTTGGGAGGCTGAGACGGTCGGATCATGAGGTCAAGAGATCGAAACTATCCTGGCCAACATGGTGAAATCCCGCCTTTACTAAAAATACAAAAATTAGCTGGGCATGATGGCGCGCGCCTGTAGTCCCAGCTACTCGGGAGACTGAGACAGGAGAACCGCTTGAACCTGGGAGGCAGAGGTTGCAGTGAACCGATATCGCACCACTGCACTCCAGCCTGGCGACAGAAGGAGACTCCGTCTCAAAATAAATAAACAAATAAAAAGTAATAATAATAATTAATTAAATGCACTGTGGTGTGGGATCCTCAAATAGAAAAAAACACAAGTCTCTAGGTCAAAGGAGCTAAAAGGTAATTTAGAATAAAGTATATAATATCTATAAATTAAATAATACACACTCAAATGATATCAACTAATGCCATAAAAATTAATAAATCTAGTTTTGATGTCTCTGTTTCTGTATTAACATTCTGTTAGTTATATCTTCTTGAATGTCCCCCTAGCGACATGAATTTCAGTTCATTTGCACACTTGTCATTCTCATTAACTCTTTTTGTTCCTTTTTAGATTAAAATATCAGAGATTAAAATGATCTGCTTGTATGCCCACCTCCAATAATACATCACTATCTCCTCAAAATCACATTATCATATTTTTCACCTAATGGCTGTAGTTCAAAGTGTTACTGTCAAAAAAATTAAATCAAGACAGTTTTTCCACATAGGTTAAAAAGAAAGTCTATGTGAAAGTATAACTACTACATACCTAAAGTACAGCATGATGGTTCTTTTACAAAAGACTGTAAGTTAAAGTCAGGGAAATAATAATTTTATTCTGAAAGCTATGAATGCAATGTAAAGATACTGATTTGAGAAAAATACATCAGGTAACAAGCAGAATAAATACTAGGAAGATGTCATATTAGCAGCATTTAAGCTATTAATCTAATAAAACCTAATTATTAAATTCAGAATAGAAAGAAACATAGATATTGTATAATAACAACACTGTTTTCATAAATAAGTATAATAATAAATGTGTAATAGTAATAATAATATCTAACACTCACTAATTACCAGGTGATCTTTGAAGATTGTATACACACAGGTACACACACATGTATTTGTATATATTATATGTGTTTAATGTGTATGTACATTAATGCTATTCAAAGGATAGATAGTATCATTCATTATGGATAAAATTAAAAAACCAAAGTAAAGGTAAATGATTTCCTCAATGCTACAACGACAAGAAGGTTAAGCCAGTATTTAAATACAAGCAGTCTACTTCTAGGGCCTGATTCTTTGCTAATATACTCAAACCCATCACAAATCAGCCTACATAATAAACGATTAGATTAGCTATAACATCAGCAGCAAGCATGCACTAGAATATTACAAAATAATTTGGACTACATTATTTATTGGAAAATATAAGTGCTTATTTTCCTGAAAATCATTTTCTGTCACAATGATCAATCTCCACAAAGGAATTTGGCAACTTTATTAAAAAAATATAATGATGCTGTCAAATACACAAATGAGATGCTAACTATGAAGAATAAGTTGTGCTATGAACAAAAATCAGCCAAAAGCTGCCCATATATACACTGGGTGGGACATATAAGCAAATCAATTTTATTTCTTATACATTGTAAAATTTACAACTCATTCCTGATACATATTTTCTCTAATTTGATTTGGAACCAGAGGGTGATCTCTGCATTTGGGGTTCCCATCTGTTCCCATAATCTGTTCCCATAATCATTTTACCATATCTAGGAATCTTGCATAAAATCACCATTTGGAGAAATATACTCTTAAAATATAAACTATGCCTTTAAAAATCATTTGTAATAAAATATTTTATAAATACTGGTGTAGTTTCTGCTATTCACATTTAAACAGTTCAAAAAATCTTAATACAACACATTTTTATTCAAAATTAATAATCTGTGTTGAAATTTCTTCTTTGAGCCTAATTTACAAGGTTGTCATCGTATAAGTACAATTTATGTATTGACTTCTTAGGTTGTATGTTATTAAAAAATAATTTGGAGGAGATTCTATTTCATTTTAAAAATAATTGTATCAATACACTATAAATCTATAATATAAACATTATAGATTATATTTACATGAAGACAAAAGCTTTGTCAGGATGTGGTTTAATAAAATTAATAATATATTATTATAATTATTCAAGTATATAATTATAATTATTGATTTTTCATTAATAAAAATCAATATATAATTATAAATTATACAAATATAAATATTCATCATTGTATGTACCCAAAATACTGAAAATAAAAACTATAACAGAAGAATGAATAGGCAATTGAGTGATAAAGATTTTATCTGAGATTTCGAAAAATATTTTGCGAAATATAAAATGCACATTTGAAAAGATCATAGGCTTTAGAGTCAGAGATCTTGGTTGGAATCTCATCGTGGGTATTTATTATCAGATTGAGACCGTATTATTTAACCTCTCTAACCCTACGCTTTTTTTCCTAAAAAATGATAATAAGTTTTATATTGCAGGTTGTTTGAGGATTGAATTAAATAATGTGTAATGTGCATGGTTATCAAATACTAGCTTTTTTAAATGGACACTGATTTTTCCATTCCTAATTTCTGTACTATAAAATATGAAAAAGTTACTTTTTATGAAAGAATTGTTAGAAATGTATGAAATATATAATCAACCATAGATAAAGTACACTTAAATTCCAAGGTTCTTTACAAAGCCATGCCTGACAAGAACCCATATTATCTGTAATCACATATCTTATTTGCAACTATTGTATATTATGCTTCAGTCACACTTAACTCTCACTTTACCTAATATGTAATCGTCTTCTATTTGTTCTTGAGTCTGGTAAGATTTTGCTCCTCTTACATGAGCTTCTTTTTCCCTGTAATTGACCTGCCTTTATTTTTAGCTCACATATATCTTCTTCCAGAAAGCCAATCTTGATATTCAGATTAAGGGTCTCTACATAGTATTCTCATAGTATCCAGCATTTTCGTTACAATATTATGCTTTTAAAAAATTACTGGTTCAAGTATCTGTACCACTACTCACTAAAATAAAATTAAAATAGAAGCAAAGACTGAATTTATAGTTCAGAACTTAGTACAGTACGTCCTCATAAAAACTTCAAGAATGTATGGACTAAAGATTGTCAAGATTGCTTTGCTGTTTCTGTTTTTTGTAAATAGAAAAATTTATGAAAATATATACTTACAATACTTTAAAGAATGATTTGAATCTTTAAAAAAGGTAATGTCTGGAAGTCATTCAAGGTGGAGAATATGGCATCACAAAAGGCAAATACGTGGAATTATTCGAAAAACAGTTTTCTCTAAGGCCTTTAAATGACTCACATAATTGAATGAGTCTCCTTAAGCCAGATTCAAGGCTGTGTCTATCATGCAGATATAATTTTGTAATCTTATTTTTGAAAGATATGGAAGGCCATTTTATGTAATAACCTGTTTTTACTTAGGGTTCAAAATAAAAATGACTCCTCTGGCTACATACACTATTTGTTAAAGATGATTAACCATAAAGCCTGAATTCATTTGGTTCATGTCCATGGATATTATTAAGTACTGGTTTTAAAAATTAGTAATATGCATTCGATAAATTATGTTGCATAAAAATTCACCAACAGCATTTATATCAATACTGTTTCTTCTAGAGTATAGTGGTTTGCTGGTATACTCCATTACTTTATTATGATTTCTCACTTGATCTTTATGTATTAGGCAATGTCAGATTTTTCCTCTTAGATGAAAAGATGTAAAGTTGTAAAAATTTTGAAGCTATTGGTTTAGTGACAGTGATTATTGCTAAAGATAGTGGAATAAGCCTCAAAGATCAAAAGTCAATGCATGTCATTAATTTATTGTAATCTAGAGCTATGCCTGGAAGTATTTATTTTGTCATCATATTATTTGTCTCTCTAGATATAATTGATTCTACTATTTATTCAATTTTTAGTCATAATATTTATGATGTGTGTACAAATGGGAATTGACTATATTATGCATCTTAGAGTATTTCTTTAATGTTTTAGCCCATCTTTGAAAGCCCAGCCTTATTTTTTATTCCTGGCATATAGTAATAACAAATGCCAATTACTATGCTAAGCAGTGGTAGTAGAGAGTTGTATGAGACATATGACTAGACAGGATAATTTCACAGTCCTTAACCTTTTTGGCACCAGGGATCCGTTTCATGGCAGACAATTTTTTCACAGGCAGGCAAGGAGGTGGTGGTTTAGGGATGAATTGTTCCACCTCAGATCATCAGACATTAGATTCTCCTAAAGAGCACACAATCTAGATCCTTCACGTGTGCAGTTCACAATAGGGTTCACATTCCTTTGAGAATATTTTTTATTTTATTTTTATTTATTTTATTATTACTTTCTTTGGGACAGGGTCTCACTCTGTCATATAGGCTGAGTGCAGTGGTAAAATCTCAGCTCACTGCAACCTCTGCCCCCTGAGCTCAAGCAATCGTCTCATCTCAGCCTACCAAGTGGCTGGGACCACAGGCGCGCAGCCACCACATCCCACTAATTTTTGTGTTTTTGGTACAGACAGAGTTTTGCCACATTGCCCAGGCTGGACCTTCACTCCTGGACTCAATGGATCCACCCGCCTGGGCCTCCCAATGTTCTGGGATTACAGGTGTGAGCCACCGTGCCAGGCCTTCTGATGAGAATCTAGTACCTTCGCTGATCTGACAGGAGGTGAAGCTCAAATGGTAAAGCTAGCTGGCCCTCTGCTGACCTGCTGTGCAGCCCTGTTCCTAACAGATCAGGGACTTGTACCACTCTTTGGCCCGGAGAGTTGAGGATCCCTGCTTTGTATGATACAGATTAACAATTACAATCCAGTGCTTTATGTGCCCTTATAGAGGTGGCTACTTCATGTTTTGTCTGTTACAGCCTTTAAAAAAAAATCTGAGTGGTGATGATATCAGTCTGTTCACATTCTGTAATTCATTCCTTTGTACACCATTCTATTCATTGGTTAGACTTCAGTTGAAGAGTTTTAGAAACTGTACCAATTGTTTAAACTAAGCCCAGCAAACCTCAGCAACACATAATTAACCCATGTAACAAACCTGTACATGTACCTCCTAAACCTAAAAGTTGAGAAAAATGAATAAATAAATAAATAAATAAAAGCAAACATATATTTGAAAGTGAAAAAATAAAACAAAAAGCCGACATGTGGTAAAAATATTACTTAGTAGTTAGATCAATGTTATTACCAAAATATTAAAAGGTATATCAATTATGTTTTCAGAGATAACTAAAGAAAAACAGCAGATGTAATGACCCAACTTTCTCAGATTTATTTTAAGTGAGCAGATGAATAATGTAGTTATTTATGCATAACTGACCTTCATATACAATTCCTTCTAAAATTTAAATCTCATTAACCCAGGTATATTAATTTTCTATTGCAATTTAACAAATTACTACACATTTAGTAGCTTAAAACATTATTTACTCATTATCTCAGATGGGCAGGTCCAAATTCCAACATGGCATGGATAAATTATTTGCTCAGAGTCTCACACGGTCGAAGGCAAAATGTTGGACAGCGCTTTTATTTTGAGTCTCAAAACAAGAATCCACTTCTGAATTAGTTTATGTTCTTGGTTAAATTTAGTTTCTGTATTCATTAGACCAGCATCTTTTTCGCTATGTGGTGTTGGCTACGGGCTGCTCCCTGCTCCTAGAAGATGTTTGCCTTTCTTCCCATGTTGTCCTCTCCATCCAAGATAAGCAAAGTACATCAAATTCACTTGTTCTGCTAATCTCTCTGTCTCTCTCTTGTGCCTTGAAGAACCCCTGTGATTACATCGTATCCACCTGCGTAATCCAAGATAATTTCCCTATCTTAAAGCCAGATGATTAGTAACCTTAATTATATCTGCTGAAAGTCCCTTTGTGATTTAAGTTAATATATCCATGGGCACAACAATAAGGTGAAAAGGTCATGGGGAAAAACGTCTGCCTATCACAGAAGCATATTGTCATTTGGATGGAAAATTGTAACTTGAAACCGAACATTTTTATATGTTAAAAAATATACTACTCTCAAGCCATTTTTTTAGTCTCCACAAGATATAGAAGATAAAGTCTTATTGCAGGTAGAATAAATATTATTTTAATATAATGATTTTTTTTACAAGTGTACAACAATGAGGGATGTATGCAGTCTTACCAGTTTTTGAAAAAGTAGTGAATGGTATTTTTACAGCTGACATTTATATTTTCATAAATCTGTAAAACAGAGTCCTTAAAATTTTGTTTAGATAAATTTTACTATTAATGCAAAAATAAAAATATTTGCCTCAATATTTTAGATGCTTTTTATATATGAAAATACAAAATCTACCCCGTAACACATACTATGTATATGGGCAGAATGTTATTCAAATAATATATCTAAACAGTGTTGCTGTTGTGGATGTCTATTACGTATTACATCGGTTAAGCAAATAAGGTTGTGTTTAAATACTTCATAATAACCTTTCATACATAGTATTTCAGTTTAATTGCTCTATTCTAAATCACTGCTCTACTGATTATACCAACTTTCTTTTTTGCAATAACAAATAAACACTATTAAATGGCATCTTTAAGAACCCATTAATTAAGCTCGTATTTTGTTCTCATTGTATTCTCTATCAGCATTATAACTTTCTTTTCAAATTTATGGAAATAATTTTTAAAGTATTAATATACTTATAGAATATTTTATCACGATATAATTTGCATATCATAAAACTCCCTTTTTAACTTTACGATTAATTTTTGTATTTTGTGATCATCACCATAATTTTATTTTGGAAGATTTTCTTTATTTTCCTCCAAAAAAAAATAAATAACATTACTCAGGAGTTGTTTTTCCTTATCCTTCTCAACTTCCCCTCAAACACTAAAAAACTGTTATAACTTTGTAAATTTACCTACATTGGGCATTTCATATAAATCGAATTATTCAATATGTGGTCTTTAGTAACTGGTTTCTTACAGTTGTTCAAACATTTTGTAAAATATTTGAGTCCATCCATGCTTTAGTATCCATCAGTAGTCCATTCCTTTGTGATGAAAAAAAAAATAACTCCCTTGTATGAATGTATCACATTTTGTTTATCCATTCAGCAGGCGATGGACATTTGGTTTGGTTGACATTGTGCTGTTATGAATAATCACATTAGTGTCTATCTATAAATCATGTGGACATGTTTTTATTTCTTTTAGAAATATATCCAGGAGTGAAATTGCTGTGTTATATGGCAACTCTAGGTTTAAGATTTTGAGGAACCGCCTAACTGTCATCCAAAGTGGCTGTACCATTATATGGCCTCACTAGTAATACCTGAGGGTTCTTATTTCCTCACATCCTCACTACACTTATTCCTTTTTAAAATTTATTATAACCACCCTAAAGATGTGATGTGGCATCTCATTGTGGTTTTGATTTGCTTTTCAAAGATATTGAGCATATTTTCATATGCTTATTAGCCACATATATTTTCTTTCAAGAAGTATCTATTTGGATACTTTGCTAAATGTTTAATTGGGTTATTTCTCTATTTATTATTCAATTTTAGGAATTATGTATATATTCTGGACACTAGTCCTATATCAGACATATTATTTGCAAGTATTTTCTCCTTTTCTCTGAGTTTTTTTTTTCCTGATGGTATGCTTTGCAGCACAAAACATTTTAATTTTGAGGTCTAATACACGTAAGATTTTTTATTTTATCATTTGTGCTTTTGCTGTCATATGTAACAAAATATTGCCAAATTCAAGGTTAGGGAAATATATTCTATGTTTTCTTCTAATAATGGTATAGTTTTAACTATAACATTTAGGTCTATATTTCATCTTGAGTTAATATTTGTGTATAATTTGAGGTAGCTATCTGTACTAATTGCTTTGTATGTGGATATACAGTCTTTCCAGAAACATTTTTGACAGGATAATTTTTTCCCTATTGAATTTTATTGGCACGTTTGCCAAAAACCAAGTGATCATAAATGTGGGGTCCGTTTTGGAACTTTTAGTTCTTTTTCATTAGTCTCATGTCTATTTGTATATTATAGCACACCTACTTTATTGTTTTAGCTTTCAGGTCAGGTTTTAAATTAGAAAATGTGAGTCCTCCAGCTTTGTTTCTTTCAAGATTGTGTTGGATATCCTGGGTTCCTTGAGATTTCATATGTATTTTAAAAAAAGACTGTCAATTTCTCCAATAATTCCAGTCGCGACTTTCATACTGATTATTTTGAATCTGTAGACAAATTTGACAAGTTCTGCCTTTTTAACAACAGTAAGTCTTCTGATCCATGAACATTAAAAGTTTTCCGTTTCTTTAAATATTCTTTAACTTTTAACAAAATTTTGTACTTATCAGTTAATAAAATTTAAGCTTCTTTTGATAAATTTATTTCTAGAAGTTTTATTTTTGCTGTAAATGTGAATGAAATTGTTTTCTTCACTTCATTTTTGGATTGTTCATTTGTAGTGCATTAAAATACAATATATTTTTGTATATTGATCTTGCATCCTGAAACTGCTTAAATATAATACTTACTAGTTCTGAGAGATTTGTAGTAAAAATACTTAGGATTTTGTATAGACCAGATCATATGACTTGTGAATACAGATATCTTCACTTCTTCCTTTTCAAACCGAATAGTATTTCTTTCTCTTTTCAAATTGCTCTGGCTTAAACCACCAATACAATATTTTTAAGTAATAAAGTGGACATTCTTTCCTTTTTACTGATAGTAACAGGGAAATCATTCAGTTTTTTCCCATTAATTATGATGTTACCTATACTTTTTTTAAACATGCACTTGATTAGTTTTTAGCAGGTTTTCCTTATATTTCTACATTTTGTAATGTTTGTGCAATGAAAGTATGTTAGATTTTACTCAAATGCTTTTATTTCATAGATTAATATCATGTGGGGTTTGCCTTTATTCCATTAAAATGGTGCCTTACTTTTATTGGTTTTCAGATTACAATCTAATCTTTCATTTTTGGGATAAATCCCGCTTGGTCACAGCAGTTTTACTTTCTTATAAGGTATTGGATTCTGTTTGCTAGTATTTTGTTGAGGCATTTTTATATCTATATTGTAAGATATATTAGGCTATAGTGTCCTTTTCTTACTGTGTCTTTTTCTGGTTTATGGTTGGGTTAATACTGACCCAAAAATCTGATTTGAGAAGTGTTCCCTCACTTCTGCAATTATAAGACTTGTAAAAGAGATATTTATTCATTTTTAAATGTTTAGCAGAGTTCACCAATAAAGGTATATTTTTCTAAATTTTGATTTGAGGTAATAAGATAATTACTAACTCAATATCTTTGCTTATGATACGTATAATCAATTTTTTATTTATTTCTATTCAGTTTTATTGATTTTTGTCTTTTTAGGAATTTGCCCATCTTATCTAAATAATCTATGTTCGGCAAAGTTGTTCATAGTATTGTTTCATGGAATGTATTCCAATCCATTGAGAAAAGAAGGAAGAAGAAGTACATAACTATATTTTCTTATACTTACCTATAATTATCTTTACTGGCATTCTCTGCTTGTGTTTATTCTAATTACTTTATACTTTCGTTTGCTTCTAGCCTAAAGAACTTTTTTTACCACTTCTTCTAACATTGCATTCTTGAGTGTTTCTTTATGTGGTAATGTCCTTATTTCAGTTTAATTTTTGAAAGATAATTTTTCCGGACATAAGATTCAACATTGAGCATTTTTTATCCTTTTTTTTTTTTTTTTTTTTTTGCAGCTCTTTGACTAGGTCATTCCTCTGCTTTCTAGCTTCCATCATTTTTGATAAGAAGTGAACTAAAACAGGGGCAAAGAAAACAAATGCTGCATGTTCTCACTTATGAGAGGGAGCTAAACATTGAGTACATATGGACACAAAGAAGGAAGAAACAGACACAAGAGCCTACTTAATGTTGGAGGCAGGAAAGAGGACAGGGATTTAAAAATTACTTATTGGGTACTATACTTATTACCTGAGTGGTAAAATAATCTGTACACCAAACCCCTGTGACATGCAACTTACCTATATAACAAACATGCACACATACCCCTGAACCTAAAATAAAAGTTAAAAATAAAATAAAATAAAATAAAATGTGAAGTAGGCTGAGCATGATGGCTCACTCCTGAAATTCCAACACATTGGAAAGGCAGAGCAGGAGGATCGTTTGAAGCCAGAAGTTTGAGGCCAGGCTGAGCAACATAGCAAGACTTCAACTCTACAAAAAATTAAAAAATCAGCCGAGTGTGGTGGTGTGGGTCTGTAGACCTAGCTACTGAGAGGCTAAAGCAGGAAGATCCCTTGATCCCAGGAGTTTGAGATTGCAGTGAGTTTTGCTGTGTGGTGCAGTCTTGGTTTACTGCAATCTGCAACTCCTGTGCTCAAGAGATCCTCCCACCTCAGCCTCCATAGTAGCAGGGACCATAGGTACATGCCACCACGTTCAGCCTTTTTTTGGTGGAGACAGGGTTTAACCATGTTGCTGAGGCTGGTCTCAGACTCCTGGGCTCAAGGTATCCACTCACTTCAGCCTCCTAAAATGCTGGTAATACAAGAAGAAGTTAAATAATTTAAGAGAAATATTAAACAGTGAAATCATAGTGAGTTTGTAATTAATGATGTAAACATTTAACTGTAGCTCCTTGGCCAAATTAGTTATACTTTCCGATTTTAAACATCTTTATAGGAATGAAAATGCTGACTTTGCATTGTGTTATGGTAACAATGCATGTAAATATATGTAAAGTAAAATAACAGTACTGTTCTATCCCTTTTAACAATAAAAACAACCCCATGGGAGAAACACTCTTTCCCACTTTTACAGATGAGGAAGCCAACTTATAAAGTTTTGTAAGCTACTTGGTTTTTAAGAGATGAATCCAGAATTTGAGTTCAGTAATATTAATCCCAATTCCTGTTTTGTTGTTGTTATAAACTGAATTGAGAAGTACTATTAGGTTGGTGCAAAAGTGTTTTGCAATGATTCAGCCTCCACAGTAGCAGGGACCATAGGCACATGCCACCACACCAGACTTTTTTTTTTTTTTTTTTTTTTTGGTGGAGACAGTGTTTAACAATGTTGCTGAGGCTGGCATTGAACTCCTGGGTCAAGGTATCCAAGTAATAGCAATTACTTTGCACCAATATAATATTACCTGTTTTTAGAACATAGGTTCCGAAATATTGTTACAACCTTAATATCACTTTTTAATTTTGACAAGTCTTGTTAACACATTTAAACTTTAATTCTCTGATCAGTATTATGGGAAATATAATCTTCTCATGGAATGTTATGAGTAATCCCTTACATGTGTTTTCTGGGTGATAACACACAGTAAAATAATAATTTGTATAGATAATTGAGTAAATAAAAAGAAATAGGAAACAAGGGACTTTTCATGGTCGGATTTACATGCGATTTAGACTATCTTCTCAAAAATGTAAGATTTTAATTTAGTAAATTAGATTTTTGTATACCCCTAAAAATTTATAACTATGTTTATGCACATGATAAGTCATCCTAAAGAATTCCAAGTATTGCCCTTAGAAATGTTACTTTTAAATCAGTTGTAATTCTAAGTAATAGAAAATATTAAAATTTTTATAACTTTCCTGGAAATATTAATTATGTGGATTGTTTCTTATCAATAAATATGAGCTTCCTATAAATATTTATTTTTTGTAAAGAGCATATGTTTTGAGGGAAAGCATATCAAATGAAAATTTGTATACCGAATTTGAAAAAAAACTGTTTGCAAAAAACATTTTATTGAAGTCTCCTTAATCCAGTTGAAATTCATGTCATGACGTAATGTTCCATGTTATTCCAGTTATTTATTTATAATTTACATCTTACAAAGCATCAGCTTTTGCCTTCTAACAGCAGAAATAGATTATCATAAACAATAAAAACTGATTCAGCAGGGTAGGTGAAAGTCTTTGAGAGATTTATAACAAAGAAATCTTCTCAGAAGATAAAAAGTAGTAAAGATCATGAAAGTGTTTTACTTTACAATAATTTGGAAACACACACTAATATTCAGAATTTTATCAGGAGCAAACAAAAGTATTTTTATGTTATTGCTCTAAAAGAAATATACTGAGATCTATAAAGCTATTGTTATATTATTGTTTTTATTGATCCAAAGGTCAATGATATCAATAATTTTTCTATAATCTTTGCTAATATTTGGAATAGATATAACTATTTGAATACTAACTGATTGATATTTAAAAATAATCACAATACTAGAATTTTTGCAAAAGTGAGAATGTAGGTTTTACTTACCTAAAATTTATCCTGGGTAATTTTTATAACACTTCTTTATTAATTTTTTAAAAACCTGCATCCAGATTTCTCTTGCAATCATTTTTACCAGATTCTTAATTACAGTATTGCTATTAATTTGGTGCAAAAGTAATTACCTTTGCACTAATATAATAACTCAGATGAGAAGTACAGAATTATGGTTTAATCTGACTTATTTAGAGAGCACAAATAAAAGTGTCTCCCTATTCATGGATTTAAAACATTGTCTTTAACTTACAGCTTTAGAAAAGGCAAAATTGTTTAATGGATAAAATTGAGAAATATGCTGTAACTAAACGATTTCTCTATGACAGCAATTACTTGAGTCTTAAAAAGGAGCGTAATGGAAAGAGTAAAGTTTGCAGCCAGGCACACAACAGTTTGAATCTGAGCTCTACCCTTAGAAATAATGTGGCCTTGAGCAATTACATTTATCTATAGCAAACACTCAATTCTTATATCACACCACTGCATTCTTTGAAATCTCCAAATGGGTTCTGGATGGAATGATGAGCTTTACTCTCTTGTTTTGCTTCACATATTCTTCTGTCCTGTTTTTTATTGTTCTGTCTTCAGTACTACAGTTTTGTTTGCTTTTATGTATTTTTATCCCCTTATAGATCTATATTCCTTATAACATTTTTTTTGCCCCCACCAAGATATCAGGAAGCACTATAAACTTCCATTTGGAGTCACAGATCAACAGACACACATTAAATTGTTCAGAATCTACTAATAGCATAAACGTTATTCAGACGTACCTCTAACATTCCTTGGGCTGTGCAAGGGCACAAACTGAGGCCAACATATGTATAAAAAATTTCCATAAGACTAAGAAATTTAAAGTAATAAGTAAAGCTATTAAACTATTAAAATTGATGTTTTACTTAGATTTTGACAAATAGACTTTTATTCCACCAAAATAGACAAACATGATTAAAGCTATGGTTTTATAAAACTGTATGTCTGAAAAATATCAAATGACTAAATGCAACAAATACTGCATGTCTTTGTAGTCTGTATCATTTAGAAAATGCTAAAATAATAAAATCTAAGTATTTTTAAGCTTAATTTTTAAATTATTTTTTATTATACATTAAGTTCTGGGATACATGTGCAGAATGTGCAGGTTTACTACATAGGTATACATGTGCCATGGTGGTTTGCTGCACCCATCAACCTGTCATCTACATTAGGTATTTCTCATAATGCCATCACTACCCTTGCCCCCAACCCTCCGACATGCCCCAGTGTGTTCCTATTTCTCCATCTAATTTTACAAGCATGTCATTTTATAAGACTTTTCTTCACTAAAATTCATTTGTCTTACCTTTTAAATATAGTGACAATTGTCATATTAAATGCAAACTTATCATGATGTATACTTTTAACATCCCTCATTTGTATGGATCTTTCCAAGATCCCAATTTTTATTTATATTTATGTAAGTATCTTTTTAATTTTCTTTTTCTAAAAATGTGTGCCCCAAAATGATAAGTATATGAGGTAATGCCTACATAAGTTAGCTTGATTTATCATTCCATAAGGTGTACATATTTCAAAACTACATGTTGTACATGATAACATATATTTGTATCAATTAAAATTAATACTTTTATAAAAAGAAAATTATAAAAATCAGAAAATTATTAAAAATTATTGTAAAAATCAGCCTTGTGACCGAAGAAAATACTGAAGTTCTCATAGTATGTGGAGGCCTGAAATATATTACCAAAGACAGGTGAACAATAACAAAAACAAAAAAGTGACTTTGGGAACCACTACTGTAGCATTTAACTAGTCCCCAAACAATCAAGATAACAACAAAAAAATGACAAAGATATGTTTGTTATTTAGAAGGAGCATCAAGATTTCAGAAAAATAAGGTGGTTGGTCAAGCCTAGTAGCCCATTTAGGCCCAGGGAAGAAGGATACCTGTGTTTTGTTCCCCTCTGTGTGCCCAGATATTCTCATTGTTCAACTCCCACTTAGGATTGAGAACATGCGGTGTTTGGTTTTCTGTTCCTGTGTTAGTCTGCTGAGAATGATGGTTTCCAGCTTCATCCATGTCCCTGCAAAGGACATGAACTCATTCTTTTTTATGGCTGCATAGTATTACACGGTGTATATGTGCCAAGTTTTCTTTATCCAGTCTATCATTGATGGGCATTTGGTTGGTTCCAAGTCTTTGCTATTGTGAATAGTGCTACAATAAACATATGCGTGCATGTGTCTTTATAGTAGAATGATTTATAACCCTTTGGGTATATACCAGTAACGGGATTGCTGGGTCAAGTGGTATTTCTGGTTCCAGATTCTTGAGGAATCATCACACTCTCTTCCACAATGGTTGAACTAATTTACACTCCCATCAACAGTGTAAAAGTGTAGGCTTTGGGCATCAGGAAACCTGGGTATAATGAAGATTATCACATTACATTTTTAATTGCTTTATATCCACAGTTAGTAATAATCAGAAATATCTAAATACTCAAACCTCCACTGTTCATGAGGCTAAGAAAAAAAACCAGTAAAATGTTTAGCACCATGAATAATTAATTGGCTAATGACATGCACTAGAGCTTTGTAATGAAAGAAATAATAAGTAGAAATGGCCATAATTATTAGTTATAGTAATACAAAATAATAAATTTCAAGTAAGCTAAACTAGAAGCACTATTACATTTTGCCAAATGTAAACTTCCAGAATATGGAGAATATTTTTTTCACTCTGAGTAATTTTGATAAATCATGTATTTTGATAGGGAAATATGTATCTTTTCTTTTCCTTCTACAAAATTTCAGAGACAATAGCTATTAGGATAAATTAAATTAATTGTATCCTTCATAACTAAATATTTCACCTACAGAGAATTTCTAATTGGTTTCATATATCTTAAGAACAGATTGTCCATTGGCTATAATTGTTATCTAAATTGATAGCCAACATTAAAGACTCCCTTACACATGAAAGTAAAATCCTTGAGAAGCAATATTTTAACTAAATTTGCACTGTTCATGAGTAGAAAAAAATCAATTCAGTTTTCTGAGCAGAACATAAGAATTCTTCCCAAGAACTGTTAAATGTGACACATTCATATAATTAATGTTTTATAAAAGAATTTCACAGCAGACACTTGAGGCTATGCAGCTTTATTATCTCTGGATATAATGTACCACATTCTTTGCTTATTACTTTAGGTTTCAGATCTTCTTGTAATGCAGACTATTACCCTCAGGCCATAAACAGTTGTGCATGATTGCATAGGCTTAAAATCCCCATGATCAACCACTTTTTTTGATTTTTCAACTGAATTTTGTAAAACCTTCACCATGCTTGATACTTCATTTTTCCTTCCAAATGTCTGTTATTCCTAGATTCATAATTTTCTCTTATCTGGATCTGTCCGTCTTTCCGTTTCTATAGCTTTTCTCCCCGTTTAGCTCCTTATTAACTCATTCTTAGATAATAGAAACTTACCCTAACTTGTAGGTCTATCTCAAGTATCTTTTATCTGTGATACATCATATCCACAATCTCCCTGATGCATGACTTTCCTCTATTTCTGAAAATAGAATGAAACAATAGCAATAGCAAAACGTGTGTAGTTCTTTATTTCCTAAATGGAGACACTTTAAAGTTCCCAAACCCGAATTTTCCACAGTCTGAATTTAATTTGTATTTCAAAAGTTATCTTGCAAAGCATCCATTAATAAATCTTTGGTCACTAAATATCTGCAGCATGCTTTATGACATGCACCAGAGCAGGGTGCCCAACCTCCAGGCCATGGATGTGAACCAGCCTGTGGTCTGTTGGGAATCAGGCCACACAGCAAGAGGTGAGGAGTGGGCAAGGGAGCATTACCACCTCAGCTCCACCTCGTGTCAGATCAGTGATGGAATTAGAATCCTTTTTTTTTTTTTTTTTTTTGAGACAGAGTCTCACTCTGTTGCCCAGGCTGGAGTGCAGTGGCGCAATCTTTGCATTAGATTCTTATGGAAGGGTGAAACCTATTGTGAACTGCGCATGCAAGGGATCTAGGTTGCACATTCCTTATAAGAATCTAATGCCTGATGATCTAAGGTGGAGCAGCTTCATCCTGAAACCACCCCGTCACTCCCCCATATGTGAAAGATTTTTCTTCCATGAAACTAGTCCCTGGTACCAAAAATAGTGGGGACCACTGCACTAGAGCTTTCTAATGGGGGAAATAGTAATATTTTCAGGTATACATAAACACATTGACTTCTACTCTTGGGATACTCTTCTGCTATTGGACTTGTTCACTTCAAGATCTATCTTATATCCTACTTTCTTCTTGATCTCTAAGCCATTCACCCTAGATTGGATAGGGGTTTTCACTATAACTCTTATAGCACTTATAAAGAGAAAATAATACTCCAGTTAATTTCTTAAAGTTGGTGTCAAATTTAAACTATTTTAAATAATACTGCAAAGCAGAGTCACTGATTACCAGATCCAAGGAGGAACCCCTTTTTATGGAGGATAGAAAAGGTTATCACTGTGCCAATCACCAAGAATAGGAGTTCAAACACATTAGCCCACTTGTATCTTGGGCAGCACTTTTACTGCTTGCCTTAATCCAGTAAGATAGAATACTAACAAACAATAAGTCATATAAAACAGGTCTATTACTTAAAGATAAGCAGGCAGGCAGGGATAACAGAAGCATAGACTTTATCTCAAGATAGTCCCCGAAGGCTCAGAAAAGCTGCCCAGGATGGATAGAATCTCATCTTTGTGTATCCCAAATGTTTTGCAGCTGAGTGACACAAAAGCAGTCTGCCGTGGGTTTTATGACCTGAAGGAAAGGTCACTTTCTGGACAAGCATTGTAGGACATTCTATTTTAGGAGGGACAGGATCAAAACCTCGGCTCTTTCAAATAGTTCCTCCTTATTTCAGAATTTTGCATTTCCTGAGCATCCTACAGTTATTCTAAGTACTATAAGCAGGAAGTTGGGAGGAAAGCTTGGTCACCCAGGGCAATTTGAGAACTGTACTGCAAATATATATATGAAAATAATATAAGAAATATCATTTAAAATTTTATTTTGATTTATAACAGTTTGCAATGCATGGAAAGTGGTATTTAAGTTTTAGAGTTGTGCAGATATAAGTCTAATTTTTTAACCTCCTCTCATGGTAGCTTAAGGGAAACCAGGATTAAAATGGGAACTCCTAAATAGGAAAAATTGAGAAAAGACCAAGAAGTGAATGTCAGTTATATAGTTAATAATTTCCTATTGTAAAGCAGAATCACCTAAGTCACTGCACAAAACCAAATGACAGAAAAATTACAGGCAACTTTAGAAGTCAGGAAAAAGATAGGACTCAAATACATCAAGTATAAGGTGAATGTAAGAGGATACGGGCACCCATGATATTAAAGGTTTTTATTGCTTTTACCTACATGGTTCCTTGAAGGATCAATAAAAATTAAAATTACTAGATAGATGCTTTTCTCAAGGAATAAATAACAAATACAAGAACATACATATGTGAACATTAGCATTAAAATAATCATTGATATAAAACATATAACTGAACATGATTTTTCGTGTATATTAAGTATGAGATATTATAATTTTTTGGGGAATATTTTTATACTCCCATTTGTTCTTTTTTGACAGGACAGAAAACTGAAAAAAAATCATTGTTAAACCTATTTTGAAGTTAAAATTTATTATAATCACAAAATGTTTCCCAATTTGATTCAGAAAGAGGAATAATTTATGAAGAACCAGTTATATGCCAGTCCTGTGCTAGATAACTACATGTGTTTCATTATTTAATATCCACAAAATACCATGATGTGGGGTAGAGAAGAGTTACTCATTCTGCAATATATATTTTTCACATTATTACTCAAATATAACAATGAGAATTTTATTTTTATGGTAGTGTTTTGTTTTTTGAAAAATATAAAGTGCTTTAAATAAAGTCTGGAATGGTATACCTTTCCCAAGAGAAGCAACCATAACAGATGAAACTTATTTAAAAAACAAATATTTAATACATTTGAAGGTCCTAATGAAAAACAGCAAATACATAAATACTTATTGAAGAAAATGCACTAAACCTTGACAAGACCATCAAGTGGCTGTGGCCATTGTAACACACTGCTCTTTAAATATAGCCACATAGCTTATGTTGATGGACTCCCTGCTCAAGTGTGTGTAGGCAAGATCACAGGACTCTCTTGCCATCCAGTTACCAGTCTAGGGCTACAGTATCTCTCCAGGAGTGGCAGGACAACAGCATTTTTTATTCTCCTTAGCTCTGTATTGTAGAAGCTCTTTTTAAGCCAAGAGAGGGTGAGAGATTTGGAGCACCTTTTGCCCACTGATGCTCCACTTCTAAACAGAAAGCTCTACTCTAGGCACAGCCAACCAAGAGCACTGAGGCCCAACCATCCTCATTTAACATCATTCGTACGGTAGAGTTTTATGTCAAGTGAGACAAGCTGAGAGAACCAAAAGCTACTATTCTTCCCCAGTACCATCATTATAAAGCAGAGATGTATCTGAGACAATTATGCCATTGGATTCCACCATGCCCCAGATACACAGCAGTGGTGCAAAAGTTTTACACAAGTTAAAAAGGAAGGTAGTAAAAAGAGAAAGTTGTGAAGCACATCCCAAGAGAATAAGTTTTATTTAGAAGAGATCCCATGAAATTTAAGGCATAAGGACACTGTTGAAAACAATGTAAATTTTGTAAGCAATTAATAGGAGGCTGGTGGCTTCATGAGAGCAACAAGCTAAATGTCAATGAGCTATATTTTTAAGAGACAACAAGGAAAAAAAAAAAAGCAAAGAAAAAGCTGAGAAGAAGCCAATTGGAATATATGAAGACTCGTAAAATGACCATAAAGACTATACCTGAAAACATTCAAAATTTAGTTGTATCAAACTTTGGGGCAATTTATCTTCTAGCACATAATTTACCTTATACAGGGACCTGTAACAAGATTAATAGCTGATATGTCATCTAAATTTATGGATGCCAGGAAACAGTAGTATAACAAAAAGCTGAACCATTCTTGTGCCACAAACACCACGCCCCGCACAATGCCTCACAATTGAGGGGGAGGTGGATTTCTAACTCCCAGCCTTGCACTCAGTAGTGAAGGGTATTGTTCATACATCTCACACACCACGTTTTATGGTTGCCAACTGAGGGACTAGCTTCTAAATCCACTAACTCTGGGAACCAATGGCAAGGGGCATTCATGCATCCCCTGGGACCCACAGAACAAAGAAGCCTTTTAAACATTAAATAAAATTAAAAATACAGCTTACTGAAACTGATGGGATGAAGCAAAATTAGTACCAAGAGGGAATTTTATAGATATAAGCAACTACATTAAAAGAAGAAAGATCTCAAATAAACAACCTAACTTTACACCTCAAGGGATAGAAAAATAAGAAACAAAACCAAATACAGCATAAGTAAGAAAATAATTTTTAAAAATAGTACAAAATAAATTCAATAAAAATAGAAAAGAAAAAAGTCAATGAAACTAAGAGTTGTTTTTTTGAAAAAAATAAATTCAATCGATAAAGCTTTATCTAGACCAATAAAATATACTCAAAATAAAATCAGGCATTACAATGGATGCCTCAGATATAAGAAGTATAAGGAACAGCACCGAACACTATATGCCAACAAATTTGACAACCTAGAGAGATTGCTAAATTTCTTAAAACATACAACCTGAATCAAGAAACAGAAAATGTGACTAAAGCAATATAAAACAAAGAGATTAAAGTAGTTATAATAATCATTTTTCGAAAATCTCCCAAGAAAGAAAAGCACAAGATGAGATGGCTTCATGGGTGAATTCTAGCAAGCATTCAAACAATAGCAATTTCTCTTAAATTATTCAGAAAATTGAAGTAGAGAGAATACTTCCAAATGAATTTTGAGGCCAGAATTGCCCTGATACCAAAGCCAGATAAAGATGCCACATGCACACAGATTTAGTAAAATTGAAGTATACAAAATCAACATACAAAAACCGTTGTGTTTATATAAACAACTATCTATTCAAAAAGGAAATCAAGGCAGCAATCCCATTTAAGATTGCATCAAAAATAATTCTGATGTAGTAATTTAATGAAGAAAGTGAGGAAAAACATGTACATTTAAAACTATAAAACATTAATGAAAGAAAAGCTAAAAGAACAAAAATAAATGGAAATATACCACCTCTTCATATTGGAAGAATTAATATTGTTAAAATGTTCATACTATGCAAAGCAGTATACTGAGCAAATGTAATCCCTATGAAAATCCCAATAACAATTTTTACAGAATATTTTTTAAAATCTCAATTTCATGTGGAACACCAGAAGGCCTTGAAAAGCCATAGCAATCTTGAGAAAGAAAAACAAAGTTGGAGGCATCTCACTTCTTAATTTCAAATTATTTTATAAATCTATTTTATTTGTTTGTTCTCATGCTGCTAAGAAGAAATACCCAAGACTAGGTAATTTACAAAGGAAAGAGGCTTAATCAAGTCACAGTATCTGCAGGGCTTGAGAGGCCTCAGGAAACTTACAATCATGGTGGAAGGGGAAGCAAACACATCCGTCTTTACATGGTGACAGGAAGGAGAAGAATGAGAGCTGAGTGAAGGGGGAAGCTCCTTATAAAACCATCAGACCTCGTGAAAACTTAGGAGAATACCATGGGGGAAACAGCCCCGTGATTCAATTGCCTCCCACCAGGTCCCTCATACCACACATGGTGTTTATGGGATTATAGTTCAAAATGAGATTTGGATGGGGAAACAAAGCCAAACCATATCACCTAATCGTGATTAAAAAAAAAAAATTATGTTACTGGCATAAAAATAGACATATAATCTAATGGAACACAAGAGAGAGTTCAGAAATAAACCCAAACCTATACAATCAACCAATTTTTGTACAAGAGCACCAAGAATACACAATGGAAAGAGGATAGTCTCTCCATTAAATTTTGCTAAGAGAACTGGATATCTACATGCAAAACAAAACATCTGGACCCTTATCTTATACCATATACAAAAATCAACTCAAAATGAATAAAAACTCTAAATGTAAAGCCTGACATCAATACTGTAGAATGAAATATATGGTGAGGCCTTACACTTAATGTTTTTATTCATTTTGTATATCTTATTTGAAAAAAAGTGTATTTTTCCTTTGGTTGTCTGACACTTGACAATGGCATTGGCAATGATTGCTTCAATATGACACAAAACAATCAGACAATCAAAGGAAAAATAAAATTAAATATAGTATCAAACCAAAAAACAAGTGAGAATATTAAATCAAAAAACTTATGCACAGCAAAAGAAACAGCAAAATGAAAAAGTCAGGATGTGTATTGGAAGAAAATATTTGCAAACCATGTATCTTGTAAGGAGTTAATATCTAAAAATACATTAGGAACTCCCACAACTCAATAACACACATGCACAAAAAAACTGATTTTAAAATTAGAAAACAACCTAAATATACAGTTTTTCAAAGAAGATATACAAATGGCCAGTGTATAAAAATGTGTTCAATATCACTAGTCATGAGGGAAAGGCAAGTCAAAACCAAAAAAAGCTATCATATCACATATTTATAGCAGCAATATTTATAGTAGCAAAGATAGGGAATCAATCTAAGCATCCATCAGTGAACAAATGGATAAAGTAAACCTCATATCTATATATGTGTGCATGTGTGTATATATATATGAGGTTTTATATATAATTTTTATATAATATGTATACACACAGAAACACACACATATTTAACCTATATATGAGGCTTTACATATATATAGGTTGTATACATGTAAATATATATATGAGGTGTTTTATATATGTGAGGTTATATACATAAACTATATATAAAGCATATATAGATATAAAACCTATATATAAAACCCTATATATAAATATATATATAAAACCTCATATATGTAGGTTATATATATACTTGTATGTGTTTGTGTGTATACATACACACGTGTATATTATATAAAATATATGTATGTATATTGTGTATTATATATATAATATGTTATGTATTATATATTATATACACACGTGTATATATGTACACACTCAAACACACATGGAAGGCTATTTAACCACAAAATAAAGAATAATGTTGGATCATTTGCAGCAACATGGATGGAACTAGAGGGCATTATGTCAAGTGAAATAAGCCAGGCACAGAAAGGCAAATGCTGCATATTCTTACTAGTATGTGGGAGCTAAAAATTTAATCTCATTGCCAGTTAGAGAGTGCCAACTCATGGAGTTAGTTACCAAATCCGGGATGGCTGTGTGTATGGTGGTGGTGGTGGTGGTGGTGGGGAGAGGTGGTTGAAGAGAGATTGGTATATGGGTAGAAACATAAATTCAGATAGAAAGAATAAATTATGATGTTCAATAGCAGAGCAGGTTGAATATAGTTTGTGTATTTCGAAATAAATAGCAAACAGTCTTGAAATGTTCCTAACAAGAAAAATGATAAATGCTCGATGTGTTGGGTTTCCTAATTACCCTGACTTGATCATTACACATTCTACGCATGTAAAAAAATGTTATATAATCCCAATAAATATGTACAAATCTTCTGTATCAATGAAACGTTCAAGAATAAAAAAAGTAGCAGTAGTGTAGGATGAAGTATAGAGTTCTAATATACAGCATGATGACTATAGTTAATAATCCTGTATTTGATACTGGAAAATTACTACAGGAATAATGAGACATATCTGGACAACATAGTGAGGACCTATTTCTACAAGAAGAAACAACAACAACAACAACAACAACAAAATGTATCTAGTCATGGTGTTGTGTGCCTGTAGTCCTAGCTACCTGAGAGGCTGAGCTGTGAGGATCACTTGAGCTCATGAGTTTGAGGTAAGCTATGATTGTGACACTGCACTCCAACCTGATGACAGAGTGAGAGCCTGTTTTTAAATAAAAGAAGAAAAAAAAAGAAAGAAAGAAAGATAAAGAAAAGTTATTCAATATTTTTACCCATCAGGGAAATGAAAATCAAAACCACAGAGAGATAACAGTTTACACCTACTAGGATGGCTATAATTTTAAAATTACAGCTGAAAACACATATTTGTGAGTATGCAGAAAAATTTTAGGCTTTAACATTGTTAGCAGGAATGAAAAATCGTGCATCTACTGTGCAGAACAGTTTGGCAGTATCTCAACATGTAAAACATATATTTACTCTATGATCCGGTAATTCCGTTCCTAGATATTTACCCAAGAGAAATGAAAACATATGTCTACACAAAGACATGTACATAGGTGTTAATAGCACCATCATTCACAATAGCCAAAAAATGGCAAGCTCAAAAATTCACATCAACTGATGAAAGAAATGTGATGTATATATGAATATTGTTTGCAATAAAATTAATGAAGAAATACATGTGCTTATAAATGCTGTATTGTAGATGAAACTTGAAACAATTTTTCCAAGTGAAGGAAACCCTTCACAAAATAATGCATATTCTATGATTTTGTTTGTTTGAAATGTCCACAGTAAGCAAAATTATTGAAACAGAGAGTATATTAGTGATGCCCTAGGGCTGATGGTTTGGTGAGAAATGGGGAATGACTACTGATGACTACAGAATTTATTCTGGATTGAAAAACCTTCTTAATTTGATGGTGATAATGTTTTCACAATTGCATAAATGTACTAAAATTTTGAATTGTATAATTTTAATGTGTGAAGTGTAAGGTACATGAATATACTCCTATAAAGTTTTTTAAAGTTACCTTATACTAACATGGAAATTATATGTGATGTTTGATCTCAAAAAGGGAGGATGAGATTAGAACTACTTAATTTGATGTTTGTTGTTCTAAGCAGGCAAAACAGAGTGAAGTACCCGCCTGAATAATGCTCTCAGAGCATTTTGCCTGCTTAGAACAACAAACATCAATGCATTCCCAGGAGGAACTATTCTTAAGGACATTACATTCACCTGTTTGCTTTTACCTTCATACTCTGTATTGTTTACATTCATCATTAGCTGTATTGATAATAAATTGAAGTAAAAGCAATTGAAGATGAGTCCAAGTTGTTGTTTATATTAACTTTTGAACATAGTTGACGTTATATGTTTTGCCATTGTCCAGGTGAGTTTGGAAGAACTATGGTCTTTGATGACATCAATATGCTATGGGATCAATGTACTCTGAAAGAAGAACAAATTTAGTAGTTCTAATTGGGCTAATACTAAACATTATATATTAATCGTAATGGTACAGTTATTTACCAATTAAAATAAACATGTAAACAATCAAACCAACCACTAGTAAGTCATTCTTATCAAAATATACTGGCTTTCCTGTCTTCACTTGGAATAATGCAATTATATTGTTTTCTTTTCCAGATTTGAAATAATATTTTTCAATGTTTTTCTCTTAAAATTTATAAATTAAATTTTAAAAAAAACATTCCTTAGTGTATACTTACATACAAGTATCTATATAGTCACTGTTTTACTTCTTTGATTGTACTAGCAACAGTTATTTCTATCTGTAATGTTGATGGAACTTGAAACAATTTCTCCAGGGATATTGAAATAACTATCTCTAGTCCAGCAAAGAAGTAATGTGGAAAATAGGGAAAATCTCCTACAACTCCAAAGACAGTTCGATTTGTGGAAGAGGTAATAACTGACAAGGGCTGTACCATATATTATTGCCACTTTTAGAATGGTAGTAAACCAGGAACAAAATAAAGAAGTAAATAGCTGGATCTCCTTCTTCTGTTTTTAGACTTCTCATTAGTGCTTCTCACTGTGAAAACAGTGAGTCATTCGATATAGTTACTCAAGTGATGCATTTCTTTCAGATATGTCATATTTGACATAGAGTATACCCGAAAGAAAAGAATAGCACAAAAAAAACAGGATGATATATTGAAAAACATGAGAAATACATTCAGGCAAAGCATGAGATTCATAAAATAATCAATTATAAAATGTCTCCTAGGTCTTCCTTTTTCCAAAAAAAATAGAGTTGACAAACTACCTATACTTTTTTCAGCTCAATATAAAAATTAAAAAAAAACTTGATGTAAAACCCATCTTCACTCCTACGAGCCTTAAAGGCCAGTTACAGTGACAATCTGTGAGTTGTTTAATCACATCTAGTCTGAATAGAACAAAAAATAATTTCTTTTTTTTCCATTCTTCTTCTTTTTTTTAATGAGTATAGGGGACTTTATTGATGGTCAGAACAAGGCAGGGCTACCAAAGCTCCTCCATCTTCAGGGAGTCTGCATGAAAACAGTGAGGAGAGGAAATTCTCAGTATGGTGTGGGCTGAGTGGAGCAGGGACTCCTCAGCAGCTAAGGGCCTCTCTTCCTCTTTTAGTCTCATTGAGGCTGATGGTATGGAGGTCTACTCCTTGGAGGTCATGTAGACCACAAGGTCCACCACTCTGTTGCTGTAGCCAAATCTATCAATGACAGCCCCAGCATCTATGGTGGAAGAGTGGGTGTCACTGTTAAAGTCAGACAAGACAGCCTGGTGCTCAGTGTAGCCCAGAATGCTCTTGAGGTGGCTTCCAGTGCCTGCTTCACCACCTTCTTGATGTTATCATATTTGGCAGGTTTCTCCAAATGGCAGTTTAGGTCCATGAGTGAGATGTTGGTAGTGGGAACACAGGAGGCTATACCAGTGAGGTTTGACCTTGACTACAGCCTTGGAAGCACAAGTAGATGCAGGGATGATGTTTTGGAGAGCCCTGTGGCCATCATGCCACAGTTTCCCAAAGGGGGCATCCATAATCTTCTATGTGGCAGTGATGGCATATACTGTGGTCATGAGTCCCTCCGTGATGCTGAAGTTGCCATGGATGACCTTGGCCAGGGGACCTAAGAAGTTGGTGGCCCAAAAGGCATTGCTGACCATCTTGAGGCTGTTTTCATACTTCTCATGGTTCATGCCCATCATGAACATAAGGATGTCACCAGAGGGGGCAGAGATAATGACCTGTTTGGCTCCCCCATTAAGTGAGTCATAGCCGTCTCCATGATAGTGAAGATATCACTGGACTCCACAACATAATTAGCATAAACATCAGCCCATTTTATTTTGGTGTGATCTTGCTCTTGAAAGATGGTAATGGGATTCCCTTTGATGACAAGCTTCCTTTTCTCAGCCTTGACAGTGACATGAAACCTGCCATGGGTGGAATCAAGCAAGAACACTTAGACCATGCAGTTGAGGTCAATGAAAGGGTCATTGATGGTGACAATATCTCTTTCGCCAGAGTTAAAAGGAGGCCTGGTGACAGGTCCTCGATATGGCCAAATTTGTTTACTTCAGCCTTCACTTTCATTATGGTGTTTCATGGATGCAGCTGGTGCTGCATGAGATGTGGCTGTCTGTCGAATGAGAGGAGCAGAGAGCCAAAATAACTTCATATGTAGCATCTATTAATAATTAAAGTAAAAATACAATTACATATAGTATTTTATTTAGAAAAGAAAAATGTCATTCAGGTTTGTTGAATTACATCATCCTATGGTGAGGATAACTTTAAGATAGTAGATACCCACAAAGAAGTCTTATCATTCTATTGTGAATATATATAATCTACATTGTCTATATGATGAGGCACCAAAACCCTTTATAAATCTGAACAACATCAGTGATACAAATAAAAACAACATTTTTCCCTTTCAATCAAACAAACCAAAAAGTATTTCTTTCAGCACAATTTTGTCAATTTTTTTTTTCTTTTATTTTGAGACAGAGTCTCACTCTGTCACCCAGGCTGGAGCACAATGGCGTGATTCCAGCCCACTGCAACCTCCGCCTCCCTGGTTTAAGTGATTCTCCTGCCTCAGCCTCCCAAGTATCTGGGATTACAGGTGCGCACCACCACACCCAGCAATTTTATATTTTTAGTAGAGATGGGTTTTCACCATGTTAGCCAGGCTGATTTAGAACTCCTGGCCTCAGGTGATATGCCTGCCTTGGCCTCCCAAAGTGCTGGGATTACAGGCATGAGCCACCGAGCCTGACCAAAAAATTTTTATTGACACTTTCAGTTCTATTATATTCCTGGAAAAATATACCTATTATTTTGTTGTTGTTACTAATTTTGTAGAGAGCTTCAAAAAGTTGCATTTTTTTTTTTTTGCAATTCTTTTGTCAAGAATATCTTATTTAAAATTTCTGGGCTTCTTGGACTTCCTGAGAAGAATGATCACTTCTGGTGTTTCTTCACAAATGAGAGGAAGAGATTGAAGACTCTGAAGTAAAGAAAGAAATGGAACAGATGAAGGCAAGGCATTGGATAATTACAGGGTGCAATTACATTGAAATTACAGTACTAATACTAGTTAATACAAGTAATACATAGTTGGTCTCTATATAATCAGATCATTTTTTTAACCTGTTCAAACTTTATTAAATGCCTTGGGAAAATATATTATGCATATTATCCCATGTAAATATTAAATGCAATATATATGTATAAGGTTTTTAAGAGTAAAACCGCATAAACTATAAGTATTATAATTACTTTTTATTAGTATAGGCTATACATATACCCTTTCAAAAATTTTTGATTTTAGAGCACAATGTTTTTCATTCCTAACCAGCTCATAGTATGACATAGCTTTGATATTGATACCCTCCAAATCTGCAACGTTGGAGGCAATGCTTAATGGGAGGTGTTTGGATCATGAGGCCAGATCTTGCATGAATATCTTGGTGATATCCTTGAAGTAATGAGTGAGTTCTTGCTCTACTATTAGGTTCTGTGAGAAATGATTTTTAAAAAGAGCTTGGCATCTCCCTACCCTCTCTCTTGTCACCCCTCTCGTCATGTGATCTCTGCACACATTAACTCCCCTTTGCCTTCTGTGATGAGTGGAAGCATCCTGAGGCCCTCACCGGAGCTATGCTTCTTGTATGGCATGGAAAACTGTAAACTAGGACAGGTGCAGTGGCTTACACCTGTAACCAGCACTTTGGGAGATCACTTGAGATCAGGAGTTTGAGACCAGCCTGCCCAACATGGTGAAACCCTCTCTCTACTAAAACCAGCTGGATGTGGTGGCACACACCTGTAATCACAGCTACTCAGGAAGTAGACTCAAGAATTACTTGAACCCGGGAGGTGGAGGTTGCAGTGAGCTGAGATTGTGCCACTGCACTCCAGCCTGAGTGGCAGAGTGAGGCTCTGTCAAAACAACAACAACAACAACAAAAACAAACAAACAAACAAAAGAACTACGAGTCAAATAAATCTCTTTCCTTTATAAATTGATTAATTGCCCAGGTATTCCTTTATAATAACACAGAGTCAGACAAGTTACTTCACATATTATAAGCAGCATTGACATGTGGAAAGGTTATAATTTTGATGCAAATATTAAAAGGATTTTTAGGAAAATTTGCAAATCTCAAACTGTGTCAGAACCATTAGTAATTCACTATTACAATAAAACAGAAATCACTTATATATAGATTATATGATTATAAATATCTAGGTTGATTTCATTCTTGGATCAAATTTTACTGTTATATTTAAAACATAAATTTATCATTGGAAACATATTCTTTTCTATATGAAAACTAGAATGGTTTACTAATGTATTTTGGGGGCATATTTGATATTTATTAATAAAGGTTCTCTGTGAAGTAATGTGATATTAGATTATTTTTATAGCAAACTCTGTTTTTAGCTTCTCAACAAATTGCATATGCTAGCCCTGAGGAAAAATTTTAAAAATTCTGTCCTTTTGGATTTTTCACCCTTATTTATCTCCTAAATACATATTTTTCCTTGAGTATCAAGAGTCTTAAAACTTTTACTACTAAAATATTTTTTGCTAAAGTAATTATAAATAAATACAAATTTGTTTAAGAGCTATAAATATTTTATAGGTTAAGAATTATTATATATCATTAGTTCCTTCCATTATATTAAATATATTTGCATAAGTATATCAAAGAAATAATGAGGAAAAAATAGGTAGAAAGTATTAAGTGCAGCCGTGTATTTAATTCAAGGATATTGCTATGGCTCTTACAAATCCAAATGGGAAATATTAAATAAAGCAACACCACCTGTGCATAGAAAACAATTTTAATAATTAAAGTGGGTTACTTTTCCCTATGATTACAAGTGTTTTGTTGTTGTTGTTGTTGTTGGTTTTACAAAATATGTTAAGATAACCAAAGAAACTTTTTTAAAAGTCTCAGCAGTTATGTTTTTAACTCAAGGATAATGAATAAAACAATTTTTAGTTTATGTTCTAAGCAACGAAACAGTCTAACAGTTGAATCACATTAATTACAGAGTTGCTGGATATAAAAAAAAAAAGCATAATTGAAATCACTACTTTTCTCCCAATCTTACTTGTTTAGAATGTATAGAATAGGGAAGTTTTAAAATAATATGGCTTTAAAGTCTTCAAAAATAGGGTTAATAACATTCAATTTTATGTATTTTCTTAATCATATTTATAATTAACATGTATCCTTTTGGGCCCATCATTTCATTACTGTAGAATTTTGACCAATCATATTGTCTACTCTTTAGTCATCTCATTTGGGAAGTAATTTGGACCAACAGCAGAGGTTCATACCTTAGGGTACTGAACCTGACTGCTGCTGTACAGGTAATTTATGAACTCATGTATAACTTCACCAATGTGTGTGTGTGTGTTCCTCATTACCTTGTGTAATTTATGGGGACTTGTCTAACACACTTAGTAGAGTTTATCTTCCATACAACACAATCACATAATGCCCAGTTTTAGGTATTTTTGTTTTAAATTCCTTCAAATGTTCTTGTGATCTCATCTGGCATTCTTCTTCCTAGAATTAAACAAAAAAACAAAAATCATGTGACCAAATAAATACACAACTAAGTAACCAAAAATTACACAGATTTGTTTAAATAGAAATAAAAAGTCTAGAGAAAATGTTTTTCAAATGTATTTATTTTAAAACCACATCTAAAATTATATTTATTGTGTGCAACATGATGTTTTGCAGTATAAATATATTGTGGAATTGTTAAATATAGCTAACTGAAAAGTGTACCCACACAGTTAAAATTTTTGTGGTTAGGTTACTAGGTATTTTATTCTCTTTGAAGCAGTTGTGAACGGGAGTTCACTCATGATTTGGCTCTGTTTGTCTGTTTTTGGTGTATAGGAATGCTTGTGATTTTTGCACATTCATTTTGTATTCTGAGATTTGCTGAAGCTGCTTATCAGCTTAAGGAGATTTTGGGCTGAGACAATGGGGTTTTCTAAATCTACTGTAATGTCACCTGCAAACAGAGACAATTTGACTTCCTCTTTTCCTAATTGAATACCCATTATTTCTTTCTCCTGCCTGATTGCCCTGGCCAGAACTTCCAATACTATGTTGAATAGGAGTGGTGAGAGAGAGCATCCCTGTCTTGTGCCAATTTTCAAAGGGAATACTTCCAGTTTTTGCCCATTCCTCAAGGATCTAGAACTAGAAATACCATTTGACCCAGCCATCCCATTACTGTGTATATACCCAAAGGATTATAAATCATGCTGCTGTAAAGACACATACACATGTATGTTTATTGAGGCACTATTCACAATAGCAAAGACTTGGAACCAACCCAAATGTCCATCAGTGATAGACTGGATTAAGAAAACGTGGCACATATACACCATGGAATGCTATGCAGCCATAAAAAAGGATGAGTTCATGTCCTTTGTAGGGACATGGATGAAGCTAGAAACCATCATTCTGAGCAAACTATCACAAGGACAGAAAACCAAACACCACATGTTCTCACTCATAGGTTGGAATTGAACAATGAGAACACTTGGACACAGGGTGGGGAACATCACACACCAGGGCCTGTTGTGTGGTGGGTGGAGGGGGCAGGATAGCATTAGGAGATATACCTAATGTAAATGACAAGTTAATGGGTGCAGCACACCAACATGGCACATGTATATATATGTAACAAACCTACATGTTGTGCACATGTACCCTAGAATCTGAAAGTATAATGAAAAAAAAGACAAATTTTGTGGTTAGGAAAATTAACATCACTCTCTTAGCATTTTTCAGTATGCAATATATTGTCATTAACTATAATCACCATTCTGCACAGTAGATCTTGCCAACCTATTACTCCTATCTAGTATGTATCAATTGACCAAAATCTACTCAATCCACACTCCTCCCTACCTATTGCAGCCTCTAGTAAACAAAGTTATAACCTCTGTTTGTATAAAGTCAACTTTTTAAGATTCTTCATATAAGTTGGATCATGCAGCATTTTTCTTTTTGTTCCCAGTTTATTTCATTTAACAAAAGTTTTCCAGGTTCATCCATGTTGTCACAAATGACAGAATTTCTGTAATTTTTTTATTTTTATGTCTAATCCGTATTTTTTATTTTTTATGTCTAATCATTATGCTGAGGAGAGAGTTCAAGTCCCATGTTTATTGCAGTAGATAAGATATATAATCAACATAAGTGTCCCTCAAAGGATAAATGGACAAAAAAATGAGGCATATACATATCTATGCACATACAATTGAACACTAATAAGCTGTAAAAAAGAAAAAATTCTATAGAAACTTAAATAATAATATTGTATAAAGGCATCTTTTGTTGGAGAACATTCAAATGCTTGCCTTTTTAAGCAGGATTTTCAGTCTGGAGGTCTTTCACATTGCCATATGCATTAAATATATATGGGAGTTTAGTATAAATAAAATTTTCTGTAAACCTAATGTCAGATGATGTGAAATCCAGATGAAGCTCAGCTTTCAATATCTCAATCACAGTAATACAGAAAAAGAAAACCATTCAAACTTGGAAAGAAACACAGTAGTATATTAATGGTGAGGACTGGTTTATTTGTTGACTTTAGTCTGTTTATTGCATTCCTCATTTCTTGTCTAACCTGGGGTCCCAATTCCATAGATATTTTTCAGATATATACATCATGGAGCATTAGATAGTTTATGAGAGTAACTGATAGGCAGAAATGTAAAAATGTACAAGAAGGCTCTGCAGAAACTGTGGTAGCATAGTAACGTTGTAGCAATTCAAAATAACTAGCTGTGATTAGAATTTTCAGAGTGGCATCAGCCAAGTGGCTGAGTAGACTTACCTTATGCTCATATTCCTTATAAAAAAGGACCAAAACAAGAAATAAACCATGATATTTTCTTTTATTTTAATTTTTTTAGTATTTATTGATCATTCTTGGGTGTTTCTCCGAGAGGGGGATTTGGCAGGGTCATAGGACAATAGTGGAGGGAAGGTCAGCAGATAAACATGTGAACAAAGGTCTCTGGTTTTCCTAGGCAGAGGGACCCACCGCCTTCCGCAGTGTTTGTGTCCTTGGGTACTTGAGATTAGGGAGTGGTGATGACTCTTAACGAGCATGCTGCCTTCAAGCATCTGTCCAACAAAGCACATCTTGCACCGCCCTTAATCCATTTAACCCTTAGTGAACAGAGCACATGTTTCAGAGAGCACGGGGTTGGGGGTAAGGTTATAGATTAACAGCACCCCAAGGCAGAAGAATTTTTCTTAGTACAGAACAAAATGGAGTCTCCTATGCCTACTTCTTTCTACACAGACACAGTAACACTCTGATCTCTCTTTCTTTTCCCCATATTTCCCCCTTTTCTATTAGACAAAACCGCCATCGTCATCATGGCCCGTTCTCAATGAGCTGTTGGGTACACCCCCCAGACGGGGTGGCGGCCGGGCAGAGGGGCTCCTCACTTCCCAGACGGGGCGGCTGCCGGGCGGGGTCTGCCCCTCACCTTCCGGACGGGGTGGCTGCCGGGCGGAGACGCTCCTCACTTCCCAGACGGGGCGGCCGGTCAGAGACGCTCCTCACCTCCCAGACGGAGTGGCGGCGGGGCAGATACACTCCTCAGTTCCCAGACGGGGTCGTGGCCGGGCAGAGGCGCTCCTCACATCTCAGACGGGGCGGCGGGGCAGAGGCGCTCCCCACATCCCAGACGATGGGCGGCCGGGCAGAGACGCCCCTCACTTCCTAGACGGGATGACAGCTGAGAAGAGGCGCTCCTCAGTTCCCAGACTGGGCAGCTGGGCAGAGGGGCTCCTCACATCCCAGACTATGGACGGCCAGGCAGAGACGCTCCTCACTTCCTAGACGGGTTGGCGGCCGGGCAGAGGCTGCAATCTCAGCACTTTGGGAGGTCAAGGCAGGCGGCTGGGAGGTGGAGATTGTAGCCAGCCGAGATCACGCCACTGCACTCCAGCCTGGGCAACATTGAGCACTGAGTGAGCGAGACTCCGTCTGCAATCCCGGCACCTCGGGAGGCCGAGGCTGGCAGATCACTCGCGGTCAGGATCTGGAGACCAGCCCGGCCAACACGGCGAAACCCCATCTCCACCAAAAAATACGAAAACCAGTCAGGCGTGGCGGCGCGCGCCTGCAATCCCAGGCACTCGGCAGGCTGAGGCAGGAGAATCAGGCAGGGAGGTTGCAGTGAGCTGAGATGGCGGCAGCACAGTCCAGCCTCGGCTGGGCATCAGAGGGAGACTGTGCAAAGGGGAGAGGGGAGACGGGAAAGGGGAGACGGGAGAGGGGATATTTTCATTAGAGTGACTGAAGAAGTACACTGGAGAGAACTAGGAGAACAGTGAAATCTCAGAGAACAGTGATCACAAAAGCCCAGGATAGGACCATAAAGAAGGGAGCAAGGTATTCTTCCTCTGCCACACTGTCTCTCTTGCTGAAATTGGCTTGAAGTCAGAGGGGACTTCTTACCAAAGATCTCTAGATATAATAGACATCCCTAGTGGCTTCTGTTGTTGCCATGAATGCTAGCAATTTCTGCTTCATTAGAAATCTCAAGCTCTCAAAGTCCCCAGATACTGTTCGGAGAGTAGCTGGGAATTCATGCAGCTACATTGCCTCAAAGTAGAAGTCTGCCTTCAGCACCCCGACTCCCACATCCTAAGCTGCTATGGCTCAGTGTCTTCTTGAAACTGAAACCACTACTAGAGTAAGTCTTATCCTAGGGGCTAGGAGCAACTGACCCTCTCCAAACCCAAGGTTTCACTGTAATTTTCCCAGATTCACACAAGTGCCTGCAATACCACCTCCCCAGCTGCCTGGAGCCTAGGACAGATGTAATGACCAAGACCCCAGCCTCTAAACCCGTGCAACATACCACTACCCCAGTGAACTGGTACGTCTGCACATACAGAAGCCACTAGTCAGCCCAGCCTGCTGCCCATGTACATGTCTACTTAGCCCAACACCAGGTCCTATGACTGGCATAGCCTCACCCCAGATTGCTTCAGATACACCCAGGCCTGATGCATTCTCATCCACTCATGTACATACCAACAGCCAGTCTGGTGGCTAGACAGACTGGGGCAAGATCAAAGGGCTCCCATGGCATCTGCATCCTCCTGCATCTGGTTTAACAGCCATCTGGGGCAGCCTCATCCCTGCAGAGAAACTGTCACAATGCCACATGGCCCAATCATGCCTACTCACCCTCACTCTTAGCCTGACAGCTGTCTGGGAGTGACCCTTCTCCTGAAGACAGACCACAAGAAGGTCACCAGGCACTGCTATGCCTGAACACACTCAGCCCAACATCCAGTCTGGTGGCAATCCTGTCCCCCAACAGAGATAGTCACACAGTCTTCAGGTTGGCTATGACAGTGTGTGTCCAAGCCTGGCCCAGCAACCAGCCTGTGGACAGCAACAGCCTACACAGAGGGCCACAAAATAGCTTTTTGGCCCTCTGTGCCTGCAAGCATCTGATATGACAATCAGCCTAGCTTCTGCTCCCAATGGAACCATGCCACTGCCATCACAAACTCCTAAGCATCTTAGGTCATTGGGGCAATTATAGTCTTCACTGAAGATTACAGCTAATGAAAATGCACAGAGACCTCACTACTGAACCCACCCAGAACGAAAGTCAATGCATTATATGGATAGGAACATCCAGATTAAAAAGCTCAAAGGTATATAATTGGATTCAACCCAAAAGAATCCTCTCTAAGGCACATTATATTCAAACTATCAGGTTAAAGACAAAGAAATAATTCTAAAAACATCAAAACAATCAAGTCACACATGAAGGAACTTCCGTTAGACTCACAGAAGATTTCTTAGCAAAAACCTTACAGTCTAAGAGAGAATTAGGTATTATATTTAAAGTACTAAAATAAGTCACCTAAAATACCGTATCCAGCAAAGCTATACTTCAGAAATGGGAGATAAATGAAGATCTTTCCAGACAAGCAGTAGCTGAGGGAATTCATCACCACTAGACCAGCCTTAGGAAGAACGCTTGAGAGTGCTACAACTGAAACAAAAGGATGATAATAACTAACATAGAAACATGTGAAAGCATAAAATTCACCAGTAAAGGAAAATTCATAAATTTAACTCAAAATAATATAGTAATAATTCTCAAACTATCAAAAGTTAAAGGCAAAGAAATAATTCTAAAAACAGCAAGAGAAAAACATCACACATAGGAAATTTCTATTAGACTAAGAGAATTTTTCTCAGCAGAAACCTTACAGTCCAAGAGGTTTTGTTTTGTTTTGTTTGTTTTGTTTTCGGTCAAAAATTTTCCCTTTTAAATATTTTATCTCAATAGTTTTTGAGGAGAATGTGGTTTTCGGTTACGTGGATAAGTTCTTTATTAGTGATTTCTGAGATTTTGGTGCACCTGTCACCCAAGCAGGGTATACTATATCCAATATTTAGTCTTTTATCCCTCATCCCCTTCCCACTCTTCCCTTCAGTCCCCTAAATCCATTATATCATTCTTATCCTTTGTATCTTCATAGCTTAACTCCCACTTATAATTGAGAACATATAATATTTGGTTTTTCATTCCTGAGATGTTTTATTTAGAATAATGTCATTCAACTCCACCCAGGTTGCTGTGAATGCCATTATTTCATTCCGTTTTATGGCTTTGTAGTATTCCATGGTATATACATAAGACATTTTCTTTATCCACCCATTCTTTGAGGACTACTTAGGTAGGTTCCATATTTTTGTAATCACTAATTGTGCTGCTATAAACATGTATGTGCATGTGTCTTTTTCATATAATGACTTATTTTGTCTTGGACAGATACCCACTAATGGAATTGCTAGATTGAATGGTGTTTTTACTTTTAGCTCCTTAAGGAATCTCCATACTGTTTTCCATAGTGGTTATACTAGTTTATATTCTCACCTGCAGTGTAAGAGAGTTCCCTTTTTACCACATCCATGCCAACATATACTATTTTTCGATTTTTAAATTATAGCCATTTTTGCAAAAGTAAGGTGGTATCTTATTGTGGTTTTAATTTGCATTTCCCAGATAATTAGTGATCTTGAACATTTTTTCATATGTTTGTTGTCTGTTTGTATATCTTCTTTTGAGAATTGTCTATTTATTTAAACATCATGCCATCCAACAATTTTACATGCACACCCTTCTCAACTGCATATGGAACAGTATCCAGGAGGGATCACAACTTGGTCACATAACAAGTCTAAACAAATTTAAGAAGACAGAGATTATACAAAGTCTCTTTTCAGACTTTCATGGTATAAAACTAGAGATACACACACACACACACACACACACACACACACAACCCCTACAAGTTTACTGTGTTATGTAAAATGTTCAATACTCCAAT
The DNA here is from genome assembly GCF_029281585.2 of Gorilla gorilla gorilla. Lineage (NCBI taxonomy): Eukaryota > Metazoa > Chordata > Mammalia > Primates > Hominidae > Gorilla > Gorilla gorilla. Next base: position 67,611,418 of record NC_073224.2, on the reverse strand, counting down.
ATGAAAGTTTAAGTCAAAATGCCTAAAAACAACAGGTACAATTAATGACTAAGAATAAGTAATTAAAACAGCACAAATATAAATTGAGTTTGAGGGAGGAAAAGTATAGAGTATTTTTGTAGGACAAAATTTAGGTCGATCTTAGCATAAAATAATCCACTATAACTACAGGATTCTTTATGTTATCCCCATTGAAATCACAAAGAAAAAATACAGCATATATACAAGAAATAGGAAGGAAACAAAACTTAGAACCACAGAAAAATAATAAATTACAGAAATAAACAATAAAAGAGGAATCAAAAAGAAAACATAGGATCTACCAAACAACCAGAAAATACTTAACAAAATAGCAGGACTAAGTCACTATCTGTCAATAATAACCTTGAATGTCAACAAGCAAAATTATCCAATTAAAAGATATAGAGTGAATGAATATAAAAACAAGACCAAACTGTATCATGCCTACAAGAAACTCACTGCATGATTACAGGTAAACATGAACTGAAAGTGAAGAAAGGAAAAAAAGATATTCCATGGAAACAGAGCCAAAGGAAACAGGGTTACCTATCCGTATTTGAGATAAAACAGAGTAAATTGAAAAGAATAAAAGAGACAAAGAAGGTCATTATGCAATGACAAAGGGATAAATTCAGCAAGAGGATATAATGATTCCAAATATATACGTACTCAACACTGGAGCAGCCAGCTAAATAAAGCAAATATTATTAGACCTAAACAGAAATACAGACTACAATACAGTAATAGTAGAGGACTTTAGCACTCTACTTTGAACAATGAACAGAACATAGAGACAAAAATTCAACAATCACCAGACTTAAACTGCACCATGGACCAAATAAAGCTAAACAATATTTACAGAACATCCCATCCAACAATTGATTCTTCCCACTCGCATGTGGAACATTATCCAGAATAGATCACAACTTAGGCCACAAAAAAATAAACAAATTTAAGAAGATAGAGGTTCTATAAAGTCTGTTTTCTGATTTCAATTGTATAAAACTAGAGATCAATGCAGAAAAACTTCAGAAACTTTACAAATACATGGAAATTAAAAAATGTGGCCCTAAACCATAAAGAAACCTCAAAGAAGAAATTAAAAGGAAAATGAAAAATTTCCATGAGACAAGCAAGAATGGAAACACAGTATAGTCATAACTATAAACATACTAAAGGCAGTTGACAGACATAATTTTATATTAATAAATCTGTAAACCAAAAATAAAGATTTCTAATAAACAACCTAATGAAACATGTCAAAAAAGTAGAAAAACAAGAATTAAACCCAAAATTCTTCTTGTGGAAGAAAATAAATAATAAACCTATGGTAGAAATAACCAAAATAGAGACTAAAAAATTTCAAAAGATCAACAAAATAGAGTTGGTTTTTTGAAAACAAACTAAATTGACAAAACTTGAGCTAGACTAACAAGTGAAAAAGAAAAGAACAGATTCAAATAAAATTAAAGATGAAAAACAGAGACTTCACAACTCATACAAAGGATCATAAGAGACTATTGTGAACAACTATAAGCCAAAAAATTGATAACCTAGAAAAAAATGAATAAATTCATGAAGACAATTTACCAAGTTTAAATTTGAAGCCATATAAAATCTGAGCAGACCAATAACAAGTCAAGAAATTGAATGAGTAATAAAACATCATCCAAAATTTTCAAACATCTACAGTCAACTGATTTTTCCACAAAAGTGCTGAAAACAAAGATTGGAGAAACGACAGTGTGTTCAATAAATTATGCTGAAAATATTAGATATCCGTATATAAGAGAATGAGACTAGAGCACTACCTCCAATGACATAAAAAAATCAACTCACAATAGATTAACTGTTTAAACCAACAATCAGAAGCTATGACAGTACTGGAAGAAAACAGGTAAAATACTCCATGAAATTGGGATGAGCATGGATTTTAAAAATAAGATATCAAAAGTATAGACAACAAAAAGTAAAACTATGCAAATGGAATTACATCAAATTAAAAAGCTTTTGTAGAGACAAGGAAACTCTTAATGTAGTGAAAAGATAACCTACAGAATGGGAAAAAAACTTGCAAAGTCTAAATCTGACAGGGAGTTGATATTCAGAATACATAAGAAAATAGAACAACTCAACAGTAAAAATAATACAATTTTTTAAATGATGAAAGGCCTTAATAGATATTTCTCAAAATAAGAACAGATAGCCAATAGGTATAAGAAAAAATTCTCAACATCTCTCATCAACAGAGAAATGCAAATCAAAGACACCATGAGATAACGCCTCACTTCAGATAGAATGGCTATTATTAAAATAAATAAATAAAATGAGTGCTGGTGATGATGTAGAGAAAATGGTAGGCTTGCACACTGTTGGGATTATAAATTAATGTAGCCATTATGGAAAATAGTATGGAGGTTCCTAAAAAAGTTCTATTTTTAAGAACTACCATATGATCCAACAATCCCACTCCTGTGTATATATGCAAAGGAAATGAAATCAGTGTGTCAATAAGATATTTGCACTGCCATATTTATTGTGGCACTATTTACTATAGTCAAGATATTGCATCAACCTTTGTGTCCAACAGTGAATGAATATATAATATAAAGAAAATGTGGTATCTACACAATTAAATAATATTGAGACATAAAAAAGAATGAAATCTTAACATTTGTGAAAACATGAAGAAAATGGATGACATTAGTTAAGTGAAACAAGCCAGATGCAGAAAGACAAGTACCACATAATCTCATTCACATGTGGACTATAAAGAAAAAAAAAGTTGATATCAATAACAGTAGATATTAGAACAGTGAGTACCAGAAACTAGGGAAGGAAGGGGAGAAAGGAGGATGGGAAGGAAGGGGAGAAGGGAGGTTAGGAAGAGTCTGGTCAGAGGCTACAAAGTTACAATTACGCAGGGGAAATAAATTCTGGTGTTCTATTTCACTGTGCTACGACTATAGTTAACAGTTGAATAGTGTGTAGTACAAAATAGCTGAAAGGGAGACTTTTAGATGTTCTCACCACAAAAAATAATAAATAATTGAGGTGATGGATACACAAACAACCCTGAATGGAGCATTATGCAATGTAGATAAGTAAAATAAAATCACACTGTACCCAGTAAATATATATAATTACAATTAGTCAATTAAAATCTGGAAAACTTTTTTGAAAAGAATTCTACAGCATTTTAAAAGAGTAATGACATTTTTTTCAATGTGCTTGACGATAAGGATTTCAGAGCAATTTCTGATTTTTAAACTGAACTTTTACATCTGTAGAAGTTGAATAAATTTTTAAAATTGGCTCTAAATAAACGTCAGATAACATAATATTGTCTGATGCTTTAAGGCAAATTTGATTAGCAGTTACTTAATTCTGATCTTGATAAATCACATTGAAAGCAGATGTGCTTTTCAATAAACCTAAATTGAAATTTTTCAATCCTTTTTTTCTTCTAAACTGTGTATATCTTCAAAAGCATTCAATTTTATATAAATAAAAGTATTTAATTGCATAAGCTAAAGAGTTTTTGGTTTAACTAAGCATTCTAAACTACAATGAGATCAAATTTGAATATGAATTGCTATACCTTTGAAGAATAGCTATATCATTAATCTGTAATCAGCCATTGACATATTCATTTGTTCACGGGACCAGCTGTTGGTAGGGCAATTTTCATAAAGTTAGAAATCAATATTATAGCCATATGCAGTGTTTGATTCCACACAGAAGGGAATTAGTAATAAAACTAGAGTTTGGTACTTCATAAAAAGATGACATTCATGTAATCTTAACCCCTTACACAAATAAACTTGAAGTTAAGAATGTTTTATTTTAGAAATGGTTATTTTCACTTTCTAACATATGTTCTAAAAGTGTTTAGTTTATTTTTGTAGAAAAGTAATATCAGAAAAATATAAATGCAAATATAAAAATGAGCTAATATATGTGTCCCTAGTAGGAGTACCTGTGACTAAAAAAAAATAAAATTCGTAATAAAAGTAAAACTCCCCATTATGGGTTATTTTGTGATGAGAAGATACTATAATTATCATAATACAAATTGAGTTTTCATCCAAAATACTAAATAATGATTTGGGTATATACACAATGTTAACTGATTTATATAATTTATGCAAACCAAAGATAATGTATCTAAATAAAAATAATTTAGGAATAGAAATTATTTTGATCAATTGAGTCAACATCAGGTGATAAATTATGTGTATTTTTATAGAAAATAAACAGACATTTTTACTGGGTAGTTTGACTGCCTTCACTGAGGAAATCATAATCAGATGCTTGTAAAAGTATCAATCAGTTATCCAAATATATTTTGTAATAAGAAGTATGAATACACAGTGTCATCATATATATAATATATATATCATCATATATATCATATATAAATATATAATATATCATCATATATATCATATAAAAATATATATAATATATGTCATCATATATATCATATATAAATATATATAATTTAAAAGCTAGTGCTCTTGTCTGCACCATCGTCTTCTCCCCTTGAGGTTCAGTTCCCTCATTTGTAAACTGGGTATGATTGTAATACCTACCTCATAGGTTTATTGCAAGAGCTACAGAAATTATTGCATGGTAGAGTGCAATTGGATTTTATCATTCTATTCCTTTGCAAAATGTCATCAAACTAAAAAAAAATCTATGGTATCTAGAATAATTTTCTTCGTAGAATTATTAATGAAGGAATATACATTGTTTAGGTTACATGTTGTTTGAAATAATTTTATTTCAATACAAAGTATGAAAGAGTATATACCTCTGACTTTGCTTTCGTTTTGGTGGGTGTCAGGAACTCAGCTCAGCTGGAAAAGAGTTGAGCCACTGGAGAATTGGCTGCTGTCAGAGTAACCAATTAAAGCAACAAGCCTAAAAATGGAAGAGAATCAGAGAATCCTTTAATCCATATATATATGTATATATCTTGATATATACATATTAATACATCTTAATCCATATACATATACATCTATATATATCCTTTAATCAATGGGATTTACTGCATTTATAAATGTACACAAAAACGTAAGTGTTTTAAAGTGGCAATGAGTCCATCTTGTTGTGTCCATAGCCTATGTCCCAGCCACAATGCAGCTTTATTAATGAGACAATGGATCAAGCCCTGGGATAGATGGGGCAGGAAAATATTGACACTCATATTGTATATAATCCCATTCCCCTGTTTTTACAGATCCTTCTGAAGTGAGAAATTTAAGAAAAATGTTACAGGAAGAAAAATTTTCATATCTGGTGCCTAGTTATAAATAAGTTTTTCCAAAATCTTCTAACAAAAACTTTTTTGTTTCAATCCTGTAATTTGGTAATTTTAACTTCCTTAATAATACTATGATAGTAAATTAAACAAGCAAACAAGCAAAAATATAGGTGTAAATTATTATTCATTTATTCCATGCAGGTAAAGGGTTTGTTTCTTCCCCTAGAATTTGAACACACTTGTGACTGCCTGGATTGATAAAAATATGGTTTTTCTGAATTTCAACAAACTGTGTTCTATACTCCACTTAAATATAAAACCTATGAGATAAGGGATATTTTCTGTCTTGCCTCACAGTTATGTATCTGGTAATCAGTCCAGCAACTGGCAAATTTTAGATACTGAATATAAATTTATTGAATAAATAAAAAAGCAAGTGGGTGAGGATCATAGATGTGGCTCTCAATAAGAAAGCATTTCCCTTTTAAAAAACTGAAACATATTTATAGTTCCAATATAGGTGATTCTTGCAAAAACATTCAAATTAATATATTAACTTTAAGCCAGAATGGGTTAAAGAATTAATATATTAACTTTCAGCCAGAATGGGAAGGGAAGAGTGTGGTCCCTTTAAATGATATGGAAGCCGGAACGGAAGTGCAGAACAGGGGAGGTCTTGTTCCCCGGCTAGGGCTCCGCCTTCGGGGGACCTAGGTGAGGACGGGCATTTCCTGCCCAAATGTTGCATTTCCCAAGACCACCCTGGCCCACCACGCCCCCATCCTGGGCCTATAAAAACCCAAGACCCTAGCGGGAAGACACAGAAGTGGCTGGAGGTCGTGAGGAACGCATGGGCGGCAGAAGACTTCAGCGGCTGGTTGTTGAGAGCACGCCAGCTGAAGAGCACACCTGCACACTGGCAGGCCATCCACAGGTGGGACAAGGCAGAGTTTACTGGGGCTATTGGAGGAGAGCTGGGGCCATCTAGCGGCCCAACTTCAGGGGAAAACCATCCCCCTTCTGGCTATCCCATTAGCGAAGAGCCTTGCACTCATTCTCCAAGCCCACATGTGACCTGATTCTTCAGGTACACCAAGGCAAGAAACCCCAGGATACAGAAATCCGTCTGTCCTTGTGATAAGGAAGGGGGTTTAACTGAGCTGGTTAATACAGGCCGCCTATAGATGGCAAACTAAGAGAACACCCTGTAACATACACCCACTGGGGCTTCGGGAGCTGTAAACATTCACCCCTAGACACTGCCATGGGGTTGGAGCCCCACAGCCTGCCTGCCTGTATGCTCCCCTAGAGGTTTGAGGAGCAGGGCACTGAAGGAGTGAGTCACACCTCCGTTGGACGTCCTGCTAGGGGGACAAGGAAACCTTTCTCATTTCAGTATGTTATTTTAACATCCCATTTGTTTCAAAAATGTCATTGAATTTTACAAAGTCTATTGTATCTACAATGAAGATTTTCCTATACATATTAATGAAGTAATATACATTATTTACTTTACATGTTGTTATTAATAGAAGCAATAGTATTTCAATACAAACTATGAAAAGGTGTATACCTCTGAATTTATTTTTGTTTTGGTAGGTGTCAGAAACTGAGCTCAGCTGGAAGAAACTTGACGTACCAGGTATCAGAGTAGCAAGTAAAGCCACAAGCCAAAAATGAAAGAGAATCCTTTAAGTGCTTATCGTGATGGTGTAAGTAATTGCCCAAAAGAAACGCCGATTCCTTCTGTTCCATTTTTACCTGTGGATTGTGGATTGAAATAACCATTGGACCATGAGGAGAGACTCTGAAGAGAGGTATGTGACAGAGTGGGGCCTAGGGGTGGAAACTGCTGGGTGCTGAATCAGAGCGGGGAAAATCGTCTTTGTTTTCTCCCTCCTTCACCCATATGGAGGCCTCAGCAGAGACATCTGAAGAGACTCTTGCCAGGCCTCGAAGAGACTCTAGAAATGAAGGTGCTGGGATATTTCATAGGCTAAGATTCACTTGATAGAAAAAACAGGGGATAAAGGAAAATTTAAATGACACCATGAAGAAATCATTAGACAAACTCAGAAAGTCGAATATTCTACAGGACAAGTCTTTTCAACAAGATAATGTCTGGGGGGAAAAAAAAAGACACTGTGTGTTCGTTCTATTCTAGTTTAAAAGAAATTTGAGAGACATAACAGCCAATGCAGTGAGTGATTCTTTAGTGGATCCCATTTTGAATAGCTGTAGAAAACATTTCTGGGACTGAGTATCAGATAATATCAGCAAGTTATGTCAGTTTTGTTAGATGTGATACTAATAGTGCAGTTATTTGAGAAAATGTCCTTATTTCCAACATATGAAATGTTTAGAGATAAAGTATTATTAAGTAATTTACTTTAAAATACTTCAGAAAAAAATATAAACTGTGGCAAAAATATTAACAATGGCTAAATCTGGGTTATGGCTACATGATTCTTTTTATATTTTGTTTAATTGAAAGAATATAAAAACAGAGTGGTGGTTTAAAAAAAAAAAGAGAAAGAGAAATGGAGGTGCTGGAGATAGAAGTTTAAATATGGAAAGAGTGTGATCTGCCAGTTTGCCTGAGTCCTTGACTGCAACTCTCTTTAGGGACTGCAATGTGCTGACTGTGCACCAAGTCTGTTCCAGAGAGGGTGACTACCTTCCTTGAGGTCTATCAGGTAAAGCCTCTGCAATTGCCTGTGGTTGGGACTGAAAAATTATGCAGGTTTTTCACCAAGAGCCAGACTCCTCAGTAGTGAGCCACGCCTGTTAGATTTCGATATATTTTTCTACTTAGGCAAGAATATCAAATTGCTTTTTAGTATAGTCCTAACAATGACTAAATATTTATTTACATGTCAAATACAATACCATTTTTGAATGTTTAGTGGCCTACCTGTTACTTTTAAGATAACTGAGAGAACATCAGGAATTCAATTTTATGGCTGATGCACTTGAACAAAAATAAGTTTGGGAGAAGATGTTATATTTCTTAGCATTTTGCTTTACAGTGTATCACAATTTACAAAATTATCAAATTGTAGCACTTTTTAGTCTTTTAACTTTAGAAAGGTGAGATGCGTCAATTAAAAAAAGAGGAATATCTAAACGTTGTCCAAAAGAAACTGATTGAAAATCCATTTTGATTTGATCTTAAATTTTAAAACCATAACCCTCTCTATACAATGTTAAGTATTTCTGCCATTAGTTTTATTTATTTATTTTGTTAATATTATTTTAGACTCAGGGGTTACATGTGCTTGTTTGTTATATGGGAATTACATGCATAATGGAGGGGGTTGGGCTTCTAGTATCTCCATCACCTAAATATTCAACATTGTACACTATAGGTAAATTTTCAACTCTGGATCCTCCTCCTACCTCCCTCCTTTTGGAGTCCCCAGAGTGTATTGTCTCCATCTTTATATCTATGTGTACTCATTGTTTAGCTCCCACTTATAAGTGAGAACATGAGATATTTGATTTTTTGGTTTCTGAATTAGTTCTCTTACAATAACAACCTAAAAAGCTTCATTCATGTTGCTGTAAAGGACATTATTTCATTCTTCTTTATTGCTGGATAATATTCCATTGTGTATATATACCGCATTTTCTTTATCCAGTCCATTATTGGTGGACACTTAGGTTGAATCCATGACTCTGACATTGTGAATAGTATTGCAATAAATATATGATGTGCAAATGTCTTTTTTAATATAAAGATTTCTTTTCCTTTGGGTAGATATCCAGTAGTGGGATTTTGGGGTCAAACAGGAGTTCTATTTTTAGTCATTTGAGATATGTCCATATTGTTTTTTGCAGAGGTTGAAATAATTTATATCTTTACCAACAGTGTCTAAATGTTCCCTTTTCTCTGAATCCTTTCCAACAGCTGTTATTTTCTGATGTTTCAATAATAACCATTCTGACTGGTGTGAGATAGTATCTCACTGTGGTTTTAATTTGCATTTATCTGATGACTAGTGATGTTAAGCACTTTTTCATATGTTTGTTGGCCACTTGTATCTCTTCTTTTGAGAAATGTCTGTACGTGTCTTTTGCTCAGTTTTTAGTCGGCTTTTTATTGTTGTTGTTATTGAGTTGTTCAAGTAACTTGTACATACTGGATATTAGTCCCTCGTTAGAGGCATAATTTGCAAATATTTTCTCCCATCCTGTAATTTTGTCTTTTTAGTCTGTTGATAGTTTCTTTTGTTGTGTAGAAGACTTTTAGCTTGATTAAATCCCATTTGTCTATTTTTGTTTCTGTTGCATTTAATTTGGGTCGTCATCATAAATTCTTTGCCTAGGCCAGTGTCCAAAAGAGTTTCTTTTTTTTAGGATTTCTGTCGTTTCAGATCTTACATTTAAGTATTTAATTCATCTTAATTTTGTGTATGGTGTGATATAGGGGTCCACTTTCATTTTTCTGCATATGCCTAGCTAGTTTTCCTAGCATCATTTTTTGAATAGGTTGCCCTTTTCCCATTGTTTGTTTTTGTTGACTTTATCACGATCAGTTGGTTATGGGTATGTGGCTTTATTTTTGGGTTCTCTATTCTGTTCTATTTATCTATGTGTCTATTTTGTACTAGTCGTATGCTATTTTAGTTACTATAGCCATGCAGTATGGTTTCAAGTCAGACAATGTGATGTCTCCAGATTTTATCTTTCTGCTTAGTAGTGCTAGAGTGTTGATTTCTTTAAATAACTTATCAATTTCTAAATAACCTCTAACTATAAGGTAGAGTTCCCACTATGGTTATTATATCCGTGGCAAAGACAATATCACAACTCTGGAGACAATTGAGTGTATATTAAAATCATAGCAAATCTATATTTCAGATATAAATGTTTGTTTAATTTACATTAATAGCTTAAAGATACCCTTGTTTTCTACTAGGCAAAAATAACATTGAAAAATACAGTCCACAATTTTTGCAATAAACATTTACCTATTTTTGAAAACTCTAAAAAAAGAAATTTTCTTATTTTCTGCTTTTCTTCATATTATCAAATAATAATTTTTTACCTGATCATGTTTGTTTAGTTTGTCCGCATTTACCATTCATTCAGCAAATTATTTTTGAGTGTCCACTATGGGTAGGTAGAGTTCTAGGTGTTAGAGAGTTTACAGTGAAGAAGACAAGCTAGAAATATGCAGTTCTCTGACCATAACTGGCAAAATGTTTTCCTCTAAACTGTGAGCCTGATATTTTATATCAGTTCAAATTAGATATCTTAACAGCAGGAAGACTGAGAAATTGAGAAAAATGCTCATTCATCAGTTGCTATTAACATTGGCAAGAGTTATCTTTTTTTATTTCTCATGACTTCCAGATATAAGTAGCAATATGACATTACTGAACACTGACAGATACAGTATTGAAGTGATTTTTAATTTGATGAAAGTGGTGGAAAGTGATGATATGACTTATATGGCAAGCATATATTGTCCTCAGTAACCATTTTATATATTGTTTAAGTTCAGCAGGATTAATCATTTTAAAAGGTTATTGTTTTTCTTGTTTTATTATCTATTCCATTCAGCTATTTCTTAATAACCATATTATATGTCACTATCCATAGCAAATCATTATTAGTTCTAGTATAGCAGAAACAATATTTAATTTAAAATTATTTCCTAGAAAATAGTAAAAATCCACTTTCAATAGTAAGAAAATTCATGTCAAATAAACGAGCTGGATACTTTTAGTACCACCAATGTGTTAAAGTCAGCATTTTCAAATTTGAATTAATTGAAATTGACAAATATATATTTCATTTATTTATGATGTACTACATGATGTTCTATAATATGAGCTAATGCAAAGATGCTCATATTGTGCCCACATTCCTTTTTTCAAACTTATATTTGGTTAATGCACATTATCATAAGTTATTTCAAAATATTGAGAAAAAAATCACACCAAGTGTAAAATTTTATGATTGTTCAATAAAAGTTAAAAGGTAAATGTTAGGTGCGGAGTCAAAAGGAAATAAATAAATTTATCATCCTTAACATTAAAACTCAAGAAACAAATATTTTTGAGTAAATACAATTGCTAAATATTACACATATTATTTTCTATTTGTACTTAATTGAATTCTCATTAAAACCATGTGGGATGGGTTGTATGTCATTCTTAATTTTGAGATGAGTAAACTGCAGCTCGGAGTGGTCAAGACACTTGCCCTCTATTACACACAGTAAAAGGGTTGAAGCCTCTTTTATCCAATTTCTGTTGGTACTCAGTACTATTTTATGTGTAAACATCTGCTTAGTACACTAGATACTCAAAATGATGGATAATCCATGCCAGTGTAAACAGCTACAGTGTACATATTTCTCCAACTTTTTTTGCAGCTTTTTTCTGCTGTCAAGAGATCTCTTCTGAACTGACAAGAAATAGCAGACATTATAGTACAGAGGAATATACTCACCATAAAAGAAAATAGTATATCTGAGTGTTTATTGTTGATACTGGTTTAACTGTTACATGTTTCAATTTTAGTATACATTTTTTCCTCGAGTTTAGAGCATGTATTTCCATTACATAGTTGTAACTGTATGTTATGGTTAAATTGAACAGCATTTATTATGCAGTTCAATTGCATACAATTATTCATTATGGAATAAGATGCCAAAAGATAAGAATGTTCTTCCAGGTGTTAAGAAAATTGATAGCAGTGGTTTGCTTGTTTTCTTTCTGGTATCTGTTTATCAATGAAAGTAGGAGCTAGATACGGAAATACATAAGTAACACATTGTCTGTCTTTGTTTTTAAGTAAATTAACATGTGGAGTGGTAGATAGACAAATAGCTAGGCAAATATAAATCAGAGTAAAGAATACAACAATAGGTGGGATGCTATTGACAAACATAGGCTGGAAAACAACCTATATTTAGGAACACATAGAAACATCGACCAAATTCTTAATACAAGTTAGATATTAGAGTAGTCATTCAGAAATATGGTTTTGAAGAAAACGGAATAGCATGCATACAGTATTGGAAGCAAGATAAAATATGACTAATCTTTAGAATTCCAAGAAATTGTGTGTGATTGGAGTACAGGTCGTGGAAAGCGAGAGTTGAAAGTCGAGGAAGAGGGATCATCATATTTTTAGGGTAGAGAAAGCAAATGTAGAAGATTGAGAAACAGGTAGTGAAGGGCTTTATATTGTGCTAAACAGTATGGCCATTTTCCTATGAGCAACAGGAAACTTTTGAAGAAGTTTAAAAATAAGAGTAGATAATCAAATTTGAATTAAAAAATTACTCTGATGCAAGGTAGAGAATACTTCTGTGAGAGATAAAACTGGAAGCAGAGAGTAATTAATAGGCTGTTGTAATAATTTTAATGAAAGAGAATGCCAAACTTAATCAAGGTAGGAATAAAGGATGTCAAGAAATGTAATGGAGGCCAGGCGCGGTGGCTCATGCCTGTAATCCCAGCACTTTGGGAGGCTGAGGCAGGCAGATCACAAACACAAGAGTTTGAGACCAGCCTGGCCAACATAGTGAAACCCCATCTCTACTAAAAATACAAAAAATTAGCTGGGCATGGTGGCGGGCGCCTGTAATCCCATCTACTTGGGAGGCTGAGGCAGAAGAATCCCTTGAACCCAGGAGGCAGAGTTTGCAGTGAGCTGAGATTGCACCACTGAACTCCAGCCTGGGGCGACAGTGCGAGGCTCCATCTGAAACAAAAAGAATTGTAATGGACTTGAATGATATTGATAACATAAAGCTCTACGTGTGTGGTAATATGATTGAAGTAAAGAATATGGTGATCAGAATCAAGTATCATGTTCTGATTTTCAATTCTGAAAACTCAGTATATATTTCTTTCAATGACTAAGGTGAGGATCAAAGAAAGAAGAGAAAGTTAGTGGAATGGGATAGACATAATTTTCTACTTAGCATACTGTATTTGGGGAACCTCTAGAACATCTAGTACCGCATATTTAGGTGAAGCTCAGGACAGAGATTTAAGCTGGCGATATATGTTATGAATAGTTAGTGATAGCCTATGGTAAGTCCTATGCATAAATGATTTAAAGTCCCAAATTACAGCAAATTTTAAAGCAATTGATCACCAAATGCAAACCCCTCTTAAGAGAACAACTGAGATTTACCTTAATAACACATAACTATATGGCAAGAAGATGAAGACAATAGAATAGAAATGTCTGCAAAATTTTGCCTTTGTAGTGAAATGCCTTTTTGTTTTTTAATATCACAAAGAGACCATTACTAGACTTCAGAACCCAACTCAGAATCACAAGTCTTAAATTATATATGCTATGTTCCAGACATGAGTGAAACAAACAAAACAAATACCACAAAAGAGAAATGCTTTTATGGAAAGATTTAATTTATTTCATTAAACCCCATTGACTGTAATCTGGAATATGTCTGTATATTGAAACTATATATTTGTGTATTTAATAAAGATATTAAAAATTATTAGTCAAAAGTTGAAAAAAAATTGTCCTAATTCAGATGGATAATTATTTAAAACCAAAGTTGAGAGTTGGTTAGATAATTTAGAAAGGAAAGCACATTTTAAGTTTTGTCTCTGAATTCTCAATGTCACATCTTCATTTAATTATTGTTATTTTAATTCAAAATATGGATTCCATCAAAGGCCAAGGTATAAGATGAGCTTATTAAAAATGTTTAGTTTGAAAAGAGCAAGGGAATAATAATGAAAAATTAAAGAATACTATATTACTGATTTATGGCATATAGCAATTCAATATTGGATACTAGCTGGGGTGTATGTGTGTGCATGTGTGTTTTGATAGGTTGTGTTTTTATTTTTATTCATCTCAAGATATTTTAAATGGTGCCTCTTAATTTCTTTTTTGACCTATTGCTTGTTCAGAAGCATATCATTCAACTTCCACGTGTTTGTAAACTTTTCCAAATTTCTTCTGTTACTGTTTATTAGCCGTATTCTATTATAATCAAAAATAAGGCTAGGGGTGTTGGCTCATGGCTGTAATCCCAGCACTTTGGGAGGCCAAGGTGGTCAGATCACTTGAGACCAGGAGTTCAGGAACAGCCTGGTCAATATGGCAAAAATCTATCTCGGCTAAAAATACAAAAATTAGCAGGTATGGTGATGTATGGCTGTAATCCCAGCTACTTAGGAGGCTGAGGCAGGAGAATCCGTTGAACCCGGGAGGTGGGGTTTGCAGTGAGCAGAAATTGTGCCACTGCACTCCAGCCTGGGCAACAGATACTCTGTCTCGAAAAAAAAAAAAAAGAAAAAAAAAACCTGCTTGATATTTGATATTTGAGTTCACTCCTGAGACTTGTGTTAGCAGGCCGCCTAGCCTTTCTGCTAAGGCACTAGTAGACGTGATGCCTCCCAGACCATTTGGTGGATAGTTTTGATAACAGGCACACAACCAAATGGTTAGGCAGCGAGACACTTCAGGGAACGTGGTCATTTCCATGTCTGAACCTAGAAGCACAATCGCATGTGTGTTTTCACTTTCAAAAAGACTCTCCTCCATGGTCTTGGGCTCCACCAGGGTTTTACAACCTCCTACCTGAATCCCAAGGATCTCACCAAAACACAAAAATACTTTTTTTTTTTCCCCCATGGATGAGTGCAGAATTGTTGTTCTTAGAGGATATAAATAGGTGACTGAGTATTCTGCTATCTTACCCTCTAATAACTTTGTAATAACTTTTTAACATTCTTTTCAGTTATTCCCATTATTTCCATTTCTATTGTCCGAGTTCTCTCCTGCTGTGTGTCATGTTTTTTTCCTTCCTCACATCTCTAATATTTTCATTTCATGCCTGATATTGGGAATTTTGTGTTACTGAATGTTAGATTTTTTGAATTCTTTTAAGAAAAGTTGCAATTTTATTGTTAGGCAGTTATTTGAACATAACTGTTCACGTTTTGAGAGGTATCTTTTTTTTCATTTTGGGTAGATCAAAGAAGCATTGCTTTTGTGGCTAGTTTAGCATTGTTACTATGATGTGACTCTTCTGATATTTTTATTAAATATCCCATGTATTCAACCATGTCTATGCACTTTGGCTTTGACATCTCCAACAATTTCTGGTCATTTTTGAGTTATGAGAATTTTTCAGCTCGTAGGCAATTGTTATTTACCTGGAAGTTAATTTGTGCCTTACATTTCAGAATTACTTGCTACATATTCACAGATTATTCATCAGCCAAAGACTGTAGTGGACACCAGCATAGATTTTTGGATAGTTCTTCTGAACTGTTCCTTTTTGATGATACTCCACCCCACACACTTTAGCCTTTTAGGCTCCATGGTGGCCTAAACTTTGTCTTTACTTCAACAAAACAGCCAGGCTCTCTTTATCTTCCCATCCCTGGAAGTCCAGAACAATGATTTCTTTCTCCCAATAATCATAATGGTGTGCTTATTTTTGTAATGTCTGAAAATTATTGTTTTGTATTTTAGTGTCCAAATTTCTGGTTATTTAAAGTGAGAGAATAAGTAAATACTCTTATAAAACACTACAGAAAAAAAAACGGAGAAATAATTTAAAATAATTTAAATTATTTTGTCTTACCAATATATGATAAAGTAAGTCCAAGTAGATATATGAGTGGGTGATTATAATTAATTAATTGTATTTGTAATTATAATTAGTTACTTCTGAATTCCAAGTCAATAGAAATTTGCAGTACCTATATTTTTGTAGTAAAGTGCACGAATATTTCTCCTCAATCTGTTGGTAACCAATTATGATAAACAGATGCATATGTTTTTATATTGCCTGTTTGGACACCACATGTGGTTGTTCACTCTTCATCTGCCTGTCAGTATTCTCCACACATCTTTTATCACCCTGGTCTTCTCCTTCAACAGTGCATGGAATCATACATGGAGTCACTGAAAATGTACTATAGGTGGGAAAAATAAAAGAGTGGAGATGCCTCTGCTTAGCTCAGAAATTTATTATTCTCTCAGTTATTCCGTATATTTTATATAGCATTAACTGAGAAAATGTTGATCTCAGTAAATGACAACAAGTAAAAAGTAAAATATATTTTGTAATTTTGACTATACAGTATATAAAATTATTTAACTTTTGAAATGTTTAGCTCTACTAATCAGATGGTATTATTTTATATCATTAATAGGAATAATATAACAAAGTTCATAGGTTTTTTCTATAATATGCTATTACTTATTTATAAAGAAATTTACACACATTTTCAAGAAAGATATGGCATGAACTCTCATGGATATAGGCAAGAAACAGGTGGTCATATAATTCAATATTAGAAAAGGCTAAACTCTTAAACAATTAATGTGTGCCCTAAATAGAAATCAAAATAGAAGGCATGCTAAATAATATTTTTAACTACTGACAATAGATTTAAACACAATGTATATTTATGTCTATTTTCCTTTCAATATTTTCCTTGAAAAGCTCAGGAGAGAGCAAATACAAATTTTTTACAACTTTTATCGAAATCACAGAAATGTCTATCTTCATGAAAGTCTCCTGATATTTGTAGTTTAATATTTATTGGGCATGTTAGGTACATATTCAATTATTCATTTTAAATAGTAGTTTATTTTGATTTTATCCCAAATAAATATTTAAAGCTAGACAATTTGCAAAAATTTAATGTATCAATCATTAATAATACATCATAGTTTTATGTTATCTTATTTTTTCCTTTTAATTAACTTTTTTCAATAATTTTTACCAGCATTTATTCTATTTACTAAGTTGACAAAAATTATAAGACTTTTAAAAATCTCATAATATACTTTCAAAAACACAGATGTAAAAAATAATAAATTGCTATTCTTACCCTGAAGTAACATTCTTGGTAAAAGTGCAATTTTCTTTGTTGTTTCTTTAAGGTTTTGGAATGTAAGATATAATAATGCATGAATATCAGTTTGGAAGTGTTAGTGGCTCCTGGCAATCTTGATAATGAATTATGTTTCATTGTTCTTCTCCATAATCCAGAGAAAACCTGAACACTGAAGCAAAAGAATGGAACCCAATACCTGTTCACACAGATAGGATCTCTTTTTCCTCTTCTCTGTAACAGTAAATTCTCATGTAAAAACCTACTATAGGGGCTGGGTGCAGTGGCTCATGCCTGTAATCCCAGCACTTTGGGAGGCCAAGGCGGGTAGATCACCTGAGGTCAGGAGTTTGAGACCAGCCTGGACAACATGGTGAAACCCTGTCTCTACTAAAAAATACAAAAATTTGCTGGGTGTGGTGGCAGGCGCCTGTAATCTGCTCAGTAGGCTGAGGCAGGAGAATCAGTTGAACCTGGGAGGCAGAGGTTGCAGCAGTGAGCCGAGATCACGTCATTGCACTCCAGCCTGGGCGACAAAAGCAAAACTTTGTCTCAAAAAAAAAAAAAAAAAAAAAAAAAGAAAAGCTGCTGTAAATTTAGTATCATTCTTCATAGAATCTTTTAACTGAAAATATTAACATATTTTCAGCAAAACATGCGGTGTTTGGTTTTCTGTTCTTGTGTTAGTTTGCTGAGAATGATGGTTTCCAGCTTCATCCATGTCCCTGCAAAGGACATGAAGTCATCCTGTGTTACAGCTGCATAGTATTCCATGGTATATATGTGCCACATTTTCTTTATTCAGTCTATCATTGATGCACATTTGGGTTGGTTCCAAGTCTTTGCTACTGTGAAAAGTACTGCAATAAACATACATGTGCATGTGTCTTTATAGTAGAATGATTTATAATCCTTTGGATATATACACAGTAATGGGATTGCTCGGTCAAATGGTATTTCTAGTTCTAGATCCTTGAGGAACCACCACACTGTCTTCCACAATGGTTGAACTAATTTACACTCCCACCAACAGTGTAAAAGCATTTCTATTTCTCCACATCCTCTCCAGCATCTGTTGATTCGTGACTTTGTAATGATCTCTGTTTTAACTGGCATGGGATGGTATCTCATTGTGGTTTTGAGTTGCATTTCTCTAATGACCAGTGATGATGAGCTTTTTTTCATGTGTCTGTTGGCTGCATAAATGTCTTCTTTTGAGAAGTGTCTGTTCATATCTTTTGCCCACTTTTTGATGGGGTTGTTTTTTCTTGTAAATTTGTTCAAGTTCTTTGTAGATTCTGGATATTAGCTCTTTGCAGATGGATAGATTGCAAAAATTTTCTCCCATTCTCTAGGTTGCCTGTTAACTCTGATGATAGTTTCTTTTGCTGTGCAGAAGCTCTTTAGTTTAATTAGATCCCGTTTGTCAATTTTGGCTTTTGTTGCAGTTGCTTTTGGTGTTTTAGTAATGAGGTCTTTGCCCATGCTATGTCCTGAGTGGTATTGCCTAGGTTTTCTTCTAGGGTTTGATGGGTTTAGTTCTTACGTTTAAGTCTTTAATCCATCTTGAGTTAATTTTTGTATAAGGTGTAAGGAAGGGATCCAGTTTCAGCTTTCCACGTATGGCTAGCCAGTTTTCCCAACACCATTTATTAAATAGGGAATTATTTCCCTATTTCTTGTTTTTGTCAGGTTTGTCAAAGATCAGGTGGTTGTAGATGTGTGGTGTTATTTCTGAGGGCTCTGTTCTGTTCCATTGGTCTATATATCTGTTTTCGTGCTAGTACCTTACTGTTTTGGTTACTGTAGACTTGTAATATAATTTGAAGTCAGGTTGCATGATGCCCCCAGCTTTGTTCTTTTTGCTTAGGACTGTCTTGGCTATGCAGGCTCTGTTTTGGTTCCATATGAAATTTAAAGTGTTTTTTTTTTTTTCCAATTCTGTAAGGAAAGTCAATGGTAGCATGATGGGGATAGTGTTGAATCTATAAATTACTTTTGGCAGTATGGCCATTTTCACAATGTTGATTCTTCCTATCCATGAGCATGGAATGTTTTTCCATTTGTTTGTGTCCTCTCTTATTTCCTTGAGCAGCGGTTTGTGGTTCTCCTTGAAGAGGTCCTTCACATTCCTTGTAAGTTGTATTCCTAAGCATTTTATTTTCTTTGTAGCAATTGTGAATGGGAGTTCATTCATGATTTGACTCTGTTTGTCTGTTATTGGTGTATAGGAATGCTTGTGATGTTCACACATTGATTTTGTATCCTGAGACTTTGCTGAAGTTGCTCATCGGCTTAAGGAGATTTGGGGCAGAGACAATGGTGTTTTCTAGATATACAATCATGTCATCTGCAAACAGAGACAGTTTGACTTCCTCTTTTCCTGATTGAATGCCCTTTATTTCCTTCTCTTGCCTGATTGCCCTGGCCAGAACTTCCAATACTATGTTGAATAGGAGGGGTTGGAGAGGGCATTCTTGTCTTGTGCCAGTTTTCAAAGGGAATGCTTCCAGGTTTTGCCCATTCAGTATGATATTGGTGGTGGATTTGTCATAAATTGCTCTTATTATTTTGAGATACGTTCCATCAATACCTAGTTTATTGAGAGTTTTCAGTATGAAGCGCTATTGAATTTTTTGAAAGGAATTTTCTGCATCTACTGAGTTAATCATGTGGTTTTTGTAATTGGTTCTGTTTATGTGATGGATAACGTTTATTGATTTACGTATGTTGAAACAACCTTGAATCTCAGGGATGAAGCCAACTTGATCGTGGTGGCTAAGCGTTTAGATGTGCTGCTGGATTCTGTTTGCCAGTATTTTATTGAGAGTTATTGCATCGATGTTCATCAGGGATATTGGCCTGAATTTTTCTTTAATTTCTTGTGTCTCTGCCAAGTTTTGGTATCAAGATAATGCTGGCCTCATAAAATGAGTTAGGGAGGAGTCCCTCTTTTCCTACTGCTTGAAATCGTTTCAGAAGGATTGGTACCAGCTCCTCTTTGTACTTCTGGTGGAATTTGGCTGTGAATCCATCTGGTCCTGGACTTTTTTTTGTTGGTAGGCTGTTATTTGTTGCCTAATTTCAGAACTTGTTATTGGTCTATTCAGGGATTTGACTTCTTCCTGGTTTAGTCTTGGGAGGAGGGTGTATGTGTTCAGGAATTTATCAATTTCTCCTAGATTTTCTAGTTTATTTGCATAGAGTTGTTTATAGTATTCTCTGATGGTAATTTGTATTTCTGTGGGATTGGTGGTGATATCCCCTTTATCATTTTTTATTGCATTTATTTGATTCTTCTCTATTTTCTTCTTTATTAGTTGGCTAGTGGTCTATGTATTTAGTTGATCTTTGCAGAAAACCAGCTCCCGCGTTCATTGATTTTTTGAAGGGTTTTTTGTGTCTCTGTCTCCTTCAGTTCTGCTCTGATCTTAGTTATTTCTTGTCTTCTGCTAGCTTTTGAATTTGTTTGTTCTTGCTTCTCTAGTTCTTTTAATTGTGACGTTAGGGTGCCTATTTTAGATATTTCCTGCTTTCTCTTGTGGGTATTTAGTGCTATAAATTTCCCTCTACACACTACTTTAAATGTGTCCCAGAGATTCTGGTACATTGTGTCATTGTTCTCATTGGTTTCAAAGAACATCTTTATTTCTGCCTTACTTTCATTGTTTACCCAGTAGTCATTCAGAAGCAGGTTGTTCAGTTTCCATGTAGTTGTGTGGTTTTGAGTGAGTTTCTTGTTCCTGAGTTCTAATTTGATTGTACTGTGGTCTGAGAGACTGTTTTTTATGGTTTCTGTTCTTTTGCATTTGCTGAGGAGTGTTTTATTTCCAATTATGTGGTCAATTTTGGAATAAGTGTGAGGTGGTGCTGAGAAGAACGTATAATCCCTTGATTTGGTGTGGGAGAGTTCTGTAGATGTCTATTAGGTCCGCTTGGTCCAGAGCTGAGTTCAAGTCCTGGATATCCTTGTTAATTTTCTGTCTCATTGATCTAATATTGACAGTGGGGTGTTAAAGTCTCCCACTATTATTGTGTGGGAGTCTAAGTCTCTTTGTAGGTCTCTAAGAACTTGCTATGTGAATCTGAGTACTCCTGTATTGGATGCATATATATTTAGGATAGTTAGCTCTTCTTGTTGCATTGATCCCTTTACCAATATGCAATGCTCTCTTTGCCCCTTTTGATCTTTGTTGGTTTAAAGTCTGTTTTATCCGAGACTAGGACTGCAACCCCTACTTTTTTTTTTTTTTTTGGCTTTCCATTTGCTTGGTAAGTATTCCTCTATCCCTTTATTTTGAGCCTACGTGTGTCTTTGCACATGAGATGGGTCTCCTGAATACAGCACACCAGTGGGTCTTGACTCTTTATCCAATTTGTCAGTCTGTGTCTTTTAATTGGGGCATTTAGCCCATTTATATTTAAGGTTAATATTGTTATGTGTGAATTTGATCCTGCCATTATAATGCTACCTGGTTATTTTGTCCGTTAGTTGATGCAGTTTCTTCATACTAATGATGATCTTTACAATTTGGTACTGGTATGTTTTTGCAGTGGCTGGTACCAGTTATTCCTTTCCATGTTTAGTGCTTCCTTCAGGCAATAGATCTATAAGACATCTTTGAAACACTTACTGGATCTACTTAATCTAAACGAACCACATTAGAGAAACTTGACCAAAAGAAAATATATTAGTAAAAATTAATGCAAATAACATATGCTAATTTTAAATAAAAGTATATGTTAGGCTAAGCATGGTGGTTCATGCCTGTAATCCTAGCACTTTGGGAGGCTAAGGAGAAGGGAATGCTTGAGCTCAGAATTTGGAGACCAGCCTGGGCAACATAGTAAAACCCTGTCTCTACAAAATAAAAGATAAAAATAAATTAGCCAGGTGTGGTAGAACATGCTTGTAGTCCCAGCTATTGAGACTTCCAATACTATGTTGAATAGGAGGGGTTGGAGAGGGCATTCTTGTCTTGTGGCAGTTTTCAAAGGGAATGCTTCCAGTTTTTGCCCATTCAGTATTATATTGCCTATGGGTTTGTCATAAATAGCTCTGATTGTTTTGAGATACATTCCATCAATACCTAATTTATTGAGAGTTTTTAGCATGAAGGGCTGTTGGATTTTGTCGAAGGCCTTTTCTGCAATTGAAAATATGTCAAGATTAAATGTACAATTCATAAATATAATTGCATAAGTATATCTGTAAATGTCTTATGATTGGGGAGGAAAAAAAGAGTGATGGAGAAATGTACTAGTATTTAGCGTTGATATAAATATGTGATTTAAAGATATCTTAAGCAGGCTTCAAATATCTAAATTTGATTTAAAGGTGCCTTATGTAGGCTGTGTGTGTGTGTATGTGTGTGTATGTGTATATATATATACACACACATGAAGATACGTGTGTGTGTTTACATTTATTTAATTGTACTCCTGAACAATGTTTCTCGTGATTGATTCTCTCCTTTCTCTTCACTTTCCTTCTTTTCTTGCATTACCTTGTTGCAATAAGTGTAGCCAGTATGGTCCAGAATAATGAATCCTGTACTCTGTTGCTAAAGAGTGTCTCTTGAGGAATTGAGATTATGTTTGAATTCCTTCATGAGCTCTCCCCTTGAAAAAGCAGGTTAGATTTGACATTTGTAATATCTTTTTCACTAACAGACACTGTTAGTTGTTTGAAATTATGTATAGTAGTCCCAAGCATTATTATCTCTAGATGAAAAAATGGAATTAATATTGTTTACCTAGAATGTTAATGGCATTACAGATATCCTTGAGTGTATGTATTTTTAAAAGATTATTACTTTCTACATTTGAAAAGGAATTTTTATCTCCTCATAAAGATGGAATAAAAGGACCACATTTACTCTCCTGCCTGAAACAACAAAAGACAAGGCAATTACATGAAATAACTGTTTTAAAGACACTAGACATCAGGCAGCAAGGACAATGATCCCTAAGGGACACACAAAAAATAAAATAAGGTTTATGATTTCTCTGTTTACTGCCTTGAGAGAGATTCCAAGTTGTGGCATTGGTAGGGTGAACCTAGGCGTAATGCAAAGACATTCTGTGTTGAGATTCAGCTAAGAGAAGCAGGAGATCAAGACTGTTGCACTTTCTGGACAAATTATCAGAGAACAGAGAGCTGCATAGAGAGAGAGAACTCCAGAGGTCTCCTGAGGTCCTCCCTTAAGTATTCAGAATATGGATTGACACAGATGAAAATGACAACAGCAATGATTGATTTCACAAATTATGAGACCAGATAAAGAAAGTACCTCTGAAATGATTAGAGATAAGGGTCTCTGGACTTACATATAGCTGAGAACATTGTCTGCTTCTACCAGCCAGATGTAAAAGCCTCATAATTTATAGGGCACTTAGTAGGGTACTCAGAAAGGTCTTGCTTTAGTGGTGCAAAATAATAACATGCAGACTAAATCCTTCTCTGGAGAAGGATCGCAAAAATGAAAAGCCATGCTACAAACTAGGAAAAATACATTTAAGTCACATATCTGATAATGGACTTGTGTTCAGAATATATAAACTACTCCCAAAACTCAGTAATAGAAAAACAGTTTATCAAAAAATGAGCAAAATATTTGAACTGATACTTCACTAAATAAGATATATGTATAGCCAATAGATACATAAAAATACTCAACATTATCTTTTACTAAGGAATCACAAATTGAAACCAGTAAGAAATATGACTGTAAATCTTTTAAGCCAAAATTGAAATACTAACAATGATAAGTCCTGGAGAGGACTGCCTAGTTCATAATTTTATTTGACCTCATAGACTTTTGAGAGACTTGCATTCCCTCATAAGTGTATTTTCTACTTGCAACCTCCCTTGAAAATATTATTTTGAGGTGAAGTTCAACTGGAATGCCCTATGGTTTTTCCTAAATCCAGTTATATTAACTCTCTATATTTCTAGAAACTCACCAATATGATGCACTAATAACTTTGCGGAATTGTGAGGATTTTTATCTATTTATATGAGCTTGTTAATATCGCAAGAGTAAATTTGGAGCAGAAACATAAAGATTATAGAGCATAATGCCAGATTGATCTTGAAGGCCATGTTCATGTTTCCCTATGTATTTAAAGATACTTTTGCAATTATATGTTTTAAATGACAGTATTGGCTTAAAATATTTATTTACAAAATTTATAATTAAAACTATTTGCCTTAATATAGCAACATAATTTTAGACAATAATATATGCTATCATTGTAAAATATTTTCTACACTCATGTGTCATGGATAATACTACCATTAATCTTGACCTTTCTTATATCCTAAGAACTAGGGAATGGTATGCATGAAGATAATGGCAAGAATAATATGCCACTTATTAAAATTCCAGATTTTGGCTTCAATTTACTAGCTATTCCACATATTAATGACCAATTTCTGGAATCTGCAATAAGATCTAGTAAAGTTGTCATAAAATTATAACCCTAAGGGTTGAAATTGAACTACAAATTACTTTTGCTTCACCAGCAGTATTTTTAAAACTGAATTTAAATTTGGTAGGGGACATTCATCTCAGATAGAATACACCTCTACACCCCTGGTTTAAGATAGATCTTTTCAAGGATGGGATGATTTCCTCATATGGGAGTTAATGCCAGTATCACATTGTTATATGCCAGTATCACATTGATATATCAGTATCACATTGATATATCAGTATCACATTGTTATGGAGCCCTAAAAGAGAATATGCTTCTAAAAGACCTTGGAATATCAGACTCAAGAAAAAGAAAACCCAAATAAGAAAATGTTTCTTTAAAAAAAATATATTCTTTCTTTTTCTTTAATACCCTGTAAGAAGACTGAAACTTAGCTAAATATGCCAACTCATCTATTGATAGATTTAGTCAATTATTATATTTTTGCATTGTGTTATTTAACTCTGTATTTTGAGATAATTATGGATTTATAAGCACTTGTAAGAAATAATACACACATGCCTCATGCCCTTCACCCAGTTCCTTCCAATAGTAATCTTTTGCCCCTATTGTCTTATGAAGCAACTCTTGGAACAGGTATTTGAGTGCTCCCGTCTTCTTTGTCTAGCATCGTCTCTGCTCATCATCTTTTCTGTTCATCATCTTTTCTGCTTCAACTGGGTCCCTCTCAGTCTTTGTAACTTTTCTTAGGGTTTCACAGATATTACTTCTTTGCCAAGGCTCTTATGGCTTTGATGAAATACCTTGATGTGCAATGCTGCCTGTGTAGAAACAGCTGCTTACCTGGAGAATGCTACATTTTCTTACCAAGTTTAAAATCTATTAGTACCCTAAGTCTTAGAATATCTTCTCTTGGCAGTAGCTGTTAAAATACAATTAAAATCAGTATATCAAAGAGATATCTGCACTCTCATGTTCATTATAGTGTTATTCACAATAGCCAAAATTTAAAATCAACTTAAGTGATCCTCAACAAATAGGTGAAAAGAATGTGAGATATATACATACATACATAAATACACACACACATACAGACACACACACACACACACACACACAATAGAATACTATGCAGCTTAAAGGAAAAGGAAATTTTGTAATTTGTGAAAACATAAAAACATGGGTGAATCTGGAGGACCTTATTTAAGAAAAATTAAAAAAAAACAGGCACAGAAAGATAAATACTAAATCATCTGACTTACATGTGGAATGTACTATGTTGAACTCACATAAACAAAGAATAAAATGATGGTTACCAATGGCTGATGAGTCAGGGGATTGGGGACATGTTAGTCGAAAGACATACAATTTCAGTTTGACAACAGGAATACATTAAAGAGGTATGCTGTACATTATGGTGACTACAGATAAAAGCAACATATTGTATTTTTGAAAATCTCTAAGAGAATAGGTTTTAAGTGTTCTCAGTATAAAAAAAGTGCGATAATGCATATATTATTTAGCTCCATTTAGCCATTCCACAATTTACTCATATATTCAACATTACATTATACATCGCAAAAATATACAATTTTTACTTGTCAATTAAAATAAATCATAAGTAATATAACTACAGAACTTAAAAGTTACATGGTCTAATATAAGCCTGTATGAATTATCAGCTCAGAATCCTCTTCTTATACACTAAACACTTGACTTGGCAATGCTAAAAGCCTGAACTCAAGTAAAGATTGGTTTACATCTGTAGACAAGTTGGATGTGTGTATCAGAACCTTAAAATTAAAGAGTTTTTGCCCAATTAACTCTAAGTTACATGTCTAATTTTTTCTGCTTCTTTGCAATTTATGCTAGAATATGCAAGAGATAATGTTCTTGTTTCCTGTATCAGTATCTTCTCTCAAGAAAAGGAAGAAAGGACAGAGTTATGTACCCTGAGTTCACTAATCAGACAAAAGTTGTGGAGAGAAGCTGATAATATTATGCTAATGAAGGGTTATGAGTACCATCTCTTTCCACCAACATGTATTTCCTCTCGTTGGTTATGTTTTCTTCTCTTGTTTTATGTTTCCGATGTTGTCCTTAATCTATTTGATGACATTTTGTTTATTAAAAGCTTTTTTTTTCCTGGTCCAATGATTCCATTTCTTCTAATTAGACACAAATTAAACATTCTAATGAGGATGGCTGTGGCAGGGACTTCCACTTGCCTACTCAGATAATTCATTCTCTTTTCTTCGTTTTGTTTTTGTTGTTTGATTACAATAATAAGACAGAATGTCTCAGAAAACAGTTATGTCCAGCTAAAAATATAAACTTTACCTTCCCTCACATAATAGGTGATACCAATAAAATATAAGAAAATTTTGGGGGAGTTTCAATGAAAGCTCCTTAAAGAGGCCTGACTCTTGAATCAACTGGTAGGCTCCTTTTGCCCTTTGCTCTTTTTCTTCTTGCCTAGAAAGTGGCTGTGATTGCTAGAGCTTCAACAACCAGCTTTTAAGCTTGAGGAGACTTTGAGTATGCAGAGCACATGATATCTATGATAGAGTAGATAGATAAGATCCTGGATTTCTGATGGTTTTATACAATTGTGTTGTACAAGCCCTAGACTGTCTCCTTAAACTTTGACGTAATGTGAGATAAAAAATCGGGCCTTAAGGTCTTTAGTAGAGAACTCTGTTACTATGAGCCGAATGAAATTTATTTCTTATTTACTCCTCAAAAAATATAACAAGCAACAAAACTTAATTTCTCTACTGGCAATCCCAACTCATTAGCTTTCTGTTTTTCTCTCCTTATTATCAAACTTTATGCAAATAGCAATGCTTTACTGGCCCTGTGCTCTTTCTGGTGGCAATATCTTAACCCATCATCCAGTACTTATATCTAATGATAAAAAACATGAGTAAAGGTTTATATATAATATATGATTTAAAAAGGAAGTATTTTAGAACATGAGAAAACAGAAAAACAGTTTCAATTTCAGTTCATATAGGAGAATCTGATGGACAGCAGACATTTTCTTCTTGAACAGTTAAGACCATGAAAGGTTCTTCACTCATCTCTTGCACAAGATTTTCCAGTGATAATCAACAGGATTGTGAAACCAATGTGCATGGGAGCTGTGGATTTGAATGATGTTAAGTAGATTTAAAAACAGAGAGGCTGGATAATGTTGATGCTTTGTAATAATTGTGTAAGTAGAGATATAGCACTGTATCAATTAATTAAATGAATTTAATATAATTGTTTTAGATCTGTTACTAAAGAGGTGTAGAAAATAGGATACCAGAATCTTTAACATGTTAACCTTAGCTAATGCTGAGATTTCTAATAGAAAGGGATAAACTTCTGGCTCACTGCCATATTGATAATTAGCAGTGTGTTCTTTTTGCTCCCCATCACACTGTTTATGTATTTTCCTTAGAGATAACTTATATTATGATAACCTTTTATGAAAATGTACAGTATGCTGTGGGACACTTTAGGGTATGAATAATTTCTTATTCATCTCAGTATCTGTAGTAGCCAGTACAAATCTGATACAGAGTAGTATTTAAATAAACCTGTGCTTTATGAATGAATGCTAGTGGAAGAAAATACACAGAAGTAATAAGAAGGGAAGTATCCTTTTCAGAGAAAATGATGAAGTCTGCTTTTCATATTGTAATATTAAATACTTGTTGAAGATATAATATTTATATAAGTTTATATTAAAGAATAATAAATATTTGACTGAGGCATGGAGAAAGGAAGAACTTTGATATTCTTATCATTTAGGTTGTGTGGTTTTAAATGCATTAGTAGATACAGCTGCCTTATTGTTTAATTTACAATGTTGCGTCATTTCTAGTTTTTTCTTGGCTAGATCTATCAGTTTTTGTGTTAGTTGTGTCAAAAGCTAACTTAATATACCATGGTAACTTGTAATTTCATTTAATTTACACACATATACACATATCTGAAATCATATTCTAGGTTTATGAAGTTCATATTTTTATATCTTATTGGTAATTTTTCTTATGCAGCATTTTACTTTTCTTATTAATGTGTTTTTGCCTGAAATTCATTAATTTTTATTAACTTTTGCTTAACCAGTTTTAATTGGTAAATATTTTACATAATTTTTCATCATTTTTGTTTGATTTTCAATGTGCCTTTGTTTTTGGTGCTTAATAGCAGTATGGAAATCAAGTTTTGTTTTGCTCATTTTGTGCTTTTTATTACCATGCTTTTAAGTTTTGTCTAATAAAATGTTAGGGTAGATAGATTGATAGATCGAACTTTTTAATCAGTCTTTTGATTTTTTTTTAAAATTGAGATACAGTAAATTTTACCATATATCATAATTACAACAAGATATGAAAATTTCAAAGAAGAATAAATCAATCCCTCTGTATCAAGGAAATAGAATGGTACTAGTAACCCCACACACTGCCTTTCTTATATGCATCACCTTCCATCCCCTAAAAGCGAACCTATTCTGAACTTTTATTTTATTTAAAAAAATTATTTTCTTCGAATGAACATTTTATTAAAATGTTACTACATATATAAGTATCCCTTAAAATATGTTTGCATATAGTTATTTGGACAATGGACAATGTCAAAATATCAGAGTTTTTTTTTTCTCTGTGGTTTAGTCTCTTATTCAACTATGTCTTTTGAAACTCATCTAAGTTTGTTAATAATTCATTTATATGACTTTATTGTTTTTTATTATATTATATTACCATGGCTTATTTATCACATCTACTTTTGATGGCCATTTAGATGCTTTCCAGTTTTTGCTGTTACAAACAAGGTTGCTCACATATTCAGATGCACATTTGTGAAAGATTCTCTAAGGCAGTGGTTCTCCATTGGGGATAATTGTGCTCCTCCTAAAAGAAGATATTTGACAACATATGAAAATGTTTTAGGGTTGTTACAACTTGAGTTAGGGATTAATATTGGCATCTAAGCTGGTACAAATCACTAGAAATGTTGGTAAGCACCCTAGTATGCATAGAATGGCTGCTCCCTCAACAAGAAAGAATCACCAAGCCCCAAATGCCAATAATGTTGTTACAGAAACATCATCATTCTGGGTTTAAAATCTATAGTAGAATTACTATGCATATGAAATGTATTAAGACTAAAATGTTTTCCAATTTAATTTCCCATAAGCAGTGTGTGAGAGTTCCAGTTACTCTATGTCCTTGCCAACCTTGGGTATCATCAGAATTTGACAATGAGGTGGATGTTCCAGGGTATTACATTTTCCATTAAACTTGTATTTTACTGGTAATAAATGATGTGGAACATCTTTTCATATGTACTTTGGCCATTTGAATTACTTCGATAAATTTTCTCTTCATTTATCTTATCCTCTCTTTCATTAAAACCTCATTTTTTTTTTTACTAATTAATCCTTAGATGTATTTTATGTACTATGGAAGCTGCTACTTTTGAGAGATATGTACTTAGATTCTGCATCTAATTTTGTAGCTTTTGTTTGTACACTTGCACTTTCTTTTGAAGAACATATTTTTTAATTTTAATTTAATTTAATTTACATATATTTTCTTTAATATTTGAAATTTCTATGTTTTGCAAAATTTGCCTCGCCTTAAAAGTGACAAAGTTATTTCCCTTTATTATCTTTTAAGCAAATAGCCTTTCAATTTACATTTAGGTATTTAATGCCTCTAGAAGTGATAACTGGGATTGGTGTATTGTTGGATTTTTTTTAACCATACAATCTTCATGCAAAATGGAAAGCTTAAATACGACTGCATGTATCTACAATATAGTTATTCTAGTACAGGATGATAATGATGGAATTTAAAACACGACAGCTGTGATTGACAAAATTAGAAATGTTCCAGAGGATTTTAGATAGTAGATGTAAGTGGTTGTAGAAACTTCTTTAATGTAAGAGTTCAGTAGAATAAGCTGTTAAAGATGACATTTAGAAATCTGAATGGAGTTGCTTGGGTGATCAGAGTATCTTTAAATGAGACAGAATAGAGAAAGAACAGCTTTCATGGGATCATGAACACATAGAGTTTAAATGTGGATGATCATAGTTTGGAATACTGAGAAAAATAACTGGGTAGATATTGAGATAATCAAGTTGTTTTTCTGATAGATGATGACAACTCAATCCTTCCAGTCACTCAGCAAAATTGTGGTAATTATCTCTTCCTTTTAGGTCATATAACCAATCTGCTACACACATTTCTTTGCGTTTTCCTTCAAAGTATATTTAGAATCTCAGCATATTTAATGAATTTTACTACTAGCATCTGGACTTCAAACATTATGATCTTTCTCCGAGATGCTACAATAGCTCCCTGCCCATTCTTCCTGCTTCCACCTACCCCTCCCCTCTTAAGTCTATTTTTAATATAAAAGTGGTTGATCTTTTTAAAAACAGCAGTTAGATTAATATAAAACTTCTTATATAAAACTACCATCATACTCCAACTTACTCATAATTAAAGCCAAAATCCTTGTAATTGCCTCTAAGCTCTTATAGTTCTCCCTAACTCCTGCCATTATATCTTGACCTCATGCCCTATTAATTTCCCCTAATTTCTATCTCCAATCTAATCACACTGGCTACCACGACTATCTGCTCTAACACTGGTATTTCTGACATATTACGTAAGTTAAAAATATATGTTAGGTTTACTATTGTCTGCCTCTCACTACTAATAATATGCTTTATGGGTTGGAGATATTTTACTAACTTTCTGCTAGACTAAAATGTATTCCAGGAACCTACAAGGATAACTGTGGTATAAAAGTTGCTCAATAAATAGTTCTCAGTAAATTGATGTTTATTATATACAAGATTATTCACTGCATTTAATAATACAGGAAAAAGTTTAGAAATCACTTTCTTCAAAAAAGGTGTTAAGTTTAATAATATGTCTCTATTTTTTTCTTGAAGATGCTGATTATATGCTGTAATTTTGAACAATCTAAAAACTTCTGTGGCTTGAAACTATGATGGTTTGATTTTTTTTTCACACTGCATATCCAAGTAGGATTATAAATGAGAGGTTGTCGTGTACCTCAAGTTATCATTCCCCCCTCTGGACCTCAGCTGTTGATGCTTCCACTATCTGGGGCATCACCATTATAGAGGGAAAATTAATATGAATTCTTACCAAGCTGTCTAAAGAACTTTCTGAATGAAAGTGACAGTTTACTAGCCAAAAAAAATCAATAAATAAAAACAGGGAAAGAGAAACATTCTTACCACGTAACTAGAAGCATATTTTTATAGATGAAATATAAGTTAATGTTATTTTATTGAGTTTAACTTCCTTTTACCATTTGCTTTTGCTGTTGTTAAGCTTGAGTTTAGATGAAAATACTAAACAGCTACTAAAAATAAATTATGTATAACCATGCCTTACTTACATTAAAGGCTTATATGCCAAAAATAGTTGCTGGACACAAGTTGTCTAAATCTATATGAAAAAAGACACAGGTTTTTTTTTAACATCGAAATGTTTGCAAAGTTTAAAATTTAAAATATAAAATAACTAATCAACAATGAAACAAATATCAATGTTTTAAGTTGTATTCAAGTGAAATTTTGCTATGTATCCAGACTATAAGAAAGTAACAAAATAGCTCATGACAACAAATTAATACTATATAATGCATAAGTATACCACCAAATCTTGAAAAACATTTTTATTTAATCATTAAAAAATAACATATTTTATTTAGTATGTATATATAGAGGGAAATACATGATTTGAAATAGATAGTGCTTAGATTTCAAAGCATATATTAACACACACTCTAAAAAAAAGAATCGTTTGTCCTTGTTATTAATAGTTACCTTGAACTACTCATTGGAAAAACATTTGATTAGAATATTAATGTTCTAATATTTTTATCACTCAAATTCTGTTCAAATAATTGTTGAGTAAGAATATTTTTTCATATGGAAAAATTTACAAATTCAAAAAAATCTTGACTTTGTTAAAAATTTCTCAATGTAGCTGCAAGGATAAATGAATTATAAGTGTCCTTGAGTCATGTCTATTGTTCTTCCTCCTTGGCTGTTACTTGCTAGCCGAAAATCAGCATGAGAAATGACTATAGAGACAGCTGGCCAGTAAAAGAGATGATGGGCTCCAGCTGTGCTGACAGGAAAGGGAATTAAAATATAGTAAATGACAATCTACTCATTCCTGTTTCAAAATATTTTAAAACTAATGTTATTATGACCTATTCCTATATGCATAATACTCACATATTCAGTATGTCAAACAGTTCAGACTACTCAAAGTAGAGCATGTGCACATACAAAAAGAAGTTACTCATAAACTTTACCAAAACCATGAGAATAATTGTATTTGAAGCCCATTAATTTCAAAATATAACAATACTAGAAAAATAGAATCTGGAAACTGTTTAATGTGAGAAACTATCAAGAGGAAACCTGTATTATTATACTGAACAAAGGAACTAATATAATTTCTACCTTCAAAAAAATAGATGACTCAATGTTCATAACCTCTCTTTATAATAGTCAACTGGGAGAGTCTTTATTGTTGGTGCTTTCTGCCATGTTGAAGGCATGATTTCTCATTTTCTAAAATGATTCCCCTGGCTCAGTTGATGCTACCATCTCCTGATTCTTCCATCTGCTTCTCACTTTTTCTACTGTTATCTCTCATAGGACTATCCATTTACCTCTACACACAGGATGCTATTTCTGGGCATTCTCTTCTATTTTTGGATTTTGAATGGCTGTTTTTGTGAGGGTGACTCTCAATACCCCTCTCCAATTAGTGGTTTTTGTTTAAATCTTTATACTAAATTAATTTATTGCTTAGCATCAGCAGTTTTTTTTTGTAGGATTGGCATCAGCAGTTTGTTGTTAAGCTTGTCATTCTTAATTTTCTTAATCCCTACACATATTAAATCTATAATAATCGCACTAAGTGTTGTTTCCTTTGACAATTAGAAGAGATATAATTATTTGTTAGAGGCACATAGTAGGTTTTTGAATAATTAATACAAATGCATTAATAAATAAAATAGCTCCACGTTTTTTAACCCATTATATACACACTGTAGATAACACAGACACACACACACACACCTTTACCTCTGCCTAAATATTTCAATGACTTTCAGTTTATTAGAGTAAAAAACCTAAGCCCCTTATATTAAAGGCTTATATTAAAGCCTCATACTCGAATATTATATTATCCTTTATAATATAAAAGCTTATATTAAAGCTCTTTATATTAAAAGCTAACACTGAAGATTCTGCATGCCTTTGTCTCTACATAGCAATCCTTCTAATCCCTTATTTTGTCAAACCATATGTAGATTGCTATAATTGTCTCTAATGTTTCATGTCTCCAAGTATCCATGCTCATATATAGTTTTCTGCATAGATCCTGGCTTTCAAACTTTAGTAAATGCAATACCAGAAAAGGCTAGTAAAGTTCTCATGAATTAGGATTTGCTTGTTCTTTCTGTTGGGGAGACTTTTTGCCATGTACCAAAGCCCAGAATAGCTACCTGGGCAATAACTAAGCACATGAGTAGAGGTCGCAGCTATAGCACCCATCCTAGACCTGGAACAAACACATAGGGAAGTCTAGCTATCATTACCTGGACCAAACAAAAGCCAGCCCAGCTGAGCCTAGCCTAAACTGAGCAACAAAATTGAGAGCAAAAAAATATTATTGTTTTAAGTACTGAATTTGGAGGTGATTTACTGCCCATTAAGTGTTCAAATGTTATTTAAAGATTGAAATTAATTTCATAAGCTCTCTACTACCTCTAATGAATTTTCTTTTTTCTGATAACCTCTTACTAATGTTTCAATACCCAATCTTTACATTACTGCTTTCAGAAAGATTTTCTTCCACTAACAGGCTAGGGCTAATTATCCTCTTTCATGCTCCCATAGAATACTCAGTACATAGTTATGTAATAGCTTCTCAAAGTACATTAAGTATTAAAGTCAAGGGAAAAGAAGAAGAAAACCTCAATTAAGCCTCCTTGACTTAATTACATTATCTAATTCAATTAGCAGCACTAGATGATATTATATATTTAGGTAAATATTAAAGATATAATGCTTTGCCCCATCATATCATTTCCTGATTATTGAACCCCTGCTTGAGAAAGTATGGTGAAGGATAAATATGAATTAATAATTACCAACCGAATGAGCCTTATTGTCTAACGTGACTGTACTTATTTGTATTTAAGCATAATGAGCATCATTCCAAAAATTCCAAAAATACTATTTTAAAATTATAGTATTTTATTTCATATTTAATAATTAGGCAAACATTTCAACAGAGTATCAATGTTCATATTCCTGAATATATATGTTAATGAGCATTCAGTTTTTCCCAAGTAACATTTTTAAAACTGTTTCCAGTCAACAATATTTATATTTAGAGAGGGTGTGGTTGTATCCCTGTATTGACCAAATAAGTTGAACTACAAAAAATTTAAGTATCTAAATTTGTTTAGAATTTAATGCATTCATACTCTAATTCATACAACCTTTTTTTTATAATTCTTATATATGTGACATAATACTTTCAGTGAAAGTATATTTCTTATCACCTATACTATATCCATTAAACCAATTTTATGCTCAATGAACTATAACGTGTTGCAACTTCACTGGATTTTTCAAGCAATTCAACAATTCCTGAATAAAGTGCATTCCTTTAAACCCTTGGATTTCTTGGTTTTCTAAAGTGAACTAACTTCTCTAAAACCTAAGCCTTCTTCACTTCTGAATTTTTTGCTAAACAGTCTGATACTTTCTAATTCTTGTTCAGGTCTGTCTACCTTTACATAACTTCCTTCTTTGCAACTTTGAGCCTTTATACTCCTTATGTCTAATTTATATCTCTGGAAAGGTAACAAGTGCATACTCTTAGCTACTTTTCTAAATCGTACGCTTTTCCTTATCTGAAAGTACTAAGTTCCAAACTTGGCCTTTAACCTTTTTGTTTTAATGCTTTTCTTGTTGTTATTTTATTTTGTTCTACTTACATTAGAAAAATGTACAGCATGATTTTAAACCTCTAACTACTATTCTGCTGCTCTACTCATTTATGATAGAGTCAGGAGTTAAGACAATCTGATCCAAGCCATGCCATTAGCAAGATAATGTTCTAATGAAATATAAGAGTTCTAAATCTTGGATAAAAAAGTTATAAGGTGCATTGAAAGTTCAAAGTCAAAAATGAATAAAGGTATAATGTGAAAATATCATTAAATAAATCTGGTGGGCTACTATATATCATTATAAAAGGAGTAATGATAAAAAAAATAAAAAATATATATAATAATAGGAAGCCAATAATGAGAATGTATAAGAAATCTGTATTTGTATGCACCTAACATTACAGTATAGCTTCAAATATTTAAAGAAAAATTAACAAATGTGTGAAGCAAATTAGACAAATATACAGTATAACAGAACAAGAATTCAAAATAAGTCAAGACATGTTACTTAAGTAACGTGAATAACATCTTCATCAAATTGATTTATCTCTAGTATTTCATGTTACTAAAATTACTCTAAAAGTTGAATTATTGAAAAGTTTACCCCTGGATTTAGGAAGATGAGAATGCTCTGTATCATCATCTCTATTTCATATTGTATTGGAGATTTTGACAAGTATAAAGACAATATGGAAACAAAATTTATAAATTGAAAGAAAAAGTAAACTTTAATTATTCACTAATGACATTTCCTTTTTATAATCAAATATCTATAAGCTATTAGAATTAATATGTCATTTTTAGCTTTCAATTTTGATACTATTATACATTTGTTATACTTATATATTCATACAAAATAAATTTTATTCATTCTTGAAAAAAATATGATTTTTATTTTTCCTTTTCTTCCATTTTGAATTTACAATTACACTCATCTTAGGTAAACTGATATTATCCCAAAGGTGCCTGTGGTGCCATTGTTTATTTTTTTGTTCTTCAGGTTTTTTTTTTTTGCCTCTCTTTGCTTCAGTCTATTGACCTGACCACAGGTCTAATTAAGCTGATCCAGTGAGCTTGTCATATGAAACAATGCATTTTTTCCAGTTTTAATATTTATCTTTATTTTTTATGTAATATTTATTTCAATTCTGAGTTTCACCAATTATTCATTCATTGTGTTCATCCTTACCTTTACAATTTAAAACATATTTATAGCAGCAGTTTTTTTAAATTGACACATATTTGTATGCATAATTGTACATACTTATGGGTACAGTGTGATATTTTGATATATGCATACAATGAATAATGAAAATCAGATAATTAACATAGCCATCATTTCAAACATTTATTGTTTGTATTGGCAACTTTCAAAATAACCTAGCAATTGGAAAATATATAATCAATTATTATTTGCTACAATTACAGTGCTTTAGAGCACTAGAACTTATTTATTCTACCTAGATGTAATTTTGTATCCTATCCCCCAGAACCTTCCTAGCCTCTAGTAACCACTATTCTATACTCTACTTGTATAACATCAGTTTTAACATGTCTATCTGTTAATTCTCTTTAATTATCTGAGGGTCAGTCCTTTCTAATTAAGTAGGTCGCATTTTCCTTCCTCCTTCCATGTCCAGTATTTCAATTGTATAGGAAATTCGGGATGATATATTGTTAGAAGTCTGAATTTTGCTACTTTGTTGATTGTGTCTAGAGTAGCCCTTCTACTAGGGCGGTTTTTCTCAGCCTTAACATTAAGTTTTGTCTGGAAGATTATTTGTTTTGGAGGTTGTCCTAGTCATAGTATTTAGTAGCATCCTAGTCTGCTACTCACTAGATGTCAATAGTACTCCCCAAGTTGTGACAGCACAAAAATGTCTCTAATTCATTTCCAAATGTCACTGGTGAACATAATATTCCCCATTTGGGAACCACTGTTCAAAGGTTAGGGTAAGCTACTTCTAAGGTATGGTCTTCCTTGTGTTTCAATGAAATGCCTGGTATGTTTCAAGAGGTCTTTTCTCTCCAATTAGAATCAAAATTCTAACTTCTCTTAGCTGCATTAATCTTCCTGCATCTCCACTCAGCTCACAGGCTATTAGTAGCCGTTTTCAGTCAGAACTCACAGACCTCAGCATAACTCAGCTTATAGGCTATTAGTAGCCATTTTCAGTCAGAACTCACAGACCTCAGCGTACACAGTTTAGTATTCAACTGAAAATCCAAGAAGACCTCTATCCATATTTCTTAAGTTCTTTTTTTTTTTTCAGATTCACTTTCTATAGTACCCATTCTTGAAAATTCCAGCTGCCTCGTCCACTCTGAGCTTTTTTCTTTTTCTTTTTGTTTTCTTTTTTGCCTTAAAACAATAGAAATTTATTCTCTTACAGTTCTGGAGGCCAGGGTTCTGAAATCAGAGTATTGGCAGGATGGTGGTCCCTATAGAGGTTCCAGGGAACATCCCATTCCTTGCCTCTTCTAATTTCTATTAGCTGTTGATGCTTCTTGGTTTGTGGTTACATCACTCTAATCTTTGCCTCCTTTTTATTTATTTATTTATTTTAATTTTTTATTATACTTCAAGTTCTAGGGTACATGTGCACAATGTGCAGGTTTGTTAAATATGTATACGTGAGCCATGTTGGTGCGCTGCACCCATTAACTTGTCATTTACATTAGGTATATCTCCTAATGCTATCCCTCCACCATCCCCCCACCCCATGACAGGCCTGGGTGTGTCATGTTCCCCTTTCTGTGTCCAGGTGTTCTCATTGTTCAATTCTCACCTATGAGTGAGAACGTGTAGTGTTTTTTTTTTGTTCTTGTGATAGTTTGCTGAGAATGATGGTTTCCAGCTTCATCCATGTCCCTACAAATGACATGAACTCATCCTTTTTATGGCTGCATAGTATTCCATGGTGTATATGTGCCACATTTTCTTAATCCAGTCTATCACTGATGGACATTTGAGTTGGTTCCAAGTTTTTGCTCTTGTGAATAGTGCGGCAATAAGCATACATGTGCATGTGTCTTTATAGCAGCATGATTTATAATCCTTTGGGTATATACCCAGTAATGGGATGGCTGGGTCAAATGGAATTTCTAGTTCTAGATCCATGAGGAATCACCACACTGTCTTCCACAATGGTTGAACTAGTTTACAGTCCCACCAACAGTGTGAAAGTGTTCCTATTTTTCCACATCCTCTCCAGCTTTCTCTTTCATCTACCAACCAAAACTGCTATTCCCTTATTTGGTGCATTTCCCCGTTCTGTGGTTTGGAAATTTCCCCTAGACAGAAATATGGGGTGATTGTAGAGCTCATCCCATGTATTTCCCTTCTTTTAAGAATCTGTGCTGTGCTATAGGCCCTTCAATGTTTGAACGTGGCTTCTGTATTCTCCACTTTTGTAACTGCTTACCAGGATAAGAGTGTGGATAATACTCTTCATCATGATGAGACACAGAACTATATATAACTTTTAAATAATGCATTTATTTGTAAAAGGAATTTGAAAAAGCATCCCATTTTTGTCTCATCTATTTTACCATCCACTTTCTCTAGCCATTTTTAATAACACCAATACAAAATAGCCCCACGCAAAAATAAAAACTTATCTAAAAAAATTTTAAAGATTTAGTTTAAGGAAATAAACAGTTTATTAAAATAGCAAACCAATATTCATAATTAACACATGAACTACTCTATG
The DNA here is from genome assembly GCF_029281585.2 of Gorilla gorilla gorilla. Lineage (NCBI taxonomy): Eukaryota > Metazoa > Chordata > Mammalia > Primates > Hominidae > Gorilla > Gorilla gorilla. Next base: position 67,572,089 of record NC_073224.2, on the reverse strand, counting down.
GTTTACAAAGTGCTTTCACATATGTTAGGTTTTTTTGTTTGTTTGCTTTGTTTTGTTTTGTTTTTGAGATGGAGTCTCGCTCTGTATCCAGGCTGGAGGGCAGTGGAAGGATCTCGGCTCACTGAAAGCTCTGCCTCCCAGGTTCACGCCATTCTCCTGCCTCAGCCTCCTGAGTAGCTGGGATTACAGATGCCCACCATCACGCCCGGCTAATTTTTTTTTTTTTGTATTTTTAGTAGAGACGGGATTTCACCGTGTTAGCCAGGTTGGTCTCGATCTCCTGACCTCGTGATCTGCCCACCTCGGCCTCCCAAAGTGCTGGGATTACAGGCGTGAGCCACCATGCCTGGCCCACATATGTTAGGTGTTTATGATTATAAGATTTTTATAACAATTATGTTAGTTATAAATCATAGCCACTAGATAAAATTTAAGAAAGTCATTATCACTTTCATCATTTTTGTCATAATTTATATTGTATGGGAGGAAGTTAGACATAAAATGTGTAAATTACTTAGATAAGTGATAAGCTGAAACTTATACCCACTTTTCTCTTTGAATGTATGCTGCTCTTTCCCTACATTATCCATAAATTGTTATCATATTTTTTCTACAATCTGAGGTGCTATATCTCTCATATTGTAAATAAGAGTGGAAATGCTTAATAAATATTTTCATTGATTTAATACATGCAAAATTTTCTCAAATTATTCAGGAAATTTAGTATCCATTTTGTATTACTCCACATCTTATACAAATATGAATACCTTCCTTTTACCCAACAACATCATTTTAAATCCTAGAGTGGTATGCATATTATAAAAGTACACTAGCAAAGGGAGTAAGATTAAAAAATTAGAGAGATTTCTTGAGTTGTTTTTTTTCCAGAGTTTCATGAAATGAGACATCTCTAGAGTACATCAGAATACAATTTCGATTCATTCTTAACAAACCATGTTGCCTGTCTGCAGTGGATAAAGGAAGGAGGAATGCACACTTCTTGATTTGTTACTGTCTTCCAGTGTACTAAATCTCTCCTATATATTAATTCACTTAGTCATAGGTCATAGAAGGCATTTTTACAAGAGATGAACAAGCTTTTGGCTGCTCTGTTTAATATATTACATCTTTGCATTTATTTAATCAGAATTATCATATTGTGTAAATAAATGAGGGTTTTCATGAAAATTGAATGTTATGTCGTAACTAATTCATTTTGAAATAATTTAACAGCCATTGAGTTTTACACTAATTGCTTCATGAGATTAATGAATTTACATAGTTATTTGAGTCTCGTTACTTGGCAGAGTATAGAAAAATGAAGCTAATAAACTTTTCCAAGAACTTCCCTTGGCATGAAGCAAGTGGAAAATAAAATTCTGCTTTAAAACAATGGCAGTTTTACTTTATGAAGAAGAGCTGCTCATAAAATTCATTTCTCTTGTTTTAGCACTGTAAGGAAGATACAGATTGGCCTGAAATAAAGCCCTATATGGAAAATATTTACTTACGTAAATGTAAATTATCAATATTAATGGGGGCAGGATATTCCAAATATGCGATAGCAAGTTCCAGGCAGAGGAAACAAATACGTAGCATGTTAGGCAAGAAGAGACATTGGCTATTTGAGAACAAAAATAGAAGGACACTGTGATGGAAGCATAATAAAAAGGGAAGGCCAGGCGCGGTGGCTCACGCCTGTAATACCAGCACTTTGGGAGGCCAAGAGGGGCGGATCACGCAGTCAGGAGTTTGAGACCATCCTAGCTAACACGGTGAAACCCTGTCTCTACTAAAATTACAAAAAATTAGCCAGGTGTGGTGTCACACGCCTGTAGTCCCAGCTACTCGGGAAGCTGAAGCAGGAGAATTGCTTGAACCCGGGAGGCGGAGGTTGCAGTGAGCCAAGATTACACCACTGCACTCCAGCCTTGGTGACAGAGCGAGACTCCGCCTCAAAAAAAAAAAAGGAAAAAAATTGTATTTTTTCCTGAATATGAAGTGGACAAATTGGGTAACTCTTTTAACCCACACTAAACAATTTGGATATTCTCTCAATGAAAGTAGCCAGCAATGAGAGCTTTCAGCAAGAGCATGATATACATTAATTTATGGTTGTAAAGGAGTTATCTAGCTATTTTTTAAGACAATGAATTTAAAGAAGCACTAAAGTGGACATAAAAAAATTACCTGGGTGGATTATAACATTCCAACGTACTTTCGAATGAAAGTTTATCCCTGGGTTAGAGAGGCAGGGAAAGAGTAGTTGAATTTAGAATGTAATTTGAAGGTAGTATTATTTTGCTGATAGTTGAGTTATTTCAGAGGTATTGTAAAAGAAATAAATCAAGGAATTTTCAACTTTTATTAGGGCTACTGCATAAATTGTGGCACCAACATCTAAGACTGGAAAATGGGAAGAGGAGACTTGGAGGGTTATGGGACAAGAGGCGTTAAAGGAGAATCAAGACCTTACCTTTTTGGACTTGTAAAAATCGAGCCCCTAATGTAATCTAAAGGAGATACTGTGCAGGCAGTGAGGATTAAGATCAAGGATACTGACTGAAATATGAATTTGCTCAATATAGTCAGGATGAACCAATTATTGCATGTGTGTATGTTTGTAAAATAATTAAGGAAACAGAAATTTTGAGTGCTAATTTATCCAGTCTTCCACTATTAACTTTGTATGTATGTGTATGTGTGTGTGCGTGCGTGTATGAAAATAAAACTAAATATATAATTTTAAACAATAATTATATTCAGCTTATACCACACTTGTAATAAAATCAACACAAAGAGTGCATATAATGGACATTGTCTTTATTTTAAGATGTATTTTTGGGTTGGCATTGGGGAAAACAAGGTCTGACTCTGTTGCTCAGGCTGCAGATTAGGGGTACGATCTTGGCTTACTGCATCCTCTGCCTTCCAGGCTCAAGTGATCCTCCCAGCTCAGCTTCCTGAGTAGCTGGGACTACAGACGTACCACTGCATGCATGCCCGGCTAATTTCTATATTTTTTATAGAAACTGTTTTTCACCATGTTGCCCAGGCTGGTCTCGAACTTATGAGCTCAAGCAATCCACCTGCCTTGGTCTCCCAAAGTGCTGGGATTACAGCCATGAGCCACTGTACCTGGCCTATTTTTAAATGTATTTCTTAAGAAAATAAGCAGCCACCAATTTTTCACTAAAATTGCATAATGTCTTCTAAATGGAAAAATTTGAAAGGAGCTTATTAATAAGTATATTTTAAGAATGAGATGAAATATAATCTAATTTGATTTAATAGTATACTTATTTAAAATATGAATTCAAATATTAGATATTTTAATAAAACTCAGATTAAATTACAGAGTTTGAATATCATTGAAATATCTGTGCTAACATTGTCTTACTGTTAAATTTGAAAAACATGAAAAATATAAGGCTGACTTCTTTGTAATTATAAGTTGCATACAGTGAATGCAATCTTTAACTTTTTGTGTTTCATTACTTCATTGTATATTATGTAATTATGTAACATGGGTATTATACTATTTTAACATTATTTATTTTCATTTTAATAATTTAAACTCAATAAAGATAAGAAATAGTTGTTTTGTGATTTTTGCCTTCTGCAATGATTAGTTGTCATTATTTTTAATTTTTATTACCTTAAATCTCCTTGGTTCCAAATAAGTCAGTAAACTGATATAAATGCTTTCCCACTATTATTAATAGTAATTGGTTTTTATTGTAAAATTTATTTTGCTATTCTGGCATATTTATGTTATAGCAAAATATTGAGAAGGAAATTGATGTGACTATTAAAAATGTTGCTAATTTTATATTTGCTTTATCTCTGTACTCTCCTACTCCATTTCCCTGCCATATGTGATTGTTTTGAATTGTTTGCTCAAGTATTGCAATTACTTTTTTCTTGAAAATTGATATATTATGATTAAGCTGATTTAATTACAGAAGACATTGTTTACAGAAGTTATATAATTTATTTTGTAATATTTAGGTTTATCCCAAAGCAGCACAATGTAGTTAATATGCTAATGTGAGAGTGAAGTGCTCTCACATGTCTGTTAAGTTCAGAACCACCTTAATGGAATTAACTGGACATGTGACTGGTTAATAAACTAATTCATCTCTTCCTAACTTGCACTAAAGGAGCATACAAAACTCAAGCTGTAATGCATTCTTTATATCTGGATAGCAGGGCATGAAAAGTATTCTATTTCCTGAGCCCTTTTATTTCCCTTTTCTATTTTTAATCACTTATTATGAATATTTTTTCTTTTACTAAGAACGTGGACATTTTCACAAAAAAATAAAAACAAGTAGAGGGGTTTGGTAACTTACTTCTGTTGGCTCTCACCTTCTATTTGGAGCATCTAAAAAACTAAAAATGATATTTCTCAGACTTTCTGGCAGATATAGTTTGGGATGCAATCTGGATATACAGCGTAAAGGTGAAAAATTATACTTGTGATCTAAATCTGGTTCAACACGTATCTTTACAAATGAAGTTTCATTTAAATGCAGGCATGGCCACTCATTTACATATTGTCTATGGCTGCTTTTGCACTATACCAGCAGAAGTATGACAGAGACTATATGAACCCCAAAAGAAACTATTCACCTTTTGTCCATCTACCGAAAGAAAAACTTGTTGACCCTTGAACCAAGGACAAATTTTATCAAGCATAAATTAGGTGAAGGTCTTTCTGGTGCTGTGATTATTGGCAAGCGAGTTCACACAGATGTGAGTACCTGCAGTGTCTGGAGTCTGTGGTCCAGTATCTAGACAGTACTTCCATGAATGTTTAATTGTCATGGAAGAAACAAAAATGGCATCCACATTTTTGGACTGCAGGTAAACTTGAAATTAATAGTCCAGTGACTTCTCTCAATTCTTATGCCTCCAGTCTTTCCGACAAATTTTTAAGCATTTATTTTCCCGTATAAAATATATTTTTGCTTGAAATGTTTATAGTGGTTTCTGTTTGGGGCCCTAAAGACTATCTGATGCAAGCACCATCTATTTGTTGTTAGATAGGTGTTTAAGACATGAAATAATACAAGTTTAATTTTGAACCATAATTAAGTATAGGAAAAAAGACTACTCTGAAAATTTTATGTGTGGTTAGGAGTATCACTCCACTACAATTAACTACAATTAAAACTACAATTCTCAGAGTTTTTCTTCTTATCATCTGTCATTTCAAAGGTTTGATACATTGTTTTATACTCCCAAGATGAACTTTCTCCATATACATAACTGCTATTATAAAAATATCTTCAGTGATTTTTTTTAAAATTCCAAGTACATTTAAATCACAAATAAAGAGCTGGTAAAATGTTGTCCCTTCTCAGTACAATTTAATGTTTCTATAGAAACAGAAATGTGAAATTTCCAGGCTAAGCATTTCTATTATTACGTCACATTCAGATCTTAAATGCAAAGTGAGGAACCCATTTTACTGTGTAACTAGGGGTCCAGCGGTAAACCCATGGCACACTCTGCATAAGAAAGGGAATATTTTCATTGAATCAAACAATGATTAATTATTCCTTAGGAAAACCATCTAAAGAATAATGCAGTGCATGATATATTCACAAAAGTGGGATCTTTGTAAAAACAGACCTGACAAGACAAAGAGGGGATAGTAAAAAAAAGCCCAAAGAAGTGTGAAGAGCAAGCCACTTGAGAAGGGTTGTGGCCTTCTGTGGAGAAATACAGCCTGCACGTGGTGAACTGACAGGAGGGAGCTGACAGAACAACCACTTCACACTCACTCTCCTCTCATGCTCAGAATCTCCTGTTGGTGATCTCTCATTTACTTCTCCAAATGGAATTTGAAGGGAAAGTGAACTGGAGATTGTCTTTCAGGGCAAGGAGAGCACTAGTGAAGAGAGGAGTGTTTTGAAAGTGTACATGGGCGATATTCAGTGCACTCTATATACTAGCTTTCTATATCTGCTGTAACAAATTACCACAAACTCAGTGGGTTAAAACAACACAGATTTGTTACCTTACAGTTCTGGAGGTCAGAAGTCTGAAATGGCTTTCACTGTACTAAAGATCTCAGTCGGTCTGATTCCTTCTAAAATCACTAGGGAAAAATCTGTTTTCTTGCCTTTTCTAGTTTCTAGAGTCTACCTCCATTCACTAGCTGTGGCCCCGTCCTCCATCTTCATGATGGTAGCATCGCATCTTCAACTCTCTCCCCTGGTCTTACCTTTGCTTCCATCATCTCATCTCCTTCACTGGCTCTGATTCTACTATCTTCCTCTTTCCCTTATAAACGTTCTTGTGATTTTATTGGGTCTACCTGGATAGTCCAGATAATATTGCCAGAACCTTAGTTTAATCACATATCCAAAGTGATATATTTACAGATTCTACAGAGTGACATATTTACAGATTCTAGGAATTAAGACTTTTAAGACTTGTATATCCTTGGTGGGGGTATTACTCTGAATACTGCACTGTGTTTGAAAGTATAGACACATGCGTCTATAATAGACATGTTTTAGAGGAAAAATAGTGTACTATTGAGTCAAAGTCACCTGTATCTTAATTCTCACTCTAAAATAAATTTTCTGTGTTATTTAGGAACAATTTATTTTTACATCTCACTGTCTCTCTTTACACACACACACACATACATGTATGATGAATATACATATATTTGTATGTGTAAATGTTCATGTATATATTAGTATGATAAATTTAGTTATCAGCAAAGATAATAGGAATGACAATAACAATGATAGCTATAATAACAATTAGCAAATAAATTTGTGCCAACTTACATAGTATCAAATATTTAGAGTATGTAAAATAGATATGTATACAAATACTCACATAATTTAAGCAATGCATGCTTTATTCACATATGTAACTTTTCCATAGAATTTGGCACAAGTTATGTGCTTATTATTAAATATCATTATAAATATTACTATTTCCTCTCCACTTACATTTAACAATTTATTAATATTGGCACATATTAAGTATTATAATTCACTTTAGACATATTTTAGATGGTTATGTTATTACTGTGTACTTAGTATGATGTGTGAACAAAGACTGCTTATATTAAGAGAAAATAATTTTCTTACCAACAAGTCATTGTCAGAAGTCACACTGCAATTTCATTTTTTAAACTACTAGCTCCTGCCTCCTTGAATAGCCACAAATCTCATGAAAGGGGTTAATGTGTATTATTTGTGTGTATATGTATGTATTCATTATGTTGGGGAAAATTAAAAATAAACCAAGTAACCAACCCAGAAGCCTCTCTGCAAATGTAGAAAAGAGAGAAACCAGTTTTATTATTTAATAAGTCCTAAACCAGGCTGTTACATGCATCACAGGCAATAGGCTAATGAGATTGAAAAGACAGAATGAAATCCCCTTCATACAGCCAAAAGATACCACCCGTTACAGGCATGTTCTTCAGATAATTGATGACTGTTTTCCTTTGAGATAACTTGACAGCATCATTTGCTATGCAAAGTTCATCTGAATTTCACCTGAAATTAATGAGGATGGTCATCCTTGTTTATTGCCTTTATGTAAGGAAAATAAAACTTCTCCTATCTTTATGAGAAGCAGATAGTGAAAATGTGGGGTGCTGTTTTATTGATGTTTGCCTTTTGTTTAGCTTTTGAAAACAATTATTTAAATATTAAATAAACGTAGAAAGGATTTAAAATTGTAAGATTTTTCAATGAAATGCTCCAAGAAAATAAAATAGGAAAAGGTTTTTTTCTCTTTTGGAACCAGGGAAAAATTAATATTAAAAACTTTACTCTTAACATTTTCAATATAAATCATTGAGTTAACTCTTAGAATGCCTTGTAAGCCTAACACGTATCAGGAATGAGACTGTGCAATAACCTGAGAACACGGTAGACATGATCACTGTTCACACTAATATTTATGTTATCTTTCTTCCAGACACATGGGAGAATTGCATCTCTTCTCCTTCTTTAAATTAGGTATGGTCATGTCACTTGCCTTAGCCAATAAGCTACAAGCAGAAGTCCATATGAGCTAGCTCTGAATTTGTAGTTTTCTTTCCCTTTTTTAGCAACAGCTGAGGTCCAGATAGGGATTGGGGTGGGTCTTCTCTGAGATTTTGTGAGGCGATGAAAGGATCATCCTGAGGACTGCAAGGAACATAGTCCCCAGCTGACACAACATGGTCATGGAGTATGAGAAGAAAATGACATTTGTTGATTTAAGACACTACGATATTAAGATAATTTGCTGGTGTAATCTACCTCATTCTTACTTATATAAGATCAAGTTTCTTTGAACATGAAATCTCTTATAAGAAGACTGCAGATGCTTTGCCAGTCTGCCTGACTGCATTTCCTTTATTCTAATTATCAGCAGCACCATCACAGGTGATCACATAGAAAAATTAATTTTTATTTGTGTGTGTGGGTGAGGGGTGTACATTTTATCTATATTCTTAATTTCACACTGCTGGAATGGTGCCTTCAAGCTTTGAAAAAAAATTCAAAAGGAAATTTGAAAATAAAGGTGTACAACTAAAAATTCAAAGGTATATACACACGTACACATATAGATGTGTACAGAAAGAAGATGTCGTAACTCTCTTGACAGAGTATTGAAGGAAGAAAAAAAGAACTCAGAGAGTGGAGCCTTTTAGAATGGGTGTTCTCATCATAATAGGGAATACCTGAGCTGTCTCTGATCCTCAGGGAGACACTCCCCTAATGCTGTAACAATCTGATGCAAAGTGCTCCAGCATTGCTGAGAAGTTCAGTGTAGGCTTTCATTTGTTAGTCATTTCTTAGCAATAAAGATTCTGCTATGAGACTGGTCTTTGTGACAATAGGATTCAAAAATGATAGAAAATGTGGATGTATTCACTATAGTGGGCAACAAGGTAAGAATGGCAATTGGGTGTTGCTCTTACCTGTATACTGACCTATGCAACCAAAGCAATCAGGAGTGGGTGAGCAGAAAGTAAGCACTGGCTTAGAAAATCACAATCTTTCGGCTAATTTTCAAAACTGATATTATTCTCCAACCAAGATCTTATCCACTAAAAGGGAGGCCAAGTCTCCATAATTAAAGACTGTGACTCCATTACATACAATACATCTCTCTTCACTCCTTTCTCAAAAATATATGTGGATATTTACCAAAATATTAAATAAAAAATTGTTTCAAGGGATATAGGATCTGAAGTGACATTGACTGCACAATAATCAAAGAGGGGAGAAATCATGTCTCCCATCTTAGATTGGAAATGTACTCATATCCTGACAATATCATATAAGTGCATAAAAGTGTGCATAAAGTATATATATACAGGAATACTCATATTAGTCTTGTTCCTGGTAGAAAAAATTATAAACAATTAAAAATCAATTGCATTATTGTTTAGTAAATTCAGATGTTTTCATAGACTAGATCATGGTATAGCTAGTACAAAGAAAAAGAAATATATGCATATTTAAGAAATATATTAATAACATTATTTTTGAGCAACAAAATGAAAACTCTTATAAATGTGTGTAAACATTGTAAAACTGGCAAGAGATAGTTCATACTTTGGTTATATACCTCAAACTACTGTAGAAATTTTTTAGTCATTATTATTTTCTCTTTAAAGATTGTATGTAATTTTCTAGCTGAAGAGAAAATTTGAAAATAAAGGTGCACGATTAAAAATTCAAAGCTACAAAATGAAGTCTCGAGATACCAGCAAGTTTTGTCCTTCAAAGGCATAGGCATATAGAATAATGCTAGTTATATAGGACTTTGATGAAAAGATAGTTAAGACCATAGGAATAGTTGTCCATACGCTGAATTTTCAAAGTTCATCAGATTATTTAAAATTTCTTTCAAAAATCTTCTGAAACCCTAAATATTTGACATAAACCAAAAAAAAAATTATAACAAGTGAATTGAGAAAAGTTGCAATACGCTAAGGTAGCACACAAAAATCAGTTGTGTTTTCATATTCTAACAATGAAAAAATGTAAAAGGAAAATTAAAAGAATTCTATTTGTAATAGTATCAAAAAGAATAAAATATTTAACCAAGGAGGCACAGAGATTTGTATATGGAAATCTGTTAAATGTTGCTGTAAGGAATTAAAGAAGACAAAAATAAATAGAAAAACACCTCATGCTCAAGAATTGGAATAGTTAATATTTTTAAGAAGTCAGTATTACCCAAAGGTGGTCTACAGATTTGATGCGATCACTATCAAAATCACAATGGCACTTTTTGCCAAAGCAGAAAAATATATTCTAAAATTCATATAGAATCTTAGGAAACCCCAAATAGCTAAAAAGTTCTCAAAAAAAAAAGACGTTTCACACTTACCAATTTCAAAACTTAATGAAAACCTTGGAACTTATTAAACAATGACAGAATCAGTGAATTTATGTTTTCTACAAAGCTGCAATAATAAAAGTAGTGTGGGATTGGCATAAAAACAGAGATAGCCACCCATCAAATAGAATAGTGAGCCCAGAAATAACCCTTCATATATATGGTCAAATGATTTTTAATGAAAGAGTCAAAACCATTAAATGGAGGAAAAGAGAGTCTTTTTAATCAATGGTGTTGGGGAAATTGGACATCCACATGCAAAAAAATGAAATGGAATCCTTACCTTATGACACATACAAAAATTAACATAAGTAGGTCAAAGACCTGAATGTAAGAGCTAAAACTTAAAAACCCCTGGAAGCAAACATAGGGGAAAATCTTGACATTGGATTTGACAATAAAATATTGTATGTGACAAGGAAAATAGAGGTAAAAAATAAAAATGGAAAACTGGAAGGATATCAACATTTTTAAAAGTCTGTACAACATAAGACACAATTACAGAGTAAAAATAAAAGCTATGGAATGAAAGAAATCTTGTTAAGTCATATTTCCAATAAGGGGTTAATATTTAGAATATATAAAGAATCATAACTTAAAGCAGAAAAACAAATAGCCTAATTTAAAAATGAGTAAAGAACTTGAATGAACATATCTTCAAATAAGACATTCAAATGGCTAACAAGCATGTGAAAAGATATGCAACATCACTAATCTTCAGAAAAAGTGTAAATCAAAACCACAATGAAATACTACCCCACACCCACTGCAACTATCAATAAAAACAAAACAACATATGTTGGTAAAGGTGTGGAGAAATTTGAATCTTTGTACACTCTAGTTGGAAACATAAAATGGTGCATCCACTGTGGAAAATAGTATGGCAGTTTCTCAAAAAATTAAATATAGAATTACTATATATTCCAGCAATTCCACTTCTGGGAATATATACATGAGTTGAAAGCGATCTCAGAGACATTTGTACACTCATGTTAACAGCAATAGCATTCACAATGGCCAAAAGGTGAAAACAACTAAGTAACCACCAATGGATGAATGAATAAGCAAAATATAATATATACATACAATGGAATATTATTCAGCCTTACAAAGAAAGAAAATTCTGACACATGCTGCAATATGGAAAACATTATGCTAAATGAAATACATTGGTCACAAAAAAACACATATTATATGATTCCACTTATATGAGGTAGCTAGAATAATTTAATTCACAGAGACAGAAGAAGGGAGGTTGTTAGGAGCTAAGGGTAGGAGAGAAATAGAAAGTTGTATACAATGAGCTGAGTTTCAGTTTTGCAAGATAAAAAGAGTTTTGTAGATTGGAGTAGTGTCAATAGCTATTTATATTTACACTACTTAACTGTACATTTAAAAATTGTTAATATGATAATTTTTATTTTATGAGTATTTTAACACAATTATTAATAATTTTTAAAAATCTCCCCAATAATTCCTATGAAAATTACTTTGAGACCTCTTCTGACCTGAATAAAGTTCTTCCATTAAATTTGATTTATTGTTCAAATTAAGTTTGGAATAATTAAGTAATAAGTCAATCTTTTGACTATCAAATACATATTGTAAAATACATTTAATATCACTATATAATTGTTGGTCTATTTAATTAAGGTACTTTCTACAAATCTTACCCATGATTATTTGTTGACTTGTAAACAAAAAACAATGCTAATTAATTAATTATTGTTTAAAGCATTTGAAAACTAATGGATCCTTCAAAAACTTATTTTTAATTTAATACAACATTTTCTCTAAGAATACTTTTTCGGTAAACATATATTCAGTTATTTACTTCACACATAACTGCATATTTTGGTTCTGTCTTACAGGCAGGAGACATCACTTATGTGCATTAATAGGCTCTATCGGTTTATCCCATAAGAATTTATATAAGAAGATAATGTCAACACATGCTAGAAAATGCATCTAGCACTTAGATTGAAGTGATAAGTAATATATTGCAGGAATGAATTTTCAATAGTGGCAATACAGAAGATTCTGCAAAGCTTTGCTACATTCACTTATCTTGAAATATGTTTAGTTAAAATGTGTGTAGTGTAGCTGACGGTAACTTTATTGTGACCACAGCAAAAAAAAAAAAAAAAAGTAATAGCACTTGTGCTATTTTATGGTTTCATTTTTCTGAACATAGTGCCTCATCTGTGTCAGCATTTAAGTGAACAGTCTGTAAGATCACTTAGGGAAATTATACCTACTGGTCCAATAAAATTCCATAGTGTTGTCTTTCTCATCATGAAAGTAAAATATTGTAGAATGTGTCCATGAAATGTTGTCCTCTCTTCTTCCCTTGCAGACTCTTGTTTTGTATAGTGACAATAGGAGTCTGCAAATTTTTCCTGTTCTTCAAATTTGTTAGGAATTAAACATTTAAAGGAAAAAGTGTTAGGCTAGAATAATCCATTCAAATTCATTTATTTAAGTAAAGAGATATAAAGCCAGTTGACACTTTGTTCTAGTGTCTCTGTTCCTCATTTTCCTTCTTCGGATAGCTCCTTATTTTCCTTCATTTAATAGTTTTCCTTTTGATTAATTTCCATCCAAAGATATGTTAATATATCTCCTTTTTCATTTTTAGGTTGTAAGTATACACAGGAATTCTTATTATTATTCTCATTTAAAATATAAAGCACACTACTTTTGAATATTTTTTTTCTAGTCATGCCTAGTGATAAAGCAGAAACATAGGTTATCTAGGCTTTATCCTTTAGTTCCTGGATTTTAGGGCACATTTCTATTGGGAAATTACCCAGTGCTAATGGGTTGTAACTATGCACATTGATGCTATGAGTCTACTTGAAGGTGGAATATGTAGTATAAATATTTCTTAATAGAAAGCAAAAGCTGTATTATAGGACCCTCATCCGTGGTCTCCTAAATAACTCCACCATTCCTTATTATGTGATGTGAACTTTTATGACAATGGGAAAGCCATGATTAGGACTCTATGAAATATTTTTAACATAGAAAAGAGGCAGAAAAGAAACATATTTAAAATTTGCTCTACACATGACTTGAAATTTAGCACTGGATGATACTGACAAATGTGGGGCTGCAGAATATTGGTTTGTGTTGGTTTCTCTGTTTTTGAGTTTCTACAGTGTAGACTCACTTTCATTCTTATTCATTGACATTAGACTCTATGAAGGTAACAGCTAAAAAAGAAGTTGGAGGGAAGGGAAAGTAGAAGACAGGAGATCCTGGAAATAATAACTCTACTGACCTCTAAGATTAGCTTGGTTGTTCTCCTAACTCCAGACCTGGCTCTTTCATTACAAAGAAAGAAAGTTTCTGCACGTTGGTTTTCAGAAAAAGAAGAAAAAAAACAAAGGCTTATAACCAATTGATGGCATGTAGCACAAATCAATTCTTCCTGTCATCTTTTTTTCTACCTGTAGGGTATAATTTTTAATTTCATCTGTAGCAAGGAGATGTGTTATCCCAATCTTCCTTAATAACTGCTAATTCATTTCTTTTTATTAATATTTAATTATTGCCTCTTGAGTTGATTCATGGATAAAAACTTGCCTCAGATTACAGTGTGTTGAGTCACTTTGAAATTACTCGAAGATTTTTCTGAACAAGGACTGATGTTCCCAGATTGCCTATGCTCAGGGTTATCGGATTTCCATTTAAAAGACTCCAGTGGTCACTAAAAATTGCCTTGTGACAGGAACCATATGTGTTTTCTGTCCAGAAGCAAGGATGAAGAGTGCCTAGCTGTTTCTGTAATCCTTTGGCTCTCAGTGATACTGAAAACCTCACATCCTCACAACCTTGAACTAGTGGCTCATGGGAGGCTGAATGCCTGGAACTTTGACATGATGAATTATACATTTCAAGGTTGCAAATTGCTCAATGAGTTACTTCAAGAAGCTACACACACACAAAAAAAGTTGACATCTACATTTGATCAATATGTCAACCTTGAAACTTTTGTTAAAAGGAATATTTTAAGAATTGTTTAAAAATGTCTATAGAAAACAAAAATTAAGCAATTTAAAATTCAAAGCATTTAAAGTTTATAGAGTAGCAATAATTTGAGGTCATAATATTCATCGGATTCATAAAGGATTTCATTTATCTTCCAAAAGAAAAGTGATATGCATTCCATTACCTATTGGCAGCTCCATCTTCCCTGTGCGTATGTGTGTGTTTGTGTATGTGTGTACATGCATATGTGCCTGTTTATGTTAAATATAATACAAATGAACAGTTTTTACTTTGTTTTGTTTTTGATTATTTACATTGAAATATGAGAATATAGGTTAATTGTTATGAAAAGTATGGGTTAAGCTAGATTATGTAACACCTTTTTCTTTAATTTGAAGAATTATATTAAAATATTAATCTTGTAAAAGCATTCATTCACTCAAACATTTATTTTTTTTCTGAGTAGCATATGTGTTAGATGCTCTCATATATATTTTTGCCTTTATACTACTAACTATTCCTTGAATTATTAGTCATCACAGTAGAAATGCAAACACATACTTAGAAACTAAAGTAACTTGCCCAGGGCATACAAGTAGTAAGTGGCAGTGTTTTCTAATTCCAAGCTTCATGACCATTTTAATTCACATCATACCATTAGATTGGTATATGTTTTTAAAATCTATAGATATAATTAAAGGCTAAACATCTCTTGATTACCAAGTCAAAGACAAGAAAATGCTTATATAAAAATCAATGGATGGGTCTGAGAGATATAATTAACTCAGTATTTCTTCTTTTAAATTAAGGTAAAATATATGACAATGGAATTTAACACTCAATTGTGCTAATTCTTATCTTTAATATTTGGAAGCTGATGGGACACTTGTAACTTTTTTTGCTGAAGTAATTATGATGGGCGGTGCATTAGTTCTTACTGATTGACATGCTTTATCCTTGACAGTTGAGAAACTTAGGGACAAAGTCAATCATTGATTAGCTGTCACCTCATATCCTTGTCCTGTGAAAGACTGAATCATGTTTGCATTTCAAATAAGTTAATGCTGTCCAAAGTAAGCATGTAATAAAAGGGCTTTTAACAAATGTACTGAATAAAAAAGCATTAATAATGAAGTACATTGATCGATTAATAACAAGAAGAAATTTTTAAATGAAATTATTACATTTAAACAAGTAACCTGAAGCAAACAAATAATGAATATATGTGTGCTCATAGAAATTAAGGCATTTCTGGATAAACTAAGTCATTATTCTTATAAAACTATAGAACAAAGGACTAGGAGAGGAATATAAAGACTTTCCAATAGATATAATATTTGTTAATAAGGTGAATTTGATATTTGCAAATGGAAACTATATTTTATATATTATTCGAATTTTTTTTTCTTCAGAAAGAAACAAAACTAGCTGGGCATGGTGGTGCACAGTTGTATTCCCAATGACTTGGGGGACGGAGGTTGGAGGATAGTTTGAGCCCAGGAGGTTGTAGTTGCAGTGAGCTATGATCGCACCACTGCACTACAAACTAAGCGACAGAGCAAGACCCTGTCTCCAAAAAAAAATAAGCAATAACTTTATAATACATATTGGTAATGGATTTTGCATGTGGCAGCCACTAAGAAATTGTTTTTGTTTCAATGCCATTGCCATTGTCAATATTTAATAATACAGTGATATGGTTTTATTAAGTAATATAATTAGATTTTAATGTCATTGACTTTGTAAAAAAACTTTTTTCTTAATTATATTCATTCAGTTTTTTAAATGGACACTGTAAGAATATTTTCTAAAAAATATGATAAAGATGTGCTGCTTGTCAGAATTCTTTTAAGTTAAAACAGTAGAACCCCATTATCTATAGTTATTTCAGATGTTTTTGATGGTATTATGATTTTTATTTTTCACCATGTACTTTTCTGCATCTTCCAAATATGAACAATTATTCCTTTTATAACCAGAGAAACAAATATAGTTGATGATTTAAAGATGCGTACAGATATGAGGGCTGATTATATCAATTGACTAACACTACCATTGTATACATGTAATAAAGCTTCACAAATTACAGCTTTAAAAACCCATGATGAAAACCTGTCCACGTGAACATTCTGAGTAACCTTTTCCATTAAAAAAATCTTCATTTAAACAATAAAATCAAATCTCCATTTTTTAAATTATACTTTAAGTTTTAGGGTACATGAGCGCAACGTGCAGGTTAGTTACATATGTATACATGTGCCATGTTGGTGTGCTGCACCCATTAACTCGTCATTTAACATTAGGTATATCTCCTAATGTGATCCCTCCCCCTACCCCTACCCCATGACAAGCCCCAGTGTGTGATGTTCCCCTTCGTGTGTCCACGTGTTCTCATTTTTCAATTCCCACCTATGAATGAGAACATGCAGTGTTTGGTTTTCTGTCCTTGCAATAGTTTGCTGAGAATGATGGTTTCCATCTTCATCCATGTCCCTACAAAGGACATGAACTCATCCTTTTTTATGGCTGCATAGTATTCCATGGTGTATATGTGCCACATTTTCTTAATCCAGTCTATCATTGTTGGACATTTGGCTTAGTTCCAAGTCTTTGCTATTGTGAGTAGTGCTGCAATAAACATACATGTGCATGTGTATTTATAACAGCATGATTTATAATCCTTTAGGTATATACCCAGTAATGGGATGGCTGGGTCAAATGGTATTTCTAGTTCTAGATCCTTGAGGAATCGCCACACTGTCTTCCACAATGGTTGAACTAGTTTACAGTCCCACCAACAGTGTAAAAGTGTTCCTATTTCTCCACATCCTCTCCAGCACCTGTTGTTTCCTGACTTTTTAATGATCACCATTCTAACTGGTGTGAGATGGTATCTCATTGTGCTTTTGATTTCCATTTCTCTGATGGCCAGTAATGATGAGCATTTTTTCATGTGCCTTTTGGCTGTATAAATGTCTTCTTTTGAGAAGTGTCTGTTCATATCCTTTGCCCACTTTTTGATGGGGTTGTTTGTTTTTTTCTTATAAATTTGTTTGAGTTCATTGTAGATTCTGGATATTAGCCCTTTGTCAGATGAGTAGATTGCAAAAATTTTCTCCCATTCCGTAGGTTGCCTGTTCACTCTGATGGTATTTTCTTTTGCTGTGCAGAAGCTCTTTAGTTTAATTAGATCCCATTTGTCATTTTTGGCTTTTGTTGCCATTGCTTTTGGTGCTTTAGACATGAAGTCCTTGCCCATGCCTATGTCCTGAATGGTATTGCCTAGGTTATCTTCTAGGGTTTTTGTGGTTTTAGGTCTGACATTTAAGTCTTTAATCCATCTTGAATTAATTTTTGTATAAGGTGTAAGGGAGGGATCCAGTTTCAGCTTTCTACATATAGCTAGCAAGTTTTCCCAGCACCATTTATTGAATAGGGAATCCTTTCCCCATTTCTTGTTTTTGTCAGGTTTGTCAAAGATCATATGGTTGTAGATGTGCGACAGTGTTTCTGAGGGCTCTGTTCTGTTCCATTCGTCTATATCTCTGTTTTGGTACCAGTACCATACTGTTTTGGTTACTGTAGCCTTGTAGTATAGTTTGAAGTCAGGTAGTGTGATGCCTCCAGCTTTGTTCTTTTGGCTTAGGATTGACTTGGTGATGCGGGCTCTTTTTTGGTTCCATATGAACTTTAAGGTAGTTTTTTCCAATTCTGTGAAGAAAGTCATTGGTAGCTTGATGGACATGGCATTGAATCTATAAATTACCTTGGACAGTATGGCCGTTTTCACGATATTGATTCTTCCTACCCATGAGCATGGAATGTTCTTCCATTTCTTTGTATCCTCTTTTATTTCATTGAGCAGTGGTTTGTAGTTCTCCTTGAAGAGGTCCTTCACATCCCTTGTAAGTTGGATTCCTAGGTATTTTATTCTCTTTGAAGCAATTGTGAATGGGAGTTCACTCATGATTTGGCTCTCTGTTTGTCTGTTATTGGTGTATAAGAATGCTTGTGATTTTTGCACATTGATTTTGTATCCTGAGACTTTGCTGAAGTTGCCTATCAGCTTAAGGAGATTTTGGACTGAGATGATGGGGATTTTTAGATATAGAATCATGTCATCTGCAAAGAGGGACAATTTGACTTCCTCTTTTCCTAATTGAGTACTAAAATTGACACCCTAACATCACAATTAAAAGAACTAGAGAAGCAAGAGCAAACACATTCAAAAGCTAGAGAAGGCAAGAAATAACTAAGATCAGAGCAGAACTGAAGGAAATAGAGACACAAAAAACCCTTCAAAAAATCAATGAATCCAGGAGCTGATTTTTTGAAAAGATCAACAAAATTGATAGACCGCTAGCAAGACTAATAAAGAAGAGAGAAGAATCAAATAGACGCAATAAAAAATGATAAAGGGGATATCACCACCAATCCCACAGAAATAGAAACTATCATCAGAGAATACTATAAACACCTCTATGCAAATAAACTAGAAAATCTAGAAGAAATGGATAAATTCCTGGACACATACACCCTCCCAAGACTAAACCAGGAAGAAGTTGAATCTCTGAATAGACCAATAACAGGCTCTGAAATTGTGGCAATAATCAATGGCTTACCAACCAAAAAAAGTCCAGGACCAGATGGATTCACAGCCGAATTCTACCAGAGGTACAAGGAGGAGCTGGTACCATTCCTTCTGAAATTATTCCAATTAATAGAAAAAGAGGGAATCCTCCCTAACTCATTTTATGAGGCCAGCATCATCCTGATACCAAAGCCTGGCAGAGACACAATAAAAAAAGACAATTTTAGACCAATATCCCTGATGAACATTGATGCAAAAATCCTCAATAAAATACTGGCAAACCGAATCCAGCACACATCAAAAAGCTTATCCACCATGAACAAGTGGGCTTCATCCCTGGGATGCAAGGCTGGTTCAACATACACAAATCAAGAAACATAATCCAGCATATAAACAGAACCAACGACAAAAACCATATGATTATCTCAATAGATGCAGAAAAGGCCTTTGACAAAATTCCACAACCCTTCATGCTAAAAACTCTCAATAAATTAGGTATTGATGGGACATATCTCAAAATAATAAGAGCTATCTATGACAGACCCACAGCCAATATCATACTGAATGGGCAAAAACAGGAAGCATTCTCTTTGAAAACTGGCACAATACAGGGATGCCCTCTCTCACCACTCCTATTCAACATAGTTTTGGAAGTTCTGGCCAGGGCAATCAGGCAGAAGAAGGAAATAAAAGGTATTCAGATTTATTACAATAGCCTGTTTCCATGAGTTCTTCTTTAAGAATGAACATCAATTATTTATTTGTCCATTCTGTGATATCTTAAGCTGGATTCACCAGAATATGAACAAGGAATGAGAATTCACATAAAATAAATTTATTAAAAAACTTTTCTATAATGAGACTGGTAAGGTTGTGTGGGAAGCAGGACAGGGAAGAATCCAAACAAGAGTGCAAAATTTAGTCAAAGTACCATCTCAAAACTGACGTTATGAAGAGATGCTGCTCTGGAGCATAAATTATATCTTAAAATTTGACCTATCTTGAGAGGAGGCAACTGAATTTTCATAGCCAATGAGTAATTGGGTATGAGCAGATACAATGGAATGTAAAGTTCCTGGCGATTTCATCTCTCTTTGCATACAATTTAAGCAGTTCTAGTAGCCCAAAGGCAGTCTTCCAAAGCATAGTGTGGATGCGAGTTTGATGCAAACCACGGTGAAACTGGGGGATTGGTGCATGCAGTCTATAAAGTGATCTGAGAGAATCTGGGTGGGGCATCAATAGTATCCACCTCACATGATATCAGCCATATTCAAGAATAATACATATTCCTTGCCATATGTCTTAATATCAAAATCAGCTCTATCAATAAAATGAAAACATAGTTAGCTTTCTAAAATTCAGTCTCTGATGTTATCTATGGAAAGGCACCAAAAAGAAAAATAGCTGGAATTTTTATTCTGTTATGTTGAGACTACTGTGTCATTTCAGGTTCAATCAGAGATCCTGGGCAAAACCATCAGACCACGATCAATAGATAGACAAATAGATGATTGATAGATAGATAGATAGATAGATAGATAGATAGATAGATAGATGATAGATAGATGATAGATAGATAGATGATAGATATTTGTATGCAGGTAAATCTACGTGTATTTAGGTTTATTATACGAACTGAATTTTATGCAATTGTGGGAGCTGGTTATACCACTTATATACAGCTGTTACTTTTGAATTTGGTGCTTGGCCTAAATCAGCAGGGTAGACTGTAGAGAGAGAAATATTGGGTGGTGGGGTTCAAAAAATTAGAGCTAATGAGAATGAGCTGAGAACCATTTTGGCCACTTGCTGCCTCCAAGATTTTAACTTCAATATGTATGTGACCTACAAGAGAACCTAGTGCCATTCACTTTATCGTGAAATTAACATGTTTCTCTCCCAGAAGAAGAAAAAAGATAATGAAAAAGTTCCAGGGGCAGCTGGAGGAGCTGAAGATCTTGTGCATGCCAGCAAGATAAGCCAGAAAATCAGTGAGAACAAATGTGAACTAGACTGAACTTCCTGATGTCAAAAGAATATTTCTGATGCTTCAGTGCCGTATTTCAAAACTTATGCAAATTATTTTTCTGGTCACTGCTAACAGCAGAACTGAATTCCAGGAAATGCAGTTCCAGCATAGGTACATTGTCACACTATGAACCCACAACTGCCATTCTAAATTACACCTATATGAGCTTTAGAAAGAGAATAATTTGCAAGATAATAGCTTGTTTTAAACATAATATCCCCAATTCTGCAATTAAAGATCTATATAACTAAATAGTAAAATTGTTTATTTGAGAAAAATGAACATATATTAGTTAATACAGAATTAAAAGTAAGGACAGCTGAAAGTGAAGGTCAGGTATGCTTCAGTGGGATGATATATTACAATGCAATACTTGGAAGTCATATTTTCAGAATCATTGCCCCCCTTTGCTTTTGAACAATTAATTCAAATGACCTTCCTCAATTCTTACTTATAAAATTTTTCTGTGTATTTGTTGTTTTCTTGAATGTGTTTGTACACATGTGTTTATAACCACATCTCAGGGAGATTACACCCATCTGCCTGAAGTTTCATGAAGACGGGAGGCAA
The DNA here is from genome assembly GCF_029281585.2 of Gorilla gorilla gorilla. NCBI lineage: Eukaryota > Metazoa > Chordata > Mammalia > Primates > Hominidae > Gorilla > Gorilla gorilla. The sequence goes on along the minus strand of NC_073224.2, from coordinate 67,550,520 downwards.
CACTCAGAGTAACGAGCTTGCAGGATTCATGTAGAAAAGATGGATTTGAAAAGAAGAAAACATTAGTACTTTTAAAGTCTGACATATCTAATGTTTTCTATATCAATGTATAAAGCTTCCTTCAGTGATCCACAGTGCTGAGGTGACATTTTTTACAACAAATCTAAAGTGTTTTCAGTCCTTGGTTGAGGAAAAAAAAAGCCTGGGAAGTGTAAATTTCCTGATAATTATTTGCTTTTTTCAATAATAGTTAATGTAGCAATATTTTCATACTTGAACATTCATGTGTGTGTGCATGTTGAAGATTTGTTGAAGATAAATGTGTATCTTGGTTGCCACATTGATTTCAGATAAAAAACATGGAAATGGAAACTATTTATATGATTTATAAACTTTATATAATTTATTTACATATTAAAAAACAAATTTGGGAAATAAGTATGTTTAGATATTTTACATAATACATTATGATAGCAGATATTTTGGGACTATCGTGAGGTAAATTTAAGGCTAAAAAATAAGAAATTAGGTTAAAATACGCTTGACTTTCTACAACATTTACACATAGCAGGAAGATTAAATAAAATAACTTTGCTGAATACTACATTTTAAGGAAAGCAAGCTAAATATTAAAGAATATCTGAGTTACCTAGGATCATATAGATAATTCATAACTTGTTTTTCATGGAATGTATTAAAGCCATTTTTACTGATTTTTGATGTTGTAAAACAGGCTATCTCTAAGGCCTGAGGGTTTTATTTTTAATTAGTAGTGTGGTTTCCATAAGAAGTGTTTCATATTTATGCCAATATTTAAAGTAGCTAAATTTCAAGCTACTGTGTATTGAAATGAGCTCCTAGTGGATAATTACAATATTTATTTTTACAAATTCTGTAAACACAGAAAACAAACTATTTTTTATATAATTAAAACATGAATAAATTTTTAAAATTCTGGTGAGATGTATAAAACGCTATCTAATTGTCTGTTAGATCTTGTGATTTTTCACAGGTAGCTTTTTAACAGGATACGATTTGTATGTTACTCAGAAACATTGAATAGCTATAGTTGTACCCGGAAAACTGGCAGTAAAATCAGTGAAAATTTGATGACAATTGGTTTAAAAATAAGCAAATATGTGTTGCATAACAGTGTTCCAGTTCATGGGGGACAAAGCACATATATGAGAGCTGTCCCATATGGGTTATAATGAGGCCGAAAAATTCCTATGGCTTAGTATTTATTATCCTGTATTTTTAATCATTATTTTAGAATGTACTTGTACTTATGGAAAAAGAAAAAAAACAAACGGTGAAACAGCTCAGGCAGGTCTTTCAGGAGGCATTCCAGAAGAAGGTATTGTTATTATGAGCAATGACAGTTCCATGCTTGTTATTGCCCCTGAAGACCTTCCAATGGGACAAGATGTGGAGGCGGGAGACAGTGATATTGGTGATCTTGACCCTGTTTAGGCCTAGCATAAATTCTTAGTCTTTAACAAAAAAGTTTAAAAATAATAATAAAATAAATATTTTTAAAAACAGAAAAAACCTTACAGAATAAGGATATAAAGAGAAAATATGCACAGTTGTACAGTGTTTAAACTAAGTGTTATTACAAGAGTTTAAAAAAATAAAGTTGATAAAGTAAAAAAAGTTTAAGATTATTAAAAAAGAAATATTTTTAATAAATCTAGTATAGCCTAAGTGTACAGTGCTTATGAAGTCTACAGTGGTGTATAGTAATGTCCTAGGCTTTCACATCACTTGCCACTCATTCTGACACACTCAAAGCAACTTCCAGTCCTAAAAACTCCATTCATGGTAAGTGCTCTATAAAAGTGTACCGTATTTTTTATACCATATTTTATTATACTTACTATGTTTTGATTTGTTGATATACAAATACCATTATGTTACAAGTGCCTACAATATTCAATACAATTGCTTGTTGTACAGGTTTGTAACATATGACTAGTAGGCTACACTTTATAGCCTAGGTGTGTAGTAAGCTATACAATCTAGATTTGTGTAAGTGCACTCTATGATGTTTGCACAATAAGAAAGTTGCCTAGTACATGTCTCAGAGTAAATTACATTTTTAAGTGACACATGACTTTGTGTGTGTATGTGAGTATCTTCATCTTTAAGTGACACATGACTCTGTGTGTATGTGTGTATATGTTTATACGTGTTTATAAATTCTGAAGGTGTGAAAAGAATTCTCATATAACTGATTTAGAGATACTTAATGTAACATATGCTATGATATAAACATTTTCAAAGGCTTTCTCCTACAAATTTAAAGGAGCAGAAAGGAGCTAACTTTTTATTGTGATTTGATAGAAATAGTGATGGAAATATTTAATATTAGTATTTATTATACAAAATGTGTATACCATATATATATATATATACATTTTAAAATAAAGCAAATGTGAAATGCAACCTTTCTTATAAATTGAAACAAAACAAAATACAAATGCAAAATGGATGATATTCCTCATTATTTCAAAACCTAATGTATTTTACTAGGATATTACACACTCTGCTGTTATTAAAAAAAACACCTTTTATACTCACAAAATTTATTTTCACAAAAGTTTTGTGATTATAATAGCAAAATTTTATAATCACAAAATCGATACATCTCAAAGTACAAAAACTAGGTATCATCACAATTTCTGAACTGCTCAAAATCTAATGGCCAGAGCCAGGGCTGATCCAGTTAACCCACTATGACTCAGAGTTTTCTGTTGTAAAATAAGCAAATTGGATTGGATAATGCCACTGTTCGTTTATTACACATTTTATTAAAAGATTTTGGATAAAAAGCATGGGTTCTTGGTGATTCTGAAATATTGGGCAGTAATTTAAACTTCTATGAGACTTGATTCATAAACCCTAAAAGTGTGTAAAAAGGAGATGATGACATAACAGACACATATCTAATGTAATTTATTGGTAATAAATTATCTCACTTAGTCCTCATAGAAACTTTTAAACAGAAATATTGTTAGCCAAATTTTGAAACTGAGATTTGAAAACAGTATCTAATTTGTTAACTTATTAAAAGTTCTAATAATAAATATACCTTCTTTCTTGAGCCAAACTAATTATTTCACCAACAAACAAGATTTCTTACTAACCTAACAAAATCAAAGGAAGTGAAAGCACTTGAAAAGTATAATCTACTGTTCAAACATTACAAAGATAATTTATATATACAAAGTTGGATCCATGCTACTAAGTGTGTTTATAGTGACACAACATTTTCAACATATATTTTTCTAATAAAATAATGTCAGTTTTCTTAAATAATTAAAATTTGTTTTAATTTATCAAAATTTGCCATGTCATAAATGTATTTGAAATATTGAAATAATGCACTAAAAATAATAGACCATGTGATAGTTTCCTAAAGTATACTTATACAGTTTGTGTAATATACTTCACAAAAAAATAGAAGTAAATAAAAGTAAAATATAAGACATGGTAATTTAAAAGTCAAAACATGGATAACATTAGGCTTGTATAAGACTTCCAAATGCTTCAATAAAGAATTATACTTTGAGAATTTTAAACTGTGTTCACATGACATGCTTTGTAAATGTCACATACTGTTAGAGATGTGACAGTGAATAAAATGATCAAATAATATAAATGAAAAATATCAGCCTCAAATCAGCAGTAGTAAGTAACCAATCTGGAACACCAGATGGAGAATTAACTGCAATTCAATTATCTGTATTAAAATGACTCCTAGGTGTGATTGAAAAATATACTACATAAAAAAAGAGAAATTGACCATATGTAGCTGGTAAAAAAAGATTTGTCAATGCAAGATGAATGATTGTTGTACATAATGCGTTTGTTTTGTCATGGGAGATATTTATGAGTATAATTCTGTTCACATTGTATTGCTATTGTGAAGAGACAATGTACTGTTTGGGTGAATATGTAATTCGTTCCTTCCTAATTCAAACAAATTTTAGAAAAGGAAGAGATACTCTTATACAAAACAAATTTTGTTTCCACACATACCATGTTCTGTAGTGATTAAAGGATATTGAAAATGGAGTGCACAAAAATAGTAATATAAACTGTGCAAATATGACAGAGAGTGTTTGGAATTACAGTAATCAGAAAATTCAAGTTGAAAGAGCATTGAGATGCTTTTATTGCCTATCATATAGATAAGAATTAATTGAATTCATAGTGCCCAATTGTACTGTAAGGTGTGGGAAAATTGGTAATGGTACTATTATATAAAATTAATGAAAATATGATTTTTAACATCATATCTGAGGGCAGTGTGAAACTAGATCATATTTTATCATGCCCATTTACTTTGGATCAGCAATTCCAATTCTGGGAAGCTATGTGTCAGAAGTATGCTTAATTGCCCATGGTGATATATGCTCAGAGGTGTTCACTGCAACATTATTTATAGTGGGTAAAGATTAGAAAAATCTGGGCTATCTCCCAATAGTGGTGAATGTTTTAAACCAAAACTAACAGAAAATTACACTTATCAAGGAGACATTCTTATAGTGACTATGACCTACAATTTGTAACATTTGTCATTTCCAAAATATGTTGAGGATATTTAACATATAGTTACATTTTGTACTCATTAAAAAATTTGTATAATTATAAATGCAATATATGTACAAAAATGAAACAAAAAGTTATATAAACAAATATAAGTGATATTTAATTCACTTTTCTTATTAGCAGTACACTTATATACATAATTGAGTTTACGATTATGTGCACTTTTTTTGTGTTCTATATTTTTATTTTTTTAAAAAAATTGCATATATTTAAGTGTACAACCTGATTTTTTGTATACACATACACATATATAGTGAAATGATTAATACAGTCAAGCTAATTAACATAACCATCTTCTCACATAGTTTAGATGGGAGCACTTGAAATCTACTCTTTTCGAAAATTTCTAGTAATACAATACAATATCATTAACTACAGTAACCATGCTATAGATATTAGATCTCTAGACTCATTCTTTCTACATAACTGCAACTTTGTACTCTTTGACCAATAGATTCCTTTTCTCCCACCTCCCTGCCCCTAGTAACCATCATTTAATCCTGCTTCTATATATTGGACATTTTTAGAGTCTACATGTAAGTGAGATCATGATCATGCATTTTCAAAACATGAATCAAGACACATGTATACATTAATAAATACCTGGATATATTGCTTCTAAATTATTTCATTTGCATTTCCCATTTTATTGAACACTGCAGAACATACTATTTTTAATGATTGCATACTAATGTGTTATGAATATACATTTATTGTTGGATATTTTGTGTTGCTAATTTAAATATATGAAGTTTATCTTTGTGATGACAGTGTACAAATATATATTTCTGTCCACTTTTCTCATTTTGAGCCTTAGAATAATAATTGATAAATCAATATTTATGAACATATTTTATGCTTCTTAAAGAATAACATCAACATATCTTTGAAACAGATTGGGAAAATTTGCAATATTTGCAAATGGTGTACCTTCGTGGCACCTCATATTGATCTTTGTGATTTTCTTTTTTTATTTTGATGACTTTAGAATAATACCTGTTTTAATTTACATTTATGATTATTGGTGAGAATTAAACAAACTCCAGATATTTGCAGACCATTGTTATGTATTTCTTTATGTAGTTATTAATTTATTCATTTAGCTGGTAATGTACCATTGATTTTGCCAATTTTTAAGAAATTAGGTATTTGTAAGTAAATTTATATTTTAAATGTAAGATGTTAAAAAAATTGCAGCCAGTGGAATAAAAATTTGGATATTGAAAAGTATTTCGACAGACTCATTACCATAATTGGATATTTTGTTTCCTTTAGGTAAATGTACATAATTACATATGGTTCTGGGTATGCATTTATTTATCCAAAAACTCAGAGTGATACTAAACCAAGAATTATGCATGAAATAGGGATTAGAATAATGAACAGAATGTGCAAATATTTTTACTGTCATGGAACTTACATTGTAGCAAGAGGGGACAAAACATGTAGCTAAAATATATAAAAACAAAAAGTTAAAATATATAAAATTTTAGGTAGCCAAATGAGATATACAGAAAAGTAAGAAAAGCTATGGGGAATTTTGTATGTTCAGAAGAGATAGCACTAAGATGATACTTGAATAAAAACTTGAAGCGGATGGAGAGAGTTATGTGGATATCTGTAAGAAGAGCAGTTCAGGCACAGGAACCTGTAGGCACAAAGCCCAGGTAGGAGCAAGGCTGGCATTTACCAAATCAGAGTGAGAGAGGGGAACTGAGTGGAGATAAAGTTGTTACTGGAAGGGAGTCCTTAACGGTCTGCATCAACCTCAATTCTTGCCTCCTCAAAAGAAAAAATTCAACCAAGCGGTATAAGGCAGAGTGAGAAGCCAAGGCAAGTTTTAGAGAAGGAATGAAAGTTTATTAAAAAGTTTAGAGCTGGAATGAAAGGAAGTAAACTTGGAAAAGGGCTATGTGAGCGACTTGAGAGATTCAAGAACATGGTTTGAACTTTGACTTGGGATCCTATATGTTGGCATACTTATGGGGGCTGCATCCCTTCTCCCCTGATCCTTCCCTTGGAGTGGGCTATTCGCATGCACAGTGGCCTGCCAGCAGTTGGGAGGGGCCATATGCTCAGTGTGTTTACAAAAATTGTGCACATGCTCAGCTTATTTGAGGCATTCTTCCCAGTGGGAGTGTTTCTAGAGAAAGATCATATACCAGCTAAACTCCACCATCTTGATTTTTAGTGAGTATGCTTGAGCCTTCTCATTCAGCTCCTGAGATCTTATTTGGAAGCTGCTGATCACCAGTTTCAAATTGTCTCTATTGGGAGACTACCTTTCCCTGGCATGGCTGTGACTATTTATTATTTTAGGAGATATCTTAACAACTGCCTGACCATCACCTGATGGTTGCCTGACATTGCCGGTTGTGGGGGAAAGCTCTCCTGCCCTGCTCATGTCGATCTAACTACCTACTATAAAAAAAGTCAGACCCTGTATGGCCTTAGGGTCATAACATTTTCATTTATACACTGAATAAGATAAGAAGCCACTGGAGAGTTTCCAATATAGGAATATCATAATCTACCCAATGTCCTAAAATAATTAATAGGATGCTGTGTGGCAAAGAGATTAGTTAGCATTATTATAGTTGAGAAATGGGGATTAGTATAGGGTTTTATTTATGGAAACTGTAAGAAAGGTTTCAAAATATATTTTGAAGGTGAGCTAAAACATTCTCTGAAGTGCTGAATGTGGGAATTCTGCAGGAGTGAATATTGACCACCATAGAATGTTAAGGAACACTGATGATTGTGCTGGTTATCTACTTATTGTCTCCATTTCCAAATCCAATTTTTCAAAACTGCTATGTGAAAATGGATCTGAGTTCGTAATATATATATTTTTTCCTTTTCTTTTGCCAATGACCCTAAAATTTTGACTCTAGAGGGTGCTAGAGAGACTTTGCAGGGGGGAGAAATATTATGTTTTATTGTTCTTGTTTCCTGCATGCATGGTTTTCTCTAGTACCAAGTCTTTCTTAATGCAATTAGAACTTTTCTACACTCTGTATCCATAAGAAAGTTTTGCAGTGATCACTACTAGTTTAATAAACAGACTTTCAGTTTTTGTAAAAATGATCCTGTCAATGAAAAAAAAGAAACATATACTAAATATTTTCAATGCTAAGTAAATGATATTTGCTAAGAATGGCATTAGAGTTCATTATGTCAATAATGATGAGAAATAAGTAAGCAATTCAACTGGTTTTCTCAAACATGAAAACTATTCTCCTGAAAGCCTTGGAAAAACTTGTACCTATTGTTAAGGAGTAGTACTTTCTGACCTTAGGTGAAATAACTCAGTTAATTTTAGAGAAGAGTTATTAAAAGTTATAACACATATGCACTAAAGAGTGAGGGAATGATAGTGTTGCTCATTCATTTTAGACACTTTTTTAGAGGAACAGGTATTTCTGAATGTGTATCTGTTAGAACAAAATAATTTGTTAAGATAAGAATATATTAATAAAAGCTTCTGGAATAAGAAGACTATATTCTCCTTTGTTGTTGTTGTTTCATTAACAAAATAACTGTGAGATGTACAGAGGAAACTATTTTCATAGTAACAATTTGCAAATTTGAGTGTAAACTCTGGAGAAACTCTTAAGAACACACTCCAGGAAAGGGGAGGAAACCGAGGCATTTAAACCTTCCAGGGTTTGTTTGACATGCCTGTTCATCAAGTTTGAGGGATGTCTATGTATGTGAATTAAGAAAGTCTAGTGCATGGTCAGTGCATTAACATATATGCAACATACATCTTACGTTCACTTTGGGGTAGGGTTTTACGTTAAGATAAAGTGGAATTTGGCTCTTTACATCAAAAGGTGAACTATATGGCACAAAGATGTTTTGTGTACAGTTTCTGCAAGCTTATGATCTGTAGCTTCTTATCAGGAAAGAATGTTTGTAAGGTTGGCCTCCTATCCAACAGGTGCTGCTGGCACAGTCAAGGAAGGGGTGTCAGAATTGGTTGGAGTCAGTTAGTCCACTGAGGTTAGTTGTGTAGTCTTTCTCTAGAATGGATTTCTATAATACCCAATTGCAGGAGGAAAGCTTTATGGCGATTAACAAACCTTATAGTAGTTAACAATGTAGGGATACCTGACCAAACCTTTCTCCCTGCTATAGCTGCTTAGTTTTCTTTAGAGCGTTTCATTTTAGCCACAAAGAGTACTGATGAGAGTACCTCTCATCAGTCAGATAGGTACAATGTTGACACTTTTAAGGGTGAATATGTTGACACTTTTAAGGGTGAATATGTGCCAATGAAAATAGTGACAATGTCCTTATGCAAAAATAGTTGACAGAACAGAAAAGGATAAGCTTAGCCTTCATTCTGTAATAATACATCAAAAATACTGTATATAGATGCATAATGTAGAATGAGTGTGTTTTGACAATTCTATTAATGATCTGTCTGATAGCATCAGAAAGGTCACTGAGGTAAGAAGGAAAGTCATGAGCTGAGAGTATGGACAAGAATATGGTTTGGGAGATTTGAGGAAGAAGACTTGTTTGAAGTTGTCATCCAGGAGAGAGGAAGACTGATTGACCTAGAATACTAACAATGGCTGTTATAAAAATATATAGGAGCCCACATGATTTACAGTGAAAGCATTCAGCCCATTGTGAACTGCTTTTTTTTTTTAAACCAGCTTTATTCAGTTGCAGAAGTACAGCAATGGAGGAAGAGGAAAGTTTAATATAAGCAGGGTTGTAGGTTAGCCCTTTGAGAACAGAAATTTGAGAGAAAAACAGGGAATAATGAATGTAAGGAAAAGGGTGTTTATAATGATTAACTGTGAAACTTAAGTTTGTTATGAGAGTGGAATGGCCGCCAATAACATGAGAATTAGGTAAATGCTGTAGGGCCAATCAGACTGAGATGGGGAAGGAGTAATTGTACCTTAGAATCAAATTGTACCTTAGAATATGAACAGCTTGTATCTAAGAGAAGTAACAATATATTGGGTAAAACCATAGAATAAGAGGTTGAAGTAGGGTAAATAATAAATAATCAAATCATTGGAAGAGAGAAGTTGAAGGAAATGCAAAACAGAGCATTGGAAAGATTGTACTTGAGGAATTACATAGAAATAGTAAAAGATAAAGACATAGAACTGGAGGAAAAAAACACAAGAGCCATAATTGTGGAGAAATGAAGGTGTTGAAAAATTATTCAGCTGTCAATAGATGACAGCAACAATGAGCAATGCGTAAAGTAATTTGATATAATTTTTAAAGATGGTTTAGAGAGAATAACAAGAAACAAATACTACATTAGCCATACTTCTAGAACCAGTGACAAGTGGGCTGTAGGAAGAAACAACAACACATAATGAAAGAAAAATATTCCACATGCTGGGAGATTTTCTCCATGCTTAAGTCAAGACACAGGAGCAATAGGCGATGTCTTTGGGATTCTGGTAAATATCTGTTTATACAGAACAGTGTGCAAAATATTCGGAAGAGAGTTTGGGGATACAGGTGATTCAGTTAATGATGAAAATAAGTTCCCAGGTGTAACATTGGAATGGCTTAGTAGTTAGGAAGGAATAGGGAGAAGACCAAAGAGCCTTGTGTACCTTGGATGCTGAGGGGTGATTTAGAATTCTAGGGCATATTACACTAAATAATAAAAACAAGGAAATGGGACATATTAAAATAGGCTATGCTTACCAAAAATAATGGCCTATAGTGTTTTTTGTTTTGTTTGGTTTCTCTTGTTCCTATAGTCTCTTAACTTTTGTATTTTTAATATAGGCCTCAAAAAATGAATTTAGAGATGTTCCTTCTCAATTTTATGAAAACTTTGAGAATTATTTGTGTTAATTATTCAAATGTTTAGTAGAATTAACTAATGAAGCCATCAGGTCCTGGGCTTTTATTTGTTGGAAAGTTTTTGATTAATGATTCATTCTCCTAACTCATTAATGGTCAATTTATTTTTTACTTTACAAAAATATTTATATTTGGAAATAATTTCAAACTTAGAGAAGACTTGGCAAAACAAGGATAGTGTCAAATTATACAATAGAGTGAAAATGCAGTCTATGACTTGGGAGAAAAATTTGGAAATGATATATCTGGTAAGGGGTTAATATCAAAAATATACAAAGAATTCCTAAAATTTGAACAAGAAAAAGATGCATATAATTCAATTAAAAGATAGACAAAGGATCTGAATAGACATTTCTGCAAAGAAAACATACAAATGGCCTACAAGTATATGGAAAAGTGTTCAAAATCATTAATTATCAAAGAAGTGCATATTCAAACCCCCACGCCAATTAGGAAAGCTATTATCCAAAAAAAATAAAATAAAATAAAAATTTTATTTTATTTAAAATAAACATTTAAAGTACATTTACCATGTGACCCAGCAGCACTTCTGCAAACATATCTAAAAGAATTGAAATCAGAATGTCAAAGAGATAAATGTGTTCCCATGCTCACTGTGGTATTATTGACAATAGCCAAGATATGAAAACAGCCTATTATCATATCAACCTATTATCATAGACAGATGAATAAAGAAAATGTGACACACACATGCAATGAAATATAATTTATGCTTAAAAAGGAAATTTTTCGGCCAGGCATGGTGGCTCACTCCTGTAATCCCAGCACTTTGGGAGGCCGAGGCGGGCGGATCACGAGGTCAAGAGATCAAGACCATCCTGGCCAACATGGTGAAACCCTGTCTCTACTAAAATTACAAAAATTAGCTGGGCGTGGTGGCGCATGCCTGTAGTCCCAGCTACTTGGGAGGCTGAGGCAGGAGAATTGCTTGAACCTGGGAAGCAGAGGTTGCGGTGAGCTGAGATTGCACCACTGCACTCCAGCCTAGTGACAGAGTGAGACTCTGTCTTAAAAAAAAAAAAAAAAAGTCCCTCTCCCTCTCCCTCTCTCCCTCCCTCCCTCTCTCCCTCGCTCCCTCCCTCTCTCCCTCTCTCACTCTCTCCCTCTCCTCTTTGCGCGGTCCTCATCTCCCCTTTGCACGGTCTCCCTCTGATGCGGAGCTGCGGCTGGACTGTACTGCCGCCATCTCGGCTCACTGCAGCCTCCCTGCCTGATTCTCCTGCCTCAGCCTGCCTAGTGCCTGGGATTGCAGGCGCGCGCCGCCACACCTGACTGGTTTTCGTATTTTTTGGTGGAGACGGGATTTTGCCGTGTAGGCCGGGCTGGTCTCCAGCTCCTGACCGCGAGTGGTCTGCCAGCCTTGGCCTCCCGAGGTTCCGGGATTGCAGACGGAGTCTCGTTCACTCAGTGCTCAATGTTGCCCAGGCTGGAGTGCAGTGGCGTGATCTCGGATCGCTACAACCTCCACCTCCCAGCCGCCTGCCTTCGCCTCCCAAAGTGCTGAGATTGCAGCCTCTGCCCTGCCGCCACCCCATCTAGGAAGTGAGGAGCGTCTCTGCCTGGCCGTCCATCGTCTGGGATGTGAGGAGATCCTCTGCCCGGCCGCCCAGTCTGGGAAGTGAGGAGTGCCTCTTCCCGGCCGTCATCCCGTCTAGGAAGTGAGGAGCGTCTCTGCTGGGCCGCCCATCATCTGGGATGTGGGGAGCGCCTCTGCTCCGCCGCCCTGTCTGTGATGTGAAGAGCACCTCTGCCCGGCCGCGACCCCGTCTGGGAACTGAGGAGTGTCTCTGCCCCACCGCCACCCCGTCTGGGAAGTGAGGAGCGGCTCTGCCCGGCTGCCCGGTCTGGGAAGTGGGGAGCACCTCTGCCCGGCCGCCACCCCGTCTGGGAGGTGGGGGGCCCCTCTGCCCGGCCACCCCGTCTGGGAAGTGAGGAGCCCCTCTGCCCGGCCGCCACCCCATCTGGGAGGTGTACCCAACAGCTCATGGAGAATGGGCCATGATGACAATGGCGGTTTTGTCGAATAGAAAAGGGGGAAATGTGGGGAAAAGAAAGAGAGATCAGATTGTTATTGTGTCTGTGTAGAAAGAAGTAGACATACATAGGAGACTCCATTTTGTTCTGTACTAGGAAAAATTCTTCTGCCTTGGGATGCTGTTAATCTATAACCTTACCCCCAACCCCATGCTCTCTGAAACATGTGCTGTGTCCACTAAGGGTTAAATGTATTAAGGGCGGTGCAAGTTGTGCTTTGTTAAACAGATGCTCTAAGGCAGCATGCTCCTTAAGAGTCATCACCACTCCCTAATCTCAACTACCCAGGGACACAAACACTGTGGAAGGCAGCAGGACCCTCTGCCTAGGAAAACCAGAGACTTTTGTTCACATGTTTATCTGCTGACCTTCCCTCCACTATTGTCCTATGACCCTGCCAAATCCCCCTCTCCGAGAAACACCCAAGAATAATCAATAAATACTAAAAAAAAAAAAAAAAAAAAAAGGACCCTAGAGAGCTCTGGCATCCTCTTTCCACCATGTGAGTGCACAATGAGAAGTCAGCAGTCTGCAATCCTGAAGAGGCTACTAACGAGAACCTGACCATACTGGCACCCTGGTCTAGGATTTCCAGCCTCGAGAACAGTGAGAAATAAATTTCAATTGTTTGTTAAAAAAAAAAAAAAAAAAAAAAAATTGCCACTTATAAATTTGGCTAAGTGAAGTACATCCATACAGAAGGGCAGATATTGCATGATCCTGCTTATATTAAGTATTTAAGATTGTCAAACTCGTAAAGGTGGACAGTAGAATAATGGTTAACAGGGACCAGGGAAAAGGGGATATAAGGAGTTTTTTTACAATGGGTGTAAATTTCAGGTATGCAACAGGAAATTCTAGATATCTGTTGTACAGCATAGTGCCTATGGCTAAAAATACTGTGTTGTACATAGAAAAATTGGTCAAGAGAGTAGATTACAAGTTAAATGTTCTTACCACAAAAAAGAAGAGGTCATTTTGAGGTGATTGTGTTTATTATCTTGATTCTGGTGATGGTTTCGTTAATGTATGCATATGATCAAACGAAACAAATTGCATACATGGATATCTGTAGCTTTTTCTGTATCAATTACACCTCTATAAAGATGTTTAAAAATGTTTCACTACTCTACTTATTTGCTCTTTGGTTTTATGCAAATTGTTTAAGTGCTTAGTAATTGTTTTAGGGTGAAAAGCTTAATGTAATAATTAAAGTATTAAAATGTATGTAAAGTACTTAGAATAGTGCTTGGCTAAAAAGCGATGCAATTTGTAACATTTTTATTTATTTAATTCAGCCTTAATTCTGTGTACTTTTTCATATTATCTTGACTAAACTAGTTTAAGACTTACCTGCTTTACATTTTTTTCTTATCCTGTAACAAATCTTCATCTATAAATTTTCTTAGAATATCACACAGAGAATGGTTTTATAAAAAAAATTAAGAACTTCAGTAGTTGTCAGTATAAATATATTACCATAAATACAACTAGATAAAATAATTCTAAAGTATTTAAAGTAATTATGTAAGTCACAACATTATGCAAATCATGTTTATTATGCTTAGGCATAAAAGGTCAAGCAATATCTCTAAATCTTAATTTTAGAGCAGTCCTCATTGCTATGATTTGAACTAGTAAAGATAGCATACATAATGATGTAAATATTTTTTGGATCCTCTGTTATAATGTACGCAAATACCACCTACGATTATAAACAAACTTAAATTGTTTAATATATTTTGTATATCTCAAACGTTTATTATAATTCCTATCATTCTTTAAATACCAAATCTCGAGAATTCAAGTAGAAAGAAAATCAATCAAAATGCCAAAATCTACATGTTCATATTTAAATTATCATAAGTATTGATGAATGTCAAAAGTAGTATATTCTTAGACAGTAAAAGGTTGAATTTATTATCAGTAAACATACATTATTAATGTCCTCATTATACAATAATAAAAATCCTGAAATATATTGTTATAAGCAATAGATAATACTTTAAAAGGTGGGATTATAGTATTTCTAGCATATACATTAAACAGCAATGAAATTTGAAAGACTTCAAATTCTACAACATGCTTTGACAATTGGACCTCCTGAAACTATAGTATTCATATAATTTTACTAGACATCAATTGCAAATGTTAAGGTAATTTAAGAAAATCAATCATTTATGCTGCCTTTTTGAAGAAGTAATACATGTACTAATTATTAAAAATTATACCTTAATTTTACTTTTAATATTATTGTGACTATGCAACCCTGCCATATAATAGTCTATATGGTATTCAAGTTAGACAGAAATTAGTCAGTGTGTTAAAAAATAAGAAACACATTAGTGTTTTGCCTTATATTATTTAGTGGAAAATATTTTTAAATGATTTTTTAATTTTTTTTTTAATTTTTATTGAGATAGAGTCTCACTTTGTCGCCCAGGCTGGAGTGCAGTAGCGTGGTCTTGGCTCATTGCAAGCTCCGCCTTCCAGGTTCACGCCATTCTCCTGCCTCAGCCTCCCAAGTAGCTGGGACTACAGGCGCCCGCCACCACGCCTGGCTAATTTTTTGTATTTTTGGTAGAGATGGGGTTTCACTGTAGCCAGGATGGTCTCGATCTCCTGACCTTGTGATTTGCCCCTCTCGGCCTCCCAAAGTGCTGGGATTACAGATGTGAGTCACCACCCCCGGCCATAAATGTTTTTTACTGCTAATATTTCAACATTTTGAACTGTGGACTAGATTTATATATTAACCTAAGATGAGATGCTCTAAAGTTGAGAGTATAAATATGATATTAGCTAATTTTAAGTGATAGAAATTAAACCATTCAAAATAATAAATAGTTTCAATACAGTGATGCACTCATGAAGTCATTTCAGTCAATATTGGACTGCATACATGAAAGTGGTTCCATCAAATAATGGAGCAGAAATGTTCCTATTGCTTAGTGATGTCATAGCACAATGCATTACCTTTTCGATATTTTCTTTCTTTCTTTCTATTTTTTTTTTTTTAATTGAATTGGAGTCTCACTCTGTCTTCCAGGCAGGAGTGCAGTGGCACGATCTCGGCTCACTGCAACCTCTGCCTCCTGGGTTCAAGTGATCCTCCTGCCTCAGCCTCCTGAGTAGCTGGGATTACAGGTGTGCACCATCACACCTGGCTAATTTTTTATATTTTTGGTAGAGATAGGGTTTCACCATATTGACCAGGCTGGTCTCGAACTCCTGACCTGAAGTGATTCGCCTGCCTCAGCCTCCCAAAGTGCTGGGATTACAGACGTGAGTCACTGTGCCCAGCCTACCTTTTCTATGCTTTGATACACAAATACTATTGTGTTACAGTTGCCTACAGTATTTGGTACAGTAGCATGCTATACAGGTTTGTAGCCTAGTAGCAATAGGCTATGCCATATAACCTAGCTACGTAGTAGGCTATACCATCTGGGTTTGTGTAAGTGCACTCTATGCTAGTCACAAAAAGATCAACTCACCTAATGATGTATTTCTCAGCATGTATCCCCATTGTTAAGTAATACATGACTGCTCATATGCTAAGTTGAAGTGTTTAAAAAGAGAAGTTAATATGAACTAAAATGAATTATTTTTAGAAAAATATCCAATAGTTATTTTATAGTGATATTTTTAGTTTATTTTTGTTTAATTCATTAATTTATTCATTGTCTGTTCCCCATGGAGCAAAACCTACTTTGCTTTAATTCTGTTTTTTTGTTTGTTTGTTTCTAACTGTATATGTAAATATCCCTCTTGAAACAGAAAGGAGCCAATTCAGCTACATGACATTGACTTTCTTCTTTCAATTTTTTTTCCATGTGATAACCTCAACCTCATCCATTTCAGTATGAAAATGTGGTTATTTAGAAAGACACATCATTAAGATAATATTGTAATTGTGCTTCTTATTGTTTGAGGATACTAGTATAGACAGTGAGAACAAGAAAAGCAAGTGTGATCAAATTCAGGAAACCAAAAAGGATATATTTTATTTTATGATAACATTAAGTGTATAAGTGTAAAAGTGACAAAGAAACAAACTCTAGGATATTCTTCATTAAATTTATTTCCACACATTTAAGGGTTTTGGACCCATTAAAAATATATTTTTAAAATCATAATATTTGTTACTGTACAAATAACTCTGATTGTTCTATATTGAACATGTATTTTGCTACATTGCAAAATTTACTAAATTTTAATGGCTTTCAACCTTCTTAGAATTTTCTACAAAGAAAATCATAAAGTCTAGGATTAGAAAGATTTAAAATACTTCATTTTCAATATTTATGTATTTTATTTCTTTTTTCTACCTTAATTTACTAGTTGGGACCTCTTGGAAATAATGAATAAAAAGTGTAAAAAATAGACATCTATAATTTCTATTCCTATAGAAAAAAATTGTTTGATTTATCTTACAGATAAAGTGCTTAATAAGTATGAAGTTAGCTGTAAATTTTTTATTATATAAATGTCATTAGTCATATTGAAGACGTTCCCTTGACTCTTACATTGCAATTTTTTAAAATATAAAATTAGTGTTCTGTTTTGTCAAGTAACTTTTATTTGAAAAATGTTTATATTAAAAAGATCATATGGTTTATCTCCTATATTCGGTAAATTTGGTTACATTGGTAAGTTAAATTTTAAATTATGAATCAAATTGGATGTTTTATATTTCAATTGTTTATTTTGTTTTCTGATACTTTTGAGAACATTTACATTTATGTCTCTCATAAATATTAGACAGCAATATTATTTTCTTGTCAGAGTTAGAGATCAGAAATTTTTAAGCCTCATAAAATGAGTAGGGAACAGTTTTTTCATTTTCTAATATCTAGGCCTAGTTCTTTTATTCTGTTGTTGATAAATTTAATTTTTGATAGATTTATAACTATTAAGATGCTCTATTTTATTTGTTATATTAGGCTTGCAAACATTTTATGCATTTTGAGTTTTTAAATTTATTATACCCTTTTTCATAATATTTTCTTATTGTGATTTTATTGTCTCTAGGATTTTGTTTCTATACATCTTCCATTTTTAACATTGGAAAGTTGTATCTTTTATTTCATTTTTGGGGGGCATTTTTAAAATTTTTTATTTTAGTAGATTTTTTAAGAACAGGTGATAGTTGGTTACATGGATATCTTCAGTGGTAATTTCTGAGATTTTCCTGCACCCATCACGTGAGCAATGTACACTGTACCCAATGTGTAGTCTTTTATCTCTCATCACACCCCACCCTTTCCCGTGAGTCCCCATAGTCCAATGTATCATTCTTATGTCTTTGTGTCCTCATAGCTTAGCTCCCACATGTGAGTGAGAACATACAGTATTCGCTAAGTTACTTCATTTAGAATAATAATCTCCAACTCCACCCAAGTTGCTACAAAGCATTATTTTATTCTTTTTTATGGCTGAGTAGTGTATATATACACACATATATACGCACACATACACCCACACACACACACAAAATTTTCTTTATCCACTGGTTGATTGACAGGCATTTGGGCTGTTTCCATATTTTTGCAGTTGAAATTTATGCTATCACATATATAGATGTGTGTATATATACACACATACATATATATGTGTGTGTATATATACACATACATATACATATATGTGTGTATATATGTATATATACACACATATACATATATGTGTATATATGTGTATATACACATACATATACATATATGTGTATATATGTGTATATACACATACATATACATATATGTGTATATATGTGTATATACACAATATATATACGCACAATATTTTCTTTATCCACTGGTTGATTGATGGGCGTTTGGGCTGGTTCCATATTTTTGCAATTGAAATTTGTACAGCTATAAACATACTTGTGCAAGTATCTTTTTTGTATAATGACTTCTTTTCCTCTGGGTAGATATCAAGTAGTGGGATTACTGGATCAAATAGTAGATCTACTTTTAGTTCTTTAAGGAATCTTCACACTGTTTTCCATAGTGGTTTTACTAGTTTACATTCCCATCAGCGATGTGAAAGTGAAAGTGTCCCTTTTCACTACATCTACATCAACATCTATTATTTTTTGATTTTTTGATTATGGCCATTCTTGTGTGAGTGAGGTGGTATCACATTGTGGTTTCAATTTGCATTTCCCTGATCATTATAGCGATGTTGAGCGTTTTTCCATATGCTTCTTGGCCATTTGTATAGCTTCTTTTGGGATTATCTATTCATGTTCTTAACCCACATTTTTATGGGATTTTATTTTCTTCATGCTTATTTGTTTGAATTCTTTGTAGATTCTGTATATTAGTCCTTTGTCAGATGTATAGATTGTGAAGATTTTCTCCCACTCTGTGGTTTGTCTGTTAACCATGCTGCATATTCTTATGCTGTGTAGGAGCTTTTTAGTTTAATTAAGTCCCACTTGTTTATCTTTGTTTTTGTTGCATTTGCTTCCATTTTGTTGCGTTTGTTGTTTTGTTGCATTTTGGGTTCTTGGTCATGATTTTCCCACTTTATGTTTTTGTTTTCTTTGCTGAAGATCAGTTGGCTGTAAGTATATGGGTTATTTCTGTGTCCTCTATTCTGTAGCATTAGTCTATGTGCCTATTTTTACACCAGTACCATGCTCTTTTAGTGACTATGGCCATGTAGAATAGTTTGAAGTCAAGAAATGTGATGCCTCCAGATTTGTTCTTGCTTCGTCTTGCTTTCACTGTGTGGGTCTCTTTTTTGGTTCCATGTGAATTTTAGGATTATATTTTCTAGTTCTGTGAAGAATGATGGTGGTATTTTGATGGGAATTGCATTGAATTTGTAGATTGCTTTTGGCAGTGTGGTCATTTATACAATAATGTTTCTACCTATCAATGAGCATGGGATGTGTTTCCATTTGTTTGTGTCATCTATGATTTCTTTCAGCATTGTTTTGTAGTTTTCCTTGTAGAGGTCTTTCATGTCCTTGGTTAGGTATATTCCTAAGTATTTTATTTTTATTTTTTGTAGCTATTGTAAAGGGATTGAGCACTTGATTTGAGTCTCAGTTTGGTCGCTGTTGGCGTATAGCAGAACTACTGATTTGTGTACCTTAATTTTGTATCCTGAAACTTTGTCGAATGCATGTACTAGTTCTAGGAATTTTGGGGATGAGTCCTTTAGGGTTTTCTCGGTATAGATTATATCATCAGCAAACAGTGACAGTTTTAGTTCCTCTTTACTGATTTGGATGTCATTTATTTCTTTCTCTTGTCTGATTTCCCTAGCTAGAACTTCCAGTACTATGTTAAATAGAAATGGTGAAAAGTGGGCATCCTGGTCTTGTTCCAGTTCTCAGGGGGAATGCTTTCAACTTCTCCTCATTCAGTATAATGTTGGCAGTTGGTTTGACATAGATGGATTTTATTAACTTAAGGTATGTCCCTTCTGTGCCAGTTTTGCTGAGGTTTTTAATCATAAAGTGATGCTTTTTCTTGGTCTATTGAGATGATAATGTGTTTTCATTTTTAATCATGTTTATGTAGTATATCACATTTATTGACTTAGGTATGTTAAACCAATCCTGCATCCCTGGTATGAAACCCACTTGATCATGGTGGATTGTCTTTTTGATATGCTGTTGGATTTGGTTTGCTAGTATTTTATTGATAATTTTTGCATCTATGTTTATCAGAGATATTGCTTTGTAGTTCTTTTTTTGTTATGTCCTTCCCTAGTTTTCGTATTAGGGTGATACTAGCTTCATATAACTATTTAGGGAGGATTCCCTCTTTATCTTTTGGAATAATGTCAATAGGATTAGTACCAATGCTTCTTTGAATATCTGATAGAATTCACCTGTGTATCTGTATGGTCCTGGACTTTTTTTGTTGGCAATTTTTTCATTACAATTTCAATCTCACTGCTTGCTATTGGTCTTTGCAGAGATTCTACATCTTCCTGGTTTAATCTAGGATGGTTGTATATTTCCAGGAATTTATCCATCTCTTCCAGGTTTTCTTGTTTATGTGCATAAAGGTGTTCATATACTAGCCTTAAATAATATTTTGTGTTCATGTGGTATCAGTTGTAATATCCCCTGTTTTGTTTCTAATTGAGCTTATTTGGATCTTCTCTTTTCTTTACTTGGTTAATCTCACTAATGGTCTATCAATTTTATTTATCTTTTTGAAGAACAAGCTTTTTCTTTCATGTGTCTTTTGTTCTTGTTGTTTGTTTCAATTTTATTTAGTTCTGCTCTGATCTTTGTTATTTCTTTTCTTTTGCTGGGTTTGGGTTTTGATTTTTCTTGCTTCTCCAGTTGAGTGAGGTATGATCTTAGATTTTCTATTTGTGCTCTGTCAGACTTTTTGATGTAGGCATTTAATCCTATGAACTTTACTCTTAGCACCACCTTTGCTTTATCCCAGAGATTTTGATAGGTTGTGTCACTATTATCATTCAGTTCAAATAATTTTTTAAATTTTCATCTTGGTTTCATTATTGACCCAACAATCATTCAGGAGCAGGTTATGTAATTTCCATGTATTTGCATGGTTTTGAGAGTTCCTTTCGTAGTTGATTTCCAATTTTATTTCACTGCGGTCTGAAAATCTATAACTTAGATTTTCTTAAATTTACTGAGACTTGTTTTCTGGCCTATCATATGGTCTATCTTGGAGAATGTTCTATGTGTTGATAAATAGAATGTATGTTCTGCAGTTGTTGGTTAGAATGTTCTTTAAATATCTGGTATGTCCATTTGATGTAGTGTATAGTTTAATTAAGTCTATTGTTTCTTTGTTGGCTTTCTGTCTTGATGACCTGTCAAGTGCAGTCAATGGAGTATTAAAGTCCCCCACTATTATTGTGTTGCTGTGTATCTCATTTATTGGGTCTGATAGTAATTGTTTTATATATTTTGGAGCTCTAGTGTTGGGTGCATATATATTTAGAATTGTGATATTTTCCTGTCAGACTGGTCTTTTGTTATCATTATATAATGTCCCTCATTGTCTTTCTTAAGTGTTGTTGCTTTAAAGTTTGTTTTGTCTGACATAAGAATAGCTACTCCTGCTTGTTTTTGGTGTCCATTGCATGGAATATCTTTTTACACAACTTTACCTTAAGTTTATGTGAGTCCATATGTGTTAGATGAATCTCCTGAAGACAGCAGAAACTTGGCTGGTGAATTCTCATCTATTTTGCCATTCTGTATCTTTTAAGTGAAGTATTTAGGCCATTTACATTCAGTGCTTGTATTGAGATGTGAGGTACTATTTTATTCATCATGCTATTTTTTTTCCTGAATACACTTTTTTTTCATTTTGTTATTATTAAATAGGTCCTGTGAGATTTATGCTTTAAGGAGGCTCTATTTGTTGTATTTTAAGAATTTGTTTCAAGATTTAGAGCTCCTTTTAGCAGTTCTTGTAGTTCTGGATTGGTAGTGGTGAATTCTCTCAACATTTGTTTGTCTGGAAAATAATGCACCTTTTCTTCATTTATGAAGCTTAGTTTTGCTAGATACAAAATCCTTGGCTGATAATTATTCTGTTTAAGGAGGCTAAAAATAGGGCCTCGATCCCTTCTAGCTTGTAGGGTTTCTGCTCAGAAACCTGTTGTTACTCTGATAGGTTTTCCTTTATAGGTTACCTGATGCTTTTGCATCACAGTTGTTAAGATTCTTTCCTTCACCTTGACGTTAAATAACCTGATGACTATGTGCCTAAGTGATGATCTTTTTGTGATGAATTTCCCAGGTGTTCTTTAAGCTTCTTGTATTTGGATGTCTAGATCTCTAGGAAGGATGAGGAAGCTTTCCTCAATTATTCCCCCAAATATGTTTTCCAAACTTTTGGATTTCTCTTCTTCCTCGAGAACACCAACTATTCTTAGGTTTGGACATTTAACATGCTCCCAAACTTCTTGGAGGCTTTGTTAATTATTATTATTTTTTTGTCTTTTAATGGATTGGGTTAATTTGAAAGCCTTGTCTTTGAGCTCTATAGTTCTTTCTTCTGCTTCTTCAATTCTATTGCTAAGACTTTACAGTGCATTTTGCATTTTTCTGTGGCATCTTCTTGATTTCTAGAAGTTGCGATTGTTTTTTTCTTATTTGTAGTATCTATTTCACCGAAGAATTTCCCTTTCATATCCTGTATCATGTATTTGATTTCTTTAAGTTGGATTTCACTTTTCTCTGGTGCTTCCTTAATTAGCTTAATAATCTAACTGAATTCTTTTTCTGGTATTTCGTCTTGATTTGGATCTATTGCTGGTGAGCTGGTATGATTTTTTTAGGGTGTTAAGACCCTTGTTTTGTCATATTACCAGAATTGTTTTTCTTGTTTCTCCTCATTTGGGTAGACTATGTCAGAGAGAAGATCTGGGATTGAAGGGCTGCTGTTCATATTCTTTTGTCTCATGGGGTGCTCCCTTAATGTGGTGTTCTCCATCTTCCCCTAGGAATGAGGCTTCCTGAGAGCTGAACTGTAGTGATTGCTTTTGCTCTTCTGGGTCTAGCCACCCAGCAGAGCTACCAGGCTCCAGGCTGGTAATGGGGAGTGTCTGCAGAGAATCATGTGATGTCATCCGTCTCAGGGCTTGCAGCCATGGATATCAGCACCTGCTCTGATGGAGGTAGCAAGGGAGTGAAGTGGACTCTGTGAGGGCTCTTGATTGTGTTTTTGTTTAGTGCTCTGGTTTGGTGTTGGTTGGCCTCCAGGCAGCATCAGCTGTAGTCCTATAGAGAGGATGCAAACTTGCCCTAGGGACACCTGGTTAAGTATTCAGGTTTCTCAGGTGGTGGGCAGGGCCATAGAGCTCCCAAGACATTATGACCTTTGTTTCTGGCTTCCAGGGTAAGTAGAGAAAGACCACCAGGTTGGGCAGGGATAGGCATATCTGAGCTCAGCCTCTCCTGGGACAGGGCTTGTTGCAGCTGCTGTGGGGGATGGAGGTGTCGTTTCCAGTGCAATGGACTTATATTCCCAGGGGGAATCTGGCTGCCTCTGCTGAGTCATACAGGTAACCAGGGAGGTGGGGGAGAATGGCAGTCACAGGCCTCTCCCCACTCCGTCCTAAAAGATGGCCTCACTCCCACCATGCCACGCCCCCAACAGCACCAAGTGTATTTCCAGGCAGCCGGTGACCAAGACTGAGAACTAGCCCCAGACCATGAGCCTCTCTTTTGAGAAAACAAGCCAAGTAACAGTTTTTCCATGTCTCTGGGAGCCTGTAGTGGTGATCCAGTTCCTTCAAACTGTATATGGATTCTTTCAACTTTCCTGGTATGTTCCTGCTTTAGTTCTTGGAACAAAAGTTCTCAATGTGTGCCTCTACACATAGCTCAGTCCATCCAAGTGAGGGCTGCAAGCTAGCCCTGCCTCCTCTCCGCCATCTTGATTCTTGTATTTTATTCTCAAAATACAATTTTATTTGCAAAGGATAAAAAGCACTATCAGTTTTCTATATCACTCGCCTGCTTTCGATTCATATTCATTTCTGATTTTATCTTACTCATTTATTTCTTATAGCTTAATTATTTCTTTTTCTCTTTTTAAACCTTGAGTTTAATTATCTCTTTGTGTAATAGTTTTTAAAAGTAGAAGTTTAAACCATTCATTTATTTTTAAATACAGAAGCTAATTCCATGAATTTCCTTCTAAAAACAGTACTTAATAATTTTGATATCTTATATGTTCCTTATCAGTCAAATCACAAAATTTTCTAATTTGATTTGTGCTATTTGGAAGTTATTGTTCATTTTCCTAAAATTTTTGTATTTTTGCTTTTTCATATTATTGATTTCTAATTTATTTCCAACTTGGCCAGAGAAAATATTCTGTAATATTTTTCAACATTATTAAAACTTATTATAAATTCCAACATATGGTCCACCTTGCTTAGTGCTCCATGTACGCTTACAAAGAAGTGTATTTTGTTGTTAGTTGTAGCCATAAGTTCTCTTATAAAAGTCATTAATCATATTGAGGAATATAAGTAAACCAATATGAGTAAACCAATTTGGATGACAGGGTTTAAATTTTCTA
This sequence comes from Gorilla gorilla gorilla, assembly GCF_029281585.2. Taxonomy (NCBI): domain Eukaryota; kingdom Metazoa; phylum Chordata; class Mammalia; order Primates; family Hominidae; genus Gorilla; species Gorilla gorilla. The sequence goes on along the minus strand of NC_073224.2, from coordinate 67,525,945 downwards.
TATCTTACATGTAGTTCAATTTTTCTGTGACTTATTAAGAAAGAGATAATGTAACTTTCAATGCTGACTGTAGGCGTGACTACTTTTCTCCTTATCTCTGACATACTTAATTATATCCTTTACAGTTCTGGTACTATATTTATACATTTGTAAGACAGTTATAACATTTTGATTAATTAAATTTATCATTAAAAACATTTATCACTTTAAAGGTTTCTTTTAAAAAATCTTACAAAAGCCCTTGTTTTAAAGTCTATTTTGTCTGTTGCTAATAAAACCCCTCCAGATTTCTTATGCTCACTGTTTGCTTGATGTATCTTTTTACATCTTTTCCTTTCAACCTGTCTCTATTTTTATTTTTGAAGTGCATTCATTTTGACCAGCATGTATTTTGATCTACCTTTTTTCTACCTTTCTTCTTTTCTAATTTTCTTCTTATAAGTGTTCACATTTGTTCATAATTATATGATTCTTGATGTGTTCAGTAATTTTTATTATATACTCATAATTTTAAATTTTAAAATTATGAGCATATAGTAAGTTTTAAAATTATGAGTATATAAGAAAAATTATAAATTTAAATTTTGAAATTTCTAAATTTGAAGTTGTGAACTTCAAAATTATTAATATAGAATAAAAATTACTCAACACTAAATTTGATGATGAATATGTAATAAAAATCACCAAACACTTCAAGACATTTTGCTTTCTTCTGAAAGTCGTGAATTTGGTTCTGGCAAGCAATTAATTTACAATCTCATCTCTGGTCTTTTCTAAACTTTTAAAAACTATTATAATGAGTCTAGACAAACTCTTACTCTTAGGTTAGAATAGCTCTTCACATATATGTGACCTTTCTTTCTGTGTCAATGAAATTCTTGAGATGCTCATAAAACTTCTGTATCGTCAAGTGCTATGCTGCTTTCAGAATCTCCTTTCTGCTCATGCCTCCAGGGCCCATAAATACCTAACCTCTCTGGATCAAATTAAAGGAACAGAGAGAGAACAAAATAAGTGTTTGTTGAAACATTTTTAAATGATGACCTAGTGATCATTGTTTAAATCCAGGTAATGTTGAGAAGACAATTAGTGGAAAAATCTGAATTACAGGGACTTACTCAGTTCTAAAATATAAATATTTAGTCTTTAGATTATAGATTGCATTTAAATACATGAATAGGCAATATTCTCTGCAGGTGTAACCAATCATTATCTGTAAAAGGCCAGGTAGTAAATGTATTATGCTTTTTGGGTCACATATAGTCATTGTTGCACATTCTTCCTTTCTGGAAAAAGAAATCTCTTAACAAATTTAAAAACCGTTTCTAGCTCTAGGCTGTGGACTAGATTTGGCCAATGAGCCATAGTTTACTGATCCTTGTTTTATAACATGTAGCCTGCAAAGTGGAAGGCATAGAGCTAGATTAGACACAGTATAGTTTATCAGTTATAATATAAGGCAATATGAAGCATGTTTGTACAGATTGAGGTAGGCTAGTAGATACGGAGGTAAGAACTAGTGGAAGTTCTTATCTGAATTCTTCAGTTTTCTCAGTGGAAGTGAAAAAGAAGGAGGGGGAGTTTTAGGTTTCAGGGGAGCAGAAAACTTGTACAACAACCACCTAAGCCTGTGAGAGAATAAATAGACAAGGGACAAACAAAGTGATTACCCATGTATCATGAGAGACCCACCTAATATTAATGTTCAGGGATTTTAATGTCATATGATTAAAAACATGGGTTATATAATAGATAGTGAGAATGTAGTACAATCAAATAATAGTAGGTAAATATGTGTAAAAATTATTGGAGACATGGTGGTGGTTGAAAGATGATGCTTAAAATTAAAATCTTAGAAAGAAATAGATATTGGTAATAGTCCTGAACATGATCATCATAATGGGTGGCTGTGGTAGACAAAAGCAAGGAGACAAAGGGGCAGAAATTATAAGAATCATTTATGTGGTAATTAGTATCAAAAAGATTTATGAAAGCAATTGCAGTGTAGTGAGTAACGGTTCCCTAAAGTCTTAAAGAAAGCCTGTAGATGATTGCTATAAGAAAGAGTAGTGCACTAAATAATTGTATAAAATGAATTATCAAGGACCTATGGGTATACATTTTATATATTTCAAGGCATAAAATTAATATTTGACCCTACCTGTAGTTACTCTGTGTATAGTAAAGAGACACAATTGCTATTATCACACATGAATATCTTCACAGCATTTGGAAATTAGTCCATGTGTGCAAGCCACACAGAGAACCTTAAGTATTCTCATGACTGCACTAATTCTTCCACATTCCTTGGACTCACTGCATCCAAGTATATGTTGCCTGCCAAATTTCAGTGGAGACCTTCTAAAGCTGCAGTGCGGTTTTATTATTAAATAATGGCAATATTGCTAATAACATGTTGCTAATGATTTACTTTTTGGTTTTTTTTATTTTATTTCCAACTTTTTTAAAAATTTTATTATTATTATACTTTAAGATTTAGGGTACATGTGCACAATGTGCAGGTTAGTTACATATGTATACATGTGCCATGCTGGTGTGCTGCACCCATTAACTCGTCATTTAGCATTAGGTATATCTCCTAAAGCTATCCTTCCCCCCCCCCCAACCCCACAACAGTCCCCAGAGTGTGATGTTCCCCTTCCTGTGTCCATGTGTTCTCATTGTTCAGTTCCCACCTATGAGTGAGACTATGCGGTGTTTGGTTTTTTGTTCTTGCTATAGTTTCCTGAGAATGATGATTTCCAATTTCATCCATGTCTGTACAAAGGACATGAACTCATCATTTTTTATGGCTGCGTAGTATTCCATGGTGTATATGTGCCACATTTTCTTAATCCAGTCTATCGTTGTTGGACATTTGGGTTGGTTCCAAGTCTTTGCTATTGTGAATAGTGCCGCAATAAACATATGTGTGCATGTGTCTTGATTTACTTGACTCCCAAGAAAGAGTTGAGCTAGGAAGTTATTTGTAGTAACAATACAATTTAAATAATAATAAGTGTTTCTTGGACACCTCACCTGTATTTTTCATCATGCTGTGATTCTCCACCCAAATGTAAAAATTAGCTTTCTTTCTGAGAAAGATAATTATGAGGTTTATTTATTTGACGTCAAGTACACTATTCAATTTTCTCTGCTTCACAACACTCCAGATGCCTACATGCTTCATCCCCACAAGTTTCAAGCATTTCTTCACCAATACATAGAATTTGGGACAATAAAAGTTGAATTTAATGGTAACTGTTTCTTGGCTATTGTCTTCAGAAAAATGTACAACTTACGGCAAAATTTATTTCCCAGAATAAGTTTTTGTTTGAGATAACATATTTGACACATGGAACATGAGCACAGAGCAACTAGTTGAAAAATGCTCTCTGATAAATATTACCTCCAACAGGCAATAAAGAGACATTGAAGATTTCTCAGAAGAACTAAATAATTAAATATGTAACAAACTTATCATTTTCTTTAAAACATATTGTAAAATATCAACTTTGTGTAGACATACGTTAAGAATTGAATTCATTTCAAACAATAATAATTATTGAACTAATTTCTATTACAACTGGAGTATTAGAGCACAGCAGTCAAAGATTATACAGCTTTGGAAAGCCTCCTAATGTAACTGATTTCAGTTTGAGGCATAAGGGGTTAAAACCAAGTCGATAATAATTGATATTTGATTAGAATAATGTTTTAATTTCAACTCTCCTACTCTCCCAAATACAACTGTCCCATGTGAGTTTACAAACAAAGCAATGTCTATATGGAACAAGAGCAAATGATGGTGAATGTCCTTTATTATTCCACTCAAACATTTTGACACATAACGATGAAAAATTTGGAGGGGATGATTTTTATATTACTAGTAGAGCTAAAGATGAGTTAGTACTTTCTATTAGGCATGGGTCTATATATTTTGCCTATATTTTTGTTGTTTTATAGTATACAAACGTGAGTATACAAACGTGAAGCAATGCTTAAAATTTTTGGACGCATATGGTAGGGAAGACAAATAAGAATAAGTTAAAAAAGATGAAAGAAACGAAGAAAGGTGAGAGGTGATGAAAAGATTACAAAGACAGAGAGAGGGAGAGAGAGAGTTAGAGAATCAGCTTAAACATAAAGAGAAAGAAGAATAAGTGGTTTTAGTTTATTAAATTGTCAAGACTCCAAACATTAGCTAATTCTCCTCCTAAAGATTAAGCTCAAAGTAAAAGTGAAAAAAGGATTAAGCTCAAAGTTAAAGTGAAGAAAGGAGAAGAGACAAAATGATACTTTTTCTGCGCTTGGCTGTTGAGTCCCTTGAGAGTTTTGCAATGTAATTACTATACTGCCCAACTTAGTAGACTATAAATAAATATTTTAAAATGAATGAATATATTGGCTTAGCTGCATTTCTGCGTTATGTATTATATAATTTAATGCCCCTTAACTCAGAAAGTTAGGCATTATTATTTCCATTTTAGAGGAATAATATAAAACTCATAATAAATATAATAAAGGGCTACTAAATAATAGATGTAAGCTTAAACTTAGGTTTATTGGATTCCAAATATGATGGCCTCCTAACTTTTTATTACTATTTTTTCTGTCATTACTATGAACACTTCATAATCATCATTATGACTTCCATTTGTGTTATTTTAAAAATATTTTTAAATTTTGTTACATACCTATTCCATGGATTAAAAAGTTTATTAGAAAATATAGATAATTAAACATAAAAAGGAAATGAAATTTTTAGACTTTCCTCCAACTCAGAATTGACCAGGTAATTTTGTAGTAGGTTCTGGATTAAACTGAATAGAGGTTGGCATGTGACTGCAGAGAAATATTACCTTCAACAGGCAATAAGGAGACATTGAAGATTTCCCAGAAAAACTAAATAATTAAAAATGAAACCATCTTCTCTATGCATATAGTTGAGGAGCGTAGTGGCAATGAGAAATGGCTATGTCTAAGGGAAAGCCTGCAAATTGTCCTTGATTCAAGAGAAAACAAGGATTATGGGAAAACAGAAACAAAAACAAACATTGTCATTTGGAGAAAGTGGCTAGTAGTTAAGCCCAGATATGGCATTAGAGACATTTTCTTTTTTTTTTTTATTTATACTTTAAATTTTAGGGTACACGTGCACAACGTGCAGGTTAGTTACATATGTATACATGTGCCATGTTGGTGTGCTGCACCCAGTAACTCGTCATTTAATGTTAGGTATGTCTCCAAATGCTATCCCTTCCCCCTCCCCCCACTCCAGAACAGGTCCCGGTATGTGATGTTCCCCTTCCTGTGTCCATGTGTTCTCGTTGTTCAATTCCCACCTATGAGTGAGAACATGTGGTGTTTGGTTTTTTGTCCTTGCAATAGTTTGCTGCAAATGATGGTTTCCAGACATTTTCAACTATGCAGAAACCTGGAAAGAATCCTATGGCAAGTGAAAAAATTTCAGAAAGATTTACATTAAAAGTTTATAGATCCCAAGCTTAGTGGCTCATCACTGTAATCTCAGCTCTTTTGGATGCTTAGGTGGGAGAATGCTGGAACCCAGGAGTTGGTGACCAGCCTGGGCAACATAGTGAGACGCCATTTCTTAAAAAAATAAAATAAAAATTAGCTGGGTGTAGTGCTACACGCTTGTGGTTTCAGCTAATTTTGAGGCTAAGGTGGGATAGTTGCTTGAGGGTGGGATAGTTGCTTGAGACCCAAAGACCGAGGCTGCAGTGAGCCTTGATTGTATCACTGCCCTCCAGCGTGGGCTACAGAGTGAGACACTGTCTGAAAAAAAAAAAGTTGTAGAAAAGGAATGACTTGATAGTTTTAATTTATAAAAAATACTGATGTTTAAATGTGGAGACAGAATTGAAGAATGAATCAATTCAAGGAAATCAATTAAAAACTATAAGAATCTATCCCAGAGATTATATCATCTTGAATTTAGAGTAATTGAGAGATTGGGATATACTATAATAAATGAATAGATTATTAAGATGATGAAATGACTATAAAGTTGACAGATGGAGAAGAATCAAAACTTCTGGAACTAAATAAACACATCTTCCTATTCCATAGTGACATAATAATAAATTTTGTGTATTAGCCATTATTTGAATACACTATTTGTGTTTATTAATTTTCCATTTTTATTATTATAGTGAGCATACTAATTCTTAACATCTGCTATCATTTGTATGCATAATTTATGTTGTACATGTATACCATCTGCTTTTGATGATTTATAAAGTGCTTGAGATGTAAAATTAACTTGGAATACTTAATATATTTTCAACTTTTTAAATTAATAAAAATCATGTCAATTACTTTTCTCTCTACAATTTTGCATTCATATTATGACTGTGTTCCCACTCCTTGCTTGTAGTAAGGATGCCTTAATAATTGCATTTGGAGTTCATTAAAAAATTAAAATTCTTACATAATAGCTACATTCAAATAAATTTATGAAAGAATCAATAAAAAGGGCACAATTGTATGTTGTCATTGTACTTTAATATTTCACAGTTAACACAATATAATAATCATGCCCAAAAATCTTCAAATGTAAATTATTCTAATTATTCAAAATTTTACCATCTTGAATGCCATGTAATTTGATCAAAAATAAAAATATTTATAAGGACCAGGAACAGTGTCTGTTAAAATATAATGTTGAATTGGAAACAAATATACATTAGTAGTAAGAGTAAAGAAAATACAAACTCGCATAAATATCAATACTTACAACAATCACTGTAATATATAGACAATACAATTCTTATCTTTTAAATTATTTCACTAATGATTTTCTATAGAAGAAAAAATATAGTCTACCTGAAATTCTGCTAAAAGAAATATTACATTTTAACCTGGAAATAGAAGGCAATGGAATTATGCATACTATCAATTTTTACCCTTCACTCAATATTAATTTAAGCTTGTAGTAAGTAAGTAAAGTTGGCAAGTAAAACTATATTTTGCCATAGCAAACCTTCACAGATAAAATAGTAAATCATTAGCTATAATTTTAGTTAAAATTGAGCATTTTTGATAAATTTAATAGGGGATTATTATATTTAGGTAAACATAATTAGTATATTCAGAGATTTAAAATACAATAACAGTGCTTTTTAGAGCACCAGCATGCTTTATTTTGTATAAGGCACTATACCGAATGCAAATAGGTAATAAAAGTGTGACTCTTGACTTCCAGATGCCTCAGATTAATGGTGGTCATTTTGGGAAGAATTATACGAAGAACTTACAATGATGGTTTTAACAGATAAATGAGGGTTATTCGTGAATTGTTCTGGAATATTTATCTCATTTTACATTTCTAAAACATCAAATAGAAATATGGTTCTTCCTCTCTACCTTAATCAATGGTGAATAGGAATATAATTTACCTAGTGGTTTAGCCCAAAATTCTTGAGTAATTATTGATTGGTTTCAGTGAAACAATTTTCATATTTGCAACATCAGTAATCTCTATATTTCCTTTTTAATGTATCCCAAATTCAACCACTTCTAGTCATATTTGCCTTAGACTACTGTAATGGTTTCCTACTTGATCTCCCTGCTTCATTTACATCAAAATTCTGTAAAGTCAATTCTACCCTGAGCTTGAATCTTTATTTTTTAAATGTTTTACAATTAAATATATAAATTTTTGTCAATTACACCTCAGTATACCTGGAAAAACTTAATAAAAATACAATGTAGATCATATTGTATGCCAAATGTATAAAAATCTTCACTGGTTTTTCATAGTCTTAAATTAAAATCCAACCCCCTCAATATACCCTGAAAGACATGTTAGGTTTTCTACTCCTATCCATGATCTTATCTTTCATCGTTTCAGGTATTTCTTTCAGTTCCCTTGAATAGGACAAGCTCAATTCTAATTCACTCCTTTCACTTTCTGTTTTTTTTTTATTTCTGAAATGTTTTCCCTCACTTTGCAGTATATTTAGGATTCTGATCAGCTATCACCCTTGCAGACTTTCCTGCCCACCCTTTCAAGAGCTGTGTTCCTACTTTATTCTCTTAAAGTATGCAGTATTTTTCTCTAAAGCAATCATCACTACCTGAATTTATACAGAACACTTTCACCTGTTAATTGCTATCTACCAGAAAATAAGATCCATGAAAGCAAGAGTTACTTCTTTATAACGAAGAATTTAGAAAAGTGCTCAATAAATGCTTGTTGGATGAATTAATAAATGAATAAAACCTGCTGACAATCTATTATTTTAGGTGGATAAGGTCAATAAACATGAAATTATTTTGAACAAATAAATAATTACTCTTTGCCTAAATTCAGACCAATTACTTCATTAGAATAAAATAAAATTAGTCACATTGATTTTGTTTAAGACCTAATGAAAACAAAAAAGTCTTTAAACTTACTTAAAATTATAATTCTATTTCACAATGTAATATATTTAAAAACTTTATGTTCTGGCCTGTCGTTATTGTTCCTTAGGTAACATGCTGGCTGGTAGGATTTTACAAAATTTCCTACAGTGATAATATATTTATATATGGGCTTCCTTCAACCCATGTAATTTTGTGGAGTTGAACATGTAAAATTGAAGTAAAAGTTAAATATTGTGAAAATACATCTTTTTTTTTTTAGCAGAAAATACTACTGCAATAGGAAGAAAGTTAAAATTTATCTGCCTGAAAAACAATGTGGACTTATTTTAATATCAGTTCAATTCATGAATAGTTAAATATTATCAAATATCTTTTTTAAAAAATTTGTTTCACTTGCAGATAGTTGAACAGCCACACATTGAATTATCCCAAATAAAATTGTTTTTATTTAAAAACAACCCTGAAGCAAAAGTTCAGTAATGATTTTGATGAGCTTCTAGACCCTGTATCTTCATCTAATTAGATGAGAAAGATATTTCATAAATTTTATTTTATACAGATTTGTTTTTCATATATAATGAAAAGGCTTCATTATATATGCCTTCAAAGGCTGTTTTGGGCAGATAGGACACAATGAGAGCTGAAGGGATCCCAATCTGTGGCATCTGCAGAGATTTTTGTAATCTTTGTCAGTAACACAAGGCAATGGATCAGCTGTCTCTGAATAAAACTGCACTATGCTTTGAGAACTGTCTAGCACTCCACCATTCTGCTATATTGTCTTGACCCTGACTTTTCCAGCCATTTAAATGTACTCACTTGGTCCTAATTCACCATGCTGTTCTTCGATATTCAAGACAACACAGCACAGTTTGTTTAAGTTTTCAGGGAGTTGGATGATGATAATGGTATAGTGTTAGCAACATAGTTACCATCATAATCATTGTAAATATAACAGAGCCTCTACCTCTGAAGTTTTTTCAGCATGCCAGGTGCTACTAAAGGTGCTAAGTTATTTGTAATAAAACTTTGAAAGTAGAGTAGTTTCAGCTCTGCCATAAAGTCTCAACATAATGATTATCTGCTAGTTTGTATATATTTTTAAACATTCTATAACACACAATCATTTTCCAGATTGCAGCAGTAAATTTACAAGATTTTATCCTGACGGTGGGGATTTTTGCATATTTTATTATGCTTTTCAGTTTATAGTATTATAACATTTTTGTAGTATGCAGGTGGCCATGCTCAATTCCATGCTCAAACATAAATAAAATGGTAACATGCTTTTCTAAACATGTTTTTTTATTACCTTGGTGGCTTCATAGCTCATGAATATTTCTCATTTCCTAGTATGCATTTTTTGCAAGGTGATTATATTAGAATTTTCTTATCAAAATATTTTAAACCTATACTGAAATACTAAAAACTGCTTTGTTAATATCTATTTATTAAAAAAACTTTATTGGATTCTAATTATATCTTGATAAAATTGGCAAAGGAACATATACAAATATTAAATGAAAGAAAAATATTTGAGAAATGCAGAACATTTATAGGTTCAGGTTGTTTTGAAAGATACTTACAAAAACTTTGAATCTGCAACATAAACCAGAATATGAGGTTTTCTGTTGTATTGGCTAAAGGGACAGATTCAGAAGCAGATTGCCTAAGTTCAAAACCTTCTTCTACCATTTGCTATCTGTGAGGCATTCAACATATTTTTTTAGTTTTGTATGCCCCAGATTCTTTACCAAAAAAAGAAAAATAATTGTACTCAAATAGTGATACTGTGAGAACAGAACAAATTGTGCTTAGAAATATGCCTCGGAAAAAAGTGTGCACTATATAAATGTAAGCCGTTATTATTATTACTACTACTATTACAGCTTGTATAAGACAGAGATTACTATCACATTTTACAAATAAGCAATTTCATGATTATTGAAATGATAACTTATTCAAAGTCTATGGCTAATAAAATATTAAAATCCACATTTCTTTTTAATTATGTAAAATTATTTTTCATGGGAGAAATTTTTCTCTCTACTTAATGAGATTTGGACATTGGTAATTTATTTCTATGAATTCCTATATTAGTGATTTATCTAAATTGCTGAGCTCTTATAAAACTTGTAAAATAGTATCAGAAAATTTGATGTGTCATTGTATACAATCACTTTTGAAGCATGGGGGAGAGAGTTTAGAATATTTCATAAAAGAAGCAGCATCAGGTTTATGTGGACCTACAAACTGATTTAAATTGGAATTTTTACATCAAATATAGGTTTTTTTTTTTTTATGCCATGCATCTGCCACTTTCTAACACATGACTTTGGGCAAGGTATTTAATTTTCCTCATTTGTAGTTCTCTCCTCTCAAACATGAAAATAACAAACACATTCTTTGTAGTTTATTAATTATCCAGTTGTCTTTTCCAGAATTACATTTATAATTAGATATATAAACATACAAGAGACTATTTATTGCAGCATTATTTGTAATAGTAAAAAATGAAGTTGAATTAATGGGTATATCTCCTTTAATAGTAGAATAAATATGTTATTTTTTTATAAAAGAAAAAACCTCCAAAGAAACTAGTAAGAATAGTTGTTTTCTACAAAATAAATATAAATCAATATTTTAAAATAAGAGACAGGAAATAATGCTCACTCTCATCATCTTTCTATGAACTTACATGAAGAATCCTGGAGTCTTTAGTGAATGCAGTAAGATAAAAATAGATAAATTAGAAAGATAATAGATAGATGCCAGACCTAAAATATATAGTATTGATGGCAGTGATGGCCCATCTGGAGCCACTGCTGTGAAGACACTGGCTGCAGCGGGGATGGAGTTGCTGGGGTTGTGTGCTTCCTGGGGCTGGTGGGAACCAGGGACAGGCAGGAGCCCTGGCCTTTATTGAGTTAGCAGGGTGGGAGCCCCACGATCAGGGGTGCAGCTGCCGTCACCCAGCCACAGCTCTGACCCCAGGGATCCCTTCACTCTCATGGGCCCAGGAAGGCCCTCTCCCCACTAGGTTTGGAAGTGCCTCCTCCCGTCCCTGGCCTCTCTTCGTTCCTAGCACCCACTCTGATTTTGGAGCAAAGTTGTGGCCCAGCCTGAGTGCTGTTGCAACCTGGCCAGGTGTGTGTGTGCTTGGGGCATTGCTGACATGCCAGACCCCAGTTGCCTTGGCCCCCTTCCAACTTTGGGCACCACTGATCATAAGAGGGAAGCCAAGGGGAGGTTGAGAGAGGCTCAGCATGGGTCTGCAGGTGCCCCTCAGCACAAACAACCTGGGCTCCATGGACAACATGTTGATGATGACAGGAGGCAGACAGGCTCCTGGGTGGAAAGAGGAAGGTCCCTGGTGAAACCCCACTTTCAAGAGGGATGGCCTGAAGCTTGGGGTCTGGGCTGTCAGCTCCAGATGGAGTCCATGGCCTAGTGTGAGAACTTACGTTGCTTTTTCCAGGCCTACCCATGGCTGCCCATGGACCAATCAGCACACACTTCCTCCTTTCTGACCCCATAAAAACCCCAGACCGAGCCAGACTCAAACAGATGTAAGAACTACCAATAGCAGAAAGGAGCTACCTACTGCAGGTCCCCTTTCCACTGACAGTTGGACACTATCAGGACGACCTGCCTGCAGAAAGGAGCTACCCAGTTTGGGTCTTATGAGAGCTGTTCTGTCACTCAATGAAGCTTCTCTCCACCTTGCTCACCCTCCAATTGTCTGCATAGCCCATTCTTCCTGGACATGGGACAAGAACTTGGGACCCATCTAATGGCAGGACTGAAAGAGCTGGCATGCAAAAAGGGCTGAAACAGTCCTCCCTTCTGACCACATTGTGGGCAATGAGAAGAAGACCTGCAGCCGTTCAGGGAGCCAAGACCTGGGAGCTCCCCAACCCAGACCTGTGAAACTCTCTTTGGGGCTCTGTGGTTCCTGGCATCTCTAAGCTTCTTGGCACCACCACATTCCCCTTGTCCAGACATGGGTGCAGACAGCAGAAGGTGTGTGTGGTACATCTGATCCAGCTGTAACCTCGCAGGAAGCCAGCACCTGTGCCAGTGCCTGGAGCTAACTGCCCCACCACAGCAGCTGTTGTGCCTGGCTTTGTGCAGCGGCCTGACTCCATACTCACTTGTACACACACCCCTCACCACTCTGTGCCTGGCTCACCCTTGACAGATGTGACATCCAGGTCAGTAGCATGCTGAGAACAGCCTGCAAGGCTGAGTGGGTGGAACATGCCCAGTGGGCAGGAACAATACACAGGCAGAAGGTACCACCTGCCACAGAGGTTTCCAGCTGGTGAAGCAACACCCAAAAGATCCTGTGACAATATCAAAAATAGAGAAAAGATAATCTACTAATTTTCTAATTATTTTTGAAGATTTGTGTTTTTTATGTAGAATCCCCCCAAAAGGATATCAAGGTTTTATTATAATTAATAATATAATTAATTTACTGTTTACCAGATACAAGTAAAAACAAATGGCATTCATCAATATAAATAATAAATACATGAAAAAATATATTATAGCACAAAATATTATATACTTAAGAATAAATTAAATAAAAATGTACAAGCGCTTTATGTAGAAAATTAAAAAGCATGGAGAAGTTTGAGGTAGGTTTTTCTGCATGAATTGCTGAAAACTCATGCAAAAAGTAAAAAAGCACTATTTCCATAGATCAAAACACTGGACAGTGTAAGAATATCCTTTTTACTAAATTAAACTATCAATGAAACATAACTTCAATAGTAATAACTGCTACATATTTTATCCAAGTTGATCACCTGATTTTAAAGTGTATATGTCAAAGATTTAATAAAATTAAGACTTTCTCAAAGAACACTTCCTATCTCTAACCTGAAAGCAACGAATATATATGACAATCTATGACACAATTTCCTTTAGTATTGTATGGAAAATAATATTTTCTTTTTTCATATTTAAATACTAAATTTATATATTAATTATGCATTGCTGTACAATAATTGTCTCATAATTTATCTTGAAAAATTTGCTATCTCAGTTTGTGTGAGCCAGGTATCCAGGAGTGACTGAGCTGAGTGGTTCTAGCTCAGAGTCTCTTAGGAAGCTAAAATCAAGCTGTTGGCTGGGGTTATCATCTGTGAGGTTTATACTAGGATTGAAGAATCTGCTCCCAAGCTTACTCGTAATAATTGACAAAAGGTTTAATTCCTCACCACTTTGGCCTTTCTATAGGGCTGTTTACAACATGACTTCCCCGAAAGCAATGATAAAAAAGAGATACAGTGGGTCGCTGAATGAGTTAAAGAAATACCCAGATATATATGTATTTTGATTAAAAATTAGGAAATAGTAAAAAGGAAACATAATAAAAGACCTATGTTCTATTGTCACAATTCATACAAAATATTAAAATTTGTGTATGTGACTCTTATAGATTAAAAGAAGCAGCAGAACGAAGTGGTAGTGTGGTAGAAAGTATAGTCATAAATATTGTTATCTTTTCTTGCACTCGATGAGACATTTTACACTACTGATTCAGACAGAGGCTGTATCCCCTCAAAGCATTTGAAGAAACTACAAAAGGAGAGGACAAAAGGATGTGAATTGTAGGAAGAATGGGGAGAAGGGGTCATTGGCAGTCATCTTGGGGACTGGCTATTGCCTCACAAAAGGATATGTGATTTGATTTTTGCAAAAAAAAAAAATCTAAATAACAGTCTTCTAAGATAAGATTCTCTTCTATTATTAATTAGTGTGTCTTAAAAACAATTGTCTGGAAAATTGTTTGTTTAACTATGTAACCGTAATCTTTCAAGTTTAAAAATAGGGAAATTTGTTTTAAGGAAACACGCTTCTTTCTTTCACTCTGTGCACTTAAACTTATAACCAATTAGACAGTAATATGCGAAGAATTAAGTGATGTGTTCATTCATATTAGTGTTGTGTATCAGTCTGTTTTGACACTGCTATAAAGAACACTACCTGAGACTGGGTAATTTATAAAGAGAAGAGGTTTAATTTACTCACAGTTCCATATGGCCTGGGAGGCCTCAGGAAACTTACAATCATGGCAGAAGGTGAAGAAGAAGCGGGTAACTTCTTCACATGGTGGCATGAAAGAGAGGAGCAAAGGGAGAAGAGTCCCTTATAAAACCACCAGATCTCATGAGAACTCACTCACTATCATGAGAACAACATGGGAGAAACTGCTTCCATGATCCAATAAGCTTCCACTAGGTCCCTCACTTGACACATGAGGATTAAAATTCGAGAGGAGATTTGGGTGGGGACACAGAACCAAACCATATCATTCCTCCCCTGGCCCCTCCCAAATCTCATGTCTTCACATTTCAAAATGCAATCATTCCTTCCCAATAGTCTTCAAAGTCTTAACTCATTTTAGCATTAACCCAGAAGTCCAAAGTCTCATCTGAGAAGAAGCAAGTCCCTTCTGCCCATGAGCCTGTAAAATCAAAAGCAAGTTAGTTACTTCCAAGATACAATGGGGGTACAGGCATTGGGTGCTCCAAATGGGAGAAGATGGCTGAAACGAAGGAGCTACTGGCCCTACGCAAGTCTGAAATCCAGCAGGGCAGTCATTAAATCTTAAAGCTCCAAAATAGTCTCCTTTGACTTCATGTCTCACATCCAGGGCACACTGATGCAAAGGGTGCTCCATGGGCATGTTAGAATTTCAGAAAGAATAAAAATAATTCTCTTTAAGTTTTAGCTTCTGATCCATTCTAAGTAGATGATAAAGAGTAACCAGCAAGTACAAAATATCATCCTATTTGCTGAATATATTTTTTTACATGCAGAAAAGAGGCTTTATTAAGAAGGCTTTGAAGTGAAAAAGTAAAACTTTTGATACAATTTTTTAACCCTTGAATCAGCTCAGCAAATATATAATCAGTAATTTAGTTGTGTAAGATTAAAGGTCCATTACTTTATTTAAAATAAAATATATTTTAGTTCTTAAAAGTTGTTTCATAAAGTACATATTTCCCTATAAATTCCCTACATATACGCAAGAGTAAAAAAAATAAAAAATTAAAAAAAAAAACGACAACAGAAACCGCGGTAGAAAGGGGATTAATAACAGAATGAGGGGGGGCGGAGGCCTGTGTTTACAGATGAGATTTAACTGCCATACCAGGCGTCCAGACTGAGACCCCGCAACCCTGTGGCGCCTCAGTCCTTCAATAACAGTATTGAGTGGTCAGGTTACAATAAACAAGAGAGGAAAGGTCCGCTTGCACTTTTTTTTTTTTTAGACACCCCTCCCATCCAGGGTGATCTTTAAAAAACAAAACAAACAAACAAAAAAACCCAGGATTTTAGAGCGTTCATTGTTTTCCTTTTGTCCGAAGCTGTTTTCTGATTTGATAGTATTTTCTCAATGGCTGGTCTCAGACTGCACAGACATTTCCAGAGGAGGAGGGTGACATTTTTACTCCCTTTTTGAGGCTGACAATTTATGCTTTTGTACATCAACTATGCGCGGCCAGAACGGGGCAGGGGGCGGGGGTAGAGGTGCTGAATATATTAATAATAAATATCAATACCAGCAAGTGTGCTTTAAATTCTTAACTCTTTAACTTAATACACTTAACCCATCAATCACTGGCCCTTGTCTCCTAGTGCGTTTTTGTATAAATGGAGTGGGGTTTGAGGTAACACTCTAATGAATTGGAGCAACAGAGAAAATATGTACTTCCTATAGATGACTCCTTCCATGACAGAAGAGGTCACTATATAGAGAATGGTAGATTTTATCTTTAACTTTCTCCAATGTTGTCCAACATTCAACTTTCCTGTCTCAGGTACTTCTATGTCCTACTATTTTTTAGGTGATATGCTCTCATAAAATGTGAGTAAGGGACAAAGCAATTCAGGGAAGGAATAAAGTTGAGACTATTTGAAGATATATTTTTAAAGTAGCCCCAACTAAATGTGAGTGCTGGATCCTGCAGGTATGTCTTGAGAGAAGCCAGTTAACTATGTCGCAGGAAAGACAGTCTGGGGAGAAAAGGGAAAGCCAGAGTATAGGTTCATGTTTCCTATTGTTTATAGGTTAATATATGTATTAATCTATGGATTCTATTTTCCTACTCTTCAAGGGTTAATTCCATGAGATTTTAAATTACCCCTACCCTTCCAGAATGTGTATGTGTGGCCCCTGATTATGGACCCATTGTCTCATACCAAAGTGTCAACAGAAAAGCCCCAGGTGGAAGCTATGAGGCATATTCGGCAGGCATGAGAAAGGCTTACTGCCCTTATTTCCTGTGTTTTATTTATATCCCAGCTTTGGTAAACAACCTAGCCCCTGGAATAAAGATCCATTATGCTTTTAGTGAGCATCCCTTATAATTGGACATAAAAATTGTTCTTTCTTTTTTATTTGTCCAGATTCTTTTATTGCTCATTAAAACATTTTTTAAAATTTTGGCAATTATAAAATAATTAACTCATGTCTTTTAAACTTTGCAAGATGTCACCCGGAGGGTCTATCAAATCATAACATTTCTTAAAGTTTCTTACATGTTTTTGGCATTATTTTTGTAAAAAGAAAACATATCATCTTCTTCTAAAGGGAGATTATATGATTATATAATATAGAAGATTACATGATTCAACTAAATGTATCCATTAAGCTTTTATCAGGAAAACTAAAATCTATTCTTTTCTAAAAATTCATGTTTTATGGCAAATTCAAGTCAATAAAATTGTGCTAAAATAATTGGAAGCTTCCTCTTCTTCCCTTCCTTGACCTGATGTATTCACTAGGTGATGGGGCCTGATTCATCTTTTGTGGCTACACTAAGTAACTGTTACTCTTTTCTACATTTAATTATTGTTTTTAAATCATTTGAAAGAACAAAGAACATTAGGCAAAACATTTTTACATTCTCATATAGGACTGAAATTTAGACATATATATATATTTAAATCTCAATCATTTTACTTTTTTTTTCTTTCAACTTTTATTTCAGGTTTGGGGGCACATGGGCATACGTGTTACAAGGGTAAATTGTATGTTGCTGGGGTATGGTGTACAAATGGTTTTGTCACCCACGTAGTGAGCATGGTGCCTGACAGGTAGTTTTGCCATCTTCACACTCCTCCTGGTACATGCACTGCCTTGTCTGTTTCTGTTCTCTTAATTTAATCTCCTGCGTTACATCATGCTTACCAAATCCTTAAGATGTGCAGAGGACACAAAACAAAATAAAATACCGTCATTGATGCCAAAGAATTTACCAACTGTTGGTTAAATACATATGGTGAAATAAAACACCCTACGAACAAATGGATAACAATTCAATATGACACTTGAAATGGCAGAGATTTCTATGAGGCAGTGGGCAGCAAGGGTTAAACCCATCTTTGGGATACAGTAAATTAAGTGTTTGGAAATCTTCCTGGATTTCTTCATAGAGGAAGAAATTTGACTTTGTTTTTAAAAGTTGAGTAGAAATTCACAAAGCAGAAAACTGAAGAAAATCCAATTATGGCAGAGAAATAACAGTTTTATTCAGGGACATTCAATCTATTTTATGTTTTTGCTATGTAAAATTTTAGTGTTTTTTTTATTTTTCATAGTCTTTAAATATTATCTTCAGTTAATATCTGCAAATTAGATGCCAGTATGATACTATTAAAAATGTGAATCACAGATATGACCAGAAAAGCTGCAGGTATAGGAAAATCTACACTAATAGTTTGAACAAAAATAACCTACATTTCACAGATACATGCAAAACCTAATTCTCTTTTTCACCTTTAAAAAATATTAATATCATCTAAATGTTTCAAAAATGCCATTATCTATAAAAGTTCTAAAAATATAAACAATTAGTAACATGTATTTCTATTTCCTACATCATTCCACAAATGATTTCAAGTGATTCTCAGTAACTCTCATAATCATGAGCAGTTTAGACCAAGCTTAATTTCAACATCTAATCTTTTTCTCCTTTTTACTCAATTGCTATTACACTTGTGCTTTAAGTTCATTTAAACAAAATTGTATTCTTTATTTTTGTCAAGTTATCGATCAATTTTTTTACTTCCAGCCACTTAATATTGTCCTAATGATTCATAATTATAATTGATCTCCTTTTAGTACTCTCAGCTATCTCCCTCACTTATTCTATTACAGAACTGACCTATCGCACACCAACCATGGGATACTTCTTTACTCTCTTCTATTTCAAGAAGAATATTGAGCAGTTCTGAGAATTAACCTGAAGTGCACAAACCAGTGCCAACAAAAATTTATTCTCTTCAATTCAAATTAACTCTCTGACCTTTTCTATACATGACTAATAGCATAGAACAGGACCGTTTGATATCATAATATAGGTTATAAATAAGAGAATAAGATTTGGAGTCAGAAGTGCATGCAATAGAAGTTTATCTCTTTTAGTTATCAGTGGTGTTATCTGGGGACCTCAGTCTTCACCTGAGAATTCGTAAGAAAATAATATTAAAATGTAGATTAAATGAAATCCTGGATGTTGTTTATAACACCCAATCTCTATTAGATAATATTACTCATTAATATTTCCCACACTGGCTATTCTAAAATGTTTTCACTCTCCAAATGTACCTTATGCATTAATTCCATTTCCTCTTGTCACATGAATATACATAATACTTCAATGAGAAAATAGAAAGCATCATTATAGAATTTCATGTCTGTTCTTTTTTTTTTGTATCTTACCTAGACTCAAGTTTACCTTTTCCATTTAAATGAATACATACACATGGTTTTCTCTGATTTATTCATTTGTTCTCGACATCTCATTGCTTAATTCATTTTTAGAGAACTGCTTCATTACATCTCCACTACTTTTTGGGGGGGATGTTGGTATTTCCATGTTTTTCAAACTTAAGTCTGTAAAATGTTTGAAATTTTTAAATTAAAAATACTAGAAACCTTTCCAAGATAGATCTTACTAGCTGTCATCCTTACCTAGCCTCTCCCTTAACACAATAGCTGCACAAATTATTTTTTCTTCATTTCTGTTTGCTCCTCCTCCAATACATTCTTCTGCTGCTAATTCTAATGAAATTTTAAATACCTTTTTTAAGGTTCCTGTCTTTACTTTCCATATACTAAGTTGAACATCCTTTATTCTTCATAGAAACCATAGATCCTCACTGAGAGCAGATTTATTCTTTTTTTTTGGAAAGACACATGGTTAATTTTGACTATACCATTATTTACTCCAGTGTACATCAATAAAAGGCAATTTTTTAGGCACATAGTGGAAAAGGGGATTATTTTAAGTACTAGAATACCAGTGTCAGATAACTGAAACTATCAGACATGAAAATCATTCCAATAATTAGTATTCTTTGTGATTTTTCTAAATAGCACTCAAAGCTTAAGTTTTGTTCTAGTCATACTAAAGATTGCAAACATGTGATGCACATTAGGAGAAAATCTTTGTTTTACTACTTCATGATTGAAGATTAATCACCAGTTATCTCTTACCATCCTTGAAATCCCTGTGTTTTCTTTATGTTCTAGATAATAATTTAATTTCCTTTTTTATTGCTCACTCCTCTCTGAACTTCTTTTTTTTTTTCAAAAACTACTTCTCTACCTCTTCAATGTCATTTCTAAAAATTAGAAACAAATGCTGAATGTAAATCAACAAAGGAGACTTATAGTCTCAAACTCAATATGTATCAACTAAATTTATTTTTTTTCTTTACACCATGACACTTGTACATACTCAGGACATTCCTGTCAAATACCTTTTCACTTCAGATTTCCTGTCCTGATGGTGAAATGTTTTTACCTCTATTTGGGATATTGTGCTTTTGTTCTAATAAACTCTTAAAAAAATTATCTAGCTACACTTACAGGACTTCACCCTGGTGCCTCTTCCTGTGGGAGGATACTTCTTTCCACCCATTCATATTAATCTAGCCCATGTTACTTTCTCTGGCAAATGAAATGGCATATACCAAATCTGACAGATTATGTAAGAACCATTGTATGACTCTGCTACATGTATTTATTCATTTATTTATTCAATTATTTATTTTTACTGATTTGAGACTTCACAGTCCTTGTTGGAAACTACTTTTTCATCTGAGTCCTGAAGTAAACACACACACACACACACACACACACACACACACACACACACACACATGAAACTGTGTTCTTAGAACATGACTGGCATGCAGTAACAGTTCTGTAATTATTTGTTTCCTTATTGACAAATCATTTTGTTCTTCAGTGTATAATTTTTATTTCAGTGAATGCTACGACCACACACTCAGTTACCTAAACCTGAAATGTGGAAATTATCTTTCACCTCTCTGTTCTTTACTTACCCTGTGCAGTTGATATTGTTATGAAGCGATGGCTATTAAGTACATGGATTCTGGAGGTAAAACATCCAGTTTCAAATCACATTCTTTCATTACCTGAATAACTTTGGAAAAGTTAAAATCCCAGTGCCTTGATACCCACATCAGTAAAATTATATGCAAATGTTTGCTATTGTCCATATTAACAATATCTAATGTTATTCTTATTTGTTCTTTTCTTTGCCATCATCAGTCTGCATTAGTTTAGATAGCTATCATTTCTAATTTGAATATTGAACTTTTTTTTCAAAAACACCCCATTCCTTTTTAAGTTTTTTCAATCCAATGCTTCACTACAATTAGAATAATACTCCTAAAACACAATACTGATTATTTTACATTTTCCTTGAAGCATCTCAGTAGAGATTCCAAAATCACTGTTTCAATGGCCTACATGAAGTTTTATCTGCTTGTTTGAAGAAGATTATTTCTCATTACATACTTTAATTGTAGCTAAATTTAGGGTAAGGCCAAAGGCAAACTCAGGACTTCTGAATCCAAAGCGAGTATTCTTCGCCAGTTTGCCTCAATTTGTTTATTTAATATGGAATCAAATATTGTATAAGATTAAACTACAGTTTACCCTAAGACACTAAGACAAACATCATGTGTTTACATAGTTATGTTTTATGTTTGAGTTTAGAGATTATCTTTGGCTTTTATTTTCATATTAGCCTAAAATGTGGCCGGTTTTCCTTTTCAAAACAATTCCGTCTCTATCTTTCTAAAATTTGTTTCATTCAAATTAAATAGTATTATGTGGAGTAAGGTACATAAATTAATTGATTATTTGAACTTAAATTTATATGATTAAATTGGATCTGCTACCCTAAAAATACTTTTTTTTTGTTTTTGTTTTTAATTTTTTTTATTATACTTTAAGTTCTGGGATACTTGTGTAGAACGTGCAGGTTTGTTACATAGGTATACACATGCTCTGGTGGTTTGCCGTACCCATCAACCCATCATCTACATTAGTTATTTCTCCTAATGCTATCCCTTCCCTACCCCTGCACCACCTGACAGGCCCTGGTGTGTGATGTTCCCTTCCCCGTGTCTGTATGTTCTCATTGTTCAACTCCCAATTATGAGTGGGAACATGCAGTGTTTGAATTTCTGTTCTTGTTTTAGTTTGCTGAGAATGATGGTTTCCAGCTTCAACCATGTCCCTGCAAAGAACATGAACTCATCCTTTTTGATGGCTGCATAGTATTCCATGGTGTATATGTGCCACATTTTCTTTATCCAGTCTATCATTGATGGGCATTTGGGCTAGTTCCAAGTCTTTTTTATTTTATTAAGCTATTGTTAACAGTGTCACAATAAACATATGTGTGCATGTGTCTTTATAGTATAATGATTTATAATCCTTTGGGTATATATTCAGTAATGGGATTGCTGGGTCAAATGGTGTTTCTGGTTCTAGATCCTTGAGGAATCGCCACACTGTCTTCCACAATGGCTGAACTAATTTACATTCCCACCAACAGTGTAAAAGCTTTTTTATTTCTCCACATCCTCTCCTGTTGTTGTTTCCTGACTTTCTAATGATTACCATTCTGTTGTTTCCTTGCTTTCTAATGATAACCATACTGACTGGCATGAGATGTTATCTCCTTGTGGTTTTATTTGCATTTCTCTAATGACCAGTGATGATGAGCTTTTTTTCATATGTTTCTTGTCTGCGTAAATGTCTTCTTTTGAGAAGTGTCTGTTCATATCCTTTGCCCATTTTTTGATGGAGTTGCTTGTTTTTTTCTTGCAACTTTAAGTTCTTTGTAGATTCTGAGTATTAGCCCTTTGTCAGATTGGTAGGTTGCAAAAATTTTCTCCCATTCTGTAGGTTGCCTGTTCACTCTGATGATAATTTCTTTTGCTCTGCAGAAGCTCTTTAGTTTAATTAGATCCCATTTGTCAATTTTGGCTTCTGTTGCCATTGCTTTGGGTATTTAGTCATGAAATCTTTGCCTATGCCTGTGTCTTGAATGGCATTGCCCAGGTTTTCTTCTAGGGTTTTTATGGCTTTAGGTCTTGTGTTTAAGTATTTAATCCATCTTGAATTAATTTTTGTATAAGGTGTAAGGAAGGGGTCCAAGTTCTGTTTTCTGCATATGACTAGCCATTTTTCCCAACACCATTTATTAAATAGGGAATACTTTCCCCATTGCTTGTTTTTGTCAGGCTTGTCAAAGATCAGATGGTTCTAGATGTATGTGTTATTTCTGAGGCCTCTGTTCTGTTCCATTGTTCTATATATCTGTTTAGGTACCAGAACCATGCTGTGTTGGTATTGTAGCTTTGTAGTATAGTTTGAAGACAGGTAGCATACAAAATCATTAGTGAACTCCGATTCATAATTGCTAAAAAGGGAATAAAATACCTAGGAATACAATTTACAAGGGATGTGAAGGACCTCTTCAATGAGAACTACAAACCACTGCTCAAGGAAATAATAAAGGACACAAACAAATAGAAAAACATTCCATGCTCATGGATGGGAAGAATCAATATCATGAAAATGGCCATACTGCCAAAAGTAATTTATAGTTTCAATGCTATCCCTATCAAGCTACCGTTGACTTTCTTCACAGAATTAGAAAAAACTACTTTAAATTTCATATGAAACCAAAAAAGAGCCTGCATAGCCAAGACAATCCTAAGCAAAGAGAACAAAGCTACAAAGCTGAAAAAATAAGTTTTAAATAAACAACTTGAATAAATATGTTATTTTTATCAATGAATTTGAGAATAATATTTGAAAATATCATTATTGAGTTTCCATAGGGTTACACCACAAAATTTAAAAAGAAAAAAATAAACCACAAAAATTCTGTGGTATTCAATTTTATAATTGCTTTGTTTTCACTGTAACTTATTTAACTTCTCATTATTCAAACAATAGGTGAAAAGAATGCTCGTGTGTTATTTATAATTAAAATTGAGATGGATTTACCACCTACTGTTTATTGTTAGTATATTTTCCAAAAGCAGTGGAAAAATTTATCTTCTACTAATGTTCAATTTATGAACATTCATATTTTTGTTTCAGTGGAAAATATCACTCTATCAACTGCAGAAATAAATGCGTATTAATAGGCAAAAGTAGGTTTACTCATTTTAAGATGCTGCAAGATGCTGGTGTTTTATCGGTTAAGCACATAATCTTTACCTCAACATAAAAATGTATATCATTACAAAAAGTCCTTATGAACATTTTAGTAAATGAATTGTACTAAATTTGAAAATCTACTCAATAAGTAGACTTGAAATTAGAAAAATTAAGGAAAAACCTTACAACTTACAAAAGTGATCTTAGAAGGAAAATCAGAGATAAGATATCATGATACCTACCTTGTGTTTTCATAGGATCATTCAATATTAAAAATGAAAGAAGTCATTAAAACCATGTTATCAAATTCCCAATATTGATGCTTCTTTCAATAGCAACCTTAACAAATAGTAATCTAATTGAATAATCTCATACCAATTATATTGATTCTTAATTTAATTATTAAAATTCCATTTCTACTTAGAAATATTCTAGTATTGTTAAATTTAGTTTTAATAAATTATGTAAACATGAGGATGACACAGACAGCCTACTCTTTTAGATTATTGTCATTTTCTGCTTCTAGAAGCTACTCAGAGAATGAGAACTTGGCTAAGAAATAAGGAAATTCTGAATTATAGGCTTGGCTTGTGTTTGAGACTAACTAACCCTTATAGGTTTTATTTTTCTCATATTTTAAATCAAGTGTCCAAGCTTTGACAACTATGCTACTTTCCTACTCTCAATTTCAATAAATATAGTCCTTAATAAAACTGAGCTGGTATTACATTTCTATTTCTTTTTATAAAATAGTCACTAAACTATTCTGTACATCTAAACACTTTCCTCCAAACTTTTCAACACTGTATGAAAAATTGTTAAAATAATTTAAGTTTTGCTATTAATAATTAGTTCTTCAAAGAATTATAGTGTTTAAACCACAGGTTGTAACTTAAATGTAAGTTTTTACAGGAAATATTTATTTCAGTCCCAGAATGTATAAGCTTACATTAATTTGTATGACTAACTTAAATATATTGTTCATTTTTGCTTTTTGGTGTGTGGACTATAACTATGGTGTTTTATCTGCCACATCTCTTAGTTTTCTTTAAGATAAATATATCTGTTAATTAATTCATTTAAATGTCTCCATTTTAATGAATTTGTAAGCAAAATCTGGAGAAATAATTTTAATGAAATTAGTGAGACAGAAATAAAATTGTAATTAACATTTCTATGAATGACGTTAGTGAAATTTATTTTCAGGTATAGTAATTAATAAAAACTTTAATTTATTATAGAATTAGAATATTTTTTACCTGAAGTGACATAGAATCAACCATAATTCTCCATATAGTACTAAATTATATGAGAAGGGGCACTCATTTTGATGTGTTTTGATCCTCTCATTCCTTTTTGCATTGCTTTATACTGTTCGTTGTCTATCACAATACCATGATGAAAAACCTCTACCAAGGTTTGGTGATGAGAAATAAAACAAAGTGAAAATATAATAAATCAGAACTAGAAACAATCTGTGCTTTTTCCTAAGACAGCTATTAGTCACAATAATTTTATAATTTTTATAAATTCATAAGTTGCTAATTATTTTTTGCATAATTAAACATTTATACAAATGCTTATCACATTTTTCCATAAATTACCTTTATTTAAAATATGCCCTATGATTTTATCGTTATATGCATTGGTTTTCTCATATTTGCTCATGGCATCACAAATTAATAAAATATGTTTTAACATGAGGAGATATTTTTCAAAACATTTTGTATAATATTAATTGTGCCCACAGTACAGCCATGTTATGTGAACTGAAAAAATGGTTCAGAGCCCCAACAACCTTTATTTCATTCTTATTCCTTCAATATTGAAAGTATACTATGTGTTTCTGATGTGCTATAAGAGATAGTTAATTACACTTCTGTATACATGTTTCCTAGAAGATAATTTTAATTTTGTATAAATTACTTTATTTAATTGAAGGTCAGAAATTACCAAATAATCCTAAAAAATAAGAATTACCATGATAACATGACAAATAAAATTCAATAAAAGTAAATTATGTGGTAATTTAACACATATAAATAAATACAAAAATTCTGAATAATACAAAATGAAATCGAATTATACACTGAATTTATATATTACCTAAGATGATTTGTTTAAATATTCAAGAATAGTTAACATTTCAAAATATTTACACTTCACAATATGATAATTAAATAATAAAATATTTCAGTAGTGTACAGTCAATTTAAAAAGTTATCTATTCATGCTGAAATAGATTACCATATTATAGAAACTGGAAAGTGAATTATGAAACAATCCTATTTATATATTTAAATTTGATAAATAATAGTGGTGTCATCCAAAATTAGTAGGAAAATAATATTCACAAATTAGATAGAACTCTTTTTTCTTGATATGTAAAATAAAAATTTCAGATGAACTAAAGACCAGAACATATAAAATAAACCTAGAAAAAACTCCAGAAGACAAAAATTTGTAAGTACTAGAAGAAAATATAAATAAAATGGAATAATATCTAGTGACATTTTAATAATATTAAAAATGAAAATCATAAAGAACATGTGAAAATATTTTTCCAGCAATTTGTAAAATTTTATGTAACAATAAAGACTCATAATTTTTAGCAGGTAACAGTCTGGGAAGCAATATATCAACATAAACAATATTTATAAGAAAATTATATTGCAGTCAGCTTAGTCCCTGGTTCAGCTAGCTAGGTCTGAGTTCTTGTTCTATGGCCAAGAAGAATGAGGCACATGGACACTGGAGAGTGATTAGAGTAGGATTTGTTAAGCAAAATGATAGCTTTCAGCAAAGAAAGGGGACCTGAAATTGGGTTGCCAGAGATGGGGCTAAATTCTGGGTGATTTATGTGGCAAGAGCAAGGGATTCTTCTGTGGGTTATGCTCAAAATGGTGGGGGGGTGGTAATGTTCCCTTTTAAGGGTGTTGCCTCTGCACATGCCTGGGATTGGCCAGAGTGACTCTATCTGGTTATTACCCATGAGTGCCTAAGTGAAACCCATGGGAGGGTCTAAAACCACAATGCTAGTGTCCTGTTATCACAAATTCATAATGTGTGATCAAGATAATTCCTTAACAGTCCTTTCTGAGCAAAATGCTGGCATAAGGGAAAGTTCTTAACATTTCTTCCCATTAGCTACAGGTGCAGTGCAGATGCACCTTCTGAAGTAGTAATTCTAACTGCTGTTAGGGAAAAAGGGGAGATGACTACTCTGGCTTCTTTAAGCTGTGAGGGATTGTCATTTGTGTGGCAGTCAGGGGTCCTCCAGAGGGAGGTCTAGTGGGCCTTGGAAAAAGGACTGTTTCCCATGGGATTCCATCTGCATCACCATTTGAATTTTGATGGCCTCAAGGTGAGAAGAAACACATTTTACAAGGAGGTTTAATATGCAGGGTCCAAAAAGCAGGACCAAGATAACCATTACCAGGGTTCCTAACAAGGGGAGACAGCATGCCATTGAGAGAAGATATCCATTAATGGTATTCCATATTTTTCCGTGCATAGAGTTCTTAGCATCTCTTAACCATGTAGCTCTATGAAGTAGATGGTTAGCCCTAAATTCAACCTTTCCTGAAGAGTTAACATGGAAGCAACAAGAAGTGTTTACTATAGCATATACCCTTCATTTTTTTGCTAACAGTCTTTGAGCCAATTGAAAAGTTCTATCTTTTCCTAGGTAAAAGGATTGGTGAAAGATTTTTAAGAGCTGTCCATTGGCTGGTGTCTGGTAAATGAAGTTTGCTGTCCTCCAATTGTAGCTATTCCAAGGGCTAAAAAGCATATCCTTAAAAAGTGGCCCATTCTCTCTCTGCGGGAGAATACTGAGGTTTTATTTCTCTTATAGAATCCTTCCAGATTCAAGGGACCTCAAGTGTATTGAAACTCTGGACCCTTTTTGCTGCTGACTTAGATATTTGGTCTTCCAATCTATTTCCCTTGGCTATTTCATCTATCCCCTTTTGGTGACCTTTACAATGTATAAGTGTTACTTCACATAGAAGGAAACTGAAGACAATACTTTGTCAATTTCCTGATGGTATTTAATGGGAGACCCATTAGCTGTGAGGAAATATCTTTCTTTCCAGATATTGACATGGGTACAGAGGAATAGGACAGCATATGTAGAATCAGTATAAATATTAAGTGATTTCCCTTTACTTAATTCAAACACCCTTGTGAGAGTAATCAGCTCAGCTAGTTGAGCACTTGTGCCTGGGGAGAGAATCACACCCTCAATAATGTCACTCATGGTGACTACTGCATATCCTGTTTTATGGATTCTGTTCTACAAAATAACTTTTGTCCATAAATAGAATCCATTTGAGAGGTGAAGCCGGTTGGGCTTCTGGGTCATATGGGGACTTGGAGAACTTTTTCTGTCTAGCTAAAGGATTGTAAATGCACCAATCAGTGCTCTGTGTCTAGCTAAAGGTTTGTAAACACACCAATCAGCATTCTGTAAAAACACACCAATGAGTGCTCTGTGTCCAGCTAATTGGATGGGGACCTGGAGAACTTTTCTGTTTAGCTAAAGGATTGTCAATGCACCAATCAGCGCTCTGTGTCTAGCTAAAGGTTTGTAAACACACCAATCAGCACTGTGTAAAAACACACCAATCAGCGCTCTGTGTCTAGCTAAAGGTTTGTAAGTGCACCAATCAGCACTCTGTAAAAATGGACCAACCAGCATTCTGTAAAATGGACATATCAGCATTTTTTGGCGGGGTCAAATAAGGGGATAAAAGCTGGCCACCTGAGCCAGCAGCGGCAACCCACTTGGGTCCCCTTCCGTGCTGTGGAAGCTTTGTTCTTTCACACTTTGCAATAAGTCCTGCTGCTGCTCACTCTTTGGGTCTGCATTACCTTTATGAGCTGTAACACTCACTGCGAAGGTCTGCAGCTTCACTCCTGAAGTAGGCAAGACCACAAACCCACTGGAAGGAATAAACTCTGGACACATCTGAACATCTGAAGGAACAAACTCTGGACACACCAAATTTAAGAACTGTAACACTGCGAGTTTCCGTGGCTTCATTCTTGAAGTCAGAGAGACCAAGAATCCACTGGAAGGAACCAATTCCAGACACACATTCTAGGTTTTCTAAGGCAATTTCTTTGAGCTTCTTCCTGGGCACATAGATTTATACCACTATCTTTTCACTGTCATGCTCAGGCTCTCCAGCTTCCTCTGGGAGGTAGGTGGCTGGGTTTACACAGAGACAGGTTCTTAACTAGACTGTACATCCCTCTAACAGCAGAGCCTCAAATTTGAAGAGGTGGTTGTCTGTTAGTCAGAGATTCCCTTTAGAGAACATCAGTCCTGCCACATTATGGGGAATATAAACTGTTAAGTTATTCCCTGTGGTTAACTTAGTAGCCTCCGGCACCAGCAAGGCTACTGCGGCAACTACTCAGAGACAGGACAGCCATGCTTTAGCTACCAAATCAAGCTCCTTGCTTAGGTAGCCTATGGACTACTTGGCTGGACCTTGGGCCTGCGTTAGAACTCCCAGGGTCATTCCCTTCCTTTCTGGTACATAAAGCTTGAATGTCTTTTCTAAGGGAAGACTAAGGTCTGGTGCCTTAAGCAAGGCTTGCTTTGATTGGTTAAAGATCCCTTTAGCCTCTGATCTCCAAAGTATTGAGTGAGTCTTAGCTGCCTGAGTCTCCTTTATGAGGTGATATACAAGGTAAGCCATCTCACCATACCCAGGTATCCATAATCTGCAAAATCCTGTAATGCCCAAGAATCCCCTCAGCTGTTTGAGGGTTTGGGGGAGGAGAAAAGAAGAGATGGGCTTAATACTTTCTTTGTTGAGTGCTCTGATACCTTCTGAGAAGACTAGACCAAGGTACTTCACTACAGTTTGACAGAACTGAGACTTATATTTTGAAACCTTATATCCACTGTCAGCTAGAAATTTGAGAAGAGCCTTAGTGCCCTCCTGAGAGGGTTTCTTGGTTGGGGCACAGAGGAGAATGTCATCTACATATTGCAAAACTTTAACCTGAGGATGAAAAAACTCAGAGATCTCTTAACAAGGCCTGCCCAAGCAAGTACGAGCTGTCTCAGAATCCCTGAGGCAGCACCATCCAGGTTAACTGAATGGCTTGGTGGGAGACATCCTCAAATGCAAACAGGCATTGGGAGTCAGAGTGTAATGGTATGCAGAAAAAGACCTCCTTCAAGTCCAGGACTGTGAACCATTTAGTTTCCTCAGGTATTTGAGTTAGCAAACTATAGGATTTGGGAACCACAGGATGAATTGGAACCATAGCCTAATTAATGAAGCAGAGGTCTTGGACTAGTCCCCATTCCCTGCTGCGTTCCTGTAACCCCAACAAAAAACAAAAAACCCAAATAAAAAACACTTTTTTTTTCTTTCTGCTGTGACCCTCTCTGTATCCTCTGGGTCCCAGTGACCTTCATAGGTGCCACCAATGGATGGAAGCATTACCTTCATCCATGGATTCTGGGGGCTAGTTGCCATGTGTAATCATGCTTACCTGTCCTATTCCTTCGCTTTGGATTCTTTGCCATCCTAGCCTAGTTGCCTTTCTAGATTTCTATCTTGAGCCCCCAAAGAGACACTGGAATAGCTGAATTTGGGCCAAAAGCCTCAATGGAGGGGACCTTCTAAGTCAGTCCCTAAATTCTTTCTTCATTATGCAGTTCAGAGATTGGGCCAGAATAAGACATGCCAGAAAATGGGAAGGATTAATCTCCAGATATAGTTCCTCCTTTTTGTTTAAGTGCTATTGCACCTGGAGACAAAACAGATGTTTCTAAAGGACCTACGTGTCAGGCTGGTTCCTTTCCTTCTGTGGAGACAACATAGAAGCAAAGATCTGTCTGGCTAGGCTTTCTTCTTCCTCCCTATCGTAAGGTAATTTTTTTTTTTTTATTTTCAAATGGGGCAAGGGACATGGCCTCTGCTGAGTGGCCAGAGGGAGGTGTGTAATTGGAAAACTAAGAGTTTTGGGCAGAGGACTGATTGGGCTCCCTAAGGAAAGAAGTCCCATCTCATCAGGTGGCTTAATAGGGATGGAAATGTAAAGCATCTTTGTCTCCAAATACCTTTTTTTTGAGATGGAATTTCACTCTTATTGCCCAGGCTGGAGTGCAATGGTGTGATCTCGGCTCACTGCAACCTACCGAGTAGCTGGGATTACAGCCATGCACCACCATGCCTGACTAATTTTTGTGATTTTGGTAATTTTGTAATTTTAGTAGAATTTAGTAATTTTGTAAATTTTGTAATTTTTGTAAATTTAGTAAATTTGTAAATTTTGTAAATTTAGTAGAAATTTTAGTAGAAATTTAGTTTCTCCATGTTGGTCAGGCTTGTCTCAAATTCCTGACCTCAAGATATTCACCTGCCTTGGCCTGCCAAAGTGCTGGGATTATAGGCATGACCCACTGTGCCCGGCCATTCTTTTAATGCAGAGTTTGGAAAGAGAGGTTTGGGGCTTGATAGGCTGTCCCACAATATGCTTCCCAGCAGAAGAAAATTAATTTGTTTCACAGAGGGGCTGCTTAAATTTATTGGATTGTGCTGATTTTTCACATGGGGAAAGAAACAGGCCAAATGGAGAGGAGGGTATCTATTTGGGGTGAAATATCTTTCTATACTGTGTAATCTATAGACATCATAGGTAGAAAAAGAAGTCCTTAGACTGAAACCTTGACATCCCCCTGTCTCAAGGAAATCACATACATACAAAAAAAAACCCTTTGAGCTGCATTTCTGTTTGCTAAGGCACCTGCTGACTTTACTGAACAAAATTATATCTCCAGGCTGCAAAAGCACATGCAACTTTGCATACAAAGAAGAAATTGAAGCCATAACAGCTGCAAAATTAAAAAAAAAAAGAGAGAAAATATGATACGAAAAGCCTGGAAGTCCTGGTGCTGACACTGTAATGGGCTGTTGGGTACTGAAGTTAGTCTAGGGGAATTTGGGTAAGACTGTGTGGTAGCCTCATCCGGATACCCTCAGTTGCCACAGGACCTCCTTCCAGTTCCTTGGGATGGCTAGACCTCCATAAAGAGAAACTGGACTGGAATGCAGCCAACATTCTCAACACCCGAGGGCAATGGTGGATTGACAGAGTCCTCTCTAGCAAGCCTGTCCTCTGAGTCTTAAGTCTGGCAGATGTGCTATTTGCTCTAAAGTGGCTGATAGAGGCCTAGCATTTTATTTGATCTTGAAAAAAATCTGAGGACAAGAATCCTCGGAAATGAAAATAAAAAATTAGAAGTCTGCTCCTACTCACCCTTCCAATGATCCCAGATGAGATCCCAAAATGTTGTAGTCGCCTTAGTCCTTAGTTCAGCTGTGTCTGAGTTCTTGTGTCATGACCAAGAATAAGGCACATAGGCATCAGAGAATGAGTAGAGTAGGATTACTTAAGAAATAGGAAATCTTTCAGCACAGAGAGGGTGCTTGAGAGCAGGTTGCCAGAGATGGGGCTAAATTCTGGGTCTTTTATGTGGCAAGCAGAAGCAAGTCTTTTGTTGGTTCTGCCCAATATGGGAGGGGTAAAGTTTCCCCCAAAGGTGTTGCATCTGCACATGCCTGGGGTTGGCTAGAGTGACTTCATCTTGGTTAATACCAATGAGTGCCTAAGTGAAACCCATGGTAGGTGGGGCTAACAATCACAGTGTTCATGTCATATTAATAATATTTTAATGAGTTGGGTCAAGTTAAGAACATTTAGGCTGACTTATTGTACCTGTGCCTAAGTTGGGATCACCCCTTCTGAGCAAATCCTGACATAAGGAAAAATTTTTAACCCATTTCTTCCTGTTAGTTACAGAGGCAGTGCAGGTGTGGTCCCATGGGTATTTTTCCACTCCCAAGACCCTCCTTATCTGCCTAACCAACATCTAACTGCTTCCTCTCTCAATTATATTAACAGTTGTTAGAATTACCTCACAGTTGTTAGAATGACTATTGTAAATAAGCCACAGGTAAGTTTTGGCAAGGGTGTGATGTAAAGGGAACTCTTGCACCGGTTGGTTGTGATAGAAATTAGTATAAGCATTATAGAAAGTAGTATGGAGCTTCCTCAAAAAAATAATAGAATGACTATATGATGCAGCAAGCCTATTACTATGTACCCAAAGGAAATAAAATCAGTACATCAAAGATATATTTGTACTCTCATGTTCATTGCAGCATTATTTACAAATGCCAAGATATGGAATCAATTTATGAATAAAGCAAACCTATTATATATACATAATAGAACACTATTCAGCCATAACAAAAGAAGAAAATCCTGTCATTTGTGATAACCTGGATAAACCTTGATGATATTATATTGAGACAGTAAATTTAATAATGGAGTGTTGACTAGTAAGTGGGGGAATCAGTACCTATCCTGTATCATTTATTTGATAGTGTAAGTAAAAAAAAATTACTAATGTTAAAGAGGGAAATCTTTTTTTGATATTTAAGCTTGAAAAATCATGAAACATTACAAATAGAAACATACAGATGATTGTTTATTATTATATTGTTTGCAATATTAGACAATAGGAAATGTAATATTTGACCAACAATAGAGGAATGGTTTAGTAAGTGTAACATTACACTTCCACATACTATACATCTATTAAAGTAATGAATTAGGTCTAAGAATAATAGCATTGATAGATCTCCAGTGCTTCCTAGTCCCTCAACATTTAGATGTAATCAAGAAAAGTAAAAATAAGCAAAGCAGAAGTGACCAGAAAGGAGACTGGAAAACCATCAGTGTGTGATATTCTGGAAATCATATTAAAAAAATTCTAAGAATGATCAAATAAGCTGAAAACTGAAAATCAAACCTTAGATTTAGCAATATGACACTCGTTGCTGACCATAACACATTGATTTATTTTAGGAACTGGGTAGGAAAGTCTGAAGAAAGCACACTCAGGAATGAAAGCAGAGATTTAAAATCAGAATGAATAGTTATTGCCTAATAGAAATTTATTATAAAGTAGAGCATAAAATAGGTTGATATTTTGAGGGTAAACTACCATAACATTTTTTTTTCTTTTTCCTAATGTTGAAAAAATTATAGTTCATTGATATGCTTATGCATATATTGAATAGAGAAGGAAATTTACAGATGCCGGAGAGAGCAGGTTGAAATCCTTTACTTCATAAAGTAGGACAATGATAATGGTATCTAGTGCAAAGGGGAGGAGTAGCTTTGAACAAGAGCAAAAACAGTTTATCCACAATAGTAGAAGATATGTGGGAGCATATAAACACAGCATTTACTTCCCAAAATATATGAATGTAAATATTTTAACAATAAAGTCAATATTGCTTTGATTGTTGGATTAGCAATGTCAAAGGAGATGAGCTGGTGAAAGAAGGTAGTGGTGGGAGGCTGCTATACTTGCAATTAAGAGGAGATTGAAGGTATTAACAGTGAAAAAGTCTAGTTTTGATGTCAGAGGTGTAAAGGGTTTATGGAAGATTGAAAGGGACATTGAGTGAGAAGTCATAAAGGATGATTTAGTGGATTCTGAAGTAAATAAGATCTATGACGAAAATGGTGGAAAGAGTAATATTTGCCCTGTGACTAAAATCTCTAAGAAACGAGGGGGTGTGATTCAGTCACTTGTGAATGATGACAACAAGGAAAACTGGGTATTATCATCTAATAATCTGAGAGTTAAATGGGGTAGTTGGTGTATATGCACCTACAATTCAACAGTGCCACAGCAGAAGCAGAGTCTGCAATGTAGAGCCCAGCTTAACTTAAAGCAGGATAATGCTTAAAGATACATGAATACAGTTTATAATAGGATATCTTTTCTAAACTATAGGAGTTTTGTATGCTTCTCTTTATAAAAATAAAATCTGTTTAATTTAAAAGTTGGAATTAGGGACATTTTCTCTAAATGTCAGATATGTTTTTGAACACACACATTTGTAGAATATATGCATGTACACACATATAAGTCACATACATATATTTGAACATATAAATATTGACATCTATACTTTGTTACATAAATGCATATATATGTACCTCCTACATTTCAAGTGTTGGGCCAGTAACTACAAAAAGAGGGAAAAATTCATAATAAATGATTTTCACTCAAGATTATAATTTATTGGGAGACACTATTTTAAAATATATGAGTGAAATAAGTAAATAAATAATACAAATTTTCTAATAATAACACACAGGTTAGTTGGAGGAACACATATATAAGTAAATATGTGATAAAAATGAAGTTATCTGTACTACGGTAGGGCTGATAGAAACTTTATTATTCTATTTAGGCTGAAAGAAAGGAAGCAGTGGAAAAAAGTGAAAATTCAATTTATATGAAGAAGAGTATGTAAATGGTATCTTATAAAGCAGAAAATATAAAATTATATACACAGGGAAGAGGTATTAGCCATGTTGGTAATCATGGGAAAGGAAATAACAGCAAGCAGAGATACTTTGGGCCATCAAGAGAAGCGAGATAGAGATAGTTAATTTTTAGTAACCTCCATGTTCTACTTAAGTAATAAGCTTTGTAATCTCTAGGATTACACAAAATTTGCATAATTAATATCTTAAAGATTCAGGTGACCATAAATTACATCTAGCAGCTGTACAGTAAATAGTAAGTTGTGAGACTGGATATTATTTTCGCAGGACTGTTGAATCTCTAAATATATTTCCTTCTACGGGATAACTTACTATCCCAAATATAGCCATGAATCAGCAAAATTGCTAGATTCTACATACTGGATCATACTTAAGAATCAATGTGGGGCATTACAGAAACATGTAATTGAACCCATGCATGAAGACTAGATTCTAAGGTCAAGCATGATACAGAAACAAGGATCAATAAATTAGATCTTGATAATATATATAAATATAAATATATATGAATATTTATATATCAAATATAAATGTGAGTATATATGAATGTTAATGTATATTAAATAC
Organism: Gorilla gorilla gorilla; assembly: GCF_029281585.2. Classification (NCBI taxonomy): domain Eukaryota; kingdom Metazoa; phylum Chordata; class Mammalia; order Primates; family Hominidae; genus Gorilla; species Gorilla gorilla. The sequence continues at coordinate 67,490,061 of NC_073224.2, read as the reverse complement.
AAATATATATGTGTATACTTAAGACTAAAGCATGAATTTAATAAATCCAGAAATAATAGTAATGAAATTATTCTTTACCTTTAATATTATCTTTATTTATAAAGTTATTATATGCAATATATATATTTACAGTACACCAAAGTTTTAACATTTTTAATGTTGAGTTCAGTTAAGTTTAACTAATAATGGTAATGCCAATCAAAGTAAAATTATGGGCTACACGGCATGCAAGAGCATGAAATATAATTTCTTTGCTAAAGGTAAAAATTCAAAGAGATTTGGCATAATTGTAAAGCTTGTGTAAAGCTTATGTCCAATCCCCTCTATTCCCATGAAATTGGCAGACATTATGAATTTAATTTTCATTGCTCCCTTCGGTGCTTTGTTGGAGATATGAACAAGTTATGAATTTAGTAAAACTAGTGTGAGCAGCAGGAACTTAATCAATTTACTGTATACATTTTTCTCTCTGTGCTCATTTCTTTTCCTACTCTCAGCTTTAAATACAGACATTTCACACATTCCATTTTGTTGTTAAGCTATTTAACCTAACAGTCTCACCATTTAAGAAAATAATTACATGTTTGAATTACATTGCCTCATTGAAGGGATCAGGCTAGTTTTCTGTAGATTTTTCTACACTTTGGATTTGTCTGACTGTTTCTAAAAAATGTAACTAAATTTAAGTTAAACATCCCTGGTGAACTCCACATAGGTAAAATACTGCATTCTACATATTATATCATACCGGGACACACATAAAATGACCACTTCCCACTTACTGGTGCTAGGATTTATCAGCTGGTTAAGGTAGTGACTGCCTTTGTAAATGTACTTTCACCAGCCCCACCACTTGAATTTGCTGGCAATCTGTAAAGTGATGTTTTGGCATCTTATAAATTGCCTGTTTTTCAATTATTCTTTACTTAATGGGTTTAGCAGTCATGATGACTCTTAATTCTATAATTACATAAAAATTGCAAAATGAAAGTTTCCTAATTTCATCATTAATTTTATAACTATTAGCTAGAGCTCTGTTAAGAGTTTTCTTTTACACAGTGGAGATGTATAGTTTCAACTAGAAACAAAAGATAAATGCTAAATGATTGTTCTTTAATTTAAATTTACGTAAGTTTATTAAGGGTATTTTTGTATAATGAGACAAACTTCTTATATTTAAAGTGTTTGACTTAAAGTTGTTTTTTTTTTAATTTTAGTGCCAGGGCATGTTTTGAATTCTGTGGTCCATAAACTACTGGAAAGTTTTATGGAAATCTCTGCTAGGGCAATCTTCCAAGAAATTACAGTCTTGTCATCAGCTGAACTCTTTAAAACTATGCAAACTCCTCATCAGCAGAGGAGTCAAGAAGGCCTTTCAGAATTGGAAACTGATGCTAAAATAATGAGCCATTATTCCTAAAATATAAAAATATAGCCTCATTACTGGAAAGATTTTGTTGTGATTTTCAGTGTGTTACTAGTCATGTGACTTGAAAGAGTTACCTAAAAACTTTCTAGAGCTAATTTTATATCTGCATATAATAATAAAATCACTTACCTCATAGAGCTGCTAGCCAAAAACATATGTTATTATGTAGTATTTTGAAATTACATATTTTATACAATAGAATATTATATACACACATGTATATTAAACTTGTTTACTGCTGAGAATGTAAAGAAAAACAACTTTGAAAGTGGTTTGGTAGTATTCACTAAAGCTTAATGTATGCACACCTTAGAACTCCACAATTAAACTCCTAGGTATATAGTCATCAGAAAGACATGTATATTTACAATAAAATATGTATAAGCATACTAACATTAGTACTATTCATGATAGTCATAAATTAGAAATTAAACAAATGCTCACGAGCACCAGAATAAATAAATAAATCATGTTATATTCACGAAGGAAACATTACATAGAAAAATGAAGTAGTTACAATTTTACTGAATTATATGGGAAAAGCTCACAAATAGAAGGAAAGGTTTAAAACACAACAGGACACATAAGGTATAATCCATTTTATATAAATTTTTAAAACAGTAATATCTATGGTGGAAGAAGTTTATCCCTTCTGATGCCATGACTGAAAAGTGGCACAACGGCCAATTCTGAATTCGAGTTAGGCTTAGGGTTATATTTAGGGTCAGATTCAGCTTCTTGACTGAGGGATTTTAAAAAATTAATCACAAGTGTGTTCACTTTTTAAAAATTAACCAAGCTCTACAAACATTGAACTTTTTTGCGTGTATTGTGTACTTTGAAAAAAAGTGTTAAAAACTTTGTATAAAATGTCTAATGGTGTTTGACACATAGAAGAAACCTTGTAAAGTTTGCACATTTTTCACTTTCTTATAAATAATGAAGCTAAGACAAAGATAAACAGATGATCTCTTTGGCCAGAGCTTTATTACTTTTTGGAACACAGTTGGTTTGATTTTGCTAGCCCTTTTGTGTTTAAAAAACAAAATGTAATTTACTGATATACTCTTTCAGTTTGATTTTCTATAGACAAATCTCACAAATAATGTTAAAATGTAGAACACTGATTTTGCAACTCAGAAATAACATTTAAAATACAGGCAGTATTTCATCCTTTCTATCACCTACTCTAATGAGTTATCTGGCACGAAACAGATTGGTTTTGAATTTTTTAAATTTTTTTTGTCAAATTTTAAAAGTTGTGTTATGTTTTCAGCTTTTAAAGGGTTTAAATTGCAGTTGTCCTCCTCAACAAAGTGTGGTTAAAATTCATGACTAATATAAAAATATAACCTGTGCTAATTTAAAATGAGATCTGTAAATTTTATTTGTAGATGTGATTAATGTAGAGGGATTTATATAATAATCACTCTTCTAAAAATGCATATACATAGGTGAAACCACTGATTGTTCCTATTTAAATACACATACATGATGATATACATTTGGAATGCAAATATAAATATTAGTAAACTTAAATAATAGTGATATTTTATATATTATATATATACACTTCATTATTATTCATAGAAATCAAATACTTTTGATATTTTAATTCCTATTGGAGTAGGTTTATATAATATTCACATAATTAGGTTTAAAAATTGTGTTTTTCTAATTCGTAGGATGCAAATAAACATTAGTCCTTCTGTTACTGGACTAATGTGTTACCGAATGAAATTAATTTTTTAAAAGATTTAGAGAGGTTATAAAAAATATTCAAAGGTAGATTTTCTAGAAACATGTTTATTTGACTTAGGTTTTATGTAATCAGAAATAAGAGGATGGATAATAACAAAAAAAATGAGCTTTTAAATATCCACTGCCACTATTTCCTTATGGAATGAATATGGATACATAATTTCATTACATAAATATAGACTATCTGTGTAGACTATTATATTTAAAAATATTCTATAGAACACAGAAAGTATGGGTATTTTTCGGCATACGTTTTCGAAGGCACAAGTAAACCAATTGGGGGCAGATTTAAATTAAGAGAAAACACAAAAATTAGACCCCTTGAAATAATGCATTTTGTTTTCCAAGGCTCTAGCAATTTTAATTACTAATATTTGATATTGACTCAATTTTACACTAATCACTATGCTATTTAACTTATGACTTGGCACTGTGTATTACTGTGTGCTGTTTAAATGTCACATAATCTAATCAAACTGTGTGTAAATTTGGTCCCTTGTGTGAGCAAAAAGTAAACTATTAGTGAAAAAACTTCTTATGTATTTCAGATTTTCTGCTTTACCATGTTTACCAATCACAGATGCTTGATTTTAAATATTCATCAACATGAAGAACATCCATTATAAATGATCTCCAAGAGAGATTAGGATGAAAAGTAGTGAAGTACTTAATGGTAAGACAATGGAGATATTAAAAATTATCCTTCAAATGAAGATAATAAGAATTACAGTACTTTACTAAAGTTAACTGACAGATTATTGGGATCAATTCTGGTAGATAATTTATAATCCATTTTTGTTTATTCTAGAATTATTTCTACAATAAAATTGAAAGGATTCAATTCATTTTTATCCTTGAAATTGGCATAATAAAAGGAAAACATTCTATAAAGCACTGGATATAAAAATTCTTACAAATTATATCAATCTATTTTTTTCTAGAAGCCTTCTCTTATAGTGACATATATATCTTATAATTAGGTGCCATTTAAACTGCTATTTGACACAACTGTTTAAAATTTTTCACTAATTTTCTAAAATGTATATTTTGAAAATTTGACAATCTACTAAATTACTGAAAAGTTTGCCTTTATACGTCTTTGATTTTTCTTTTCCTCATATCACAAACTTTTTTTTCTTTCTTTCTTTACTTACTTATTTATTTTCTGAGATGGAGTTTCACTCTTGTTGCCCAGGCTGGAGTGCAATGGCGTGATCTTGGTTCACTGCAACCTCCGCCTCCCGGGTTCAAGCAATTCTCCTGCCTTCGCCTCCAGAGTAGATGGAATTACATGCCCCCACCACCATGCGCAGCTAATTTTTGAATATCAGTAGTGGCGGGGTTTCACCATGTTGGCCGGGCTGGTCTCGAACTCCTCACCTCAGGTGATTCACCCACCTCGGCCTCCCAAACTGTTGGGATTACAGGCGTGAGCCACCCCACCGTGCTCGGCCTCATATCACAACTTTTATTAAAATGATTGAGTACCTGATCTCTCTTCTTTCATTTTTTGTGGCTTAAAATCATTTATTTAACAGCAATTACAGTGGCTTGTTAAGACATAAATTGTTCTTTTTACCCTATTAAAGTTATTTAATAGAGTAGTGGGTATTTTTCTCTTTAATTTGTTTCTTTATTATAATTATTGGTATCATTAATTTATTTACATTAAGTATTTGATGCCATTCCCTGTGTGTTATGAGGCAGAGCTTGCCTAACACTGCTCAGTCTGAAAATGTCAGGTCCTCTCTTCTAGTCTTTCTTGCTTTTATTGCAGCACTATTCCTAATAGTCAAGATATGGAATCAGCCTAAGTCTCCATTAATGAATAAATATATAAAGAAAATGTGGTATATATACACAATAGAATATTATTCAGCCATAACAAAATGAAACGCTGGCATTTTCAGCAATATGGGATGAACTGGAAGACATTAAATTAAGTGAAAAAAGGCACAGAAACACAAATATTTCTTGTTCTCACTCATATGCAGGAGCTGAAAAAAAAAACGACCTCATGGAGATAGAGACTGAATGGTGGTTACCAGAGGCTGGGAAGAGGAGAGGAGAGGGAGTAATGAAGAGAGGTTGGTTAATGGATACAAAATACAGTTAGATTGAAGGAGTAAGTTCTAGCGTTCAATAGTAGAGTAGGGAGACTGTTTTTCCAAATAGCTAGAAGAGAAAATTTAGGAGACTCCCAACACAAATAAATGGTAAATATCTGAGGTGATGAATATCCCTTCTACACTGATTTGATCATTACACATTGTATGTATATATCAAAATATCACATGTACCACAAAAATATGTACAGTGACTGTATCAAGAAAAAAAGAAAAAATTAATGTAGAATCAACCTAGGCTATCCTAATTAGATGCGTCATTGTCTATTCATATGAGACTATAAACTATAAATGAAAGAACTAATCTGTCTTGTTTACTGTTTACATTGATCGAATGCGTGAGTGAATAAAGAGAAATATATTCTTTACAGGTAAAGCTTAGTCTTATTCAAAATGATATCTGATTTTTTACAAGTGTATTACTATGTCAAAGCTCGCCTGATTATTTTCATGTCTTTGAAATGTGCATATTAAATAAATATAATGGGAAGTTATTTTAAAATGTATAAGTAACCCAGCTTTTATTTCCCAAAATTAAAGTTTATGAAGGCTGAACTTTCTTATATAATCTTTAATTTGTTTTAGCAATAACATTTATCCTACAACACTATCTTTACAAAATATGAATTTTAAAAGAAATTTAGAAGGTAGAAATAAAATAGTTTAATGTATAATTATTTTACTACTAATAATGCAGGACTCATTAAACAACCTACAAATGTTGACATTGATTTCTCAATTTAGTAACCTTGCTGTAAGCTATTTGTTTTCAACTTCAGCTTTTATTTTAGATACAAAATGTACACGTGCAGATTTGTTGCATGAGTATATTGTACCCAGATAGTGAGCATAGCACTCAATAAGCAGTTTTACAACCCACATCCTCCTCACTACCTCACCCCTTTGGTAGTCTGTAGTGTCTACTATTCTCATATTTATGTCCATGTGTGCTCTAGGTTTAACTCCCTCTTGTAAGTGAGAATTTGTGATATTTGGTTTTCTCTTCTTGCATTACTTCATTTAGGATCATAGCTTGCAGCACATTCCATGTTACTGCAAAGGAAATGATTTCATTTTTCATGGCTATGTAGCATAGTATTCCATGGTGTATATGTACCACACTGTCTTTGTCCAATTTACCATTGATGGGCACCTAGGTTGATTATATGCCTTTGCTATTGTGAATACCACTGCAGTGAATATAGCAGTGCATATGTCTTTTTGATATATTAATCTACTTTCTTTTGGGTATATATCCAGTAATACAATTGATGGGTCAAATGGTATCTCTGTTTAAGTTCTTTGAGAAATTTCCAAACTGCTTTTCACAGTGGCTGAACTAGTTTACATTCTAATCAAGAGTGTATAAACATTACGTTTTCTCCTCAACCTTGCCAACATCTGTTATGTTGGAAGTTTGAATAATAGCCATTCTGACTGGAGTGATCTAATCTTTAATTGTGGTTTTGATTTGCATTTTTCTGATTATTAGTGATGATTAGCATTGTGTCCATATTGCTTTTTAGCTGTGTGTATGTCTTCTTTCAAGAAGTGTCTGTTCATGTATTTTGCCTGTTTTTAAATGGGGTTGTTTGTTGCTTGTTAATTTGCAGCTATTTTTATTGTTAATATGATAGCAATTCTTTTTTAGAAATATGTTCATAAAAGATAGGTTAATTTATTGAAGTTTTCACACTAAAAAAGTCTTATTATCCTCCATATCAGCTCCAGTTAATCAAAATTCTAATATAAATGTATACTCTGTGTGAGCAACCTGAAATATTGCCAAGGAGTAATTACAATATAGATTTACAACAGTTAAAGCTTTAAATACTGATAATGTTTTGTTTACATTAAACATATATAATTCATATTCCAATACATTTGCAATAAAAAATTAATTGGCATTTAAATTTTTTATTTTATAACAATTTTTTAAATAAAAGTCATATATCATAAAACATTTTTAAAGTGTATCATTTATGGTTTTTATATGTTCCAAAAGATGTCTACCAGCACTCAATCTAACATTTTTATCACCCAAAATGAAACTTCATAATCATTATCAGTCACACCGCATTTCACTAGACCTCAGCTCTAGGCAACCACCAATAAAGTTTCAGTCTTTATGAATTTGTCCTTACTAGAAATTGCGTTTAAATGAAAAAAAAATTTGGCTTCTTTCACTTGATATAATGTTTTCAGGGTCATCCAGATTGTAACATACATCAGTACTTTATTCCTTTGCGTGGCCAAATAATACCTTGTTTATATATTCACTAGTTGGTGGACATTTGGTTGGCTTTCACAGTTTGGCTATTATGAATAATTCTGGTATAAACACCAGTATCTAAGATCTCGTGTGGACCTATGTTTTCATTTTCCTTATGTGTAATATATATTGAAATGCTGAATTGCTGGATCATATGGCAACTCCATGTTTAACGTTTTGAGAAACCAACAAACTGTCAGCTGAATACTTTGCATTTCCACTAGCAGAGTATGAGGGTTTCAGTTTCTCCACGTCTTTATCACCACTTGTTATTCTTGTTTTTTTTTTTTAATTTAGTAATCCTTAACAGTGTGAAGTGATATCTTATTATGTTTTCAATTTTTATTCTTTAATAATTAAAGATATTGAGCACATTTTAATGCTCTTGTCATTTATATGTCTTCCTTGGAGAAAAGTTATTTCAAGTTATTTTCCTGGTGGCCCATTTTCTAATTGGGTTATGTGGGTTTTCATGCTTATGTTGTCAGACTTTTTATATGTCCTGGATATAAACTTTTTATCAGGTACATGGATTGCAAATATTTTCTCCCACTCAATGGATTGTTTTCTCACTTTGTTGATTTTGCTTTTTGAACAACAAATCTTTTCTTCTCCTTCTTCTTTTTTTTTTTTTTTTTTGTATGATGGAATCTCACTCTGTCACCCAGGCTGGGGTGCAGTGGCACAATCTCGGCTCACGGCAGCCTTCGCCTCCCGGGTTCCAGCCATTCTCCCGAGTAGCTGGGACTACAGATGTGTGCCACCACGCCCGGACTAATTATTTTGTATTTTTAGTAGAGATGGGGTTTCACCATTTTGGCCAGGCTGGTCTCAAACTCCTGTCCTCAGGTGATCCGCTGGGATTACAGGCATGAGCCACCATGCCTGGCACAACAAACCTTTTTAATTTCCATGAAATCTAACCTGTCTGTATTTTTTTTGTAATTTTGTTGCCTGTGCTTTTGGGGTTGTGTCTCAAAAAATCATTGACTACAGTGTCTTCAGATTTCCCTGTTTTTTCTTCTGTGACTTTTACAATGTCAGCTCTTACATTTTGGTCTGTGGTTCATTTTGAGTTAATATTTGTATACGGGTGAAGTAGAGGTGTAACTTCATTGTTTCGTGTATGTATACCTACTTGCCCTAACATCATTTTTTGAGAAAACAAGTCTTTCCTTGTTGAATTTCATAGAACTCTTGTAAAAATCAAATGACATTAGATATAAGGATTTATTTTTCTATTCTCAATTACATGGAATTGATCTATTTGTTTTCTTTTTCTTAGAACTCTGCTGTCTTGATTAGTAGAGCTTGGTAGTAAGTTTTGATATTGGTAAGTGTGAATCCTCCAAATTAATTCTTTTTAAAAATTGTTTCCACTATTCTAGGTCTCTTGTACTTCAATATGAATTTCAGAACCGTCATATCAGTTTTAATTTAAAGAACCAGAGATGAGATTTTGGCAGGGATATCATTGAATCTACACCTCAGTTTCAGAGGACAGTTAATAGTCTAACAATATTAAACCTTTTATCAATGAGTATATTTTCCCATTTAAATAAATTTTTGAAATGAATTTTTATTTATAATTGACAAATAATAATTTTACATATTTATGGGGTACCATGTGATGTTTCAATTCATGTATATATACATTGTGAAATGATCAAATCAAGGTAATTAGCATATTCATCAGTTTAAACATTTATTATTTTTTGTGATGGTAACATTCAAAATCTTATCTTCTAGCAATCCTGAAGTATACAGTACATTTTTATTTGCTATAATCATTCTACTGTGTGATAGAATACCAATCTTTTTCTTCCTGCCTAACCGTGACCTTGGACACATTGAACAACTCCATGTTCCCTCATCCTCTTTAGCCTCCTCAGCCTCTCAGCCTCTAGTAACAATTCTTATACTCTCTACTATTAAATCAATGTTTTAAGATTTCTTTATGACTAAAATCATATGGTGTTTGTCTTTCTATACTTAAGGTAAATAAAGTTTTCCAGGTTCATCCAAGTGGCAGAATTGCATTCTGATTCATGACTTAATACCATCATACATATTTCGCATTTTCTTTATCCATTTTTCTGTAGATGTGGATTTAGGTTGATCCCATATTTTGGCTTATTGAGAATAGCTCTGCAATAAACATGGTAATACAGGTATCTATTTAACATACTGATTTCATTTCCTTTGGATATATACCCTATAATGAGATTGTTGGATCATATGGTAGTTAAATTTTACTCTTTGAGGAATCTACATATTGTTGTTCACAGTGGTTTTACTAATTTACATTTCCAAAAACTGTGTGAGTTCTTCTTTCTCTACATTCTCTCCAGTATTTATTATTTTATAACTTTTTAAGCCATTCTAACTGGAATAAGGCGATACCTCATTGTGGTTGTGATGTGCACTGAAGTGGAGCATGCGTTTTCACCTATCTCAGGGCCATTCACAGTTTGGTTTGTAAATACTTTTTCGCATTCTGTGGGTTGTCCCTTTATTCTATTGATTGCCTCCTTTGCTGTGCAGAAGCCTTTTTGTTTGATGTAATTACATTTGTCTGTTTTTTCTTTGTCTGTGCTTTTGAGGTCAATTTAAAAAAATCCTTGCCCTGTCCAGTATCATAACATATTTCTCCTATGTTTCATTCTAGTATTTTCATAGTTTGTGGCTTGCAGTTAAATTTTTCATCCAGTTTGAGTTGATTTCTGTATATGGCAAATGATAGGGGTCTAAATTCATTCTTTAGCATGTGAGTATCCAGTTTTCCCAGCGCAATTTATTGAAGAGATTGTCCTTCCCAAAAGTGTGCTGTTAGTGTCTTTCTTCAAAATTAGTGTACTGTAAATGCATGAATTTATTTTTACTTATCTGTTATATTTCCTTGTCCTATGTATTTTTTTTTCTAGGACCATGTGGCTTTGGTTACTATTTCTTGGTAGTATATTTTTAAACCAGGTAGTGTGATGACTCCACTTTTTTTTCTTTTTGATCAATATTTCTTTGTCTATATGACCTTTACGTTTTCACCTCGAATTTAGGATTGGTTTATCTATTTCTGTGAAGAATGTAATTGAATCTGTAGATTGTGTTGGGTGACATGGGCAATTTAACCATAATAATTCTTTCAGTTTATAAAAAATAGGGTATCTTTCTATTTATTGTGTCCTCTTTAATATCCTAAAACAACCTTTTTCAGTTTTCATTGTAAGATCTTTTACCTCCTTGGTTAAATTTATTCCTATTTTTTTTTGTAGCTACTGTAATTAAATATCTTTTTGACTTCTTTCTCTGGTAGTTCACTATTGACTGGTGCATGGAAATGGTACTGATTTTTGTATTTTGATTTTGTATCATGCAGTATTACTAAATTCACTTGTTACTAAACAAGGTGAACCATAGGGAAAGTTGTTCCATAACTTTCTGTTGATTTTTGGTAGAGTCAGTAGGGATTTCTGTACACATGATCATGTCACTGGCAAACAAAGACTATCTGACTTCTTCATTTCCAGTTTGGATGTCTTTCATTACTTTCTCTTGCCTAATTGCTCTGGCTAGGACTTCCAGTACTATGATGAACAAAAGTGGTAAGGCTGGGTGCGGTGGCTCATGCCTGTAATTCCAGAACTTTGAGAGGCTGAGGCAAGCAGATCACTTGAGGTCAGGAGTTCAAGACAAGCCTGGCCAACATGGTGAAACCTTGTCTCTACTAAAGATACAAAAAGTAGCCTGGTGTGGTGGCAAGTGCCTGTAATCCCAGCTACTCGGGAGGCTGAGGCAAGAGAATCCCTTGAACTCAGATGGCAAAGGTTGCAGTGAGCCAAGATCCCACCACTGCACTCCAGCCTGGGCAACAGAGCAAGACTCTATTTAAAAAAAAAAAAAAAAAGTGATAAAAGTGGCCAAGCTTGTCTTCTTCCAGACCTTACAGGAAGAAGTTTTAACTTCTCGCCATTCGTTATGATGGTAGGTTTGGGTTTACAATATATGGCCTTGATTGTGTTGAAATATGTTCCTTCTCTACCCATTTTCTTAAGAGATTTTTACCGTAAAAGGGTGTTGAATTTTATTGAATGTTTTTTCAGCATCTAATGAAGTGATTATATCTTTTTGTCTTTAATTATTTTAATGTGATATATCACATTTATTGATTTGTTTGTATTGAACCATCCTTGTATTCCTGGAATAAATTCTACTTGATGATGGTGAATGATTTTTTACTGTGTTGTCAAATGCAGTTTGTAAGTACTTTGTTGAGTATATTATGCATCTATATTCATGTGGGATATTTGTCTGTAAGTTTTCATTTCAGTTGTGTCTTTGTCTGGCTTTTCTATCATGGTAATGCTGGCCTCATAGAATGGGTTTCTTATTGCATGTTAGCATCCTTTTCTTTCAGATTAAAGAACTCTCTTTAGCATTTCTTGTAAAACTGGTTTAGTAGCTATAAATTTTCTCAGCTTTAATTGTCTGGGAAATACTTTATCTCTCCTTCATGTTTGAAGGATAAATTTGTCGGGTCCAGTATTTTTCATCGGCAATTTTTTTTTCTTTGAATATGTCATCCCACTTCCTCCATGCCTGTATGAATTTTGCTGAGAAGTCTGCTTCCTGACTCATTGACGGCCCTCTATATGTCACTTGATTCCCTTCTCTTGTTGCTTATGGTGTTATCTTTTTGTCCTTGACATTTGGAATTTGATTATTATATGCCTTGGTTTAGAATTATTTGGCGTGAATCTACTTGGTAATCTTTGCACTTCTTGTATTTGGATATTTATCTTTCTCTAGATTTGAAAAGGTTTCCATTATTATTTATTTGAATAAGATTTCCGCCTCTTTCTCTACTTTCTTTTGAAGACCTATGACCTACATTCCTCTTCTGGTATTATCTCATAGACCTTCTATGCCTTCTTCATTGTTTTTTGTTCTGAGTCTTTTTTCTCCTACTGTGTATTTCAATGGCCTGTTTGTGAGCTCGCTGATTCTTTTTTCTGTTTGATCATTTCTGCTGTTGAGACCTTATGCTATTTTTTAGTTCATCCATTATATTTATCAGCTTCAGAATTTCTGTATTTTTAACATTATTTTGATCTCTTCTAAAAATTTATTTGATGCATTTTTTAATTGTTTCTCTGTTTTTTATTGAAGTTCACTGAGTTTCAGTGAACTTGTATAATTACAAGTAATTGTATTATACAAGTAATATATACAAGTAATTATACAAGTAATATATACAAGTAATATATACAAGTAATATATACAAGTAATTATACAAGTAATTGTATAATTACAATTCACCATTGTAATTATAGAAAATAGTAACCAAAATTAATAGGTAAATCTTTTAAATTTTTGATATATAAGATTTTATTTAGCTAATGCATGTACAATTATTAATAAAGTTATTTTATTCCCTTAATATTTCATATAAATACAAGATAAAGTAAGGTGTCCACCTCATTTCTCAATTTCTCATCAAAATTCAAGTGAAAAATAGCTTTTTGCTTGTAACTATAATCTAAGAAATAATGCTTATACTTTGCTGTTTTGAATGTAAGATAGACTGGAAAAGCAGAGGCCTATTTTTTTTTCTAAATGTATTATAAACAATTATACTTGTCTTAAGTTTATGTCATAACATTACTTCATAGGAGCATATCTCAAGTTCACATTTTAAAAGTTATTTCTTGTAATATACAGTAATTTTAATTTCTAAGGTCAAATGTAAGTAACTTTGGAGATAACAATGTTGAAGAAAATAAACTTTTCCTTTTAAATAAATCATTTCCCCAAAGTAGATATCACTATTTTTAAAGTGCCTAAACCACAAGTATATTATAAATGAAGAGATGTCATTCTAGTAATTGTTTTTACCCAATACTTATGTCTTTTTTAAGCCTTTGGTGTAGGTAGAAGCATGGTTTAACTTCATAAGTATATGAAACAACTTCATATAAATTTTATACCAATTTTAGTTGTATAAAATATCTTTGCTAGTTTAAATTAATAAGATGCTTTCTTCTACTAACTACTTAAAATACAACTTTTTCTAGGCACTTGAATTAGAATCAATATTTACTTACTTGTGAATAACAAGCTGATGTTTTTACTACCTTATGGAAGCATATTTTCATTAAGCTTTAGTCAATTATGATATCATAGTCATTGAATGATAACAAGTAGCTTTCACCCAAGGTTCCACATCACTGAAATAGTTTGCATCCAACATTATGTCATAGACTTTACCATTTTTCCATAAGATAATTTATTTTTTAAGTGACCTTAGGAACTTTTTAACTGTAAATCTATATTTGCAACATCAAAAACAGCTGATTATTCAGCCAGTGAAAATCTACTCTATAGCATGATTCACAGAGAAGGAATTAAATCACGAATACCAAAAATAAAAAAAAAAAATCTTGTCCTAACATTGTGATAATAATTATTATTTATTTAATCTAGTCATTTTTAATGCAAATTATTTTCCTGCCATTGTTGTGGTCTACTTAGTGTTGGGCATACTTTCTTTTTTCATTTTACTTTAAAATTGGAGACATTTTACTTATTACAAAATCTTCATAAACAATAGAATATTTGACCATTAAGTTAAGGACACCTCATTTTGTTAGTGTTGAAATTATGTAACAGAATTAGCAAGTAAACCTAGCTTTGAAATGTTTGATAGTAATTAAGCTACTATAAGACACATACTGTGTGCTGCTTGTTTTTTAGTTTCATAGCCCTTTGAAAAATGTGTTTAGTGAGCATACGTCATGGATTGTGAAATGAATTGTAGGGATTATAAAAATGTCTCAATTCAAGGTTTCTATTTGTAAAATGATACAAAAATGGACATTAGTAACTATATTTCAAAATAAAATTAAATCACAAAAAAATGGACTAAAATAAATAGGAATTTTTTGAAATACAGGCTAGGTTTGTGAGAGCTTATGTATATAATTTAAAAAATAAAGGAGGAAATTTTAATAATGTGTGCCTTGGAATTCAGGTGGGATTTGGACAAGAGGTTATCAGAGAGAAAATGGGCTGTTGCAAGCTGGAAAGAATAGGGAATAGAATGAGTTAAGCATATTAAAGACAGACATTGAATTTTCATAAGGAAAAACATAAGAAAAGCTTGCATAGTTCAATAATTTAGAAAATGATGTTCAAAAATATAGGTGGAGTCATGCACCACCTTGAAAAATGCACAAGAGATTTTAATATAGAAAGTGACGAATGGTTAGATTAAACGTGTCAGTTGAGTCACTGCTTTGTGCCAAACATTTTATTAGGTTCAGAATTTGATTGATGAATAAAAAAATCCATACTCTCACAGGGATGAAAATCTAAACCATGTGCTAAGGAAGTAAATTCTCAATTACAAAACAGCAGGATAAATTCTATACCAAAATTAGGTACTAGTTGCTAAGGAACCAAATAAAGTGCCTATCTCCTAACTAGGACTTGAGTATATATGGCTACATGCTATCAGTATTTTTATTAATTTTGCATGCTATAATCTGTCTTCACTGCTGTATTTTCTGACCATTAATATCTGGATCTTATTTTACTTTTAGTAAATAACAATAAATATCAGTGTCTAGTATACAATAAATGTTCTCTCTATATAAAGGATATTAGTGATTATAAGAGATTAGGGAAGAAGAAAAAAGATATATAATGAATTATATAGGATTTGAAACATTATTAAATACATAAAAACTGTACTGAATGCTTTCTACTATTTTGTAGTAATTTAGTAATATTTTAAAATTTGTTTACCTGTTTATCCATCCATACACACACAGAGTATATATGTGTATGTGTGTGTATATGCATGGGTGTGTGCACATATGAAAGCCATGCAAGTATACTACTCTATTCACACACACCCTATTTCATTCATTTATTCATTCATTCAGTGAATCAATGATTTATTGAAATAGAGTGTGCATCTAAAAGGTTATTAGGAGATACAAAAGGAACAGTGTCTGTCACTAAAGTACTAAGAATTTAGCTGGGAATATAGACACATAAATAAATGAGTATATCTGTTACAAATGCCAAATATGATTGAAATATGCACAAACTGTCAGGGGAACAAATATGGGAAATCACAGTAGATTAACAAACGCACACAAATTATCTGAAACTAAGGCAACAAAAATATGGTCTATATTATTATCAGATATGTGTATGTGTGTGTATATTTGGAATGACGATTTTATTATCTACTACTATCAATAAAGTATTTACCAATTTTTATTCTACTAATTTCATTATGACTACAATTAGCTTAATACTCACTAATTTTTGTATTTTTAAAATTTAGAATGGTTTTAGATTTACAAAAATAAAGATGAAGATAGTACTGATGGTGCTCATATGCTCTGCATCCAGGTTCCCCTGTTGTTGTATCAGTATGGTATACTGGTTAGAATTAATAAACAGATGTTGGCACAGTATTATCTATTTTTTTTCAAATTTCCTTAGTTCCCACCTGATGTCCTTTTTTCTATTTCATTGTCCCATTAAGAATACCATGTTAAATTTTACTGCACTATCTGTGGGTTTCTTGTGATTTTAACAGTGTCCCAGACTTTCCTTGTATTTGACTATTGAAAGTTGGGAGTAGTAGTGGTCAGGTATTCTTCTCCATTGGGGTTTTTCTGATGTTATTCTCATGATTGGGCTGGTGTCTTAGTCCATTTGTGTTGCTGTGAAACATAACTGAGGCTTCGTAACTTATAAAGAAAAAAATTATTCAACTCTTGGTACTGCGGGCTGTACAAGAGACACAGCACCAGCACCTGCTTCTGATGAGGGCCTCAAGCTGCTTCCACTCACAGCAGAAGGCAAAGAGGAGCAATCATATGCAGAGATCACATGGTGAGAGAGCAAGCAAGAGGTGAAGAGGGGAGATGCCAGGCTCTTTTAAACAACCAACTCCTGTGGGAACTAATACAGTGAGAACTCTCCCCACCTACCAAGAATGGCATTAATCTATTCATGAGGGATCTGCCCCCATGACCCAAACACCTCCTATTAGGCCCCACCTCCAATCGTGGGGATCAAATATCCACATAAGGTTTGGGGAGGGGACAGACATCCAAATGATAGCAGCTGGGTTATATGTGTTGAGGATGGAAACACAGAAAAAGTTTCATTCTCATCACAGCATATCAAGAGTATGTACTATCAACATGACATCGCTGTTGATGTTGCCTTTGATTAGCTGACTGGCATGGTGTTTTGTTTTTCAGGTTTCTCCATTGTAAAGTTATTCTCCTTCCACCTCCCCTTTTATACCGTGTTCTTTGAAAAGATGTCACTGTGCACAGACCATATTCTGAAGATGGGATGTTATGCTGTTGCTTCTTTAGGGGAGAGCATCTCTATATATTATTTAAAATGTTTCTGTGCAGAATATTTGTCTGCTCTTCCCCATTTATATATTTATTGAATCAAACATTTATGTTAGTATGGACACATGGTATTTTTTGGGGGGTTATAATCGGATATTACTTTATTTATCTTATGGGACAAATTGTTTCAACTTCGGCTATTGGTAACTTTTCTTTTTAAATTTTTATATTGATACATAACAGCTGTACATATTTTGGGAGTACACATGATACTTTGATACCTGCATACAATGTGTAGTGATCAAGTAAGGGTAACTGGGATACCTATCACCTCAAATATTTATCATTAATTTCTGTTTGGAACATTTAAAATCTTCTATTTTGAAATATACAATAAATTATTATATGGTTTCTGTCTTGCTTTACATACAGCATCAATGTGATTTCTTGAATTCATTTCTTAATCTCTGGCACTACCTGATAGTGCAGGCTCATCTTGTATAATTCCTGCCCTAGCCCTAGTATCCATCACTCTCCAAGGAGTCCTGGCTCCTTTTATTGGATAATGGTATTAGATCCCAAGATGTAGGTGGCAATGGTATTGGATATCAAGATGTAGGTGCCAAGTGTAATCATTGCTATGGGAATATTGTGTCTAGGATTGACATAGAAAAGAGAGGTGTAAGTATATACACACATCTATAATTGTTTCTCAGTTTAACTGTACTTATTTATATTAAGCTAAACTTCTGTACAGTTGTTTCATAAATTTGAAAGATAGTTACATTTTTGTCACATTTTGAATTCCTTCTTTATATTTCCCAGCCCCCAAATGATTTATTTTACATTGCACATGGTAAGTTTCACTCTTTGTTTTGTAAAGTTCTACTAGTTTGACAAACACACAGTGTGATGAATCCATAATTGCTATCTTATATAGTGTAATTCTGCAATTTCCAACTGTACTCCACTTGTCCTATTCTACCTGTCTTCCTCTGGCAAATTCTAATTGTTTTATCACTGAAAGTCTTGCCTTTTCTAGAATGTCATATAATTTGAATCATTACAGTATATCTCCCTTTCAGGTTGGATTGTTTCATTTAGCAATATTCATTTAAGATTCATCCATATCTTAAATTCATTCATATGATAGCTCCTATTTTCTCCTTTTAAATGTATTATTTTAAAATTTATTACTCAGTGATGTTCAGTATATTTACAAATGTGTGCAACTATCATCACAGTCAATCAATTTTAAAACATATCAATCATGTCAAAAAGAAACCACATAACCTTTAGCTATTACTCCATTTTACCATGTCACTCATTCTAAAACTAAGCAATCTCCCATCTAGTTTCAGTCTCTGTAGGTCCTCATATTCTGGACATTTCATATGAAATGGAAACATATAATACGTTGTATTTTGTGGCTGGCTTGCTTCACTTAGCATAATGAATTCAAAGCTCATGCTTATTGTAACATGCTTCAGTATTTCATTCTTTTGTATGGATAACATTTCATTTTATGGACATACCACCTTTGCATTCATCAGTTGATGGATTTAGATTGCATTTACCTTTTGGTTACTATAAATAATGAAGCTACAAACACATGTACAAGCTTTTGTATGGGCATATGTTTTTCTTTATCTAAAATATACACCTAGAAGTGGAATTATTGAGTCATATATCAATTCTATGTTTAATCATTTGAGGAGCTGCCAGACTGTTCCAAGTGGCTGTACCAATTCAAATTTCCATCAGTAGTGTATGAGGGTTATTATTTTTCCATATTGTTACACATACTTTTTATTATCTGTCTTCTTAATTCTAGCCTTTCTAGTGGGTGTGAAGTAGTGTCTTGCATGATTTTATTTGCATTTGCCTGATGAATAATGATGTCAATCATCTCTTTATGAGCTCATTGGCCTTTTGGATATTTTCCTTGGGGCAATGTCTATTTATAAACTTATAGCTTTCTTTAATATTGGGTTATTTGTCTTTTTATTACGAGTAGTAAGAGTTTTTATATATTCTAAATAAAGACTCTATCATATGTATGCTTTGAAAATATGTTCTCCCATTCTGTAGATTGTCTTTTCACCTTCTTGATGGTATTCTTTGAGGTACAAATGTGTTTCATTTCGATGAGGTCTAGTTTATCTGTTTTTATCTTTTGTTGTTTTTG
This sequence comes from Gorilla gorilla gorilla, assembly GCF_029281585.2. Taxonomy (NCBI): domain Eukaryota; kingdom Metazoa; phylum Chordata; class Mammalia; order Primates; family Hominidae; genus Gorilla; species Gorilla gorilla. The sequence continues at coordinate 67,470,899 of NC_073224.2, read as the reverse complement.
CTTTTTGTTCATAGGAAAGAATACTTTGCGAAATCCAGGGTTATGAATATTTGCCCATATGTTTTCTTTTATGAAGTTTATAGTTTTACCTCTTCCATTTAGATCTTTGAACTATTTATTTTTACTTTTTTTATATGATGTGAAGTAAGAGCTCAATTTTGCATGTGGCTATTTACTTGTCCCAAAACAATTTTTTGATAAGACTATCCTTTTTATGTTGAATAATTTTGACACATTTGTTAAAATCAGTTGACCATAAATGTATGAAATTATTGCTGGATACTCCATTATATCCCATTAACTCATACGTTTATTTTTGGGCCAGTACCACACTGTAGTGTATATAAGTCATTTTATATTGTCATATATATATATATATATATATATATATATATATATATATATATATATATAAATGACTTGCTCTTCTGTGAAACATGAATATATATATATGACGAATGTTCAAGAGAAAACAACAAATAAAGAAATATTTATATATGAAAACCTATAAAAATTCAGTTAAAAACGTTGAGTCTGTGGTATTTAACCCAAGACCACCCCTGCTTCCTCCATGCCAGCTCAGTGAGGCATAGACCTCACTTCAGACTGCTGCAAGGGAGAACTGGGGCTCCCTCTTTCCCACAAATCCCAGTCAGAGAGTTTTCTTTCCTGTAGAAGTATGACATTAACATTTATCATCTTGCTTCTACCTACCTGTTTCTAAGCCCCAAGTGAGTACAGTAGTGAGGTGGTGTCTCCCTTTTGCTGCCAAACCACCTTCTATATGGCATGATGAGAATACTAGGGCCCAGATCATTCTTGACTCAGCTTATGGGGTATTGATTTCACACCAGGAGAGGCAAATGGAGAAGACCTCAGGCTGCCACTTCACCCACTCTCCAAGTGATTTTATATATAGAAAGTCATAAGGAATTCCCAAAAACCTATTATAGCTTTTTTTAATTTGACAAGGTTGAATCCTGTATTGTTGAAAGATATATGATCAATGTACAAAAATGAAGTTTTATTTCTATACACTTGCAATGAACAATCTGAAAATAAAATTAGAAAAACAATTTCACTCAAAATGGCATGAAAAATAAAATACTTAGGAAAAATTATAATTTAGAAAAGACACACAAAACATGCACTCTGAATACTACTAAACATTTGGGGAGAAAATAACGGCACTCTAAATGAATGAAAAAAAAGTACCTTCTATTCTTGGAGTGGAAGACTTAAAGTATGTAAAGATGGCAATACTCTCCAAACTGTCTCCAGGATTAACATAATACATATTAGAATCCAAGCTGACTTCTTTATAAAAAGTAAAAAACTAATTCTAAAATTTTAATGGAATTATATACGTCCCAGAGTAGCCAAAATCATCTTGAAAAAGAACAAAGTAATATGGTTTACAACTTCTGATTTCAAAACTCATGGTCGCTCAATGGTATTCAAGATAGTGTGGTACTGGCCCAAGAATAAACATATGAATTAACGGGATAGAATGGAGTATCTAGCAATCATTTCATACAGTTATGGTCAACTGATTTTAACAGATGTGTCAAGATTATTCGACATAAAAAAGACAGTCTTATCAAAAAATTGTTTTGGAACAGTCTGGCATCTCCTCAAATGATTAAACATAGAGTTAATATATGACTCAGCAATTCCACTCCTAGGTGTATATTTTAGATAAAGAAAAACATATGCCCATACAAAAGCTTGTACATGTGTTTGTAGCATCATTGCCAGTTTTTGTTTGTTTTTGTTTTCATTTTCTGATCAGCTGCAGTCACGTAATTTTTGTTCGTGTTTAGTCTTTCTCATTGGTAGGTAGTAGTGTCTCATTGTTTTACTTTGCAATTTTCTGATGACAAATGACATTGAGCATCTTTTAAGAAATTTATTTGACATCTTTATATCTTCTTTGGTGACATGTCTGATCCGACCTGTGGCCCATTCTTATTTAAATTTAAATTTTAGATACAAGGGTTATATGTGCAGATTTGTTACATGAGAATATTGCAGGATGCTGAGGTTTGGGGTATGGATCCCATTAACCATAGTAGGCATAGTACCTGGTAGTTTTTTAACCCATCCCTCTTCCGTCCTCCCTCTAGTAGTCTACAGTGTCTATTATTCCCATATATATGTCTGTATCTGCTCAATACTTAGCTCCTACTTATGAGTGAGAACATGCAGTACTTGGTTTTCTGTTCTTGCATTAATTTACTTAGGATTATTGTCTCTACCCATAACGAATATAAGCAAAATCATCTTTAAATATATTTCCTTTATATCAATATTTATATCTATATGATCTAGAAATGAAATGTTAACTAAATGTGTAATATGAGTAAAATAGATCTACAATATGTCAACCACTAAGTATTCTGCATTTACAAATATTACCTTATTTATATTCTCTCTTTATCCCTTTGTAATGAGTTCTGTTGTAATCCTCATTTAGCAGGATAACTCAATCAAGAAAGGCTTTAAGTAGCTTCCTCAAGTTTACACATTCAACAAGTGTTGTTTTTCATTCTAGCTTCAAAATATGTTCTGTCACCTGTTTTGTTATTCTGTCTTTGAAATATTATTGTAATGTAATACAAAATATATTTTCAATGTGTTTCTTATACAATTAATTTTTAATACTCATTAGACTATTATTCAAGGTATAATATGTACTTTAGATATATCCCAATCTTATGAATGTCAATTCACATTTGAAAATATTAACATTTAAAAATTTTAGCTAAATTTACTTTGGTTTAATTTTTATGTTAATATCGTCTTATTCTGTGGCTGAGGAATTCACAAACTATGAGACATGTAAATCCTAACAGTTTATTTTAGTTCTTCTTGCCTGTACATTATGAATTTTTTTTGCTTAGTACTATTATACAACTATTGTACTTTGTAAGTAGTACTTTACTTAAATTCGCCACCATAATCAGTGTTTGAGTCCAATGAACTTCAATCTGCAGACTTTCACTAATGGTAAACAGATGATTAGGGTTTACCACTACCAACTACTAAGTCCAGCTTAATATGTTCTTTTGTTTTAAAATACTTTGGTAAATGTTACTTTTTTATCAAAATTTGTTCTTTCTCCTTCATTCATATCATTTTACATCATGGTCTTGGGCTTTTGACTTGCTTTTCTAGTAAAATGAGATAATGACGTACATTTTACCTGAGCAGACACTTTAAATGTGCTTCCATGATTTAACTTGCCCTCTTTTTCTTCTGCCGTGTTCCATGTGAATGGTGTATATCAAAGATACAACGGGCATTCAGTCTGTGTTCTAGAATAGATTATAAGTGAAACAGTAAACACGGTTGATATACAGATGCATGAGAAAGAAATAAGTGTGTTGTTGAAAGCCACAATATTAGTCTGTTCTCACATTGCTGTAAAAAAATACTTGAGACTCGGTAATTTAGAAAGAAGAGAGGTGCAATTGGCTCACGATTCCACCGCATATATGGTTGAGAAGGACTCAGGAAACTTACAGTCATGGTGGAAGATGAAGGGGAAACCAGTCACTTCTTACATGGCCAGAGCAGGAGGGATAGAGAGCGGCGAGATGCTACACACTTTAAACAACCAGATCTCACGATAACTCCCTGACTATTTTGAGAACAACAACAACAACAAAAGGGAAATCCACCCCCATGATCAAATCACCTCCCACCAGGACCCACCTCCATCGCTGGGGATTAATTACTTTGACATGAGATTTGGGTGGGGAGACAGATTCAAACCACATCAGGCACTGAAATTTTGGAATTTACGTCATGCAGCATCATTACAAAAATAACTGACTAATGCAAGTACCTCGGGTGTCATATCTTTCCCAGACCAATGGATGAAGTGAGGACATTAACATGAGCACTTGTGAACCATTTATATGTATAAATACTTATCTTCTTTACAAACTAAGGAACATTCCTGAAATCTATTAAAACAAAAGTCATAAAGAAAATTAGCAATCCACTGGCCATGTGTAGAAAACAGATGTAATTTCTTTGACCTTGCAATTTTAATTAATGGAGTATTTTCAGGGTAATTAATGTGCAACGTATAAAATCAGGAAGATTGTAAGTTAGGTGTCTGAATAACTTATTTTTTGAGAAATCTTTTCTATCACTATGTGGCAGCCATTAACTTTCTGCTTAGATGGCCATTCTCTTTTTTGCTTGCTACACTACATGCCACTCCTTAATATTTGTCAACACTGAAGTCAGTGCTCATTGGTCTTTATTATCTTGCATATGCTGTTGCTTTTTCTATTCTCATCTGATTCAGGTTAAATTATTAATCCATGGATGCACGTCTTTGTTATATCATTTAGGAAGCATAAAATCATAAATATGTTACAGTGAACTCATTTTAGAAAAAAATAGAGGGCTATATGTTTATTTTAGTTACCAGGTTTTCTGAGAGAGAAAAAAAAAAAACTCTTTAAATTTTGAAAATTTCTCCTGAAGTTACTTGAAATATTCATTTCATTTACAATGCTTTTGTTGAATATCACCAGTGTTTCAGCTCCTTGACTAGTTTCTTAATAGCAGTCAGCATCACCTGAAATGATAAATTAAAAACAGAACGTCAAGTGCTCTTTAACTTCAAGGCTCATTTAATATAACTGATCACTATGAAAGCAAACAATAAACAATTAAAAAGAGATCCCGTCCATAGAATGTATATCAAGTTTTTTAATTGTCTTCATTAGGGATGCATGAAAAAGCCAAAATGTCTTCTGGTTGCAGAAAGTAATGATCCAGGATAAAAATATATCAACATGGGAGAAAAATAACTCCTAAAACGATTTCTGAGTTGTCACCTGGAATTAGAATTATCTCTCCATAACCTAAAGTTGTCAAACCTTTGATTCAGTTATTAAATGTGCAGATGATTAAAATACAGGCAGGTTAAAGAAATCCAATTAACAGTGTAGATTATTCTCAGAAGTGAGCTAGTAGTTTACGCATATTGTGAGCTACTTAAAATGCTTCACACCAAGGAAGCCTGGATAAATGGTTTTATGTAAAAGGAAACTGCAGAGAGTAGGCAAACAAAGCATGCTCCAATAATATTGTATATTTCAAAACAGATAATGTTTTTAATATTATATTTCTCGGTGTTGGCACTATTGACGTTTGGGTCTAGATAAATTTTTGTTGTAGGGGGCCTCCACATGCATTGTAGGGTACTTACTTATTAGTACTCCTGGCCTCTGTGTAGTAGTTGCTCCTACCAATTCCCTGCTTCAGACAAACAAAAATGTCTGCAGATATATTGTAAATATCTCCTGGAGAGTAACATATGCCGCAGTTGAGACAAACAGTTTCATACTGTACCTCTTTTCATATTAGAACACATATCCTATGAGTATTCAACAATAGGAAAGATAAACATATATTATAAATTTATTTAACTAAAGCAAACAGGGATTTAAAAGAATCATTTACTTACATTTTAAAATCTCATACAATGAAGGACAAGGTACACATCCAAAAGTATTATAGTAACCTTAATCCACTTATTCAATTTTATTTTATAATGACAGATTAAAATCTTACTAAGCATAAGCACTGTGCTAGGCATCCAGAATAATGGACAGCAAGCTGCTTGCAAGTTAATTTTGATCTCATTTATTTATAATTAATTTACTTCCATTATTTTCCATGTTAACATTAGGAAATGTCTAATGTTTAAATGATGTTATTAAGAGAGTTATTATTTGAGCAAGGCTGTGTCTTCTGGCAAATGTATGTATTTCAAAGAAAAATGTCTATTTTGCAAATATTAGATATCAAATTTGCTTCTGTTCATGGTAAGCAGATAACAAAAAGGCATACATTATTTCTTAACGTTGAAAAAGCTGTCATGGTATTTCCTCTGCCAATGGCAACATTTGCCACAGCATCACTGAGCATTTATGGCACTTTTTCTGTGTACCACATTCTACAATCAAAAAATACTTTGCTTTTATGTTTCTCCCTACCTTTTCTCTGGACTGTCAGAAACTTGAAGCCAAGGACCAGTTCTCTACACTGCTTTTTATTCTCATTATGCATCACATTTTGGTGCAGGGTAGACGTCAGTAATATGTGATTAATTATTTTTAACTTAAGAGTAAATTATGATTCATCTTTCTCAAGTCGACTATGGACAGCAGGAAGGGTTTAGGAAACAAAGTGAAGAACAAGTTTCACCTAATCTTATGATTTCTTCTAGTACCTATCCTTATTTATCACTGTGTTTCTCACTTTACTACCTTTCTTAAACTCATTTTATTTGAAGAAGATAATTCAGTTTGAATAATTTTGCAAAGAGAAAGCTTATCTTACTGTCAGCATGATTATGTAGCTGTAGAGATCAAGGGCTTTTCCCAATAAAGTTCTAAAATCTTTATGTCATTTCAGAGAGCCAACTTCGGCTAACACTTTCTCTTTCTTGCTGTACATTATTAAATGTGAAATATGTGGCCAGCTTATTCCAATGACCTATGTTTTTTCCTGCAAACTTACCAGAGTCTATCACTCTATAGATATATAACCTGAATCTCCCTCTATAGGCATATAACCTGCGTCTCAAGATGCAAAAGGTATTAGCCTAACAACTGAGTTTTCTACCACACATCGCAGCTACTGATCGCCCAACCAGAGAGGGAAGAATCCATAGTGGTCCACACCACACTTCAGATCAGCCAGTTTCATGTTTTCATGCCTATAGTTCATAATGCTATACTAATATCTACATTTGTTAGAATTATTTAAGTCACAATGACAAGCATTTTCGAAAATGTTTTGTAAGTTTCTCATTTCATTAAACATATGCCTTCTATAATCTGGAAATGCATTCCTAAAGATATAAATGTGTATATCCCCCCCCAAAAAAAAACTTGCACAAGAATGTTCACAGCAGCCTTATACATATTAGTCAAATGGTGATCAACAGGAATGCGAAAACCCAGTTGTGATATACTTAATAGACTGCTACTTATCAATTAAAGAGAACAGATTGATGATGTATTTAACAACATCATTGAATCTCAAAAACATCAGCAAATAAGGTAACAAAAAATAATTTATATTCTAAAATTCCTATTACATGGTGTTCACAAATAATCTTTGGTAATAAAAGTTAGAATACAGTTTACCTGCATGTGTGTGGGTGTGTGTTTATGTGTATGTGTGAGGGGGGATGTCTGCCTGGATCTAGTGATGTAAAGCCATATTTATTTAAGTGCTTTTACATATGCAAACATTTACTAATCTGTATATTTGCGCATTTTATTGCATGCAATTTTGTTCAAAAATGTTGTAACAGTGAAAAATAATTCCAACTGGCATTCTAAATGCATTGGCTCATGTAATTGGAAACTAAAAAAAAAAAATTCTGGCTTTTGGCACTGCTTGTATCGGGGCTGTGTATAAGGCCAGTGCTCTATTATTCTTCTCTATACCTCTGAACTCTGATTGCTCTGATTAGTGTCATTGTAATAAGCCTTCTCTGTAGGATAACAGGATAACGATCATAGCATTGGATTTACATCATAAAAACTTATTTATCCTAATTAAAAATGAAACAAATGTAGTCCCAAATATCTGTAGAAAATAAGAGAGTTTGAATTACCTAGGCTTAGATTATAAGACAATTTTAAATAGAGTTTGAAAATTGTAATTTACACTTAATTGGTGATGTAGCATATTGGGCTTCATCAGAACATGTGCAATTACTTTCCCGTAGGGAAGGGTTATCTGGAAGAAGAAGAAAGGAAGAAAAGAAGAAGAAGAAGGAAGAGAAGGAGAATAGACATAAGCATGTGTTATGGGACACATATTTATGTTCATGTCACATGTAATAAAAATTAACACTGTGAGAACTAAACTAACATTTTTAATAAAGGTGGAGAGTGACCAAAAAACAATCATTGATGATGGAAATTAGGATGTTTAGACAGTGGTATTGTCTAATGGCTAAAGATAATATATTTATATTATATACATGTGTAATGCAGAAATTTTGATATAGAAGTGTCATTGAACTCTGACATAAGAGTGACATTACATCTAGAACCTAAGAAAATATGTAGCTTTTATTTTAAAAAGCTTAGGGGCAGTAGCAGTATTAGAGAGCTTAGTCTCAATTGATTTCAAGAAGTGGACAGACAATTTGTCATTAGACTAGGGAAGGAGGGGTATTTGTGTACCGTTGACTTGGGGTTGTAGAATTTCAGAGAAATGGAGAAGGAGAGGGATAGTTATAGGGTAAGTCATGAAATAGAAAACACAGAAATTTGAGAATAAATAATCAAACCAAATAGATAATAGGAGAGTCTGTATAATGTGTGGTTAAGAAAAATGACAGAGATGGGAGGGTAATGAAATTTGATGGTCTGAAAATGTCAAGCTGATGGAGAGTATGGTTTCATTGAAATTACAGGATAAATTCACAAGCTGTATAGAAAAGTCAAGGAAGCCATCCCTGCCAATTCTCTGAATATTGATGTTTATCTTACCATTTTTTGATATAAACAAATTCAGTGAAATGTTAAATTAAAATATTGAAAAACCCTTAAAGTCATGGTTAATATAGTATGATTTTAATGAGAGTTTTCCAGAGGAACAGACCCAATAGGGAGTGTGTATGTGTGTGTGTGTGTGTGTGTGTGTGTGTGTGCTTTGTTTGATAAGCTCTAATTTTGTGTCTGTGTGGGCAGAAAGATAGAGGGAGAAATAAATTTTTAAGTAATTGGCTTAGACAATTGTAGGGGCTGAGAAGTCCAAAATCTTCAGAGCAGACCCTCAGGATGGGGAGCCATAGAAGAAGTGATGTTGCAGTCTCAAGTCTGAAAGCTGTCTGGAGGCAAAACTTCTCCTTATTTTTCCCTGGATCTTGGTCTTTTCTCCTAAGCTCTTCAATTAATTGGATGAGGCCAAAGCCATATTATGGAAGCTAATCTGTTTTATTTAAAGTCTACAGATTTAAAAGTTAGTCACATCTAAAAAATACCTTCCTAGCAACATCAAGACTAATGCTTGACCAAAAATTGTGCACCATGGCCTAGTCAAGTGTGACATATCCGACTTCCCACATAACATGCACTCATTAACATACCTGAGTACATGAGTGCATGATGATTTTATAATGAAATAGAAAATGATTACACTATAATGAGAAATGCAAACATGATACAAATAATATACAAAATATAGTAATAATGTAAAGTGTTTCCATATTAAAAGCTTTAATGATAAAATTAAATGAGATTTCCCCCTTCCTTATAAAACCTTAAATTTTTCCCAATTTTCTGTTATTAATATTCATCATTGTTAGATAAAAATGAAAATTAAATTGAAAATAAGCCCAAAATAAATAAAAAACGAAAAAAATAAAACCATGATTTTCTATTGATTGGAATAGGTTCAGAAGGAATGGTACCAGCTCCTCTTTGTACCTCTGGTAGAATTCGGCTCTGAATCCTTCTGGTCCTGGACTTTATTTGGTTGGTAAGCTATTAATTATTGCCTCAATTTCAGAGCCTGTTATTGATCTATTCAGAGATTCACCTTCTTCCTGGTTTAGTCTTGGGAGGGTGTCTGTGTCAAGGAATGTATCCATTTCTTCTAGATTTTCTAGTTTATTTGCATAGAGGTGTTTATAGTATTCTCTGATGGTAGTTTGTATTTCTGTGGGATCGGTGGTGATATCCCCTTATCATTTTTTATTGCGTCTATTTGATTCTTCTCTCTTTTCTTCTTTATTAGTCTTGCTAGCGATCTATCAGTTTTGTTGATCTTTTTAAAAAACCAGCTCCTGGATTCATTGATTTTTTTGAAGGGTTTTTTGTGTCACTATTTCCTTCAGTTCTGCTTTGATCTTAGTTATTTCTTGCCTTCTGCTAGCTTTTGAATGTGTTTGCTCTTGTTTCTCTAGTTCTTTTAATTGTGATGTTAGGGTGTCAATTTTAGATCTTTCGTGCTGTCTCTTGTGGGCATTTAGTGCTATAAATTTCCCTCTACACACGGTTTGAATGTGCCCCAGAGATTCTGGTATGTTGTGTCTTTGTTCTCATTGGTTTCAAAGAACATCTTTATTTCTGCCTTCATATCGTTATGTACCCAGTAGCCATTCAGGAGGCAGGCTGTTCAGTTTCCATGTAGTTGGGTAGTTTTGAGTGAGATTCTTAACCCTGAGTTCTAGTTTGATTGCATTATGGTCTGAGAGATAGTTTGTTATAATTTCTGTTCTTTTACATCTCCTGAGGAGGGCTTTACTTCCAACTATGTGGTCAATTTTGGAATAGGTGTGGTGTGGTGCTGAAAAGAATGTGTATTCTGTTGGTTTGGGGTGGAGAGTTCTGCAGACGTCTATTAGGTCTGCTTGGTTCAGAGCTTAGTTCAATTCCTGGATATCCTTGTTAACTTTCTGTCTCATTGATCTGTCTAATGTTGACAGTGGGGTGTTAAAGTCTCCCATTATTATCGTGTGGGAGTCTAAGTCTCTTTGTAGGTCTCTAAGGACTTGCTTTATGAATCTGGGTGCTCCTGTATTGGGTGCATATATATTTAGGATAGTTAGCTCTTCTTGTTGAATTGATCCCTTTACCATTACGTAATGGCCTTGTTTGTCTCTTTTGATCTTTGTTGGTTTAAAGTCTGTTTTATCAGAGACTAGGATTGCAACCCCTGCCTTTTTTTGTTTTCCATTTGCTTGGTAGATCTTCCTCCATCCCTTTATTTTGAGCTTATGTGTGTCTCTGCATGTGAGATGGATTTCCTGAATACAGCACACTGATGGGTCTTGACTCTTTATCCAATTTGCCAGTCTGTGTCTTTTAATTGGAGCATTTAGCCCATTTACATTTAAGGTTAATATTGTTATGTGTGAATTTGATCCTGTCATTAAGATGTTAGCTGGTTATTTTGCTCGTTAGTTGATGCAGTTTCTCCCTAGCCTCGATGGTCTTTACAATTTGGCATGTTTTTGCAGTGGCTGGTACTGGTTGTTCCTTTCCATGTTTAGTGCTTCCTTCAGGAGCTCTTTTAGGGCAGGCCTGGTGGGAGCGAAGGATATGAACAGACACTTCTGAGAAGAAGACATTTATGCAGCCAAAAGACACATGAAAAAATGCTCATTATCACTGGCCATCAGAGAAATGCCAATCAAAACCACAATGAGATACCATCTCACACCAGTTAGAATGGTGATCATTAAAAAGTCAGGAAACAACAGGTGCTGGAGAGGTTGTGGAGAAATAGGAACACTTTTACACTGTTGGTGGGCCTGTAAGCTGGTTCAACCATTGTGGAAGTCAGTGTGGCGATTCCTCAGTGATCTAGAACTAGAAATACCATTTGACCCAGCCATCCCATTACTGGGTATATAACCAAAGGATTACAAATCATGCTGCTATAAAGACACATGCACACATATGTTTATTGCGGCACTATTCACAATAGCAAAGACTTGGAACCAACCCAAATGTCCAACAATGATAGACTGGATTAAGGAAATGTGACACATATACACCATGGAATACTGTGCAGCCATAAAAAATGATGAGTCCATGTCCTTTGTAGGGACATGGATGAAGCTGGAAACCATCATTCTCAGCAAACTATCACAAGGACAAACAACCAAACACCACATGTTCTCACTCATAGGTGGGAACTGAACAATGAGAACACATGGACACAGGAAGGAGAACATCACACACCGGGGCCTTTTGTTGGGTGGGGGAAGGGGGGAGGAATAGCATTAGGCAATATACCTAATGTTAACAATGTGTTAATGGGTGCAGCACACCAACATGGCACATGTATACATATGTAACAAACCTGCACATTGTGCACATGTGCCCTAAAACTTAAAGTATAATAAAAATAAATAAATAAATAAATAAAGAAGATACTTCATTAGATATCCACATGGATTGCCCCTCAGTTTTTCAGAAATCTGTCTATCTATCTACAAACACACACACACTACATACATACATACATATATATATATATATATATATATATATATATATATATGCTCATGCACATACACATGGAGAGAGAGAGAAAGAGAGAGAGAGAGAGAGAGAGAGAGAGAGAGGGATACAGGGAGGGAGGGAGGAGAGGAGGGAGGGTGGGAGGGAAAGATATTTAAATAAATACACACTGCTGTAACAGAGTTTCTTGTTTTCAAAAAGTTCTTTTTCTCTGTCTTTTCCTTTTCTGACCATTCCTTGTCTTGTCTTTAATAATGACAGAATAGTCTTTGTTTTCCTTCTTTCCTCCAGGCCCACCCTTGTACACTGTTTCTCCTGTCTAATTATGTGGTTGTTTAGAAGTTCCAGATATTAAATCTTGAAACAATTCAGGCCATTATGGTATCCTGTGTCCCCATCTAGGGATTACTTCAAGGCTACATTTAATTTACAGCACAGCTGTACCCAGGATGATGCCAGCCGATTCATCAGATGGGGCAACAGCTCAAGATAGTCATTGGAACAAGTCATATAGATTGGCACCCCTTTATCACTCCTGCATGGTTATCAGACGATGCTCCCTTTCTTAAACCCTTGTCCTTGACCCAAAGAGCTGAAATAGTTTCATTAGGGCACAAGCCTCAAGTATTTCCCCACTGCTCGCTATGGAAATAAAGTCACTGTCCCTTCACTGCACTTTGTACTTTTTATTGGCTTTGCAAGCAGTGAGCAGCCAAGCCTGCACTCAGTTCAATGCTACGAATATTAGTTTGTTTCATTTTATTTTTATTTCAGTTGGGGTTTACATGAATGAACTTGGTAGGTTCTATGCATTTCCATATGTAATTACTAAGAGTAGAAAGGAATAAGTGTGACTTCAAAAATATCGTTCAATCAAAATCAAAAGCTGGGAGAAAATAATATCAGAATTTCTTTTTTCATGTACAGTGTGGAAATCTGGCTAATCAAATAGCAACACAACCTGTTAATAGGATAAAGCTGAGATTTTTGCTTAAGGGAAAATACAACCTCACAAAGCTTTGGTGGTGTCTATAGGAAAAATATCAGAATTAATTAAGAATTTTAAGTTTGGTTTAAGGCAGGTTTTTCAATGTGGCGATCAGGGTTAGGTAAGAATTGAATACAATACTTCAAAAGTGATAGAAACAGCAAGAGGAGGACTTTGAGAGAAGTATTAAAATAATCTTAGGCTGTAATCCATTTATTGACACTTTACATTAAAAAGCTGATGGTTTCTCAAGAAGTTCCTGTAAGGAGCCATAGAATCACTGCTAGGGCAGGACATTCTTAGAAGAGAAAAGAAATATTAATAAAAACAGTGGAATAGCAAAACAGTATCAAAGTGAAGAGTAAGGTGTAGTTCAGATTATCAGAGTCCAGCTTGAATATGGGATTACCCAGTTTTGAGGCATTGGTTCTTGATGATTTAAGTCTAGTGTATTTTTATCTAATTGATGAGAAGTTACCCAGTTTACTGGATTCCTAGAATCACTGCTCTTTAAGTCAATATAATTCTCTCTTCTATGTACTTTTAATTCCCTTGGAGGTTTTCTCCGCATTCTCAAAACAATTTTTTTTTTTACTTTATATTCTGTGTGTGTTTCCCAAATTAGTATTTGTAATATTTTCTTTAAAAGAAATCTAATTTTTTACAATATAGTTAAATATTCTTAAATTTATAGATCACAAAGTATACAATTATTCGATTATTCTTAATAACATCAAAATATATTTTATCTTTCATTTTATAAACAGTTTATCAATACATGCTTATTCATTAGCAAATAAATGTTACATTTATAAAGAGTACATTAAAGAGTTGAAATAATTACCTATGAAATTGAGACATGCATATTTTAATACAGAAGGCTTTTAGAATATGTTTTTTCTTTTCTATTTTTTGTCTGTTTCAAGAAAAGAAGATGCTCCATTATACCAATGTTACTCTTCCACTTCTTCCCTTATCCCCTTTCCTTGGTTATAGAAAGTTGCAATTATTTTATATTTTAAAAGAGGGACAATTGAACTTACCAAGAAATATTTGCTGTATTCTTGAATCCTTAAAGGAAGGGATACTATTGAGCTAGTGGTATATCTGATGCAGGTGTTAAAAGAGTTACTTAATAATCAGACTAAATATAACTACAATCGGCCAAACTTTGCAGTCATGCATGAGAACAGAAACAGCTCTTTATAGCCACTCATGCACACACACAACCCTTATATATTTATTTGCCATTTTCTCATTAGAACTGTTTACATGAAGTACTAATTTGTCATCCATGTCAAAACCATTACACTTACTGAAAGAATCCTACAAAGCATACCACAGAACAGTTAAGGTAATATTACATAATTAAAATTATTTTTAAAATCCCTCCAGAAAATAACCGCTACAGAATTTTGAATTCAATTTTAGTAATTATTGTAATTATGGAAAAAATGTCACTTGCATTTTAGGGCAATATTCAAATATTATTCAGCAATAAGTCTAGAAAAGAAGAAAAATAATTAAGAGGCATTATACTACATCATTTGAAAATAGTGTAAGCAATAGATAAATTCTAAAATTGTTTTGAACAAATATTATTGAAATAATATATAGACTTTCAAGGTGAATATTTTAAGGAATACTATTCTTTGAGCTACATAATTTCTAATGGATAGCCAATCTAGTGACACTGCTTTTATATTTCACTACTTTATTTCTTCAGAAAAGTCTGTTTGTGAAGAAAATTTAAAAATAATAATAATAGTTTTAATACTGTTTCTCTGCAACTAAGAATAATAAACTAGCAGAGAAAAATTATCTTTGAATTATTTTTTCAAATTTTATGAAAGTGAGATTCACACACACACGATTTCGCTAGATACAAGATTAGGTCATAAAACACTTTATAAATAGGAATTTTGACTTCATTAAATAATAAGACCATTCAAATATGATGATACAAAACTAAGGATATACGTTGAAGTTATATAAGCAAGGTAGGCTTGGTGCTGCAATTAACTATGTGTATTAGAGCTGAAAAACCGCTTAACCTCTCTGGACTTTATAGCAAATTAATACAATTCTCCCTGATTGTAGAGTAATAAAATACAAGTTCTTCCTACTTCACTGGCTTTGTAATGGCCAAATTAGATAATAGATTTGTAAAAGCTTTGTATATCATAAAAGTTTTCCCAAACAGGTATTCTTCATCTACTTCATTCATTTTTCACCTTATAAAATTTTCTCCATCTTAACTCTTTAGGGTTTGGCCTGTCTTAACTTGAGTTTTATTTTGCCTCCAATTTTCTCTCCAATATTAAACTGCTTTGTTAGAGTAATATATTTAATTCTCTAAGACACTGCAGAAAACTACTCAGTTCGTGAGAATCAACTCTATATGATACTCCTGGAAGATGAACAATGGAAGGCACTTCTGTCATAATAACCACGATTCACGCATAGGCTGCTGCATTTTTCGTCTGTAATTTTTTACTCTTTCCCACAATATCAAGACCTATTTTTCTCCTCAAAATGTCAGTTCCATATTTCTTCCTTTGTTGAAAGATTACCAGTGTCCCAGTTTCACAAAGTTATGCAATTATAATGCAGAATCCATTTACTTCCCAGTAATTGGAGTTCAGACATTGCTGTGGGAATAAAAGCAAGGCTTACAGTTCATAGTAAAGAACAAAAACATATCATACAGCTTGTGCAAAAAGGGTAGAATGCTACTTGGCATCATTGACACTCTGAACATCAGTGTAGAATTTTAATTGCAGCTTGCCTTCTTTGTAATAAAAAAAAGTTCTAAACATTTTTCAATAGATTTAATTCGAAACTAAATTAAGACTCCACAGTATGATTTAAGTTGGCACAGCTAATGTCTCATGCCAGAAAAAAAAGCAATCTATAGGTAACGTTGTGCAGCTATGTAATATGTGTAATCACTGATATCATGAGCGTCATTAAAATCAATTAAGTTACATTATGAAACTAATAATTTATGACAGAAACATCACCAAATAATGAGTGTTATATGATCTATTTTAACTTCTTAATGGCACATACTTCTTTTTAATGATCAAGAAAGTACCTGCGTTGTTTCACACTATTATCTGTGTCCCAAAGTCACTTATAATTCATTCCCTCACCAGAAGAAGAGATTTGTTGTTTATGGTGAAAGTCATATCCAAGCAAAGACTAGAATTGTTCTGCGAGCCATTCCTTTTAAAATCTGTCACTCTAAAATTCATGCACAAATACAAACCAAATGCTTTATAAGTTTCTCCTTAAAACATTTTTGAAAGCTACTTACTAAAATTTAGATAATTATGTCATTCCTACACAAATAATTTACCTACCAGCTCTCACATCTTTGTTCTGCCCATCAAATTATTCGATCTTTATTTTATTTTCTATCTCTTCAGCCTCGGAAGCAATTCAGATTCACATCTTTAACAACGTGAACTTTTGCAGGGAACTACTCACTTAGCTCCAGCAACAGTACTTTCTATGGGATCTGCCTAATTTATTCAAATAATTTTTTAGAATTAGGTTTAGGTCAATTTTTCCTATTTGTGAATACATTTGTTCGTTCTAGCACTTACAATGTTGCAACCATGTTAATAATTTTATCAGAATGGTGCCAGTCATTTCAAAGACAAACTCCATTCTGTAGGTAAATCCCTTTCTCTTCTCAATCTAAATAGCTGATCTGTCACTACACACAGATGTCTTGCCCCTCTTCCTATGCCAGGTTTATTCTTATTCCTGCTATCTTCATGTCACATTGATACTCTTGGAAATAAACCTGGCAACACAGTATAAAGAAGTGTATTTAGGTCTGTCATTTCCTTTTTCACACCATAAAAACATTTGTATCCTCTTGTTTTTCCAGAAAGCATTCTTAACAATAACCTGCTTCACAAAATATTATTCTTTCCCCTCCTGATCATCTGGTTATCTCGACTGAAAATTTTTCACTGCATACATGCTACTGACAAGAGCTGCATAACATATTCCAGGGGAATATATATAATATAAATACATATATAAATTGACAATTTTGACAATTATATATGTATAAATTGACAAATCATAATTGTATATATTTATGGGGCACAAAGCTAGTTTCAATATATGTATACAATGTGAAATGATTAAATTAAGCTAATGAACATATTCATTAACTTATAACTTTTTGTAATAAGACATTTGAAATTTACTATCTTAGTTATTTTGAAGTATTCAGTAGATTATTGTTGACTACAATCAATGTGCTCTACAATGGATCTCAAAACTTATTTGTCTTTGCTCACTAAAACCTTGTACCCTTCGACCAACAACTTCCCATTCTTTTCTTTCCCCCCATCCTCAGCCTCTGGTAACCATCATTCTATTCTTTACTTCTATGAGTTTAACATTTTTAGATTCCACATACACGTGAGATCATGTGATATTTGGCTTTATGTGCCTAGCTTATTTCTTAGCATAATGTCTTCCAGGTTCATCCATGTTATTGCAAATGGCAGTAACTCCTATTTCCTATTTTTTGAAAGGCTGAATAATAGTCTTTTATTTATGTATACCACACTATCTTTATTTATTCATCTGTTAATGAACATAGGTTTATTTTATATCTTGGATATTGTAAATGATGCTGCAATGAGCAAGGAGCACAGATATCCCTCTGACACCTCAATTTCAATTCTTCTGGATCTATACCCAAAAGTGGGATTGCTGGCTTGTATAGGAGTTATATTCTTAGTTATATATATATATATACACACACACACACACACACATATATATTTGGAACCTCCACATCATTTTTCATAGTGGATGTACCAATTTACATTCCCACCAACAGTGTACAAGAGTTCCCATTTCTTCACATTCTCACCAAAGCTTGTTATCTTTCATCTCACTTTTATTTACTGTTATACTGGTGGTCCCAGAAACCAAGATAAGACAAGAGAAAAAGAAATATATTACAAGAGAAGACATAAAATAATCGTTGTTTGCAGATAACATGCTCATCAATGTAGAAAATATTAAAGACAATAAAAAAGTCCTATGAGAATTAATAAGCAAGTTTAGCAAAATCACATGAATGCAGCCACATGTCAAAGATCATTAAATTATACATTCTAAAGGAGTCCTTTTTATTCTATGTAGAATTTTAACTCAATAAAACTTATTTTTAGAGTAACTGTAATACCACAGAAGTCAATATTTATGAAAACATATAGATTTTGAATGTATTCTGATATATTATAACAGTTGATCTGGAAGAAAACATATTACACAGATTACACAGAGTGGCCGTATTTTAGGCCCTTTGCTATCTTGCTCTCAAACTTGAAATGTTATCCCACCACTTTCTTGTCCTAAGTCTCTACCTCATTCCTCAGCAACTTCCTATTACTTACTCCTGGGTAATACATTCCATATTCCATTTAAATATGTGTATTAGAAAATAATTTGGTCCACATCAGTTATAATAATTTTACAAGGAAATGAAACAAAGGAACCATTTTAATTCAAAATTTTGAGAACATAAATTTTTAACATAATATTTTGTTATTTGCATAACATAAAAGCACCTTATTTTCCAATAGAAGTAGAAGTAGTTGCAGTAGAGTTAATTTTACAGTAGAAGCAATTACAATAGATTTCCCATTAGAAGAAACTACTACAGGAAGCAACTACTGCAATTTTCCAGAATTAATTACAATGGTAAAATTAAGTTGGCCAAAGTAGATAAAATTATAACTTAATTCCACAAAATAAGCTAACTAAATCAAGCACTGACAACTTTGAAGGAATAATCTAAATAGAAATGCATGGCATAATTTGCCCCTGACTTATGATGATTCAACTTAAGATTCTTTCTTTAATCTTAGAATTTTTTTTTTACTTTATGATGGTGCAAAAGTAGAAATCATAATTTAAATTTTGAATTTTGATTTTTCTAGGCTAGTGATATGTGATATAATACTCTTTTGTGATGTTGGACCATGGCAGTGGGCCGCAGCTCCCAGTCAGCAATGCGATCCCAAGAATAAACAACCGATTCTCGACAGTGTCCTATGTTGCCAGTCGATTTTGTTCAACACTAGGTTCATGTAAGTATTCTGAGCATTTTTAAGGTTGGCTAAGATAAGCTGTGATACTTGGAATGTTAGGTGTGTTAAATGTGTTTTGGATTTCGAGTATTTTCAATTTATGATGGGTTTATTCAGTTTATTTACAACCCCACTGTAAGTCATGGAGCATATGCATAGGTTTTAAAACAAATTTTGAGAATATGAGGTTGAACAAAAGAAAGCAGACTCAAGAAAATATGTTTTTTTTTTTATAATTCCATTAATATAACACTCTAGAACCAGCATATTGGTGTATTCGTAGAAGTGGGTTACATTCCAAGTGACTGGAGTATACTTTTAGAGGTGAGGAAAATACTGTATATTTTTGTTGTGGTGTTGGTTATACAAGTGTCTATGTTTGTCAGAACTCACCTAATTTTAAATTTTAAATTTTAAATAGATGTATTTATGTTATGGAAGTAGTCCTCAAAATTTTGAATTAACCGTGATTAACACGTTTTGGGTAATATTTTGAGGTGTTATTGATGCATTTTAAAAAGATTTAAGTAAATGGTGAGATGTATCATATTTATGTATTTGAATTTGGAAATTATTTCTGAAGTTGGAATGCACATTCAACAAAATCCTTTTTCTTTTCAAGGAAATGCAACTTGCTTTGTGCTGAAATATCATAACACATACGCAGGTTTGTGTATTTTGTTGCAGGTGTGTGGCAACATAAACTCATTTTTTATTAGTGTCAATATAAATTGGCACAACTATTTTGTAAAAGGATTACATAAGAATACTTTTCTGGGATTTACTGACATTAAAATACATGTGGAAAAGAAAAAAGTGATAATAGACAAGGGTCACAAAGATAAAAATAAAAGTCATATTTTTGGACTGTTTCTTTTAGTGTAGAAGTATGATTTCTGACAAAAGTTCCAAGATAAATCAAAGATAAAAGAAGAATAAGAAGAGTATGTATAAAATGAGATTAATGTAATAGAACATAGATCCCAGAAACAAGCCACTCAAATAAGAAGTTATGACATAAGGAAGAAGTAGGACTGCATAGAAGTAGGGAAAAAGAGATCTTCAATAAATGGTAATGAAGCATCAATGTAACCACATTAAAAAATGTTTTACTTCATTTCAAAAAAATTAAATTACAGATTGATTAAAGATGTAAATATGAAATAACAAATGTAAATATTTGGTAAGACAATATTGGAAGTTTTTTTCATTATGTCAGGAAGGGAATAAACAAATAAAACTGAAAAAGAATGATAGAAAATTTATCTTATATATTTATTTTGTGAATTGCTATTTATAAAGAGTATCTGACAAGAAAGTAAAAACAACTTGCGACAGATGGGACATATATTTGCACTGCATACAACTGACAAAAATTAAACTAAAACAGACACTACCACATAACAACGACTATTATAAGTCAATAGGAAGACATATAATCCAGTAGGAAAAATATGTAAAAGATTTTAACAAGTTCTTCATGAAAGAAGAAACCTAAATGATCAATAAACATTTCCAAAATGATAAACGTTTTACCTACACAGAGCTGTTAAATCAGGAACAGCTGAAATAACATTACATGTGCATAGATTTGTCTGTTTTGTTGAGGCTAGGAGGCAGCAGGGATGGAGTTTGTAAACTGGCCCAACTGAGTGGAAATATTTTGAAATTTTCTGCTGAATGTGTACTGTGTATGACCAAATAATTCCACGCCCCTTTATACCTTTAGGGGTAATTGTGCATCTATGTCCCAGGATACATGGACAAGAATGTTATAGCTTTATTGTTTATAACAAAGGTTGCCAACATTTTTGGCATCAGGGACAGGCTCTGTGGAAGACAATTTTTCCATGGGTGGGAGTGCAGTAGGGTAGATGGTTTTGGTATGAAATTGTTCCAACTCAGATCATCAAGCATTAGATTCTCATAAAGAGTGTGCAACCTAGATCCCTTATATATGCAGTTCACCGTGGTGGTTACACTCCTATGAAAATCTAATGCCACTGCTGATCTGACAGGAGGTGGAGCTCAGGCAGTAATGCTAGCTAGCCCACCTCTTGTCTTACCTGCTGTGGGGCCCAGTTCCTAGCAGGGGGCCCCCGGGTTGAGGACCCCTGGATTATGATATCTTTAAACCAGAAACTACACATATGCTCATAAAAATTAAAGCAAAAAAAGTGTGTGTTATATTGACATACTAAGATACTTTTCAATACTGAAAATAAACACATTACACCTACATGAATGGACATATATAAACCGCTCAATCATGGTATTTAACAAATAATAATTACACTTGCTTCAATTTACATGAAGTTCAAAAACAGGTAAAACTAAACTATATGTTTTATGTAAGCTATTATAACATATTTGGTAAAGCTGCAGGGAAAAGTAAAAGTCATAATGGTGATTATTGATAGTAAAGGCAGAAGATATGATCAACTAGGGACATTCCACAGAAAGAGAGAGAGTTCTAAAATATTCTAGTTTATATCATTGGATGAAATTGCATAATTGGTTTTACTAATGTTTCCTTTAATCTGAAAATATATGTACAGACTGCACAAAATATATTCTCTATATAATGTTTCATATTTTAAAATGCAGCAGTGATTAAACAGAAATATAAATCAGTTAATATCAATAAATTTTTCTGAATCAAAATATGATTTGAAAAAAAAATTCTTGTATGATATCTCCATACAAGAGCAAGAAGTGGCAGAAACAAGTGGTTTTTTTTTGTTTTTTTTTTTTTTTTTTTTTACTAGAAGAACCCATTTACCAAGGGATACCTCAGCACTTAAACTAAAGAAATGGTTAAATGTCACAGTAGGAAGACATTTTATGAAATGATACAGTATACCATATTTCAGGCAGGGTAAACTCAGGACATTGTACCAAGCACAAGCACAAGAGATTCAGAAGTAATTGTATGAGTTATTAGTAAAAAATGACTTACTTTAGCATATATTTTCCCCATATTATGCCAGGAATTATAAGATGCCATTATTCCTAAAGATGATGGTACAGCTGAACACTCCGTATGTATGTTCTGTCTGTTCAAGGGTAGAAAGTAAGGATATTTGCTGTTTTGTAGTCACTTTAGATAATACAGCCAAATGGTTAAATAAAAAGCAGGAGAATGAGACAAGTGTTTAGAGAGAAAAAAGCAGAACCTTTAAGAGAAAGTTTGTAAAAATTACCACAGAAGATTTATTAGGAAGCTTGAACCATTTTCAGAAGCCAGGCCCACGTTTGCAAACACAGCCACTGATGGAAAAATAGCTATGGAATAACAAACAGAATTTCATCATGAAAAACTGATTGGATGGGCATCTGAACTCCCTTTCAACACAAATGTCCAAAGCCAGATAAGATGATGGATACAAGTACTTAATAGCAATTTTATCTAAAGAATCAATAGCAAAAATAGTGAGTACAATGACCATATCTTGTCATCTTGTATTTTCCTTTTCCATAAGTAAGAAATGGTTATACAATTGCATAAGATATTTAAAGGTAGTCCCCAAAATAAGCGGAGAAAAAAAAAATCCCATTCAGCTTGGGATTGAGAATAGAAACAACATAAAATTTAGTTTAGAGAAATGACTAAATGTAAAATTACTTAAATGTAAAATGTAAAATTATCTAATGTACGGACAGTTTTCTGTAAACATATAGTCCCTAATGAAGGAGCTAAAATTATACCACCTTTGGCATATCAACTATCATGAATTAAAGGCACTTGAAGAACAGCAGGTGCAAAAAGAACATTCTGGCCTATTTTCTGTTTCCTAAAGCAGGAGATGAAAGTCCCACGTGAAAAACATGCTCCCCAGACTGGAATAAAAGACAACATTCTTATCTTCAATGATGAGAAGTTGCGACTCAGAAAATACTATTAGAATTCTAGACTTTATTAGAATAACTCTTATTTTTTAGCCTCCCCACGTAAGTTAGTTGCTTCTTCACAGCTTACTACTCTTTGTCTAATTCAGTATCTAACCGACTCTAATTGTTTCCTTGGGTCTTCATTCCTTTCTGAAGGCCCCAATGCCACAGAAAATGTGTGTTAAATAAATTTGTGTGCTTTTCTCCTGTCGATCTGTCTTATGTCAATTTAATTCTCAGGCCCAGACAAAAGAAATTCTAAAAAGGAACTCTAGCTCCTTTAATTTCTGGCTAGAAGGGATTTTCAGAGTGACTGGAACAATACTTAACTCTGGGATTGTATTGCCACTGGGAGATACTGAGCCTCTGACAAAAAGCCAGCAGTAGGAATTCTTACCATGTCAGCCTCCAAGATCTCTGCCTGCAGGGGCCCATCAAAGAGAGAATGATAGAGTCTCTCATTGTTTTTTTTTTTCTCTTTCTTAATTTAGATTATCAGGAGAAAATATACATATGAGCTAGTTTTCTGGGTACAGTGACTCTGGTGTTTTGTGTTATAAGTAGAGTAACCTTGTTTTCTGATTGGTCCTTTCCCTGCTGGAGAGGGTCCTTATCTTCCTTCATCTCTTGTGTTTTGTGTAATTTTCATAAAGAGGAGAATCACAGGGCATGACACAAGTATAAGTCCTTATAAACTGTCCTTCAAGCCAGAATTACAGACTGATGAATTCACAGTTCTCACCAGACTAACAGCAGTTTAGACAAAATTTGTTGTGGTTTTCCAAGGGAAAACACACAGAGAGATATACACACACAACTAATTAGGCTCATTTTTTGGTCTTATTTTATGTCCAGAGTTCTTGGCTTTGTGACCATTGAGAACACCCTCTCTTCTCTCTGCCAGCCAGGGAGTGCAAATATCATCTTGTATCTGACAGCCATTCAAACAGGCTGAGAACCTGAGGTACAAAGTGACAAGCAGCATTTTCTTTGTCTGATCATGCCAGATCTTAGGGGAGTTTGTCTTAATAAGAAGTCCCAGTCCATAAGGGCCATTTATTGTCCTAACCATTGCTACCTGCAAACTCCTTATCTGAGTTGTACCTGCCTAGTGTCACAGATTAGAGAATCTGTTAACTGGAGGCACCCATGTGCCATAGGAGATAAGCGATACCTTCTTCACAAACGCTATTCTTATTGCCTGTGGCAACAAAGTTCTTTGCTTTCTTGGGCTATCTCTGGGAGTGAACTTTTGGATCGTGGAGGTGCATCTTCTGCACCCACTTGGCAAATGCCACTTGTGTTCATGGTAGAGATTTATTCTAAGCCGTAAAAATTACTCTGAATCTTTCCATAAAAAGCCCGACTGAATTGGGTGACTATTGGAGTAATTATGCCATTGAAAATTCTACGCTTCAAGGGCCAGACAATGAATTCTTTGAAGTGGGAAAACTTCTATATTTGAAAAAAAATATTAGCTCTCATTCTACACAACTGTCCTGCTGGTACTTACAGAAAGATCAAATTGAAAAGAGGGCACACAGAGTATAATTGCTAACCTTAGGGACTCCCTTAACAAGGCTAAAGAACAAAAATCAAACTTAGAACAAAAGTTAAAATTCACCGCCACTATAAATCTTCATTCTTCACCCACCCATGTTCCCCTTTATCCCAGCTTCCTGTCACTGACTCCGTAGTAGCTGTTTTGGATTGCTGGGCCTCTGGCTTAAACCTGCTTTTCTCAAAATCTGGTCCCACCTCCTCAGCAAATTCCTATAACTTCAAAATTCCTCCAAGTTCCCTGGAAAATATTTTAAATGTCTAACTGCCTACTTTAACTTCCCTTCCCCTTTGAAATTTACAGAAGGCACAATGACCGGATCTCTAGGATCAAGCCATGCAGGTCACTTGTGTAAATGTTAACAGCTAAGAAATAAATCTGGCACAGGCTCCAGGTACGTGAAGCCAGCTTTACGATACCTTACAACTCCTCCTGCTTCCTGGGGCTCTGCAAAGAAACTCTGTCTCCTTCAGACCTTATGCAATACCCACTCCAAATGAGTCTTGGACCCCTGCCACAAAGAATTGATATCCCCTTGACAGCAGCACGTCTTTTAAATTACAATCACCTTTTGCCCCACTTTCAGAAGATTCCACCTAACTTAGAGAAGAATAAGGAAGGTCAGTGGCTATTCACAATCGTATTTACAGTGATCTTGGTCGGCTCCTATGAAAAATTCTTCCCACTTATTATTATACTGTGGTTATCAGACAAGCCAGATGGTCTTCAGAGGAAGATCCTCCCAACAGAAGAAAGAAATGGCCAGAATTTTTCCCAGGCCCTCCTGCAAATGATCAGGAAATGGCTCAGCTAGAAGCTGATATTCAGGGCTGATTGGAGCAGTACTAAGGGCCTTTTCCATTAAGGTTAGTTGGTCTAATGTTGAATTTTGCACTCAAAAGAAAAGAGACCAGCCCAGGGCTTTTGTAGAATGCTTTATACGAACTTTTCAAAGGTATAATACATTAAACCCTGAAACCGCAGAACACAGAAGTCTTTTAATTTCTGCCCAGGTTAGAAATTTTCTCCTTGATATAAAAAAGCAAATACAAAATGACATTGGCTGGACAGGTCAATCTCTCAATGTTATTATGGAATCAGTTACACTATTCTTTGAGAGTAGCTTGCAAGAAAAATAAGAAGAAAAGATAATTAAAATCAACAGTAGTTGCTTGGCAAATTGAGTTAAAAAAAAAGTGAAACTCCAGGTAAAACTTAAACCCTACTCACCCTTCTGTTTGCCTCCTGATATTTGTAGATACTGTAAAATACCAGGACATTAAAAGGACAACTGTCTGGCATATAAGAGAAAGGAAAGCATAAATAATAATGTCCCCAGACTTCAAGACACTCAGAAGGCTTATTTTGCTCCTTCTGAGTGACAGTACCCCATAGATTGATAGAGTTAACCCATCCTCTGCTGTCCCTCAGATCCTACTAGTAAGCTTATAGAAGATGATTAGGAACTGGATTTTTGAATGGACACTTGTGTGACTTTCTCTACCATTTTCTTAGAGGATGTATCTCTGCCTGTCGCCTCTAATTCTATTTATGCTGTAGGAGTTTCTTGGAAACCTACTTCATTGTCAACATCTCAGGGCCACCCCAGTATCCTTAGGCTCTCTTAACTCTCATCATGCATTTCTAATTTCTTACCCTTCACCAGCAATTTTTTTAGATTGAGATTTGCTAATTAAATTGAATGCCACCATAAAATGTAATGAGAAAGGAGTTTTATTTTCCTGCCCTCAGACCAATTCTCAAACTTCCTACTTTTCCTAATGGAAACTCATCTTAATATAAAATTCACTGAAAATGATACAATTTTTAAGAATATGCCAACTGTTCTCTGGGCCTTGTGGTACAAACAAGTTTGTATTGTGACTAAAGGCAGAACTTGTACTCATTACCTGGAAAAAGAACAAGCCTTTCTCATCAGTAGCCCTGTACCTCCTCTCTCAAGATGCAGAAGAAGGAATTGAAACTATAATATGGTCTCTTTTATAGCTGGGCGTTCTTTATTTCTTTACCCTATAACACCCCAATCTTACCATTACAGAAAGAAGAGGAATTTGTTGCAGATGGGAATGAAATCTATTGATTTGTACAGTATCTAAGAGCCAGAAACTCTTTTGAAATTCCTATTTACCCAACTTCATAGTCCTTAATCCAGCTACCATTCTTACTTCAATCCCTGCTGGTGCACCTGGTTTATAATAATTAACTTTTGCTCAGCTTTCTTTTTAGTTCCATTGTACCCTACTTAGAATTTCCCTTTGCATTTACATTTAGAAGGAGACAATTAACATAAAGTTGCATACATCAGGAATACTGTGAATCCCAGCCAGTATTTTTTCCAAGTCCCTAATGCTGACTTGGACTGAAAAAACTTTACCCAAGTCTCCACTCTTTTTCAGTATTTGATGACCTTTGGCTTTTAACCAAACTAAACAGAGTCCTCTGATAGATTCCCTCATTCTCTTAAAAGCACAGCTGAATGAGGCTGTAAAGACTTCCCATCAAAATTTCAGTGGTGAGAACCAATTGCATCTGATCAATTTAGAGATTTATTTATCCAAGGTTAAGGATATGTCTTGGAAAAAGGAACACAAAACCACAAGAACAATCTGTGATCCATGCTTTTTCCAAAGAGGTTTTTGAGGCCTTCAATACTAAAAGAGAAAGAGTGAGCTGGAGGAAGGGTATGGTCACATTACTGAATCCATATGTTGCACATTAAAAGGAGACAGTAGAGGAATAGTCAATATGTATTTGACTCTTGCTTGGTCTGTACTTCATGTAAGATAAAATCAACATAGAGTAGCTTCCTGTGGAAACATTTTTTTTTTCTGTAGCTATCCGTGTAGGAACAAAAGGAAAGGCAGTTTCTTCTGTGACAACAGCTTCCAGTTTAACTTTTCCCTTTCACATAGTGAATTGGAGTCCCAGTTTTTTGTTTTCCTTTCATAATGGGTACAACCAGCTGCAACCTCTTTAGGACATGAGATACCACAGAACACTCAAAAGCTCAGCTGAAAATGAAAAAAAAAAAAAAAAAACAACTCTCTATCAATAAAAAAAAAAAAGCTACATAAATTTCTAGGGGCAGCTGGCTATTGTCACCAATTAATTTCTAATTTATAATATGCTAAAACCCCATATTTCCCAACTTGCATTTCCTTACAACAATACTTTTGCAGACATCTCTGGATAAAAGCAGTTATAACCCTGTTTGACCACTGTCCTGCAACCTGCACCCTCCACCAAGAGACCTGGTCAGAGTCAGGCCCACCCATGCCTCACCTACCAGATCTGTCAAACTCAGTCTCAGCTATAGACCAAAAAACAACCCATGGCCTGGCTTCAGCCCCTCCTGGCCATGATCTGGGAATAGTCCTGTCCATCCAGGGATCTGCTGGGAGACATTTAAAATCCATGCCCACAGAGGCGGATCTGACTGCAGATACTGAAGTGGCACTGTAACTCAGTTTGAGCCCCTCTCAGCTGTGGGTTAGGATTGTCCTACCCACCTAAGGACCCACCAGAAAAAACTTGTCTATGTCTATGGATATAGGCCCACTGACCTCAGTTCAACTACAGATATTGCATCAACCTTATAACCCAGCTCCAGCCCCTACCAGCCACAGCTTGGGAATAATTTTGCCTGCCCAAGCACAAGCCTGGAAACATGCTCTCACAGATCCCCAGAAGCTGAACCCTGACCTTGGTCCCATGGCTGATCTTGAAACAACCCTGTAACCCAGTTCTAGGTCCTTCCAGTCATGGTCCAGGGAAGTCCTGCCTACTCAGGGGCCCGGCAGGAGGCACACCTGACTGTGCTTCCATAGGTAGTCCTAAAAAAATTAAGCCATCCTTCTCAAACTCTTCTGTAAAATGAAAGAGGAGGGAAAACATGCAAATTCATCTTATGAAGCCAACATCACTTTTAAACCAAAGCCAGATAAAGACACCACGATGAAGGATAATCATAGGCCAGCATCCCCAATGAACTCAGATACAAAAATCCTCAGCAAAATACTAGTAACCCAAATTGAACAACATGTTAAAAAGATTATACCCAAGGGGTAAGTGAGATTTATTCTTGGGTTGCAAGAATTGTTCAATATATGCAAATCAATACATGTGATTCAGCACATTAACAGAATGAAGGATACAAATAATATTGTCATCTCAATAGATGCAAGAAAAATTCTGACAGGTTCAACATCTTCTAATGATACATGTAAAGATGCTCAAGAAAGTAGACATAGAAGTAATGCACTTCAATGTAATAAAGGCCATACATGGCAAGCCCACAGCTAACATCATACTCAATGATAAAAAGCTAAAAGCTTTTCCTACAAGATCAGGAACAAGACAAGACACTCTGCATTTCTCGTCATCATAGTACTTGAAGTCCTAGCAAGAAGAATTGGACAAAATTATAATAAATAGAAGACATTGAAATGAGAATGGACAGATAAATTATTGCTATTTGCAGATGAGTTGATCTTATACATAGGAATCCCTAAAGACACACCTCTACACACACACATACAAAAACTGTTAGAAGTAACAAACAAATTTTGTAAAGTTGCAAGATACAACACCAACATACAGAAATCAGTTGCATTTCTATATACTAATTACATACTTCCTGAAAAGGAAATCAACAAACCAGTTTGATTTAAAATGCTACAAAAATAATAAAATACTAAGAAATACATTTAACCAAGAAGGTGAAAGATTTGCACCCTGAACTATATATGGATGAGATAAATTAACAAAGACACAAGTACATGGAAAGAATGGCCATGAATTTAAAGCATTAATGATGCTTTTTTACCCAGAGTGCCCATTTTACCCAGAGTTACCTATAAATTCAATGCATTCCTGTCAAAATTCCAATATAATTTTTCGAAGAAGAAAAACAAAATTAAACTCATATTGAACTAGAAAAGACCTCAAACAGTCAAAGGAATCTTGAGAAAAGAGGAAGGCTGGAGACATCACACACCTTGATTTCAAACTATATTACAAAGCTAAAGTGATCAAAAAAGTATGTCATTGGCCTCAAAATACATATATAGACAAATGGAGTAAAATAAGTAGCCCAGAAATAAACTCATGCAAATACAGTTAGCTAATCTTTGACAAGATCACCTGGAATACATAATGGAAAAGGATAATCTCTTCAGTAGTTTTGGAAAAAAACTGAATATCCACCTGAAAAGAATAAAATAGGCCTCTTTTTTACACTATACACACAAAAAAATTCAAAAGTGATTAAAGACTTAAATGTAAGAACTGAAACCATAAAACACTACTGAAAACACAGAAAAAGAGTGTTGGCCATATTTTTTTAATATTACAGTCAAAGCACAGGCAATGGAGGCAAAATAAGAAAGACTATTGTACATCAAACTAAATTCTGTACATCAGAGAAAACAGTCAACAAAATGAAAGGCAGCCTACAGAATGGTAGGAAATGTTTGCAATCAATATATCTAATAAGAGGTTAATAAAATATATACACAATATGTGTAAAATCAATAGCAAAAGAGCAAATAACCTGATTAAAAAATGGGCAAAGGATCTAATAGACATTTTTCCAACAAAGACTTACAAATGGCCAACCAGTATATAAAAAGATCCCAAACATCATTAATTATGAATAAGGAAATATAAGTCAAAACCACAATGGGGTACCACCACACACCTGTTAGGATGGTTACTATAAAAAATAAAGACAGATAACAAGTGCTAGTGAGGATCTGTGGCAAAGTAAACCCTTTTACAAAGCAAATATAAATTTGTACAGGCATTATAAAAAACTGTAGATATTGCTTAAGAAATTATAAATAGAACTGCCATATGATCCAGAAATTCTACTTCTGGGTATAAAACCAAAGTAAATAAAATCAGTATATTGAAAGAGATATTTACACCCTGGAAGACAGTTCTCATGATGGCTTTAGACCAACTCAGTTCTTCCATCTTCTAATTTGTAGTTCTCACTAATAACTGTAGAATATGCTGGGTATGCAATATTCTGAGATAGAAGGAGTGTCAGAAATAGGTTGGATTCTGTTCTTGTTCCTCTACTAACACCACTCAGAAAAAGGAGGTCCTTCAACACTTTCATCCAACAAGTTAAATTGTCCCTGGGTATACAGCCTTTTCAGTGCAGCATTCTGGGGTCCCTCAGCTGCAGTGCAAGTAAGGCATGCGCAGTCAAGACTCCATCAACTCCTGTGCAGCTCTCCTGAGCCTTGGGAGAGCAACTCAAAATGAATCCTGGGCTTCTGTTATCCCTGGCTGCCTTTCTGTAAGTAATAAGTCCCATTCATGTAATTCATCCTGTGTGAGTGTTTGTTTCACTGGACTCAGACAAGTTGGTTACCCGTACCCAGTGAACTTGTTTTACACACCCTTATATACATTGCAGCATTCACTTACTAAATAAAGTCAGCCTGATACAGAAAGGAAAACACTGTCCCATCTCACTTATATGTGGAATCTAAAAAAGTCAAAAACGTAGAAGCAGAGAGTAAAATGGTGGTCCCCAGGGGCAGCAAAGTGGGAGAAATGGGGAGATGTTAGTCAAATCAAAGGTTAAAAAGATGCAGTATGTCTTTATTACAGCCATATTGACAATAACCAAGATATGATAACAACCTAAGCGTCTGTCAACAAATAAATGGATTTTAAAATGTGGCATATATACAAAACAGAATATTATTCAGCCATACAAAAGAAGGAAATCAAGCCATGTGTGACAACGTAGATAACCTGGGGGACATTATGCTAAGTGAAATAAGCCAGTCACAGAAAGACAAGTACTGCATGATCTCTGTTATATGTGGAGTCTATAAAAGTCAAACTTATAGAAGTAGAGTATAGAAAGATGGTTGCCAGGAGCTGTTGGGAGTGAGGTGGGTGGGGTATGTGAAGATATTAGCCAAAGAGTACCAACAAAAGGTTATAGGATTAATAAGTTCTGGATATCCAATGTGTAGCATAGTGATTATAATATCTGAAAATATTATAGTTAGTATCGCAGTCTGACATTCTATAATTTGATAAGAGTGTAGACCTATGTGTTCCAACCCCCTAGACACACACCACACATAGGTAACTGAGGTGAGGAGGTACTAATTAATTTCACTGTGACAATCATTTTACAATATATAAAGATTTCAAAATTTATGTATACCTTAAATATATATAATTTTATGTGTTAATTATACCTCAAAAAACTGGAAGAAAAGGGAAATATTTCATTTAAGAAATTTCTACTATTTTATACACTGATATTTGCATTATTTTATGACATTTTCCAAAAAACAATGCATAAATCTATAGATTATAGATTTGTTCACCATGGGAGTCCTATATAGAATAGGTACACTCTGCTAAAAACATCCTATAAGTAAGGACTCTTTCATGTTCAGATCCAAGTAATGTGCTTATTAAAACACATATCAATGTGTTTTAAAAAACATGTCAACAGCATATTTTTAAGAGAGTTTTACTGGACCACTTTTTTTTCCCAAGATTTGTCTCCAAGATAAAGGAAAAAAAAATAATACATTTCAGATCCACTACTAATTGTTATCTAAGTGATCGCTGCTTAGAAGTTTTGTTGTGTGTCTTTTATGTGTTTTTTTTTTCTCTTATAATTTCTTTTTTTTCTTTTCTTTTTTTTTTTTTTTTGACGGAGTCTCACTCTGTCGCCCAGGCTGGAGTGCAGTGGCGCCATCTCCGCTCACTGCAAGCTCCGCCTGTCGGGTTCACGCCATTCTCCTGCCTCAGCCTCCCGAGTAGCTGGGACTACAGGCGCCCGCCACCACGCCCGGCTAATTTTTTCTATTTTTCAGTAGAGAAGGGGTTTCACCGTGTTAGTCAGGATGGTCTCGATTTCCTGACCTTGTGATCTGCCCGCCTCGGCCTCCCAAAGTGGTGGGATTTACAGGCGTGGGCCACCGTGCCCGGCCGACCCTCTTACAACTTCAAGTACATAAGGTTTGGAGTTGTTACTCTCTAGTGTAGCATAATTATTGTTTTGTTAAACTATAGTCTGAGAATTTATTCCATGACAATGCAAGCTGTTGCTTTAAATTGTTGGTATTTTGGAGTTCTTCTTTGTGAACCTTTATAAGATGTTTTTTTATTTTTGATGTACAAATAAAATACATATAGATATACATGCATATCTGTGCATATATAACATATCCATTATGTGTGTGTGTGTGTGTGTGTATATATGTATATATATATGTATAAATATGTGTGTGTATATATATATATATATAATTAGTTGTAAGAAAAACATAATGAGCCCACATAGATTTAGACAGAATGCTGCTAATGGCACAGAAGAGACCATGAGCTTCATGTGTGCCTAGGCAGATGGTGAACACATGGTGATTTTTGCCATAGTTGAAGAGCACTCAGCATACGAACCTCTAAAATTATTAGGGATGGCTGACAAATCTGCCCACACTTTGCCCATGGGGAAAGGAAGGAGGCCTATCTTGGTATTTCTCTACATAAAGAATATAAATAAATTTGCTAACTGATCCACATAGAAACAATTTTTCTAACTTCCAAGACTGTTAATATATAGACTTGCAGAAGTGTCAGAGACTTGGAAAACTATCTCCTCCAGAGACACATGATTATTTATTTATATATAGTGTGGAAAAGTGATTTAGGGGCATTCCCTGTCTTCTTCAGGAGCATCTATGGCCCTGGCACTTATCACTACAGATACACGGATATGTGTGCTTGAATGTAATTATCAAGGTAATCTTACTTTTCTTTTCAGAACATATATTGGAAATCAATTTTATCCTAGACCTTATATTAGAAAACATTAGAATCATAAAGACGTAGTAAGGACACTCATTCAAAGGAGAGAGAAAAGAAAATCTTCATCCTATATCCATGTTTCTCAGAGATTAAGACATTTATTTTTTAAGCTACTTTATTTTCTTATTCATTTCATTTATTTTCTGAATGACTGGCTTTCATATAAGTAGGAAATACTTCACGTCAAAAATGACAATTGGAGATTAACTTGTTGGCCTCCTATATGTTTATTTACGTAGCAACTGTGTTGTACCAGTAAAACTTCTTTATCTCTGTTATAAATTAACGCACATAACAATATAATTTATAATGGACAAAGAATTATCTTTTCTCCAATTTTATAATTCTAACATTTTCTTCAAAAGGAAATAAAATATTAAAGTCAAATATGCAAATGCTCCCAGAGTCCTACACATCAATGGCATTCTCTAGCAACAAATCCCAGATGTTTTTAAATACAGCAAGCCTAATTTCTGACTTGGTTAAGAGAAATCTGAGTTGTAAAATTTAGCATGCACGTAATATGGTTGACATCCTGAATGAGGAATAGAAATCATAATGAATGAAAGTATAATGTAACTAAGCACAGCACATTAAAAATGCATTGAACTAACAATTGTATTGGGATATTTAATGAAGAATACAAAGCAAAGCATGTGTTCACATCTCATGTCCCCTTTCGTTCTTCCCTTTCTTAGCCATTAAATTTCTAAAAAGAAACAGAAAATATTTCTGCTTTACTAAAATACATTTGGAATTTTTTAAATTAAAAACTTCTAATTCTAAAACTATTCTTAAAAGATGAGCTATAGGGTCTGATTATTATTTTCATATAGTATAAGACATTGATTTATGTTTAATAGCTTAAACAATTTATTGATTGAGAGTAGTGAGGAAGTTTAAAATGAAGGAATTTGGCATGGGAATGTAGATCTATATTACTATTTGTTCATCTTTATCTTTGCTACCGGCAGCAAAGCGGTAACTTTCCCTCTCCCATACTAAAAAAAGATAATTTCTGTAAGTGTTGGCATAGTATCTGGCATGTATTAAAACATTAGACATTACTTTCTCCTCATTATCACTGTGTTGCTCTTAAGAATGGTCAATTTTTTTCTTGTTTTCACCAATCATAATGGATTAGAGATAGCTACATGCAGTTATTATTAGACATTTTTGGTATGGAATTTATGACTCGTCAGCTAAGAATGCATTCTCTCAAACACCATTGAAAATCATGGAATACATACTTCTCTTTTTCCAAACAGTGTTTAATAATCTCCATATCAATTTTATTTAACAATAAATTATATTTAAGATGTTAAATGACCTTTCACAAAAATGTATTTAAAAATATTAAAATAATTTAATTCTTTTGAAAATGAGCACCTTTTTAAAATTGAAATTATAGTTACTTATTCTTCTGATAAAAATTTATCAAAGCTAGAGTTGAATAATAGATTTTCATCTCAAAGCTTAATACATTGTGTTTCATTAACTATTACTCTGGTAAGCTACTGGCTCTGGTTTCCAGTGCTTTACTTATGAGATGGGATTTTATATGCATGTTTGCTTTCATATTGCTACGCTTGGCTAATGTAAAATATCCTAGAAACTTTGCATAGATATAAGAGATAGAACTTTTATTATTTTTAATTACTAGTTGAGGAACCACTTTAAAAGCAGCAGCACATGGCAATTTGGGAACTGTGTCATATTTTGGTCAAAATTAAATTTCCTACTTAAGGAAGGTAAGGAGAATGTGAAGATTAGAAAGAAGCAAGAAATGGGGAAAGAGAGCTTAAGTAAAAATATATTTGAAGCAAAACTTGGGACAAAATTGCACCTGAATCAAAACAGAATAGCTCTGGAAGTTAATTTTCAATACTGCTAGATACTGAAATTCTAGGAGTCACTGAGGAGCATCCACTGAACAGTCAAGTCCTGATATGTTAGTGACCTTAGACCACCCTCGATAAACTTTAAAATTAGCAAATGAAATTGTTTATAATCTTCCTTAGTTCCACTTTCTAGCTTCTCTCTAATTTCACCACATCTCTAGAAATTAACAAAAAAACCATAAAATAATAGGAGAAATTTGTATTTTCCAAGATAAACTAATATATTTTTCTCACAATCTGTACTTCAGAAAAATGATTGAAGTGGAACCTACTCCTAAATGCATTTTCCTAGAGAAGAATTGTCTACACTATAGGCTAATACATGAGGAATGCAATTTACATCTGCAATCAGAGATTATATTTTGTGTCAAACATAATTCTTGGTTACAAGAACTAAAACTTGACTCCAAGTATGTGAAGCAAGAGATTATACAGTAATCTACTAAACAGTTATGAGAGATCCTATAATTTGTAAGACTAATGGAATCAAACTTACAATTCAGATATTTGTTGTCTTAAAACTCAATCTTTAAGTAGCCCCAGATTGATCAAAACACTCCCACCTCTAGAGTAGAATACAGCTTCCTCTAGACACCACTGCTGGTATCCCATTTTCAGTTACTAAAAAATCCAAAATGGTAACTAGTTCTGTATTTTTATATGACTCATTTCAAATGTAAAGCTCAAGGCTCTCTACTCTGTGGTTCAAGCCTGGACTACTTGAATATACCTTATCTTGGGTCAATGTAAAGGGAATGCTTTGTGATTTAGTCTATATGTGGGAAATGGAAAACAGTGTTCCAATAATACAACACATAATGGAGAACAGTCCTCAAATAGGAGTGGTATTTGGAAGCTTGGATAGAAGTAGAAGGTTGGCAAATGACTCCTAAAACTTATATGACACTAATTTTGAGACTATTTCATTTTTTTTTAAATCAAGCAAATCATTATATTATCATCATCAGTCCAAATTGTTCATATGTAGATGGAATAAAGTCTTTTATTATTCCAAATATTTTATCAATGTTTAATTGGAGTAGTAAAAAATAGAATATTTCCAACTTATTAATTCATTCTTATTCTTTCCTTCTGACCAGGCTTAGGAAAACAGAAAAGCAATTTTCTTTTTTTCTTTTCTTTTTTTCTGTTTTCTTTAAAACTTGTTCTATTTTTATGATTTTTTTTCTTTATTTTATTTTATTATTACTATACTTTAAGTTTTAGGGTACATGTGCACAATGTGCAGGTTTGTTACATATGTATACATGTGCCATGTTGGTGTGCTGCACCCATTAACTCGTCATTTAGCATTAGGTATATCTCCTAATGCTATCCCTCCCCACTCCCCCCACCCCACAACAGTCCCCAATGTGTGATGTTCCCCTTCCTGTGTCCATGTGTTCTCATTGTTCAATTCCCACCTATGAGTGAGAACATGCAGTGTTTGGTTTTTTGTCCTTGCGATAGTTTGCTGAGAATGATGGTTTCCAGTTTCATCCATGTCGCTACAAAAGACATGAACTTATCATTTTTTATGGCTGCATACTATGCCATGGCGTATATGTGCCACATTTTCTTAATCCAGTCTATCATTGTTGGAAATTTGGGTTGGTTCCAAGTCTTTGCTATTGTGAATAGTGCTGCAATAAACATACGTGTGCATGTGTCTTTATAGCAGCATGATCTATAATCGTTTGGGTATATACCCAGTAATGGGATGGCTGGGTCAAATGGTATTTCTAGTTCTAGATCCCTGAGGAATCGCCACACTGACTTCCACAATGGTTGAACTAGTTTACAGTCCCACCAACAGTGTAAAAGTGTTCCTACTTCTCCACATCCTCTCCAGCACCTGTTGTTTCCTGACTTTTTAATGATTGCCATTCTAACTGGTGTGAGATGGTATCTCATTGTGGTTTTGATTTGCATTTCTCTGATGGCCAGTGATCATGAGTATTTTTTCATGTGTCTTTTGGCTGCATAAATGTCTTCTTTTGAGAAGTGTCTGTTCATATCCTTCACCCACTTTTTGATGGGGTTGTTTGTTTTTTTCTTGTAAATTTGTTTGAGTTCATTGTAGATTCTGGATATTAGCCCTTTGTCAGATGAGTAGGTTGCAAAAATTTTCTCCCATTTTGTAGGTTGCCTGTTCACTCTGATGGTAGTTTCTTTTGCTGTGCAGAAGCTCTTTAGTTTAATTAGATCCCATTTGTCAATTTTGTCTTTTGTTGCCATTGCTTTTGATGTTTTAGACATGAAGTCCTTGTCCATGCCTATGTCCTGAATGGTATTGCCTAGGTTTTCTTCTAGGGTTTTTATGGTTTTAGGTCTAACAGGTAAGTCTTTAATCCATCTTGAATTAATTTTTGTATAAAGTGTAAGGAAGGGATCCAGTTTCACCTTTCTACATATGGCCAGCCAGTTTACCCAGCACCATTTATTGAATAGGGAATCCTTTCCCCATTGCTTGTTTTTCTCAGGTTTGTCAATGATCACATGGTTGTAGATATGTGGCATTATTTCTGAGGGCTCTGTTCTGTTCCATTGATCTATATCTCTGTTTTGGTACCAGTACCATGCTGTTTTGGTTACTGTAGCCTTGTAGTATAGTTTGAAGTCAGGTAGTGTGATGCCTCCAGCTTTGTTCTTTTGGCTTAGGATTGACTTGGGTGATGCAGGCTCTTTTTTGGTTCCATGTGAACTTTAAAGTAGTTTTTTCCAATTCTGTGAAGAAAATCATTGGTAGCTTGATGGGGATGGCATTGAATCTATAAATTACCTTGAGCAATATGGCCATTTTCACGATATTGATTCTTCCTACCCATGAGCATGGAATGTTCCTCCATTTGTTTTTATCCTGTTTTATTTCATTTAGCAGTGGTTTGTAGTTCTCCTTGAAGAGGTCCTTCACATCCCTTGGAAGTAGGATTCCTTGGTATTTTATTCTCTTTGAAGCAATTGTGAATGGGAGTTCACTCATGATTTGGCTCTCTGTTTGTCTGTTATTGGTGTATAAGAATGCTTGTGATTTTTCTACACTGATTTTGTATCCTGAGACTTTGCTGAAGTTGCTTATCAGCTTAAGGAGATTTTGGGCTGAGACGATGGGGTTTTTTAGATATACAATCATGTCATCTGCAAACAGGGACAATTTGACTTCCTCTTTTCCTAATTGAATACCCTTTATTTCCTTCTGCTGCCTAATTGCCCTGGCCAGAACTTCCAACACTATGTTGAATAGGAGTGGTGAGAGAGGGCATCCCTGTCTTTTGCCAGTTTTCAAAGGGAATGCTTCCAGTTTTTGTCCATTCAGTATGATATTGGCTGTGTGTTTGTCATAGATAGCTCTTATTATTTTGAGATATGTCCCATCAATACCTAATTTATTGAGAGGTTTTAGCATGAAGGATTGTTGAATTTTGTCAAAGGCCTTTTCTGCATCTATTGAGATAATCATGTGGTTTTTGTCTTTGGTTCTGTTTATATGCTGGATTACATTTATTGATTTGTGTATGTTGAAGCAGCCTTGCATCCCAGGGATGAAGCCCACTTGATCATGGTGGATAAGCTTTTTGATGTGCTGCTGGATTTGGTTTGCCAGTATTTTATTGACGATTTTTGCATCAATGTTCATCAAGGATATTGGTCTAAAATTCTCTTT
This sequence comes from Gorilla gorilla gorilla, assembly GCF_029281585.2. NCBI lineage: Eukaryota > Metazoa > Chordata > Mammalia > Primates > Hominidae > Gorilla > Gorilla gorilla. Next base: position 67,431,863 of record NC_073224.2, on the reverse strand, counting down.
TTTTTTGTTGTGTCTCTGCCAGGCTTTGGTATCAGGATGATGCTGGCCTCATAAAATGAGTTAGGGAGGATTCCCTCTTTTTCTATTGATTGGAATAGGTTCAGAAGGAATGGTACCAGTTCCTCCTTGCACCTCTGGTAGAATTCAGCTGTGAATCCACCTGGTCCGGGACTTTTTTTGGTTGGTAAGCCATTGATTATTGCCACAATTTCAGAGCCTGTTATTGGTCTATTCAGAGATTCAACTTCTTCCTGGTTTAGTCTTGGGAGGGTGTATGTGTAGAAAAATTTATCCATTTCTTCTAGATTTTCTAGTTTATTTGCGTAGAGGTGTTTGTAGTATTCTCTGATGGTAGTTTGCATTTCTGTGGGATCGTTGGTGGTATCCCGTTTATCATTTTTTATTGCATCGATTTGATTCTTCTCTCTTTTCTTCTTTATGGGTCTTGCTAGAGTTCTATCGATTTTGTTGATCTTTTCAAAAAACCAGCTTCTGGATTCATTAATTTTTTGAAGGGTTTTTTGTGTCTCTATTTCCTTCAGTTCTGCTCTGATTTTAGTTATTTCTTGCCTTCTGCTAGCTTTTGAATGTGTTTGCTCTTGCTTTTCTAGTCCTTTTAATTGTGACGTTAGGGTGTCGATTTTGGATCTTTCCTGCTTTCTCTTGTGGGCATTTAGTGCTATAAATTTCCCTCTACACACTGCGTTGAATGTGTCCCAGAGATTCTGCTATGTTGTGTCTTTGTTCTCGTTGGTTTCAAAGTACATCTTTATTTCTGCCTTCATTTTGTTATGTACCCAGTAGTCATTCAGGAGCAGGTTGTTCAGTTTTCATGTAGTTGAGCGGTTTTGAGTGAGTTTCTTAGTCCTGAGTTCTAATTTAATTGCACTGTGGTCTGAGAGACAGTTTGTTATAATTTCTGTTCTTTTACATTTCCTGAGGAGGGCTTTACTTCCAAGTATGTGGTCAATTTTGGAATAGGTGTGGTGTGGTGCTGAAAAGAATGTGTATTCTGTTGATTTGGGGTGGAGAGTTCTGTAAATGTCTATTAGGTCCACTTGCTGCAGAGCTGAGTTCAATTCCTGGGTATCCTTGTTAACTTTCTGTCTCGTTGATCTGTCTAATATTGACAGTGGGGTGTTAAAGTCTCCCATTATTATCGTGTGGGAGTCTAAGTCTCTTTGTAGGTCACTAAGGACTTGCTTTATGAATCTGGGTGCTCCTGTATTGGGTGCATATATATTTAGGATAGTTAGCTCTTCTTGTTGAATTGATCCCTTTACCATTATGTAATGGCCTTCTTTGTCTCTTTTGATCTTTGTTGGTTTAAAGTCTGTTTTATCAGAGACTAGGATTGCAACCCCTGCCTTTTTTCGTTTTCCATTTGCTTGGTAGATCTTCCTCCATCCCTTTATTTTGGGCCTGTGTGTGTCTCTGCACGTGAGATGGGTTTCCTGAATACAGCACACTGATGGGTCTTGACTGTTTATCCAATTTGCCAGTCTGTGTCTTTTAATTGGAGCATTTAGCCCATTTTCATTTAAGGTTAATATTGTTATGTGTGTATTTGGTCCTGTCATTATGATGTTAGCTGGTTATTTTGCTCGTTAGTTGATGCAGTTTTCTACCTAGCCTTGATGGTCTTTACATTTTGGCATGTTTTTAGTGGCTGGTACTGGTTGTTCCTTTCCATGTTTAGTGCTTCCTTCAGGAGCTCTTTTAGGGCAGGCCTGGTGGTGACAAAATCTCTCAGCGTTTGCTTGTCTGTAAAGTATTTTATTTCTTCTTCACTTATGAAGCCTAGTTTGGCTGGATATGAAATTCTGGGTTGAAAATTCTTTTTTTTATGAATGTTGAATATTGGTCCCCACTCTCTTCTGGCTTGTAGAGTTTCTGCTGGGAGATCCGCTGTTCGTTTGATGGGCTTCCCTTTGTGGGTAACCCGACCTTTCTCTCTTGCTGCCCTTAACATTTTTTCCTCCATTGCAACTTTGGTGAATCTGACAATTATGTTTCTTGGAGTTGCTCTTCTCGAGGAATATCTTTGTGGCGTTCTCTGTATTTCCTGAATCTGAATGTTTGCCTGCCTTGCTAGATTGGGGAAGTTCTCCTGGATAATATCTTGCAGAGTGTTTTCCAACTTGGTTCCATTCTCCCCGTCATTTTCAGGTACACCAATCAGATGTAGTTTTGGTCTTTTCACATAGTCCCATATTTCCTGGAGGCTTTGTTCATTTCTTTTTATTCTTTTTTCTCTAAACTTCCCTTCTCGCTTCATTTCATTCATTTCGTCTTCCATCACTGATACCCTTTCTTCCAGTTGATCGTGTCGGCTCCTGAGGCTTCTGCATTCTTCACGTAGTTCTCGAGCCTTGGCTTTCAGCTCCATCAGCTCCTTTAAGGACTTCTCTGCATTGGTTATTCTAGTTATCCGTTCGTCTAATTTTTTTTCAAAGTTTTTAACTTCTTTGCCATTGGTTTGAATTTCCTCCTATAGCTCGGAGTAATTGGATAGTCTGAAGCCTTCCTCTCTCAGCTCGTCAAAGTCATTCCCTATCCAGCTTTGTTCCGTTGCAAGTGAGCATCTGCATTCCTTTGGAGGAGGAGAGGTGCTCTGCTTTTAGAGTTTCCAGTTTTTCTACCCTGTTTTTTCCCCATCTTTGTGGCTTTATCTACTTTTGGTCTTTGACGATGGTGACGTACAGAAGGGTTTTTGGTGTGGATATCCTTTCTGTTTGTCAGTTTTCCTTCTAACAGACAGGACCCTCAGCTGCAGGTCTGTTGGAGTTTGCTAGAGGTCCACTCCAGACCCTGTTTGCCTGGGTATCAGCAGTGGTGGCTACAGAGCAGCAGTGGCTGTAGAACAGCAGATCTTGGTGAACCGCAAATGCTGCTGCCTGATTGTTCCTCTGGAAGTTTTGTCTCAGAGGAGTACCCGGCTGTGTGAGGTGTCAGTCTGCCCCTACTGGGGGTGCCTCCCAGTTAGGCTGCTTGGGGGTCAAGGACCCACTTGAGGAGGCAGTCTGCCTGTTCTCAGATCTCCAGCTGCGTGCTGGGAGAACCACTACTCTCTTCAAAGCTGTCAGACAGGGACATTTAAGTCTGCAGAGGTTACTGCTTTTTGTTTGTCTGTGCCCTGCCCCCAGAGGTGGAGCCTACAGAGGCAGGCAGGCCTCCTTGAGCTGTGGTGGCCTCCACCCAGTTCGAGCTTCCCGGCTGCTTTGTTTGCCTAATGAAGCCTGGGCAATGGCAGGTCCTCCCCCAGCCTGGCTGCCACCTTGCAGTTTGATCTCAGACTGCTGTGCTAGCAATCAGGGAGACTCCGTGGGTGTAGGACCCTCCGAGCCATGTGCAGGATATAATCTCCTGGTGTGCCGTTTTTTAAGCCCGTTGGAAAAGCACAGTATTAGGGTGGGAGTGACCCGATTTTCCAGGTGCCATCTGTCACCCCTTTCTTTGACTAGGAAAGGGGGAACTCCCTGATCCCTTGCATTTCCCAAGTGAGGCAATGCCTCGCCCTGGTTTGGCTCATGCACGGTGCGCTGCACCCACTGTCCTGCACCCACTGTCTGGCACTCCCTAGTGAGATGAACTCAGTACCTCAGATGGAAATGCAGAATCACCCGTCTTCTGTGTTGCTGATGCTGGGAGCTGTAGATCGGAGCTGTTCCTATTCGGCCATCTTGGCTCCACCCCCTGAGACTATTTCATTTTACCTCTTTTCACCTCCATCATCTCCAATTAATGGAATATTTTTCTAGCTGATCCTTGAAAACTGTGAGGGTTAGAGGTACTTACCTTCTCCTTCCCTGAACAGTCAAAAATGTACATAAGACTTTTGAGTCCACCCAATTTTAACTATTAATAGCCTACTGTTGACTGGAAGCCTTACCAATAACATAAACAGTCAATTAACACATATTTGTATGTTATATGTATTATATTGTGTATTCTTACAATAAGGTAAAGAAAATATGTTATTAAGAAAATCACGAGGAAGAGAAAATACACTTACTGTTAATTAATTGGAAATAGATTATTACAAAGTTCTTAAGTCTTACTGTCTTCTCATTGAGAAGGCTGAAGAGAAGGAGAAAGAAGAGGAGTTGGTCTTGCTATCTTTTTTTTAAATTTTATTATTATACTTTAAGTTTTAGGGTACATGAGCACAATGTGCAGGTTTGTTACATATGTATACATGTGGTCTTGCTATCTTAGGGATGGCACAGGCAGAAAAAAAATTAACATATAAGCAGCCCCACATAGTTCAAACCTGTGTCACTCAAGGGTCAATTGTAATTATTAAATAGACTAGGAACCTCTATTTGTCTGAGATTCTTAGAGATAAATTACATCTTACTCATTTGTGTTTCCCTGATGCATGGGACAATGCCAGGAGAAACAATATAAACAAAATAAACAATGTAAAAATAATAAAGATACTAAGAACTTATATATATATGTGTACATATAATACACATATTACTTTATATATGTATTTCTCTATATATGTATGCATGTCCATATATACATATATAGTATAGATACATAGATAGATCGATACAGCTAATGATATGCCAGGTCCTATCCTATACATTTTCTACACAGAAGGTTCTACCTTGAATCTGCATAACAAATAACAAAACTCCCCTCTGAAACATATTCTAATATAATGCTCATTTTATATGAGAAAATTTAGACACAAGAAGGAAAGGTAGATTCAGAATTTATGCAGCTGTGTGTCAGAGCAAGGATTGAGACTAGATTCTGGCTCCAGACTCCACTTCCATAAAAAACTACATGAAAATTCAATACACTATTTGTAAATGTTCTATTAACAGTAAGAAACATTTTCAATGTATGACTTTCACCAATTGAGTATAAATAAGAAGTGGACAATTCATCTTTCTGTTCTATTGATTTTAGCCAATTTTAGTAGACATATATTCTAGAGAATCCTGCAATGGATCATCTTGGTTAGAAGTGAATCTAGAATATCAAGACTTCCAATAGCTTAATTGTACCACGCTTCTAAGAGATATGTGGGCTTGTGTGTACATAGAACCAATTTTAGTAGTAGTATCTCAATATCAAAAACATATGTATGCATTTGACTTTATTTTTGGAATTTAACTTAAAACCAACCGTTGGAAAATTTCAATAAATATCTTAATAAAATATAAATCAGTATTGACACTAAATACTTATATTTTCAAGTCACTATATTAGTATTAATTAAAACTAAAATTTTAATTGCCTAAGTGTGGAGAAATAGTCATTTATTTGTGGTGCATGGCAAAATATAAAGTATCTCCATTGTTTAATTCATTCTTTTCCTATATTTCATGTATGTTATTAATAAAGTTCAAATGATTAATTACTAAGGTCATGAAAGAAGAACAGTTGATGAATTCACACATTTTTCCAATGGTTCTATATTGATGGCTCAATCATTTAGTAGATTTAGTAAGTCATACAGTTTCATTCATTACAAATATCAACTTAAGGCTATTTTCTTAACTTAAATATTATGTGCTATGTAGTTACTTGATTATCTGAAATCTACTTCAAAAACTTTAATAAATTATTACCTGAAATTACCATATAATATCACTGTAATATAAAATCAGTGTAGGATTTCTTTAAATTAAATTTTCTGTTTAAATCAAATTTAAAAGTATAAAAGTAAAAAGAATATTAATAAATTGATTTGACATTCCTTTCAAGCTAGAGTTATCAGTCCTAGTTTTGTACTCAGAATGTACAACTTAGTCATAGTCCATTACATTCATGAAGTGATCATTTGTTGCTTACAAGCATAAACTGCAATGACTTTCTGTGGTGTAAAATACTTTTCTTAATTTAAATTATTGATATTTATGCAGAGCAAAAAAAAAATGTATACATATTTTTTGTCCTCTAAGGATATCAGAAAACATGTCATTCAAGTCAGTAGAATGTTAGGAAAAATAGTACGGATATGATTTTGTCTATTGTGAACACATCCAAAAATGAAATTTTTTTTCTAAAATATATCCCAAGAACCACTTGCAACAAAATTGTCTAGATATTGTTAACCTTTGCATTTCCATGACCCACTTAAGATATTTATTCAAAAATTCTGGAGTTGGAATATAAGAAATACGGTTTATCGCATATTTCAAGATGTAGTAATAAAAGTAAATCTTGAAAACCTCAAATTTTTCTTGGTCATCTAGCAGGTCAGAATTAGATGAAAAACAAATTATTTTGTATCATTTTAAAATAAGTTGGCTATGTAATTGCTAAGATATTTCATAATTCAGAAATAATAAGATTATTTAAATATTGCATGCTTTAGAAAATTACCATGATAAAATCTACATAATTACTATTCTTCTAATAATTTATATAATGTAATATACTTTATAAGGTTATAATACCAATATGAAAGATAATGGAAATAGACTGATGGTCTCCTTAGCCAGCCATTTTTATATTTGTGTGGTCATAAGATTATAATTAGCCTTTTGTTTTTTCTTTTCTTGCTTACTGCTGTAATTTGGGTTTCCTCCCCAAAATTCATGTTATACCTGTAAGAAGTATTAGTTGATAAAGGCTCTATCCCCATGAATGTACTAATCTATTCATGAATTTTGAAATAGTGAATTAATGGGTTATTGGGGGAGTGAGTTAACTATCTCCAGAGTGGGTCCTCTAAAAAGCCATTTTGGCTTTCTCTCTTCTAACCCTCTGACCATGTGATGCCCATCACTGTGTTATGACCCAGCAAGAGGCCTTCACTGATGGCAGAATCTTTGACTTTGACTTTCCAGGCTCTAGGACTATAAGAAATAAATTTATTTTATTATAAATTACCCATAGTGTGGTATCATGGTATAGCAAGAGAAAGCACACTAAGACACTTCGTATTTCTCTTGAAAAGATCAATACACATTCAGCAGAATGAACTTTACACACACACACACACAGACACAGACACGAACAAACACAAACACAGAAATATTACATTTTTTAAAAGAGAAAGATTTATTTTAGATGAGACATTGGAGACAAACTTGCAGGTGTGTTTGCAATTTTTTTTCTTCAACACTGTATGTGCTAAAGAGACACCTGTAGGATTCAGACCTCCCAGTTAATAAATACATACTTTTTTCTTGAAGAAATGACATTTGGCCGAAGTGTCACCTTTTATTAGAAAGACTAAAACAAAAATAGCATAAGTATCAATATCTGTACAATGTAGGTTAAGAGAAAGATTTGAACAAGGTTTTAATTGTAGCTATTTCAAATTAATTCTATTTCTCATATGTTAATAGCTTAGTATCATATTCATCATAACAGCATATTGCCTGCAGCCTCAATAACATAATGATCTCCTAAAAATTCAAATGCAAATATTTGAGTTTATATCTTTTACAAGAATATAGTGAACCATCAGAAGGATAGCGTAGCAAGAATGATTTTTAGTGTAATTATCATTATATATTTTCAATTTATCAAATTTTAATGCATTAGTGCAATCTCATAAAATTGTTCTCCTCTCTCTGCCTCTACCTCTATCTCTATCTCTACCAATTTTTACTTCTTGCCCTCTTTTAAAATTAATTCCCTTAAAGTAGGACAGGAACTCCTTTCCTTAGGGAAGTTTCTCTTCAGTAAATAATTCTAATGTAGAAATCTTAAATGTCTTCAGCAGCTATTAAAATTACTAAAGTTAATGAAAAACTTTTGCATCCCAAGCATAAATTTGATCCCTTTAGAACTTTTTCTCTCTTGCCTTTCCAAAGATTTACCAATACTTCCTTCTACCATAGCTCTTTCTTTAACTATGTTTATAACTATGAACTAAGTTCTAGGAGAATAACATATAGTGTTCAAGAACAGATTTCCAGGGAATATTTGTCATTTCTACCTTCAAAATATATTTTTGGAGGTTGGAAGAGGTGGTTCATCCCTGTAATCCCAGCACTTTGGGAGGCTGAGACAGGCGGATCTGTTGAGGCCTGGAGTTCGAGACCAGCCTGGCCAACATGGCAAAACCCCATCTCTACTAAAAATACAAAAATTAGCTGGGCATTGTGGCATGTGCCAGTAGTCCCAGCTACTCGAGAAGCTGAGGCAGGAGAATCACTTGAACCCAGGACGCGGAGGTTACAGTGAGCTGAGATCGTGCCACTGCACTACAGCCTGAACAACAGACCGAGACTCTGTCTCAGGCAAAAAAAAAAAAAAAAAAAAAAGTTCTTGAATTTGACCAATTCTGTCCACATTTACTCACCTCATACTAACTAAAACCATTGTGATTGCTTACCTTCCTAATAGAGGTGGCTTCTTATAGAGGAGGTGGGAGCAGAACTTCAGCCTATGTGGAGCCCATATGGTTTGATGCAGGAATATCTGGAGGGAAGCATGGCCAAGGACACCCATTCCCCAAGGCTCACCATTTTCCCATAAGAGACTCTAGCTTAGGAGAACTGCCGGGACTGAACAGAGCAGGATGATCTTGCCCATGAGACCGGCCCAGTCTGACGTGAATGTACTTCCGTCTGTTGACCCCTCCCAGGGTTGCAGCTTGGACATGCCTGCTTGCAGTGCAGCCTTAAATGCCCAACCATCGTGCATCCCAGGGACTTGCGTCATAGCTCCTATGCTGACAGACTGTGCTTGACCTTTGATGAGCTCCAGCAGAGTGGCCACCACCAATACACAGCAGTCTACCCACAAAGCCTAACCCATGCCACTTTGCCGGCATGCACCTGCCCACGACCACCCCTCCATTGCTTTGCCATCACATGGATGGACCTTGCATCCCCTTCCCCGCCCACTGTGGGTGCATGTGCACTCTATTGTGCCATTGTTACCAGCCTGAGTGCACCCACACCTGCTGCCAAGCCACCATTGCTTGTGCAAACACACACAAGTACATCGCAGTCATGGTGTGAATGCATACACTGAGGTCACCAGCCCCATGCCCACGAACACCCTGCCCTTGTGCAGACACTGCCACTGTTCAAATGCACACACAGACCCCAGGGGTCCCACCCACCCTTTCCAACTTCACCACACTGCACCACCACCACTGCCGCTGCCAACACCTTCACTGAGGCCAGAAGCCCCTGGACCACCAACCTCCCAGCCCAGCTAATAAGCAGGCACCCTGCCACACTGCTGCTGCTGCTGGCACATGTGAACAAGCACAGATCCTGCAGCCTTCACCCCATGAAGCACTTTGACGGGCACCACCCTTCAGAGTGTTGTGGCCAGTGGTCTGGAAACACCATGGCCCCTCCAGGACAGCGGGTGCCCAACCTTGAGAGAAGAGAACAAAGCTAGGGGCTCCATAACCCCCCAGAGTTACATCACACAGCCCAGGAGTGCTGAGCTGAGCCTTGGCCCCCTAAAAACCTATCAGAAATAAAGCTAGTTGACTGAATCCACTTTATACCACAATCAAACTCCCAAGGACATGAAAGAAAATGAAATTTAAAAAATATCCAAAGGATAGCAGTATCAAATGTAAAAGGAACCTCAGCTCATACAGATGAGAAGAATCACTGCAATAACTCTGGCAACTCAAAAAGGCAGAGTGTCTTCATACCTCCAGATAACTGCACTATTTCCCCAGCAATGGTTCTTAATCAGGTTGAAATGGCAGAAATGACAGAAATAGAACCAGAATATGGATAAGAGCAAAAATCTTTGATATTCAAGAGAAAGTCAAAAACAAATACAACAATTCTAAGGAATACAATAAAATGATATGGGAGATGAAACACACAATGGCCATTTAAAGAAAGAAACAAACTGAGCTGATATAGCTGTAAAGCTCACTTCAAGAATTTCAGAATATATGCACAAGTATTAGTAGCAGAATTGACCAAGCTGAGGAAAGAATCTCAGAGCTCGAAGACTAGCTCTCTGAAATAACTCAGTCCCACACAAATAAAGAAAAAAACAATAAAGAGAAATGAATGAAACCTCTGAGGAAAAACATTAATAAGATAGACCACTAGCTAGACTGATAAAGAAAAAAAGATAGAAGATCCAAATAAAAACAATCAGAAATGACAAAGGGGACCTAATCACTGATGCCACAGAAATACAAAATCCCTCATAGAACACTAGGAACACCTCTATGCACACAAGCTGGAAAATCTGGGGAAAAAACAATGGGCGAATTCCTGGACACATACAACCTTCCAGGACTGAACCAGTTAAAAAAAAATGAAGCCCTCAACAGACCAAAAATGAGTTCCAGAATTAAATCAGTAATAAAAAGCCTGCCAGCCAGAATCAGATGAATTCATAGCCAAATTCTACCAGATGTATAAGGTAGAACTGCTACTATTCTGACTGAAACTATTTCAAAAAATTGAGGAGGGAGGGATTCCTCCTTAACTTATTCAATGAGGCCAGCATCATCCTGATACTAAAATCTGGCAGAGACACAACAACAACAACAAAAACTTCAGACAATATCCTTGATGAACAAAGATGCAAAAGTCCTCAACTAAATGTCACATCCAAAAGCACATTAAAAAGCTAATCCAGCATGACGAAGTAGACTTTATCCCTTGGATTTAAGATGGTTTCAACACACACAAATCAATAAATGTAATTCATCATATAAGCAGAACTAAAAAAAATACCATGATTATTTCGATAGATGCTGAAAAGGCTTTTGATAAAAATCAACATCCTTTTGTGTTAAAAATTCTCAACTGAGTAGACATTGAAGGAACATACTTCAAAATAATAAGAGCCATCTATGACAAACCCACAGCCAACATCATACTGAAAGAGAAAAAGCTGGAAGGATTCCCCTTGATAATTAGAAAAAAAAAAAAAAAAAAAAAAAAGGATGCCCTGTCTCACTACTCCTGTACAACATAGTACTGGAAGTCCTGGGCAGAGCAATCAGCCTAGGGAAAGAAAGACAAAGCATCCAAACAGGAACAGAGGAGGTCAAACTATCCCCATTTGCAGATGACATGGTTACATGGTTCTATACCTAGAAAACCCCATAGTCTGTGCTCAAAGTTCCTTGATCAGATAAACAACTTCAGAAATATTTCAAGATACAAAGTCAATGTATGAAATTCAGTAGCATTCCTATACACCAAAATCATTCAAGCTGAAAGCCAAATCAAGAACACATTCCCATTCACAGTAACCACAAAACAATACAATACCTAGGAAAAGAGATGACCAGGGAGGTGAGAAATCTCTACAATGTAAATTACAAAATACCGCTCAAAGAAATCAGAGATAACACAATTAAATGGAACAACATTCCATGCTTATGGATAGGCAGAATCAATATTTTTTAAATGGCCACACTACCGGAAGCAGTTCACACATTCAATGATATTCCTATCAAACTATCAATGACATTTTTCACCGAATTAGAAAAAAAGCTATTTTAAAATTCATATGGGACCAAAAAGAGCCCAAATAGGCAAGACAGTTCCAAGCAAAAAGAACAGAGCTGGAGACATCACATTACTTGACTTCAAACTATACTAAATGGCTACAGTAACCAAAATCCCCTGGTATGAGTGCAAAAACAGACACATAGACCGATTGAACAGATAGAGAACCCAGAAAAAAAAGAATTTATCAACAACTATTGTTAAAAAATTGATTAAGCAGCCCCAAATAGGCAACAATATAATATATTTATATATCCACCATAAATTGAAGCATATTAAAATTAATATGCTATCTATTAAAGTCCCTTATTTTATTCTTGTAAATGAATAAATTCGATTTTTTTCATACTGTATAATCCTCCACAATTATTCAGTCTCTTTTACATAGAAGATATTTTATTTCCTCCAAAATTTATAAGCCATATGTCTTATACTATTGAAATTTATGTGTATAAATTCCCAATTGTTTAAATATTGGCGACACACTTAACAACCATTTGATAGTCAACAAAGCTGACATAAACAAGCATTGGAGAAAGGACTGCTATTCAATAAGTGGTACTGAGATAACTGGCTAGCCACATGCAGAATATTGAAACTATACCCTTTCTTTACACCATAAACAAAAATCAAGACAAGATAGGTTAAAGACTTAAATGTAAAACCTAAAACTATGACTAGGCACAGTGGCTGATGCCTGTAATCCCAGCACTCTGGGAGGCCGAGGCAGGTGGATCGTGAGATCAGGAGATAGAGACCAGCCGGGCCAACATGGTGAAACCCCGTCTCTACTAAAAATACAAAAATTAGCTGGGCGTGGTGACAGGTGCCTGTAATCCCAGCTACTCGGGAGGCTGAAGGACAAGAATCGCTTGAACCTGGGGGACAGAGGTTTCAGTGAGCTGAGATTGTGCCACCACACTCCAGCCTGGGCAGTAGAGTGAGACTCAGTATCAAAAAAAAAAAAAAAAATTCCACTGTAAAACTCCAGGAGATAAGCTAGGAAATACCATTGTGGAAATAGAACTGAGCAAAGATTTTATGACAAAAATGCCAAAAGCAATTGCAACAAGAACAATAGTTAACAAATGGAACCTAATTAAACTAAAGTGCTTCTGCACAGCAAAAGTAGCTATCAACAGAGTAAGCAAACAACCTACAGAATGAGAGAAAATATTTGCAAAATATCATCTGAGAAAGGTCTAATATACATAATCTATAAGGAATTCGAACAAATTTACAAGCAAAAACCCAACAACCCCATTAAAAGGTGGACAAAGGACATGAGCAGACACTTTTCAAAAGAAGACATACAACCAAGAAACATATAAAAAGGTCAACATCACTAATAATTAAAGAAGTGCAAATCAATACCAAAATGAGATACACTTCAACAGCAGTCGGAATGGCTACTATTAGACAGTCATATAATAAAAGATAATGGTTAGCTTGCAGAGTTAAGGGAGTGCTTATACATTACTGATGGGAATGTCTATTAGTTTAGCCATTGTGGAAAGCAGTATGGTGATTTCTACAGAACTTAAAACAGAACTATCATTCAGACCAGCAATCTCATTACTGGGTATATACCCAAAAGGATATATATCATTCTGCCATAAAGACAAATGCATTGTGTGTCTTCATTGCAGCAGTATTCACTACAGCAAAGGCATGTGATCAGTCTAGATGCTCATCAATGGTAGACTGGATAAAGAAAATGTTGTTCATATACACCATGGAATACTATGTAGGCATACAAAATAATGAGGTCATGTCTTTTGCAGCAACATTGATGGATCTATACACCATTATCCTAAGTGAACTAATGCAGAGACAGAAAAATAAATACCACATATTCTTACTTATAGATGGGAGCTAAACATCCATTCATATGGACACAAAAAACGGAACAACAGACTTCAGAGCCTGCTTGAGGGTATAGGTTGGGAGGAGGGTGAGGACAGAAAAACTGCCTATATGGTAGTATGCATATTACTTGGGTGTTAAAAATAGTCTTTACACCAAACCCCAGTGACATGCAATTTACGTATGTAATAAACCTGCACGTGCCCAAGAAACTAACATAATTGAAAAAAAAAAAAACAATGTCATGGGATTTGATTGCTGATCTGACCAAGATTTGCTTTAATTTAAATATTTGTGTTACCCTCAAAATTCATCTGTTGAAATCCTAACCCTCAAGGTGATAACAGTATTAGGAGGTGTGGCATTTATTAAATGATTGAGTCATGAGTATTCTCATGAAAGAGACTAGTTCCAGTATTAAAGAAGCCCCAGAGAGTCTCTCCCCACTTCTGCCATGTGAGATGACAGTAAAAAGACCACCGTCTATAAACCAGGAAGTGGGCCCTCAACTGACACTGAATCTAACTTGATTTTGGATGTCCCAGTCTACAGGACTATGAAACACAAATTTCTGTTATTCAATAGCTACCTAGTTTATGGCATTTTAAATGATAGCCCTAATGGACTAAAAAAAATAATACTTTACATATATATATATGTATTTGAAGTAATATTATATATATATGTATTTGAAGTAATATTAGATTATATTTAAACAACTGGGAATTTATACATATAAATTTCAACAATATAAGACATATGGCTTATAAATGTTGGAAGAAATAAACATGATATCTTCTATGTAAAAGAAACTGAATAATTGTGGAGGATTATACAGTATGAAAAAATCTAATTTATTCATTTACAAGAATAAAAAAGGAACTTTAATAGCATATTAATTTTAATATGCTTAAATTTATGGTGAATATATAAATACATTATACTTTTGCCTATTTCGGGCTGCTTAATCAATTTTTTAACAATAGTTGTTGATAAATTCTTGTTCTTTTTTTTTATGCTATGTCTTGTCTTCTCAATTTTTTTCTTTTTATATTTTGCGGCTGGATTGCCAGGGCACGCCGTTCATGATTAATACATCTTTTTGATTTGTTGTTAGAATTTTTTGTAGCAACTTATATTTTTCATATTTTTATTTCCTTTTTATGTGGTATGACTTTTTTACCATTTTATTTACAACATTTAAAAAATTGATTTCAGTTGTATCTCATTTATACATGCTTACAATATTTTAGAGGACTTATTCTTTGTTTTGTCCAAATTGAGTTTTTATTTTGTGGCCAAAATATTTTATTCCTTTACCTTTATCTTGATTAGCATTATCTATTACATTAGGGTTTATAAAACTATCTCATTTGTGTTTTCCTTTAATCATACTGTGTTTCTCTTTTTGTTCTTTCTTAAATTTTTTCAGGTGAGTTGCTTTGCTTCTTGATGCTATAAAATTAAACATCACATATTGTTTCTTCTGGAAGTTACCCCAAATATGCTAACTTTTATATCAGTTTCTTATTTTTTTCTAGATATCCTTAATATATATACACATATATGCATATATGAAATTATTATGCTTAGAATTATCTACATATAATTATCATTGCATCTTCATAATATTTTAATACTTTTTTTAGTTGTAAAATTCTAGACTTAACTTTCTTTTCCTTCAACGCATTGAAATAATTATGCTTTATCTTTCTGAGTACAGGGTTGCTGAGAAAATTTTGGTGTCTATGTGATATTTTCCTTTGTTTTCTACTTTCTCTTGATATAATCTTTTAGAAATTTTTCTTTGCCTTTGATGTTATTGGATGAAATAATAACGTGTCAGCCTAGGTGTGGGTTTTTCTTTATCCTAATATTTGAAACTTTTGAATCTGTTTATAACTACAGCTGTTTGTCTTTCTTTACTTCAAAGAAATTAAAATAACTGTTACTTCCATTCTATAAATCTCATTTTTGTTTGTTTGGTTTTGGTAGAGGGGTCATTTTTATTTACAGAGTTCCTCACACCCAACTTTTCTTTTTTGTCCATTTCCCAGTGATTTTTACATGAGCTTGCTATCTGATTTTCCAGTTCAATTTGTGTAATTCAACTATACTCATTATACTGTATATTCAATATATTGGTTTTTTATATTCTAGTGACTTTTTGTGTCCCACGATAAGATTTCATTATAATCAATTATTCTTTATCACACAGTTCTTGAAACACTATTCTTTTTTGTCTTCTTGAATTGATTGACAAAGATAATCAGATTAAAGTAGTTGTTTATCACACTCTCAACCTCTATAATCAAATTGACATTTTGGTTCTGGAAAATTGTCATTAGATTCTAGGTTTATGGGTTTCTTTGCACGTCAGAATCAATAGCTTTGAAGAATCTCATCCGTGACCAGTTTTGCTCACAAATAAGAAAAAAACCTGCATATATTATATGATTTATAAGCTTCTAACGGTTATTCTAATGCTTATAAATTCCTGAAAAATAAAAAGTTGAATAGTATATCATGATCATAATTATGTCATTCTACATACTCCAAAGAAAGTGATTTTTTTCAGGCCAGAGTATCCTTTGTGTGTGAAAGTCTATTTTAACTATAGAGTTAACAGATAAAATAAAATGTGACTTTTCTTACAGATGAAATATCCATTACAGATGGAAATTCTCTGTACAATAGTAAAGCCATATAGTAAATAAATGGAAAACAGAAATGCATTTAAGGAAAAAAATGGGTGGAATGAGCAGAAAAGACTGTAGACTTCATGGGAGGACAAAGACAGAATACCTATATTGAATCAAATATTTCATTCTTGGAAAGAAAAATTCAATAATATACAGATGTAATTACCCTCTAAATTATTTTTGTTTAATATGATTTAATTTGATTTTCTGAGAGAAGTAGTTTGGAAACAGTGTAGTTCTTAAATTCATATGGAAGAATGCATGTATACATGAGTAAGAGTAATAATAGTGGACTAGGTATAACATATTAAAACATTATAAAACTGAAATTTTGAATTATCTTGACACTGAATAACATAAGCAGGTAAAAGGAACAGAATGGCAAATATATAAAATGACAGTTCTTATAAGATAAAGGTTTAGTTCAAAGGAAGGGTGGAAGTGGTTTATATAATAAATGATTTTAGGAAATACCTGTTGAAACATTAAAATATAGATTCCTACATCATCAAAATAATTTTCAAAAAACAAATAAATTTAGATAATTAATTTAAAAAACATAAAATTAATTTTTATACGGGGACATAATGGGTAAATACGTTGCAGTAAAGAAACACTAATAATTATATAAAATATTACATGCATAAAATAAATATTTTAAATATACTATGTAAAAAGAATAAATATTAAATAAATATTCTATAATTTTAAAATACTATTATATAATTATGAAAAGAAATTAAAATCATTAAAAATTCAAATTTGCTAAAATAATGTGTAATAACTTTATGTTTTAAAAAAACTATTGCTATTAAAAGTCAAGAAGAAAAAGAGCAATGTTCTAAATAAATAAATTAGTGACAATTTGAAAAATTTTAAAGTTCTATCTTATTATAATCAAAGAAACACTATTAAATACTTTGCCTTTGTATAAATGAAATGAAATAAATAAATGGTAGTTACATTCCAATTAATCCAACCAAAAGTGAAAACTCTTACAATGCTAGTGGAATAATTTGGTAGAATTTAAGAATAATTTTTCAGGCTGGGCATGGTGGCTCACACCTGTAATCCCAGCAACTTGGGAGGCTGAGGTGGGTGGATCACGAGGTCAGGAGTTCAAGACCAGCCTGGCTAATACGGTGAAACCCCGTCTCTACTAAAAATACAAAAATTAGCTGGGCGTGGTGGCACGCACCTGTAGTCCCAGCTACTTGGGGGGCTGAGGCAGGAGAATCGCTTGAACCCAGGAGGCAGAGGTTGCAGTGAGCTAAGATCATGCCACTGCACTCCAGCCTGGGTGACAGAGCAAGACTCCATCTCAAAAAAAAAAAAAAAGAATAATATTTCATCATAAGTTAGAGGACTAATTATAGATCTTTTATCACAAAAAAATTTTGATGGAAATATATCTTAAGTAAAGTGTGATGAATATACTAAGGATTTAGTTCCTCGGATATAGTTCTGAGATCTCTTTATTATGGTAGAGTACTGACAAATAAATGTTTTAAATATTCAACAATAATGTAGTGATAAAACAATCTTTTTAATATAAGCATTATAATAGTAGCACATTTATTAAAATGGAATGTTGTCTAAATAATATTTTTATAGTTATATTACTAAATTGTACAAGCAATATTATCTTATTTGCATATGCACATATTATTATGTGTAGAAAACATGCATTTTATATAACAGGAGAATAACACTTATTTCCTCTGGCTAAGGAGAAATTTAGATTTTCTTTTTTTTTTTTTTTTTGAGACAAGAGTCTCACTCAGTCTCCCAGGCTGGCATGCAGTGGCCCAAAACGGCTCACTGCAAACTCTGCCTCCCGGGCTCAAGCAATTCTCCAGCCTCAGCCTCCAAAGTAGTTGGGACTACAGAGGTGAGCCTCCAGGGTCGGCTAATTTTTATATTTTATTTGGAGACAGGTTTCATCATGTTGCCCAGCTTGGTCTCCAACTCCTGAGCTCAAAGCTATCTGCCCCCCTCAGCCTCCCAAAGTGCTGGGATTACAGGCTTGAGTCACCTCACCTGGACAGCTGTTTCTTTTTTAATCAGTTTAATTTCTCTATAATTTACATAAAATAAAAGCACTGATTTTAAGTATACAATTTCTAATTGCCTGTTGCTAACATATGGAAATACAGTTGATACATTTATAATGACGTTGCTTAACTTACTTATCAGTTCCAGTAACACATTGTAATTCATTGTACATTCTTTTTCGACTTTACATACATTTTATTTTATTTTCTGGACCACATTACACTGGAGAGGACTTCCAGTGGGACTGTGAATAAATATACTAGAAGCAGACATCCTTGGCATGTTCCAGACATAAGGGAAAGAACATTCGGTTAAAGTATAAATGTTACTTTTCGTTTAGTACCCCCCACCCCGCCCAGGTATACTTCAAGTGCTTTTTCTGCATCTTTTAAGATAAAAGTATGTGTTTTACTCTGCTAATATGGTATGTTAGTTTCCTATTACTGCTGTAACAAATTACTGCATACCTAGTTGCTTAAAACAACACGAAGTCTTGCCATGGAGTCCTAAAGGTCAGAAGTCTGAAATGGACTTCACTGGACTGAAATCAAGGTGTTATCAGGCTTTTGTTCCTTCTGGAGACTCTGGAACTGCATCTATTTCTTCCTTTCCATCTTCTATAGGCTGTGTTGGCTCTTGGTCCCTTCTTCTTCCATCTTCAAAGCCAGAAATGGTTTGCTGAGTCTTTATTATGCTACATTACTCCGACGCATCTGTTCTGTATTGAAATCTTCTCTTTAATCATGTAAAGCAACATATCCTCAGATTCCAGATATTCAGAAGTGGATATTTTGATGGGAGCTTATTCAGCCTGTCACATAGGTAAAATAGTTGTGTTGTTTTGTACCTTTTTTTTCCTTATATGATAAACCAACCTTGCATTCTTTGAGGAAAAAAAAACAACAACACTTGGTCATGATATATTATACATCTTGCATGTTGTGGGATTTCATATGCCATAGAGCTAAATTAAGGATGTTTGTACTTATATTTATGAAGGATATTAATCTAGAGTTTTTTATTTGAATTACCCTGTTTAGTTTTAGTGTTACGATAATGCTATATTTATAAACTGGAAGGAGAACGTTTTGTCCTCTTTTAATTTCTGGAGAAGTTACATACAATTGATATTATGTCTTCATAAATGTTTGATAACATTCAGAACTATACAAGAATATGTAACACAAGGTGACCAAGTATGATTTATACAAGGAATGTAAAATTCACTCAAAATACAGTGAACAAAATTTAATTAAGAGAAATAAAATCATTTATCTCAATAAATGTATTAGAATCCCTTGAAAAATTCAAAGCCTATCCATAATAATAAAAATAAAAAAGCACATTCTCAGCAAGTGATTGGATAGACATATTGTTATATATTATACAATGGAATAAATCTACTAATTTTTACAACAACCTTGGAGCATTATGTCAATAGACAAAAGACTGATATATAAAGAACACATGCTACATGATGCTAATTACATGAAGTTGATGGGTAGGAAATATCTGACAGATTACAGAGGCTATTTTGAAGGGAGTGTGAGTGAGGGAACTTTCTGAGGTAGAGGAATGATTCTTTATCTTGATTAGACTTCTGGTTGCAGACTTGTTTACATTTGTCAAAACTTATCAAATTGTACTTACAGACTCTGCCTTTCACTGTACATAAATTTACCTATACTACATTAACATATAACAGTTATTTAATAAAAATACCAATTATCTGTCTAAAATTGCTTTCTATTCATCAGCATGTTGGGAAATAATGTGGATTAAATTTCGAGCTATTTTTGTATCATGATAAATAATATTTACTACATGTATTTACCTTATGTGCATTTATACCTGAACTGCTTAAAATGCAACTAAAGGATGAAATCTTTTCCTTTTATATAGATCACCAGTAACTCTTTTTATCATAGAGATATTAAGAAAAAAGACTAGATCTAATAAGAACATCTTGCTCCCATTTTCTCAAATATACAGCCCTGCTGTAAATAGGTTTCCACAGAAGCACCTACTACTTATCAACGTTTGAGCCAAGAAAATCTCAAATGTACTTTTTTTGGTATCCAATTGAAACTTTGAGATTGAAAAGTTTTCTTTCATCTTTTTCAATATTCTTTTAATTTACCCAATTTCTCTGAATCTTCACCAAAAACCTCTATATTCTAGGAACTCTATCTTGTGTTCAGTTCTCTCAAAACTTAATTTTTATTCCCTTACTTCATACAGCAACTAAATCTTTGGAAAAGACTTTTAACTACAGTGTCAGTTAACCCTATATTATATTACAATAAAAGTATTAGAACTCTGAACTGAATTGTCCTAGAAGTGCTTTTAAACAAAGACTCTGTTTCCTTGTTGTTTCAACTTTTTTGTTATTGTTAATTAATTGAAGCAGAACATAGTTGTGTTTATTACTTATATAAGTCTTAGATCTTCATTCATAGTTTGTGTGTTAGGGCCAAATAATTTAACATTTTGTTATTGATTCTGGGCAAATAATTCTACATGTTGCTAATTGATTCTACCTAATAATATTACATGGAATAAATATTACAGAAGACGCAGGAACATTACTATCCATCCAATTTTACCAATTATAAACTTAAAAATAATGTGAAAATCGTTCTTTTCAGTCCCCAAATCCAGTTAGCCACAAAAATTGCTTAATTCTACATTCTATATCTTTCTAATAGTCATTATATCATTTAAGTATCAACTGCCACAGTAATACCTCAGATCTAATTGTCTCTTTCTTTGTGTTTATTCTCTTCTACTCAAACTCCCCTTAGCCTTCACTAAAAGGAAAAAAAAATTCCTACATCATCCTCCAAGTGTTCTGTAATTGTTATTTTTTTCCCTCTCCTTAGCTTATTCACTTTCCTCCTAATTTGCTCAGACAATATCTAGGAACTTACAAACATGCACAGTATAACAGACTCTAACATGATTTACTGTTATAATAACAGTGGGTATGAAAATAATCTACTAGTAATTAACAGATGTTGATAACATACATGAAGCCCTAACAAGTAAGGTTTTTTTAGCCTACAATTGTTTGTTATTGCAAAAGCATGAGATAGATAACTTGTTAATTCAGGAAAGAAAATTAATTCAGTGATTTGTGTGCTATGTGAAAAGTTTTAAAATACAATTTGTTTCTGGCTGGCTTTGTCTGGAAAACGTCAAACGAGCTTCCAAATAGGTGGGTTGTATAATTTATATGGTTGGTAGACTATTTAGAAGTTAACAGACTACCTAAATACGGTGCTACATTACTGTATCCAGACTAACCTATTTTTGTTATCCTTGCACTTAATGACAAGCATAGTAGTTTTAGTTGCCGTGAAAGAATTGTCATTGCATTGTTTTCTTGACATAATATTGCAGGGTCACTTATTAATTTGTTTGACAAATACAAGAAATAGAAAATAGATATTTCAAACTCTACCTAGTCAATATAATACAACTGAATAAAGCAATTAGGATCAACCATGGCATGGGGGGGAGAAAAAAATAAAGGGAAAGGAAAAGAGAGCAGACGGGGAATGGGGAGATAGAGGAAGGGAGAGAGAGAATGAAAGCTAAAAGTCTGCCTATTCTATCCCGCTCCCAATCTGTAGTCCTTGGTCTTTTTGTTTGGTTATGGCTCTGTGAGACACAGCAGGTCCAAGCAAAAGAGCATCTAAAAAAAGAAGTGGACTGCATCAGTCCTTGCCTGAGTTCTGTTTTGCTTGCACTAAGTCTGTGGTTCTCAAACTGAACTGCCCCTTGCAGTTTCTCATTAATCTGTTAAGGAAAATATATAGATGTCCACCCCAGTACCAGAAAAATTAAATCACCAATATTGCTGGGTGATTACTGGTGAACTATATTGCTAATTTTAAAACTTTCCGAATTGTTTTACTGTGTATGCAGAGTGAAACCACTGATTTAAAATGTCCTCCCTTTCCTGTCCTCCTGACCTTTAGGACTGTGCCTGCTGCCAGCCAGTCCCTCTTTGCTCGTGTTGATGCATCTGAATCAGGCTTACATAAAAAACATTGATTATTCTTTTCTTCAAAGGCCTAGGCATGAGGCTTGGGCTCTAATTATTTTTAGCTCAATTACTGTATCAATCTTATGCAAACAGTTTGATAATTATGAGGAAATAGAACTTTCATTTAACCAAATCATGTGGACCTGTAGGATATTATATATCATCTATTATGATTTTTAAAAGAAAACATGCCTACGATTTAATATTGCTCACAGTATTATTTTCTTCTCCCAGCCCAGAAAAGGAAATCAGAATACATGACATCAAAACTCCTCAAGCTCAATCTGATAATCTTGCTCACTCTCATCTTTCAGAGTGAAATAATCATAGATTATGAAGTTTACATAAAATCATTCTTCATTTAAAAGAGAAATGATATTAACCACCATCATCAACATAGTACACCCATATTAAATTATAAAATATTCAAAGATGTTTTCTTCAAGTAAAATAGCTCCAAACTGTTAATATTGCCTGTTAAAATAAGACATTTGGGATCTCACATTTTAACGTACTAATTTGAATTAACAAATGCATTCATATGGTGATATGAGGATTCTTATAGACCCTGTTTAAGCTACATAATTATTTATTATCATTTCCTTATTTTTTGCTTATATTTCTGATTATTTTCTCTATATTCCTCCAAATGTTAAGGACATATTTATTGTCAGCTTTCTCTTTCCCGGGTATTGGAGTTATAATCGTGCCACTATTCTCATGAGAATAGCTTCCCACTGGTAGATTCAGCGATGTAAAGTAAAAATTTATTTCATAATGTGGTAAAGAGAAATGTTAGCATGCTAAAATAGGATGGGATGAGAGTTTCCAGCAAGGCTCAGGATGTTGGGAAGGCTGTCCTGCTGGGCTGGCCCTTTAGCTATCTCATGAGGGATGAGTAAGCTTTCAGGTTAGTAGACTATAATACATGCTTTACAACCTAGGAAATAAACTACTTTGGAAAATTCTATTAGGTAATTATAGCAATGATAAAAAATTATATGTTATTAAATTGTCTTATATATAATTAATATAGTATTTAAAAATAAATGTACACGAAAATGTTTCAGATTAGTCCAGTACAATTAGCTTTTAATAAGTGTTAATCATGTATCAGGCACTGTAATAAAAATGAGGGGATAAAAAATGGGCTTTAAAGATCACAAACTGAAGGAACTGGAAAAGAACTTGTATTTTTGAGCTCCTAGTATGTATCATAAACTTCAGTTATAACGTCTTTTTGCATTCAAAATACCTCTGTAATATGGACTTTCAAATCCTTTTTGCAGATTTAGCAATAGAGCACGGTGCAGACACACTACCAAACAGGGTGTGTTCTAAAGCTGATTGATGCCAAAATCTTTTGATTTCAAAGTAAATTTTGTTTTTATGTTGCTTTATCTCCTTATTTCTGAATTCACTGGGGATGCTGAAAGCAGCAGAAACACATTTAAGGAGCTTACAGTTGTTGGGTGAGAATACACATTTCTCTCATACATGTTACACTTTTAAATTCGCCTTAGTAGAAAAGGGATAGATGCTATACTACTGCCTGTGAACTTTCATTTTCACTTCGGTCCAAACTGAAATAAAACAGAGTACAGTCTAACTAGAAGAGTGATAGAGCAGAAAAGAGTAAAAAGTGAAAGAACGGAGACAATGAGAAATGTGATTAGTATAATTTTATCAAGAGATTTTAAGTGGGCAAACAGTTTGGCAATTGTCACAGCAAGTTCCAAAGCATCACCAAGTGTCCTTCTATGAACACGTGTTTGAACCGCACTTGAGAGAGGATATTCATTTTCAGGAGAATATATATGAGGAAATTGCATTAAAAGATAATTTCTAGGTGGAAATATGCTGAAATAAGCTTTACCAGGTTAGGAAGCATAAGTAGGCAAGTACATACTTAAAATAGTCTCTTCTATTATTGCATACAATTTGCACATATGCAAACCAAAAATAAAAAGAAGACTATGGCTTGTTATTATTCACTATATTTGGTAAAACTGAAATACAAAAATTCCTAGGGGCTAATGAGTATATCTGTAGATGTGATCCTCATTATTTAAATATTTCCTCAGATGCATAGAAAATTAGTAGAAGGAAATTTATTAGTATGCTAAGGGTAGGAAACTGGTGAAATGACAGGTGATTTTAGTTTTTTTCTTTATCTTTTTTTGTACTGCTCAAAACCTTGCAAGTCCATCCTTAAAATACAATTCACAGCTGTAACAACAGCTACAAAGAAGCATGAAGCTGCACATTCCCCAAATCATAGCATGCCAGAGCAGACCATGCAGTTATTCTGGTAGAGACATTTTATTCTCCTGTGAATAGGAACAAGTGGAGAAACTTGTTTTTCTCCACTAAGTTAACTGCTCTTTTTTACATCAAAACAGGCATATTGATAATTTGCACTTTCACAAAGCAGTTTTTCCAGACCCACTGTTGTCCCAAATAGTGGATCATGCTAATTCTGGCTTTGGAGCCTTAAACTGTTTAGAAAAATCTGAAGTCTCCTACTCATTTGCAAGATAAACTATTCCAATCACACATCTCAATTTAGATATTATTAATCCTCTTGATTCACCACTTCTGTATTTGTTGCTTCTACTATGTTTGCCTATATTACCTCACACTGCTCTGCTCAGAGCACACTGTATCTTGATGACATTGATTTTGTTAAAATTTGAAGTAATTATCTTCCCTTCTAGATTGTAAGTTTCATGAGAAATTACATATAATATATTATGTATATATTATATAAATATATGTATATAGAGAACTTTTCTTGGAAAGCAGATTTTCAATTTGGATTTTTAATTGTATATATTTAAGGTGCACACCATGCTGTTTTGATATACACATAATATACATAATGAAATGATTACTACACTTAAGCAAATTAACCTATCCATCACCTTCCATAGTTTCTCTTGTGTGTGTGTGTGTAGTAGGAGCTCCTAAAATCTACTGTTTTATCAAATGTTCAGTGTATCACCCTTATTAACTATAGTCCTCATGCTGTACATTAGATATCTAGATTTATTCATCTTATATAACTGCAACTTTATACCCTTTCTACTTATCCTGATTTCCTCTTCCTCCCTGCCCCCGGTAATAATGTTCCACTCTCTGTGTTAATGCATTCAGCTTTTTTAGATTTTACACGTAAGTATAATAATGAGGTGATTTCCTTTTTATATCTGCCTTATTTCACTTAATATAATGTCTTCCACGTTTATCTACGTTGTTGCAAATAGCAGTAGCTCCTTTTTAAAAAGCGGAATAATATTCCATGGTATATATTTTGGACATATGATAATTTATTTGTTCATAGATGCTTAGGTTGTTTTCATATCATGTCTATTGTTAATGACACTGCAGTAAACATGGAAGGGCTGATATGTCTAGGAAGTGCTAATATTAATTTCCTTCAATATTCCCAGAAGTGGTAGATCATATGTCAGCTCTATTTATAACGTGTTGAGGAGTCTTCATGCAGTTTTCCATGCTGACTGTATCAACTCGCATTCCCTCCAACAGTGTACAGGGTTTCCTTTTTCCAATAAACTCATCAAAACTTCTTATTTCTTGTCTGTTTTTTTTTCTTTTCTTTTTTTTTTTTTTTTAAGACGAAGTCTCACTCTATCACCCAGGCTGGAGAGCAGTGGTGCAATCTCGATTCACTGCAACCTCTGCCTCCCAGGTTCAAGCAATTCTCCTGCTTCAGCCTCCCAAGTAGCTGGGATTACAGGCGCCCACCACAACGCCCAGATAATTTTTGTATTTTTAGTAGAGACGGGTTTCACCATGTTGGCCAGGCTGGTCTCGAACTCCTGACCTCAGGTGATCCACCTACCTCAGCCTCCCAAAGTTCTGGGATTACAGGCGTAAGACACTGTGTCCAGCCAGCCACCAGTTCTGGCCTCTTGTCTTTTTGATATTAGCTATCCTAACAGATGTGAGGTGATGTTTCATTGTGGCTTTCAGTTCCATTTCCCTGGTGATTAGTGATGTAGAGCACTTTTGCATAAACCCAGTAGCCATATTTATGTGTTATTTGAACAAGTTCAGAAAGACACTGATAAATGAACAATATGCCATGTCCACAGATTGAAAGAATTAATATTGTTAAAATATCCATACAACCCAAATCAATATACACATGAAGCAAAATACATATTGAATGATTTCCCTATAAATTCCAATGACATTGTTCACAGAAATAGAAAAATGCAATCCTAAACTTTGTATGGAATCACAAAAGACCGGAAATAGACAAAGTAATCTTGGAAGTAAATTTAAAAAGTTTGAAAGCATCACATTTCCTGATATTAAATTATATTACAAAGGTATAATGTTCAAGACAGTATGATACTGGCATAAAAAAGGACACCTAAACCAATGCAATGAAATAGAAAGCCCAGAAGTAAACTCAAGCACATACAGCGAACTAATTTCCAACAAGGTCATTTATATGGCTTGGTTCTCTGTCCCCATCCAAATCTCACCTCAAATTGTAATCCCCATAATCCCCACATGTCAAGGATGGGACAAGGTGGAGGCAGTCATGTCACAGGGGCAGTTTCCTCCGTGCTGTTCCGGTGACAGTGAGTGATTCTCGGGAGATCTGATGGTTTTATAAGCATCTCGCATTTCCCTTGCTTGCACTCACTCCATCCTGCCACCCTTTGAAGAAGGTTCCTGCTTCTCCTTTGCCTTCTGCCATGATTGTAAGTTTCCTGAGACCTCCCCAGCAATGTGGAACTATGAGTCAATTAAACCTCTTTCCTTTATAAGTTACCCAGTCTCGGGTATTTCTTTATAGCAGTGTGAGAGCAGACTAATACACTCACCAAGAAAACACGATGGGGAAAGAATAGTCTTCGATAAACGATGTTGAGTGAACTGAATATCCACATGCAAAGAAATGAAACTGGACCCTTATCTTACACTAGACACAAAATCAACTTAAAAAAGATTAAAAACCTAAACATAAAACCTGAAACCATGAAATTCCTACAAGTAGACTAGGGGAAAAGTTTCTTGATATTGCTGTTGGCAATATTTTTTTTGTCTTATCACACCAAAAGCTCAGGTAACAAAAGCAAAAAATAAAAATAAAAATAAAATAGAAATAAACTGGGCCTATATCTAACTAGAAAGGTTCTTTGAAGCATGGACAATAATCAACAAGAACAAAAAGGCAGCCCATATATCTGAAAAGGGGTGAATTTCCAAAATATATAAGGAATTCACACAACTCTATAGCAAAAGGACAAATAACTCCATTAAAAATGTGGAAAAAAAAAAAGACTGGGAGAGGTGGCTCACACCTGTAATCCCAGCGTTTTGGGAGGCCGAGGCAGGTGGATCACCTGAGGTCAGGAGTTCGAGACCAGCCTGGCCAACATGGCGAAACCCCGTCTCTACTAAAAATACAAAAAATTTGCCGGGCATGGTGGCGGGTGCCTGTAATCCCAGCTACTCGGGAGATTGAAGCAAGAGAATCGCTTGAACCCAGGAGATGGAGGTTTCAGTGAGCCAAGATCACACCGCTGCACTCCAGCCTGGACGACAAGAGTGGAACTCCCTTTCAAAGAAAAAAAAAATGTGAAAAAAACCTGTATAGATAATTTTCTCAAGAAATTGACACACCTGTTTTTTATGCACAGAGAAAAGGTAGCTTGGGGAACAAAAAAAGATTTCTAGAAGGAAAGAACCACATGTTCAAATTCATGCAAGAATGAAATATCTCTGCTATCCACATGATTTGCTCTTGCATGCTACAGTTTGGTAAGTGTGCAGCTTCAGAGTTATAAAAAATATATTCACATATATGTTTATATGTATATATATGTGTGTGTGTATATTTGCATAGGTATTTGTTGAATTATAGCATAATAAATTACCAGAAAACTAGTAATTGCTATCATAAAGAATGAGAGAGAATTTTGACTAGAGGGGAAATAGAATACTGTTTTGCAGTTGGTGGTGGGTACAGACCATGGATTACAGTGGCTCCAGTCTTTATGATTGTCTAAGAGTTTCCAACGCCTGGAATACAGATGTCAGGAAGGAAAACTGCACAGCAGAGGTAAAGTTAGTTAACTGAAAGTGAATATATCAAAATGAGATATGGGCTTAAAGTGCATTTGAATGGAAATCTATTTATATTAACTGTTAGGAAACAAATAGCATATTAAGGAATGAATCACCCATGTGCTCAAAAACAGATAAAATAGTGTTGTATTAAATACCTGAAGAGGTGGTTTTCTACTGGGAATTTACTAAAATCTAGAAATAGAAATAAAGAGCGGTGGTGTTGATGCAGAGGTTGAATTTTGGAGGGCAATTGTGAGAGAACATCAAACAGAGCAAGAGAGTTGAGCATATTGGAAGACCAATCTATTTAACATCCTTGTGTTATTTTCACCTCTATGAAAATGCTTTCCCAGTCTCTCTTCTGGGTTCACTTTTCTCCACCCATCTTAAATATTGACAATTGCTATCCATTGTTTGTTTCTGTCTTTGTATTCCATGTTGGACTATGGCTTATTGAGAATCTGAATGTTTTACATCTCTGTATTTTATTAATCATTGAAAACAATACAAGGATTTTTTTAATGTTGTAAAAGAAAAGAGGAAAGATAGCTAAAGTGTGGCCATTGAGAGAGAAATAGAGAGAGAGAGAGACTGCAAGTGATAGTTCCCAAGTAATGATTAAAAGGAATGGGTTTGGAGATTACACAGCTTTACAAAGCTAAAGGCAGAATTAGCTTTGATACTTATTACAATAGTAATATAAATGAGGACAAGTTATTTTGACTTATTAAACAAATTTCTAATTTTTAAATGACGATGATGTATATCATAGAATAAGTATGATAATTAAATGAGATAAAATATCTAAAACAATCAACCTAGGGCCTGAAACCTGGAGCACTTGGTAAAATGCAGTTATCAGTATTACAATTATGTATTTGTGGTTATGATTTTTGTGTCTATTGTCTGAGGCTAATGTGTTCTTAACAAGATAAGTATGAGATTATACCTAAACTGCAGCAAGATAGAGATACAAATTAATGGCTGAATAAAATAAATTAATTCATTTTAAAAATATGTACTGAGCCTACAATGCACACAGCATCAGGCAATGTTTTACACAGCATTGAGTATAAAGGTTAAAAAGTACATGTAATATTTTTATTTATTCATTAATACATACTTATTGCAAATACTATGTGGAAGTTACTACATCAGAATATGAATACCAAGTGGTAGGTTTTTAAGGAGCTCTTATCAAGCTAACACTCTCATCTGGGAAGGAAGCACTAAATAGAACAGCAAACACAAAAAATTGTAATTTGAAAATAAGCTTAAATATCTGAAATAAAATAAATGACTGCTAAGAGATGAAAAAAATTCTAGGCGCTTTCTAAGAAAGGTATATTTTAGTTGATATTTGGAAGATAAAAGTAGGTGATAATTAGAAGGAGAATATTTCAGACAGAAGAAACTGGATAATCAAGTACCTTAAAGTAAGAAGAGATCACAGAAACAGAAAGACAGCCTGTGTTGCTGGAGCATGGAGAGTTAAAAGGAAGTAGCTCAGAATAGACTGTGTAGATACAGACTGAATCTGTATCTAGACATTTTGTAGGAATGCTAGACATTTTGTAGGAATTGCTAGACATTTTGTAGGAATCAGGGACAAAATGATTAGCTCCAAAAAGCTAACCGAATAAACAAGCAAATTATATGATACATGAGATGACGGTAATGAGCAGTACAGAAAAGGAAAAGTGGAAAGGGGGTAAGGAGCTCCATTTGGATGGATGAGTAGGCTTGGGAATATTGCAATTTTAAACGGAGAAGTACGATAGGCTAACTGAAAATGTGGTGTTTATTCTGCTTTTGCTGTTTAAACATTTTTAAACCCGTTTTTAAAGAAATGTATGCTCATAGTAAGCATAAAATATGTCTTTTAATTTTTATTCATGGTATTATTCCATACATTCACACATATTCTATTCTTCAGATTAAGCCATTGCCATGAATTCTTTTTATCTTTGCAGAATTTTTTATAGTACAATATTTCTACTTTAGTTGTTTTCAATTATAATATATCTAGGAATCTCCCCATTTAAGAACATATATCACTTTCTTATTCTTTTTTATTGTAATCCAACAATTTTATAATATTAACAGATTTTATTAGACCATTATTACTATTATTATTATTATTTCAGCCCAGGCTGGAGTGCAGTGGCGCGATCTCGGCTCACTGCAAGCTCCGCCTGCCGGGTTCACGCCATTCTCCTGCCTCAGACTCCCGAGTAGCCAGGACTACAGGCGCCCGCCACCAAGCGTGGCTAATTTTTTTTTGTATTTTTAGTAGAGACGGGGTTTCAACATGTTAGCCAGGATGGTCTCGATCTCCTGACCTCGTGATCCGTCCGCCTTGGCCTCCTAAAGTGCTGGGATTACAGGCGTGAGCCACCGCGCCCGGCCAACTATTATTATTATTATTATTTTGTATTACGTTTTTTTTTTTTTTGAGACAGAGTCTCGCTCTGTCGCCCAGAATTGAGGCAGAGTCTTGCTATGTCCTCCAGGCTGGAGTGCAGTGGCGCGATCTCGGCTCACTGCAAGCTCCGCCTCCCGGGTTCACGCCATTCTCCTGCCTCAGCCTCCGGAGTAGCTGGGATTACAGGCAAGCGCCAGCATGCCTGGCTAATTTTTGTATTTTTAGTAGAGGCGAGGTTTCAGCATGTTGGTCAGGTTGGTCTCGGACTCCTGATCTCACGGGATCGTCTGGCCTCTGCCTCCCAAAGTCCTTGGATTGTAGGCATGAGCCACCGTGCCCGGCCTATTCAATCATTTGGAGATAGACATTTAAATAATTCTATTAAAATATTTCAAATAAAATTATAAGGAAGGTGTTGTATACATATCCTTGGAAAATATGTGATTAATTAGAAAGTGGAATTTAGGGGTAAAATGATTCATATTACAAGAAATAATTTTGATAGAAAACTCCAGACTGTTCTTCTAAATGGCAGTGTCAATCCAATGTCAAACAACAACAGTATGTGGAGGTGATAGCTTCTTATTCTCACCAACACTTCCAGATAATCACCTTTTATAATTTTCCAATATGACTAAAATAGTATCTCAATATAGTTTTTATTTACATGTCTTGAATTATTAGTGTATTTTTCATTATTATTAGTTAGTTGTATTCATTTTCAGACCATTGTTCCCTTGCCGTATTGCAATCTCTCTGTTTATTAAAGAAACTACACTTTTTGGAATGTGTCAAAATCATTTTCTGAATATTCATAGTTTCTTTTTTTGTTATTTATGGTATCTTTCACTAAACAGATATTTTAGTTTGGAGATAGTAAAAATCAGTGTTTTCCTTTATAGCTTTTGATTTTGAGACTTGATGGCTTTTGTTTAGCAATATCTTCCCATTCCAACTTTATAAAATATTTATCCACCTTTTCTTGATACATGGTTCAATTTTTCATGCTTCAATCATTCTTACCTAAAAATTTGGTTCAAGTTTTTTGTTTTTAAATAAGGTAACATAGCATTCATATTTTGTTCCAAATACTAATCAGTTATTATAATTCTTTCGTTCAATAACCTGTTCATTTTCGAGTAATTTAAAATGTCAACAATTTTTATTACATAAAATTTCCAAATGTAATTGCATTTATATTTTAAAACTATATTATCTTGAATGTATGTGCTTGACTGTTCTTGCTTAAGATCTTATTATTTTCATTCATGTCACTTTGTAATATTTATTTTATAATCAAATAAGGCTCATAGCCCCTTATTGTCCATTTTCATAATAATTCTGGTCTCTTTGTATATTTTTAGGCATTTTTCAGATTAAATAAAGGATACCTTTGCTACTTTGACCAGGATTATATTAAACTAATCTATTTCAGGAAGAATAATGTTTCCACAATATTTTTTAAGTTATCTTTATAAAAAGCCTTGTATATTTATGATTGTCAGCCTTGGGTTTATCTATTCATTGCTATTATAAATATTCTCTTTTCTATCACTTTATTTTATTATATTGTATTTTCTTGTTTGAAGAACATAAGCTTCTTGGGATATGTATAGCATATGTATATTAACATTATATACCGACATTTTATTAATTTATTTTTTCAAAAAGTAACTTTATATTTATAACTGAGTAATAAGCTACAAAACCATAGCTATAGTTTGAAAAAATAGCCATTTGAGTTAAAAGAAAATAATTGACTGTATTACATCCTATGCTCACACACTTACTAAATACTAAATACTGAAAACAGTAAATGTTATCCATCTAATTTTAGATACCCCAAAATGATTTAATCATCTTAGTGACCATTTATCTGTTTGTATTTAAAACATTAAAAATGGTATTTTAACTTCACATACTGAAATCTTAAAACATTAAACGAATAACTCAAATAATCTGCGACCATTTATCTTGCATTTTATGTTCAGATACAATTGTCTTGTGCTGATCTTTTTATCCTCCCTCATACATTAGTCCTATTTTTATGCTGTTGGACAAAGTTAAAACTGTGATGTGTCGCTCTAGATCAACATACATAAAATGAACCTTAAAATGTGACTGACTCTAAAATCCACCACTTTAAGCTAATTGTTCTCCCTATTATCATTAAACAAAAATTGCATGTGTAAATAACTGGGCTACTCATTAATATAAATCAGGGAACTTCAGTGTAGGACTAGGACTTAGAGTCTAAACCCCAAACTTGCTAAATTGAGGATAAAGAGACATAAAAGTGTTAAATGTCTTGTTCAAGGTCACATGGCAAATCCACAGCCTGTTAGGTTTTATTGAAATCTTTCTATAATCACAGAAATTTTTTGTATTTAATTTTAATTTACCAAAATGCCTTCTTAACTAAGAATATTTTGATTGGGTTTTGTGGTTCAAAACATATAATTTGTAAACACTTATTGTGTTTAGGAATGTTGTTAAGAGTGACGACTACAATTAATTATTTTTGGAGTGCTAAGAAAGGTAACTTGCTCAAGGGAGTTTTTGTAATTTTCATGTGGATATTGATAAATAAAGTGCCTTCCAATCATTGCAAAATGTTTCCTGAGAGATTCCAAGTTACATTCATGTTGTATAACAGATGATAGAAATTAGAATTAATATGGAAGGGAGTATACAAAGCATTGTAATATTATCTTCCAAGATTGTAATAACTTATTCATTTCCTTTATCTTTATCATATGAATCAAATGCACTGGAGAGCATTTTGCCAAGATGTCCTTTTGTCAGTTTAATTCTCATTATCTTGAAGGCATGTCTTAATAACAAAACATTCTTTGTGTCTTATTTCTCGTAATATCTTTTCATTTTCTAAATAGTTTTCTGATGTTACAGAGAAATAGAAAATTCATGTAAGAAAAACATTTGTTGCTGTTGTTTAGAAATAAATAACCTATATTGTGTCAATTTGAAGCCCACAAAAATGAATAGGGCCCATAATTTTGACATTTTTGAATTATTTTTAAGGTCACAAGCATATTAAACACTGTTGAAACATGTAAGAACATATATGTATTCTTATATATATAACATATATGTGTATATATGTGTGTGTGTCTATATATATATATATATATATATATATATATATGTATATGTTACCATTAGATAACTTATTTCAAGGAGATGTTTTCCAAGTTTTTGTCCAAAGTGAATTGACTGCAGTTTCTTAGGTGTGTTTCTCAATACAGTGCCTCAAAGTTCTTAAGCATATAAAAATTTGAATATTGTTTAACCTAATAAGTTCCTTTGTTTACAGGTTGTTTAATATTTCTGAGGATTAAAGATATCACAGCCCTCTTTAATTTTCAGTAATATTTATAACATCTGATATATATAGGGTGTCGCAGACTGCAACAAATTCAGAAAAAAAAATGTTAAAAATTAAATAGCTCTCAAATAGGAAACCAAACCCAGGTTCTAAGCTTTACGTTAGCAGGGAAACTGTTAAACTCATCACGATCCACCACAAAACTGCATCAGTGACTAGGCATAAGGTAGGAAGAATGACAGGATGGTTAAGAGAAGGGTTATGGGGCCTAACTCTATGTGAACACAAATTTTTTGAACTGCATTGTGCCTCATTTTATCCATGTTTACAGTGGAAATAGTACTTAGAATTCTCATGAGGATTAATTTAGTGTGTACATATATGCTCTTTGATCAATGACTGGGTTCACTATAAGTGTCTATAAGATGTTTGCCTATTGTATGCATTCAATGAATGAGTCTGATTTGAAGTACAGTGGTGTTTTTTTCCACTAAATTACATATTAACTCTGCAGCAAATATTTAAGATTTTACAAAATATCTTAGTTGTTCTGCAAGTTTATTATCTCCTTCAGTAATCAACCTGAGTCTCAATCAAATAAGTTCAGGGGATAGTCAGTTTTTATTAATAGAGGTACAGACTGGGGATGAAATTATAAGATTACTGGATCAAGATTTACCAGCTAAAGGCTTTCAAGTTCTAAAAGTTTCAGTCAATTTGCCTATGCACAGACATAACACTTCGAACTCAGCCCATGGTCAGAGGTATAAAACTCCAAAGTTTTTCAGGAAGAAATAACAATAACTTAATGCAGAAGATCAAAATAGTTGTTACCAAGAAATGCTTTGAGTGAAAAACACTTATTTTATGAAAACTCAGCTACATTCTCCTAGTATTCATGATATAACTTGTGTGATTAGATGAAGTTTAGATGGCCTAGAATTAATCACCTGGCAGAACAGCGTAGTGAGCATATGAAGATTTTTCCATCAATTTGACCTGGTTTCATTCCTAATCCTATCACTTACTAACTGTGGTATCTTGAATTTTTTTTTAAATATTTTTGAACTACAGTTTCCTCATATGTGAAAAAAAAAATTCTTGATGTTCACTTCATTGTGAGGATGAAAGAGATAATAAATACAAATTTCATATTTCAGTGCCTGACAAATGAGTGACAACAAATTGTGGCTTATTAGACCAGTTTTTTTGGCATAAATAGACAATCATATTTATTAGTGATCTCAAGTTCAATAAGTTTCTCTTTTATATTTCTCTCCAATTGCTTAAAGTTTATGGTAATGTTACAACTATGCCTTTCTAAAATTTCTCATTAGAGTACCTTTACTGTTAGGCAGGCTTTAAATTGATAGAAAATTTAAGAAGTGATTTCAGTTTAACTGAAATCATATCGAATAAGTGACTTGTCATGAAATATGTAAAGATTTGTGTCCAGGAACAAAAGAATTCGAAAATGCCTGTATGTCTTAAGGTAATATTATGTTTACGGAGTATACTAATCGACTTGTGTATCTATCCCATTTGAGGAGAGATATCCTGAATTCAATACTGTACCTTTAACAGTATCATGATTTTATTTTCTAAAATTAATATTGTTGTGTGAAAATAATTTATGTGACATCCTTGTACAAAAACTTGGGTTAAATATTTTACTGTGTAATGTAGTGTTTTATCTAGGACTTTACTAACACCTGTAATTCTAAGTTACTTTAAAGAGGTTTGATAATTATGCATATTTGTAGAGAAGAGCAAATTGACTTGAATCCCTTGCAAAGGAACATAGTTTAGCATAGGACTTGTAAGGAAAGAGTTATGCTACTGTTAGAAAGCTGTTATGATTATCGCAGTTGGATATGGTATCTGAGTAGTACGTTTCAGACTTTGCAGTGAGAAGAATAGCACTGAGATATATGATTTTTAAAGGTAAAATAAGGTGTCTGGAATGGTTCAGAACTGTGATTCAGATAATGCAATTTGTGGAGTTAGGAGACCTCCTGTTCTAGTTGCTCTGGGCTGACAAAGGTTCCTGAGCAAAGATTCTGGAAAAATTTATATAGATGCTAGTGTATTTACCATATTTTAGTAGGTAAGAACTCAAATGCTTGTTTTCAACTGGTCAAATATGTGGATGCCATAGTTTTCTGCATTAGAGGCACCACAATTGGATGTTTTGTATAAAAATCTGAAAAAAATATAATATACTGTAAAATAAATCTTTTACAGTGAAACTTTATTCTCTCCCAAAGGACTCAGTGAATCTTTATTGTCTTTCGAGTACCCAGATATCATCCGATTATTTCGTCCCTGACAAAAAATTGTATTCTTTTTCAATCCAAAACGCCCAGGAGTCTAGAGTAGCTGCAGCTTCCTTGTGGTCAACAATAGGGCATCTCTCCTAGAAAAAGGATAGTATTCATTTTTTTCTTTTTCCTGGTGTGGAAATTGTTAGTGCATTGTGACATCCAAATATAATTATATTTAACATTTTTTGTGAGAGTAAATGAATTTATATTAAACAATCTTCTGAACAAATTTTTTCTGAACAAATATGGATCAAGCAGGAAATACGTAGATTTACATACCCTCTTCCTTTTTTTTTTCTTTTTGTTTTTATTATTGTACTTTAAGTTTTAGGGTACACGTACACAATGTGCAGGTTAGTTACATATGTATACACGTGCCATGCTGGTGCACTGCACCCACTAACTCGTCATCTAGCATTAGGTATATCTCCCAATGCTATCCCTCCCCCTGCCACCCCACAACAGTCACCAGAGTGTGATGTTCCCCTTCCTGTGTCCATGTGTTCTCATTGTTCAGTTCCCACCTGTGAGTGAGAATATGCGGTGTTTGGTTTTTTGTTCTTGCGATAGTTTACTGAGAATGACGATTTCCAATTTCATCCATGTCCCTACAAAGGACATGAACTCATCATTTTTTATGGCTGCATAGTATGCCATGGTGTATATGTGCCACATTTTCTTAATCCAGTCTATCATTGTTGGACATTTGGGTTGGTTCCAAGTCTTTGCTATTGTGAATCGTGCCGCAATAAACATACGTGTGCATGTGTCTTTATAGCAGCATGATTTATAGTCCTTTGGGTATATACCCAGCAATGGGATGGCTGGGTCAAATGGTATTTCTAGTTCTAGATCCCTGAGGAATCGCCACACTGACTTCCACAGTGTTTGAACTAGTTTACAGTCCCACCAACAGTGTAAAAGTGTTCCTATTTCTCCACATCCTCTCCAGCACCTGTTGTTTCCTGACTTTTTAATGATTGCCATTCTAACTGGTGTGAGATGATATCTCATTGTGGTTTTGATTTGCATTTCTCTGATGGCCAGTGATGGTGAGCATTTTTTCATGTGTTTTTTGGCTGCATAAATGTCTTCTTTTGAGAAGCATCTGTTCATGTCCTTTGCCCACTTTTTGATGGGGTTGTTTGTTTTTTTCTTGTAAATTTGTTTGAGTTCATTGTAGATTCTGGATATTAGCCCTTTGTCAGATGAGTAGGTTGCGAAAATTTTCTCCCATTTTGTGGGTTGCCTGTTGGTAGTTTCTTTTGCTGTGCAGAAGCTCTTTAGTTTAATTAGATCCCTTTTGTCAATTTTGGCTTTTGTTG
The DNA here is from genome assembly GCF_029281585.2 of Gorilla gorilla gorilla. Taxonomy (NCBI): domain Eukaryota; kingdom Metazoa; phylum Chordata; class Mammalia; order Primates; family Hominidae; genus Gorilla; species Gorilla gorilla. The sequence continues at coordinate 67,394,223 of NC_073224.2, read as the reverse complement.
CCATTGCTTTTGGTGTTTTAGACATGAAGTCCTTGCCCATGCCTATGTCCTGAATGGTATTGCCTAGGTTTTCTTCTAGAGTTTTTATGGTTTTAGGTCTAACGTTTAAGTCTTTAATCCATCTTGAATTGATTTTTGTATAAGGTGTAAGGAAGGGATCCAGTTTCAGCTTTCTACATATGGCTAGCCGGTTTTCCCAGCACCATTTATTAAATAGGGAATCCTTTCCCCATTGCTTGTTTTTCTCAGGTTTGTCAAAGATCAGATAGTTGTAGATATGCGGCGTTATTTCTGAGGGCTCTGTTCTGTTCCATTGATCTATATCTCTGTTTTGGTACCAGTACCATGCTGTTTTGGTTACTGTAGCCTTGTAGTATAGTTTGAAGTCAGGTAGTGTGATGCCTCCAGCTTTATTCTTTTGGCTTAGGATTGACTTGGCGATGCAGGCTCTTTTTTGGTTCCATATGAACTTTAAAGTAGTTTTTTCCAATTCTGTGAAGAAAGTCATTGATCAAGCTACATACCCTCTTCTATGTTACCATATATGTGGCTTTTAAAAAATATAGAAATATATATAATATAAAAGATAAATATATAGAGTGAGAGATATAGAGAGGAGGGAGAAAGTCAGAGAGTGTGTGTGGCATGACATCTTAAGCTAACACATTCTTCTGAGGAGAAGATTATTTAGTTAATGATTTATTTAGTGTTACAAATAATTCTGGAATGACTGACAGAACCTTTCTAGTCTTCTTTTTCTTAATAGGGCAAACCTTCAGGGGTTCCTGCTTTGCGCCTCAGCCTAATTGTTAGCTGCTTGATATTCTTGTTCCTTCAAATAAGAGGCCTACATTAAAGTATGACTCTATATAAACCACTGTGGCAAGCTTCTAAGCATATTTGTTTATTTTATTTTTCTATTCTATCATTGCTTTCTAGTATCCTTGGTGTGTGTGTGAGTGACTGTGTTTCTATGCTTGATATCTTTATTAACACTCAAAAACTTACTCAGGGTAAGTTATTCTAGGTTTAAAAAATATTCTAGGTTTAAAAATAAAAATAAATAAGAGTTTAACTGGAAATAATGCTTCTAGCCACTAAACTAATCTTTTTTTCTTTCTTTTTTTTTTTTTTTTAAGCAACCCCATAAGGCAGATCCTATGAGTGTACTCATTTTGTAACTAGGAAGTGGAAGAGTAAAGTGTTTTGGTAATTTGCCTTTGGTCACACAAGTAACCCATTGTAGCACCTATAGAGAAGGAAAGACATGCTCTCAGCCATCCCCCAGTGCAGGGTAAACTTCCCTCCCTTCTCTTTCAAGGCTATGATGAGAATGACTATATTATTGATCCTTGCCATGTTCCATCTCATAACTCCTAAATTTGTCTCCCATTCCTCCCTCCAGCAACTGAATCTCAGGAAAAAAAAAAAAAAATGCAAGAAAAAAATGTTGGGAATTGGGGGATGACAGGCCAGATCATAGACATTTTAGTAAAATGGTTCTCAAATATGTGTTAAAAATTAAAACAGAATGTGCAAAATTTAGGAGGAGGCCGGTCACTTAAACTCATCAAATGTCTGCAGTATAAAAACATAAAATTGTGAGATTGCCATAGTAACGTGTTTTATTTTCTTTGTGTAGATAGCTCAAGTAACTCTCAGAAATTGTTTAAAATGATAGAAATAGATGTGCAGACAACTTCTCTGTGAATGAAAACAATAATCTTGTAGAAAAACTGTCTTTTTGATACTTGAATGCCGGGTAGTCATGTAACGACATGCTAACATACAGATTAAGTATCTAAGATGTTTCTCTTTGGAAGGTTTGAGAAGCTCATCTGCAAAATTTTGTGAAGTGACCTGAACAATTAAGTAGATAAAACACAAAATGATTTTCCCCATTGAATTCTCACTTACAGATCTTTGGAACACAGGCTATTTATGGACTAGTTGTTAAAAGTGTGCTATATCAGTACTTATATAATAACAGTTCAAGCACAAATATTCACATTGGTTTAAAGTTACATATTACCCTGTTTATTTCAACTGGAAATGTGTTCATTTTACATAAAGGGGTTTCAAAAGAATTATATCTGTGTAGTTCAGAAACTTGATTCTCTGTCTTAAGCCATCTCAACACTTTAAATTTCAGTTAAATTTATATTAAAATTATCTGGCAACTAATTCTAATAGCAAGAATATACAAAATATGCCTTCAAAAACCTGTGTAGTGATATTTACCTTAAAGAAGTATTGAGTTGGCCGGGCGCGGTGGCTCATGCCTATAATCCCAGCACTTTGGGAGGACGAGGCGGTTGGATCACGAGGTCGGGAGATGGAGACCATCCTGGCTAACACGGTGAAACCCCGTCTCTACTAAAAATACAAAAAAAAAAAAAAAAGTCAGGTGTGGTGGCAGGGGCCTGTAGTTCCAGCTACTCCAGAGGCTGAGGCAGGAGAATGGCATGAACCTGGGAGACAGAGCTTGCTGTGAGCCGAGATCGTGCCACTACACTCCAGCCTGGGCCACAGAGCAAGACACCGTCTCAAAAAAAAAAAAAAAAAAAAAAAAAAAAAAAAGCTGTAATTTTTCTTTAACCCTGTAAAACACATGAACATACGCATACACAAGAAAGCATGTGTGCTCTCTTCAAATACACTGAAGTATAAACATGGAACAAAAATATTTCTCAGCATTACCACAAAGGAAACAACAAAAGGCAGTGAATTTAAATTAGAAAATCCTAAAGGTACAATATAAGAACTCGCTAATAACTATAGCTGCAGCAAAAAAAAAAAAAAAAAAAAGTGCTAAAATAAACACTAGTAATGCTTAAGTTTCAAGTCTCATGAAATCAAGGAGAAAAGGTAAAATGAACTACCTTGAAATACTTAGAGCTTGTGAATGATTTTGATAGCTGATTTCTGAATTTCTTAATTCTTTATCTTCATATAAAGTGAGAAAGCAATATAAAAACATTTACGCAATGATCTGTATGATGATGAATCTAACATACTGAATTTTTAAAAGATCTTTATCTTTTCCTTGTGTATTCCAGTGGATAAAACATTTTTTGTGGTTCAAGACTTTGCACATAGGTAATCCAACTATAACACCTCACTTGTTAGAGAGAAAACAATCTTGAAATATAATCATATTTAGTCTGTAAAACTGTCAGAAAAAGAAATTATTATGGAAGCATAGTATTAAAAAAGCAATTAAAATGTGACATGTTATACATAAAAATGCAAACTTTTATGAAAGTGTCAAATTTAATATTCAAGTAATATGCCAGTTTAGAAAAATGTTGTCAAAATATGATACCAAGTTCCTTTCTCCTTGATGAAGTTAAAGCTTATTAATTACATGGGGTGATATGTGTATAGATATTTTGATCATTATGCATATGTAGCTTTAAACTTAATTTTGGCCACTGAATTAAAAGCCCACATTAAGGTTAAAGATACATATGCATAAATAAGATTATTTCATACATGTCCAAACTGGTCATTCACTCATCTCACATTAAAACTTTAATAAAAAAACATAATAATAAAAATAAATAAATAAAATAAAATAAAATTCTAAACATTTCATTTTACCAGAAGGTATATTTTGTGCAATCACATCTTTAATACTTATCATTTACATTTGTTAGATTATAATTTAGACATTATAGGCTTTAATTTCAGAATTTGAAATAATGCAAAACCCACTTAGAGGTGATTTTAGTCTTTTTTATCATATATTTTATTCCAAGATATAACATACATCTTTGACTTAAGTAATGGTATTCTATGCAAACCTGTCTAAGAGTGTTCAGATGACTTTTATCAGCCCATAACGTTTTTTAATACAAACACACTGTTTGCTTTTGACAGACACTGTTAAAATTTCAGTCTATGTATAGTCACTCTAACCAAACTACTTCCCTATCTTTAACTGAGTTATTAATACATATTTTGAACTCAGTAACTTTTTGAGTTCTCAAAGCACATATCTATTACTACACTGAGACTGTTCCACCTAGACAAAAGGATCCTGTGGGTGTCCTGAGATCTGTGGGTCTGTTTCAAGGTGTGTCAGTTACAATTCCCAATAGACTCAAAAGCAGGAGGGTCCCAAATAAGTCAATGTCTGTAAGCCTAACAAATCCAATGTATTGACTCACGTATGTAACAACTACTTATTGTTTGCCCGTTTTATCAGTTTCTGAGCTCTGCATTGACATATATACAGATGTCAGATATATACAGATCTTTTCCATCTAGGAGTTCACAGTCTAGCTGAGTAAAAAGAAGTATGATAATAGCCTGAGGGAAGCCCAACTCCCACTCTTCCACTTTTATTTATGTTTTCCATTTCTGCTTGTGTTTCTGCTCAGTCTGACTCTCTTCCACTGGTCTGTAATCAGAATTTGGAATTGAGTTGAAGTTAAATAGGCTTTTGGGCTAATCTTTTGGAAGAGTATTTATTTCTGTCTTGTACTCTGTTCAAATTTTGAAGTTGATGCCCTGCTCTTCAAACACTACAGCTTGATAATTTTTTAATTGGAAGTATAAGTAAACATGTCCATATTATATTTTGAAATTATATATTTTATGCGATTAATGGCAAATTAATTAATTGAAAATACTTAAAATTTATTTTATCTTTCTATATAGAATAGATCTTTTCTTAAGAGTGTTTTTATTTTCTCCATAATGTATAAACATGGTTCATGACTGGCATTTGTATACTCAGCATTTCTGAACTTCAATGAAAATGCTGACAGGTAGCAAAATTTCTAGCTAAACTTTGTTTTTGCTGTAAGGTCACTTAGGTTTCAATGATTAAAAATGCTCAAGGATGCACTTCATATTAATCTTGGGAGGGCATAGATTGACTGACCTCTGTTGAAATTAAATATAATTTAAAAGGCTACATTACTCTTAAAAGTGACTTTATTAAAATTTGTTCATGCTTAAGTTATTTTTCACCTCATTGCCTTTATATGTATTTCTTGTTTCAATTTAATACATTATATGTTCTATAAGAAGAACATTGATAAATGTATTTAAACTGAAAATGTTTTTATAACAGTAACAAGAAAAAAAATAGCATCCTCAATCCATGTCCTTTCAGGACACATGAACGTAGGCAATGCTTGTTTTAGTAAAAACTCAGCACAATTTGGGAATGCTTTCATGAAGCTTCAGAACACTTTCTGAGTCTCTCTTTCTTCATTTATAAAGTGGTTACCAAAATATAACTTTCATTGTTTTAATATAGAATTACATAAATTTATGTATACAAAAAACATAAAATGATATCTCAAGAAGTGTAATTGTTTTCTCCTTGCTCAAGTTACATAGTTACATTTTCCTTCTCAGACAGTCCACTTTTGAATTTCAATGGATTGATGTTGGTCTTGTCCTTCTTGTGTAGTTGGTCTACTATAATCCTGCTCATGATAGTCCCTTTTGGCCTCTTGGCCTCTTTATTGTCTGACAGTCAGAAATTCCACCTCTATTAGGACCCAGTAGCATGTCAGAAACTGTTTTTCAGAAGCTGTATAATTTTCTACTGCAGATCACCTGGATTTACTCCAGAACACCAAAAGCCTGCGTTTTCTTTCCTCTGCTGAGGCTGGCCATAAACTCCATATGATACTTTCATTTTTCACTACCAATATCCCTTATTAACATAGCCCAAGAAGCAGAAGTACTTGCATTACAGCCTGGAACTGTACACCCAGGATCTGAGGAAAAGACAGGGTAGAAGAATTAAGGATCCTCCACCAACACCCCTACTTCAGGCCTTGGACCCTTGCTCATATGGATTACTAAACAAGTGCAGTCTACCAATGGAGGAGTGAAAGGAGGACTGAAAGAGGCCCTTAGTAGCAGACAGACGGAGTCAGCTGAAATGTGAGAGCACTGAGGAAACGCTCTGGCGTACCACGCCTCCTAAATGTATGAAACTGGAGCAGTTGACTACTAGGTAATGAAGCCTTTGGTGTGCTCAATTAGCAGAAAACCCTATGCCCGGCTTTACTACAAACTAGATTGATTCAGCACCCTAATGTAATGACCTGATAGATGAGGCATGCCCATTTCTAGGCATAAATATAATTTTTGATGATTAGAAATACATCTTTAGTAAAACTCACTGGCTATATCATTATGCACTCATGATAATTTGCATATCAATATAATTATTAATATTAACATAATTATCTCCATTTCAGATCAATCAATTGATCAGTCAATCTCATGCTCTCTTTTTCTCCCCAGATGATCTCTGAGGTACAATGGTTTGACTTAAAGATTTTTCAAAAGTTAAGGTGCAAGAGTCACATGTAAAGTAGAAATTGTACTTCAAGTACCCATAAAACCATTCTGGTTTTGACTTTCAGTACAGTATGCAATTAATTACATGAGATAGTAAATAATTTATTATACAATAAGATTTGTGCTATATGATTTTGTTTAATTGTAGGCTAATGTAAGTGTTCCGAGTATATTTAAGTTAGGCTAGGCTAAGCTATGATGGTTGGTATGTTAGGTGGATTAAATGCATTTTTGACTTTGATGCTTTAAACTTATAATAGGTATATCAGGATATAAACCCATTGTAAGTCAAACAACATGTCTATCCAAGTGTGTGTATGTATCTCTATGTTTCTCACATACCTATGTGCTCTGTACTTATAATATGGATGAAAACATTGATTTTTAGAACAAAGTACACAAGAAAGGAAATTCATTCAATTTTGTTTTCAGAACGACAAATTTTTAGTATTCCCCAAAATTACATATATTAATATTATGCTCCTCATCCAGTATCATCAGAAATCAAATAAATGAACCCTGATTTCAGGCCTGATTTCATCATGGATTCTAAATTGCAATCAAAGACAAAGAAGACTGATTTTTTTTTCAGATCTATTGAAGCAGAGTTGACATAAAATAAACTGTACTTATATAAGCAGTGCAATTTGATGTTTTGATATTTGTATATGCCTATAAAACTATCACCAGAACCAAACTTCCTCTTGACTTTAGTTTTATTGTCCTTTCCTATTTTCGTCCTCACCCAAGGCAACCCATGAACTGCTTTCTGTGACAATAAAGCACAGAAAAATTTATATTTTATAGAATTTTATATGAATGGGTTTTTAAGTACTGAACTCTTTTCTGTCTGGTTTCTTTCACTCGGCAAAATTATTTTGAGAATAATTCATGCTGTTCTGAAGATCAATAGTTCATTTCTTTTTATTGCTGATTTACCACATTTGTTTATTCATTCAACTATTGATGAAATTTGGAACAGTTTTATTTTTGAGTAAACTATAAATAAAGCTGTTCTGAACTTTTGTGTAGAAGTTTTTATTGAGACATAGGCTTTCATTTATCTTTGGAAAATACCTAGGATTGCAATGACTGGATCATAAGGCAGGAGTATGTTTAAATTTTTGAGAAACTGCTAAACTATTTTCTAAAGAGTTTGCAAAATTTAGTTCTAGTCATTCCCATCTTCTTCAACACTTGGTATGGTGTTGGAGGCATTTAGCAGGCATTCTGATATTATATGTTGATATCTCATTATGATTTAATTTGCATTACTCTAAGACTATATTTGTGGCTTATAAAGATTCTTTGATGAATTATCTTTTGTTTTCATAAATCTGCTCATTTTTTGTGTGCAACACCTCTTATTTTATGTTTTTGTAGTGCTTTATATATTCTGGATACAGGTCTTTTATAGAATATTTAATTTGCAAATACTTTCTCTAAATTTGTGGCTTTTTTTTTTTAAGTTCTAGGGTACATGTGCAGGATGTGCAGATTTGTTACATAGGTAAACGTGTGCCATGGTGGTTTGCTACACCTATCAACCTATCACCTAGGCATTAAGCCCAGCATACATTAGCTATTTTTTCCGATGCTTTCCCTCTCTCTGCCCCTCCCCAACAGGTCCCAGTGTGTGTTGTTCCCCTCCCTGTGTCCGTGTGTTCTCATTGTTCAGCTCCTACTTACAAGTGAAAACATGTGGTGTTTGGTTTTCTGTTCCTGCCTTAGTTTGCTGAGCATAATGGATTCCATCTTCATCCATGTACCTGCAAAGGACGTGATCTTGTTCATTTTTATGACTGCATATTATTCCATGGTGTATATGTACCACATTTTCTTTATGCAGTCTATCACTGATGAACATTTGGCTTGACTCCGTGTCTTTGTTATTGTGAATAGTGCTGCAATGAACATACAGGTCTGTGTATCTTTACAACAGAATGATTTATATTCCTTTGGGTATATACCCAGTAATGGGATTGCTGGGTCAAATGGTTTTTCTGATTCTAGGTCTTTCTGGAATCACCACACTGTCTTCAAAAATGTTTGAACTAATTTATATTTTCACCAACAGTGTAAAAATATTCCTGTTTATCTGCAGCCTCATCAGCATCTCGTTTCTTGATTTTTAAAAATCGCCATTCTGACTGGGGTGAGATGATATCTCAGTGTCGCTTTGATTTGCATTTCTTTAATGACCAGTGATGAGTTTTTTTATTTTTTTCATATGTTTGTTGGCTGCATAAATGTCGCAGTTTGAGAAGTGTCTGCTCATGTCCTTTGCCCACCTTTTAATGAGTTTTTTGCTTTTTTCTTGTAAAGTTGTTTAGGCTTTTGTAGACTCTGGATATTAGACCTTTGTCAGATGGATAGGTCACAAAAATTTTCTCCCATTATGTAGGTTGCCTTTCACTCTGATGATAGGTTCTTTTGCTGTGCAGAACCTTCTTAGTTTAATTAAATCCCACTTGTCAGTTTTTGCTTTTCTTGCAATTGCTTTTGGTGTTTTTGTCATGAAATCTTTGCCCAGGCCTATGTCTTAAATGGCATCACCTAGATTTTCTTCTAGGGTTTTTATAGTTTTGGGTTTTCCATTTAAGTCTTTAATCCATCTTGAGTTAATTTTTGCATATGGTGTAAGAAAGGGGTCCAATTTCAATTTTCTGCATATGGCTAGCCAGTTCTCCCAGCACCATTTATTAAGAAGAGAATCCTTTCCCCAATGCTTGCTTTTGTCAGGTTTGTCGAAGATCAAAGATCAGATGGTTGTAGATGTGTGTCATATTTTTGAGTTCTTTATTCTGTTCCGTTGGTCTATGTGTCTGTTTTTGTGCCAGTATCATGTTGTTTTGGTTTCTGTAGCCTTGTAGTATAGTTTGAAGTTGGGTAGTGTGATCCCTCCAGCTTTAAGAACAAAGGTCTTAATTTTGATGTTTTATGCAGTGTATAAATTTTGTCTTTTTGGATGCTGTTTTAGGTATTATCTCGAGGGTATCTTTTGCTTACTGGAGAACAATAAAAATTCTCTTATATTTTCTTTTAGATGGGTTATAGATTTTAGGTTTTACATTAATGTTTACTAACCATTTTGTGTTCGTTTCTCTTTATGATGCAAAGGTGAGAATACAAGAGTAGGCAGTTTTTGCAGGCTCAGCAAGTCAACAGAATTCTGAAAACCTAAGATTCTGATGAACCTATTCAATATATAAGTAGCCCATTTATTCTCAATCAAGGCCCTTGTTTTAAAGAGATTTGCCTCAGCTGGACGCTCAGGTAATCTTTGGTCTCAGCCTTAAGTGTGATTCTCTTGGCCTTAAGGCTCACTGGCTTACTGTGGCAGGAAATATGTGTCACCAAGAAAGTCCTCTGGCTCTCACATTTAGCCTTTACTTTTCAATTAATTAGTTTTAACTTTTAGTGAGCTTTTTCAGAGTTTAATCAAAATATACAGTAGCTTCAAAGTTCTATTGTATTTCTAGGTAACATGCTCCCCTTCCTTCTCAAATGTCTGACATATAATTCCTGCTAATATATTTCTTTCTGTCATCCTAGCTTACTAATTATAAAGACAGAAAAGAATACAAAGCTGCCTTGTGCTCCAGCTACTAGCCAGACATAGGGTCTTTATTGTCAGTAGCATGTCATCCAGCTACAAAATCTCGTTCCAGAGTCTGCTTATTCAGCTCACACCTGGAAATGTCTGCAGATTTGGTTTTTATATATTAGATGATTTATTATGTAATGTCATGAGAATAACATCTGTGGAATGAAGGGAAAAATTATTTGGCAGAAGCTGAGCTCCAAAACAGATTCAATAGACACCTTTACTGTCTCTATAGGGAGTTCTAAAGTTGGGAGTTTGCTTTAGAGTATTCCCAAATTTTGATATTCAGTTACACTAATACTTTCCTTTCCAGTGTACTATTCTAAAATGAGATTCAGAACATTAAAAGTTGAAATTTTGCCAACTGAAACATGATTAGTCTGCATCTATGCCATGTAATTTATTTTTTGTTAAACCCTCTGGAGGATACAGTTATTTTATGTCCTAGCTAATCAATATTGAGATAATAAAGTTAATAAGGAAATAAAAGGAGTAAGTTAAGGGCCTATTTCCAGAGAGACATTTCATTGAAGTCTATTTATTTTCTAGAAATTTATTGGAAGTACACACACACGCACACACACACACACACACAAACACATACACAAAGACAAAATCAGGTAGAATGCACAAATCTGTCAGGGAAATATGTAGTCTATGGAATTGCTCTTACGCTAGTGGCTTGAGAGCCATTTCTTCCATATAATCTGCCATGAGAAGCATTTGTTATATTCTGTCTTAGGCTCAAATTATTAAGCATAAGTATTATTAGTAGTAGTATTACAGTAGTATTAATTCAAAGTCAAAATTATAAATTCTCATTTGCAATCTTTTTCATGGTTTGGTTTTTGATAATGTAAGCTTTTTGCTACACAGGTTTATAATTTTTGCCTATATTCTTGCGAGATTGGTCTATATTCATTTTAAAAATTATATTTATCAGATTTTGGTAACTAAGCACCATAAATACGTTATGGAGCTTTAATAATTCTTTTACCTAGAATACTTTAATATATATCATCAGGTGCTAGAATTTGGCGTGAAATCATTAATTCTGATAACTTTTAAAAATGCTTTCAGTCCTTTCTGAGGAAATTGGATATTCAAATAATCTATCTTCTGGTTACCTTTTAAAAATTATAATTTTATGGGGAATCATATATTTCCTGTAGCACTTAAAATTAACCATATGTAGAATTATATAATAATTTATTTTTAATTTTCTATGGCTGTCTTTGCCCTTTAAAATTTATTTTATATATGTTTTTGTTTTTAAAACTCATAAGAGATTAGCTTCTGTATGTTTTCAAAATAATAATCTTTTTCAATATCTATTCATTCTATTCTTCGTGTATCTTCCATTTTATTAATGTCTACCTTTATATTTATTAATTTATTCATTTACACTATATTAGATTATGCTTTTTTTACTTTTAACATATAGTAAGCTCCTTCATATTAAATATCTTTTTATATGATAATAAACACTATAAGGAATTACTTTTTGCCAAGTACCAAAGAAATGTTATAATAATGTTTTATGCAAATTATCAAAAGTTTTTCAATAAAAGACTTAATTCAACCTCATTTCTTTCTTTTTTTCTTTCTTTTTTTTTCCTGAGACGGATTCTCGCTCTGTCACCCACCATAGAATGAAGTGGCGCGGTCTCGGCTCACTGCAACCTCTGCCTCCCGGGTTCAAGCAATTCTCATGCCTCAGCCCCCTGAGTAGCTGGTATCACAGGCACCTGCTACCTCGCCCAGCTATTTTTTCTTTTATTTTCTTTTTTTTTTTTTTTGTATTTTTAGTAGAGACAGGATTTCACCATGTTGGTCAGGCTGGTCTCAAACTCCTGACCTCAAGTGATCCTCCTGCCTCGGCCTTCCAAAATGCTAGGATTACACAACCTCACTTATTTCTGGACACACACAACACAAACACACACACACAAAGTGAAACACAAAAACACACAACAAATAACCAGGTATTTTTAAAGTTAACTTTCTCTTGCTGTGTTGCCTTGCTTTTTTTATATGCTCGATATGACTAATTATAAAACAGGTATAATGGTATGTGCTACTTTTATACCTTTTATGGCTAGGGGAAATAAATATGTATAGTTTTAAGATGTAATGTTCTTTTTTAGTTTTTAATATTATAAATAAAAGCTTTCTCATATTTAACATTAACTTAGAAAACTTTTTTCTCTTGATATAAACCAAACTGTATTTTTTAAAAACAACAATGTTGTCCATTTAATGTGATTACTATGTTATTAATTTAATGGACTAAAGTACAATTAAATTTTAGTTTAATTTATAACCTAATTATTAGACTTATTTACCATGTGCCAAATATATTTGTAGATATAAAACACAATAAATTATAGGTAAATAAAATGCACATCTATGATATGATATATATAAATATATAGATAACAGAAAATTATTTTAAAATATCTATTATAAATAATTAATAGGGAATACATTACTTTTTTTATTTGAGTATATGCACATAATATACAATCACTTACTACATATTATGTATTCACATGTATATATGTAAAATGTAACCATATTACATACTAATATGTGCATGCAATATTTGTGCTATATTTGTATAGATTAAATGGTTATATCAACGTCACATATTTTAACACTGCAATTTCTTAATTGCCAAGCCTTACAATCTTACGCAGCTAAAACATTTTCTGCTTAAATATAGCATAATTCAAATACTGTATCTCACATTCATAATGAAGTAATGAATTCATAATGAAGTTGTTAATATGAAAATATTTAACACAGTCAATAAAATTATCTTTCACCTTTCCACTTAAAACCGTAAGTTCAATATGTGACTTCTTTTAATTATTGAATTTTGTATAACACATAGAGATATTAACCTTAAATTACCATAGATGTATCAAAAATAAGGGATTTTTTTCATTTAAAATTTAAAGATATCAAATGAAAGGGAGAGATTGTCACATGTCAGAGTTGAAGTCAGTGAACTAAACTTTCAGGATGATAATATTGCCACTTATTTATCAGAGATTTGAGACCATTATGGGGGACTGTAGAGCTCTATCTATACATGGAATTCTACTTTAACACCACATTTTTTATTTGACATTCAGCCAGTTTTCTTTTATAATTTGGATATATTTGGAATCTGCATCTCATTAGAATGTTGTTCCAAGTTGCTGTAGTACATATATGAATTTTTTAATGATTATTATTTTTATTATTATTATACTTTAAATTTTAGGGTACATGTGCACATTGTGCAGGTTAGTTACATATGTATACATGTGCCATGCTGGTGCGCTGAACCCACTAACTCGTCATCTAGCATTAGGTATATCTCCCAGTGCTATCCCTCTCATCTCCCCCAACCCCACAACAGTCCCCAGAGTGTGATATTCCCCTTCCTGTGTCCATGTGATCTCGTTCAGTTCCCACCTATGAGTGAGAATATGTGGTGTTTGGTTTATTGTTCTTGCGATAGTTTACTGAGAATGATGATTTCCAATTTCATCCATGTCCCTACAAAGGAGATGAACTCATCAGTTTTTATGACTGCATAGTATTCCATGTTGTATATGTGCCACATTTTCTTAATCCAGTCTATCATTCTTGGACATTTGGGTTGGTTCCAAGTCTTTGCTGTTGTGAATAATGCCACAATAAACATACGTGTGCATGTGTCTTTATAGCAGCATGATTTATAGTCCTTTGGGTATATACCCAGTAATGGGATGGCTGGGTCAAATGGTATTTCCAGTTCTAGATCCCTGAGGAATCGCCACACTGACTTGCACAATGGTTGAACTAGTTTACAGTCCCACCAACAGTGTAAAAGTGTTCCTATTTCTCCACATCCTCTCCAGCACCTGTTGTTTCCTGACTTTTTAATGATCTCCATTCTAACTGGTGTGAGATGGTATCTCATTGTGGTTTTGATTTGCATTTCTCTGATGGCTAGTGATGATGAGCATTTTTTCATGTGTTTTTTGACTGCATAAATGTCTTCTTTTGAGAAGTGTCTGTTCATGTCCTTCGCCCACTTTTTGATGGGGTTGGAAGTTCTGGCCAGGGCAATTAGGCAGCAGAAGGAAATAAAGGGTATTCAATTAGGAAAAGAGGAAGTCAAATTGTCCCTGTTTGCAGACGACATGATTGTATATCTAGAAAACCCCATTGTCTCAGCCCAAAATCTCCTTAAGCTGATAAGTAACTTCAGCAAAGTCTCAAGATACAAAATCAATGTACAAAAATCACAAGCATTCTTATACATCAACAACAGACAAACAGAGAGCCAAATCTTGAGTGAACTCCCATTCACAATTGCTTCAAAGAGAATAAAATACCTAGGAATCCAACTTACAAGGGATGTGAAGAACCTCTTCAAGGAGAACTACAAACCACTGCTCAAGGAAATAAAAGAGGATACAAACAAATGGAAGAACATTCCATGCTCATGGGTAGGAAGAATCAATATCGTGAAAATGGCCATGCTGCCCAAGGTAATTTACAGATTCAATGCCACCCCCATCAAGCTACCAATGCCTTTCTTCACAGAATTGGAAAAAACTACTTTAAAGTTCATATGGAACCAAAAAAGAGCCCACATCGCCAAGTCAATCCTAAGCCAAAAGAACAAAGCTGGAGGCATCACACTACCTGACTTCAAACTATACTACAAGTCTACAGTAACCAAAACAGCATGGTACTGGTACCAAAACAGAGATATAGATCAATGGAACAGAACAGAGCCCTCAGAAATAACGCCGCATATCTACAACTATCTGATCTTTGACAAACCTGAGAAAAACAAGCAATGGGGAAGGGATTCCCTATTTAATAAATGGTGCTGGGAAAACTGGCTAGCCATTTGTAGAAAGCTGAAACTGGATCCCTTCCTTACACCTTATACAAAAATCAATTCAAGATAGATTAAAGACTTAAACATTAGACCTAAAACCATAAAAACCCTAGAAGAAAACCTAGGCAATACCATTCAGGACATAGGCATGGGCAAGGACTTCATGTCTAAAACACCAAAAGCAATGGCAACAAAAGCCAAAATTGACAAAAGGGATCTAATTAAACTAAAGAGCTTCTGCACAGCAAAAGAAACTACCATCAGAGTGAACAGGCAACCTACAAAATGGGAGAAAATTTTCGCAACCTACTCATCTGACAAAGGGCTAATATCCAGAATCTACAATGAACTCAAACAAATTTACAAGAAAAATACTTATATAACTTCTGCATTCATTTCATAGTTTTTGACTAGTTCACATTGTAGTTAAGTTCATAAGATCAGGTTTTCTTCTCATATTTGGCTCATGACCATCAGTGGATAATCCTTCTAATAAGAAGGTATAGTAAAAATTTCCCAGCAATTTATTTTCTTTTGTAAGTTCAAATTTTATATTAGCTTCAGTTGGTACATGTGCAGGCTTGTTAAAAGGGTATATTGTATGATGCTTTGGTTTGGGGTACAGATGATTACATCACCCAGGTAGTGAACAATACTGAATAGGTAATTTTTCGGCCCACACTCCCTACCTTCTCCCCACTAGTAGTCCTCAATATCCATTGTTCCCATGTTTATGTCCATGTCTACCCAATAATTAGCTCCCACTTATAAGTGAGAATATGTGGTGTTTGTTTTTCTGTTCCAACGTTAATTCACTTAGGATAATGGCCTCCAGCTGCATCCATGTTGCTGCAAACTCATTCTTTTTTATGGCTGTGTAGTATTCCATGATGTATATGTACCACATTTCCTTTATCCAGTCTACCATTGATGGGAAACTAGGTTGTCTCCAAGTCACCTATTGGGAATAGTGCAGCAATGAACATAAAAGTGTGTCTTTTTGGTAAAATGATTTATTTCCCTTTGGGTATATACCCAGTAATGACATTGTTGGGTCAAATGTTGGCTCCATTTTGAGTTATTTGAGAAATCTTCAAACGACTTTCCATAGTGGCTGAGCTAATTTGCATTTCCACCAACAGTGTATAAGCAATCCCTTTTCTCTGCAGCCTCACCAGTGTCTGTTATTTTTTGACTTTTTAATAAGAGACATTCTGACTGGTGTGAGACAATATCTAATTGTAATTTTCATTTGCATTTCTCTGATAACTAGTGATGTTGAGCATTTTTTATGTTTGTTGGCTAATAGTATGTCCTCTTTTCAGAATTGTCTGTTCACATCTTTTGCACACTTTTTAATGGAGTTTGTGATTTCTATTATAGATTTTCCATTCCTTAGTTATACTTTAACTTTTCCTGTGACTCAAAATCAAACTTATAATTATATAAAAAAGCAATTTAAAGTTTCCCCCAACCTGGATGTTGTTTTTCTTTACTACTTTCTCTCTTCAGTACAATAATACTTTTGGAATATTTCATTTTCCTAGTCTTTTTTCAACTCTCAAATAACTCTCTCAGCCAACACAATTCTGAGGTTTTTCTGCTAGGGAATATCAACATTAAATTAATCGTTGAGATGACACTTATTAAAAGTTCCTAATTTAAAACTTATAATACACATCCCCAGAAGAGTTTTTTATTGTGGTTTTGGTTCACTTGTACATTGTAAATATAGAGTTAAAATATGTGTTATTTCAAAATGTATTTCAAGATTCATTTTTTACAGGGTTTTCACCTAGTTTCTTCTCGTATTTTGAGATTTCCAGTTTTGACTTTAGTTGGTAGGTTAGATTTGTTTCCTTAATATTTCTTCTCAAATAAGATGTGTGGATTATATATTCTCTGAGTACTTGTATCTCAAAATGATCACCCTGGATGAAAGTTTAGCTTATCATTTTTGCATTTCCAGAAGAATATTTCTGTAGATTTTCTAGCTGGTGTGGCAATCAGTTTTTCTCCTATGTAAATAACCTGTTCTTTCTCTCTTTAGGCTTACAGGATTCTATACATATATACATATACAGTTTCTATACAGAATATAGAAAAGAAACAAAAATAATTTGTTTTGTTTTTGCAATTCTTTTATTTACATATTACAACTTTTGTAGGCACCTCTCAAGTCCTTTTACTTATTCATAATTATTTTTTCCTTACTTTTTTGTTATTTTGTATTTGAAACTGACTCATGGAACTGATGTTTGGGGTTTCTTTTGAATAAACATAGAAATTGACCCTCCCTGTCTTGAAACTGGAGAAAGTTCTGTTTGTCTTATCTGAGTTCCTTTCTTGATAAATCGACCATCAAGACTGTCAGATAGTATCAAGGAACTGAAACTTACCAGATCATCACACCTGGACAATGAGATATCAGGCCCCTCAGCCATCATGATTGCCTAAGTGATCAACTGAATCCTGTTGAACAACTCCTCTTACCCCTCCCTAAATCCTGCTTTTCTGTATGTAATTATATTTTTCCA
Source organism: Gorilla gorilla gorilla (assembly GCF_029281585.2). Taxonomy (NCBI): domain Eukaryota; kingdom Metazoa; phylum Chordata; class Mammalia; order Primates; family Hominidae; genus Gorilla; species Gorilla gorilla. The sequence continues at coordinate 67,376,858 of NC_073224.2, read as the reverse complement.
TGCTAAATAAACCCCTAATTTTAGAAAGTCAGGGAAATAGATCGAGACTAATCTCCTATCTCCTTGGCTGCAGCACCCAATTAAAGCCTTCTTCTCTGGTAACACTCATTGTCTCAATGATTGGCTTTCTATGTGGTGAGAGTAGCAGGACCTAGGCTGAACCCCTGGTGTCTAACTAACATATCTTTGGATATTTCTTCCAGCAATGGTCTAGGTCTTTATTTGGCATCTTAGTAGTGTCTGTTCTCTCAATTAACCTAAAGAAATTTTAATATAAACATTTCAGAATGTCATTTAGATACATTTAATGCATTTCCATGAGGGAATTTGCAGTTTGTTTTATTATTTTTATCATTCATCAACTACATTTTAGAAGCATATATTTTTTTCTTCTCCCATTTAGCTTTTGGCTCTATTTAGTGATGTACTTATTTTCATCTGAATTCATTGTGGTCCAGTTCAAACTGGTTGGCTACTTTAAATAGTGGAAGTCTGGTGCAGGATTCTCTACCCATCGAGGTAAGAATGAGATCTGATTACCCAAACTCTGTTCATTTAAGCACCAATAATTCTGATATAAAATTCCCATGAGCCACATTGCTAGAAACACTGGGTTACATAGAGCTGTATATATACACCATAGATAGAGAGAGGGGAGAATAATAAAAATAAAATACTATCAATTCGGTAAACTGTGAGTATGTGCAATAAAAATCTAGGGCCTGGTTCATATCTTAGCCACAATTTTTGTTGTTTTTGTCTTAAAATATTCGTTCAGCATTACAATGAATCTTATGTTTTCGTCAGTTGTCCTAGATAAATGGAACATGTTCAGAATTTTCACAATTTATTTTCCACTATCTTGTAGGTATCTTCTTTTTGTATACTTAACTGTGAAAATATTAGAAAATCCAGAAATTATAACAAAACATTATTTTAAATACCTTGCTTTATTTAAGAATATGTAGGCTTTTTTGTCGGTGTTTTACTGTAAACAACTAATTATATTTCACAATAATCTTATTGTGAGGAATACACTAAATGGACATGCAGGAACCAAAATTACTCTTCTTCAATCATAATAAAATTCTTTGCATCAGTGCAAGTTGGGTCATTTAAGTGTTAGAAACTAATTCCTTGAAGTACCCCATTGTAATCTTTCATAATAAAAGGAGTATCATTTTGGCATGCTGAGCTAAAGGGAAAATGCAAGACATGAAAAGCAGAACAGATGATAACTGGATTTTCCACTCACTGCTATTATTGTAAAGTAAATAGGCTAGCTTAATGTCTTGAAGCTGTTGATGACATTTTTTCCAAGTACTTGAACATTGAATGTCTGTCTGGTAATACCCTAAGGAAAATTTTTAAATGCAATGACCTCTTGAAAGATCATCATAAAAATCATTCTTAATTAGATTTAGGAAATCAATTTAAGTATCTATGTGAATCAAATTTTATGTAATGCCATGTTGAATGCATGGTCAGGTAAGTCTTAAGAAATAATATATATTATCTTCCAAAGCAGCCTCCTTAACCAGTAAGTATTAAAATTGATTTCATACAAAGAGGAATATTTATTATTTCAAGTGTCTCAAGATTTACATTAAACACTAATCTCTATAAATGATAGTAATATGATTTGACATAATCACAAATAGCATAGGCATGATTGCCAATGTCATTTTAAAACTATGGACAATAAAGGGGCCAGTCGTGGTGGCTTATGCCTATAATCCCAACACTTTGGGAGGTTGAGACAGGAGGATTGCTTGAACTCAGGAGTTTGAGACCAGCCTGGACAACATAGTAGGTCTTTGTCTCTATAAAAAAATTGGCAAAGCATGGTGATGTATGCCTGTTTTCTCGCTTACTTGGGAAACTGAGGCAGGAGGATCTCTGAAGCCTAGGCAATTGAGGCTACAGTGAACTGTGATGGCACCACTTCACTCTAGCCTGTGTAACAGAGTGAGACCTTGTCTCAAATAAAATAAATAAATAAATAAGAACAATATAGGAAAGACTGTTGAGAGAGAGACTAGATTTATTGTATTACACCTTATAAGCAAGATACTTAAATATTGTGATATTGTTATGTTATTCAAGAACACACCTTATTCGCCAAGAACTCCTTAGACAACCAAGGCAATATAGAAGACAAAGGTCAGTGTACCTCAGGTAATCTCAATAAAACTTTTGCTGATGTTATGATGTCTTGTGCACAATAAAGCCATTCAAGGAAGAGTCCAAGAGTGTTACTAATATTTTAGGTCCCCTGAAAGCTTAACATCTATCCGGGCATAAGGAAAGTGTTTTCAGTGATGATAAGAAAATCAGAGTCAGATGAGTATACAGTTTTCACTCCCACCCAGAAAAAGCTTGTCCTTGGAAGTTAAATTAAGTTAATATTATTTTCGTGAACTATTAATTATTTGATAATTTCAATCACTATATAATCCTACTTGTACATGTTAATAAATATGAGCATGGACATATGTGTATACCTCTTAATCCTAGGAGGTATTATTATCATCATTATATTTTATTTGAAGAAATTGATTATGAATGATATTAGAAAGTTCTAATTTTCCTAGTATATTTAACTTCATTTGTTACTATTTTTCCATCCATAAAAGCTCAGCAACAAGAAGTTCTTAGATTTCTCAGCAATTTCTTTTTTTAATATTATATTTATTTTTTTCTTTCTCTCAGTTATTTAGAACTGCCTTTCCATTGTCTTTAGACATCTTTTACTCTTTTGTTTAATCTGTTTTAAAAAGGAAGGCAGAAGCATGGCTCCTTTAGATTGAGGAACAGTTGTGATTTTTAGTTTGTATGTTTTGGTGAGTATGGCAGAATGTGGCTTTGACTTTTGTAAATGTCTACCTTAATCCTCCCTGCCCCATAAACAATATTAATTTAATTTGGAAGTATAAAATTATTTGCTAAATGTATCTAAAATGTTCAAATGTTTCAAAGACAAAATATGGCACAACATTTACAAACATCGAATCAATGTTTTCTGTAGCCAGGTTTCATACTTAATACTTAAAATTAAAAAAAAAAGGTGAAAAATACACAAGAGTACCTTTCTTTAAGAAGTCTGTAATTTTTTATTGGATCAAACGTAATATAAAATATAATATTAACATCCAAAGATGTAAATGAATGATTATAGAAGCCAAATGGAAGAATATATTAGTTTAAACTCTATGAATTAATTAATGCTTCCCAGAAGATGTATATTTTTGAGCTGGATTTGGATAATGAACAAAGTTTCCACAGATGGAAATTGTTCAAATAAGGAATGCATTATTTTATGAATTGAGAATAGTAAGAAAAGAGATTTCAAATCTGTGATCACATATTGAGCAAATATATCATATCCAAGTGAGATAATAAGGTAAGCAGAAGATGCTTATTTATTAAAATGTAATTTTCTCAATGATAGAAATCATCTTTAGAGATTTAAATGAAGAATACCTGGCCTTTCTATATGAAACATTATCATTCCCTCTTTGTCCTCATATATGTGTGTCCCTCATAACATGAAACTGAACAGTTTGATATCAGTTCCTGAACATAATAGCTAAGGACTAGGCATTGTGGAAGTAAGAGAGAGATGTTACCTGTGATCTGCACAATCAATCCAATCATGAACTGATAGCACTGAAATTTTATACCAAACAACCCAAAGTAGACAACGTAGAAAAGTTAAAATTTGATGTTATTACCATCATGAAAATGATTCATCTTGAAGCAACATTTTGTCTCCACTGGGGTCTACGACCCCTGCGGGCACTGCTGTTAGTTACTGTTTTAATGAGTAATAGGGAAAGTAATGCAGATAGTGGTGGATTTGAGGTGCTTATTGTTGACTGTCTTTTCATATCACCCTTATGCTCTTGAGAGTAGCAAAGCAGACAACACAACACGTCACTGAGTAGTTAAGTCAAAAAATGAGGAATGGTGACAAAATAAACCACAGAACACAACCAGATGCTGCAGAATTGAGGTTCTGTTTGAAATGCAGAAATTAGTTAGACTTGCTTCCCTTGAGAAATAATTAGTTCACTTAGCTGGAAGTGAGAAAAAAAAATATTTGAATTGTCAGGTGCTGTCTATCTAATATGCTACCCTCTTCTATATCCATATCCTAAGTTGGGTTCACTGGAGAGCTTTCCCAGAGATTATCAAGCCCACACAGAAGTATAATCAAGGAAAAAATAATCCTCTAATGACACATAAAATTAAGCAATGATACTGTAAGTTTAAAAATCTAGTTTTATAACCAATCAATGTAGAGTCCAAAAGTAGATCTTGTTCTATACTTCAGAAAGAACGGAAGAATAATTCTCTCACCATGCTTCCTTGTGGGCCTTGACATGAAAAATGTGTATGTTAGTAGAAAGTAACATGATCTTAACATTTTGAATTACACATTTTAATGGGATATATTTTGGGTTCTACAGGGCTAGGAAAGGTGGGGATTAATTAGAATGGAACTCATAGGAAGACAAAGAAGTCACAGATATCAGAGGACTTGCTCTGGGGTGTAGGTTTAAGTAGAAAAAGAAGTAAAGATGCTATATTAGTTATGACTTTTTTAATTACAAGGAACAATAATCCAACCCAAACGGATTAAGCAAAAGAAGTTCCTTGTTGACTTGAATTATTGGCTAATCCATGAGCTAATCCTGAGTTTATACCCACAGGCATCTATGAGTTCAACAGTATCTTTGGGACAATGTTTTCTCTCTCTCTCTCTCTCTCTCTCTCTCTCGTTTCTACTTTGTTTCATGTTTGTTTCATTCCTAAACAGGCTCTCCCCATATGGTATCAAAAACAGATTTCTACCAACTTCAGACTTACACCCTTCTCTCAGTGAGGAACTTTACATATAGAGTGAGAATAGGGTGAGTCTGGCTGGTGTGATACCAATAGACTCTTTATAGAATTTTTTTCCTGACCCCCCAAGTGAATGTAGCAATCTAATTTTTCAAACTGGGTCTTGTTTTGTTCCTGCGGAGAGTAAGGTAGGAGTATTTGATCCTGAATCCTATCACAGCTGAATACAATAGAAGGGGGCCAAGCGCTAAAGCAGAACTTTACCAAAAGAAAAAATGGTCACTACTTGCTACCGCTTTATTTTCTTTAAGAATATGCAACACTGTTCACCAGGATAGATCCTTAGAAAAGCAATTCAGAAGCAGGTTTGTCTAGCAAGGAAGTTTCCATGGGCCCTTGATAATTAATATAAAGTAGATAAGTTAAAGCAAACAAAGGAATTAAAAACATAGTCATTATAAAATTAAACATTTTCAGTGATAATATAACTTCAAGGTTTTAGAAATTCTACCTTTTGATACACTATTTTGATATATTGGAAAATAAAGTAATGCTAACAAGTATATGCAGTGATTTCTCATTTTATACAATTTTAGATAAACTATTTTTAATTTTAGATTTTTTTTTTTTTTTTCTGAGACGGATTCTAGCTCTGTCGCCCACGCTGGAGCACAGTGGTGCAATCTCGGCTCACTGAAACCTCTGCTCCCAGGTTCAAGCAATTCTCCTGTCTCAGCCTCCATAGTAGCTGGGACTACAGGCGCCCACCACCATACCCGGCTAATTTTTGTATTTTTAGTAGAGATGGGGTTTCACCATATTGGTCAGACTGGTCTCAAACTCCTGCCCTCAGGTGATCCACCCGCCTCGGCCTCCCAAAGTGCTGGGATTACAGATGTGAGCCACCACACCTAGCCTAATTTTAGATTTATAGGAAGAAAATTGATGGCATTTTGAAATTCTTTTCTTGTGTGTGTGTGTACGTGTGTGTGTGTGTAACCACAACGTGATTTGACTGTGTCGAAACAATTCAACATCGGGTGTTCCATTTTAACGAAAAGTGGGCATCTAAGTATAATAGTATGTGTCCCAGTTAAACAGAATTGTACCAAAAAAATCACTGTCTGCACAAATATGAAATAATATACTTTTTAAAATTAAGAATTACATTTAGTGGCCGGGCGTGTTGACTCATGCCTGTAATGCCAGCACTTTGTGAGACCGAGGCAGGTGGATCACTTCAGATCAGGAGTTTGAGAGCAGCCTGGCCGACATAATGAAAATCTGCCTCTACTTAAAGAAAACACAAAAATTAGCCAAGTATGGTGATTCACTTCTGTAATCCCAGCTACTCAGGAGGCTGAGGCAGGAGAATTGCTTGAACCCGGAGGCGGAGGTTACAGTAAGCCAAGACTGGCCACTGCACTCCAGCCTGGGTGTGAGAGCAAGATTCTATCTCAAAATAAGTGAATAATAAATTTAATGATTGTAGTGATTTAGGTAATGATTTCTGTTCCAAAATGTCATCAGAAATCAGAATAATTCTGTTTTCTCCCTACTCAGGACACATTGTTCATTTTTATATAGTTCTTCCACACCTTATTGTTTTGAAAATAATAGTTGTATAAATGAACCTAAAATTTTCCCCTTATACTTTTAACTATATCTTAAATCTGTCCTGTGGTTCAATGGAGTAATATGGAAAAAGCCTATAATCTTTCCAGTCTCAGAAATAACTGAAGAAAATCAATATTCTCTCCTAAAACCTTAATTTTTCTAGAGCAAATGTCCTAATACTTTAAATATCACTTTAACATCAATTTTGCAGATACTTCTCAACATGAACACATGAAACTGATTTTAAATTTGTTGCTCAAAACTGAACTCAATAGTCCAAATTAAACCTGATCATGAAAACAGTAATATAATATTTACATACTCTCTTGTTTTCAATTAATATTTTATGCAACATGTTTTGTTAACTAATGTTAAAGTCTTTTTCAACTGTTGACTTAAGTTTAAATTGGAATTGTCCACTTTTTCTCGATCTTTTTTTTTGTTGTTGTTATGAACGGTCCAATTACATAAAAAACAAATTCTAAAAAAAAAAAAAAAATCTTTTTTTCACATGATTGCACCCTCATTCCATTTTCAATCTACTCAACATACAAGTATCATGTATTGAATTGCAATCTAACAGGTATTGTGCCAGGGTTTAAAAATGGACAAAATGATAATTTTTGTCATTATTCTTTCACTGTCTTTTATGAGCACCTAGAAAACATGTTTTTCTGTTAGTTTTTCTTGTGTTTGACATGACCTTAACTTAGCCATGCCGTGCCATTCCTTTTTTTTTTTTTTTTCTTTGATTTGAAGTTTTGCTCTGTTGCCTAGGCTGGAGTGCAATGGCGCGATCTCGGTTTACTGCAGCCTCCACCTGCCTGGTTCAAGCGATTCTCTGGAATAGCTGGAACTACAGGCACACACTACCATGCCTGTTTAATTTTTGTATTTTTTGTAGAGAGGGGTTTCGCCATGTTGGCAAGGCTGCTCTTGACCTCAGGTGATCTACTCTCATTGGCCTCCCAAAGTACTGGGATTACAGGTGTGATCCACCACACCCAGCCTTACTCTTTGAACTCTTTTCTGTTGCATATATCTGATCTTGTGTCCTTTCCTTATGATCTGTGGCAACTATATTCTGTCTTAAGCATCCTAATATAGATTAATTTTTTTTACTGAAATGTTATTTTAATTTCTGTATCTTAAGAAATTTGGAGTCTACTCTTTCTTAAGATCTTGGAGCAGAGGCAGTATTCTCTCTGCTTATTATTGCCTTCTATTGCTATCTTCTGTCTATTGTTGATGCCAAGCAATCATTCAGCTACTACTGATCATCTAGTCCTCTTCCATTGGAAGTGATCACATTTGTCTGTCACATCTTTCAAACATAAAACAAACTTATGGAATTTCTAACTTTCTTGAGGAATTCAGTATTTACTCTAATCTTCCTTGTAAAATACTTACCATTATTGATGGCTTCAATATAGACATTCAAAATCTGCTCGCTATTTTTCCTCACTGCTCTGTGCCTTATCAACAGCAATAATTTGTTCTACATCCAGAGTTTGTCATTTTGTAGGATGAATCCATTATATATTGCCATTAACTGAAAATTATCTGTATTAATACTACAAACCTAAAATTGCTTTTTGGCTACTAAAGTCCATCTTTCACATATCCTTCTTTTTATTTTTTTATAGTCACTGTATTCCATTTTCATAGAATGATCAAGTCACATAGCCTCAACCTACTCCCAGTCCATTAGCTTTTTTAATTTTTTATTTTATTTTATTTATTTATTAGTATACTTTTTGGAGCTCCACTTGATCATCTTTGCCATCCTAGAATTCTTTTTTCCTCGTGTGATCAAATATTGTAGAAGAAAACCAATCAATTTCCATTTGTTTTCTGTTTAAATCTAGGTTATGTAGTTTGGTTACATTGCTTGGGGATTCAATGCTGACATAGCTATTATTCACTTCCAGTTTTCTCCCTGTTAAAATTGTAGCAGTTGTTACAAAACATTTTCACTTTTTACAAGCTCTGTTTCAGGTGATCTTAGCTTCTATTTTGCTGAAATGATTTAGACCTACAAAACTATGTTATCTCAGATTGCTTCTTCTCAGTTTCAGCATTTCTCTGTAACTTAATCCATTTCATCTTGAAACAAAGGAGAAAAAGTTCTCTTTCTTTTTTGTCTCAAGATGAAACATTTTTGTCTTTTTTTATAAGACTAATCCTCATAATAGAATGCACTGGGAAGTACACTGTAGTTAAAGTCAGATGCTTTGCTTTTAAGCCTGCCCTTTCTTTTATTTTGAATAAATCATATTATTTGCTGGAACATTATATATTGGATTTAATAAATGCCATTAGTCTCATGTAATCCCCATATTTAGTATTTTTACTTTATTGCTTGAATTTGGAAAAAATGTGTTATAGTATAAATAAGTTTTATTTGAAAAGCTTTTAAATGAAGAGAGTTTGTATGGTTATAGAAATAATAAATTTAGGAATAACAGCATTAAGTCAATTATTATTTAGTTGCATTTATCTCTACTATGTCTTAGGAATCTCATTGATTTTAAAGTAATTTGCAAAACTTTTGTAACAGACAAAACTTGGACAATAGTTATTCCAAAATGCTGGTAAATCTTTAGCCTTGTACTATTCCATAGAATATTTGTATGTTATAAATATATTCAACAAATAATTACTTGAAAATTATAAATTTGGGGACTTAACGTACAATTTCTTTGTTGTTGACATGGTATTACTGTGAATGTGAACTCCATAATATATTTTAATTTCAGCTAAAGTAAATATATGTGTTTATTATTCATGTTGTTTTGACAACTCTGAATGACAATCACATAATACCCTAATTCTTGGGTAACTTTCTTTTCTTACAGGCAAGTACACCCCACTCCCAAATTAAAAAGATTGATCTTAGCCAAACATAACACGGTAATAGCAAGTGCAATGAAATGGTTTCAAAGAAGACTTAAACAGAGTAATGTAAATATTATTCAAGGGGTGCCATGTTATTTTATGAACGAATATGATCATTGAATTGTTGTGAGCAGTAGCAAAGCCTTGAAGCAACTATCTTGCTTCTTACTGCGTGAAGTTTCTTCAAAGTTAGAAGTAAACTCCTGACTAATTCTCCCGTTCCCTAATGTTGGTCATAAGTTGCTTCTTGAAATACTCCCAAATTTTCATTTTCTATCTTCTACTAAAACTAAACTTGCCATTTTTTTTTTGTCACTATGTCTTCAATTCATTCTTAATATTTGTTTTGGCTTTTAGCTTCTGTTGTCCCCTGCCAATGCTTCTCCCAAAATCACACTCTACCACACATCCCTGCCTATAAGCTTTTATTTGTGGTCTTAAATTATGTCCTGCTTCCTGGTCTATTCACTCAGATTTATCACTCTGAACTTTTTTCACTCATACATAATTTTAACTTCTCATCTCCAGTTATTCAAGCTTAAATTTGTTGACAACTCTTTTTCCCTTTTTCAGTAGACAGGAGCATCACTATCATTATTACAAAATATTGATTTCAATGTGTACTCCAAAGGCTGTTAACATGTTCTCTCTTTCCACAAAATCAATATTTTATAATTCACTACCCAAAGAAGCTGAGATTCCTTAGCATAGCAAAGCACATCTTAAAAGACCCATCACACTTTGATGTAATTTTAGCAAAATGGTTTTCTCACTTTTAATAAAGACCTCCTTAAATTTCTGCTACCTATTTTTTTAAACTTTTACTTCAAATCATTTTTCTTTCCTTTTTTTCAGATACATGGAATTTAGTTTGTATGCTTTGTGTCAAAAATCAGGCATTTCAAAGCTTTGCAGATCAATACAAGTACTTCAGAAACATAACACTCATTGTCATTGACAATTGTTCAGCATAAGTCTTTCACTGCTTCGTGAATTTTTAATGTATTTTGCCTCATGTAAGAAAACAATTATTGACTTAATTAAAATAATCATTTGTTCAACTAGAATCTCAAGGTAGATGACTATTTAATAGTGAGGTATATATTTCATATTTGATTTAATTCCCCAAAGAACCTTTGGTGACATTTTCTTCCCCTCTTTTTCTTTTTTTTTTTCCTGTGGTTTAATTTAGTAACTTATGACTCAATTTTCTATCCTTTCTTGACATATGTTACACTTCTTTTTAAATTAGTTGTTACATCACTCCGTGGATATTGTAGGTATTAGATAACAGATTATTCTCAGTTTTTCCCTTCTAATTCTTATAGTATTGTAATTCATTTTCTTTATTCATATAGTATAATTGCCTAATACATTGTTGCTGTTATTATTTTGATCAAATGTTAAGTCAAAATGAAATACCTACAAATACAGCTAACCAAAGAGGTAAAAGAGGAAAAAAAAAAACTAAACTAAAAAATACTGCTGAAAGAAATTAGAGATGACAAAAAATACACGAAAAAAAAATCCATCCTCATGTATTGGAAGAATCAATATGGAATAAATGGCCATACCACCCAAAGCAATTTACAGATCAGTGCTATTCCTGTGAAATCAACAGTGTCATTCTACACCAAATTATAAAAAGCTATTTTAAAATTTATATGGAGCCGAAAAAGAGCTTGAACAGCCAAAGCAATCTTAAGCAAAATGAGCAAAGCTGCAGGCATCACACTACCTTACTTAAAACTATAGTATAAACCCATACAAACAAAAATCGTTTGATTGTGGCACAAAAACAGATGCATAGACCAATTAGAATAGAATAGAAAAATCAGAAATAAAACTCCACACCTACAACCATCTAATCTGTGACAAAGTCAATAAGAATAAACAATGAGGAAAGAACTCCCAATTCAATAAATGATGCTGGAATAACTGGCTGTCATATGCAGAAGATTGAAGCTGGATACCTACTTTTTAACATATGCAAAAATTAACTAAAAATGGATTAAAAATTTAAATGTAAGACCTCAAACTCTAAAAGTACTGGAAATCAACCTAGGAAATACTCTTCTCAACATCAGCCTTGGCAAGAAATTTGTGGCTAAGTCCCCCAAACCAATTACAACAGAAACAAAAATAGACAAGTGGGACCTAACTAAACTAAGGAGCTTCTGCACAGCAAGAAAATCTATCAACAGAGCAACCAGACGACCTACGGAATGGGAGAATATATTCACAAACTATGGATTTGACAAGGGCATAATATCCAGAATCTATAGGGAGTTTTAAAACACCAATAAGCAAAAACCAAATCACCTCATTAAAAAATGAGCAAAGGACATGAACAGACGCTTCTCCAAAGATGACATACAAATGGCCAACAAACATATGAAAAAAATCCCATCATCACTAATCATTAGAAAAATGTAAATCAAACTACAATGTGATATAATCTCACACCAATCAGAATGACTATTATTAAAAAGTCAAAAACCACAGATGTTGGCAAGGTTGCAGAGAAAAAGGAATGTTTACATACTGTTGGTGGGGTGTAAATTAGTCCAGTCACTGTGGAAAACAGTCTGGAGTTTTCTCAGATTACTTAAAACAGAGCCATTGGACTCAGTAATCCCATTACTAGTTATACACCTAAAAGAAAATAAATTATTCTACCCAAAAGACACATGCATTTGTATGTTTATATTTGCACTATTCACAACAACAAAGGCATAGAACCAACCCAGGTGCCTATCAATTATATAATGAATAAAGAAAATGTTCGACATATATGCAATGGAATACTACACAGCCATAAAAAAGAATGAAATTATGTCCTTTGCAGCAGTATGGATGGAGCTGGAGGCCATAATCCTAAGCAAATTAATCAGAAACAGAAAACCAAATACCATATATTCTTACCTATAAGTCAGAGCTAAGCATTGAGCACTTGTTGACATAAATTTGGGAACAATAGGCACTGTGGACTACCAGAAGGTGGAGAGAGGGGGTGGGTTAAAAAACCTACCTATCAGGTACTATGCTCACTACCAAGAGATTTATATTCCAAACCTCTGCATCATGTAATATTCCATGTATCAAATCTGCCATGCAACCATTATATCTAAAATAAAAGTTGAAATTGAAAAAAGTCCACAGTTAAAAATAAAATAAAATATAATTTGTTGCTGTTTAGGTTTGTTTGAGAAAGTTTCGATTTCTCTTTGACTTTTGAAGAATTTTTTTTTTAATCACAGAATTTGAGTTTGGGGTATTTTTCTTTCAACACTTCAAATATTTCCCTCTATTTTATTCACTTTGCATGGTTTCTGATGCGGAGATCAGTGTTAATCCTTTTGATTGTTCCATTATAGAGAAGGTATTTTTCTCTGCCTTTAAAAAATTTGTTGTTTTTTGTGCCATGCATTTTACTACATGACCTCAATTTTTTAACAGATCTACAAAAAGTCATTAATTTTCAGTTAGTTTAGAGATTTCTTTGTTGAGGATGGGAGTGATGACTTTTAAGCACTCTACAAGTCAGATAAAACTCTGCCTATGTTATTCATTTTTAAAAAAATACTTTGTGAAAAATAAGTGAATATTATTATGGAGAAATAATGCTATAGTAAATCATATTTTATTTACTATGACTTCATTAAGACTTTCCTATAAACAGTCATTTAGCATTTCCTGAACATTTACGTATTATTTTTCACTGTCCAGACCTATTCCATATCAAGAAGGAAGATATACATAATAAAATTATTTTTATTTTATATGCAAGTATACTGTCACATAAGCCTCATACATGTATTCATATCATGCCTTTATTAAACCAGGAAAGGGAGTGATTTGACAAATATACTGATTCTGAAGAGGACTTCAGTATTTACAGATTATTAATGTGTCTCACTTTTAACATATGTTTAAGTAGTACCAGAACACTCCACTGAAAGTTCTCTGAATACATGAAGTAAATGACAATTCTATAGCAGTCTTCTTTTCATTAGCCCTATGTATCTATTTTTACAGATCACCAACATTGAAAGGGGCAGTATATGGTAGAAAGAAATTAACAGAGGTACATGATATCAAATATCTACATTATTATCTTAAATATCTCACTAGCTATACATTTAACTCTTTAGGACTATTGTATCATTTGTAATGTGGAAAATGATTTTTTACAGAGTATTCTGTAAATATGTAAAATTTTAAAAGCATAGACCAGTAGCTACAGTAATTCTACCACTCAGTGAGAAGATAAACACTTTTATTAGAGAACAATCTGGTCTGAAATGCACCCGAAAATTAAGGTACAGGGTTTAAGCATCTGTAAAAAGAAATTGCATATGGCACAATATTTATGCCACAAAATCTAACATGTTTTTTCATATGTGTAGAAGAAATATTTGTGCCAATTATATAATAAATTTGGAAGATCAAAGGACATAAAGAAGTAAAGTTTTTAATGTTTATTTTATTTTATTTTATTTTTTGAGATGGAGTCTCACTCTGTCACCCAAGCTGGAGTGCAGTGGCACAGTCTTGGCTCCCTGCAACCTCCGCCTCCTGAGCTTAAGCGATTCTGGCGCCTCAGCCTCCCGAGTAGCAGGGATTATAGGCATGAGCCCCTGTGCCCACCCAAGTTTTTATGTTTATCTCTAACTTCAGACTTCAAACTATGCAAGACCACAGTAACCAAAATAGCATGGTACTCGTACAAAAACAGGCACATAGACCAATGGAAGAGAATAGAGAACTTAGAAATTAAACCGCACATCTACAACCATCTGATCTTCAACAAACCTGATAAAGACAAGCAATGGGGAAAGGATTCTATATTTAATAAATGGTGCTGGGAAAACTGGTTAGCCACATGCCGAAAACTGAAATTGGATCCCTTCTTTACACCATATGCAAAAAATTAAGTCAAGATGGATTAAAGACTTGACTGCAAAACCCAAAATTATAAAAACCCTAGAAGAAAATCTAGACAATACCATACAGACATAAGCATGGACAAAGATTTTATGATGAAATCACCAAAAGCAATTGGAACAAAAGCAACAACTGACAAATGTGATCTAAACTAAAGAGCTTCTGTACAGCGAAAGAGCCTATCATCAGAGTGAATAGACATCTTATGGAATGGGAGAGAATTTTTGCAATCTCTCCATCTGACAGTGGTCTAATATCCAGAATCTTCAAGGAACTTAAACACATTTACAAGCAAAAAACAAAACCCCGTCAAACAGTGGGCAAAGGATATGAACAGATGCTTCTCAAAAGAACACATTTATGCCACCAGCAAACATATATGAAACAAAGCTCAACATCACTGATCATCAGAGAAATGCAAATCAAAACCACAATGAGATACCATCTGGTACCAGTCTGAATAGCAATTATTAAAAAGTCAGGAAACAATAGATGCTGGCGAGTCTGTGGAGGGATAGGAACACTTTTACACTGTTGTTAAGAATGTAAATTTGTTCAATGAAGACAGAGTGGTAATCCTCAAAGATTTAGAAGCAGAATACCATTTGACCCAGTAATCCCATTACTGGGTATATACCCAAAGGAATATAAATCATTCTGTTATAAAGATACATGCATGCATATGTTCATTGCAGCACTATTCACAATAGCGAAGACATGGAATCAACCCAAATGACCATTAATGATAGATTGGATAAAGAAAATGTGGTACATATATACCAAGGAATATTATGCAGCCATAAAAAGGAATGAGATCATATCTTTTGCAGGGACCTGGATGAAGATGGAAGCCTTTATCCTCAGCAACTAATGCAGGAACAGAAAACCAAACACTGCATGTTCTCATTTATAAGTGTGAGCTGAGTAATGAGAACACATGGACACAGGGAGGGTAACAACAGACACTGGGGCCTGTTGGGGGAGGGCGGGGCTAGGAACAGCATTAGGGAAAAGAGCCAATGTATGCTGGGCTTAATACCTAGGTGATGGGTTGACAGGTGCAGCAAACCACCACGGCACACGTTCACCTATGTAACACACCTGCACAACCTGCACATGTTCCCCAGAACTTAATAAAAAATAAATAAATTTAAAAAACAAGAAACATGTGAACACCAGTAGACTTAAAACAGCTATGTGTAAATAATGTAAAATGTAAAGCAAACATTAAAGGAAAATTCTACGAATAATGTAACTAAAACAGTATAGATAAATCCAAATGGAATTTTCAGAAATGCTTTAGTAACTCATATGAATGCAGGAAAGAGGAAACAAAAATAACAGAGAAGAAACAGAAAATAAAAAAGAAAATTTCAGATATAACATATAAATACAGTAATTAAAAGAAAGGCAACAGAACTAAGTAAAACAATTAAAGATGGATAACAAATAAACAACATGGCTGAACCAAATATTATTGATAAGAATTTCAGTTCAAATATAATTGTAGAGGAAGTTGAAATTAAAATAATAGTAAAAGACATTCCATACAAATTCTCTTGAAATAAAGAGAGATTGACTATCTTTGTATCAGAATAAATAAATTTCAGAGCAAAAATATTACTGGGGCAGAGAATGACATTATATAATGACAGTTTGCTGAATTCAGTTTGCTGAATTTCTCTGTGGTGCTAGATATGTATGCACCAAACAACAGAGCTGCAGAAGCTATGAAAAAAAAAATCCACAAATGTAATGGGAAATCTCAAACCCATTCTTAACAAGTGGTGGAAAAAGTAAACAGAAAATCAGTAAGGATACAACAAAAATTAAGATACCATTAACCAAATATATAGTTAATATTTATTGAACATTCTAACCCAACAACAGCAGAATATATAGTCTTTTTAAGGGACTATGCAATACATTTTGTTAGACCAAATACTGTCCCAAAAAACAAATCTCAATACATTTAAAAGAATAAAAATTATGCAGAGTGTGTTCCTTGACCACAATATACTTAAATTAGGAATCAATAACAGAGATGTAATCAGGAGAATGTCCAAACATTTAGAAACTGGAAACACACTTCTAAGTAATCAAAAGATCAAAGAGGAAGTCTCAAGGAAAATAAAAATACATTGAGATTAATGTGAATAAAAATTCAACATATCAAAATTTATAGGACTCAACTACAGCGGTGATAGAAGGGAAATGAGACTTTTCTTAAATGCTTATGTCAGGAAAAGCGTCAAATTAATTACCTAAGCTTCCATCTCCAACTAGTAAAAAAAGAACAAAATAAATCCAAAGTGAGCATAGAGAAGGAAATAATAAAGATCAGAGCAGATATCAATGGCATTGAAAACAGTAAAATAACAAAGAAGTCCAATAAAACAAAAAGAAAACTGGTTCTTTTTAAAGATTAATAAAATTGTCAAACCTCTACCAAAACTTATAAAGAAAAAAAGAGAGAAGACGCAACTTGCAAGTATCAGGAATGACTTAGAAAATATCATTATAAACTCTTCAGACAACAAAAGGATAATCGTGGAATATTACACACAACTCTACACATATAAATGTGTCTACTTAAATGAAGTTGATCAGATGTTTGTAATGGACAAACTACCACAATTTATCCAATGTGAAATAGATAGTATTGACAGACCTATTAAAATTGAGATAATTTAATTTGTAATTATAGACTTCCTGAAAAAGAAATCTTCAGGCATAGATAGTTTCACTGGAAAATTCTACCCAAAGTATAGAAAAAAATTAACACCAATTCTTTAAAAAAAAAAAATCACTTATGCCTTCACTGTGTGACATTGACTCATCCACTTCAACATGATTTCTGTTTTCTTTTAGGCTTTACTCTTTTTCAGCAAGACATCTGAGAAGCTTAGTATTAACCTATAGAAGAATAG
The DNA here is from genome assembly GCF_029281585.2 of Gorilla gorilla gorilla. Lineage (NCBI taxonomy): Eukaryota > Metazoa > Chordata > Mammalia > Primates > Hominidae > Gorilla > Gorilla gorilla. The sequence continues at coordinate 67,359,618 of NC_073224.2, read as the reverse complement.
CAGAGGCCCCGAAAGCACCACAATTATTCTGGGGGAGAGTACAGACTGCATTTGCTCCCAGAAACCTAATTCTACCTATGCTTTGAATGCAGGTCTTTAATTTCCTTGAACTTACCTTACAGAACAAGGTAATTTGATTTAAGACATTAACTGTTTTAGATGTTTATGTCTTTTAAAATTAAATTTCAAAGGGATTCAGTCCCTCAGTTTGAATTTCTCCCTAGGAGTTCAACACTGATAAGGAATTTATATTCAAATTTGGGACTCCTCTGTAGAGTTGCTGGATCACTCAGTGTTTGATCAGAGAAGCAGAACCACTGTGAGCACTACAGAGTAGCTGATTTGTTCTAGTAATTAGAACTTAACAAAGAAAGGAGAGGACGTGTGGTCTGGAATGGAGAGTTAGAGTATCAGAAAAAAAGTCACTAACCAACTCTTAGTAGGTGGACAAATCAGAGTAGGTGGACAAACACTGGAGTAGGTGGACAAATCAGAGCTTGCAGAGAAATCTGAGAAGCTAGACATGTCCACCTGCCAGAGTGGAATCACAGAGAGGTGCTGAAGAAGTCTGTGGAAGGCTGATATCTCTGTGTCTGTTGTTGCATCTGGGGATCTTGGTCACTGGGAATAAGAGTTATAAATGAAGTGAATAGGAATAAGGGAAGCATGAACCTGACAGCATTGCTGAGTCTTTCTTTTTCTTTCTTTCTTTTTTTTTTTTTTTTTGAGACAAAGTTTCGTTCTTCATTCTCCTGCCTCAGCCTCCTGAGTAGCTGGGATTACAGGCGCTCGCCACCATACCCGGTTAATTTTTTTTTTTTTTGTATTTTTAGTAGAGACAGGGTTTCACCATGTTGGCCAGGCTGGTCTTGAACTCCTGACCTCAGGTGATCCGCTCGCCTTGACCTACCAAAGTGCTGGGATTATAGGCGTGAGCTACCGCGCCCGGCCGAGTCTTTCTTTAACGCTGGAGTAGAGGGCAGGTGCCAACTCAATGGCTGCATCTGCATCTGTCTGTCTTTGCTTTTAATCACCAGAACCCCCAGAGGATACAGATGCTTCACTTTCACTTTCCAAATCTTATACATATTTCTCTTTTGGACAATTCTAACTTGAAATTATAGAAGGAAAGAAAATCAGAGGAGAAAAGTAATTATGTCATCTTAGCCAAGTTGACACAGTCAAAATGAGACAGGAATAACACAGGGTAGTCACGGGAGAACAAAAAATTCCAGGCAGCAGGTTCACATGACTAAAGACTATATGCTGATAAGATCCTGAAAAACTAGGGTGTGGACCAAGCTGGCTAAAACCAACTGAACCCAATATGGTACAGGATTCGACCTCGTTTTCTTTCTAGGACCTCTTTATGCGCTCATTAACATACTAAATTACACACCAGCACTATGACAGTTTTGAGAACACCCATATTTGGTGTAAAAACGGATGGCACCACAGTTCTGAGAAACGATCTTTTTCCAGGAATTTTCATGAGGATTCCATCCCTAGTTAGAGAAATCCGTAAAGATAGAAGTCCCAAACCCCTTCGTGCAACTTTCTCTTGTGTACACCTGCACTCCCCTTGCTTGCATGTATATTTTTCACTTTGCAATAAATCTCCATACTTTCACTGTTTTCTGACTCATCTCTGAATTTCTACTCACGATGGTGTCAAGAGCCTGGACACCAGTTGGGGTCCAGGTCCCACTGGCATTTAGAAACCTCCCCCAGGCCACTGATACCAAAAATCACCTCAGTTGCTGTATTGTTTTCATGCGGAATTTTAATCGCATAGCTCAACCTCTTCTACAACATGTTTCACAACAAACGTAGATCTAAATAGAGAGGAGAGATAGAATTGGAAATCACTCATTTTGATTTCAATAAAACTTTCATAGAGTTCATGTAATAAATAAACTATTTTGCTGTATGTTTTGCTTTTTGGCGACACAATCAATGTTTTCTATCAGCAATATTTAAAATACTACTACACAGTAGTAGTTTGTATGAATGTAAAATCCTCATAAGAGTCTGAGAAGGACTGCACAACAGTGTACAACAGCCACATTTGTGTTTGATTATAGGCTCAATATTTTAAGAAAATGAGTTAAAAAGAGTTTTGAAATATTGAGAGAATGAAATTATTTTTGACAACTGATCGTTTCACACTATGTGGAGAAAAATACACTGGCATGAAATCCTTGGCCTCCTTCAACCTCTTAACTCACTCATTTCTAGGGAAGGAGGAATAACTTACATGATTATTGTATTTGGGGTAAGGATCTGGCCATATGCTCAGCCACTACATCATAATTGTCTTAGGAAACAGTAGTACACAGGAAACATGATTTTTCCCGTAGTAGACCTGTTGTTTTACAGTGCTGCCTGTAGCTGGGCCAATCTATCTAATTCTGACATTCAGGAGCACAAAGGCAATTATCTTCTGAAAGTATTTTGTTACCCATATGAATGTCTTCTTATTTCCATCCATTGCTTCAAAACTCGGGCAGGAAAATATTTGTCTTATTTAGTTTTTTAAATTTTACTTTAAGTTCTAGGGTACATGTGCATAACCTGCAGGTTTGTTACATATGTATACATGTGCCATGTTGGCGTGCTGCACCCATTAACTCGTCATTTACATTAGGTATGTCTCTTAATGCTATCCCTCTCCCCTCCCCCCACCTCATGACAGGCCCCAGTGTGTGATGTTCCCCTTCCTGTGTCCAAGTGCTCTCATTGTTCAGTTCCCACCTATGAGGGAGAACATGAGGTGTTTGGCTTTTTGTCCTTGCGATAGTTTGCTGAGAATGATGGTTTCCAGCTTCATCCATGTCCCTACAAAGGACATGAACTCATCCTTTTTTATAGCTGCATAGTATTCCATGGTGTATATGTGCCACATTTTCTTAATCCATTCTATCATTGCTGGACATTTGGGTGTGTTCCAAGTCTTTGCTACTGTGAATAGTGCTGCAATAAACATACATGTGCATGTGTCTTTATAGTAGCATGACTTATAATCCTTTGGGTACATACCCAGTAATGGGATGGCTGGGTCAAATGGTATTTCTACTTCTAGATCCTTGAGGAATCGGCACACTGTCTTCCACAATGGCTGAACTACTTTATACTCCCACCAACAGTGTAAAAGTGTTCCTATTTCTCCACATCCTCTCCAGCACCGGTTGTTTCCTGATTTTTAATGATCTCCATTCTAACTGGTGTGAGATGGTATCTCATTGTGCTTTTGATTTGCATTTCTCTGATGGCCAGTAATGATGAGCATTTTTTCATGTGTCTGTTGGCTGCATAAATGTCTTCTTTTGAGAAGTGTCTGTTCATATCCTTCACCCACTTTTTGATGGGGTTGTTTGTTTTTTTCTTGTAAATTTGTTTGAGTTCTTTGTAGATTCTCAAAAAATCAATGAATCCAGGAGCTGGTTTTTTTGAAAAGATCAACAAAATTGGTAGACCGCTAGCAAGACTGATAAGGAAGAAAATAGAGAAGAATCAAATAGACGCAATAAAAAAAATGATAAAGGGGATATCAGCACCGATCCCACAGAAATACAAATTAGCCATCGGAGAATACTATAAACACTTCTACATAAATAAACTAGAAAATCTAGAAGAAATGGATAAATTCCTGGACACATACACCCTTCCAAGGCTAAACCAGGAAGAAGTTGAATCCCTGAATAGACCAATAATAAGCTCTGAAATTGAGGCAATAATTAATAGCGTACCAACCAAAAAAAGTCCAGGACCAGACGGATTCACAGCCAAATTCTACCAGAGGTACAAGGTGGAGCTGTTACCATTCCTTCTGAAACTATTCGAATCAATAGATAAAGAGGGAATCCTCCCTAACTCATTTTATGAGGCCAGCATCATCCTGATACCAAAGCCTGGCAGAGACACAACAACAAAAAGAGAATTTTAGACTAGTATCCCTGATGAACACTGATGCAAAAATCCTCAATAAAATACTGGCATACCGAATCCAGCAGCACATCAAAAAGCTTGTCCACTATGATCAAGTGGGCTTCATCCCTGGGATGCAAGGCTGGTTCAACAAATGCAAATCAATAAACATAATCTAGCATATAAACAGAACCAAAGACAAAAACCACATGATTTTCTCAGTAGATGCAGAAAAGGCCTTCGACAAATTTCAACAGCCCTTCATGCTAAAAACTCTCAATAAACTAGGTATTGATGCGATGTGTCTCAAAATAATAAGAACTAATTAGGACAAATCCACAGCCAATATCATACTGAATGGGCAAAAACTGGAAGCATTCCCTTTGAAAACTGGCAAAAGACAGGGATGCCCTCTCTCACCACTCCTATTCAACATAGTGTTGGAAGTTCTGGCCAGGGCAATCAGGTAGGAGAAAGAAATAAAGCGTATTCAATTAGGAAAAGAGGAAGTCAAAATTTCCCTGTTTGCAGATGGCATGATTGTATATTTAGAAAATCCCATCATCTCAGCCCAAAATCTCCTTAAGCTGATAAGCAACTTCAGCAAAGTCTCAGGATACAAAATCAATGTGCAAAAATCACAAGCATTCTTATACACCAATAACAGAAAAACAGAGAGCCAAATCATGAGTGAACTCCTATTCACAATTGCTTCAAAGAAAAGATAATACCTAGGAATCCAACCTCCAAGGGATGTCAAGGGCCTCTTCAAGGAGAACTGCAAACCACTGCTCAATGAAATAAAAGAGGACACAAACAAATGGGAGAATATTCCATGCTCATGGGTAGGAGGAATCAATATCGTGAAAATGGCCATACTGCCCAAGGTAATTTACAGATTCAATGCAATCCCCATCAAGCAACAATGACTTTCTTCATAGAATTGGAAAAAACTACTTTAAAGTTCATACGGAACCAAAAAAGAGCCCGCATTGCCAAGTCAATCCTAAGCCAAAAGAACAAAGCTGAAGGCATCACACTACCTGACTTCAAACTATACTACAAGGCTACAGCAACCAAAACAGCATGGTACTGGTACCAAAGCAGAGATATAGACCAATGGAACAGAGCAGAGCTCTCAGAAATAATACCACACATCTACAACCATCTGATCTTTGACAAACCTGAGAGAAACAAGCAAGGGGGAAAGGATTCCCTATTTAATAAATGGTGCTGGGAAAACTGGCTAGCCATTTGTAGAAAGCTGAAACTGGATCCCTTCCTTACACCTTATACAAAAATTAATTCAAGATGGATTAAAGACTTAAATGTTAGACCTAAAACCATAAAAACCCTAGAAGAACACCTAGGCAATACCATTCAGGGCATAGGCATGGGTAAGGACTTCATGACTAAAACACCAAAAGCAATGGCAACAAAAGCCAAAATTGAAAAATGGGATCTAATTAAACTAAAGAGCTTCTGCACAGCAAAAGAAACTACCATCAGAGTGAACAGGCAACCTACAGAATGGGAGAAAATTTTTGCAATCTACTCATTTGACAAAGGGCTAATGTCCTATTTATTAATGTTATTACACCTCAGATGTTGAGTTTGTTGTTACATAAAGATAAAATTAATGCTAAATGATAGAATATTATTTCTCTAGGGAAGATACCATCTCAATAGCTCCTTTTATTGGATAATAGGTAACTTAATTGATTGAAATTTTAGGACAATATTGATTGTTCTTACATATTAGTAATACTACATGCTAGGTGGCTATAAGAAGAACCTCTAAAATATACCACTTTTAACACAAGATAATTTATTTCACTTCAAGTATAAGAGATCGAGCAGATGATTAATGTCTGAAACTCAAAGCATGTAGTTCCCAGTGTTCATCCCTTCTATACTTAGTGTTTTGTCTTAATATATGATCAAATATGTCTCACTTCTGAATCTCAGCTTGTGTATGGAGTTGTCAAACAGGAGAAGAAAGGGAAGGAAGAGTATGAACCTTCCAACAATAAAGACAAAACCAAAAGTTAGTCCCATCTTTGCTCCTATCTCATTCATCCAAACCTAATCACATAGTCACATTTCTGGAAGAGATATTACCAGGACTGTCATTTATTCAGCTTATTATTATCATTATTATTAATTGTATAAGTAGATGATGGCTACTGGACAGGAGACAGCAATTTGTACTGTAAAGCCTAGCCTGGATTGCTGGCTATGCCTGTCTTAGAGTGTAAAGGGCCACATTTTTTTTTTGTACCCATTCTGTAGGTGATATGGAAACTGGTTCAGAGCTATTGCCATTCCTTCTGATGGATGGTCAAGAAACACATCTCTTCCCATCCAACTGTTGCTCTTTTTTTTACCTAACAGTGTTTGAGGCAAGGTTATGATGCTTTACTTACTGTCCGTTACACTACCAACTCTACTTAGTTTACTGATTGGTGTTCACATTTAGATTTGGGAGCAGGTAATTTTGCTTATTTCAATTTTAAGCTGTGTTCCTCGTTCCAGTCTAACTATAAAAAGATAACTATGCAATGCGTTAACTTTTATGTCTATTTTATTAATTTATTCAGAAGCTAGGAAGAAGAGACATATAATTAAATGCCACTCCAACTCTAACACTTATTAATTTATTTGATCTTAAAAACATTACAGTGAGATAGGTAAGTCAGTATTGCTATTTTCAAGTAAAAATAAAGAAATTAACATCAGGAGAGTGTAGTCCATCTGCCAAAGTTGTCTGAGCCGGTTAATAGATGAAAGAATAGACGCTACTCTCTTAATCTCTTTGGAGATGAAATCCCATGAGTAATTAACAAAATTTTAATACACTTCATTTAATAGTTAGATGAACAAATTTGCTGTTCTGTAGATCGCAAAGATGGACGGAGCAGAATGGCCATTATTAAAAAGTAAACAAAAATAAATAAATAAATAACAAATGTTGCTGAGGAAATGGAAAAAATGGAAAGCTTATGCGCTGTTGGCGCAGCCTCTACGGAAGATAGTATGAAATTTTTTCAAAGAACTAAAAATAAAACTACCATTTGACCCAGCAATCAGACTACTGGATATCTATCCAAAGGAAATAAATCATTATATGAAAAATACATCTGCATTTGTATGTTTATTGCAGCACTATTCAGAGTATCAAAGTCATGGAATCAACCTAAGTGACTATCGACAAATAATTGGATAAAGAATATGTGGTATATATACACCATGGAATACTCTACAACCATAAAAATTAATAAAATCATGTCTTCTGCAGCAACATACATGGAGCTGGGGGCTATTATTCTAAGCAAAATAACTCAGAAATTGAAAATCAAATACTGTGTTCTCACCTATAAGTGGGAGCTAAACAATGAGTGTATATGGACATAAAGATGACAACAATAGACATGTGTGACTCCAAAAGGAGAGGACTGGGAGCGTGGTGAGTATTGAAAAATTAACTCCTGGGTACAATATTCACTATCTGAGTTACTGGTACACTAGAATCCCAAACCTCACTATTAAGCAATTTATCTATGTAAAAAAAAATACACATGTACCCTGTTAATCTGTAATTAAAAAAATAATAAAGCCTAATGTAGAGCATATTCTAAAGCCTAATGTAGAGCATATTCTAGACTTTACGTAGTATCAAAACACGCACACTCTGCAAAATGCTTACACAGTTTTACTTAATTTCTTATTTACTCAAAAAATATAAAGATAAGAAATATATATGAAAGCGTAACAACTTATTTATGAGACAAATAACAATGATTCGTGCTTCTACAAGGAAAGAATATGACTTTGGAGTTAGATGCTCTTGGCTTTAACCCTTAGATCATGTATTTTTATATGATATCAACTTTGGATAAGTCAGTGAAACTCTCTAAACTTCTGTTTTCTATTCCAAGTGGGTGTGATGATCTTGATTCATAAGATTATCAGGAGGATTAAGTAAGGAATTAGTTGAAAGCACCTATTCCACTACTTTACATATCACAACACTGAATATAGTTTAGTTTCATTCTAATCATATACATTCAAAGCAAAGTTGAATAGAATTAGGTTAAAACTTGTTCACTTTATTTTACAATATCAAATCCTTATATTTAAGTTAAAAAATGTATGTGCATAATTTATTTGTTTCCAATCACTTCCCAATAGTGGTTCAGTAAGTTTTTGATGAAGAAGAACTTGATGGTCTTAAATCAAAATACTTAAAAATATAGGTTTAATAATGTAAATAACCTGAAGACATTGCTAAATTCATTAGAAAAAATTAGGAATATATGATTTGAGGTTCATATAAAAGAGAAGACACATCATTTTCATAACATTTCTCTTGAAGTTGCTTTCAAAAATAGATTGCATTTCTAATATAGTTTACTAATTCTTACACTGTTATCTTTAATTTGACAAAGCTAATGTTACTGTTTTGATGAGCTAACATTAAATAGTAAGAGTCTGGTGATGTCTGAACTTCCTTCAAGGGTTAAAATAATCCCTATTTTCTTGTAAGTTGCTGCAAAGATTACTAAGAAAAGGTTTTCTGGGTGTTTTTGTCCCCATCTTTTTTTTTTTTTCAAACCACAGCAATTAAAAAAAAAACATTCAATACTATGCACAAATCATTCCTATTTGATGTTGAAAGAGATGATCCCATTAAGATGATTATCATTTTCAATAACATTTTATTTGACAGTCTATGATAGATTTCCTATGAGTGGCTAATCTTCAATTCCTTCCATGTCTAACTTCTAAGATATTGAAGTTCCGTTGTTTCCTTCAAAATGAATCAAAGTATTTTATATTATTCTTTACTCATCAGGGTACAATAGCAAACATCTTTTATACTGTGCAAAAAATCTGTGTTTTAATTTATTATAAAAAAAAGTCTGTAGTGAAATGTACAGGAGAAGAATGTATCCATAAGATCCAGATTTCTGGGGGAAAAAAAGCTTTTAGAGAAAATTCTGTTGGTTGAAGGAAGATTAACTCTAGGTGGAAGAACAGGTGAAAGTAGATCAGCAATGTTATGGTAATGACAGGAGGAAAGGGGGTTGGGGAAGAGGGACAGATTAAAGAACACAGAGACAGAAAACGTAGTTAAGTAAAATGCCTGGCTAAGTAAGAACATCTCTTTGGTAGAAGGGAACTTATCTTGTGACTTCTTAGAGTTTATAACTTTAGAGAAATGAAGAGAATAAAAAATTCAGAAATTAAATTGAAATTATAATATAAGGTCGTGCCAAACTTAATCATCATAAATCATAATGTCATTTGGTACCTTCTAAGGATATGCAATGATATATGACTATAAATTTTCAATTTATAATTTAAAATACATTTTTTAGAAAGAAGCATAATGTTTTAGAGAGTTGATGAATGAAACTGATAGTATAATAATTTAGTAAGCACAGCCTAAGACTAGCTTATTCCATTTGGATCTCCATATGTATTAGTCCATTTTCATGCTGCTGAAAAAGACATACCCAAGACTGGGAAGAAGAAGAGGTTTAATGGACTTACAGTTCCACATGACAGGGTAGGCCTCTCAATCATGATGGAGGACAAGGAGGAGCAAGTCACATCTTACACAGATGGCAGCAAACAAACAAACAGCTTGTGCAGGGAAACTCCCATTTTTGAAACCATCAGATCTCATGAGACTCATTCACTATCAGAAGAAAAGTGCGGGAAAGCCCTGTCCCTATAATGTAATCACCTCCCACCAGGTTCCTTGCACAACACATGGGAATTGTGGTAGTTACAATTCAAGATGAGATTTGGGTGGGGACACAGCCTATCATCCAGCCCCTGGCCCCTCCAAATCTCATGTCCTCACATTCCAAAACCAAATATGCCTTCCCAACAGTCTCCCAAGTCTTAACTCATTTTAGCATTAACTCAAATTTCCACAGTCCAATGTCTCATCTGAGACTAGGCAAGCCCCTATCACCTATGAACCTGTAAAATCAAAAGAAAGTTAATCACTTCCTAGATACAATGGGGGTACAGGCATTGAGTAAATCCAGCTGTTCCAAATGGGAGAAATTGGCCAAAACAAAGGGGTTACAGGCCCCATGAAAGCCCGAAATCCAGCAGAACGGTCAAATCTTAAAGCTCCAAAATGATCTCCTTTGACTCCATGTTTCTCATCCAGGTCATGCTGACACAAGAGGTGGGTTTCCATGGTCTTGAGCAGCTCTGTTCCTGTGGCTTCGCATGGGTACAGCCTCCTCCTGGCAGCTTTCATGGGATGGTGTTGAGTGTCTGCAACTTTTCCAGGTGCACAGTGCAGCCTGTAGGTGGACCTACAATTCTGGGGTCTGGAGAATGATGGCCCCCTTCTCACAACTCCACTAGGCAGTGCACCAGTAGGAACTCTGTGTGGGGGCTCCAACCCCACATTTTCCTTCTGCATTGGTCTAGCAGAGATTCTCCATGAGGGCCTCACCCCTACACCAAACTTCTGCCTAGGCATCCAGGCGTTTCCATACATATTCTGTAATCTAGGAGGAAGTTCCCAAACCCCAATTATTGACTTCTGTGTGCCCATAGGCTCAACACCACATGAAAGCTGCCAAGGTTTGGGGCTTGCACCCTCTGAAGCCAGTACCTGAGCTCTACATTGGCCTCTTTAATCCACAACTGGAGCAGCTGGGATGCAAGGCACCAAGTCCCTACAATGCACACAGCTGAGGAGGGACCCTGGGCCTGGCACATGAAACCTTTTTTTTTTCTCCTAGGCCTCAGGGCCTGTGATGGGAGGGGCTGCTGCAAAAGACTCTGACATGCTCTGGAAAAATTTTCCCCATTCTCTTGGGGATTAACATTCAGTTCCTGTTTACTTATGCACATTTCTGCAGCCAGCATGAATTTCTCCTCAGAAAATGGGTTTTTCTTTTCTTTCACATTATCAGTCTGCAAATTTTTCAAACATTTATGCTCTCTTTCCCTTTTAATACTGAATGCCTTTAACAGCACTCAAGTCAACTTTTGAATATTTTGCTGCATAGAAATTTCTCCCACCAGATACGCTAAATCATCTCTCTCAATTTCAAAGTTCCACAAATCTCTAGGGCAGGGGCAAAATGCTGCCAATCTCTTTGCTAAAACATAACAAGTGTCACATTTGCTCCAGTTCCCAACAGGGTCCTTATTTCCATCTGGGACCACCTCAGCCTGGACTTTATTGTTCATATTACTATCAGCATTTTGGGCAAAGCTATTCAACAAGTCTCTAGGAAGTTTCAAACTTTCCCACATTTTCCTGTCGTCTTCTGACCCCTCCAAACTTTCAGCCTCTGCCTGTTACCCAGTTCCAGGTATCTTTTCAGCAACACCCCAGTCTTTAGGTACCAATTTACGGTATTAGTTCATTTTCATGCTGCTAATGAAAATGTACCCGAGACTGGGAAGAAAAAGAGGTTTAATGAACTAAAGTTCCACATGGCTGGGGAGGCCTCACTGTGGGGAAAAGCAAGAGAGATCAGATTGTTGCTGTGTCTGTATAGAAAGAAGTAGACATAGGAGACTCCATTTTGTTCTGTACTAAGAAAAATTCCTCTGCCTTGAGATTCTGTTAATCTATAACCTTACCCCCAACCCCCTGCTCTCTGAAACATGTGCTGTGTCAACTCAGAGTTAAATGGATTAAGGGCGGTGCAAGATGTGCTTTGTTAAACAGATGCTTGAAGGCAGCATGCTCCTTAAGAGTCATCACCACTCCCTAATCTCAAGTACCCAGGGACACAAAAACTGCGGAAGGCCGCAGGGACCTCTGCCTAGGAAAGCCAGGTATTGTCCAAGGTTTCTCCCCATGTGATAGTCTGAAATATGGCCTCGTGGGAAGGGAAAGACCTGACCGTCCCCCAGCCCGACACCCGTAAAGGGTCTGTGCTGAGGAGGATTAGTATAAGAGGAAGGCATGCCTCTTGCAGTTGAGACAAGAGGAAGGCATCTGTCTCCTGCCTGTCCCTGGGCAATGGAATGTCTCGGTATAAAACCCGATTGTATGCTCCATCTACTGAGATAGGGAAAGACCGCCTTAGGGCTGGAGGTGGGACCTGCGGGCAGCAATACTGCTTTGTAAAGCATTGAGATGTTTATGTGTATGCATATCTAAAAGCACAGCACTTAATCCTTTACATTGTCTATGATGCAAAGACCTTTGTTCACGTGTTTGTCTGCTGACCCTCTCCCCACTATTGTCTTGTGACCCTGACACAACCCCCTTTTCTTTAAGCACCCACAAATGATCAATAAATACTAAGGGAACTCAGAGGCTGGCGGGATCCTCCATATGCTGAACGCTGGTCCCCCGGGTCCCCTTATTTCTTTCTCTATACTTTGTCTCTGTGTCTTTTTCTTTCCTAAGTCTCTCGTTCCACCTTACGAGAAAGACCCACAGGTGTGTAGGGGCAACCCACCCCTACACCTCACAATCATGACATAAGGCAAGGAGGATCAAGTTACGTCTTACATGGAAGGCAGCATGGAAAAAAAAAGAGCTTGTGCAAGGAAACTCCCATTTTTTAAACTGTCAGATCTCATGAGACTCATTCACTATTACGAGAATGGCACAGGAAAGACCCATCACCATAATTCAATCACCCATTACCAGATTCCTCCTGTGATATGTGAAATTGTGTGAGTTACAATTGAAGATGAGATTTGGGTAGGGACACAGCCAAATCATACCACCACATCTTTTTCTTTCTTTCTTATTTATTGATTTATTTATTTTTAAGACGGGGTCTTTCTCTGTCATCCAGACTGGCAGGATCACAGCTCACTGCAGCCTTGGCCTCCCAGGCTCAAGGAGTCCTCCCACCTCAGCTTTCCTGAGTAGCTGGGACTACAGGTTTGCACCATGATGCCTGACTACTTTTTGTATTTTTTGTAGAGAAGGGGTTTTGCCATGTTTCCCAGGCTAGTCTTAAACTCTTGGGCTCAAGTAATCTGCCTATCTTGGCCTCCCAAAGTGCTGGGATGAAAGGTGTGAGCCACCGTGCCCAGCCTCCATATCTTCTTGATTATCTTCCTCAGTTATCATGGCCATTAAATGAAGTAACCTGAATCTCTGACTCAGAATTTGGATAGCTGAATCCAATATATATAAATATGTATATATATATATATATATATATTTTTTTAATTAAAAGTATTCACATTGCTCTCACTAAAATATCAGCCAAAGCAAGAAGGGTTTTGCACTGTAAATAAATATTTTAAATGCCTAATATTTCATTTTTAACTAATGCTTTAATATTTTCTATTTCCAAGTGTTTTATCATATACAATATATTAGTATAATAGTACATGCATTTAACTTAAAATCAGTACTACTGGAAGTTTGCCATGAAAATTTTAAGTTGAAACTATAGTCATATTGAAGTCAACTAAGCAAACAAAGTTCCTATGTTGTGTTTAAAGATTCAAAAAGAGAGAAGTTGATAGAAAACAAGAATATATATGTCACATTAAAGGTATATTCAGGTGAATAATCAGCATGGAAAGATTTGATGGGAGTAGTTTAGTAAAAATATTGTGACACTTGAATCTATTAGAAATTGGAAATAAAATATAATAAACACATTTGATATACAAATGTGATTGTATTTAGATCAAATAGAATGATATAAATGTACCCTGATTTAATGGGAAACAAAGATATCAGGAAAAAGAACAAAAGGAAATATCTAGAAATACATTTCTAAGTACATGTAAGTATATCGCTGTTAAACAGTATTTATAACAGCAGACATTGATCCTTGGGGAAACAATTCAGTTCAGCCTTTGTTGAAAAAATGAAATTGGGTGTGTGGAAACAAAGCAGAATATTACCAAATGGAACAAATTACATATTTCAAAAGAACAGCATATTCAACTTGAGAAATAAATCAAATGCTTCTGTGGCTGAAAACCTTTCAAAAGAATTCCTAAATAATTAATACTGGTATATTGACAGGAAAGCTTATGAAAGTTACCTCTCTTTCGGGAGGTATGTACCCATTGCTCTCATTGGAATGAGAAATACTGCTCAGGTAATGTTTCTAATATGCTGAAATGCTTGTGCAATACAAAAATGAATTCATTTTATCTCAGGAAAGCCATTCATTCATTCATGATCCATTAATTAATTTATCCATTCATTTATTTGTGCATTTTTGAACATCTATTAAGTGTCTGGCACTGTGTTAAGCACTTTGGAAGGGAAAGATGAAGAGATGATGCCCTCCTTCTGAGAATAGTGGCATTAATTATGAGGCTGGCAAACACACTTGAATAAAATGTAAATATTGCTTAGATACAGTAAATAGTTTTACTTTTAGGCTTTATATAAATGGTACAGATTATGGAAAGCACTTACTAATTTTTTATTTATACACTAAGAATGAGTAATACAAATTTTATTGAGTATTATAATTTATTCTACAACTTAAGAATATTAATCTTATGGTCAGAATGCTAAAAATTTATTTTAGCAGTTTTGAAATATATAATATACAATATGTTATTAAATGATAATTTAGTGAGGTGAGGAATTTGTTGATTAGCATGATTGAATCTTCTTACAACATATACATAGATCAAAGCATCACATGCACACCATAAATATATACAATTATTGTCACCTACAAATATACATTTTTTTTTTTTTTTTTTTTTTGAGACAGAGTTCTCTCTTTGTCGCCCAGGCTGGAGTGCAGTGGCGCGATCTCGGCTCACTGCAAGCTCTGCCTCCTGGGTTCACACCATTCTCCTGCCTCAGCCTCCCTAGTAGCTGGGACTACAGGCGCCTGCCACCTCCCTAGACTAATTTTTTGTATCTTTAGTAGAGACGGGGTTTCACCGTGTCAGCCGGGATGGTCTCGATCTCCTGACCTCCTGATCCGCTCATCTCAGCCTCCCAAAGTGCTGGGATTACAGGCGTGAGCCACCGCGCCCGGCCTTTTTTCTTTTTTTTTTAAAGGCAAGGTCTCACTCTGTTGCCCAGGCTGGAGTGCAGGGGATGATCATAGCTTACTGTAGCCTGGTACTCCTGGGCTAAAGCCACCCTCCTACATCAATCTCCTTTGTAGCTGGACATGTGCCACCACACCCAGCTAGTTGACGCATGCTAGCATACACAGCTAATTAAAACAATTTTTTTTTTTTTTTTTGAGGAGACAATATCTCACTTTCTTGTCCTGGCTGTTCTTGAACTCTTGGCCTCAAACAATCCTCCTGCCTTGGCCTCCCAAAGTTCTGGGATTACTAGTGTGAGCCACCTAAGCCTGGCCAAATAAATTTTTAATAATAAAAGACATCCCAATAAACATAACACTTAATCCTAAAAAAATAAAATAAATGTTTTGCAAAAATTTAAGAGTATAAAGTTTAAAGTTTAATGATAAGATGCAGAAAATAAACTTGAAAATTGAGTGTGCCCATCACATTTAAATTGCATGTCCTCTCTTGAGAGCCAGTTATCCAGGTATGTTTTTTTAGCTTTACTAGGGGGAAGAACTTTTCAGGGTTCCATATTCAGTGACTACATTTTGCCTATCCACGCTATTAGATTAGACTGCACTATGGCAAGTTTTTGCAGTGACCCTGTTATTTTCCTGAATAAAGGCTGAATGATGGAGGAACAACACAAAGACTGCACTGAAAATGGTCAATTCACAGTGAAATTTTTTAAAAGAGGATAAAAACATATAAACAACAAATGAAAATATGTATCACGTAGTGCATTGCTCCAATTAAAGGATATATTTGTTTTACTGTATTATAATACTTACATTAAATATGACAATTGCTTTATATAAATACATACTACTAAAATATTTAAAGCAAATATATTAAAATATATTGGGTTTTGGTTTAATTTACTCACGGAATTTCCAGGAGGCTTGAAGAATATACCATTAAATTCATGCCTATAGCACAAACACACACGTACAAACATAAACACAGGCATGTTCATAATGTTGACATAGAAAGAATTTCAAATTGACAAGAGTAGAGTTTATCCTCATTTCCTTGAGAAAAACCAGTGTGCAAATTTGATTTATTGTGCCCAAAATATGAATTGCAATTTATCTTCCCAAGCTTACGTAAACATTCATTCACTATGACTCAGCAACATTTTTTATTTTTAATGAATAAATTAAAGCTGTTGAAATTAAAGTAAAACTTTTTTAAAAAAATTCAGATATGTATATATACGTGTGTGTGTGTGTGTGTGTGTATAGTTGTGTGTTTGCAGTTGTTTCAAGCAAAATATTGAAATGCAGAAGCAAAGACCACAACTGTACTGTTCTCTTCAAATAAAATTCTGAGGAGGCACACTTTTGGAGACAAAAAGTAATTTAATGGTTATATGAAGCTTGTGATGGAACAGATAAGTCCTGCTTTTGCAACTTTATTGCACAGACTTTGCAATTCCCATTTTGTTTTGGCCCTAGCTTTATCCTTCTGTCTTCCTTAACTACAGACTTAGTCTGTGACAGTCTAAGTGGAAATCTTAGTGTACATACACATACTCATACATATGCACCGTATTCTTATAAAATGAGCAACTTATGTGTGGCCGGATTTTTTTTATTTGCAAATATAGCTTAGCAATAAATTACATATAAATTTACCTTATATTAAATTTAAAAATCACAAGCTGTTTCTTGATTTAATTATGGACATTTATGTCAGTGCTTTTGAACTTTTGCTGCAAACTAAAATTACTTAGGGAACTTTTTTTTTGCACCTTTGTATTTATTTATTTATTTTTTATTATACTTTAAGTTCTAGGGTCCATGTGCACAACGTGCAGGTTTGTTACATATGTATACATGGGCCATATTGGTTTGCTGTACCCATTAACTTGTCATTTACATTAGATATTTCTCCTAATGCTGTCCCTCCCCCATCCCCCCACCCGATGACAGGCTCTGGTGTGTGATGTTCCCCTTCCTGTGTCCAAGTGTTCTCATTGTCCAATTCCCACCTATGAGTAAGAACATTTGGTATTTGGTTTTCTGTCCTTGCAATAGTTTGCTCAGAATGATGGTTTCCAGTTTTATCCATGTCCCTACAAGGAACATGAATTTGTCCTTTTTTATGGCTGAATAGTATTCCATGGTGTATATATGCCCCATTTTTTTAATCCAGTCTCTCATTGATGAACATTTGGGTTGGTTCCAAGTCTTTGCTATTGTGAATAGTGCTGCAATAAACATATGTGTGCATGTGTCTTTATAATAGCATGATTTATAATCCTTTGGGTATATACCCAGTAATGGGATGGCTGGGTCAAATGGTATTTCTAGTTCTAGATCCTTGAGGAGTCGCCACACTGTCTTCCACAATGGTTGAACTAGTTTACAGTCCCACCAACAGTGTAAAAGTGTTCCTATTTCTCCACATCCTCACTAGCACCTGTTGTTTCCTGACTTTTTAATGATTGCCATTCCAGCTGGTGTGAGATGGTATCTCATTGTGGTTTTGATTTGCATTTCTCTGATGATCAGTGATGATGAGCATTTTTTTATGTGTCTGTTGGCTGCATAAATCTCTTCTTTTGGAAAGTGTTCATATCCTTTGCTGACTTTTTGATGGGGTTGTTTGATTTTCATCTTGTAAATTTCCTTAAGTTCTTTGTAGATTCTGGATATTAGCCCTTTGTCAGATGGGTAGATTGCAAAAATTTTCTCCCATTCTGTAGGTTGCCTGTTCACTCTGATGGTAGTTTCTTTTGCTGTGCAGAAGCTCTTTAGTTTAATTAGATACCATTTGTCTATTTTGGCTTTTGTTGCCATTGCTTTTGGTGTTTTAGTCGTGAAGTCCTTACCCATGCCTATGCCCTGAATGATATTGCCTAGGTGTTCTTCTAGGGTTTTTATGGTTTTAGGTCTAACATTTAAGTCTTTAATCCATCTTGAATTAATTTTTGTATAAGGTGTAAGGAAGGGATCCAGTTTCAGCTTTCTACAAATGGCCAGCCAGTTTTCCCAGCGCCATTTATTAAATAGGGAATCCTTTCCCCATTTCTTGTTTTTGTCAGGTTTGTCAAAGATCAGATGGTTGTAGATGTGTGGTATTATTTCTGAGGACTCTGTTCTGTTCCATTGGTCTATATCTCTGTTTTGGTACCAGTACCATGCTGTTTTGGTTACTGTAGCCTTGTAGTATAGTTTGAAGTCAGGTAGTGTGATGCCTCCAGCTTTGTTCTTTTGGCTTAGAATTGTCTTGGCCATGCGGGCTCTTTTTTGGTTCCATATGAACTTTAAAGTAGTTTTTTCCAATTATGTGAAAAAAGTCATTGGTAGCTTGATGGGGATTGCATTGAATCTATAAATTACCTTGGGCAATATGGTCATTTGCATGATATTGATTCTTCCTATCCATGAGCATGGAATATTCTTCCATCTGTTTGTGTCCTCTTTTATTTCATTGAGCAGTGGTTTGTAGTTCTTCTTGAAGAGGTCCTTTACATCCCTTGGAAGTTGGATTCCTAGGAATTTTATTTTCTTTGAAGCAATTGTGAATGGGTGTTCACTCATGATTTGGCTCTCTGTTTTTCTGTTATTGGTGTATAAGAATGCTTGTGATTTTTGCACATTGATTTTGTATCCTGAGACTTTGCTGAAGTTGCTTATCAGCTTAAGGAGATTTTGGGCTGAGATGATGGTGTTTTCTAAATATACAATCATGTCATCTGCAAACAGGGAAAGTTTGACTTCTTCTTTTCCTAATTGAATGCGCTTTATTTCTTTCTCCTACCTGATTGCCCTGGCCAGAACTTCCAACACTATGTTGAATAGGAGTGGTGAGAGAGGGCATCCCTGTCTTTTGCCAGTTTTCAAAGGGAATGCGTCCAGTTTTTTACCCATTCGGTGTGATACTGACTGTATTTTTGTCATAAATAGCTCTTATTATTTTGAGATATGTTCCAGCAACACCTAGTTTATTGAGAGTTTTTAGCATGAAGGGCTGTTGAAATTTGTCAAAGCCCTTTTCTGCATCTATTGAGATAATCATGTGGCTTTTGTCTTTGGTCCTGTTTATATGATGGATTACATTTATTGATTTGTGTATGTTGAACTAGCCTTGCATCCCAGGGATGAAGCCAACTTGATTATGGTGGATTAGCTTTTTAATGTGCTGCTGGGTTCAGTTTGCCATGATTTTATTGAAGATTTTTGCATTGATGTTCATCAGAGACATTGGTCTAAAATTATCTTTTTTTGTTGTGTCTCTGCCAGGCTTTGGTATCAGGATGATGCTGGCCTCATAAAATGAGTTAGGGTGGATTCCCTCGTTATCTATTGATTGGAATAGTTTCAGAAGGAATGGTACCAGCTCCTCTTTGTACCTCTGGTAGAATTCGGCTGCGAATCCTTCTGGTTCTGGACTTTTTTTGGTTGGTAGGCTATTAATTATTGCCTCAATTTCAGAGCCTGTTATTGGTCTATTCAGGGATTCAACTTCTTCCTGGTTTAGTCTTGGGAGGGTGTATGTGTTCAGGAATTTATCGATTTCTTCTAGATATTCTAATTTATTTGTATAGAGGTGTTTATAGTATTCTCTGATGGTAGCTTGTATTTCTGTGGGATCGGTGGTGATAATCCCTTTATCATTTTTTGTTGCATCTATTTGATTCTTCTCTCTTTTCATCTTTATTAGTCTTGCTAGTGGCCTATCAATGTCATTGATCTTTACAAAAAACCAGCTCCTGAATTCATTGATTTTTTGAAGGGTTTTTTTGTGTCTCTATCTCCTTCAGTTCTGCTCTGATCTTAGTTATTTCTTGCTTTCTGCTAGCTTTTGAATTTGTTTGCTCTTGCTTTTCTAGTTCTTTTCATTGTTATATTAGGGTTATCAGTTTTATATCTTTCCTGCTTTCTCTTGTGGTCATTTAGCACTATAAATTTCCCTCTAGACACCGCTTTAAATGTGTCCTAGAGATTCTGGTACATTGTGTCTTTGTTCTCATTGGTTTCAAAGAGCATCTTTATTGCTGCCTTCATTTCGTTATGTACCCAGTAGTCATTCAGGAGCAGGTTGTTCCGTTTCCATGTAGTTGTGCAGTTTTGAGTGAGTTTCTTAATCCTGAGTTCTAATTTGATTGCGCTGTGGTCTGAGAGACAGTTTGTTGTGATTTCTGTTCTTTTTCATTTGCTGAGGAGTGCTTTACTTCCAACTATGTGGTCAATTTTGTAATAAGTGTGATGTGGTGCTGAGGAGAATGTATATTCTGTTGATTTGGTGTGGAGAGTTCTGTAGATGTCCATTAGGTCTGCTTGGTGCAGAGCTGAGTTTTCATCCTAGATCTCCTTGTTAAACTTCTGTCTCATTGGTCTGTCTAATATTGACAGTGGGTTGTTAAAGTCTCCCACTATTGTTGTGTGGGAGTCTAAGTCTCTTTGTCGGTCTATAAGGACTTACTTTATGAATCTGGTTGTTTCTGTATTGGTGCATATATATTTAGCATAGTTAGGTCTTCTTGTTGAATTGATCCCTTTACCATTTTGTAATGGCCTTCTTTGTCTCTTTTGATCTTTGTTGGTTTAAAATCTGTTTTATCAGAGACTTGGATAGCAACCCCTGCTTTTTTTTGCTTTCCGTTTGCTTGGTAGATCTTCCTCCATCCCTTTATTTTGAGCCTATGTGTGTCTCTGTATGGGAGATGGGTCTTGACTCTATCCAATTTGCCAGCTTGTGTCTTTTAACTGGGACATTTATCCCATTTACATTTAAGGTTAATATTGTTATGTGTGAATTTGATCCTGTCATTATGATGTTAGCTGGTTATTTTGCCCATTAGTTGATGCAGTTTCTTCCTAGCATCAGTGGTCTTGAAAATTTGGCATGTTTTTGCAGTGGCTGGTACTGGTTGTTCCTTTCCATGTTTAGTGCTTCCTTCAGGAGCTCTTGTAGGGCAGACCTGGAGGTGACAAAATCGCTCAGCATTTGCTTGTCTATAAAGTATTTTATTTCTCCTTCACTTATGAAGCTTAGTTTGGCTGGATATGAAATTCTGGGTTGAAAATTCTTTCTTTAAAAATGTTGAATATTGGCCCCCGCTCTCTTCTGGCTTGTAGAGTTTCTGCCGAGAGATCTGCTGCTAGTCTGATGGGCTTCCCTTTGTGGGTAACCTGACCTTTCTCTCTGACTGCCCTTAACAATTTTTCCTTCATTTCAACCTTCATGAATCTGACAATTATGTGTCTTTGGGTTGCTCTTCCCGAGGAGTATCTTTGTGGTGTTCTCTGTATTTTCTGAATTTGAATGTTGGCCTACCTTGCTAGGTTGGGGAAGTTCTCCTGGATAATATCCTGAAGAGTGTTTTTCAGCTTGGTTCCATTCTCCCTGTCACTTTCAGGTACAGCAATCAAAAGTAGATTTGGTCTTTTCACATAGTCCTATATTTCTTGGAGGACTTGTTCGTTTCTTTGTACTCTTTTTTCTCTAAACTTCTTTTCTGACTCCATTTCATTCATTTGATCTTCAATCACTGATGCTCTTTCTTTCACTTGATTGAATCAGCTACTGAAGCTTGTGCATGCATCATGTAGTTCTTGTGCCATGGTTTTCAGCTCCATCCGGTTATTTAAGGTCTTCTCTACACTGTTTATTCCAGTTACTCATTCGTCCAATCTTTTCCCAAGGTTTTTAGCGATGGATTCAAACATCCTCCTTTAGCTAGGAGAAGTTTGTTATTACCGTCCTTCTGAAGCCTACTTCTGCCAACTCTTGAAAGTCATTCGCCATCCATCTTTGTTCCATTGCTGGCGAGGAGCTGTGATCCTTTGGAGGAGAAGACATGCTCTGGTTTTGAGAATTTTCAGCTTATCTTCTCTGTTTTCTCCCCATCTTTGTGGTTTTATCTACCTTTAGTCTTTGATGATGGTGACCTAGAGATGGGGTTTTGGTGTGGATGTCCTTTTTGTTGATGTTGATGCTATTCCTTTCTGTTTGTTAGTTTTCCTTCTAACAGTCAGGTCCCTCAGCTGCAGGTCTGTTGGAGTTTGCTGGAGGTCCTCTCCAGACCTGTTTCCTTGGGTATCACCCACAGAGGCTGCAGAGCAGCAAATATTGCAGAACGGCAAATATTGCTGCCTGATCGTTCCCCTGGAAGCTTCGTCTCAGAGGGGCACCCAGCTGTATGAGGTGTCAGTTGGCCCCTACTGGGAGGTGTCTCCCAGTTAGGCTACATGGGCATCAGGAACTCACTTGAGGAGGCAGTCTGTCCATTCTCAGAGCTCAAACACCATGCTGGGAGAACCAATGCTCTCTTCAGAGCTGTCAGACAGGGATGTTTAAGTCTGCAGAAGTTTCTGCTGCCTTTTATTCAGCTATGCCCTGTCCCCAGAGGTGGAATCTACAGAGGCAGGTGGGGCTCCTTGAGCTGTGGTGGGCTCCACCCAGTTCAAACTTCCTGGCCATTTGTTTACCTACTCAAGCCTCAGCAATGGCAGTGCAGGATATAATCTCCTGGTGTGCCGTTTGCTAAGACCATTGGAAAAGCACAGTAATTGGTGGCAGTGTCCCGATTTTCCCGGTACAGTCTGTCACTGCTTCCCTTGGCTAGGAAAGGGAAATCCCTGGACCTCTTGCACTTCCTGGGTGAGGCGATGCCCCACCCTGCTTTGGCTGGCCCTCTGTGGGCTGCACCCACTGTCTAACCAGTCCTAGTGAGATGAACCAGGCACCTCAGTTGGAAATACAGAAATCACCTGTCTTCTGTGTTGATCACTCTGTGAGCTGCAGACCAGAGCTGTGCCTATTCAGCCATCTTGGAACAGAGATCTACTTAGGGAACTTTTTAAAATTACAATTTCTAGTCTCCTATGAAGACCAATTAAATCAATATCTCTGTTTGGGGGAAGGCAAACTAAAAAATTATTATAATTTAAAAGGCGTTCAAACAATTTCAATTTGCAGGTAAGGATGAAAATTTAGGGGTCCATTTTTATTGCTAGTATTTCATCACAAATAATGCTGCTATAATCATCCAAATTCTCTTACTTTTGAAAAATTATTTGAAACGTTTTTATAATATATACTTAAAAATGAATTGCTGGAATAAATGTTATGCCTTATTTAAATATCTGTTTATATTGACTAGTTGTCCTTCAAAGGATTTTCAACTAACTATTATGTAATACTGTCCCATATTTCTCCACACATACTGAATATTTTGAGTATTAGATAACCATATTTTTAAAAATTAACATATAAACCTTTATTATTGTTTTTATACATAAATGCAAGAATCTGTGTCATACAGAATCCAAAGTTTAGAATTTACTATTTATCTATACCTACATTTCATAATTAAGTCCAAAAAATTATAATTTCTCACTATTTTGAATATGTTTTCATATTCAGTATGAAGCCAATGTATTAGGGTTCTCCAGTGAAACAGAACCAATAAATATATGCATATCTTACTGGGGATACACACACACACAAATATATGTTTATACCCACTTATGTGCATGTACATATATGTAGGGGTAAATTCTGTAAGTTCTGGTCAATCTGTAAGCAAATCTGTAAGCATCTTTTTTTGGTTTTTGCATGCTTAATAAGTTATTAAGATACAGATGTCAGGGTTCAACATCATTTTCTGTAATATATTACTTACCTTAGATATTAGTGTTATCTATTGTTTTTCTGCTGTAATGGAATATATGATAAATATATATTATCCATATATGATTATATATGTTATACATATGGATGATAAGGGGAAAATTTTATTGGAATTGACTCACATGATTATGATAAGTTACAATATGCCATCTGCCAAAAACCTAAGAAGGGCTTGTTGGTAGGAGTGCTGCTGGTATAAGTAGCAGAGCTCTAAGGCAATGGATGTCCAAGTTCAGGAAGCAGAGAGTGAATTTAGCCGTTCACTACCTTTTTTTTTTTTTTTTAGGCCCTCAGTGAGTGAGATGATTCTGCACCGACATTGGTGGGTCTTTGTTACCCAGCATACTGATTAATATGCTAATCTCTTCTGAAAACACCCTTCCAAACACACTCAGAAATAATGTCTTACCAGCTATCTGGGCAACCTTTAACCCAGTCAAACTGATACATAATATTGACCATCACAGTCAGTATCTCTACATTCCAATTAATATTGTAAGAGATTTATGGTTGTACCATTTCCTTTGTTGTTGCCAGTCTCTTTCATTTTAGCTATTCGGGAATCTGTGTTGTGACTCTAAGGGTAATGTGAAACATTTCCTTAAATAATCAAATAACTTTTTGTGCAAGTTCAAAGCTTTTTTGTTTTTGTGTTTTAGTAGGACAACACTCTGCTACACTGTCTGTATTTCTAAGGGTTTCTAATCTGTTCCACATTCCAGTAATCACTCCCACCGTTTATTACAGATATATTCTTCATTTCAGCTATAGTTAGTTTGCTTTCTCACCCTTATACCTCTCTTTTGTGCTTAAAGAAAACTACACTGAGGACCTTGGCTTTTAAGTTAAAAAATATCACTTACCTGATCTTCATACTGAGTAATTTTATTCAAATGAAATAATTTTCTTAGTGGCACTCTTAGTATATATTTATCTAATGCAGTGTAAACAGTAGAAACATTTAATTCAGATTAATTTACTTAAAGTCTTTCTCAATTTGTTTCAGAATGTAAATGTTCCCTTTTCCAATCTTGCTTCCAAAGATACTAATACATATATACTACCAAATTCCTATTATCCAACCTCCTCCTCTAAATTCGTATATGATGCATAATATGCAAGCAAGTTTCAGTTATTGGTTAGTTGTTACATAACGTAGATCAATGTATTTCCCGCCTTTCTAATATCACTTTTGCCTAGGAACAAGTGATTTCTTGTTCATGTAATATACCATGTATCATCAGAAAAAGTTCTTCTCCATAGTCACTTGTCAGCCCTGCCTGAAAAAAGATATAGCTAACATATTAAGTCTCCTTAGTAATCAAGGAAGGAAAGAGAGCAACTGGAAGATGAAAAAATTTTAAAGCAATGAACTTGGGTATTTTAAAGGGTGCTCTGAGGTGATCATCTTAAATTAAAAAAAAATAGTTTCCCCAAGTATTTACATGGAGAACCTTGTATGAAATAGGCACCCAAGTTTTTCATTGTGTTAAGATTATTAACTTGATGCTTAAAATAAAAGACTATCCTCACTGATTTCATATAACTAATATCTAATTATGTGTGTATGGCTTGTAGGGGTATTTTAGTATGGCATAATTGTTTAATAGCAAAAAAACATGAATAGGCACTTAGTCTGAACCAAGGTCAGGTTAATGCAATTTTTGAAAGTAATATAATAAAACGTGTGTGTGTGTATATATATATATGTGTGTGTGTGTGTGTATACATAGATACACACTGTAATATATTATTATCCATATATATGATTATATATATTATATATGTATGATAAGAATGGATATGGATATATATGGATGTATACATGTATATATGCATGTATATATGTGTGTATATATATATATATATATATGTATATATAGTGGGATCTCAGCTAACTGCAGCCTTGGTCTTCTGGGTTGAAGTGATTCTCCTGCCTCAGCCTCCTGAGTAGCTGGTATTACAGGCATGCACCAGTACATCCGGCTAAATTTTGATTTTTAGTAGAACGGGGTGTCACCATGTTAGCCAGGCTAGTCTTGAACTCCTGACCTCAAATTATCCATCCACCTCAGCCTCCCAAAGTGCTGGGATTACAGGTGTGAGCCACCAGCCCTGGCCATATATATATATTACATTTTCTCACAAAATTAAGAAACTAGCTTAAAAATTATTTGTATTATTCAAAGTCTTACATCAATCATATATGTAGAAATGTGAGGGGGTTTTGACACGTAACCCACATTTTCTTTTAACTTAGTACTGTATAAAATCAGTTACCTCTGCTTTTTAGAAGCATAAAAGCTAAAGTGAAATTGCTTGAAGCATAGAAAAGTGAGAAAACTTTAATGAAGCTTTCAGGATTCACACCTTGTATTTTCTGAACTGAAAGTCACTCTCACCTGGGAATGAATTAGGGTCATTAGGAAGATGAATCCTATTTGTTGCCTGAAATATTACTTTTTATCTGGGTGTGATTTAATTTTGAATCTGGTAAGAATCACACATTGATCATATATCCTGTGATACTATGGGGCATCTTAGTAGGAGTTTCAGTTATTATTTCAATTTAGGTGTATGGGTGTGTATTTTTCATTGCCTCAACTGCATGCTGATCCATATATTTTGGTCAAAGAAAAAAAAATATTTGACACATTCGCATCCACAGAAGCCATAGAAGTAGCAACCAATTAAAACAACTTATCAAACAGTTGGGGCTGAATCTATTACCTTTAAGAGTGATGGCATCTTTAGATGCTTGGAAGGCTGCATGGATTAAAATATTGCATTATAACACCTAAACAATAACAATCCAAGTTTAAATATGAAAACTGCTGAATTGTGCTCAGCGTTATTTGAGAATCTGAAAAGTAGTCACGTAGAAAAAGAAAGGTAAATTGGAAGTGCATAGGCTCTGCCAGAGACTGAAGCTCAACTTTAAATCAAATAACCCCTGAAATTGGATTAAATTGACCCTGAAGTGCTAGGCCAGCAGCACTACAAATTCCAGAACCAGGTCCATTACTATGTGAACACTAGAGGTATGATAAAAAAAAAAGTCACTGCAGAGATGAGAAAATAAAGATCTTTAAAGAAATGGGTTAATTGGATATGTATGTAGAAAAATTACACCGTGAACCGACCTTACACTATATGCAAAAGTAAATTCTAGATGAATTGTAAATTTGAATTTAGATAAAATATTAAAAATTAGAAGAAAAAAATGAGACCTCCATGACTTCATGATTGGAAAATGCAGAATATATTTACTTACATTGAAGAAATAAACATACATTTTTGCATATATTACAATTAAGGACATCTGCTCAGCAAGACACCAAAAACGAACACAATGAAAAACTACAATGTGAAAAGTGACAACATGTATAACTGTATGCGTGTGCACACACACACACACACACACACTATCACCCCCGTCAGAAAAATAAACAAAACTAATATGAAAGCTGCCGAAAGATTTGGTAAGTAATTTTAAAAAGGGGCTTTCCAAATGGCTAATAAACATAGGAAAAACTATTCAACCTCCTTAATATCTAGGAAAACACAAATTAAAGCTCAGCGAGTTATCATTGTCCACACATAATGACACAAAAAGAAAAAGAACAGCACAAGCTTTTTAACATGTAGTGATCAGAACTCAACCGAATACTCCAGGGAAAAGCTCTAAAGCTCTTGGAGCTCTTTTTCTGTTTGGTTCTTTCTGCAGTACTCTGTCTTGCAAGCTCTAGCAGCTTTGGTTTCCCAGCACCAGTTTAATCTAAACTCTACTCAGGGAGTTTTCTGGCTCTGTTTGTGTCTACTTTCCTAGATAGAAGTCATAGGGCTTCTCTTAAGGCCGCAAGCTGGGGCAAATGTAGGGCTCATCTTATTTATCTTCCATCTCTCATAGAACACCGCAAGGTCAGCCTGCTCTCCAATATATCAAAACCATTGTTCTATATATTTATTTTTTGAAGGGTTGAACCCAATATTATAATAAATCTGGTCTTTGTTGCTCCATCTTGGCTAGAAGGAAAAGTAGTCTCACTAATTTCTGAACAATTTTCTACCAGCATCACTAAAAGCAGAAATCTGCTACTGCAAATTAGTGAAAAACACTTCTTGATTTTTCATTTCACTTGTCTTTCATTGCTTTCTGAAAGTTGACACCTGTAGCTTTTACTTAATAAAATAAAATCAGTCATCATCTTTTCCCATTGCTGGCATTCATACTTACAAAATACTTAAAGCCAACTGAACCATCACAATTTTTTAAGTATATCTGTTTAACTCTGAGAACTATTATAAAAATTCATATTGTCCCCTTCAGTTTCATTTGCTTCCATGTCTCAATTATTGTGAAAAGTGATGAAGAATTCTTTAGTACTTGATTCAGTGCCACTCTAAATATGGAAATTTAACATCCTATGTTTTTGTGATAAAAGTTTATCAAATAAAGAAATTTGGACTTCATTCAGTGCTCTAAAAATTGATGCTTTTTTTCTGATCATTGTCTTATTCTACACTCAAAATTTCCACTTTGCTAGATGGCAAGTGCATGCCTTCTTCATTCCGCTTGCCTATTATTGAGTGATAACCCTTGAAGTTGGAGGCCAGGAAGACTTACCACATTCTTTACTCATCCTCTCTTTTAAGAAGATAGTCAGTACTGTTGAGGCCAAATGGGACAGTGGTAGCAATCATAGGATTTACAAATGGAGAAGGATAAAATGTATGGACCTTGTTGTTTTCCTGAATTGTACAAATCAAAGACAAAAATATATTTTTTGAGAAAACAAAGAAAGTCAAAACAGGATATTAGATAATACTGCTTTATTTTTATGCTTATTTTGTTGGGTTATATTATTTTTATATTTTAAATTCTTAACACTTAGAGGTACTTACTAAGTGATATGGTTTGGCTTCCTGTCCTCACCTGAATCTCATCTTGAATTCTAATTCCCGTAATTCCTATAATCCCCACCTGTTAAGGAAGAGACCAGGTGGAGGTAATTGAATCATGAGCGCGGTTTCCCCCATGCTGTTCTCATTATACTGAGTGAGTCTCATTATAACTGATGGTTTTATAAGGGGTTCTTCCCCCTTTGCTCGGCACTTCTCCTTTCTGCCGCCTTGTAAAGAAGGTGTCTTGCTTCCTTTTCACTTACTCCATGATTATAAGTCTCCTGAGGCCTCCACAGCCATGCTGAACTGTGAGTCAATTAAACCTCTTTCCTTTATAAATTACCCAGCCTTGGGCAGTTCTTTATAGCAGTATGAAAACAGACTAACATATTGACTTATGAGCTATATGATATGACATATGTGACTGGCCTTAAAGCAGTCAGCAGAAATGTTAGGTGTTACATTTGAACAGATGAAATAACAAAGGCAGAAATATATGATGAAATAAACTTAATTGTAACAAGTTGTCATAGTAACTCAAATGAGTTACAATAGATATTTATTATGATGGTTAAAGTAATTAATAGCTGTATAGATTAAAATCACGCCATCAATAATAAAAAAATTCTGGCTTGGTGTGGTGGCCTATGTCTGCAATCCCATGTCTTTGGGAGGCCAAAGCAGGGAATCACTTGAGGCCGGGAGTTCAGGACCAGCCTGGGAACAAGACCCTGTCTCTACAAAAAAATTTAAAAAATTAGCTGGGCATTGCGGCACGAAGCTGGCCAGGTAGTCCCAGCTATTTGGGAGGCTGAGGCAGAAGGATTGTTTGGCCCCAGGAATTTGAAGCTGCACTGAACAATGATCAGGGTCACAGAATGAAATTCTTTCTCAAAACACAAGTAAATAAATTAATAATAATAACATATTTCTATTACTTTCTGTAGCTGAATACCCATTGCTGACCCCTGGTATTTGCTGGTCAAGTTTTCCAGTGAGAAAATGCAAGTCAAATTTTAATGACATATATTTTTGAGATATAGATAAATTAGGAAAAATGTATATAAATATTGCACATTATTGCAATATTTTTAGGATAAATTTATTCACAAACATGTTTAAACTAGATTCATTTGTATTTGTTTTAGGTTAAGGGGTACGCCCTTAATCCACGATAGGCAAACCATCCTTGGGCCAAATCTGACCTGCCACTCGTTCTTAAAATCATATGTATTTGAACATAGCCATGACCATCCACTTATATAGTGTCTGTGGCCTCTTTTTCTGTTACCACGACAGAAGAAAGTAATTGTGACAGAGACCTTATGATCCTCACAACCTAAAATGTTTACACTCTGAAAAATTTGCTGAATCCTGGCTGTCATTTGTTGTTCAAAATAAATCTACACTCTCCAGAAAGACAGTATGCATAAGAACTTAAAAGTAAGCTGATTTAATCTTTTTGGAGGGGAAATTTTTGTCAAAGTAACTAATATTTTGTCATATATCGTAAAACAATACAATATTCACTTTTCAAATGTATTATAGCTTTGGAGAAGCCAATAAATATCCAGCTTGCCAGGCTAATTAAATATTTTTAATGTTATTTTATCCTATTACTCTACTATTTTAGGTATTAAAGCACCATGGGCAACATATTTATTGTAATTATTGTTACATTTTCAAGAAATTGGAAATAGTAGAAACCATTGATTACCAAGGAACACAAAAATACAGCCAAGATGTTTAAAAAACATAAAGACATTTGCAGTATTAGTATATAGTTATGGCTAGAGCTTAATTTATAGTTTGTAATTCAGGAAAACCACATCAAAGGAAGATATTTTAATATAAAAAGAAAACTTTTTAACATATGGAATAACTAAGATTATGCTGTCCTGCATGGTTCATAATGCATGAACTGTCTAAAAGTTAACCTAAGCAAACTGTACAGGTTTAAATCATACCATATTGATGTTTTTAGTTCATTTTTAAAGACTCAAATGTATGAAGACATGTATGAGCCTAGGGGAATGCTCTTAATTTGTTCATGTGGAGAATACATTTCAGGTTCTCTGATTTCCCAGGCAGATTTTCATTCATTCTTTAATACCAAGAGACAGTGATTTTTTTTCTAAATAGCGAGCATCGTTGCATCAGGATTTTCCTGTCTTTTTAATGTTATAAACAGAACACTAATTTTTTAAAGCTTGATAGGAAGCAAAATTTACCTAATGAAAAAGAATAAATCACAGGTTTCTTTTAGAAATAATCTTCTAAGGATAGTATAGGCAAGTCAAATATTTCATGGACAACATCAAATAAAAATAGCTGTTCACAAGAATTAAGACAACAAAGTGTTTGACTTTGGAAAACAAGGAGTATATAAAATTCTTCATCTAAATGTGTGACTCATCTGTCTTTGTGACTCAACCTCCACTAAAACAGCTGCACAGATTAATGCAGAACTGCTCCATAAGCTAATCTCAGTGTCTCTAAAGAGAAGAATGCTGCCACACAAGGCCTATGACTCAATAAACCTTCTCCTCTTCAAGATCCTGCCCTGCAGGCCCCTCTCTTCCCCTCCCCTCCCCTCCCCTTCCCTTCCCTCCCCTCCCCTTCGCTCCTGTCCCCTCCCCTCCCCTCCCCTCCCCTCCCCTCCCCTTCCCTCCCCTCCCCTTCCCTTCCCTTCTTCTGTTTCTGTTTTTTCTTTTTTCTTTTCTTTTTTCTTTCTTCTTTCTTCTTCTTTTCTTCTTTCTTTTTTCTTCTTCTTTTTCTTTTTTTCTCTTCTCTTCTCTTTTCCCTTCCCTTTTTCCTTCCCTTCCCTTTTTCCTTTTCTTTCCTTTTTCCTTTCCTTTCCAGACAGGCTCTCTCTCTGTAGCTCCTAGGCTGGAGTGCAGTGGTGTGATCACTGCAACCTCTAACTCCTGGACTCAACTCAAGTGATCCCCCAGCTTCAGCCTCCCGAGTACTTGGGACTACAACTGTGTACTATTCCTGGCTATTTTTTTATCTAATTTATTTATGTTTTTTGTAGAGATGGGGGTTCTGCTATGCTGCCCAGACTGTTTTCAAATTCCTGGCCTGAAGTGATCCTCCTGCCTTGGCCTTCCAAAGCACTGGGATTACAGGTGTGAGCCACCATTCCCAGTCTTAGTATCAAGTATTTATGGGATGCTTCTTGGTCTTATCAGCGTAACCATTATTAAATATTAATTATACTTTTGTAGGTTGAATTATTAGAAATTTGGCCTATTTTTAGAACACAAGCCACGTAAAAATTTATCACATTTTCACTTTTTCTTTTAAATGAATGCAAGTTTATTAAGAAAGTAAATAAATAAAAGAATGACTACTCCATAGGCAGAGCAGCCACATTTTCAATTATCTTTATCATGTGTTCTATATCAAGTTACTCTGGCTGACTAATTTCCCTAAGTATACTAGTAAAGCTCATGGTGGCATTATCTTAATTTCTATACTTTCTTGGTATCCTGCTGCTTCTAGAATCAAAAGACAATCTCTGTTTTTCTTGTACATGGATTGAGTCATTAAATTGATTTTTTATGTACTTAAAATTAAAAGCACTATATTGTTACTATTCCTACTACTGGTACTATTGCAACTATCCTATGTAATCAGAAAGCATTGCCTTCTTACTAATATTGCTACAATGTATTTTTACTTCTTTTGGACTTTTTAATGCAAACACCCAACAAAGTGCTCACGTCCCAGTAAAGTAAGAAACTTTTTTCTAAAAATAATGCACAGATTTACAAAACTTTACATGAGAAATATATAAGCTGTCAAAATCACTTGCCATTTTAGAGATGCCTGGATCTGCAAAGCATCTTGTCACAAAGGCATAGCCATCATATAGTCTAGCTTGCCTTTATTATTTTAATTATCTAGAAAATAACGATTTAAATAAATGGAATATAACCAGAGTAGACAAATAGCATGTATACAGCCCTGCGGACTCACTAAATATTCGTAGGAGGCATATAATCTGATAGTTTAGTCATTTATTCCAATTTGTTGTGGCCCCATCAGAGAGGTTGTTAAATATTTATATTTTCAATCAGAAATAAATAAGAAATTTTTAATTTTGTCTGAACTCTACACTGAGAGCCAAAAATGTCAGTTTTATGGGAAATTGATAGCCTAATGTTCCCTTACAAACTCTACCATTTTATAGATAACACATTAAGACTGGAATGATTAAGTAACTTTAATGATGTCACAAAGCTAAATAGTTTGTCTCTCCTTAATATTGATATTTGATATATCATTGAGTAACTCAGTGTCAGTTCAAAAGTTTTGGGAGCATGATTTAGTTTTATAATATATATGAACATTTATCTTGGCTGTCTGCGATTTTTGTGCCCAAGCCTGAAAAGCATATTTTACAAAAACAACTAGCTTTAACACAGAAATATAAGTTGATGTATCAGTGACTTTCCAAGTAACTCAATCTATTACTCTTGTCTATCTCACCTTATTTAAGGCCTTCATAATCACTTGGCTACACCACTGCAAGTATTTCTTATAGTTTCAAGTCTATCTGCCTCAAATCCACATAAAATCTACCACTTCAAACTCTTTATGAAGTGAGAAAACACAGAAATCACTCTCCTACAGATAAATATATTAAAACAGTCATCTCTCCCATAGCTGATAGAAACGACTTTATGCACAGGTATATGTATGTGTGTGTGTATATATATATATAATTATACACCTACACATATGCACATGCATACATACATATATATGCATATAATATGCACACATATACACACATATATGAAAAAATAATGAACTTAAATCCACACTTTGCATGTATACACAAATTAAGCCAAGATAGTCATATACCTAAATGGACAACTTCTCCAAGAAATCAAAAGAAAAAAAAATTATTTGTGACCTTAGGTTAAATGCAATTGATTTCTCTATGACACAAATGACATGATCCATAGAATAAAAAGATACATAAAACATGATCATAATAAAATAACCTGTTAATTAAATACACTGTTGATAGCATAAGAAGATAACACACAAACTTGGGGTAAAATATTTGCAAAGCATATATTTAATAATGACTGAAATATATAAACAATGTTCAAAGTATAATTATTCCCTTATCCAATCACAAGGGAAAAATAGACAAATGTACAGTGTCTTGAAATCTGCATTATATTTGTGTTTTTCAAGATTTGTGTTTTTCAAGATTTTGTTGTATTTCTGTCCAATGCATTTTTTATGTTAATAGATTTATATTTTATAATGAGATGTTAGATACATGTAGAAAACATATTCATTATAATTGTGAAGTTTAATGAATATAAGTTGAACACCCATGTAAGCATACAAACCAGCTTAATAAATAACTACAACTAACAGATCAATGTCAGCATTCCCAAAGGCCTCCGTGTGTCTTTTCCTATTCATACTACCTCCTTTCTTTCTAGAGAAGACTACAATCCAAACATCTATGCTGATCACTTTGTTTTTATTTTATGTTTACATTCTATGCTTACGTTTCTGAGATTTTTTTTTCTGTTTTTAAAATGTGTAGATATTACATTATTTCTTTCTTTCAATATTTTGTGAGATTCATCCAACTTATTGTTTAGCTGCAGTACAGTGGCCCCCAACCTTTTTGGCACCAGCAACTGGTTTCAAGAAAGAGAATTTTTCCACCAATGGAGGGTGGGGGGGGGTTGTGTAGGGAGATGGAGAGAGTGGTTTCAGGATGATACAGTTCCACCTCAGATCACCAGCCATTAGATTCTCATAAGGAGCACGAAACTTATATCCCTCACAAATGGTTCACACTCACTCCTATGAAAATCTAATGCTGCCACTCATATGCCAGGTAATGAAGCTCAGGCAGTAATGCTTGCTTGGATGCCGATGTCCTCCTGCTGTGCTCCTCAGTTCCCAACAGGCCATGGACCAGTGTTGGTCTCTTTGGCCTAGGGGGTTAGGGATCCCTGCTGTAGTCCACTTTTTCCTTCTCCGTAATATTCGTCGACTCATTCTCTGAACGGGCGTAACAATTTATATCGTTTTTGTTTTGCCTATTAATGTTTTTAGCATTTATATTTAGCTGCCAAGTTACTCAGATCAGAAAGGTATATGTTGTTTCTATCTTTCCATTTACTTTAGCTTTCAAAATTACATGCCATTTTTTATCCTGTTTAGTGCCCTTTTGTTTTAATTTTGTCTTCTTGGACAGGCTACCAGCACCACATTATTGTGTTTTTACTTGCATAAAACATAATTTCCTGTATATTTATAGACACCCCTTTGCTTTCAATGTATTTTTTTCAAGGAATATTTAGCTATTTTTTTCAACCAATTCCTCACGGTTTTATATATACACACACACATATATATGTATATTAGATATAATATATGATATATATAATATAATATATAATACAAAATATAAAATAATATATATAATATGAAATAATATATATTTTATTTTTATTATATATTATTTTATATATATATATATTTTTTTTTTTTTTGAGATAGAGTCTTGCTCTGTTTCCCAGGCTGGAGTGTAGTGTCACAATCTTGGCTCACTGCAACCACAACCTCCCGGGTTCAAGCGATTCTCTTGCCTCAGCCTCCCAAGTAGCTGGGATCACAGGCACCCACCACCATGCCTGGCTAATTTTTGTATGTTTTGTAGAGATGGGGTTTCACTATGTTGGCCATGCTGGTCTCGAACTCCTGACCTCAGATGATCTGCCTGCCTTGGCTTCCCACAGTGCTGGGATTACTGGTGTGAGCCACCATGCCTGGCCTCATCAAGGTTTAATTTTTTAAAGGAGATAATTCAGTCAAAGTCATATGCAGTGTCATAGCTGGTATATTGGAGTATGTTCATCTAAGATCTTGTTTCTTGTTTTACTTTTTTGTTTAATATTTTTTCTTACCCTTAATTTTTAATGTTTTGTTAGAATTTTGTATCAATTCTTAATTTTTATGTAATTAATGTAAAATACCCACCTCAGTTTTAATTCTGAAAATGTTTTTATTTCCTATTAAAGAAATTACATTGAAACATATATTTTCCTGTGTATTCTTATAAAAGTGTTCTAGTTTTGCACTGCTGATTTAATCTCCCTGTAAGTCGTAATATTTTTAAAACTTTGATTTGTGAATTATAACCCAAGTAATATATGTGAAACACCATTTTCTTCATCACTGTGTTCCCTTTCAAGATATATTTTTGTTGTTGTTGACCAAATTTAGGACTTGTTCCAGTTACTGATGCATGGTCATTCAACTTGAAATTCACCCTTGTTTCTGCCCGGTGAAAATGGATCTTGGCCCTTAAAATATTTTTTTTTTTCTTTTCCCACCTGTCACTGAACCTTTGTCAGTAGGGGGCAGTAAAGAGACATGCAAGAGGAAAGGATATTCGCTTCTTAGTTCTGGTGTGCACACTAGGCATTGTCAGGAATCACTGCACATGGCTTCTCTAGTGCCCAGCTCCTACAGCATGGACAGTGTCTTTGGCACCTGTGTCATTTAGCAGACACACTTTTGAATTGGCATAGACAAACTGAGCAAACGATAAAATCCCCATATCAACTGACTGACTCATGGCAGGGAGCATTATGGTAGGCAGCACTAAGTGGAAGCCCCTGGAACTTCCATGCCTTTCCAAGATAATAAATCAGAAGAAATAACACACTCTGTGTAGAAATTGAAGAAATTAATTCCATAATAAGAGACTTGAAATAAGCAGGCCTCAGGGTATCTGTCATACTCCCATTTAACTAACCAGTTGGGCAGTGAAGGAGTCAGATGGGACTTGGAAAATCACTATGAACTATATAATACATTTAATCTATTGGTGACTGCAATCACAGCTACCTTTTCAAGTGTAGTATTTCTTGTTTTGTTTTGTGTTCATAGCTTTGGGGTTGTTTTGACCACATGTAGTATTTTTTCAGGAACAAATCAAGACAGATCCGGTACTTGTGCAACTATTGACTTAGCTAATGCTGTTTTCTCTATACTAATTTCCAAAGGCCACCGGAAACATTTTGCTTTAACTGAAAAGTTCCGTCCAACAGTAAAATTTTACAATGTTGCCTCAAAGCTATGTCAATTGTATCACTCTCCACTCAAATATAGTCCCGAGAGATTCTGATCATTTTGACATTCCATAGAACATTACGCTGGTCTACTATACTAACTACATTATGCTAATTGTATCTAATGACCAGGAAGTAACAAGTACTTGAAATGTCTTACTAAGAAATATGTGAATGAGACGATGGGTGATCAACCTTACAAAAATTTAGAAGCCAGCCACCTTAATGAAGTATCTAGGGATTTAGTGGCCGGAGGCAAGTTGAAGTATGCCCTGGAAAGTGAGAGATAAGTTTCTACATGTTATATCAGCTACAGGATAAAGAAAGGCAAAATATTTGGTGGGTATCTTTTTTGGATAGAAGAGGCAACATATACTACAGAGTCTCCCTAAAGATTTAGCTTTTAGTGAGATTAGAACAAGAAAAATCTCTACAGCAAGGTAAGGCTACAGTACAAGTTGCTGTATGACTTGGGCCTTGCAATCCAGCAGATCCAATGATGAATGAAATTTGAAGTGTCTGTGTCACGTTCAAATGCTGCATGCAGCTTCTGCCTGAGGTCAGGAGATAAACGGAATGGGCATCTGAAGAAGGAAATGTAGACATCGCTTACAGCATCAACTAATTAAATATAACAATTCATCTTTGCATGTTTCTATTTGCATATTAGATGTTTGTGTTTATTTGAAAATGATACCTATTTTTCATATTTTGTATACAAGTTGTTGAAAGTTAACTTTACAATTTGGTCTTTAAGTGACAATATTTAGTGGGATGGTGACTGAATTTTGAGGGGCAATGAACATATCTAGTGATGAATATAATGACTCTTAGTGATTGTATGTCTCCTCATTTGGGGAGAAGTGGGAGAATTCTTTTTCACTTGTAAGAATGATAACTGTATGTTCAACAGAAATATAGTTATTTTCTTGTTGAACCAGAAGTTCAAATATATGTAGAATGGTGCATACGGAAGCTGGAAGGTGCAAGGGGTAGATTGGCCACTTATCAATTACTGCCTCTTTGCCCCCAATTCATCTTTTTGCCTGCTCTGTGAATATGAACCTGGGCCCTCTAAACATTGCTTTCATTACCAGCTGCCACAGGTTTGTCAGTAGAGGGTACTGAAGTGTTGTGCAAGAGGAAATGTTCTGATTCCTGGTGCTTGTGTGGTCACTGTGTGGGAGTCCTTGCAGTGTATAAAGCTTTCCTCAAGAGCGGGCTCCCAAAATTCTCACAGTCTTCAGTGCCCAGCTCCTGTAATACATGGAAGCCAGAAGAACTAAGCAGCCGTAGCTGTTCTTGGCCTCTCGCCACCTTGGATACTATTTGTAGCCCATTGCCTTTGGTTTCTTCAGCGCTCATAGTTCCTCAAAACCAGTCCCTGAAGTATACGATCAACACATAGCAATAAACAGTTTTCCACACCACTTTGTTTTGGGCAGTTTTGTAGTGAAATGCCTCAGAAGAGGTACTATCCCATGAACAGCTTTTCCTAACACCTCGGAATTAGGATTTCCCACAAGTTCCAGAGGGCAAATTTCCAAGTTTCCTCAGCATGGCGCCACGATGGCTCCTCTGTACTCAGTGAGCTATGGCTGTGTCCTCCCAGCAAGATGATCTCAGCCCTGGGCAAGGGGCTCCTCTTTATGCATTCTATCTCTGCCCTGGGAGAATGTGCTGTTCTTTCCATCTTTTCTTGCTATAGTGTATTTTTTTTTTAATTTCTCTTAGTTTTTCACTAGCCAATGCCTTATTATTTCTATCCCCTGTTACGGTACGTATTAATATTTACGTTAAATTTCCCCTGTTTATTATATGGTTTCCCTCTTTTCATTGGATGCAGACTAACACATGACTTTTATCTCCATATAATTAGTAGTATTTCATTTAAAATATGTCCCTTCTGTTTCTCTAATTTAGAATTTATACTATATATTCTTGTATTGCTTACTGTGTTATCCACAGCATATAGTACCCACCACTGTTTCATCTCTTCATCAAGCTAAGTTTCTGCTCCTTAATTTGTGGTTTGTTTTTTCCTGAGTGTTTTTCTCAGATGAGGTTTGGGTGTCAGAATGTTTTCATCAGTTTCAGCATATATGTAGTGTTTTGTGCCTCTTCTAATTATTTTATTTGCGTTCTTTCTCTGGCATCTTCTCCACTTTTGATGTATTATTATTATTTATCTTTATCTGCAACAGTTTTCTGCTGCTAGGTTACCTTAAGGTTCAGCTATTCCAAGATGTATGAAAGATTCAGTGATCTCTGTTTCTATGCATAGTTTATAAATCTGTGGATTATCAATTTCAGGCAACAGGAGCCAAGTTATTTACTACCCATTCTTCTATGGCCTCCCAGCCTGATGTGTTTAACCTTTCTATAAGAATATATAAACCTCTACTGAATAATTTTTTCCTGTAATATTCCATATAGAGAAATATGGCTCAGGGTGGAGAAAGCCCTGCACATCTATGCCAGGGTCAGCCTTCCTGCTGCCTCTGGAATGTCTTTGTTCCAGGGAAGTATATGACTCAGTGTTGTAGGACGGATTAGTGGGAAATCACTCTAAAACACCCTACTGTCTCCTCCTCACTCTATACAATACAGAAATGTTTGTAAGATGCTTATGAGTCTATACGAATATACGTATATATATATATACACACACACACACATATGAACATAAGGAAATTTATACCACATTTACTTACCACCTAATAACACATCAATATCTTCTAGTACCAACAACTATATAGCTTATACAATTCAAAAGTATCTATACACATATTCAGAAAATAAAAAGATAAATTTTCTTACATTATATTTTATACGAGCGTCTTCAACTTATTAAATATATTTGTTCAATGAATCTCCTCTAAAATATTCCACACTTGCAAAAATTTCTAGCTCCTTTAACTATTATGTGTATTAGAATGAATATCATATTTTTGTACTTCATTGTGTAATATATATCCATGAGTAAATAATTATAGGCTTGTACTATATGAGAGATATCTACCAAAGAGGACACACAGGAAAATTAAAAGCCTATATAACCTACAGGGTTTAAAAAGGAACTTTAAATCTTGCAAAAGAGCTACATGTTCACAGATGATGCTATAAATGCCTATTGCGCTTTGACAAGATAAATATAAAGCAGGGAGCAGGGAATTTGGGGACAGAGTAGAAAGAGGAAGACGTTGGGCACAATGAAAAAAGGACTTTATGGTTAATTTTGAAAATGGTGTAAAATAATTCAGATCTAGGGTTTTCTTTCTTCTTCTTAACATTATCAATTTGCCAGTTTTGGGCTTTTGATTCCATTGATAATTGGAATATTTTGACAAACTGTAAATTAATAAATCACTTTGGTACAGAAACTGAAAGTGTCTTTTTTTCTAAAATAAACTGTGTTATTTCTCCCCAAGACTAATGCATGTGAACCGGAACAGCTAGACAATTTATCCAAGAGAAAAATTAAGGACTAAATGAACCATGCAATGTGTTTATGCTACTTAATGTATAAGAAACTATAGAGAATGAACTTTATATGTAATTTTGCTAGTGAAGTCACACTGTTGTCATGGAACTTCTGCTCTACTATTGATTTTTGTTTCCTCTAACATCTTCAATATTTCTGAGCTTGGCCAGGACTATACAGGCATATTTGCCATGCAACAATTTCATAGAAAAATATCAGTATTAATATTACAATTAAAGAGTATAAATTACATTCTTTAGAAGACTGAAATTATTGCCGTAGAGATGCTATTTCCTCTGTCCTTTGAGAAACCTGGCATTTGCAAAAAGACATTTTAAATATTTTTTTCTCAGTGACATAAATCTTACAAATGCAAATTTTAAAAGAGCAAGAAAAATATGGAGTAAAATTTCACAAACTATGCTATGCATGTAGTGAATTCACAAACTACCTTGTACTTGTACTGGAGAAAACTGGGCTAGATTTCTAAAATGATTCAGACCTGTGCTATTATAAAATATTATTAGTTATTTGACATGAAATAAGAATAAACCCTTGTCTTGTTTGCTTTAGTTTAACTCTGAATAGCATATACTATAAAAGTATGTCTATGCTAATGTAGGAAATCCATGTAGAAAACTAGAATGGACCTTGATAAACAGTACCTAATAAGTGAAAGTTACCTCATATCGCCATTGCTATAATTAGGTGAATCATCTACTTTTCAACAATTAGGAACCCAGCTCAAAGCACACAAGGAAGACAAACAACATTTTGGCCATAAAATCATGACTATGGGCAAAGTTTATTTATTCATCCAATAACTATTTAAGTGCCTATTTCATGGCTATGTAGAACAGACATATTGTGGTGAGCAAACCACAATACATATCATTAAGTGAAATAGTACAATCTAAAAAGGCTGCATATTGTATGATTCCAACTATGTGACATTTTGGAAAAGACAAAAACTGTGGAGATGAGAAAACAATCAGTGGTTGCCAGGGGTTGGTGGAGGAAGGCAGTGGATAGGCTGAGTATAATGGAATTTTAGGGGAGAGAAAATACTCTGTATGTTACTATAATAATGGATACATGTCATTATACATTTTTTCATACCCATAGAATATTCAACACCAAAAGTGAGCCCTGACATATACTATGGACTTTGAGAGATTTTGATGTGTCAATGTAGATTTATCAATTATAACAAGTGTACCACTCCTGCCAGGTGCAGTGACTCACACCTGTAATTCCACCACTTTGGGAGGCTGAGGCGGGCGGATCACCTGAGGTCGGGAGTTCCAGACCAGCCTGACCAACATGGGGGAACCCAGTCTCTACTAAAAAATACAAATGTACAACTCCAGTGAGGGATGTTGATAATGGAGAAGGCTATGCATGTGTGTGGGAAGAAGGCATATGGAAAATCTGTATCTCCCTCTCAATGTTGCTGTGAATCTAAAATTGCTCTAAAAAATAAAGTATGTTAAGAAGTCTTTAGAGAAGAAAGAAAAGTAAGAAAGGATAGAGTAAAGGAAAGAGGGAAGGAAACAAGGAGGGAACGGAAGGGAAAGGGGATGGGGAGGGGAAGGGGGAGAGAGGGGGTGGGAGAGGGGGAAGGGGAAGGAGGAAGGGAATAGTGTGGTTTTACGGAGACTATATCCTATAATGACTTAGTTTAAAATCTGTAGTACCTTACAAGAAATAGCTACTGGAAAAGGAATTGTCCACCATATAAGAAATACTACATGCAATTACATATTTGAATGTATATGCTCTGGTATACATGTTGAGAAAGATTCACTCTATGTAACCATAAGATAGATGAGAAAGATTCAATATGAGACTAGAAAAAAAATTGGTGAAAATGTTGCTAAAATTATGATTTTTTTTTTTCCTGTAGGGAGTTTTTGTTCATGAAAAGTTTGAGAGTTTTCAAGACCATTCTCAGGTTCAGTAATTTACTAAAAGGACTCATGGAATTCAGCAAACTTTTATATTTATTGTTACGGCTTATTACAGCAAAAGGTATTAAAAGAGGCACATAGGTCACAGGGTCCAGTAGTCACCAAGCAGGGAGCTTCCAATTGTCCTCTCCTAAGGGAATTGTGCAGATGTTTACTCCTGTGTGTGAAAATTTGTAGAGAGTATTGCCAGCAAGGGACACTATCTAAGGCTTGGTTTCCAGAGTTTTTATTTGGACTTGGTCATGTAGATATGCTTGAGAGTCCACCTGGCTAACCTTAGTCTCTAGCCTCCTCAGAGGTCAAGTGCAAAGGTCAGACATCTTTTTAGGCAAAGATAATACTTTAGTGCAATTAATGTTTTATTTTATTCTAGTTTGCTTCCTGAAATGTTTTATTTTGAGACTACTACGTGAACAAATTAGGACTTCAGTATATCATGATTTATTCAAGTCTTTAAAATTGAGAAAAACTTATGCTGTTTTTAATAAGAGTAGAAACAAATATAATACAATTGTAAGGCAGTGAGATATAAACATGACTGAATTTGGTCGGGTTGTGTTGAGAAATAACAAGAGTAATTACAATGGATTATATCCATTGACAGCCAGATTAGGGGTAGTCTTACAAGTAGAGGACAGACAGATTAGGGGTAGTCTTACAAGTCAAGCAGGGTGAGCCATTTGGACTTGAGCTGATAAATGTGAGAAGATGTAGTTTCCTCAGCATAGCAGTGAAAAGAGGGAAAAGGGATTTACAGAAGGCTATTCTTTCTGCTGTATTCAGAATGAATTCATTACTCAAATAACAAATAAAGACCTAGAAAAAGCCTCTTGCAGTAGTTTTGAAATGAGACAATTTTGGTCTGGATTAGTGTCATAGCTATTTAAATGATAAGTTGACATTAACTATAAGTTTTGACTGGTAAAGATTTTACTTTTGTAATATATTTCCTCTGATAAGGGTAAGTATAGAACAAAATGAAATGAGAAAGTCCATTTTTTATTTTTATTTTCAGTATTTTGTTTTTTTCCACCTTCTATTTATCCAGGAACTCTTGTTTCTAGAGATAAAATTGTGATATTATTATCATGGATAGTATATTTATACAGTTGCTACTTGTCTAAATTATTATTCAAGGATTCTGTTACCCTATGAAACAGAGACGCTTCCCACTTCTTAGTTAATATTAACATTAAAGCGTTTTACATCTGAATTAATTTTTAAGTATTTTTAATAAAAACCCATATTTTTATTTTACATAGTCAAATTAGTATACATTTATGAAAGCAAGAATAATCAATAACTTCGAGTGGTATCATAGTCTTAAAGGCTGTATTTAATCACATTAAATTAAAGGGAGCAGGAACCATATAGTTAGAATTATATATTTTTTAAAAACTAAATGCATTTAAAGTTTTATCTACATAGCTACTTACTATTTGCTTGGAAAGCTCAGTCTTGTCATTTATTATTTGATTGTTACAGGCAAGTATTAACCTTTATATGAAAAGTATTTTGCAAAAGCTAACAGAAAAAGAATAAATTAATTGTAAAAACACATGTAAACTGTAACAAGTATCGATCCTTGAATTCTTACTGATTTCATATTTTTAAAATGATTTTATGTCTACCTATGTTTGACATTGATTTAAACTATTATATATTTTACAGAGAGAATAATATATATTAGAAACTAATTTGAAGGAAAAATTAGATGAAATTAGTAAAAATAACTAATTTGATTTCTATTGAAAATTGAAATTGAACCCCCTTTGCAATAATTTAATCAATAATTACATAATAATAACAGCATTTATTAATCACTTATCATATACCAGGCCTCTGTAAACAAAAGTTTTTATATAACATATCAGTTATTCCTCACAATAAATCTATAGAGTAAGGATGGTTACTTTGCCTATTTTCAAGGTAAGGAAACAAATTCAGCAACTTTTTGCCTCAACCAAGATTTTACAAAACATAGAGAATAGACCTGAGAACTAACTACATCACATTGCCTTCCAAAGATGGATCCTAGGATCTTACCTTCTATTTATGCCTGCTTTGGATTTAGGGTCTGTAGAAAATGTCAGTCAACAATAGCTCAAATTTGAGGTTGAAATTTAGG
The DNA here is from genome assembly GCF_029281585.2 of Gorilla gorilla gorilla. NCBI lineage: Eukaryota > Metazoa > Chordata > Mammalia > Primates > Hominidae > Gorilla > Gorilla gorilla. Next base: position 67,315,407 of record NC_073224.2, on the reverse strand, counting down.
AGGGAAGCCAAGGCTAAAGTTCAAAAGAGCCAGCATATTTTAGTAAAAATAGCATGTGGAAAACCTAATTCTACCAATTATGTCTCTGAGAGAAAACTTCATGATCTATAAAACTGAGAAATCATGAATGTATTACTTGGTTGTCTAATGAATATAGATAATATATGAAATAACCCACTACCGCTAAGATCTGCTAGGAAGTGATTTACAAAGTCTATTTTTATAAAAATTTTCAACTAAATTAGATCTTAAATTCGAGAAATCTCATGCACTTACAAGGTAAGTAGCTTGTACCTGGAAGAATAAGGTTATGGTATAAAACTTTTTCAACTTGACAAATCTTAAAATTAGCTCGAGATTACTTAGAGCAACACTGGGTATTTTCTCTTTATGTTACATAGAAGTGTCATTCATTGATGCCTAGGCTGAGATAATTTTTTCCTTTATACAACAGATATTTACTGAACATCTGCTAACAACATAACTCTCTAGAATATGCTGAATAGCATATCAATATACTATAATTTTATTTTAATAACAATTCTCCAGGATTGTGTCTTGGAAGAAATATAGGCCAAGCCTTGTAACACTGATAGACAAAAACTACTGCAGTAGGTGCAAGAATGGGGAAGGCAAATCGTCTGAAATAATTGGAGGTTTCTTCCGGGTGGCGTGTAGATGTAAGGAATAATGAGTAGAATTTGATGATGGAGGGAGAGGGAAAAGACAATGCAAATTTTACTAACCTAGAAATAGGTCCTGCATGTTCCTACCCCCATGGATTTATTTATAAATTTCTCCTGGAAGCACATTCTGCCACAGAAATGGGTGTATTTTTTAAATTTAGGTTTTGATTATCTAGTGGAAATACTATAATGCCTGACTGATGTGTTTAAACTTTACTTTTTTTACATACTCCAAGTTCTGGTGTACATGTTCGTTGAACGTGTTGAGCTTCAGATAATTTCTCTAAGAACAATTAGTCAGCATTTTACAACCTCTCATGGCCTTTTGCTTAGTTTCTTTTCATTGCTCCTTATTTATACAGGTTGCCCTGCTGTTTCCTCCCTTACAGCAAATGTGAGCACATTCCCATATACTCAGACACACAGGAGTGAGTGCACATATTTGTACCCAGTTTTGTATTTTTAATCAAGAGCTTTGCATAAAGCACAGCTGAAGAAAGAAACAGAATTGATGCCTTTATCTTGTTATTTTTATGTTAACATTTTAGACCTTGATTATTGTATATAGCTCATTTTATTATTTATTATTTAATTCTTGAGATTAACATGAATCTTATATATAGTATAATACAGAAGTCAATATATTGAATATAATTGAAATAGCAAACAATATTTTCACTTGATGATAGTAGTTAAAGGAAACAGTTTATTTTATGTTTTAATTTTCTTTGTATTAAGTGTGTGTTATTGAATAACTTTAGTCTCCTAGCAAATCTTATTCTCTGTCATTTAATAAAATTGAATTATTTATTCAAGGATTAATTTTCTCTTCTCCAAAAGTATTGATCTTTCTAAATATATTAAAATTTGGACAGTTAAATTCTTATTCCTAGATGGTGAGGAGTCTCATTTTTGCAGAAAACACATTCCAGGGGCTTTCCACTTTCCTCCGAATGTCCTAACCAGCTTAACCACCCGGTAAAGTCCCTAGATCTAAACAAATGTATCACATTCTCATTTAGATTGTTGGGTGGTTGATAAAAACACAACTTGATTTGTTTCTCCCTGTTAGAAAACAAACCCTAACTAATGTACAAAAGGGGGTGCTGGGGAAAATGCTTATGGAAATTTTATTACTTCCATAATATAAACAGTAAAAAAAAAAAAAAACTATATTACATATCACTTTCAAGCGAATGGTAAATTTCTGATCCATCCAACCATTTAATCCTAAGAAGCAGAGGCCCCTAATCCACATATGAGAGTTTAATAATAACCCAGAATTTGGGACTACCACATCTCTTTTGAAAAAAGTTCCATATCAAATTCACTAGATTGAGATTTAAGTTAGGAAATAAAGTGATGGAAGCATACAGTTTCCAGGATTTGTACTCGTATTTTTCCTGAGACCATTTCTCTCCCCCTCCAGCTTTACTGACATGAATAAGACATATCACTGTCTGTACATCTTTGCCTGGTTATTTGGAAGTGTGGTTCAACTCCTTGCTTTCAGAGAAATCTTTCTTGATAAATTAGGGACTGTGGACTCAGTGGTTGCATCTGAATTCTCTAAAATGTAGTTCTGAGTTATAAATGTCTTACCCTGATCCTACATTATACATCTTTGCCTGGTTATTTGGAAGTGTGGTTCAACTCCTTGGTTTCAGATAAATCTTTCTTGATAAATTAGGGACTATGGTCTCAGTGGTTGCATCTTAATCCTCTAAAATGTAGTTCTAAATTATAAATGTCTTACCCTGATCCCAAATTTTAGCCCTGTCTTCTTTTACTCCTGTTACGTGCCTTACATTTAGCTATTGTCACTTCTGTCCTTAATGAGATGTAGAAACAGTTCTTCATGTTTATTTTTAGTTTTTTTGGAATGAATAGTTATAGACAGTTTCCCCAAAGGAAGAATAATCTGACTTTTACTTGATTACAGTTTGATTTGTTTATTTTCTCCGTTTAATGATAAAATGGTGTAGAGATCAGCATCTTTTACCATTGTAGCCTATTAAAGTGTTCTTGTTCTTTGGCTTCTGGGGAAAAAAAAAAAAACTGTCTAACCTGAAAGTTATAAAATTTGCAACCAACTGTTGCGAATTACATATCGAGCAGACTTGACCACATTTTCCCTAAGATAAATCAAGTAAGGCCATTTTTGGAAAGTTAGGGTCTTAAATAAGCCTGAAAATTTTGTAAGCCTTTTTTTTTTTTTTTCTTTAAGACAAAGTCTCTCTCTGTTGCCTAGGCAGTGGCTCGATCTTGGCCCACTGCAACCTCCGTCTCCCGGGTTGAAGCGATTCTCCTGCCTCAGTCTGCTGAGTAGCTGGGACTACAGGCGCACACCACCACACCCAGCTAATGTTTTGTATTTTTAGTAGATACCGGGTTTCACCACGTTGGCCCGGATGGTCTGGATCTCCTCACCTCGTGATCTGCCCTCCTCAGCCTCCCAAAGTGCTGGGATTATAGGCGTGAGCCACCGCACCCTTCTATAGCAAATATTAGTTTATTTATTGTAACTGTTGACTATTAGTATTAAAAAAATTCAGACTGAAGTTTTCCTGCAATCATATCTATTTCAAAGATTGTCTACTTAACTTGAAGAAAATAAGAATAGAACAAGTTATATAAATTTACCATTTTGCAGATTCTGCTGAATAAAGGGAAAACTAATACCTTCTAAAATCAAACTACTGGCTAAAATTTTGAGAAACATCAATATTTATAATAGGAAAGATGTAAAATGAGTAAGTTTTTTCCAGCCTTATTGAAGTATACTTGGAAAGCAAAAATTGCATATGTTTAAGATGTACAATATGATGTTTTGGCATTTGTATTCATTGTGAAATTATTACCAGACCAAGCTAATTAATATGTTCATTAACTCACATAGTTGTGGTTTGCTGGTGTGTGTGTATGAGTGTGAGAAGAACATTTAAGATTAACTCTCTTAGCAAATTTCAAGTATATAATATAGTGTTACTAGCTATAGTCATTATGCTATACATTACCTCTCCAGAATTTATTCATCCCATATGGCTGAATGTTTGTTCACTTTAACCAAAATCTTCCCATTTTCCCCAAACTTCAGCCCATGGAACCATTATTTTACTCTCTGCTTTTATGTTTTATTATAAGTAATATTAATTCAGATTACTGGGGTGTGAAGAGGTGTTTTGTCTTCATTGTTTATTATACTATGCATGATGCAGCATGTTTAGAGTTTAAAATTGAAAGTCGAGAAAGATATCAAGTAAAAGAAAATTATTTTCATTTTACATTTTAAAAAATTATTGGAATTTGCCTAGAAAGAAATAGATAACTATAATAAAACACTTTTTCCTATTTCTACCTCAAAAGTAAATTTATATATATGGTATACCAAAAAGCAACAGTTTATTGTTCATAACTATATATTAACCATCAGCAGTATAGTAGGACATTGAACAGAAAGCAAAAGAAATTGATATTGGTTTTTTCAATATATAGACTTGCATTTTTTTTCTATTTAATACATTGAGAATTAGTTTTATTATTTAAAAATGTAAAAATTGAAATGTATAGTACACTATTATTAGCTGTGGTCACCATGCTGTGCAGGAGATCACTAAAACTTATTTCTCCTTTAACTGAAGCTTTATGTCCTTTGATTATTATCTTCCTTTTCACCATCTCTTATCCTCTCTCATATCCTTTCTACTCTCTGTATCTATGAGACCAACTTTTTTAGACTACACACATAAATGAGATCATATAGTATTTGTATTTCTGGGGAAATCGCTAAAATAGTAGATTTTTAACATTCTCACCACACAAAAAAATTGGTGAGGTGATGGATATGTTAATTAGCTTGATTGAATCTTTCTACAATGTATATATATAGATTAAAGCATCACATTGTACCCCATAAATATACACAATAAAATATTTTAATGTAAAAATAAAATATATTATCTTTAAAAATCTTATCAAATTTTTGATCCAATTGATAAGCATATTAGTCATAGAAAATCCAAAAAATATTTAAAATGAACAGTTTTTAAAAAAATTTAATTTACTTATTTCTTGAAGGAAAGAAAGCTAAAATTTAGCAGTAAATATTACTTTAAGATCTGTAACGCATCACTAAAAGTAGCATAATTACTAGGATTATATATAATATTTTGAAACTTTGGATGGCGATAAAGGGGAAAAGGAGTAAAAATGCTAAAACTTTCTCCACATATTTATGATATTTTTAAAAGACACATTTCATACAATGATACTTTAGACTAAAACACCAAAAGTAACAAAAAATAATCTCTTGAAAAATGAAGTGGCAGTTATGAAGTAGTCAGCCCAGGACAAAACTTTTTGAAATATATCAGAAGAGAAAAAGTAGCATTTTTGCTTACCCAAATAAATAAAAATAAAAAAATGATTATGACATGTCCAGCACATGCTAAATACTACTTAAGCTCTCATTCTTTCTGTTATTACTATTATTATGTAACATTTTTAAACAAACATTTATATTAGCAACAAAAGCTAAGTACAGAACTGATCACTTACATTTTTAAAATATTGAAAAAAGTAATCTCTGTTCTTTAATGGCATTCAGTTTCTCTAAGTATGACCTTGTGACAAGTTACAATGGAAGACATAGGACGCTTTCAGAATGTTATTTCTCTCTTCTCCAAAGAATACAAAAATGAATAAGTTAATCACAATTATGATGGTAGCTTTAGTTATATATGTAATTGACAAATAGTGATTGAAGTAAGGCTTAAACCAATTTCATATGAATAATTACCATGTAAATATCAAAGTAGTTTTTTCTTAATAAATACTAGTCTTACAGTGTATTTTAATAACTAATCACATAAAATTTTCTGATATGCTAATTTGACCAATTGTTCAATTTTCATAAAATGTTTAATATATTTTTCAATAGAAGAAAGACAAATAATTATTGAAGAAGATGACTTTTATAAACATTAAATTATAGAATTTTAAATTATTTTTACTTCCAGAACTTGAAAAATCTTAAAAGGCAAAAATTTTACATCCAGTAATCCTTTATCCTATTCTGTAAAGACCTCCTACTGTGCTTTACTATTCTAAGTGGTTTGCTGTCACAACACTATTTAGGAAATTAAAAGACAGAAATGAGTTTTTTTCACATTTTTTAGAGGGATGGAATGTTACTACATTGCTGAGGCTGGTCTTGAACTGGCTTCAAACAATCCTCCTGCCTCTGCCTCCCTAGTAGCTGGGATGACAGGTAGCAAGCCACTGTGCCTAGTGAGACAGAAGTGAATTTAAATACTAGAACAAAGGCATAGAAAGACTTGCAATATATAGTTTCAATAATCTGCAAAATCTTCCTCTATGCGTATATTTACATTATTGATGGGAATATTTTCTTCTCATATCTAATCCTTGCCTATCTATGAGTTATTATTCGCATATATATATATAATCAATTGTAAAAGACAAAATAAAACTTTAAGGACTCAGACTATTGTATCCCATGTCTTCATAATAACGTCAATGTTAAAAATAGTAATCAGAGCAATAAATTATCTCATATTGTAATGTCCACTGGTTATCTTCAGGATATGTTCTTCATAAAATATACAAATGTCTCTTTATAAGTTATTTTCTAAGTAGAGAGAGAAACAAAACTATGTGAACAAAATAACATTTTGAGTAGAAACTGCATATAATGCCATTATGCCAAGAAGCCTTGTAATGAATTGGGTTTAAAAGAAAATTACAGTTAAGAAACAATTTGTCATGTCCTTTGTAGGGACATAGATGAAGATGGAAACCATCATTCTCAGCAAACTATCACAAGGACAAAAAACCAAACACCGCATGTGCTCACTCATAGGTGGGAACTGAACAATGAGAACACATGGACACAGGAAGGGGAACATCACACACTGGGGACTGTTGTGGGGTGGGGGCAGGGCAGAGGGATAGCATTGGGAGATATACCTAATGCTAAATGACGAGTTAATGGGTGCAGCACACCAACATGGCACATATATACACATGTAACTAACCTGCACATTGTGCACATGTACCCTAAAACTTAAAGTAAAATAATAATAATAATAAAAGAATGGCTCTGACAAAAAAAGAGAGAAAAGAAACTATTTGTTACAAAGCTTCTCAGCACAATGAATTTGTATCCCCTCTCTGCTCAAAACTGATCTACTGTGTGTGAGTTTTGGTGGGGTAAGAGAACATACCATACACTCTTATTTGTTTCGTTTTATGATGTCCCAAACGATGGTCTTTCTGTGTCGGAATCAACAGGCATCTTTAGAGTAGGTGACCAAGTTCATTATATAAATGGGAATGTCTTCTATTCACCACATAATGTTTTTATTTATTATTATTAATCTACTCATGAAACATAGTTCATCATCCTTTTATTTTTTTCTCTTTAAAACAATGTTCTTACACTTTTTAAAGTTTAATTTAATTTTGTTTTCATTTTAAGTTCTGGGCTACATGTGCAGGATGTGCAGATTTGTTACATAGGTAAACGTGTGCCATGGTGGTTTGCTGCACCTATCAACCCATAACCTAGGTGTTAAGCCCAGCATGCATTAGCTATTTATCCTAATGCGCTCCCTCCCCTCACCACCACCACCACCCCTGACAGGCCCCAGTGTGTCTTGTTCCCCTTGCTGTGTCCATGTGTCCTCATTGTTCAGCTCCCATATATAGGTGAGAACATGCAGTGTTTGATTTTCTGTTCCTGTGTTAGTTTGCTGAGGATAAAGGTTTCCAGCTCCATCCATGTCACTGCAAAGGACAGGATCCTTTTTATGACTGCATAGTATTCCATGTTGTATAGGTACCACATTTTCTTTATCCAGTCTATTGTTGATGGTCATTTGGGTTAATTTCATGTTTTTGCTATTGTGAATAGTGCTGCAAATAACGTATGTATGCATTTATCTTCATAATAGAATGATTTATATTCCTTTGGGTATATACCCAGTAATGGGATTGCTGGGCCAAGTGGTATTTCTGGTACTGGATCTTTGAGGAACCACCACACTGTGTTGCACAATGGTTGAACTAATTTACATTCCAACCCACAGTGTAAAAGTGTCCCTATTTCTCTGCAACCTTGCCAGCATCTGTTGTTTCTTGACTTTTTAATGATTTGCCGTTCTGACTGGCATGAGATGGTATCTCATTGTGGTTTTGATTTGCATTTCTCTAATGATCAGTGATGTTGAGCTTTTTTTCCATGTTTGTTGGTTGCATAAATGTCTTCTTCTGAGAAGTGTCTGTTCATGTCCTTTGCCCACTTTTTAATGAGGTTCTTTGTTTTCCTCTTGAAAATGTGTTTAAGTTCCTTGTAGATTCTTGGTATTAAACAGAATGTGCCTTGCACATTTTAAATTCAACACAGACATTCATGACAGAAAAGTTACATTTGAGAGCATTAAATAAAATAATCTGCCCAACGAAAAATAATCACCAATAATTTAGATGTATTCACTGCTGTGGTAAAATAATAGGGTACAATGTCTATGGAAGATCTGTAATTAGATTTAATATGTATTTGATAACTAGATAAATTATATTTACTAGGTTTTACTTTAATATTGATTTGCAAATTTAGTAAGTATACTCTTCTGGTGGTACTCTTTATATAGCGGGAGTTAGGTTCTTCTATATCCCCATAAAAAATGTTTCTTTCTATCACTGATGGAAATTTGGGTTGGTTCCATGTCTTTGCTATTGTGAATAGTGCCGCAGTAAACATACATGTGTATGTGTCTTTATAGCAGCATGATTTATAATCCTTTGGGTATATACCCAGTAATGGGATGGCTGGGTAGAATGGTATTTCTAGTTCTAGATCCCTAAAATGTGGCACATATACATCATGGGATACTATGCAGCCATAAAAAAGGATGAGTTCATGTCCTTTGTAGGGACATGGATGAAGCTGAAAACCATCACTCTCAGCAAACTATCACAAGGACCAAAAACCAAACACCGCATGTTCTCACTCACAGGTGGGAATTGAACAATGAGAACACTTGGACACAGGAAGGGGAACATCACACACCGGGGACTGTCATGGGGTTGGGGGAGGGGGGAGGGATAGCATTAGGAGATATACCTAATGTGAATCACGAGTTATTGGGTGCAGCACACCAACATGGCACATTTATACATATGTAACAAACCTGCACGTTGTGCACATGTACCCTAGAACTTAAAGTATAATAAAAAAAGAAGCCAGTTTGAAAATAAAAAATAAATTAAAAAAGTTTCTTTCATTAGAATGACTTAATATTAAGCCCTGCCTCTTTCTTGGTAGAAATTATAACATCTATATATCCTAAGACCAACTCAGTTCCATGTTTCATTATGCAGCTGTCATTGTAAAAGTGTGCATAATCTGATCTAATATAATACTTAAAATGCAAAGACATTTGACCACACACCTGCTTAAGGTACTATATAGGATGCTCTACTGGAACATTTTTAGAGTCTAATGAGTTCATAAGGAAAACAACATAGAGTCAAAAGTCCTGACTCAGGACTTTAACCTTCTGAAAAGTGCATATTTGGGGTGAAAGTTGAAAATCATTTAAAATTTTATAACATATTCTTTTTTTCTATAAAATACTTGTCAAAGTAATATTCACAAAACATTGCAATTGACCATCTTAATATCTTCAAGGAAGTTTACTTTCTTTTTATTCTTAATAGTCACTTACTAGAGAAAAACATTGAAAGAACCATGTTGTCTTTCTCAACTTTCCTTTTTGCCTCTACTTTCTGGCAGACAAACTCCAATGCTCTTCAAGACATAAGCAAGTTAACGATATTGCATTCGCTCTCCAATGTGTTCATGCTGTGAGAACATTTCTACTTATTTTAGAATATTAAAATAGAAGTCTATAATTCATTTGCTATAAGCAACAGCATGACATTTTGAACCACATTGAAGTTAAAAAGCAAAACAAAACAGTTTGAGTTCTACTTTACATTATTTATCTTTGGTATAGAATATGGAACCAGGGATTATATAGTTATTTTTTAAAAGAGAAAACAACTACATTGTTCAGACATGTTTTAAAAGTCTAACCTGCAGGATCAATTTCACTGAAGTGATTGCAGTCCAATTTTCTATACCTTTTCTCATGTCAAATATTCCAGGAAAGGAGAATAGAATAATATCTATAAAAAGTAGCACGTTAGATGGAAAAGTAACAACTACATTAGTCTTCTGCCCATAAAAGTGAAGTTGCATATACATAGTAGTGTTAGCTATATGATGATATTAGAGAGAATGATGATTCTTAAAAATATTATGTAGTACTCCGGTAAATGATCAAACATTATCTTATCTTTGAATTAATTGTCTAATAATATCTATGATAATGTATAAATACAACATATGTTACTGATTTTAAAATAATACTTCCATAAACATCTGTGCAGTGCTTTTTATTTTGCAAAGCAATTCTACATACATGATATCCCTTAATGTAGTATCAAAACAGACTCCTAATAAGACTAATAGCTACTATTTGAACCCACCTTTTCATTTGTATCCCCATGTTTTGCCTTAATAAGTAAAAAGAATTTAAAACAACAGTAGAGTATTATTACATAAAACATCAGCTAGTTCGTGGTAAATTATAGTAAATTGTTGAAAAAAGAAAAATGTATTTTACAACTTATTAACCTTTTAAAAAATATCAATATGAGGTGTAGATGTTGCAATAGTAACCACACACAAATACATGCACACAGAATTTTCCTCCTTTTTTATTATTCTGAAATAAATTAGCATTATTGTATGATATATAGGAATTGAATACCCAGCTCAACTCTATCGTGTGTTTGTCTTAAATAACCTAGAAAATACTGACTGGATACATTTTCCCCAATTAACAAAACTAAATTTTGCGAAATTATGTTATTATTGGAAAATTATTACACTTATAAAAAGTTACATAATGGTAGCACTATGTAAAATTTTTAACTTGATAGGTATGTAAATTATGTACTGTGAAAAATTATCTTTTGCTCTGCATTTATCTTAATATTTTATTTATTAAATATTATTCAATAAATAATAACTATAGGTTTAATCTACATGTATAAAGCTTGAATTTTACTCGAAGGTCCATTCTCATAAGAGTTTATGAGTTATGCAGAGATCTGAGTTCTGGACTACCTTTTGGTATTAATATCAGAACTTCATCTTACAAAGCTTATTTCAGGACATTAAATATAAAATAATCTATTTGTTGATGTTTAGGCCTTCAATGAATTTTTTTGGATTTATGTGTATGTTAACTTAATTTTATTACTACTGAATTTATATCACTACTTTATACGCAGTTTCAAATATGCTAATTTTATGACTGTTTTACCAGTTAGAGCATAATACTTTCTTAGAAGACATTTCATGGTTATAAAGATAGTATAGCTATTTTGTAAAGATATTTGAAGCCAAGGGTGATGAGAATTTGTAAAATATGTTGAACAAGAGTCGTTCAGAATAAATTCTCCCTCTTCTGTAATGTGTCTTTTACAAATTTGTCATGGGCAATTGTTGTTTCATGGACTATCAAAATCCTCTTTCATTTGATTTATTTTACAGACACCCAAAATGTTTAATTTAGATATACTGTTTTTATTTATTTCTAATTGATGCATAATAATTCCGTTTGGAGCTGTAATAAGTTGTATTCATCATTTTGCAAGACTAGTGCGTGTGTGTGTGTGTGTGTGTGTGTTTCTTGAGATGGATTCTCCCTCTGTCACCCAGACAGGAGTGCAGTAACATGATCTTGGCTCACTGCAACCTCTGCCTCCTGGGCTCAAGTGATTCTCCTGCCTCAGGTTCCTGAATAGCTGGCATTACAGGCATGTGCCACCACGCTTGGCCAATTTTTGTATTTTCGTAGGGATGGGGTTTCATCATGTTGGCCTTGCTGGTCTCGAACTCCTGACCTCAGGTGATCCGCCCGCCTGGCCTCCCAAAAGGGTAGGATTACAGGCACAAGCCACCACACCTGCCTGATGAAATGGGCTTTCCAGTTTATCTGCACCATCTTGTCTGCTCTTTACTGTACATGTGGCTGACAAAGAGAAGGGAAGATGGGATTGCCGTGTTGAACATGTCTAGTTCTTAGTTCCTGCAGGTATTCACCAGCGCAAGCTCCCAGCATGCTTGTCTATGTCTGCAGCTGGACTTTACAGGCTGCTCTTTGTTAGAAAATGATTTTGGGCTGCTTTTCATTAAAGAGAAAAGCCTTAGGGAGGACTCCCTCACTATCTGCCTAAGGGATTTCTTCTTAACTCCTATATCAAAACGTGATTCCCAGAGTTGGAGGTGGGGCCTGGTAGGAGGTGATTGGATCATGGGCTGGATCCCTTATAAATGGGTTAGCACCATCCCCTTGGTAATAAGTGAGTTCTCTCTCAGTTAATTCATGAACCTTCTAGTTTAAAAGTCTGATACCTCCCAGCCTTTCCTTCTTGCTCCCACTCTCACCACGTAATGTGCCTGCTCCCGGTTAACCTTCCACCATGATTATAAACTTCCTGAGGTCCTCAACAGAAAGAGATGCTGGCACCATTTCCTGTATATCTGGCAGAACTGTAAGCCAATTAAACCTTTTTTCTCTATAAATGACCCAGTCTAGGGTATTCCTTTATAGTAATTCGAGCAGATTAATACAACACTTTTTTAGGAAATAATCATTTTATTTTAGGAAATTATAATTTCATTCATTAAATATTAGTGTTGAGTGATTTCAGTAAACATTAAATTGATATTTTTCTATTAGAAGAAAACTACTTCTATATTTTTAAAAATAAAATTGTATTAGTTTCCTAGGACTGATGAAAGAAATAACACAAACATAGCTACTTACCCAACACAAATTAATTGTCTGACAGTTTTTGCATGTTAGAAGTCCAGCATGATGTGGCTAGGTTATCTGCTAAGTATATCTTAAGACACATAAGGCATTGCTAGAGCTACATTATTGTGGGGAAGGTCTGAGGAAAAAAACAAACAAACAAACAAAAATATCTGTTCCAAACTCCTTGTTTGAAGAATTTTCCTGGGCTTGTAGAAATGAGAGTCCCCATGTTTTTTGCTGGCTATTAGGTGGATATCACTCTCAATTCCTAAAAGCTGCCCACTTTTTTTGTTTTTATTTTGTTTTGTTTTGTTTTTATCGGACCCTGTCTCCTATTCATATATCCACTATTTTTTTTTTTTTGCCATATGGCTTCCTCCATCTTCAAGCCAATCATGGGGTGTCAAACACTTACACTCTCAGTCTCTGACTTATTATCGCATGACCAGCCAGAGGAAGCTCTGCTTTTAAAGCACCTAAGCCTTTGAATCTGGCCCAGAGGAATAATCTGTTAAAACCAATTTAGCTACCTAACATAATCACAAGAATAAGATTCATCATATTCATAATCCCAGAAATTATAAAGGGAGCACACATCAAGAGAAAGCAAAGTGTATTAGAAGCCATCTTAGAATTCTCTGTACTATGGTAGTCAATACATAGAAATATAGTGGTACTTTCTTTATCCAAAAATAAAGATGTCTGGGATATTTGGGAATATTTTATCAAGTATAATTTTAAAAAATGTTTTTACATAATTATCACTTTACATATAAATGTATCTTTTTAATTAATGTACAGAAGCATTTTCAATATTATGAAATATTTTTATAATCCTTTAAAATCGGATGAAGCACTGATTTTTGACCATAGGAAAATGATATTTTTATTATTATTTTTCTTGTTCTGGATTCTCTACTTCATTAAATCATCTAGATGTAGATATATAAATATGATAAATTAATTGTTAATAAGGAATAATTCAATATTTCATTTCATATTTATTACTGTATTGCCACAGCAACGGATTTCATAACTCTGTATCTGAGCAGAATCCACCAATCTATTCTCTAACTTCATGAGATTCACTTTTTTAGTTCCCACCTGTGAGTAAGAATATGTGATACTTGTCTTGCTAAGCTTGGCTTATTTCACTTATCATAGTGGCCTCTAGTTCCTTAGATGTTGTTGTAAGTGACAGAATTTTATTCTGTTTTATGGCTGAAGAATATTCTATTGTGTATTTGATTTTCTTTATTCATTCATCTGCTGATAGATACTTAGGTTGATTCTACGCCATGGCTATTGTGAGTAATGCTTCAATAAACAGGGGAGTGCAGATATCTCTTTGATATACTGATTTCCTTTCTTTCTGTCTTTTTTTTTTTTTTTTTTTTTTTTTTTTAGAGAGAGAGAGGCAGAATCTCACTCTGTCACCCAGGATGGAGTGTAGTGGCGTGATCATAGCTTACTGTAACCTCAAACTCCTGGGATCAAGCAGTCCTCCCACCTCAGCCTCCAAAGTAGCTACGACTACAGGCAAGCACCACCTAATTTAATCTTTTTATTTTTTTAAAGACAAGCTCTTGCTATGTTAACCAGGATGGTGTAGAAATCTTGGCCTCAAGCAATCCTTTTGCCTCCACCTCCCTAAATGTTGGGATTACAGGTGTGGGCTACCACGCCTGTCAAATGATTTCCTTTCTTTTGGACATATAAACATCAATGGGATTTCTGAATCATATGGTAGCTCTATTTTTACATGTTTACAGGAACCTTATACTGTTCTCCATAGCGGCTGCCTTAATTTACATTTCTACCGTCAGTGTACAAGGATTCCTCTTTTCTACCTCCTCACTGGTATCTGTTATTTTTGATATCTTTTTGATATAAACCATTTCGATACAAGCCATTTTAACTGGGATGAGATGATATTTGATTGTGGTTTTGATTTGCACTTCTTTGATGATTAGTGATGTTGAACATTTTTCCATATATGTATGGGCCATTTGTATGTCTTCTTTTGAGAAATATCTGCTCAGATCATTTGCCAATTTTTAAAATCAGATTATTTGCTTTTTTTAAAAAAAAACTATAGAGTTGTCTGAGCTCCTTATATATTCTGGTTATTAGTTCCTTGTCAGATAGATAGTTTGCAAATATTTTCTCTTACTCTGTGTGTTGTCTATTCACTTCTCTAATTGTTTCCTTTGCTGTGCAGAAGCTTTGTTAGATTGATGTAATCACAGCTGTCTACTTTTGCTTTGTTTGCCTGGGGTTTTCAGGTCTTAAACACACACAAAAAATCTTTTTCCAGAGCAATATCCTGGAGTTTTCACCCAGTGTTTTCCTCCAGTTGTTTTATAGTTTCAGATCCTACATTTCAGTTTTTAAACCATGTTTTACTTTCATTTATTGGTTGGTGAGATACAGGTGTCTAGTTTTATTCTTTTGCATAAAGTTGTACAAAAGTCTATACATACCAGTACCATTTACTGAAAGTACTTGCCTGTTCTTGGTGCCTTTGTCAAAGATGAGTGGGTTGTAAATGTGTGGATATATATCTGGGTTCTCTATTCTGCCCCATTGGTCTATGTGCCTGTTTTCAGTCCAATGCCATGATGCTTTGGTTATTATAGCTTTATAGTAAATTTTAAAGTCAGATAGTGTGATGCCTCCAGCTTTGTTCTTTTGGCTCAGAATTACTTTAGCTATTTGGGGTTTCTTTCTTATGGTTCCATATAAATTTGGGGATTTTTTTTCTCTTTCTGTGAAGAATGTCATGAATATTTTGATAAGATTTCACTGAATCTTTAAATTGATTTTGATAGTGTTGCCATTTGAACATTAATTCTTTTAATTCATGAGCATGTAATATCTTTTCATTTTTCTCTGATGAAAAAGTGCTCAACATCACTCATCATCAAAGAAATGAAAATCAAAGCCACAACGAAATATCAACCCACCCCAGTTAAAGTGGCTCATTTCAAAAAGACAGGCAATAACAGATACTGGTGAGGAGATGGAAAAAGGGGAATCCTTGTACACTGTTGGTAGAAATGTAAATTAGTAAAGCCACTATGAAGAACAGTAAATTCCGTTGACATATTTTATCTATGTTCATCAGGAATGTTGGCCTGTAATTGTCTTTTTTTTTTGAAGAAATTATATTTCTTTCATCTGAGTTCTATAGTTTTTCTTGCATAGATCTTCCACGTCATTAGTTAGATTCCTACATATTTTATATTTTTGTAGCTATTGTAAATGTGATTGCTATCTTGATTTCTTTTTCAAATTGTTCCCTATTGGTGTGTATAAATGCAACTGTTTTTGTATGTTAATTTTGTATCCTGCAACTTTACTGAATTTATCAGTTTTAACAGGTTTTTGTTTTTGTTTTTTCTGGAATTTTTAGGTTTTTCTAGAAGATCATGTCATCTTCAAATCAGGCTAATTTGACTTCTTCCTTTCCAATTTTGATGCCCTTATTTCCTTTTTTACCTAGATGCTCTGCCAAGGACTTCCAGGATTATGTTGAGTAGAAGTGGTGAAAAGTGAGCTTCCTTGTCTCCTTCCACTATTTATAGGAAAGGCCTTCAATTTTTCCCTATTCAAAATGATGTTAACCATGGGTTCATCGTATATGGCCTCTATTATTTTGATGTATTTTCCTTGTCTTTCCATTTTGATGAGGATTTTTGTGATAAAATGTGTTGAATTTTATCAAATGCTTTCTGATGGCATATATTGAAATAGAAATCATATGATTTTTGTTCTTGATTCTGTTAATGTGGTGTATTATATTTATTGATTTGCATATATTGAAACATCCTTGCATCTCTGGGATGAATCCCACTTGATCATGGTGAGTAATCTTTTTAATGTGTTGTTGAATTTGGTTTGGTAGTATTTTGTTGAGAGTTTTTGTATCTATGTTCATCAGGAATATTGACCTGTAGTTTTCTTTTGTTGTTGTGTCCTTGTCTGGTTTTGGTATCAGAGTATGCTGGTCTTTTTGAATGAGTTTGGAAGTGTTCCTTCCTTTTCAATTGTTTTGGTAAATTTGAGGTAGAATTAGTATTGGTTCTTCTTTAAATGTTTGGTAGAATTAATCAGTGAATCTACCAGGTACTGGATTTTTCTTTGAGATTTTAACATCAGGTTTAAATCTCCTCATTATTGGCCTTCATTTTCTATTTCTTCATGGCTCAATCTTGGTAGGTTGTATGCATTCAGGAATTCATTTCTTCTAGATTTTCAAGTTTGTTGGCATACAGTTGCTCATTATAATCTCTTAGCCTCTTATAATGATTCTTTGTATTTCTGAGGTCTCAGTTGTTTGTGTCTCCTTTTTTGTTTCTAATTTTAATTATTTGGATCTCTCTTCTCTTTTTTAGTCTATATAAGGGTTCATCTCTTTTTTTTTTATCTTTTTAGAAAAACAACTTTTCATTTTATTGATCTTTTCTTTGGAGAAGACAAGATGTTTATTGATGCTTCTCCTTGCACCGCTATTTATGAAAGCATTCAAAATTGCTTTGCTGATGTGAAAGATTAATTTATTGGTTTCTCTGACATAAGCTTATAATTTATTTAAATCTAAATTGTGCAAAGACAATCCAACCTTCGATGAACTTTTAAAATGAAGTTATTTGAGGTCCGGTTTTCCTAGATACAAAGGATACGTTTCTCAAGAATATTTTAATGATGGTTTAATGAAATAGCGTCACTTAATACTTATGTTTTATATAAGATATTTTAATTAAGATATGCCAAAACAGTTGAAGACAATAATTAACACAGGAAAACTACTTCAAATATATCTAACATATATAAAACCAATTTTAAACATGTAGACATTTATGTTTCATAGTTTACAAAAGCGATGGTCATGTGAAAGAAAGTGTAATGCAATTAAATTTTCACTTTAGGAGAATAGTATCTATAATATTGAAACATTTGTCTAAAAATGCTCGGTACCAAGTAAAATTAAATATCTATAAAATTATCTCAAATATCTGAATACTGTCTGCAAAGCAAAAGGTGATTAACTCTGCATATAATTTTTATTTTTAAATTCTAACTTGTAAAGTGTAGTAAAATTTTCCTGTGCAACACACATATATATTGTCATGCAATGTAATATTTATTCAAAAACTTAGAGAGATTCATCTTTTATTCCTTGAGGCAGAAAAGTGAATTATTTGAACTAAAAGAAAAATGGACATGTGCTCCTGTATGAGGAATGTTTAACCCCATGTCTCTGAGGGTGTTTCTGTTTAAATTACATCACTACAGTTAAACATATATAATATACCATGGTAATTGTGAAACACAAAATTCATACCTACTGAACCATTTCCTTGATAATTTTTCTCTTTGTACCCCTATATATGAAATTCTAAATTCCCTTACAGATATTAGAGATTAATTTATTAATTTGTCTGCCAAACCTGAGTTTATAATTTATTCAAATCAAAATCAATATTAGTATATATTACTTTGCTGTCTTTCAGAGATCAGTAATTATCTGTGAGAGTATAGTATTTAGTTTTAGGATTATTATACATATAGTTAATCATAATCTTTAATTAGGTGCAGAAAATTGTGTAGTTTTAATTTCATATATTTGGCTGCATTAGTTAAAAGGCACTAGGCATTATTTTGTTCAGGTACTTTAGGAAAATATCACAAATGGTTACTTTGGAGGATAATAATTGAGTAGGCACAGTGTGAAGACAATCAGAAAAGTAGTAATAGAAACTAGAAGGGCCTCCCTATAAAGGGAGAGTATGAGGGACTGCCTGGAGACCATGCTTGGTCATAGTGCCCTGGGAAGACTCCCTAACTACACAAAAGGTACACACTTATGAAATTACATAATTACTGAAATAAGATGGCAGTAAATTCAAAGAGAAATGAATTGCAATCTATGACAAAATGCATATGAGGTCGAGCATCCTATCCAACAGGGAAAGGGGGCTTCTTTATATTAATTCAAGCATCAATAGCATTTAGGGTACTCTCTTTCCTTTTATTATTTATTTAAGGTTTGCTATTTTTTTCTTTCTGATATACTCTATAATTTGTCTGACATACAAAGAAAGATTATACAGTTTTCTACCTCTTTGACTATGAATTGTTTATATCATTTTACAAACAATTTAAATTACAATTGACAGCTGCTAAATTACATAGATATATCTTGATAGAAACAAAATGCTCCTTGAAATAAATGACATACTTAGATGTATTTCTTTTTCAATACAAACACATGTTTTATAGTACTTTTCATATAATCTTATCTGTTAAACTTGAGCAAGTAGAAATGCCATTTATTATAATAGTAGAAATTCTTGTATTTTGTGAAATTCTCATACATTGATGAAAGTATCATAGTTGTCTATTATTTTTATTATAATCTTTCTATTCTAGCATAAGGCTAAGTCCAATATCTGTGCTCAGTTAATTACTGTTAATTTTTTGTTGATAGGTAAAATTTATAAATTCAATTTTGGTTTTATTTTTAGAAAACAAGTTTCTCAATGTCTGTGGTTAATTGCATTATACTTGTCTTAAAATAAGTTTATGATAACACTGATGTATAATACATAATTAATATTTTACTACAGCTTGAGTGGAAAAATGAAAATCATTATATAGTTTAAACATTGTTTTGGTAGTCTTGATTAACTGACATCTTGCCATTATCACAATTACAACAGTAACAGTAAAATTTTTGCAGAAAGTTACAATTTACATTTTCAACTATAATTATTCCTGTGGTTTAATAGGTTTTACTACCTCTCCCTGAACTGAAGAGAAACTCAGTAATATAAAGTTTGCAGTGATTAATTAGAAACCTGTTGTAACCCATCTTTTGAAGACAGATAAATTGTCTTTTCATTTTCCTCAAGATAAAGTTTTATAGTAATTTATTTTTTCTTCCATGGCAATTCATGGCTTGGAAAGTTACTTTTCTTGTTTTAATATAGTTCAAGTTTACAGATAAAAATAAAAAGTTCAATTTGGTTTTATGTATCTGTATATATGTGTATGCATATACACAAACACACACACACACATATATATATATTTATTTATTTATAGAGATATCCTTTTATGTAGAATAAACTCAGTCAAGCTTATGTTCTGTTAACTTGCCAGAATATCTGAGAGCAAAGAATGTCCAGTGCTCCCTAAAACTTTTCACAAAGTCATTCACTGGAAGAGGGTCTTTAGGAAATGAGTTATGGTGCTAAAGAAAAAATGTGACCAGCAAATCCTCTCTCAAATCTCTAACCATATTTATATCCATATGGTCATTAATAAGAAGGATTCCAGTTGTCTTTCTCATCATCAGTCTTAAGTAATTGTATCTAAATTTAAATGTAAAGCCCTTTTAAATTATTTTCAAGCTTTTCTGTTTTTCAAAATTATGGTGTCAGATAGTAAATTCATTACACTTAAATGGAGATTACATTATAAACGTTAATTACTGTAGTTTGCTTTACATGAAACCAAAGGTTTTGCATGCCTTGGTTAATATATAATGGCACTGCAGTGATGAAAAAGATAATTATACAAATCTGCTGGCCCTGACCTCAACGTCTGGACTGAATTATTTTTCTAGATACAATACCATGTAAGTACAAACAAACAAAGCAAACACATGAGGTATGATATTGAAAAAAACAAAGAAAACAAAAGACAAAAAATAGACACCTTCCAAATATTTTATTCTCTCTAAAGAATACTTTATTCTCTCCCAAAACATTTGGGAGAGAATAAAGTATGTTCCTTGGTTGGATCACAAATTACAGTTCAAGTATCTTGTCCCAATGCCTAAAATAACTTTTTTTTGAAATTTTTATTTATATGTACTCTTGACAAAATTGTCAAAATCAAACACATAACTCGTTAAAGACAAGGACTCAAATTGTGTATACTGATTTAATCTCAATAGGTGTGTTACTAATTTAATGTTCACTTCATCATCTACACAAGCTTTTTAAAGTGGCTAACATCAAGAATAAAATAAAATATGAGACAAATTTCTTGAAAGAATTATATTATGTGAAGCCAATCTTGCTTTTCTTCAAAACAAACTGGTATTTTAGTGAGACTTTCCACATATTTCACATTGAAAAACTGACTTTATAAAGACAAATGTTTTGACATTTAAAATATGATCAGGAAGAGATATGGGTAATTCACTGAGCATTCTGTGTCTCAGGTTTTTCTCTGTAAAATCAGAACATTAAGTAAAATTATCTTACGTTTTTTGCCAGCACTCTTCCAATTATGGAACAGACCAATTGAGTAGCTCTAGGAAATCCAAATTGTTTCTCAGTTTTCTCTTTTGCAAATCCCTGTTCCATCAACGTCAAAAACATTTTGTGAAGACAATTATGATTAAATAAGTGTTAACAATTTTTTAATGCCTAAAGATGTGATAGGAAATGGTAACAAAATTATTTTCTATAAATTTATTTATAATTTTTATACTTATAAGTTAATTATGTTATTTAACTTTTTAATATAAAACAATAACTCCAAATATATTGTTCCATTTTACTCAGTAAATTTAATGCTATTTAATAACAACCATGTTCTGTTTGCTATGCTAGTTATCTCCATTTGCCCCCAGAACGATGTATCTAGAAATACAGTGATACCAGAACAATTTATTTCTTCAACAAGAAGAATGATCTACTGTTTGTATCAACTGTTTACTATCTATAATCACTTAATTTTCCATCTATGTTTCTCGTGCAAATTAAAGTTAATTTCCAACAGTTTATTTCTGGGCCAGACCTCTCTCCTGTATTTCAGATTCATATGTCCAAATAACTATTTAACATCTCCAATTAAATATTTAATGGATATCTTATATTTAATATAACCACAACTGTCAACATTTTCACCTGTATCATCCACCATTTTACTGAGATAATTCCATCTTTGCAGTTGTTCAGTCTAATAAATTTAGAGTCATGCATAATTCTTCTTAAGCATTCAATAATCAATCAATCTATGGGGGAATCTTGTTAATGCAAAACTATGTACAATCTATTTTTTGTCCCTCTACATCTCCATCTACCCCCATGTTTCAAACTACCATCATCTCTTACTTAGATAATGCCATATTTTTCTACTTTCACACTGGCCCACCTCAATCGATTATCAACAAAGGAACCAAAGTGCTGATGATATTATTCAATCGGTACTCCCTACTTACTTTCCATCTCACTCAAAGTAAAATCCAAGATTCCTGGAAAAACTCATAAGTTCTTCTCCACAATCTGACATAGCGCATGTTCCATTTCCTCTCTGCCATCACTCTTGAGATTTTTCCTCCATTTGGTCCACTGAAGCCTCAGCCTTGCTTTTCAAATTTTCCAGACTTGCTACCCTGTACTCATTTCCTATGAGTGCAATGTTCTTTCTGATATCCACATGTCTCACCAATTTTCCTTGTAGTACTCTCTACTTACTTTCCATCTCACTCAAAGTAAAATCCAAGAATCTTACGATGACTCATAAGTTCCTCTCCACAATCTGACATAGCCCATGTCTCATTTGCTCTCTGCTATCACTGGAGATTTTTCCTTCATTTGGTCCACTGAAGCCTCAGCCTTGGTTTTCAGATTTTCCAGACTTGCTTCCCTGTACTCGTTTCCTATGAGTGTGATGTCCTTTCTGAAAGCCACATGTGTCACCAATTTACCTTGTTCATCATTTTGTTCAAATGTTTTCTCAAATTGTTGCCTTCCTTAATCATATTACGAAAAATATTCCAAGCACTCCCTGTTTTTCTTCCCTGCTTCATTTTTCTCCTTAGAATCATCTAATATCCTGTATATTTTTACTAAAACATAGTTTATTGTTTCTCTCACCCACCAGAATATAACTTCTATGAGACTAGAGATTTTTAACTATCATGCTTACTCTCTAATGCCAGAACCGAGATCAGTGCCTGGCACTGAAACAAAGAGAGATTATTCTAATTATTTTTCTTTTAAAATTCTTCTGTTGATTACTAGAACTGCAAAACTCATCTCAATAAAAAGTCTATGGCAGTTAAAATTATATTCATATTGCTTTTTCTTCTTAGTCACTTACAGTGATTTCTAATATAACAAAATCATTTTAAATGTGTATTAGAATATGGATATACTTTCTGTAGCAACCCGAAAAGAAATAGAAAAATATCACAGTTTGAAACCATATAGGTCGTTTTTGTTGTTTTGTAATTTTTATTCTTAAAAGACATTACATTATTATAAAGACATTGTAAACTTTACCCATAAAGCTTGCAGAATGTTGTGCATTAATTCGTAGAATCAGAATTAACAATAAAACTCAAGCACCGTATTTGTCTAGAAAAACCACCTCTCAACTAACCAGTGAACATGGATATAAATAGACCCTGAAATCTGCTCTTGGTTAATTCACTGACTTAAAGCACTGTGACAGATAAATCAAGTTAAACATAATTAAGAAGGCTAGCATATTATCTGGGATTCTAGTGCAAAAGAAATATGAAGATAACCTCAAGAGGATGACCTAGGAGGAAGACAAGACTCTAGCCAGGATTGTGAGTGCTTACTTTATAAAGCTGTCTGTAACATCTGTAGCAGCAATGTTGACGATAGCAAAGACTTGGAACCAACCCAAATGCCCATCAATGATAGACTGGATAAAGAAAATGTGGTACACATACACCATGGAATACTATGCTGCCATAAAAAAGGATGAGTTCCTGTTCTTTGCAGGGACATGGATGAAGCTGGAAACCATCATTCTCAGCAAACTAACACATGAACAGAAAATCAAACACCGCATGTTTTCCCTCATAAGTGGGAGTTGAACAATGAGAACACATGGACACAGAGAGGGGAACATCACACACTAGGGCCTGTCAGGGGGTGCGGGTCTAGGGGAGGGATAGCATTCACAGAAATACCTAATGTAGATGACAGGTTGATGGGTGCAACAAACCACCATGGCACGTGTATATATGTAACAAACCTGCACATTCTCCACATGTATCCCAGAACTTAAAGTATAATTTTAAAAAGCCATCTTTAGAAGAACTTATGAATGGTAATATTATCAGAAGATAAGCCTAAAAAGCTTAAATGTCTTAAAGTCATTTTTGGTTGTATTGTATGTTATATACTCTGGGGAAAGAAGGATGGAGATCATGTAAAATGGACTAACGATTTTCCTTCTCTGCCTCAAACACTTTTTGTCAGCATTATCACAATAAGTATAGTTAGTTGTATGTTGTGCTAAACACATTAAAGTCTTCTTATTAATACCCACTTTAACCTTATGTGATAGGTTTTATTGTCAGTGTAAATCTAGGTTAAACTTTTTAACCAGAGTAGATGATGGTTTCAGGGCCAACACTAGTCTGTTGTCTTCCTAAGCCCTCTTGAAAATTATAATATATTCTTCCCATGGGAGTCCAAGAAAAGCCTGGAAAAAACAAGGGATCAAGGGAATGAAGGAAGATGTTTTGTGGGAAGAAGATATATGAGTTGTACTTGAGTATAAATCATGCATAGTGGTGTGCTATGAAGTCTCTCCACACATAACCGAGTTTACCTCATAGAGCCTTCAACAAAATTTCGTATCTGATTTTCTTTGAAGTAGTCTGAGTATTAAAGAAAAGAATGGAAATTTGATCCAGGGTTAATTGCAGAGATAACCAGAGATGGCTATAAAAATACTATAACTATTTTTAATCTAGACAGCTATTTGTCTTTTAATATAAACTCAGTAATTGATATGCCTAAACATTCTGTCCAATATCAATGAATATTTTTCTGACTTATGATTTATTATTATTTTAATTGACAGATAAAATTCTATATGTTATATATGTCTTAAATTATATATACATGTGGAATGACTGAATCTAGCTAATAGAAATATGCACCTCACATACTTGTCATTTATGTGGTGAGAACACAAGTGTTTTAAATATGTTTGCCAAATTTACATTTAAAAAACAGAATTAAATTTAAAATGCCTATAATTCACAATGTGGTCATAAAAATTAAACAGATCAAACGGATCAAAGCCATTCAAATATATCCTTATTAACTGTTCTTGATATGGTAAAATGTAGCTTATATTGTTTCAGAATTTGATTTTTTAGATTTGGTCATAATTCTGCCATACAAAGAAAGCTGCATGGTTGAGAGAGATTTAAATTCCAAACTTGCAGTACAAAAACAACACTGCCACTTACCAGCCCTGCCACAACTTGCAAATCACTTAAGCTTTCTGAGCTCCATTATATTCATCTAGGAAGTAGGATCAATGCACAAAATATTTTCAGTGAATGCAGAGTAGGAGACGACAAAAAGAGCCATGCTCTAATTCCACTCCACATGAACACTTAAGATATTTCTCTCCAGAAATCACCTGTAGACAATAGAAAAATAAATTCATACCCACTTAGTTAACTGTGTGAGAATGTAAATTTAAAGCATTTTTGACTAGGGAAACTTTATCATAATAAAATGCTTTAATTTCCCTGAGCATGAAATATTTCTCCCAAGGAATGTATCTATTAATGGCATGCTATGATTAATTAATTGGTTCTGGGAACTATTATACCATATTAGTCATTTTCACATTAGTGTTCCCAAGAGTGGTGAATAAATAAGACAGTCACTGCACTTCTACATGTCCATTTTCTGCCAAGACGTTTTGCTGATGTGCAGTTTCTGTGCAGTTCCCCACAGTGTACTTCTCGGCTGACTTAGTTCAAGCTTTGTTAGTTTAATGCTTAGAAAAGCCTCATGTTCTTGCATAAAATCTTTTGCTCTCATTACTTTTTTGTGATATTATGGACAACAGTTTCCCTGGGGAGCATGGCAATTGATCCCAGCAGGATTATTTACGGTGACATGGTGGCACTGTTGCCAATGGGGGCATTGTCAAAGGGTAGGCTCCTTCGATGTCAATTTTAACCCAGCAGCAAATTCTGTAGTACTAAATAATTCTGTCTATTTTCTTTCTAGTCAGGTAACTGCTGTCAAATTAAAGAGGTGTTCAAAACTCACAGCACAGTTTTGCTTTTTCATTACTACATCTGCAATTTGATTGGTGTTATATATTTTCTTGCATGAATGAACATCAGTTAAAGGAGATGAACATTTATAGGAAATTTATTCAACTAGAGAGGGTTGCAATTTTTACATGTCAACCATCTGAATTCATATTGCAGTGATATTTTTGGAAAACAAGAACTTGTAGATTAAGTAAGTTTTAGTATTTCAAATATAATAAAATAATTTTCTTAAAATATTAAAGCAAAATCACTGATATATGCCTATTAAAATATTAAATTAAGTAAATATGGTATTACTACTAAAATAACTTACATTTCTGACACATCACTTACATTTTAATTCAGCCTTCCTAATAATCCAACTATATACCACATATTGTTATGATGAGGTAACTAATCCTCAGAGATATAGATAACCTTTTCAAATTAGTGTATATATTACGTTTATGATGGAAGTTTTTGACACTACATTTAACATTTTTTTTTCTATGCTACGTTGGTCCTTTCCCTTAAAAAGCTCTTGAAGAACATTGAAAGAAGGCAACGGCCTTCATCTGCATTTCAACCATCAAAGCAACCATCACCCTTGTTCACATACCTATCGTGAGACAAAAAGAAATACTTACATTAATTTCTAACATCATGTCACAGAGTTAATATTTTATTTGTGAACATTTTACATCCACTGTCAGCATTTTTCAAGAATACAATATATTGGTAACTAAAGTCACCATGTTGTACCATAGATCTCTTGAAATTTTATTCCTCCTATCTAACTGTAGTTTTCTATCCTTTGATGAACGTCTTTCAAATATCATTTCCAACCACTCCAACCTCTGGCAATTACCCTTCTGCTGTCTACTTATATAAGTTAAACTCTTTTAGATTCCACATATGAGAGAGTTTATGTGGTACTTGTCTTCCTGTGGCTGGATTTTTGACTTAACGTAATGTCTTCCAAGTTCACACTTGTCACAAATGCCAGAATTTCCTTCTTTTCTGTGGTTGAATAGTATTCCATTGTGTATATATGTCATGTTTTCTTTATCCATTAACCTGTTCATGGACACAGGTTGACTCCAGATCTTGGCTACTGTGAATAGTGCTACACTAAACATGGGAGTGTGGATATCTCTTCAATACACTGGTTTTGTACCATATATATATATATATATATATACTCAGTAGTGAGATTGCTGGATCATATGATAGTTCAATTTTAAATTTGTGAGAAAACTTTATACTGTTTCCACAAAGGCGGGACTAATTTACATTCCTACCAGCAGTGTGCTGGTTCCTTTTTCTCCATACCCTAACCAACAATTTTTTTGCATTTTTTATAATAACCATTCTAACAGATATGAAGTGATAGCTCATTGTGGCTTTAATATGAATTTCCATGATGATGTTGAGCATTTTTTTCCATAGCCTTGTTGGCCATTTATATTTTCTTTTGAGAAATGTCTATCCAGATATTTTGCTTTCGTTTTAATTAGGTTGTTTGTTTTCCTTATGTATTTTAGATATTAATCATCACAGAAGTAATAACAATGTAAGGTAATGCATATGTTAATTAGCTAGATTCAGTCACCACACAATATATATATATATTTCAAAAATATCATGTACAAAATAAATACCTGCAAATTTATCTTTCAATTACAGTATTAAAATGAAATATTATCATAATGGATATCAAAATATATGAAGTGAATTATGTGACCCCCAACATCTCTTTTACATTTTCAGTTAGTTATGGATGAAGTTAGTGTCAAGGCTGATGTTTCTAGTTCCCTACCATTGTATGCTTAATACACTCCGGTTTCTTACTCATCCTTTTAATAAGCAGTTATAAAAAGTAAAACAAACAAACAAAAAAAACTTTTACTGTAATATGATCATCTCTCAAAATTATTGATTATTTGAAGGAGTGTCTCTATGTGTAGAGTACAATATTTAATTATTTTCTCATAATTCTTCATTTCGTGCTCACTGATTCAGCTAAGCCACATGAATCTACACTTTCTTTTCTAGTTTACATTTCATAATGCCCATATTTTACCTGTGAAAAATATCGACAATATTTGCTCATAAACTTTTGTAAAATGAAATTCAGATTATGATTTTCTATCAATAAAATTTAGAAGCTTTTTTAAACCAGAGTATTCAGATTTTTACAAACAACAGATGCAGAATATTTTAAATGTTGGTAAAATATAAATAATATTAATGTTTATTCTGTTTCAGGTTATTAGGCAATATTTGCTAGTTGATAAACTGACTTTTAATTTACTAATTAGAAATAAATTGAATCTCAGAGATCAATGTACTCTCCCCTTCTTGGATGAGATTAACATTGATAGCCTAATAAATGTTATCGCATATATAGGCACACACAACACAACTAAAACCTCACCAAAATGACTGTTTTCCACCTTCTGTGATTGACCTTGTTTATAAACTTCATATCTATAGCAATTAGAAAACTTTTTTTCTAATGTTTCCTTTATTGCTTTATTTCTCTGGTTTTGACTTGGGAGACAATATTCAACAGGGTTATAGTTTTCCTAAAATTAAGATAAAAATAATTGTAAGTTAAAGGAAAATGCAAAAAAAAAATGACAACATTAGGATCAATTTGGTTCTTAAAGAAGGGTTTGATGTAATGGAAAATTAAGCTGAAGTATGCTCAGTAATTCAATATAGTCTCAATTCTTAAATAAAATAATAAAACAATATCAACTTAGAGAAATAAAAAAATTATAAGTTGTAAAAAGAAATTTTAAAACAAAGTTCCAATATTTAACTATTCCTGAGAATTCAATATGAGAAGTTCCAAAGATAATTGAAATATTAATTTATGAAAATTCAGCTATCTGTAAATATGTCTTGGTATAAAGTGCTGAGATTTTAATAGTACTGTCTACAGGATAATTAGTTATTAGCAAATTAATTCCTTGCTAGTATTAATTATCATGTTGCAAGTAAATACTCTTGATAGGCCCTGTGGATCTGCTAAGTTTAAGATATTGTTCTTGCACCGAAGGACAGCTAATAAACCTAAGTATAGGTAAAGTTGAATTACTTTTAAATATGACATGGATTTTTTATTCCACATTATTCCTGACCATTAAAATAGAAACTATCCTAATGCTAAATGACGAGTTAATGGGTGCAGCACACCAACATGGCACATGTATACATATGTAACAAACCTGCACATTGTGCACATGTACCCTAAAACTTAAAGTATAATAATAATAAAATAAAAAATAAAAAATGAAAATAAATAAAATAGAAACTAAAGTCTAATCAATTTGGTTAAAAATTTATTTGCTGGTGTGTCCTAAGACATCTACAACTATCTGATATTTGACACACTTGACAAAAACAAGTAATGGGGACAGGATTTCCTATCCAATAAATGAAGCTGAGATAATTGGTTAGCCACGTTCAGAAAATTGAAATTGGACACTTTCCTTACACCATATACAAAAATTAACTCAAGATGGATTAAAGACTTAAATGTAAAACTCAAAACTACAGAACTTCTGGAAGACAATGTTTTCCAAACATTGGTTTATATTCAAAATGAGATGTTTCTGTGGCATTCCTTTATCTGATGAAATTTTCTCACCCTGCAAATTATATTTGTTAGTTGTTTACTGAGTAGATAAATCTAATAGCAAATAATGAGAAAACATTATTACCCCTTAAGTTGGTTAGGATTTTGGGGAGATGTAAACAAAATGGAGGGCAAATTTATAAAATTTTAAACAAACTTTCTAAATGCCTAAATACTAAAAGATAGTGTGTGTATAAATCACAATGTACCTGTTACCATATGACTTAGGACCAATCTAAACTGGGTCCTTACCAAAAGGAGCGAACTAATTAGTTTTGTAAAAGAAGAAAATGTATGGTTGGGCGTGGTGGCTCATACCTGTAATCCCAGCTACTCAGGAGGCTGAGGCAGGAGAATCTCTTGAACCCGGGAGGTGGAGGTTGCAGTGAGCCGAGGTCATGCCATTGCACTCCAGCCTGGGAGACAGGGCAAGACTCCGTCTAAAAAAAAAAAAGAGAAAAAAATATGAAAATGACCCAAAAAGGAACAATTTCAAGAAAAGGTTGAAAATGAATTAAAAGTATACTAAGAATACTTAGAAATCCTGAGGTTCTTTATCATCCTACTCCTAGATACCAATTTACTGACCATTCAAATTACATTTCATTCCATTTAATTTATGTGAATTCTCAGAGTTGAAGATTATGCTTTACTTATATTAAAAGGGATACATATGTAAGTTATGTAACACTCCACCTAACATGTTAGTAAATCTTAGTTTAAAACTTTTATTGTAGTAGTCACAGTAATGTTCTCACACTGCAATTCCCTTCATTTTGAAACATGAATACAACCCTTCTAATGACTTTTTTGTTAGTTATATCAAGCCACCTCTTCTAATTATTCTGTTTGTTTCTGAGAAATAACTTGTCTCTAATTGCGTTTAGCCGGTTCTTCACAAGTGATTGAAAGTTTGAAACACCTGATAAATAGTAGCCTTTGGATTACACAAAATGTTTTCTATGGTTATATGCATGCAATTAATTAGAGTTGAAGGAATATATCATTACCGTGATGTCTGAAACAAACCAATCTAAAATAATGTTAATTATTTATCTGCAGGAGGAAACATGCCTAAGGTGGGATAGTAAAACCTATTTTTAATCATTTTATCAAATAAGACAACCAATAACCTTGTTTTGCTGCAAATAATTTGCTGTGCCTTCCTGAGTTATCTACAGCCAAATATATTTTGTTCCAATTTTACTGGCTTGAAAAATATAACTGGTAAACTGCATGGGCTGTTTTTTAATGTTCTCTTTTACCCTGCTTGAATTTGTTTTTTTTTTTTTAATTTTTTTTTTTACTTTTTATTTTTTTTAACATGCCTTTCTTTTTTATTTTTTTATTTTATTTTATTTTATTATTATTATACTTTAAGTTTTAGGGTACATGTGCACAATGTGCAGGTTAGTTACATATGTATACATGTGCCATGCTGGTGTGCTGCACCCATTAACTCGTCATTTAGCATTAGGTATATCTCCTAATGCTATCCCTCCCCTCTCTCCCCACCCCACAACAGTCCCCAGAGTGTGATGTTTCCCTTCCTGTGTCCATGTGTTGTCATTGTTCAATTCCCATCTATGAGTGAGAACATGCGGTGTTTGTTTTTTTGTCCTTGCGATAGTTTACTGAGAATGATGATTTCCGATTTCATCCATGTCCCTACAAAGGACATGAACTCATCATTTTTTATGGCTGCATAGTATTCCATGGTGTATATGTGCCACATTTTCTTAATCCAGTCTATCATTGTTGGACATTTGGGTTGGTTCCAAGTCTTTGCTATTGTGAATAGTGCCGCAATAAATATACGTGTGCATGTGTCTTAATAGCACCATGATTTATAGTCATTTGGGTATATACCCAGTGATGGGATGGCTGGGTCAAATGGTATTTCTAGTTCTAGATCCCTGAGGAATCGCCACACTGACTTCCACAATGGTTGAACTAGTTTACAGTCCCACCAACAGTGTAAAAGTGTTCCTATTTCTCCACATCCTCTCCAGCGCCTGTTGTTTGCTGACTTTTTAATGGTTGCCATTCTAACTGGCGTGAGATGGTATCTCATTATGGTTTCGATTTGCATTTCTTTGATGGCCAGTGATGGTGAGCATTTTTCCATGTGTTTTTTGGCTGCATAAATGTCTTCTTTTGAGAAGTGTCTGTTCATGTCCTTTGCCCACTTTTTGATGGGGTTGTTTGTTTTTTTCTTGTAAATTTGTTTGAGTTCATTGTAGATTCTGGATATTAGCCCTTTGTCATATGAGTATGTTGCGAAAATTTTCTCCCATTTTGTAGGTTGCCTGTTCACTCTGATGGTAGTTTCTTTTGCTGTGCAGAAGCTCTTTAGTTTAATTAGATCCCATTTGTCAATTTTGTCTTTTGTTGCCATTGCTTTTGGTGTTTTAGACATGAAGTCCTTGCCCATGCCTATGTCCTGAATGGTAATGCCTAGGTTTTCTTCTAGGGTTTTTATGGTTTTAGGTCTAACGTTTAAGTATTTAATCCATCTTGAATTAGTTTTTGTATAAGGTGTAAGGAAGGGATCCAGTTTCAGCTTTCTACATATGGCTAGCCAGTTTTCCCAGCACCATTTATTAAATAGGGAATCCTTTCCCCATTCCTTGTTTTTCTCAGGTTTGTCAAAGATCAGATATTTGTAGATATGCGGCATTATTTCTGAGGGCTCTGTTCTGTTCCATTGATCTATATCTCTGTTTTGGTACCAGTACCATGCTGTTTTGGTTACTGTAGCCTTGTAGTGTAGTTTGAAGTCAGGTAGCGTGATGCCTCCAGCTTTGTTCTTTTGGCTTAGGATTGACTTGGCGATGCAGGCTCTTTTTTGGTTCCATATGAACTTTAAAGTAGTTTTTTCCAATTCTGTGAAGAAAGTCATTGGTAGCTTGATGGGTATGGCATTGAATCTATAAATTACCTTGGGCAGTATGGCCATTTTCACGATATTGATTCTTCCTACCCGTGAGCATGGAATGTTTTTCCGTTTGTTAGTATCCTCTTTTATTTCACTGAGCAGTGGTTTGTAGTTCTCCTTGAAGAGGTCCTTCACGTCCCTTGTAAGTTCGATTCCTAGGTATTTTATAACATGTAGAAAAATTAACTACTAAACAAGAGGTCGTGGAAGGAGAGATCAAAAAGTAAAAGAGATAAAATTTTAGAAATAGAATATGAGCGAATATATATGGGTTATAAAAGCATATCTTAAAGGTGAAACTTAAAATAGCAAAGCAGACAATATTAGAATTATTGTGGTGTCAAGGAAGATTTTCTTTTAATTACAAAAAGTTACATAGAAAAGTTTCTTTTAATTGCAAAAATCTTCATAGAAAGGTTATATAGGAAATAAAATTATATAAAAGTGGCACAGATCATATGTAGTCTTCTTAAATATGCAATGTAAATAGACAATTGTAGGACTGAATACATAGTTTCTTGAGGCAATTGTTATGTGTAAGACGTCCAGTTTATAAGAAAATATGGGTATACATGTGGAAGGCAAGGAAAAATGTCAATCTGCAGTATGTAATCTTCAAGAAAGGACTCTACCTGAGTCAATCTGTCACTGCCTCCAAGCCTCCAACTTCTAATTGGGGTATCCTCCAGCAGAACACAGAGACCTTCTTCATGAATCTGGACCAGGATTCAAGAAATTGAATGAGAGAGTTCTAGAGGAGATGATAGGCTTGTGGGCCATGTTGCTACCATACAAACAAGTGAGCCCTCAGATAAATTATGACAACCATCGTGTGTGAGTTGTAACAACCCCTTGTGCTACACATGCCTTCCAGCACAAACAGAAGACAGCTCTGCTTTCCTTGCTGTGTTAGTCTGTTTTCATGATGCTAATAAAGACTTACCTGAGAGTGGGTAATTTATAAAGGAAAGAGGTTTAACGGACTCACAGTTCCACATGGCTAGGGAGGCCTCACAATTGTGGCAGAAGGCAAAGGAGAAGCAAAGGCAAGTCTTATATGGCAGCAGGCAGGAGAGAGCATGTGCAGGGAACCCCCCTGTATAAAACCATCACATCTCCAGCCAGGCAAGGTGGGTGACTCAGGCCTGTAATCCCAGCACTTTGGGAGGCCGAGGCAGGCAGATCACCAGGTCAGGAGATCGAGAGCAGTCTGGCTAAGATGGTGAAACCCCATTTCTACTAAAAATACAAAAAATTAGCCAGGTGTGGTGGCGGGCACCTGTAGTCCCAGCTACTCTACTTGGGAGGCTGAGGCAGGAGAATGGCGTGAACCTGGGAGGCAGAGCTTTCAGTGAGCTGAGATCATGCCACTGCACTCCAGCCTGGGTGACAGAGTCTCAAAAGAAAGAAAGAAAAACATCAGATCTCATGAGACTTAAACACTATCATGAGAATAACATGGGAAAGAACTACCCCCATGATTCAATTACCTCTTACCGGTCGCTCCCACAACACATGGGAATTATGAGAGCTACAGTTCAAGATGAGATTTGAGTGGGGACACAGCAAAACCATATCACTTGCTGTACAGTTCTTACAGAAAATGTCTCTTGTGTCTTGTCTCCCATACTAACATGGAACTATGCAAGGAAGAAAAATCTGAGAGGTGTTATTATTTAATCTGACTTAATACAAATCTACTCCTAAAATGATTTTAAATATTGCACAAAGCAAACATCAGAATATATTATTTTTTTCTTAACTGCAATGACCTTCACTTCCACTCTGTTTTAGCATTCTACAACCATGAAATTAGTTTATACTCATAATCATTTTAAAGTGTCTTTCTTGTGAAAACACAAACTGCAGTATGCCTTTGTGTCTTCCAGCTAACATAATACTCATATCTTCATTGCACCTACTATTTTTTTATTTCCCTGTATAGCTTTAATTTTTGTAGAGTGTCTTTTTGAAATAATTTTTTTACTAAGCCTGTTTCTAGATTCAAAATATAATAATGCATGTCAGAGCAAGATGATAAATATATGTACGTATGTATGCAAATGAATAGATATAGATATATGTATGTATTAGGGTTGATGTGCTATGTGTGAATTCCGGAGTTACTCTCTTTGTAGAGTCCTGCTGCTGTCCTCCAGGATGTTCTCTTCAAGTGGACTTACATATTACACTACAATAAGCACAGTTTGGGGTTGCCGTTTGCCGTGATTAAAAAGACATAAAATTAGTTACTTGATATCTAATTGAACTTTCATTAACTTTAGTAACATCTTTTTGGAAGAATGAAACTATCTTTTTTCAGTCTTCACTTCCAGCCAGACCACTTTGCCTGCTAGAAAGAATAGCTCAGTTCAAACCATACACTGAAAGAGAGACAATGTAAAGAAAAAGTGGAGGGGTGAAAAGATGAAATAACAGTTGTCTATAGAGAATGCAGTAATTTAAAAAAATGTCTAGAGAAAATTTAATCCACTCAAAGAAATTAAAGTTCATATTCTTTGAAAATTAGACTGCTGTCTTGTCTATTCGAAAGTAAGTGCTCTTTCAAAGTGAAATATTTTAACAGTCAATGTTAATTATTGTTAAAGCTGCCACTACAAATATTCATAGAACACTGTAAGTTCATAAAGACCACTGGGGCTGCTCTGAATCAGCACGTTCCTGAGGAAAGAAAAAAATAACATAATAAAATAAAATAAAATAAAATAAAATAAAATAAAATAAAATAAAATAAAAATAACATAATTTATTTTCGAAACTAATCAGTTTTTTTAAAAAAACATATTGTTTGCTTAAGTTTCTTTACAGTCTGCTATATTTAGGACTTTTCTTAAAACTGTGTTTATTGTTCTGAAAATAAATGAAAGGTGTTGACATCTGGCATTTCTCTAACCATGCCTGCTGTCGGATCCTAACAGGTATAATAAATGACTTGGAAGCGCTTGTCAGTTTTATTTAAACTTGCTAGATTCAACATCATGTCAAAATTTCAGATTGTCACTAAGCCATATGCAAAACTGAAAAAATTATGCAGAATGTTTCAATGTTAGATTTTGTAAATTATAATACAAAACTTACTACACTTAAAAAATAATTCTTTAATTGCTTATGATAAATGAGGGAGTACTTAGAAAAATAATGTTATCACTACTAGGAAGGATAGCTTTGCTAAAAATAAGACATGCAATGTAACATGTTTATTGGATGTATTCATTCTCAGACTACCACCTTAGGAAAATGTAATAATTTATCTAAACTTTTCAGAATATTATCTTTAACAAAGTGGAACAATATATACTAAAGCATTATTAAATTTGGTACATACAGATCTAATTACATAGTTTATGCAAAGACTATTGATTATTCTTGTAATGCCCTACTGGAGAAACAGATCTTACTGGCATTTAGCAAACTCAATAATTGTTTTTTATCAATGATTTTGATAAAGGTGTACATGGAGGCTATTAAAAAAGGCGATAAGTAATAGTAATAGAGCTGAACACGATTAGAAATAATTAATATTCATGATATCTCAAGTGGATGATTAAAGGAAAAAGTGACTTTTGTAAAAAAGTGGTTACTATAAATTCTGAAGTTAGTGTATATATATGTGTATATATATATACTTTATTTAATGTATACATATATGCTGAATTAAGTATACATACCAATCAATGTGTTTATATAAGTGTGTATACAGGATTGATACACATGTATACAATTAAATGTAGGCTAGATACCAAAAATGGAGAGGAAACACTTGAGCAGAAATAGTTGGAAACATGAGGCCAAACACTTGACCAAAATTGCAATAGATGTTTAGCCTGAACATATGTAATAATGGGAATCAGAAAATTGGAGCATATCCACAGAGAAAACTAACAAGTATTCCAGCTTTGAGAGAAAGGGTAAACAAGGGTAAAGTTCAATTACATTCACATGATGTGTCCTATTTCCACAATGTTAAATTTATGATCTGAGTTAATTCATTTCAATGGGTCACAGAGTAAAATATACAAAATAATGTATCCCAATATCTTGGAGGAGCATGAGAAAATGAAGGCTATATTTAGCTTCCTAATTAGACATAAATGATAGTGATTAAGTGAAGATTGCTTGATTCCAGAAACTACAACCAATATTTTCCTTATCAGTAGTTTCACACAATTTTAAATCACCAAGTTTCTATCATAGTTTGAAAATAGTGGTTTGAACACACAATATGGTTCAGAGTTGTGATTCTCAAATGATTATTTCTATATTCATCCATTAGTAAAGTGGAATTCTGGTGGAACACTGGGCTGAAAAATAAACATATTGGGTCATTCTGTATTCAGATATTTACTCAAAAAACATGAAGAAAATATGTAATAAAATGTTAGGATATGATAACCATGCTGAAATGATAGTTTCTTATTTCCAAACAGTCTTGTATATAAAGCAAACATTTCATAGATATTTAAGATAAAGTACATTCAATTTTTTTTTTTAGTCTCAGGGCTGTTCTAGACTCATTATAGAGAATGAAGACATATATAATTACTCTCCTTAGCCTTTTATGAATACTCCAGCAGAAAGGTTTTAGAAGTGTTTATTTATGGCCTTGTATGGAACTAACTCTCTCATCATAAAATATAAATATAAATGTTTAAGATTATAATCTTTAAAATTGCTAGTAAAATAAAATTCAGAATCACACCTTATATAAAAATAAAATCTTCCCCTGGCTTATTTGTTACACTACTTCTCAACTTTGAATAAGCCTATTAAGTGCAGTGTCTGATATTCAGAGGCAGAATTAAAATATGTTCACCTATTTCCTTCACTGTGTCATATGTGTGTGTGTGTGTGTGTATGTGTGTGTGTGGGCATTTTATTTATTTTTTTACAATCCATTCTAGTGTCTTCAGTATCTTCCGTGTGTTTTTCTCTCTCAGTGCCTCTGTACAATCTTGACGGTGACAGGGTCAATGCCATTTATTCAGGCTCAGTAAATAATCAGAGAATGAATAAATGAAAGTTCCCATGAAATGTAGAGTCGAAGCATAACGTTGTTCAACATCTCCTAGCCATACGTACATGCCTATTTAGCTAATAATTTTTTCCTATGTAATTTTATTCTAATTATTACCAGGATATTAAAATCATGGGGCCAGTTTGGAAAGTAATTTGAATGTGTTTGATCTCCCCCAAGTGATGTAAATTTTGCAGTATTGGCAGGCTTCATAAAAAGATTTTTACCCTCATGCCCTTATTCAGATGGCATAAATAAATTACATCGATAAAGCATTTTATTAACTCTGCCGACAATGACACAGTAGTCGTTTGTTTTGTCAATAAATTGCTGATTTTTATTGGCCATGTCATTTTTTAAACAGATCATAAAATGCAGCTACATACAGAACTAAGGCAGAAAGAGAAGGCTTTTACTAACAGTATTTTTTAAAAAATGAAAAAGGTGAAAATGTGACTAATACAGTAAGAACTTAGTCAAGATGGCCAAGCGCTGTGGATCAGGCCTGTAATCACAGCACTTTGGGAGGCCAAGGTGGGCGGATCATGAGGTCAGGAGATCGAGACCATCCTGGCTAACACCGTGAAACCCTGTCTCTACTAAAAATACAAAAAATTAGCCAGACATGGTGGCGGGCGCCTGTAGTCCCAGCTACTGGGGAGGCTGAGGCAGGAGAATGTTGTGAACCCAGGAGGTGGAGCTTGCAGTGAGCCGAGATAGCGCCACTGCACTCCAGCCTGGGCGACAGAGTGAGACTCCATCTCAAAAAAAAAAAAAAAAAAAAAAAAAGAATATAGTCAAGACAGCAAAAACACCATAATTAGTATAAAACAAAATAAACCATACACTTTTACTGTTTGGATGATATTCTGCCTATATTTATATGTATCATATATTATTATAAAAATGATTTACTTTGAGACTAACACTCAGCTCAATGTAATATTTTGAAATAGTCCATTATTTGTAAATGTCTATATACATTGTGATCTTTTATTATATCTTCCACAATCAAAGAGGTTTCATTTCAGCCACTACTTTATTTATTTGAGTTTGGGGGAATGAGTTAATCTTTATAATTCTCAGGTTTTTTCATGGAAAAAGATAGTGCATATGATGAAATAATTAATATTTTCTCCATTAATCTTATCACAGTTGTCCACTTTACTATTCTTTTA
The DNA here is from genome assembly GCF_029281585.2 of Gorilla gorilla gorilla. NCBI lineage: Eukaryota > Metazoa > Chordata > Mammalia > Primates > Hominidae > Gorilla > Gorilla gorilla. The sequence continues at coordinate 67,276,934 of NC_073224.2, read as the reverse complement.
GAAAAACTCAGTGTTTGCCCTTGATGATCCTCACATCTTTGCTTTATATTTCATTACTTTCTGCTTAGAAATTTTAATCTCTCGACCTATTTTTGTGGGCATTGGGTGTATCTTGTGATTTATTTTTTAAGTATTGAAGATTGATATTCAATTATTTTAATTTTTATAGCCTTCTTTTTTAATACAAGCATTTACTGCTACAAATTCCCCTTTAGCATGATTGCTGTATCTGTAAACTTTTATACCTGTAGTGGTTCCATTAGCGGCTCTACTAATTCTAACTGCAGTTTTATTTCTACTATGATTCCTTCTTTCACTCATCAATTATTTTATGTGTGTTTTCAATTGCCAAATATATGGGCTACAATTTTTTAGCATTAATTCATTATTTAATTGAATTAAATTCAGATAAATAGCACAATAGACATTATTTGAACATTTTGGAGTGTAGTCTATTAATGATAGGAAACACTTTTGTAGCACTTAGATGTCTGGAGCTGTTACAAAAGTCTTACATATATTAAGTCACTTAATCATCATAAGAATTATAGAGACACAGTCCCCGCCTCTATGTCACATTTAACAGTACAGGTTGCCAGTACTGAGATGAAATTGTGGGGGTGACTGGTTTTAAAATAACATACAACAGTTCCAAGACTTTATTGTAGTAATGTCTGTCCCTCAGACTTCTGTTTTTTTTCTTTTTAAACAAAACAAAACAACAAAACAAAACAAAACTCTACGGATTCTTCTTGCATAATGATGAAACAGAAATATAGCAAAAAAAAAAATACAGCTATCTCAGGCTGAGAAAATATCCGTCTTGACTATGCTAATTTTCTCCTTCGCTAAGAATGGGAAAGAGTACCATAAATCAAAATCAGCCTCATCTCATGCGGAAGAGAATGTGCTCCAGTGAAACTGATGTGTAACTGAAAACTTTGTTGTTAAGAAAGCAGCCCAAGCAATAATAAACCTTGACAAAAACCAAAAAATAAAAGTAAAACAATTTAAAAACTTAATACCAATACTCACATCTACTTTAATGTTCATTTACTATGTCAAATACTATTTCTTCCTACCCCGAAACCCTGGCTGCTGCCTCCTATTGGCTTAACTAACCCAAAGGTTTAGGAGAAAATTATATTCCAATAAACTTCATAGTCAAAAAATAAAAAATACCTCAAAGGAAACAACACTCTTCTAATTTCAGTGAGAGTTTGAACTAGAAATATCACTTTGGGCAGTTAAATAAAATTTCTTAACTTCTTAATTTTTTCTGTTTTATTATGCTAATTTTAAAAATTAAAAAGATTTCTATTATATATGATATTCATGTATTAAAGTGGATAAATTTATTAAAATATACTCTAATACTAAATATAATAATTCAACTTGAAATATAGTCTAATTTGGTTAAAATAAAATGTGTAAAATAAGATTTTTAAGATAAATTAATTTAAATGAAAATCAATCAAAACACATAATTATGTATTATATATAAAACAGCCTATATATAATAAATAAGTAAATTATATATATATCCTAAGCAATTATATATATAGTGTGTGTATATATATATATAAATCCTAAGCAAGTATTATCCTAAGAGAGTATTACAAATATTAGATATAGTCCTCCTGAGAATTATTCTTTAGGAGAGTTTTTGCAGTTATGAAATACTCTCTTTTACTTCTAAAATTTGCTAATTCCAATATGAAGATTATAATATAATTCATTAAAGCATTTTGTATGAAAAATATTGTTTTAATCACTCCATATGATTTTTTTTTTTTTGAGACGGAGTCTTGCTGTGTTGCCCAGGCTGGAGTGCAGTGGTGCAATCTTGGCTCACTGCGAGCCCCGCCTCCCAGTTCACGCCATTCTCCTGCCTCAGCCTCCCGAGTAGCTGGGACTACAGGCCTCCATATGACTATTTTATAAAAGAATAATTAGTTCTATGAGAAATATTGGAAGCATTCCCTTTGAAAACCAGCACAAGACAAGGATGCCCTCTCTCACCACTCCTATTCAACATAGTGTTGGAAATTCTGGCCAGAGCCATTGGGCAAGAGAAAGAAATAAAGGGTATTCTAATAGAAAGAGAGGAAGTCAAATTGTCTCTGTTTGCAGATGACATGATTGTATATTTAGAAAACCCCATGTTCTCAGCCCAGAAACTCCTTATGCTGATAAATAACTTCAGCAAAGTCTCAGGATACAAAATCAATGTGCAAAAATCACAGGCATTCCTATACACCAATAATAGATAAACAGAGAGCAAAATCATGGGTGAACTCCCATTCACAATTGCTTCAAAGAAAATAAAATACCTCAGAATACTACTTACAAGGGACGTGAAAGATCTCTTCAAGGAGAACTACAAACCACTGCTCAAGGAAATAAGAGAGGACACAAAAAAATGGAAAAGCATTCCGTACTCATGGATAGGAAGAAGCAATATCTCGAAAATGGCCATATTACCCAAAGTGATTTGAAGATTCAATGCTATTCCCATCAAGCTACCATTGACTTCCTTCACAGAACTAGAAAAAAAAAAAAACTTTAAATTTTATATGGAACCAAACAAGAGCCCATATAGCCAGGAAAATCTTAAGCAAAAGGAACAAAGCTGGAGGCATCACACTACCTGACTTCAAACTGTACTACATGGCTACAGTAACCAAAACTAACCAAAACAGCATGTTACTGGTACCAAAACAGTTAGAAAGACCAATGGAATAGAACAGAGACCTCGGAAATAACACCACACATCTTCACCCATGTGATCTTCAACAAACCTGACAAAAACAAGCAATGGGGAAAGGATTACCTACTTAATAAATGGTGCTGGGAAAACTGGCTAGCCATATGGAGAAAACAGAAACTTGACCCCTTCCTTACACCTTATACAAAAATTAACTCAAGATGGATTAAAGACTTAAATGTAAAACCTAAAGCTATAAAAAGCCTAGAAGACAATCTAGGCAATACCAGTCAGAACATAGGCATGGGCAGATTCTTCAGGACTAAACACCAAAAGCAATGGCAACAAAAGCCAAAATTGACAAATGGGATCTAATTAAACTAAAGAGCTTCTGCTCGGCAAAGGAAAATATCATCAGAATGAACAGTCAACCTACAGAATTGGAGAGAATTTTTGCAATCTATCCATCTGAAAAAGGTATAATATCTAGAATCTACAAGGAACTTAAACAAATTTACAAGAAAAAACCCCATCAAAAAGTGGGCAAAAGATATGAACAGACACTCCTCAAAAGGAGACATTTATGTGGCCAAATAACATATGAAATAATGCTCATCATCACTGATCATTAGAGAAATGCAAATCAAAACCACAGTGAGATACCATCTCACTCCAGTTAGAATGGCAATCATTAAAATGTCTGGAAAGAACAGATTTTGGCCAAGATGCGGAGAAATAGGAACGCTTTTACACCCTGGGTGGGGGGGTAAATTAGTTCAACCATTGTGGAAGACAGTATGGCGATTCCTCAAGGATCTAGAACCAGAAATACCATTTGACCTAGCAATCTCATTACTGGGTATATACCCAAAGATTATAAATCATTCTACTATAAAGGCACATGCATATGTATGTTTATTGCAGCACTATTTACAATAGCAAAGACTTGGAACCAACCCAAATGCCCATCAATGATAGACTGGAGAAAGCAAATGTGGCACAAATACACCATGGAACAATATGCAGCCATAAAAAAAGAATGAGTTCATGTCATTGCAGGGACATGGATGAAACTGGAAACCATCATCCTCAGCAAACTGCCAGAGGAACAGAAAATCAAACACCCCATGTCACTCATAAATGGGCGTTGAACAATGAGAACACATGGACACAGGGAGGGGATGATCACACACCAGGGCTTGTTGGGGGGTTGGGGCAAAGGGGAGGAGAGCATTAGGAAAAATACCTAATGCATGTGGAGCTTAAAACCTAGATGTTGGGTTCATAGGTGCAGCAAACCACCATGCCACATGTGTACTTATGTAACAAACCTGTATGTTCAGCACATGTATACCAGAACTTAAAGTAAAATAAAATAATAATAATAATAAACTCTTAGTCTGTAGAAGAGTGGACCTCTAACCTAACTCGACCAAAAACCCCTCTCATGTTTGTTTTCTCTAATAAATCTGTCTTAACTGTCAAAAAAGAAAGAAAGAAAGAAACAGATAGTTTGATATTTCAAGTAGCTGTCCCAAGATCATGCAGCTGGTGAGATGGGAAGCTAAAATCTGACCCTGTGCCTCTGGTTTATGACCAATATGTTTTAATCCTAATATTGTTATAATGAAAGCCAACCAACAAGAAAACAATCATGTGACTTTCATATAACCATCATAGTATTCATTTAAGTCATGATTATATTAGGAATAATATAAAAAAAATGCATATAAATGTATAAAAGGTACATCATCTTGTTTAAATGGTTAGCTCCTTAAGGGAGATAAGTACATTTATATTGTGCTTAGTATCATTTTTTGTTTAATAAATTTGTGTTAATGATGAATGCTGTCTTATTATCACATTGATCCACACAGCGATTTTCCATTAGGTTACAGTCATTTTATGTAAAATTTAAAATAAAAGTATTAAACTAAAGTGGTTTCATGAAATGTCTAGTACTTAGTAGATTTTGGCCACAGAGACCAAATAACATCGTATTATTTTGTTCAATTCGTTACACATTCTATTGACTCCAGTATAACTTAATTATAATTTAGCAGAAAAATATTACTTCAGGCCTGGTCTACAATGGCTATATATAAATGTTTAATATCATTCAGTCCCACTTAGATAAGGCACATTTCTTTATTTTTCTCTATGATTATAAACCAAATGTTAAATTTATTTTCCAGATGTGACAACTTTGATTCCAACCATGTGTTTTATATTACACCTACTACCTTGCTTCCTCCTCCTCAGAGGTTACTCATCAAAATTGATTAATCTTTTCTGAAATGATTTGATACAAATTTCCTTTATCTCATTTGAATGTACTGTATGGAGATATCATCTAAACAGGTTATTTTTTAATATATAAAATGACTTTTAAAAGATTCAGTGTGTTTTATTATTGCATTAAAATTATACAGATGATTTAGTGTATTCCCACTATTGCATTTTCTATGTGAAATTTGTTTTATAATTTTATGTAAATAAATGTACTTCAATGTGAAACTGATGTGAAGCTTCAAAATCATAGATCTAGGGAGGGTGTAGAAAGTTGTAGTCTTTCTAGTTTTTTTCTCAAGACTTAACCAAAATATCTCTTTACAGGATATTTTCCTTTGAATAAGCAATGTCATTGTTAGCAATATTCATTTTTAATTTGCTAAAAATGCAAAAATAAAATGCCAATTATCAATGGCCTGTGCTAAACCAATATGTTAAGAGCACCACTAGTTTATGAGGGTCATCTCCATTTTTCTATCTCAACCCCATCCACCTTATGTAAGCCATCATAAACTGCTCCTTTCCTGTATGTATCCCCTCTGTTTGTTTACCTCATTTCTCACCAATCCTGCAGTTTATATTAATCCTATTTCTTTATGTCCAGACTATTAAAATAGCTGAGGTTTCACTGCATCTAATGTTCTCCTCTACCATCCACCCTGAACTGAACAACAAATCTCTTTTTCCCCTAAGACCACAACTTTTAGCCTTTCTTCTCAAAATTTTCAATGGATTCTTAGTGCCAAGGAAGATGTTAAGTACCTCAGTCTTGAATTCCAGATGCTAAAAAAATAGTGTCTTCCTAGCCTTACCTTCCATTATTTTCCTACATTGGAAACATTGAAACTGCACAGCTTTATACATTATATTTTGATTGTGTTTTTCACCACTATTCTTTTATCACACCATTACCCTTAAATGTGAAACTGCTTTATTTCCAGTTTTCCCTCTCTAAATTCTACTCTTCAAGCTCTAGCTAGCTTAAATCTTGCTTATTTCAAAATGTCATTTTTAAGCACTCCAGGCAAAAGTGTTATTGTTTCTACTCTAAATGTCTATGTAATTCAACATCTGTCTATACTTATGGATGTATTATTTACTACTCCATACAACTGTAAAAAGCATTGCATATTTTTAATTTCTAGATTTATTTTTAAGAACTTATTCTTGTCACCCTGGTTCTTAGAAGGGTGATTTGCTGACATTGAATATCTATTTGATGAATGGAGATGCCATTTCCCTAACAAGAAAAGTGGAAAAAGATGGAAAATTATTCAAAAGACAGAGTTAATGATTCTACAAATGATTTCCTCCTACATAAAGTCTTTGTGCTTATGTCAAGTATTTCTTCATTGATATTATGGTTGAACATTTATTGAGCATAGAAAATAGGTTTTGCACAGCACACAACCCAATAGATATCACAGTTTCTGTTCAATGAGCTTGAAATATTCCTAATATGAATAAGGCCCAAAAGGATATGAATGGCACATGTCAAAATGATATTCCTTTTGTCATCCCCTTCATCTCCATTTCTTATATGTTTTCTTGAGTTTTGACCCTCTTTTTTCATGACTGGATGATTACAACCGCTTCCATACAGGTTTTCTTTCCAATACCATTATCCCCCATGCTTATCTTTCTCAAGTGTTAAGTATATAGAATATTTTCATTCAGATTCTTCCCTTAATAAAAAACATTGAATAATTTCCACATTTTACTACATAATGTAAATGGTAATAGTTCCTAAACTCTAATGTCACTATCAGGACAAATAAATCCCACTCATTTTTTTTTTAATCCATCCAGGTTTGTTCCCAGTACTTTAGGAAATGTTATTACTCCCCCATCTAACACCAAGCCTGATGTCACATCCATCTCTTATTACTCCCCTGAGTACTCAATTATGTCAAAAATCCCATACGTATTTGATATGCTTAAACTTTTCCTTTCTAATCTCTCATTTTCAGTTATGCCTAAAGAATCTGAACTATATTTCACCTTAAAAATTAAACTAATGAAATAAACTAAAAGACCTCAGAATATACACCCCTTCTAGCATCTCAGAATGCCTATTCTCCCTATCATATCTGTATTGAAATTAAGACTTTCTTTTGCAAGTTATAAGTCTTATATTGTTTTAAACAGAAAATGAAATATCTATCTCAAGCAACTTAAAATCAAATGTAAGTCCTACTTCTGGATTGGCTTGATAGGAAAGCTCAATGGAAGTGACCAGCTGCATTTTGTCTGACACTATAGACTGACTATGCCCATGTTTCAGTCTTTCCACAAGCCTGCTTCCTACATAGTGATATAATAGACATAAGAGCTAAAGATTTCATGTTTTTAACCACTATAACTTGGGAAACACAAGACACCTTTCCATCTTTGGAATTCAAACTGCTGAGACCAGCTAGGTCCATAAGACCCTAACCCAGTGGTGCTAGAGGAATTAAAGACACACACACAGAAATATAGAGGTGTGGAGTGGGAAATCAGGAGTCTCACAGCCTTCAGAACTGAGAGCCACAAACAGAGATTTACCCACGTATTTATTGATAGCAAGCCAGTGATAAGCATTGTTTCTATGGATTATAGATTAACTAAAAGTATTCCTTATGGGAAATAAAGGGATGGGCCGAAATAAAGGGGTGGGACTGGCTAGTTATCTGCAGCAGGAGCATGTCCTTAAGGCATAGAGCGCTCATGCTATTGTTTGCAGTTTAAGAACATCTTTAAGCAGTTTTCCGCCCTGGAGTGGGCCAGGTGTTCCTTGCCTTCATTCTGGTAAACCCACAACCTTCTAGCGTGGGTGTCATGGCCATCATGAACATGTCACAGTGCTGCAGAGATTTTGTTTATGACCAGTTTTGGGGCCAGTTTATGGCCAGATTTTGGGGTCCTGTTCCCAACACAAATATAGGTCAATCACATGCATGGACTCTATTTTGTTACTTGCCAACCCCTGAAGAAGTCACCTGGCTATGGGTGTGGGAAATACATACTAATTACTAGCTTGAGATGACTTTTAAGGCTGGTGTGAGATAAATATTGGTGAGATTGTAAGAGAGGTATATTTCACAAAGAAAAAGCATTGGGCTACTGATTAAATAATAAATTATAGATGTGTGGGGGCAAAGAACAAATACCTATTACGCTAGGTAAGTGTCTTGAATAAGTTGTCAATAGTGCATACTTTTCTTCTGATTTACATTTCAGAAAGCTACACTCTATCAATTTATTAAAATTTCTGTAATCACATCCACATTTGGTTAATGACTACTTTTTGAAAACCATTAACTCCTTTAATAAATATTAAGAGCACCTTATGTCCTTGCTACTATTATGTACTTTGGATAGATTCATAAAGCAAGTAGATAGTAGTCTTTGCCCTAACAGAGCTAGCATCTGGGAAGAGGAGACACCAATATGCATTAGACCTGCTAAATTAAGAAAAGTATAAATATGCAGGCTTGTCATGAAGCAAAAGACATTTGAACAAGAGATTAAAAGCAGTGAGAGAGTTTTCTAAGTGGCTGTGAGGAGGTACAGGTTTCCAGGCAATGGCAAGAGGGATTACTAAGATCCCATGGAAACAAAATGTCTAGAGGTAAAATAACAAACAATAGGGAGGGTGGTTTTGCTCAAGTGAAGTGGCCTCATGAATTGCAGAAAATGTTTGTGTTTAGATCCAGGTATAATCAGACAGAAAACCATAGTAAGGATTACAGAGTTTTCTCTGAGTGGTGTGGACAGGAATTCAGGATATGAACAGAGAGATAGTGTGATCTGATTTATATTTTAAAGAAATCATACTCATGTGTTTAGAATACTGTAGGAGGGCAGGAAGAAAGATCTACTGAAAGGTTGGTAATCCTAGGGAGATTATTATAGGGGTTCTGAACAGAGTGAAGGTTGTGAAGGTGATGTGAGGGTATAGGTTTTAGATATATTTTAATGGAGAAGCTGTGAGGATTTTCCGACAGCTTGAATAAGGCATGTCAGAGAAAAACGAAGGAAGTATGAGCCATTTTAACTTATTTAGCCTCAGCGATTGCAATCAAGAAATTTTCTTCAACTGAAACAGAAAGATAATAACTTGAACCAGCATAGTATGATCAAAATTTTGTTATTGATTTATTAACTTTGGTCTATGAAATGAATACTTATCAAATTTTATATTCATACAATTATCCTGAGATATTTTTAAAATGCAGATTTAAATTTCACCGTTCTGGAGTGGGGCTCAGAAAAATGCATTTCTAATATTCTCCGAGCAACGTTGACATTGCTCATGCTTGCACCAAATTCTGAACAGCAAAGTATTAGAAATTCAAATGAGAAGCTGACTATGTGACTGGTTCTTAGAGGCCTGTAAATAAAAAGTTAAAAGTGGGCAAAATATAGATGATATATAGAACAACAAGGTTTCACATCACCAGTAGGGAGAATGTATGAAGAAACACAAAAGCACCTAAATCTGACATCATGGGGTCTCCAGAATTAAGATAATAAGGAGAAGGAACATTAATGGAGACTGAAAATGGGTGAACAGTAAGATAGGAAGATAAGTAAGATCATTATAATGTACTAGGATTTAGGTAAAAATGTATCAAAAAAGGAATAAGAAGATGTATCAAATGGTTTTAGCAGGACAATTAAGGTGAAAACTGAATATGGCCCATCACATGTACTAATGTGAAGGTTATTGGTGATCTTCTTAAGAATAGCTTGCCAAATTTAATTATTCCATAGTGTACACATGTATCAAAACATCAGACTGTATTCTACAGATACAGTAGTACCCCTTTGGGGGACATATTCCAAGACACTCAGTGGATGCCTGAAACCATGGATATTGATATCACTTAACCCTATATATACTGTCATTTTTTTCCTTTGCATATATACCTATAATAATTTAATTTATAAATTAAGCACAATAGGAGAAAAAACAACAAATTATAATAAATTATAATATAATTTAATAATAGTTATGTGAATGTAGTCTCTCTTTCTCAAAATATCTTATTTTGCTGTATTCACCCTTATTCTTCTTGTGATCTGTCCATCCTATAAGTGAGTCTGCTATTAAGTAACAAAGGGGCAGATAGGCTATACAGCATGGATATGAAGAGCAAAGGGATGTTTTTTTTTTGTTTTGTTTTGTTTGTTTGTTTGTTTGTTTGCATGGCACCAGATTTCATCATAATACTCAGAGTGGTATGCTATTTAAAACGTATAAATTGTTTATTTCTAGATATTTTATTTAATATTTTTGAACCACACTTGACCAGGTTCACTGAAGCCAAGGAATGTGAAACAGCACATAAGGACAGCTTTGGGGACAATTTGATACAATTATTATTTGTCAACTAATAAATAAATAAATGGAGAGTGAAAAAATACACACGCTCACAAAAAGAATAACATATTTAGTGCTGAAGGCAAAAGCCAGAATGTGTTGAAATCTGCCCTGATTTACCATTGGTTGATTCTCTCCTTACTTCATAGGCTGCTCATTCCAGCTTCTTTTTATATGGGTCTTTTTCTGTACATTTAGTTGTTCCACCCAGTTATGTTTTTTTCTCTCTATCTTTTTTTCTTTATTAACTATTTTGAAATAGTATCTCATTTTCAAATATCAACTCCTTGCTTATTTTTCTAGATACAACTTTCAAAGTTGCTGCGTTTGAAATTTAAGTTCTGTTAGCCCAATTATTTATTCATTAAATAAATAATTTTGAGCATCCCAATATGCCAGTCGTTCTACAAAGTGTTAATTCAAGGTAAAGGATACTTATTATGTAATGACTACCCCCAACTCTTACACATATTCATTACCACATGTACCTTCTTCCTTTTTCCTGCTCCCCATTCACTTGCTATTCAGCCTTTACAATATACTTTAAAGGGTTATGAAAATCTCTAATCTAATTTCTAGAAACAGGTGAAATAACATGAGGCTAGATTTTCATACCAAAAAAGCCTATTAGGAATACAAAGTAAAGGTGTGCATAGAAAATAAGTATTATGCGAGCTTATTGGAAACCTCATCACCTAAAAGACACATTTTACCATAGCGAATGATACATTTTAGAAGGGCATTATGAGTACACAGAGACCTGGAAATGGCTATCGTTTTAGTTTTTGTATTTTATGTAGTGGAATGAATGAAAATGAAGAAATATTATAATTCAGAAAAGGACTGTCCAAGGCAGCTAAAGAGGGTCACAGGAACTGTACTTGTACCCTCTAGTCTAAAAATGTAAATTTTATAAAATTAGACTTTTGTATTGGAAAGCATTAGTGCACCTAAAACTAATAATATAGTGCTTATTTTATCTTCTCTACTCGGATATATTAGCCTTATAAACTTTTCTCACTTTGAATCTTTTATTTCAAAAGTTCTAATTCTTAATTTACATTTCCATGGCAAATTTTATAATCCATAAAGCATACGATAGAATAATCAGAGGTGTAAAAAGTTTGTTGCCTGGAGCACAATAAGTAATCAATAACCTCAATAATATAAATCATCCTTAAAAATATTAAGACAGTTTGGATTTAATATCTCTATGGAGTTTAGAGCAACAGGCAGTACCCTTCATTGATAATTGCATCAATGTAGATTTTAACTTCTCTAAAATATGATAATTACCACCACTGTTTAATGTGTCCTTAAATGAACAGAGTTAAATTTTCTTCTTTTCTATATAGATTTTAAGAAATATAAGACAGTCACAATGACTTTACTTATTAATTAGACTGTTCATAATATGTTTTATTGATATTTGTATTAAACTTTTTTACTATATTTAAAAGACTATTTGTGAAGTACTATAAGAATAAATGACTTACATTCTACCAGTTATATCTTAGGGAGGATGTGTGAGAGAGCCTTTGGCAGAATTACAAACTTACTAAATCATATTAATTTAAATTTTAATAGCATATTTCAAAATGAGTATTCGCAATGTCAGAACATTTCGTGGCATGTTTTATGATAATGTCATTATTTAAAACACTAAGTGGAAATAAACATAGAGAAGAACATCCTTTTGTCTATGTCTTTATGCCACATACATGCTATTAAAATACATATTAGATTTAAAATATGACATGTATGTTTCAGATGAGAATTAACAAATACTACATTAATTTTTTTAGAGACATAAAATCTGATCACAGTGATTACAACATAAAAATTTAAATGGAATTTTAAAATGACATCATTTTTGATGTTTGACAAATTTTGTTATATTCTAAAACCTTTGAAATATTAAAGGTCATTAACATACATATATATTTGAAAGATAAAACTATAGCTAGATCACATGCAAATATTTAAAGGTTACTGAGTCTGCCTATATATTTATTTACATGAGAAAAGAAATATTTATGACAAATCAGAACTTTAATTTTAACCCTGTGTTTTGCCTTGAAGAATTACCACAAACAGACTACATAGGTGCTGAATGCTTCTGAAAGTAGAACAGAAACTCAGTGATGTGATATTCTACTACATGAGAAGCGATAGAGACAACAAGCCTTTGACATAGTCAGGATATTGGCTTTTCTCTTACCATGTCAATTTCATGACTGCCAACTAATTTTCAGTGGCTTCAGTCAAGATGTTTTGATTTCTTGAGCCTCTGTTTTCACATCTGTAAAAGACTGGATTCAAGTATCTTTACTTTAAAGAGAGCATTAAGGCTTTTGTGTACATGTCTCAAATTTTACTAAATAAATCAGTAAATATATTTCTAAAGTTTTGTAGATTTTTACAAAAAATAATGTAACAATTACCATAAAAATTCTGTATTTTATAATATTTCTGAAAACTTTTAAATGTTCTAATAAATGCTAAATATTTCTTCAGTTTTATATATGTTTAAATAAAATGAGTAATACAAATTTACATTTACATATCTCATATATATCTATCTTAACAACTTATCCAAATAAAATATAAATTCAGAAGTATTGTCTGCACTCCTACCCACGTAAAAATAAGCACAAAATAATAACAACAAACAACAATCAAACAAAAAGACAAGATTCCTTCTAGTTCTTTGCTTTTGATATAACTGTACTATCTGGGGATACAGGAGTCATGTTTGATACACCTGTTTTCTCACTTTTTTCTATCCAATTCTATTCTACATCCATGATACTGTACTTCATAAGCATCTCTTAATTATGTTTTTTTTTTAACCAAAAAACTAGAAACATCTCATAAACTGTCACAGCCAAATGAAAACGAAGGAGACAAAATGACGAAATGTAACTTGGCTCCCAAGATGGGATCTTAGTACAGAAAAAAGACTTTAGGTAAAACCTTAGGAAATCTGAAGCATGTTTGTACTTTGTTAATAATAATATGTCAATATTGGATCATTAATTGTGAAAATGCCATACTAGTGCAAGATGTTAATATGGGGAAATTTATTGTGAGCTATATGGGAACTCTTTATTTTTCAGTATTTCTGTAAATATTCTGAAAATTTTAAAGCTTATTTAGAAATGTCAAAGAATTTAAAGACACCGCAATGGTTTTGAAAGCAAAGGGATAACTATCTTTTAACTTTCTGCTCTTTGAGATCCAATGTAGAGTTTAGAATGAATCAGATGAAAGATATCTGGTCCTCATTAGTAATGAAAACAGAATGGAAATGTTGTTAAATCATCTGACACTATTTGTTGTGTACTTTTCTTCTCATCACATATTTAGTGGGCTTCTGAAAATCCACCAGTGCATTAGAAGATGTCTCTATAGCCATTTTGGAGGTTTAAGTTTGTTCTTGAATAGGTTCTAGCAAAGGATGAATAGGAAAAAAATTCTGAGTTATTGAATGTTTATAAAAAGTAGTCTTTGAATTTTAATAATTGAAGATCAGTTTGGCTAAATTAAAAAATATAAATACATAGATAAATATGCATATAAAAATAAATATATATTTATTTCAATTAAAGCAAAATCATGTATATTTTCTTCTTGAAAAACCTATGAGGATATGGATCTAGTATTTTTCTTTCACAAGTGACGTAGCCTTTTTGCCTAGACGTTCAAACCATTTATTTATTTATTTATCTATTTATTTATTTATATTTAAAGATCAGTCATTTTACTATATATATTTTTCTCTTGGCTACGTAGTTCAATTTTCCCAGATACTAGGTCTATCCTTTAAAAGCTTATATGGTTTCAAGAACTTTTTGAAATTTCAGATAATTTTACATATATTACAATAATGCTATGTTTCTGTTAATGGTGATTGTTTCTTTTATTCAGGAACCCTCATACATATATATGATTATGTATGTATGATCATGTATTATATATATCATATGCATATGATTTACTGAAAATATACATATGATTGGTAGACTATATCAATATCTAGAATCAAATTACTCCTTTTGGACAAAGTCCTCCACTGCTAAATATCAATTTATATTTGATTTCCTGGATGAATATATATATATAATATATATATATAATGTATATATAATATTTATCTGTGTTTTCTATCTATAAGTGTTAATGCTTACTACATCTTTGTTAGTTTTACTTGTTATATCATTTTTTTCCTTAGTCATCTTTTAGTTCTGTAAGGCTGGGGTTATTCTCTATTATTCTCTTGGTGGTTGTCTTCTTAAATAATCATTTTCTTTTTTATTATCTAAGTGAATTCACCTCACTTTTATTTTTTTTCTCTAATCATCTAATGTCTGAATTTTTTTTCTAATTCTGGTACGTTATTTTTCATAGCTTTTATTTTGCTCGTTGAAAATATTACTTTACAATACTCTTATGTTTTGGAGAAGCGTTATTTTCATTGTTTTCTGATTTGCTCCAATCCTTTTTGTGTGGTCTTCTGATCTTTTATATTTCCATAAAATAACTTGTATGAGAAGTAACTATGATTTTTTTTCTGTTACCTATCTAAAAGACAACATTATCAACACTTTTAGAGTCAGGTAGCTAACTTTTCCTAAGTTAGCTTCTCTACTTTCATGACTCTAGAGATGTCTTTTGTTGTTTTAATTGTATATTAGAGCTATGGTCTTGTAGTCACTGAGATAGTCCTCCACTATTAACCCCCTCCCAAGTTATCTAGAAAGTATCCTTATTTTCTCTTTTGCAACCATCCTGATCATTTTGAATACTCTATCCAGTTGATATTCAATGGTGGAGGGCTTTGTCCAAAAAGAGTAATTTGCTTTCAGACATTCATATAGCCCACCGATTATTATTCTGTCTCCTTGCCCTTAAACAAGGTATAGTCTATAGATCTTTTAGTTTAGAGTAATCACTATTAGTCTTTACTGTTCTTTTAATGGCCAGTGAGGACTATAGAAATTGCTACTATCTGGTTAGCCATGCATTGCTTTATCTTTTTTTATTACTTTGCACATATTTTTGTTGCATGTGAGTAATATAGCTGTTGGTGGCCTGTCCATATCTGCATATATTGCCATGGATTTTTGCTTCATTCTAATAGAAACCATGCATGTGTGTGTGTGTTTACTCTTTTAAAAAATAATAATTTGTCTGTGTGTGTATGCATAGATAGAAGCATGAAATGTTATGTATTATGTTAGCAACACTATCCCATGAAGGTCTTCGAAGAGGTCTAGAGTGGGATAAGAATGAATTAGTGACTACTCCTGCATTTTCTGACCTATTGCATCACAAAAGTATAATTTGTATTATTTAAAATATCATAAAGTAGAATGAAATAATAAAGTATGGCATACTTTAAAATATAGTAAATAACTCTGATGTTCTGTTTTTCAAAGTATAATTTCTACTCCACTCATATCAGAAAAAGCTAGTATGATTAATTAAAATGCAGATTCCTCTTTCCCATCTCCTAAGTAACCAAGTCAAATTCTGCATTATTAAAATAATCCAAAGGTGATTCCTTCACACATTAAAAATGAGTAACCATTTTCTTAAGGAGAAAAAGTTTACAATATTTTCTAAAGTGACTTTATGGCATTTTGGCATGCTTACTTTCTTTTCCTACTTCTATGTATAAAGTAAATATGTACAAATATATTTGCTTAATTATATACCAACTTTTGCTTCGAATCACCGTGACAACCAGAGAAGTGACAAGCAATAACATGGCATGCATTTTCCTTATATTGAACATTCATGTCTAGTTCTCATTAATTCACAAGAAAAAAGTTTCTCTTTCTATTTCTGCTTTATTTTAGTTCCACAAGGCAAGCAACAATGCATATTTTAGTAGATGTTGGTTGATTGTGAAATAGTTCTCATAGATCAGAATTTGATTCCTGGTGTGGGCAATTCAATGAATCATTTATTATGTCATGCACAGGTGTTCATTAGGAAAGCAACACACTCTAGTGGAAAGAACAGCTATTCTCTCAAGATCATTCAAGTGCAAAATTGCATTAGGGACAATGATAAGGGATTAAATGACCATAAGTGCTATCTTTATGCCTGATGTTATAAGCAAAAGAAATGACCCTTATAGTCCCTATGTTTCAGGCAATAATGTTTAGTCCTTTCAAAACTGATCCAAAATGATCAGCACTTCCAGAGAATATCACAAACTGGGCGGACTTATACTGGGCTTTCAATACTGTTCCATAGTTTTTCTCTTTTCCTAGTAACCATTTGCTTCAAATTTCCGAAATTTCTATTTCATAACTTCTCTATATCTCAAGTCTCTAATCCAGTAGCTCTATCTTCGCTCTTGGCATATGATCTAATTACCTATTCCTTATAGAAAATGGAAATCAATGAAACGGTCACCACCTTAATCCTCAAATCTATAAATCTATTTTTACTTAGATATTCACTTCTTTGTTTATAGACAAAACAACATAATTCTCCTCTTCAGATACTATCTCTTCCTTTTTTTCCCTAGAATAATTTCTAATAAGTTCTTGTGTTTACACATATTATCTCATTTCTTTATATCCCACTTGTTACACAACACATTGTAAACAGAAATCTAACTCCATCAATCGATTAAAAAAGCTTCATTTAAAGTCCAAAATGGGCTGGGAGCAGAGGCTCATGCCTATAATCCCAGCACTTTGAGAGGCCGGGGCAGACGGTTCACTTGAGGTCCGGAGTTTGAGTCCAGCCTGATCAACATGGTGAAACCCTGTCTCTACTAAAAATACAAAAAAAAGTTGCTGGTCATGGTGGTGGGCACCTGTAATACCAGCTACTCGAGAGGCAGCGGCAGGATAATCGCTTAAACACTGGAGGCAGGTTGCAGTGAGCCAAGATCGCGCTACTACACTCCAGCCTGGGCGACAAAGTGAGATTCCATTTCAAAATAAATAAATAAATGAAGTCCAAAATGACCTCCATGCCATTACATTGAGTAGGCACATTCAAAACTTCATGTTACTTGACTTTCATCAATGCTTCATATATGTCACCACTCTCTTCTGCATAAAGTATAAGCCTTCTGTTTTCCTTGACACTGAATACTTCTGAGTTTCCCTTATTTCTTGTTATTTACCTTTGATCTCCAATATTTGCTTCTTAAATGCTAGCTCATATATCTGCCTTCAGCTTCCTGCTTTCTTAAAACACAAGATCTCATTAAGAATCCCATCTACATCATTGGTGTTAATACCACCTGGTCAAGGTTATGTATAATAAAAATGGTAATACCATTCAACCCTGTGATCAAGATGAAATTATTATGGCATAATACCCATATATACTTTAAATTGTAAATGAGTACTTGCAATTAGGTAATATAATCTCAAGATGTGCATCTGTGGAGTGAGAAAGTGGAGAAACAATAGGAAAACAAAGAAATATGTGACTTGAAACCATCAAGAAATTATCATCTATAATATGAGATATGATGTGGAATTATAACCATGTGGTTTGTGTGTGCATATTTAAGTGTATGTATATGCGTGTGTGTGTATATATGTAATCACAGTATATGTGTATATTTCATATATCTGTGTGTGTGTATGTGCTGCAACTTCCACATTTTCTATTTCCTTTATAAATTTATTCTACTTCACAACATTTAGCACCAACTGACGTACATATATATGATGAAAAAAGAAGAGATCCTTAGTCTAGGAAAATCAGGGAAATTTCCATATTGAATATTTTAATCATTAACATTGACGATATTATTTTAAAGAAGTGTCCCTTCACAACAAGTAGCATTATACTTGAGACTCTACCAAATGTTACAAACCTTAAAAAAAGAAGAGACAATAGATACAGACACATTTAGGATAGTTATACAGGTATCAACCATGCTAATTCAATAGGCTAGTAGATAAAGAAAAGTGAGGCTGACTTTTAGGTATGTTTTGTTTGTTCATGAACTACTGTCACTTGCCCATGCTCCTCATCACTTCTATGCTATAGATAGTCTCTCTATGCTATATTAGCTCTATTCTAATCATGGCTATTCTATGAAGATTATAACCAAAGAGTTGTATTCAACTTCTAATATATTAATTTGTTTCTCATTACTTTTGTCGTAATTCTCTTATACATATTAAATTGGTCTGTTATCATATTTAAAATGTCTAATATTAAGAGTGTTCAATCTAAGTAAATGGTGCTGATGATTATGGTGGAATTTTGACAAGTTGATTTCTGCTACCTAAATTTATTCAGCTAATTTGCAGAATTATGCTGTGTTTCTTATTAAGATGGTTAAACAGAAATCACTTTCCATAAATTAAGACTTCATTCTGGCTCATTCATTCTGCCTTAACTCAGTTTTTCAACATTTTCCTGGCTGCAGTAGACCCAATTCTCAGACAGTACACCCTATGCTCAGTTACATTGTTGATGAGCCTTAATAACTTGATTACTTCTATCAACTGGTTATTCTGCTTTTCTTACCAGGTTGCAAAATATTTCTACAGGTAATCAAGATATGTGTGTAACTGGGTGGCCCCCTCCAACATCATGCATTGAGACTCCAGACTTCAATGAGGTTTTTTTTGTTTGTTTGTTTTGTTTTGTTTTGTTTTTGAGATGCAATCTCTCTGTCCATTGCCCAGGCTGGAGTGCAGTAGTGCCATCTCAGCTCACTGCAACCTCTGCTTCTTGAGTTCAAGCGATTCTCCTGCCTCAGCCTCTGGAGTAGCTGGAACTACAGGCGCAACACCACCACACCCAGCTAATTTTTGTATTTTTTGTAGAGAGAGGGTTTCATCATATTGCCCAGGCTGGTATTGAACTCCTGACCTCATGTGATCCACTCGCCTCGGCCTCCCAAAGTGCTGGGATTACAGGTGTGAGTCACATGCCCGGCCTCAATGAGATCATTGCCATGACATGGGAAGATTTTTATTCCTTTTTTTATTTCCTTAGTCAATGCCCCCACAGTAAGCACCCTAAACTGTGTTATCTCAGTCTTAGGTTTTGTTATTTTTGCTACTTTTAATTTGAGTAGGAAATAACCTCTTCATAATCTATTTAAAATAACTAGATTATTCTACATAACTAGCTATTATTATGCTTTTACTTATTTCAGTGTTACTCATATTCCCTATACTTTCAAAGAAAAATTTTCATTTAATCTAGCAAAAAAGTAAGATATGTAAAGAAATAGAGTACGAGTATTTAGGTCCAGAAACCTACATTATTGAGGGGATCAGACAGAGTTTAGAAGTCTAAAAGATGAATAGACAGCCAAAACATGAATCCCTGGCCAAAAAGGTGAAAAGGAATCCGTGGAGACCATAAGTGGGAATATAATTCTACGTGGCATGACCTCTTATGAATCTTCCCCCATTACTACTGTGACTTAATTGTTTTTCACACTACATATTACATACCATCCTACTGACAACCTTATTATTTAAGCATATCACACACTCCTGAAGTTCCTTTGCACTTTCTTTCTCTGCCTGGAGTGTGCTTCTGTAAATGTCAGTTACTGACTTTCCTACCTCCTTCCTGTCTTTGCTCAAATGTTTGCACAGCAGATGAGCAGGCGTTTCTTGATCACTGTATGTAGGTAAAGTTACAACCTCTACCACATCTTCTAACTCCTTTTTGAATTTATTGTACTTCACAGCATTTAGCACTATCTTACAGAACATAGGTATGTTTTATTTTATTTCTATCACCTGTCACTTGGGTGAAAGTTCTCAGAAATTAAAAACTTCCCCAGTTCCTATAACAATGCATGGCACACAATACTCATGCAATATTTAATGAGTGAGTAAAATAAACCTGATATCCATGATACAAGGGCATGTTGAGAGTAAAAACAAGCATCCAGAGCACTTGCAGAAAATAATCTTACAGGGAAGAGGTCAAGAACTCAGTCATACGCGGTAAGTGAAATTCTCAGTCTGAGAATTGATTCACAAGTAATGAGCTTGACTGTGAGAGACTTACTTTCCTCTCCAGTCTGTAGGTAAGTAGAGATGGTGGCATTATGCATTATTAGCTGTCACTGACCGTGGGTGAATTCACATACTTGCCGGAGCAAGAGTGGAAAAATAGGATACAAGTGTGCGTTTATATCATTCAAGCTTTAGCATTAGGAGCCCTGGCACTAAATCCTTCATCAAATAATAAAATTTAGGACTGTTGTTCCGCTGCTGCTGTCATCCAAATCAGTCTTTCCATTTTGCTATAGAATTCCAAACAGGCAGTTTTCTTGATTTCAAATGGTGACAGTTAGTACTTCCTAATGAGCTATTTCTGTGGTCTACTATTATTTCCTCTCTCTCCACAATAAACTTTACAAACAGACATCAAAATTTTATATATATTTTTTCAAAAACCATCCATATAAAACAGATGTAAGCTTCCTATCCTTCTTGGCATGGTAAGAAATGTAACTATCTACAGGGAATGTAAACAATATCAGAAGTTAAGTTCAACTCAACTGATGATTCAAGCTACCAGTCACTTGCTACTCATCCAGAGTTTCAGAGTTCTAGTTTGACAAGATGAAAATGATGAAAGGAAGATTGATTCTTGTAATTGTAAGGAAGTAAAAAAAAAATATGTGCTTTGCGTAAGTTTATTCAATTTGCAGTGATTGTTTCTACTTTCATGTCATTTCAATTGCAGTGGAATTTAAGGATATTGTGCCAGATTCAAATCCATCAACTGGAATTTTCCTTTGGTTGCAGATACCTCGCCAGAGGATACACGTTACGTAGTTATTTAATTTTAAAAGGATTTTAATTCTGGAGAGGAAAATACGTCTCTCACAGTCAAGCTCATTACTTGTGAATCAATTCTCAGACTGAGAATTTCACTTACCGCGTATGACTGAGTTCTTGACCTCTTCCCTGTAAGATTATTTTCTGCAAGTGCTCTGGATGCTTGTTTTTACTCTCAACTTTTAATTTTAAAAGTTGGAAAAGATTGTGTAGAATTGTTAGGAAACCATGTTCAGTGTTATGTACCAAACATTAAATTTATAGCATAAAGTTGTATGAACAAAATCTCACTAAAATCAGGAGGCAGATGGTGATATTGAGAGACAAACAATGTTGTAATGAAGACATTGTAATAGCTGATGTAAATTTGGCACTGTCATTGTCAGCCTGTGTAGTTAAGCTGTAATTGCCATCTAAAAGCTCTCTTGATACTTTACTTTACAAATATCTGCCATAATTTCCTGGAAAGAAATGTTCTATAATAAACACACAAACGAGATAGATGTATGACATTCTGTGATGTTATTGCTGAAAATTTTAGGATTTTATTCTCAGTATAAGATTGTCGACATATATCAAATGAAGATTTGATAAATGAAGATAGCCAAAATGAATGTTTTAGTAACCTAGTCCTCCTAACTGGGTATGCGCTCTGAAATAAGCCAGAAGAGAAACAGCTAATCTCCGTCTTCATACTGTGGGAACAAATCCTTAGGGCATCTCCTGCACTATTATCCACAGTATTGTAGATGAGTCCATGACAACCACACAAGTTTAGTAGCTGGAAAAAAAAAAAATAATAACACCACCAGTCATGCCTTTGGGACACTGGCACAACACTATTCTCAGAACTAACCACAGTGGAATTTGAAGGAATATATTGTGAATGTTCTTGTCCACAAATGAAGTTCAGAAATGTTGCTGTTTTATGAGTTTTCTAAAAAAACAAAACAAAACGAAACAAACAAACAAAAAACCTTACATTTAGCTACTCCACAACTTTTATTTTAGTGAAAAGACGAGGCATTTTCATCAATATATTTTAAAAATTATATTAATTTCACTTCATAAAAATATATTTGTACCATTTGTTTCTAATAGCTAATATTCTTGAAACTAAAATGTACTTTACATGTAACTATTACTGCACCGCATGGTTCTATATTGAGTGATACATGTAATGTAACCACCTCTGCTTCCGTAGGAAAATAATTTCAGGGGAAAAAAAAAACACAGGAAAGAAATTATCAAGGACATAAGGACATAAAAAGAGAACCAATAAAATCCCAGGCACAACTAATTACTCGAGGAGTAAAATTATGATGATTATTCCCTAATGCAAAATGCTTATTTTTTTATGAACAATTTGTGTTTTAATGAAAAGAGACATTATTTATAGCAGACATTAGACTAGAGTTGAATATGTACTTTAAACACTCTCAGTTGCTTCTTAATTTTGAATGTACTGCTTTATGCAGCTGAGTGTTTTTTCCTTTTTTCCCAATGTCTGCAATTCTAGTACATTTGAAGATCTTAATTCAGTTGTATATACTATTTAATATTGCTTGTAAAGTTTAGTATTTCAAGATTCAAATATTGTTTACAAAGAAAATTAAGAAATATTAATCATTTAAAGATTATTGTAAAATCTCTGACTTTAAAATCTTAATAAGTAAAATGTTAGTAGGTATTAGTATAAAATAATTTTTATATCTTTTGGACTTAGCATCCAGCATTTCTTTTCTACTAAAGAAAACAGTTCGTCTCTTGTGATGTAGTCTGATTATTTGGGTTTTGAAAATGGATGTTATCTAAGTATGCAAAGACAAATGAAATGGTTCTAAATTTTTAAAATAATAATGTTTAGATGCCCACAGCAGTCCTCTTATCTCATTATTTCTGTCCTTGTTACAGAAGTGGGGATATGCAATCTCAGAATATTTCTTTTTCTTTTTTTTTTCTTTTTTTCTTTTTTTTTTTTTTTTTTTTTTGAGACGGAGTCTCGCTCTATCGCCCAGGCTGGAGTGCAGTGGCACGATCTTGGCTCACTGCAAGCTCCAACTCTCAGGTTTACGCCATTCTCCTGCCTCAGCCTCCGGAGTAGCTGGGACTACAGGCACCCGCCACCACACTCGGCTAATTTTTTTGTATTTTTAGTAGAGACAGGGTTTCACCGTGTTAGCCAGGATGGTCTAGATCTCCTGACCTCGTGATCCATCCGCCTCGGCCTCCCAAAGTGCTGGGATTACAGCTGTGAGCCACCGCGCCCGACCCAATCTCAGAATATTTCTAAGAACTAACCATTGAGCTTAAAGGAGAAAATAATTTTAAGTAAGATTAAACTTTCTAATTACCCAGATTATGGTTTTGTCTTTCCTAGGGCATTCAATGGATGTAGAGAGCAGTCTTAAAGGAGAAAATAATTTTAAGTAAGATTAAACTTTCTAATTACCCAGATTATGGTTTTGTCTTTTCTAGGGCATTCAATGGATGTAGAGAGCAGTAAGTTCTTCCCTTTCATTTGAGTAATAAGTTCTTGTTCTTAACTTATATCACCCAAAATGAACTTTAATTTTGATCATCAAGTATATCATTATCACTGGACATTTTAGCTTCTATTTTAAATTTTAAAATAACTTTGTAACTAAGAATGTATTATTTATTCTGATATATATTAAACATTATATATTACTTTTTATTTTTTATTTTTAATTTTTATGGGTACATAGTAGGTGTATATATTTATGGGCTACATGAGATGTTTTGATACAAGCATGCAATGTCCAATAATCACACCATGGAGAATGGGGCATCCATTCCCTCAAGTGTTTATCCTTTGTGTTACTAACAATCTAATTATATTCTTTTAGTTATTTTAAAACATACAATTAAGTTATTATTTGAATATATTCACCCTGTTGTGCTATCAAATACTAGGTCTTATTCATTCATTCTACTTTTATTGTACCTGTTAACTATCCCCACCTCCTCCTTGCTCCCCCATTCGCCCACTGCCCTTCCTAGTTTCTAGTAACTATTCTTCTACTCTTTATGACCATAAGTTCATTTGTTTATTTTCAGATCCCAAAAATAATCCCCATGTGTCAAGGGAGAGACCAGGTGGAGGTAATTTAATCATAGGGGTGGTTTCTCCCATGCTGTTCTCGTGATAGTGAGGGAGTTCTCACGAGATCTGATGGTTTTATAAGGAACTCTTCCCCCTTTGCGAGCACTTCTCTTTCCTGCTGCCTTGTGAAGAAGGTACTTGATTCTCCTTCACCTTCCCCCATGACTGTAAGTTTCCTGAGGCCTCCCCAGCCATGCTGAACTGTGGGTCAATTAAACCCCTTTCCTTTGTGAGTTACCCAGTCTCTGGCAGTTCTGTATGGTACTATGAAAATGGACTAATATAGCCAGTGTCCATTCATATTTCTTCTTTTGAGAAATGCCTATTCAAGTATTTTGCCCATTTTTTGATCTAATTGTGAGTTAGTACCTTTATTTTATTTTATTTTATTTTATTTTATTTTATTTTATTTTCCTATAGTTGTTTGACCTCCTTATATTTCTGGTCATTAATCCCTTGTAAGATTGGTAGTTTGCAAACATTTTCTCCCATTCTATGGGTTATCTCTTCTTTTTGTTGATTGTTTTCTTTGCTGTGCAGAGCTTTTTAATTTGGTGTGATCCCATGTGTACATTTGTGCTTTGGTTGCCTGTGGTTGTGGAGTATTGCTCAATAAATATTTCCCCAGACCAATGTATATGAGATTTTCACCAATGTTTTCTTGTAGTAGTTTCATAGTTTGAGATGTTAGGTTTAAGCCTTTGATCCATTTTGATTTGAATATTTGTATATTGTGAGAGATAGGGGCATAGTTTTACTCTTCTGCATATGGATATCCAGTTTTTCCAACACCATTTATTAAAGAGATCGTCTTTTCCTCAGCGTATATTCTTAGTACCTTTGTCAAAAATAAGTTCATTTTAGGTGTGTAGATTTGTTTTTGGGTTTTCTATTCTGTTCCACTGGTTTAGATGTCTGTTTTTATGCCAGTAAATATTATTTTTCAAAACTAATTACAAATATATCATGTTCATTGCTTCTTTTTTCTCTATGTAGAAATTTTTATTGAAAGATTGGCTTCTTGCCACCTATTTTTTTCTAGTTTTTTCATACTTTTATTTCTAAATTTTTAAAATAATTTCAACTTTTATTTTAGATTCAGGGTGTATAGGTGCAGGTTAGTTACATGGTTATGTTGCATGATGCTGAGGTTTGGGATACTAATGATTCTATCATCCTGATAATAACCATAGTGCCCAAGAGCTAGTTTTTCAATAATTGTCCCACATCCTTCCTCCCCACTCTGTTAGTCCCCAGTGTCTATTGCCATTTTTATGTCCATGAGTACCCAATGTTTATCTTCCATTTATAAGTGAAAATGTGATATTCGGTTTTCTGTTAGTGTTAATATGCAGACACTTCTCAAAACATACAAGTAACCAACAAACATATGAAAATATGCTCAACCTCACTAATCATCAGAGAAATGCGAATTAAAACCAAAATTATAACTTACATCAGTAAGAATGACTATCATTAAAAAGTCCAAATCAACATAGATGCAGGGGAGGCTGTGAAGAAAAGAAAATGCTTATACCCTGTTGGTGGGAATGTAAATTAGTTAAGCCACGGTGGAAAGCTATCTGGGGATTTCTCAGAGAAGTAAAAACAGAGATACCATTCAACCCAGCAATCTCATTAGTAGGTGTATATCCAAAGAAATACATAAATCATTTTACCAAAAAAATCATGCAGTCATATGTTTATTGCAGCACTATTCACAATAGAAAATTCATGGAATCAACCTAGGTGCCCATTAACAGTGGACTGAATAAGGAAAATGTAATAGATATACACCATGGAATACTACACAGCCATATGAAAGAACAAAATTATGCCATTTGCAGCAACATGAATGCAGTTAGAGTCCATTATCCTAAGCAAATTTCACTGCTTATTGATGATGCCCTTCAACCTATTCATATTGCCACTTCCAAGTAGTAATTACTTTTCTTGTACATATACTTTTCTTTTTTTTTTAACTAAATCTTCTCTGTTCCTTGTAAAGAATATTATTGTTGGCACTCAAAAGTTAGTGAACTATACATAATTCACCTGTGGCCTAACTAATTTCTTTAAGAAATCACACTAATTACCCATATACTTAAGTTTTTATTGATGCATTATTTCTAGAGGAAATAAATACTGCTAACACAGCATTAGTGAGAGAGTGAAAAAAAAGTATTTTCTCAAAAAGTGCTATTATTTTAGAATAAACTTATACTAAAGACTTCTTTATAAACCCTTTACACACTTTTTATTCTGAGACAATTCAAAGAAACTAAAAGAAAAAAGATTATTGTTTATTCATCTTATAAGCCACCCTCTTGAAAAGTTACGGCCTTTATAGCCAGTATAATCTGTATTATACTGAGGTAACAGAATAAAAAGCAAATTCCTTCTGTTGGGCCTTGCCTTATCCAGTAATAGTGTTCAGCTTTGACTTTTTTTGTAGGTCACATAATTGAGTCCAGTATTCTGAAATAACACCTTGTCTTTACATTGATAAGCATTTAAAATATTCGATTTATTGTTACCCTTGTACCTTCATTGTACTGGAAGAAGAATTTTCTCTCAAAGAAGAATTTTCTCTCTCATTCCATAAAACCCAAGTTGCAGAGAAAAATATGTAGACATTCAATTGCAGAGAAATGTGTCATTTTCTGTAACTTTAAACTGTATATTGAATGAATTAAGCGATGTTTTCATTTTCATTTTGGCTTTTTGGCAAATATTAACAGGCTCAAGTTTGTCCATGTACTATCATCTATGTAAAAGTCTCAAAACATTCTTATAATAATCATTTGAAATATATATAGTGTAATGTTAAATTTTATGTCTGATACCATGTTTATTTTTTCACTTCTTGTATTTAGTTCTTTACACATGACCTAACACTTAATAGATTATCAAAATGTATCTGCTGGAATTAAAAAAAATTGCATGTAATTTGTACAACATGTACTGGAAAAAATTTACCAACAATTTTATTTTGGCTGTCATTTTATTGGAGAATATTTATTGTCTTAAGAGATAATACAGTTTTCAAGTTTCCACAAGGACTTTGTAATATTTTTACAAAATATACAAAATATATAAAATATTTCCAAAAATTTAATACAGTGAAGAAATATACTTTACAATGGTAAATTATAATATCATTACATAAAATGCAGATTACATATAGTCAAACATTCTCTTGAAAAAATTTAAGTGGCCTATAAAATGCTGTATTCATGCATATAATTCCATTATAATTCTTAAGCAGTTTTCTGTTCTTCCGGCATTAAAACAGATTGTTGTTTGTTTGAACATCAATTGTAGATGTTTTTGTTCCTATCAAGCCATATTTTAAATAAATGCATATACTTTAACAATGAAATAATATATAGTGATAAGCACATAGAACTTGAAACCATCTGAAAAATAATGCAGAATAAAATCGCTCATCTATATTCACTTAGACACATATGTTTATTGATAAAATGAGAAGTGGAAAAATCTGAATTATGTAAAATTACCTCTCTCTCCTTTACCTTTTCAAATTAACATAACATAATCAAACTCTTCATAATTTAGTATGAACAACATAATACTTCCTTGCATATGCAGTGTATTGTGTGCATAAAATCAATATTAGGTATAAAAAATCCATGGCAATAAGGCTAGAAAGAAAGGGCCATAGTAGTGATTATCTCATAGCAAAAAAGTATGACAATATTTTTTCCCTCTGACTCCTGGTTTTCTCAATTTTCTAGAAACAATGCAGATTGCTTTTATAATATTTAATTCTAAACCTTTTAACATTTAAGATAAGTTTTGAAATATTCCGTATACATTCTAATTCTAAAAGCATTTCTTGTGATTTTGCATGGAGTTTAGGAACATTAAAATTCTACTTAAAAATTTATCATGTTTTGTGATAATTCTCCATTTTTTTTTTTTTGAAATTTTTTTTGAAATTTTACAAGCACAGCCACATCAGAGAGGGTGAAAATTAAAACTGAAGATGAAAAAGAATTTTTGGAATTGGATCATTGAAGAACATGGGGTAGAAAATACCAGAAAAGTAAAGGAAGCCAAGGTTTGAAAGCAGAATAAGTATAGTATTAGTGTAGTGGGTATAGAAAGAGGCAGAAAGACTAATCTCAGTGAATTAAAGCATTCTTGTAAGCAAGAAACACAATTGTGTTTAACTGAAGACAGGTTAGCTGCAACAGCCTCGAATGTCAAACATGGACATGCAGTTAATGGGGAGTCATTAACGGTTTCAGAAAAGTTAATGATATGATAAATGGTAGTTTTGGGGATTATTCTGGTTCATGAAATTTAAAATAAATTTTATTCTGATATTTTTGACATTCAAACCTAGCAAACAAAGGTTGCAACCACACAATCTTATCATGATGTATCCTACTAATAAAATTTATGTCATGGTTTATATTCCCAAACTAGAAACACAATCTGAAATTGAAGTTAATAAAATCAGCATGGCATATGTGATTAGTCATGTGTAGAAGCTTCATGCCACTAAAAGTCATGTGTAAATGTGTTACTGATGTAACCTAAGCAATTTCTAAATTTCCCTCATGAAACTAATTTCAAATCACATTGAGAAGACTAAAGAAGTAATGCAAGATAAAATTTGTCTTACACATGCAACATAAAATCTATGGCAAAAGACAAGTGAGCATAAAGATAAGAATATAAGCCAGGTGTAGTGGCTCACGCCTGTAAACCCAGAACTTTGGGAGACTCAGGCAGGTGGATCATTTCAGATCAGGAGTTCAAGACCAGCTTGACCAACATGGTGAAATCCCGTCTCTACTAAAAATACAAAGAATTAGCCAGATGTGGTGGTGCACTCCTGTAATCCCAGCTACTTGAGAGGCTGAGGTGGGAGAATCACTTGAACCCAGGAGACAGAGGTTGCAGTGAGCCACTACAGAGGAGGAGAGGTTGAACTCAGGAGGCAGAGGTTGCAGAGATCATGCCATTGCATTCCAGCCTGGGTGACAGAGCAAAACTCTGTCACACACACAGAAAAAAAAGATAAGGAATATAGAGCTGAACAATGATTTTTTTCTGTGTGTGTGTGTGTAGCATTGACCAGGAAATGATTTTATGTTTAGTAATGAATTATGTAACAATAACCAAGCAATTACAATAATAAAGGTTGATGAATAATCTATTAATACTTGGCAATAATCTTCACTATAATAATAAAGGTTTCTTGGATCCCATGCTACTTTCACCTAGGTCTCTGGTCTTTTTAGTGAGTTTGTCTGTCAGTAAGGATTGTTCTATGAAAGTGAACTTCCCCAGTTATCTTGTGTCATTTAGTGGTTAGATGAACATTTTTTGAAGCTTTTCATACATGAGACAATATGCACAACCTAAGTAAAGGCTACAAAGATGAAAAAATCACCATTTGTACCTTAAGGAGTCCATTGTGAATTGAGAGTGGCAAACATGCAAACAGTAGTTTCAATGTAATGTAATAAATACAATGATTGAAGCAGGTAGAGAGTTAAGGAGTAATTGGTAAGCTTGAATAGTCAAAAGAAGAGAAGTATCTTCTTATAAGATACTTCTTATGAGACGTTATTATAAAATAAGTAATCTAAGATGGGTCTTTAGGAATAAGAAAGCTTTAGCAAGCTATGAAAGTTAAAACTGGCATTATAGGCAGAAAGAGTAATTTTTTTAAAGAACTTGAAGTACATAATGAATAGAATAAATAAAGACAGCTCAGCAAAACTGAGCTATAAAAATTTAAGTTTAGGCAAGGTGACAGATGAGGATTGGTTACTCAACGCCAATCATTGAAGGGATGACATTTTTATTTCTTCTAACTCTATGAAATTGAAGCTCAGCATTTACAGTGAGGTATTTTCAGCAACTTCCTGCCCAATTAAAATTGATTCATTTTCTTGTATTAGGCAAAATCTCACCATATTCTACCACTTTTTTTCAGCCAACCACTCAGATAATCTTAAAATCACTTTTAGTGCAATGTTACCAGTGATTGCTTTGAGGAACATGAAGTAGTTTTCCTGTGCATCCTAAACTTGGATCACATATCACGTCAAAATCACCTGATGGAGACATTTCCAATGCATATTAATCGTTTTCCTCTGGAAATTTTGATTTCATCAGTCTGGGTTTGTGTTAATTTATCTGTATTTATTGTTGGACTTTTGAATAATTCTGCTGCAATCAGATAACAAAGCAGAGCTTGAAAACCATTTGGTGTTTCATGCATTTCTGGTGGACATTTGATTATATAAAATAGTTACAAAACAAGGTGAGAGGGAATTATGTTTAATGTTTGAATATTATATATATTTGAATGTATTTTGATTATATTTTGAATATATTTGAATATATTTGGAATATATATATAATTTGACCACATATTTTGTCTCTACAATAATAAGATTAGAAATGTGCAGAAATTAATAAAAAAACAAAAACAAAAACAAAAAACAGGCAGCCAAAAGCATGGAAGAAAAGAGTTGGAGAGAAAGGAAAACTGACAATTGTCTAGTATGGAAAAAAGAGAAGGGAAAGAAAGTGGCATATTTTTTGTACATTATTTCATTGTATCTAAATTATAAGCAAATGGTAATAATAGGAAAGCCAATAATACAAGCGTTGAGATTGTAGTGCCGACATTGATTTATGGGAAAGAGAGGTGTACTCAATTTTGCTGCATAATGTTAAGCAGGCAAAAAAAAAAAAAAAAAAAAAAAAAGCAGAAAAAAAAGAGTCATTCTCCAAGAAGTGTGACTTTTATTACTGCTAAGTTGTTTTATTTCATACTTAATTGAAAATAAAAGGTCTAAAAAGTACTCGGGTTGAACCCAAAGTCCTCTGCTATAGGTAACATCTTCAGGAACTTTATTAAGTGAAGGGATGGGGTGGCAGTGGTAGAGTGGATGACTATTTGCTTCTGACAGGGTGCCTGTTTATGTATTATACAAAATAATATTGAATATATATTATTAAGAAATCCGTTAAAAATTAAGTAAAACTCAGATTCATGTTCTTAAAAGGCACAACATTTGCTATGGCAACAAGATAAAAAATGTTTAAGTACCAAAAATGTATATTAACTGCAAACATTTTCATATAAACAAAACAATGTATCTATTTATGTCAATAACTCATGTGCCCAAAAATATTTTTTAAAAAGATTGAAATAACTTTTTACTTAATAAATGTTACCACTGTATTGTAAAATAATATATATTATTTGCATATATATACTATAAATAATTTATTTTGTTATTAATTATTAAGTCAACAAATAATTCTTTGAAACCTACAAAATGCTGCTTTCTGTTATAGGCACTGAATATAGAATTGATATAAAATGTATTCTTGTGGGGGAGGGGCCAAGATAGCAGACTAGAAATAGCTGTGGTCAGAGGCTCCCACCAAGAACAAAAATGGCAAGTGAATTCTGAACTTCCAACTGAGGTATACAAATTCTCTCATTGGGACTGAGTAGTCAGTTGGCATGACCACAGAGAGTAAGAAAAGACAGGGTGGTGTGACGGCCAACCTGGGAGACACACAGGGCAAAGCGAGCTCCCACTTTTAGACAAGGGAGGTACGGAGTGATCATGCTACCCTGCTGGGAAAACACATTTTTGCCACAGATTCGTGCAACCCGCAGATCAGGAGATTGGTTTTTTGAGCCCATGCCACCAGGGCCTTGGGTCCCCATCACAGAGCTATGCAGATTCTCAGTGGCCACTTGGCTGGAGACTGCCTGAGACTACCAAGTTCCCAGGAGAAGGGGAAGCCATCATCACTGCAGCTACTGGCTGCCTAAAACAAGTGAGCTCCCTGGGGGAGGGGCAGCAGCCATCACTGCAGCTCCAGTCTGCCATTATTCCCCTGCAGATGTCGGAGAGACTGGACACTTTGAACCCTGGAGAAATTCCCCACAGTGCAGCACAGCCGCTGTGGCAGATCATGACAAGACTGCCTCTTTAGGCTGGACCCTGACCCATACCTCCTCACTGGGTGGGACCTCACTGCAGGAATTTCAGCAACTCCAGCCAAGGGTATAGGGACAGAACTCTTAGCTCCCTGGAATTGAGCCATTGGGGGGAGGAGCACCTGTGGTCTCCACAGATCAGCAGATTTAGTCATTCCCCTGGATGGCTCTGAGGAATCCAGGCAGTCCAGACAAGTGGGATTTCCCCAGGACAGCACACCCCCTTCACCAAGGGGCAGCCAGAGTGTGTTGCTAAGTGGGTCACAGATCCCATGCCTCCTGACTGGGTGAGACCCCCTAACAGGGGTTGCCAGACATCTTATAGAGGAGTATTCCTGCTGGAATAAGGTCAGTGCCCATCTGGGACAGAAATCCCAGAGGAAGAAGCAGAAAGCCATCTTTGCTGTCCTGCAGCCTCCACTGGTGACACCTTCAGGCGTGGGAGGGACCCAGGTTAATAGGTTCTGGAGTGGGCCCAGAGTAAACCATAGCAGCCCTATGGAAAAAGGGCCTGACTATTAAAAGAAAAGCAAGCAAACAGAAAGCAACAACAGCAACAAAAATGTCCCCACAAAAACTGCATCCAAATGTTAGCAGCCTCAAAGATCGAAGCTAGATAAACACATGAAGATGAAAACGAATCAACAACAAAAAGCTAAAAACTCAAAAAGCCACAATGCCTCTTCTCCTCCAAATGATCACAACACCTCTCTAGCAAGGGCACAGAACTGGGTGAAGGATGAGATGGATGAATTGACAGAAATAGGCTTCAAAATGTGGGTAATAATAACGAACTTCGTTGACCTAAAGGAGCATATTCTATTCTAATGTGAAGAACCTAACTGGCATGACAAAACATTACAGGAGCTGTTAACAAGAATAAACAGTTTAGAGAGGAACATAAGTGACCTGATTGAGCTGAAAAATGCAACCCAGGAATTTCACAGTGCAACCACAAGTATCAATAACTGAATAGACAAAGCAGAATTTCAGAGCTTGAAGGCTGTTTTACTGAAATAAGACAGGCAGACAAGATTAGAGAAAAAAAAGAATGAAAAGAAATGAACAAAACCTCCGAGAACTATGAGATTATGTAAAAAGACTGAACCTATAACTGACTGGGGTACCTGAGACAGGGAGAATGGAACCAAATTGGAAAACATACTTCAGGATATCATCCAGGAGAACTCCTCCAACCTAACAATACTGGCCAACATTCAAATTTAGGAAATCCAGAGAACCCCAGTAAGACACTTCATGAGAAGATCAACCCTAAGACACATAATTATCAGATTTTCCAAGGTTGAAATGAAGAAAAAAATGTTAAGGCATCCAGAAAGAAAGGCCAAGTCACCTATAAAGGGAAGCCCATCAGCCTAACAGCAGACCTCTCAGCAGAAACCCTACAAGCCAGAAGAGATTGGGGGCCAATATTCAACATTCTTAAAGAAAAGAATTCCCAACCAAGAATTTCATATCTGGCCAAACTAAGTGTCATAAGTTAAGAAGAGAGAAATAAATTTCTTTTCAGACAAGCAAATGCTAAGTGAATTTGCCACCACTAGACCTGCCTTGGAAGAGCTCCTCAGGAAGCACTAAAAATGGAAAGAAAAAACTGTTACCAGCCACTAAAAAAATACTGAAGTACACAGAGCAGTAACATTATGAAGCAACTACATAAAGAAGCCTACAAAATAACCAGCTAGCATCATGATGACAGTGTCAAATTCACACATAACAATATTAACCTTAAATGTAAATGGACTAAATGCCCCAATTAAAAGACACAGAATGGCAAGCTGGATAAAGAGTTGAGACCCATTGGTGTGCTATGTTCAAGTGGCCTATCTCTCATGCAAAGAAACACATAGGCTCCAAATAAAGGGATGGAGGAAAATTTACCAAGCAAATGGAAAGCAGAAAAAAAGCAGGGGTTGCAATACTAGTTTCTGATAAAACAGACTTTAAATCAACAAAGATCAAAAAAGACTAAAGGCATTACATAATGGTAAAGGGATCAACTCAAAAGGAAGAGCTAACCATTCAAAATATACATGCACCCAATACAGGAGCACCCAAATTCATAAAACAAGTTCTTAGAGACCTACAAAGAGACTTAGACTCCCATACAATAATAATGGGGGACTTTAACACCCCTCTGTCAATATTAGACAGATCATTGAGACAGAAAATTAACATGGATATTCAGGACTTGCACCCAGCCCTGCATCAAGTAGATGTGATTGATATCTACAGAACTTCCACCCCAAAACAACAGAATGTACATTCTTCTCGGTGCCACATGGCACTTACTCTAAAATCAATCACATAATTGGAAGTAAAACACTCCTCAGCAAATGCAAAATAACTGAATTCATAACAGTCTCTCAGACCACAGTGTAATCAAATTAGATCTCAAGATAAGGAAACTCACCCAAAACCACAAAACTACATGGAAATTGAACAACTTGCTCCTGAATGACTCCTGGCTAAATAATGCCATTAAGGCAGAAATGAAGAAGTTCTTTGAAACCAAAGAGAACAAAGAGACAACATACCAGAATATCTCGGACACAGCTAAGGCCGTGTTAATAGGGAAATTTATAGCACTACATACACACACCAAAAAGCTAGAAAGATCTCAAATTGACACCCAAACATCACAACTAAAACAACCAGATAACCAAAAGCAAACAAACCCCAAATCTAGCAGAAGACAAGTAATAACCAAGGTCAGAGTGGAACTGAGATAAAGAAAATATTATTCAAAAAAATTAATGAATCCAGGAGCACTTTAAAAAAAAAAAACTAAAATAGACCAATAGAAAGACTAACAAAGAAGAGAGAATAATCAAATACACACAATAAAAAATGATAAAGGCAATATGGCCATTGCCCTACAAAAATACAAACAAACATCAGAGAATACTATAAACATCTCTATGCAAATAAACTAGAATATCTAGAAGAAATGAATAAATTCCTGTACACATACACCCTCCCAAAACTGAATTAGGAAGAATTTGAAACCCTGAATAGACCAATAACAAGTTCTGAAATTGAGACAGTAATAAATAGTGTATCAACAAAAAAAAGCACAGGACCAGGTGGATTTACAGCTGAATTCTATTAAAGATACAAAGAGGAGCTGGTACCATTTCTTCTGAAACTATTACAAACAATCGAAAAGGTGGAATTTCTCCCTAATTCATTTTAGGAGGCCAGCATTATACTGATACCAAAACCTGGCAGAGGTATAATAAAAACAGGAAACTTCAAGTCAGTATCCCTGATGAACACCAATGTGAAAATCCTCAATAAAATACTGGCAAACTGAATTCAGCAGCACATCAAAAAGCTAATCCACCACAATCAAGTCAGCTTCATCCCTGCGATGCAAGTCTGGTTCAACATATGCAAATCAATAAATACAATTCATCAGATAAACAGAGCTAAAGACAAAATTCACATGATTTTCTCAATAGATGCAGAAAAGGCCTTTGATAGAATTCAACATCCCTTCTCAAGTTAAAAACTTCTCAAGGTTTTGAAGAAACATACTTCAAAATGATAAGAGCCATTTATGAAAAACCCATACCCAATAACGTACTAAATGGGCAAAAGCTGGAAGCATTCCCTGTGGAAACTGACAAGACAAGGGTGCCCTCTCTCACCACTCCTACTTAACATAGTATTGGAAGTTCTGTCTGGGGCAATCAGGCAAGAGAAAGGAAGAAACGGTTTTCAAATAGCAAAAGAGGGAGTCAAACTGTTTGCAGATTACATGATCCTATATCTAGAAAACTCCATCATCTCAGTACAAAAGTTTCTTAAGCTGATAAGCAGCTTCAGCAAAGTTTCAGGATACAAAATCAATTTGCAAAATTCACAAGCATTCCTATACACCAACAATAGCAAACGGTGTATTCACAATTCACAACTGCTACACAGAGAATAAAATATCTAGGAACACAGCTCACAAAGAAAGTGAAGGACCTCTTCAAAAAGAACTACAAATCACTGTTCAAAGAAACAAAAGAGGACACAAACAAATGGAAAAACATTCAATGCTTATGAATAGGAAGAATCAATATAGTGAAAATGGCCATAGTGCCCAAAGTAATTTATAGATTCAATCCTATTCCCATTAAGCTACCATTGACATCTTCACAGAATTAGAAAAACGACTTAAAATATATATTTTATATATATAAAAATACATTATATATAATATATATTTATATTTTTTATATATTATATAAAATATATATATTTTATGTACATATAAAATACATATAAAATTGGCCCATATTGCCAAGACAATACTAAGCAAAAAGAACAAAGCTGGAAGCATCGTGCTAACTGACCTCAAACTATACTACAAGGCTACAGTAACCAAAATAGCATGGTACTGGCACTTAAACAGACACCTGGACCAATGGAAAAGAATAGAGATCTCAAAAATAACACTGCACATCTACAATCCTCTGATTCTCCACAAACCTGAAAAAAAAAAAAGAACAAGCAATGAGGAAAGGATCCCCTATTTAATAAATGGTGTTGGGAAAACTGGCTAGCCATATGTAGAAAGTTGAAACTGGAGCCTTTCCTTACACCTTATACAGAAATTAACTGAAGATGGATTAAAGACTTAAATGCAAAACTCCAAACTATAAAAACCCTAGAAGAAAATCTAGGAAATACCATCCAGGACATAGGCACTGCAAAGATTTCATGATGAAAACACAAGCAATGGCAACAGAAGCAAAAATAGACAAATGGGATCTAATTAAACTAAAGAGCTTCTGCACAACAAAAGAAGTGAACAGACAACCTACAGAATGAACAAAAAATTTTGCCCCCTATCCGTCTGACAAAGGTCTAATATCTAGGATCTATAAGAAACTTAAACACATTTACAAGAAAAAAAGAAACATCAAAAAGTGGGCAAATGACATGAACAGACAACTTCTCAAAAGAAAACATTTATGCAGCCAAAAAACATATGAAAAAAAAAGCTCATCATTGATCATTAGAGAAATGCAAATCAAAACCACAGTGAGATACCATCTCATGCCAGTAAGAATGGCAATTATTTAAAAAGTCAAGAAACAACAGATGCTGGTGAAGCTTTGGAGAATAACTACGCTTTTACACTGTTGGAGGGAATGTAAATTAGTTCAACCATTACGGAAGACACTGTGGTGATTCCTCAAAGATCTAGAACCAGAAATACCATTTGATCCAGCAATCCCATTACTGAGTATAACCAAAGAAATATAAATCATTCTATTATAAAGATACATGTATGCACATATGTTCATTGCAGCACTATTCATAATAGCAAAAACATGGAATCAACCCAAATGTCCATCAGTGATAGACTGGATAAAGAAAATGTGATACATACACAACATGGAATATTATGCAGCCATAAAAAAACAAGATCATGTCCTTTGCAGGGAAATGGATGGAGCTGGAGGCTTCAACAAACTACCAATAGAAAATCAAACACTGTGTTTTCTCACTTAAAAGTGGGAGCTGAACAATGAGAACAGATGGACAAAGGGAGGGAAACAACACACAGTGGGGCCTGTTGGGAGGAGGGAAGAGAGATAGCATCGGGATAAATAGCTAATGCATGTGGGGCTCACCTAGGTGAGGGCTTGATAGGTGCAGCAATCCACCACGACACACGTTTACCTATGTAACAAACCTGCAGGTCTTGTACATGTATCCTGGATTTTAAAATAAAATAAAATATTTTTTAAAGTCTCTGTCCTCAAAGAGTGGTAAATTTTTTGAAAAATAGAAAATATAATTACATAAAGGTACTGCTGAAATCAGAGACTTAATTGCTAATAAAAACAATTCATGCAACCCAGTGTGATTATTTTTAATAATAATGGACATTTTAATATGTCTTTTGTTTTTTTCTGTGGAAATACACTAAAATATAACATCTGGGGATGTTTGGTATCTCGATGTTTAACAGGTATTATCAGTTTTCCAGAAATATTTTACCAGCTTACTTGCCCATCAGTGACTCTTAAGTTAGTATGGGGAGCCACATCCTATCCAACAAGCTCTAGTACCAATCTTTGTAGTTTGTCAATTAAATAGGTGTAGGTTTTATAGTTTATTATTAGATTATTAAAATAGAATAAATAGAATAACTAGGTAAATAAAAGCAGAACATCCATGGACATATGTTTAGAGTGTGTCCTATCCCCAGAATTAAAATTAATCCAATTTGTGCCTCTGCTGTCCAATAAAATAATTCCTTAAGAATACAGAGATCAGATATTCATTTGAGGAACCATTCTAATATGGTTTTCACCTACTCATGACAACAAAATTACTCTTATCAAAGCACAAACAGTATCCATATTGTTAGATTATGAATTGAAGCACAATTTTTCAGCTGTCATCTTAATTTATGTATCAGCAGCATTTGGCACAGTTGATCTCTCTCTCCTTTTTGAACAACATCCTTGATAGAATTCCAGAACAGATAATTTTAAATATAATAATAAGGGTATAAAAATGACTTTAAAAGTATTCAGAAATAGAGAAAAATAAATTTAAATTACATAAAATATATTTAAAAAGATGTTTTGTCCTTTTATGCTCCTTGAATAAAGGGGGCACATATTTTAAATGCCATGCATTTTATTTTAAAATTTAGGAAATGCTCACAGTTTCCCACACTAAAATTTACAGGAACAGTGATAATATAATCAAGCAATAACAAAATGAAATTCAATAGATTTTTCTAGACTGATGTATTTTCTTGATTAAAAGACTGTTTTTAAAAGTCTAAATATGCACTTAAAGAAAACTATTATTTACTGATCCAGTTATTTGACAACCCTACTTGTCCTTTATGGGGTTTTCATACCATATATTTATTATTGCAATTGGTTTTTTGATATTTCAATCAGAAATTTTTAATTGTATTGCTGGTTGGCTTGGTCTGTTGAATCTTTGTTTTTATTATATTGTTTATTCATTACAGGTTAGCTCTGCTAGTGCAAATTGTGACGTGAAAAGCTTGAAACACTTTGTAAATTTTAAAGCAAAGAGCGTGGTATTTAAATACATGTTCCTTAATATTTGGAGGACACGTTAACACCAAATAAACCCAGAGTCTGTATTTTACAGTAGTAACAGGAGAATGTTTTCAATTTTTTCTAAAGTTTTTTAAAAATAAACATTCTGTATTCAGAACATTTTTAATAACAGAACAAATATTTAGTGTTTAATTAAACGAAATGTGGTTTCATTGAAAAGGACATGGTTAATATAGATTAGATAAATTTCTAATTTAAAAACTAATTTAAGAAAAATAATGCTTGAAGATCAGTGGTCATGGAATTTAATCCAGAGAAGGGAGGTTTATCCTTTTCTGCTTGTAGTAACAAAAGAATACAGGCCAATATTATAGGGATAGACATAAAAATATAGCATAACATTTTATTTTAAAAACTAAAGTCACTTTTTTATACATGTATTAAATGTTTGACAACAAAGAACAAAAAAAAAGTGAAGTTTTCATGCTCCCTTTTGGGGGGTATTATGGGACACAAGCACAGAAAACTGTGAGAAATAAAATTTTCATCCTGGCTTGGTGTGGGCAGAACCCAACAGCCTGAGGACAACCTCAGCGTGTGTGGTTTTGCTAGGCCACAGTCCCTCTGTATAAAAACTATGCTTATAGCCGGGAGTGGTGGCTCATGTCTGTGATCCCAGCGCTTTGGGAGGCCGAGGCGGGCGGATCACGAGGTCAGGAGGTTAACACATCCTGGCTAACACGTGAAACCCCGTCTCTACTAAAAATACAAAAAAAATACAAAAAAAAAAAAAAAAAAAGATTAGCCGGGCATGGTGGCGAGCGCCTGTAGTCCCACCTACTCTGGATGCTGAGGCAGAAGAATGGGGTGAACTCAGGAGGCGGAGCTTGCAGTGAGCCGAGATCGCACCACTGCACTCCAGCCTGGGCGGCAGAGTGAGACTCTGTCTCAAAAAGAAAAGAAAAAAAAAAAAAAAAGTTGCGCTTATTTAAAGAGAATTGAAGTCTCAGTGAGAAAAATAACTACTACTAACCTCAAAACAGCATGTATGGCTCATCATTTGAGGTACTCTGACTATATAACTTGTTCAACTGTGTTACCATTCTATAAGGCTTATAATTTGTATCTTTTAAAACCAGAATAATTTCAAATTTGAAATAGATTACTTAGAGAAGTAAATTTTAATATACAAACCCCTATATATTTGTATCATTTATATCTATACCTATGCTTACATGTGTGTTTGTGAATATGTGTGTGATTCTGTTATGTAAATGCTTCCCTCAGACAAACAAGCATTCTTCTACTTGTAATTAAATTTGCTCTGTGTTAGTTTGAGCTTTTTACCTCTGACATTAGATGGCACAAGTATATAGGATTTTGAAACATGAAATAAGTAAACTTTTCATTTTATAAAAATTTATTTTAAATTTTTCAGACTAAAAAATTGAATCAATTGCAAAAGTATTTGCTTTCCAACTAAATAATGAAAGGTTAGGATAATGTCCTCATTACTTTAAAAACTTTGCTTTTCATTATGTAAAATACATTTTATCTGCCACAATATTTTATTGAGAGCATACATTTTCTGATATATGGGATTCATTGACATGTAAATAGTAAAAGATTATTGATGTTAATATCACATGAGACAATTCAGAGGAGAAGCAAATGCAAAAGCATTCTTCTGTGTCTTGTAAATTTTATAGGAGCACACAAAGGTTGACACAATGGTGATAGACACAGATATTACAATTATTTGGAAAATGGTTTGCATTTATAGTATTAACAAGCTATTAAGGTATTGGTGGTCTGAGACATTATTTCCCACAAAGGCCCACATCTTTGCATTAGAAAAATCAGAGAGGAAGAGTGAAGAGAAAGCACTATCATTATTCCTAGAGAACTAAACTAGAAAAATACAAAGCAGACTAGAGGATGATTGTCCACATATTTCATTGAGGAAACTATCTCATAATTTCTGCTGAATATTTTTACTATAATGATAAATGATTGGTTTGAGTTTATTAAATATCGGTTTTTTTTTGTCTTTTACTGGGTTGTACAAATTGTCTCCATCTAAAATTTCACTGTTTTTTCACCTTTATTGTTCTAATAGAAATTCGTTTTCTGCATATAAAAATTTTAGTGCAGAAACGTAGACATGTTCCAGGTTGCTCTGATCTATCAAACAGACATAAAAGCAGAGGAAAGGAAATGTGTGATCAATGTCATGCAACAAGGATGCCGATAGGGTCACACTGACATATTTTACGTCCAGTTTGTGAGCAAAGATGCCAGTAAATTCTGACAGGAAGCAGCAGTACTTTTGCTAAATTGCTATAATAAATCGTTAAGCTCTTTTAAAAGCTGGGAGGTGTCGTGGGTGGGGGGATGTGTAATACAGAACTTTATAACTCGTGACAATTAGCTATAAATTAGGGCATGAAAGGAACAGCAAGAGCAGGATGTAGCTTTTTTTTCAAACTGTACTTAAAGATTATTTGATCTTCATTTATAGATCCTTTAAAATAATATTTAGTTAGTTTATATCCTAATGAAGGGTAGGCATAGAGTCAAAATAATTTTATGTAAGGTGATATATTTTAATAAATATGCTTTCTTTTTTCTTTTTGTTTCAGGCTATCTCTGAGTAATGAAATAGACCAGTGAATGATATCAATATTCTCATATTTAAACTTACAATGAATATCTCTTTAAAAGCTAGAATATAACATTTTGTCTTTGTCTATATAATTGAGACCCTTGAAAGGAAAAGGAAGTGTATCCATATGTACTTGAATGTTGGTTTAAAAAGTAGAGACTAATATGTCTCAACACATATTTTATTAGTCATATGTATTATGCCAGACTGAAGGGATGCATCTGGTTAATTGACTATGTGTGGGTCATTGATTTCCCACATGAAATGAATAATGGAATTAAAAAGGATATGGTATTTATAGAGAAGGAAAATAGCACTAAGGACATCAATTGACTTTCCTAATATCAGACTATGTACACTCAGGGCAGGATATAGACTGTATAGCATGATGCCCATTTCCAACTAAGTGTCTCATTCTCAAATTTTGAATGACAATTTGAGTAATTTAAATAATATTTTTAAATTCTATACTTTTAATATGATCTTTAATAATTTAAAAGGCAATGATATATTTTATGTCTTCTAAAATAATTCATTTCAAATTTTCCCATTTTTACTTCACATTAATTGAAAACACAGTACATAAATACATTGTTTGGTAAAAATGAAAGCATTATGGATATTTCAAAGTTCAGTTTTACTCTCTATTCCCTGTGTTGTTCTCCTCACCAAAAGTAACGTTTTTCAGTTACTATGGCTGAATAACATACAAAGTCATAATTTAGAGGTTTATTATATTTATTTTGTTCACAAGTCTGTGATTTTTTCAGGGCTCAGAGGAGATACTGAAGGCTAGTGGCTAGAACAATCTTAAGGCTGGTTCAATTGCATTTGATTATGGTAATTGGCTGAGTTATTAGATGAAAGTGTCAGCTGCAACAGCTGAACTTTGTTTCTGCATATGGACTGGACATCCTCACAAGATGGTGGCTAATTTACAAAGCTAAGTGTTCTGAAAAAAAAAAAAAAGAAATAAGAAACTATCTCCTTTTGTAATATGGCCTTGGAAATTACACAGAATTGCTTGTGCCACACTCTTCTCTTCAATCACAAAATCACTCCTAGTTTTAAAGGGAGGACATATAGATTCTACCTCCTAACAGAGGAGGCACAATTCTGGAAGTTCATTTGAAACCATACATGTTGCTGTAATCATGTCTGGAGAATATATTCTGACACAGTTCATCCCCTTTCCACAGCAATTTGCATTTTTTCACATGCAA
Source organism: Gorilla gorilla gorilla (assembly GCF_029281585.2). Lineage (NCBI taxonomy): Eukaryota > Metazoa > Chordata > Mammalia > Primates > Hominidae > Gorilla > Gorilla gorilla. Next base: position 67,233,660 of record NC_073224.2, on the reverse strand, counting down.
AATACAACCATCCCTTTCTCAAAGCCTCTTAAATGTTTATCTTATTATGGCTGGAAGGTGGACCAGTCACCTAACAGCTCTGAGGACCAATCCAATTAAGTATGAGTTTATATGATGCTCCTTGAGTATACTTCCTTAATTATAGATCCTTGAGTATAATTCCTATCAATCTGAAAAACCTATGTACAGTAGACTTGACACACACCCAACACATGATAGTGAGACAGGCATAGGATAACCACTATAGTCCCTTCAGTTAAAAAGAGAAAACAAGGGGCCCACATGAGTCAATGGTCCATAGCAATTGCAAAATCCAGGTAGGTATACATTGGCTTAATTCTACTGCCTGAAAAGAATTCTTGACTGTTTTTGTGGTTCTTCTTATTTCCTTCTGAAATGTCTTTCCTTTTACATGTGTCTCTCCAGCTTTATCTCAGTAGTTTTCTCTGTCTGACTCATCTGGGTTATCTGGGAAATTATGTAGAAATATGTAAGAGAAGTATTTTAAAACAGATGCCATGATTAGTCTCAATGACGTAGAGTAAAATATGCTTATAGCAAATGAAAACATATGAAATATCAGCAGAGAAATACAAATTATAAGAAGGAAACATATAGAATTGAAAAATATATCAAACACTAAATTTTTTGATAGGCTAAACCACAGAATGGAGTTAGAAAACTGAATATGTGAACTTGAAAATAGATCAAAAGAAGTGATAAAATCTGAAGAAAAATAGTGGTAGGTAAAAGTAGAAAACATAGGATGATATTAATGGATATAACTCCCAGAAGTTTAAAGAATAAAATAAAATACCAACACATGCCCAATATTTTTTGTCCATGTATGTAATGTGCATACTATTATGTGTGTAATGTGTGTGTATATAATAATAATAATTATTATTATTACATGAAGAACTATTGGGCAATGTTTTTTTTCCAAATTTAATTTAAATATAAATTGGTAACTAGATGTAGTTTCAGCCAATCAACACTCAAATCAGAATTTTAAGAGTTGCGTACACAAACTAGTTGTAATAGAAAATAATACGTTTAAAATTTTTATTGGAGAATGTGTCACGGGTAATCTACAGTATTCAGTGAAATATAGTTACTTAAGTATATCACTTCTGCTCATGAGCTATAATATATATGCTAAGGAAGGCTTGGCAATTCCAGTGGCCACTACACTATAACTATTAAAGTTATTTCAAGAATACAGTAACTATTGGGAGCAGCAACTGTTTCTGGAAAGCTTAAAAAGACAGCACATAAGCTCAGGATTTTAAATTATCAACATAGCTCATTCAGAGTATCAGAAATCTAGTGTGACTTACCTCATAAAATTTATCTTTTGGCCAGGCGCGGTGGCTCATGCCTGTAATCCCAGCACTTTAGAAGGCTGAGGTGGGTGGATCATTTGAGATCGGGAGTTCAAGATCAGCCTGGCCAACATGGTGAAACCACGTCTCTACTGAAATTATAAAAAAATTAGCCGGGTGTGGTGGCGGGCACCTGTAGTCCCAGCTACTTGGGAGGCTGAGACAGGAGAATCTCTTGAACCCCGGAGGTGGAAGTTGCAGTGAGCCAAAATTGTGCCACTGCACTCCAGCCTGGGCTACAGAGCAAGACTCTGCCTAAAAAAAAAAAAAAAAAAAAAAATATATATATATATATATATATATATATCTTTTAATCACAGGCCAATGTCTGACCCTTCAAGTTGCTAAAGTAACATTTCATTTGTTTATAATAAGTATTTATTGTCTTTTTAATGCAAGGCATTACTGTAAGCAATGAAATTAAGTTGAATTCTCAGTGATAGGAGGTAAACTACAGATGAACAAAATAAATGAGAAGTTGTGTACTATGTCTAATGTGGAAAAACTCTAAGAAGAAAAATAAAGGTTAGGAGTTCCTATGTAATTCCCAGGAAGCGATATCATTTTAAGTAGGAAGATCAGAGACTGTTTCGTTTGGAAAGGGACATTTAAGAAAAACAGTCATGAGACATCAAGGTAAAACAATTCCCATGGATGAGAAAGCCACAAGGAGAGAGAATTGCATATGCAAAGGTTGTGAGGCAGAATTAGGCAAGGTGTTATCACGAACTACCAGAAGGCTAGCAGGTTGGAGTGAGTGAGTGGAAGTAAGAAGGTAAAAATGGTCTAGGATGCATAGGAATTTGAGAGTATTAAAAGGTGGATTGGCATCTATACTCTGAAACAAACAAAAGCCATTAGAGGATTTGAAAGATGATTTTTAAAAATCTGAGTTATATGTTTAAAATATTTCTCAGTAGAAAATAAACTATAGGAGGATAAGAGAAAAGTTTCCAAAAAATGTTAGGGAGTTTTGCAATATTCAAAAAAAAAAAAAAAAAGGTTTTGATTTTCACCGAGGTGAAGACAGTGAATGTAAAGAACCCTGATGAGACTCTATATATACCTTGGAACTAGAGCTGATACCGATGGCTGAGAGATTAAAGGCATGAGAAAAGGAGGGGAATTAGAAATGACATCAGGAATTGTTAGTTTAAATAAATGAAAAGTTTACATTTTCATTTACTGAGATGAGAAAGACTGTGAATGAGTACATTTCAGGCTATGGAGGAAACCAGAAAATCAACCTGTAGATGTGAAGTTTGAGATACCCAATGAGGAGCTGCACATGGAAGCCTGAAGTACAGGAAACAAGATCTAGATTGTAGAAATTATCAGTTTATAGATGGCATTTAAAGGCATGATACCAAGAAAGTGAGCAAAGATGTATGTGAAGAGACCATGACTGAGCTATGGGACTCTACAGTATTTAAAAGTCTGGGAATAAGAACTAATTAAAACATAAGGCTTTGAATAAGTAGGAAGAGGGTTGTAAGGAAAATCAGTTGAACATGGTATGCTAAAATCCAAGGAAAAAATGTGTCTTTGGAAAAGTGTATAATTAATTGCATTAAGTCCTACCGTTAACTAAGATGAGACTGAGAATGCATTCTTATATTTAGTCTATGGGTGTCATTAGTGATTTTGAAGAATCTTTTGGTAGAGAGGTGTACAAAAATGTTGCATTTGACTAAAAGGGGCAGTGGGAAAAGAGGATGTTGGAACAGTCTCCATAAACTTTCAGATGACATTTTGTCTAAAGGTGACACTGGGCACAAACAAGAAAAGAAATTGGAGCCAAGATAAATTTGTTTTTCTGCAGAATGGGAGAGATTAAACTGCACACATTTAAAGTGTAATAAGTTTCCATGTAAGTGTGTACTCCATTAAGGTACCACCACAGTAAGAAAATGAACATATTTCTTGCCTTAAACCTATCCTCATGCTCTTTTGTAATCCCTTCCTCTTACTTTTTCCCACATCCCCAGGCAATCACTCCTCTGCTTTCTGTCAATACAAATTTGTATTTCCTGTAATTTTATATAAAGTTATATCCTATATACTCTTTTGTCTGATGTATTTCACTCAGTATAATTATTTTATCATTCATTCATTTGTTCAAGTCAATAGTTTATTTCATTGTTTTGCTGAGTGTATGTTTTTCCTCATTTCAGCCTTAGGAGAGATCCCAGCTCTGCACAACACCATTATTTCAGCTTAGTGAGAGGCTCTGGAGCAGACTCTGGTCCAGCTTAGGCACGCCTAGATTCCTGACCAACAGAGACCATGAGATAGTAAAGATGTGTTGTTTAAGCTGCCAAGTGTGTTTTAACATTGCTGTGCAGCAGCAGATAATTAATATACTATTCCTACATCCTCTTTGGTGAAATATCTCTTCACATCTTTTGTCCACTTTTTGATTGGGTTGTTTTCGTTCCTGTGTGCTTTGACAGTGCTTTATATATTCTGGATAAAAGCCCATAGTCAGAGATATCTTTTGCAAATATTTTCTTCATGGCTTGTCTGATCATTATATTAACAGTGTCTTTCAAAAAAAATTTTAACTATGATGAAGTCTAGTTTGTCCACTTTTTATTTTATAAATTATGTTTTTGGCACTAGACTGACTGATTCTTGACCAACAGTACATGCCATAAATATTTAGGATGCAATTTCAAGACACTAATTTTCAGAATTCTTTGTACACTCACTGAATCCAAATCTAGCTAAACAGATTTTAAGTGTATCTGTGCATTAAAAGTAAAATATTTGCTGTTGCCATTGCTTTTGTTTGAATAAAATAGAGGACTGTAGTAAATGATATAACTTTCTGTCATTATATATTTTATCTAAATTTAGGCAAAAATATTAATTGCAAATAAAGTTCTATAGGTACAAAAATATTTAGTTTTTGGTTTTGACTAGGAAATGGTTTGACGATTTGTGAATAATGTCATAATTTTTTATAGAAAATATTTAGAAATATTCAAGGAAAATTTTTCTTTGGTAGGATCTAACACCAGGAATCTAATCTATAGATAATGTGATATATATAATTAGAAGTGAATTTTAGTATAACTTAAATAAGGTCGTTTATTTTATGTTTAAATATCAACATGTAACATTTTCTTTCTTGATTAATTTTGTAACAGACAAGTAATGCCATGTTTCTCATAATCAGATACAGTTCATGAATCTGATTTATTAAATAAGGTTTTAAAATAGTTGATACTGATATTTAAAAATTATTAAGTGGAACTAATAGTTATGTTTAGAAAATAATATATTTCCAAATGTACTAATTAATCATTTATAATTATTTAGAGAAACAATACTTTATCATTACATGTGCTTTCCTCAAAATAGTATATTAAAAATTAAAAAGTTGATTTTATGTAATTATAGGTAGTATTTGATATGTCATATATAAAAGTTTATATGACTAAAATTGTGTTTAAGGGCCAGGCACGGTGGCTTATGCCTGTAATCCCAGCACTTTGGGAGGCCAAGGCGGGTGGATTATGAGGTCAAGAGATAGATCGAGACCATCCTGGCCAACATGGTGAAATCCCGTCTCTACTAAAAATACAGAAATTTGTTGGGTGTGGTGGCGTGTGCCTGTAGTCCTAGCTACTCTGGAGGCTGAGGCAGGAGAATCACTTGAACCCAGGAGGCGGAGGTTGCAGTGAGCCGAGATGGCACCACTGCATTCCAGCCTGGCGACAGAGCCAGACTCCGTCTCAAAAAAAAAAAAAAAAAAAAATTGTGTTTAAGTTTTTAGCTCTTTAATGGGCAGATGTTTAGACAAGACTCTAAGCAAACTATAAATAAACTGTAATGTTTTGTCCTATTAAAAATAGATATTTATATCTTAAAGGTCAAGAGTAATGATTGCTAACTGTATTGCGATTATTTTTTATTCTTAAATTGTTGTTCTCTGTAGTGTGAAACTCTTCCACTCTACCCATAGCTAAGCACACAAAGTGGCAATGGCATTACAGAGCAGCTAATCTACAGCTAGGAGGTACCCTAATTGTTTTCTCATAAACATGTGATTATAAAAGCACTCTATAATAGAGAGTGATAATCAAAAACAGAACCACAGCATAAAGGGATTTAAATCTCAGACAGAGAATGAAGTAGGTAATACAATGATGTAGTTGGAGAGAAAAAATTACCTAAAGCCATGACTTATCATTGTCCAAGAAATAAATAGAGGTACAAAGAGAACTTAGAAGAGACTGGGGGCTGAGTCAACTTATTTGTGGAATATTAAGGGAGGCAACTACTGAACTTCAATTTCTGATCTGAAGATTTGCTAGACAATTTTTTTTCAATAACTTTCAAGTACCTGAAAAACACCAGTGTGTTTTATGCCTGTCAATGTAGTGACTCAAACAGTTTCAAGTAAGAAAAATTTCCGTTCTTTTATTTCTTGTATATCCTTACAGAAACTTTAAAACTTAGAATCACCGGGGAATGTGTCTGTTCATTTCAATCTCTTAAATTTTCCAAGTAATTTAGCCAGCCACTTTGTTAATTGTCATTAGAAAGATCATGAAAGTTTTGCTATTTAAGACCCTTGTCATGTCAAATTTAGACAAAATGCAGGCTACAGAAATGGCTGTGATGCCAGGCCATTAAATTAATCATAATTTCCAAGATCAGCAGACTAGGCTCTTACTCTTACTGTCTAAGGAGGTCTGTGACCATGAGATTGCCTCACAATATACTGCATGACTGCCTGAATGTAACCAGAAGTCGTCCAGTGCTGACACCCCACCGCTTTCGTGTTTTATGATTCTTTTGTAATTCAAGCAAAACATATTCAAATTAACTTGTTTTTAATTCATGGGTTGGGAGATGTGTCTTTTAACTTGGAAATAGGAGCTTTGGAAAAAGCCTGGAGAAACAGCTTGTATTTATAATGCTTTTACAACAACAATAACAACATGAACACAGCTTCTCCTTTGAGGTATTGCTTTTTGCTAACCTCTTTGTACTCTATGGCAAGGGCTTTATCAACATTGTCTTATTCAATCTGCACAAACATCTTTGAAGTTAAGCATTATTACTGGTATTTTGCAGACGATGAATCTGAAACTTAGACAGTTAAATAATGTGTTCAATGTAATACAGTTATTAAATGGCAGGGCTATCAGTGAACCTAGACTGGTTTGACCTCTAAGCTCATGCTCTTAACCACCTCATTATCCTGACTTCATGCTTTGTAAAGCATGATATGGTATGATGTATGCATTACTTCAGTTGGCTAATTCAATATTATATGAAGTAGACCTTCCTAATGTTATCATCATCTTACAGATAATAAAATCAACATTTAGAGATTACACTAAAAACAAGATTGTTTATTGAACCATATCAAAGAGTTTAAGGAAAACGTTTACTGTGGCATTGCAGTTAGTTTTCTATAATGTTTTGCATATTGTCTACTTTGACTTATTTAAAGGTAAAAAATGAGTGATTAAAGTTTTGAGAGATGGAGTGGCAGACCCCATGCTTGGAAATTGACTAGGCCAAAAAATAAATAGAGATACAAGAGAAATAGAGGTCTAAAGGAGAATGGGGGTAATTGTGAAGCTTCTGTGAATTGTTTGATCAATCTAGTTACCAGTGATATTGGCCTGGATGCATGTTGTCCAGTACAGTAGCCACTAGTCACATATGGCTACTTAAATTTAATTTAGTTACAATGATATAAAATTTAAAATTCAGTTAGTCACATTAGACACATTTCAAGTTCTTAAAAGCCATGTGTGGGTAGTGGTTAGCATATGTCATAGCGTAGATAGAAAACATTTCCAGCCTCAGAAAAAAACTGTATTGGAGAGTGCTAGTCTAGACACTAACACACAGAAATGCCAAATTTGGTTAAGGTTCTATTAAAAGTTAATCTTCCTACTTGCTGTTAGACAAATACACATTATCAATGCCCTGCTGATATGAAAATGGAGAATCAAATATATGTTCTTGATGTACAGTAAATAAACAGTTGAATCACTGAATGCAAACATATAAATCTAAATTCTTGTATTTGGTGATTTGGCCCTGAAATGTAGCCTAGTTTGGTTGAACATGGAAAACACTCTTCTATTTCTAATCTGCTTATTAAAGATGCTTGAGTTATAGCATTACATGCATTATACAAAATCTATATTTCTGAAGTGTTTTAAAATAGCTTTTTATGTATCACAAGATATGTATAGTATAAGGATCAACTGTGAAATGACTATTAGCATTTTTCACTGCTTATTAAGTGTGTTTTGTTTTAAAAAATTAATAAGGGGAAAATTATAATTGAAGTGTTCCTCCAAAATATTACAATTAGCTAGGAAGTTTCAAGAAACAACTCTGAAGATGGAAATAGAAAGTAAGCAGTATATGTTATGAAATGAAATTTTGTTTTCCCCACAACAAAATTTGAAGCCCTAACTTTTAATGTGATGGTATTTGGAGGTAAGGCCTTTAGAGGTAATTAGATTTAGATGCGCTCATAATGGTAGGGTTCTTGTTATAGGATTAGTGCCCTGATAAGGAGACACCAGAGAGCTTGCTCTCTCTCTCTCTCTCCTCCATGTGAGGACACAGAACGAAAACAGTGGTCTGCAAGACAAGAAGAGAGCCCTTACCAGGATCCAAACCAGCCAGCACCTTGATCATGGACTTCCCAGTCTCTAGTACCGCGAGAAATAAATGTCTGTTGTTAAAAGCACCCAGTTTATACTATTTTCTTATAGCTGCCTGAGCAGACTAATACAGCATGTAAATATTATATAATGCCAATCAACAAAATAAACAATGTGGTTAACTAACAGATAACTAAAGAATTTGGGGCTGTTATGTCCCAAAGTTTGCCACAAAAATTTTTAAAAGATGCAAATTTTCATTAGTCCAAAGGCTGGTAGAAAAATATAAAAGCAATTATTTAAGTGGGATTATTTTTTCTCAAGCACATAGTGTAAAATAATGCCTACCCAATATATCATTTAATCTTCATAACAAAATAGTTTCATTCTCTCTGTAATAAACAAATGAGTACATAATTCACAATTGAAGCTTAGAAAAAATTCCCAGTATTCCAGTTAGTAATTAGTTGGCCTAGAATCAGGAAAATAGACTCTTAACCTAAAGGTAAGATGAACTACCATAGTATATTTAATGAAAAAAACACATTAAAAAACTAAAAAAAAGAGAAAGAACATTGCTAAGTAAGCTTATAACTCAGCAATAACTAACTCATATAAAGTTATTTCCAATATTAATAAACATGGGGAAATTAGTGCATAACATAAAAAAGTAATAAAAGAATGCCTGATAAATGAATTAAAAATGTGGTCCTTTTAAAATATTGAATAAATATTTAGCTAAACTAATGAAGTAAAAATAAAATTAAGACAACTCAAAATATCAGAAATAAGAATAGAGATATAAAAAGAGATACGGAAGAAATTTTAAAAATCACATTGTGATTTATTTTGAATACTAAATTGAAAATCATGAATAACTGATTGTGCAAAACCAAAAACCAAAATAAACAGATACATTCCCACAGAATTTATACCAAAAATGTAAAGGCGTCTTCCCACTTCCGCAGAAAAGTTGTTTACCCGACAGAGTCAAAGTGATATTTTATTTTTAACTCAAGGAAAACCTCATTTAAAAGCAATTTTATCTGTTCTAGGAAAGTTTTCAAAGTATTTAATCAAGTCAGCATAAAACTAATACCAAAATCTGTCAAAAAAAGCATAATAAAATAAACTGCTTCAAAATATGGTTCACCCCATATCAATAAAATACTAAATAAAATATTTACAAATATAATCCCATAACAGAAAAATAGTAAAAAAGAACACTGAGCATGAGACAATGACGTTTATTTCAAGAATACAAATGGTTTAAGATTGGGAAGGAAAGCAATGTAATATATTATATATTATAATAATATTACTTAGCATGAAAATAAAAAGCATTATTATAATATTGGATTTTGAAAAGACATTAGAGAAAAATTTACTTCAATTCTTATATTAAAAAATCAAAACTCTTAATAATGAATGAATGGATGGATATATCTCTCACGTGATATATATGATATATATGTTTCACATGATATATATATACCTTTCACATGATATATATGTATAAATGCATGTGTGTATTTGTATGTATAGCCTTATTTTTATTTTACTCTATGTATGTAATTAGATTATACTTGTGTGGGGTGTGTGTATGTGTGTGTGTGTGTGTGTTTGTGTGTGAAAGAGAGAGAGAGAGATTGAGACTGAAGGATCCTTAATGTTAAAATATGCACAATACTTTCATTAAATATAAAAGCAAGAACGATATGTCCCTTGTTTTGTTGTTCAAAATATTTGCATCCCCTTTTCACCAGGTCCCTTCCTACCCACTTGGCCACATAACATGTTTGTTCAATGAAGTGTGAGTGGAAATGACTGTGTCATTTCCAAGTAGAATCTACTTTGATAATTATCCTATGTCTCAGATACTCTAATTTTCCATCTGCTAGGAGACCAATTTTACTCCAACAAAGGCTACACCTGTGTCCTTGGTCCCGGGCTACAACAGAAATAGAGAGGCTCTTCAGCTAAACTGAGATAGACAAGAATGTAAGAAGATTTGTCATTTGTCACCACAGCAAAATAATCTAACTTGACATACCTAATATCATTCTTATTTAACATTCTTCTAGAAGTTGTGAAAACCGCAATTATGAAAAGAAAAGAATCAAGTACAAATTTAAAAATAGTGGAGACAATTTTCTGTATGTGTGAAAAATACGTGTTTAAAATTAATCAAAATAGTGAAATGTAAATATTTTAGAAATAAAAAATTCTGAAATTTAGGCATTTTTTTATTGCCTATATAAAAATTTAGGCAATTTCTGAGAAATCTTGAGAAATGGGACTCTTCTGCCAGTCCCATTTTTTTGCAGTGTGGAGGAAAGGTGGTAAAAGCCTTTTGATATCACAGGTTGTAAGATTTTCTTTCTCATGGGAATAAAATGGCAGCAATTTCTACACTTCTATAAAATTTCAACATGATCTGTAGATCTTCCACGTCACTCTCTACCAAAAGTGGAAAGTGCAGAACTTTTTGGAGGAGTTTATATTTGCTTCACCTGTGCCTGAAAGACTTCAGCTAAAATAAAATATCTAAGTGTCAACTATTTTGCTTATCGACATTTACTGTTGCCAATAAAGAATAGAGATGAACTTGTCTATTGAACCATTTCAAATAAAGTGAGATAAAATGGAGTCTCAACACTGCCAATCATCCTTCCTTCAGCTGAGATAAATAAGCCACTTTGTAACCAGTAAAATCTTTCATGTCTTTCCCTACTCAAAGTCGGAAACACAGAACTGAAGACATGGAGAAAATTAAGACAGAAAGAAAAAAGTTTATTATCTTCAGTGGTTTGAAGTAACAAAAGCAGCCTTCCAAATCTAGTATGTGAAATCATTGTTACTTAAATTGTTTCAGGAAACAATTACACAGAGAAAATACAAGGAATTAGTTTACTGTAAGACTTTTTGATTACCTGAAAAATTCCTCTATTTTAAAAAGATAAATTAAATAATATCTAGTAAAGAAAAAGAAGTTTTGATTCATATTGGCAAAATATTCAAATTATATCATGGTAGGATATCAAACTACTATAAAACTGCTATAATAAAAGTGTTTAGGACAAATCAGGTATAGTCAGAAGTCTAATAAATGAAAACAAATTCTACTCTTGACCAAAAATACATATGGAAATTTAGTAAATACAAACAAAGCATTTGACATTTTCTATGGGGAAAGAGAGGTAATTCAGTAAATTTCTTACAGGAAATCTTTTTTTTTTTTTTCTTAAAGGCTAGATTCTGATTTTAATTTTTCTAGACAAAAAGTTTCCTAAGTGGATCAAGAATTTTAATGCATAATAATAAAAATGAAGTTATAATATTACATAAATTAAATTGAAAAATTTCAAAAATGGTGCTAGAGAGAAGGCCTATGAAATGTAATAAATAATAGGAAAGACATAAAGAAAATATTTTACAAATTGGCTACAAAGAAATTAATTTATAGCAGGAAATGTCAAAAAGAGGTCAAAATATAAAATTCAAGATTAGAGTTATTTGTTGCAGTTATATAATACAGTTAATTTCCTACAATCAAGGTACTCTTACAAACTCCAATAAATGAATAAACATAAACCAATTAACATATAAATATATAATAGAACAAGAGATCATATAAGTAGAAACCTCTACATAAAGAAATATAAAACGTCACTAAGAACATGTAAGAGTGTTTATAAAGTTTTAAAAGTCTCGTGGATTACATGTTTTGGTGAAACAGACTGTCTTAACTACTGGTATCAGTACTTGTATTTGAGGGGAATAAAATTTGGTAAGTCATAATTTTATGAGTCTTAATTTTATAATAGCAAAATTATTTCTAGAATCTTTTGCAAACAGCTGACTGCAAATATCAATGATCAACAACATGGATTGCATTATATTATTTGGCCTCAAACTGGCAACAACTATTCATAAATAGAGTCCAATTAAATAAAAATAGCTTAATTGACATATAAAATATATTGTCTTTTAAGTGAAGTAGCTAAAAAGTAGTCTAAAGTTTAAAATATAAAAATGAAAACTAAATTGTAGAAAAGTATTTTTGGTGTAATGCTTGTTAACCATGAACATACACAGAAAATTCCTGAGAATGTGGAGAAGAACGCATGACATACAGGCATTTACAGAGAATAGATTATTGTGTGAGAAGTATAACACATGTGTTTATTATTTGGAATATTTCACTTAAAAAATAAGAATAGCACATAAAATTAATAACAGGCTAATTAAATAGACATTGTTATTTAAAAATATCTTGACAAACTATAGAAATTTTTATTGATATTGCTTGCATCTCTTTAGATTTTTGACCATTCTTTCCTAAGAAGATTAGATTATAAACATTTTCTATTCTAAGTATATTCATGATCTCACTGACCTCTTTGATAGTTGAGTAGTATTGCTATTGTAAAAAAGATAAATTTTAAAGCTATATTTATTATATATATTCTAAAATATAATTTATCATAAGGCTTTCAACTATCTTTGAAATCTTAAAATTTTGGCAAACATCAATATTGCCTTGTAAAAGCAGATATATAATATTCAATGAATTAGCTTCTTTAATTCTTAGTCTCTTTATGGCTCATCTGTTAATTTATATATTTTCATTCGGTTTTAGTATAAAAGTGTGTATATATTGTATATTTTTCAGCACTTATTTTTATTTCTGAAATATTTTAGGAAAAAAATACAGTTTTCTTTTTTGGGAGGCTATAACAACAGCAGAAATATTTACATGATATAAATCGCTTCATGAGAGGCTCCTATCCTACTGTTAAAATTATTTACAAGAGTAATTAATGACAGGTGAAAAATATATATTTGACTGCAAATTAAAATTAACATCTGTAATACAATTATAATTTTTAAAATATACAAATATATGAAGTTCCATGCCAAATGCCATTTAATATTAAATATGCACAAATTAGGAAACTTTAGAAGATTCCCTCATAATTTCTACAAACTTCTAGGAAAGGCTAATTCGCTCCTTGTCAATCAAACTAAAGAGGGCTTCCAGTTAATTTTTACATTTGGCATTTGGTATAAAACAAGGATATAATTTCTTTTTTTTTTTTTTTTTGCATATAGATATCCAGTTTTTTCAGCACCACTTATTGAGGAGGCTTTCCTTTCCCCATTGGTTACTGTAGGTGCCCTTGTTAAAGATTAGTTGACCATATGCGTGTGTGTTAATTTCTGGGCTCTCTGTTGTGCTTCATTGGTCTACGTGTCAGTTTTTATGCTAGAACCATACTGTTATGATTACTATAGCTTTGTAATAGTTTGAAATCAGGGGATAAGATGTCTCCAGCTTTCTTATTCTGTCTCAAAATCGCTTTGACTATTTGGGGTCTTTTGTGGTTACATACTAATTTTATGATTGTTTGTATTATATCTATGAAAAATGTTATTGGGATTTTGATTGGGAATGGCTTGAATATGTAGATCACTTTGAATATCATGAATATTTTAACAATATTAATTATTCCAATCTATGTACATGGGATATATTACACTTATTTTTGTCTCCTTTAATTTCTTTAAGCCCTAGAGCAACCTCTAAAACAAAATAGTTCTGTAATCAATAAGTCAAAGTAGATAAAAATGTAATTATTTAACTTTTTTTTTTTTACTTAAAAGAAGAAAATAGAACCTAAAATGGGGAGGAAAGAACAAAAAATAGATGATATCAATAGAAAACAAATAGAATGATAAATTAAAATTAGCCATATGAATAACTACATTAATTTAAATTATTTTCACAGTTCACTAAAGACAGAAATTATCATAATGGATAAAAATAATGCGTGAAGACCTAACTAAATTTTGTCTAAATGGAACCTACTTTAGCTATGAAGAGTTTTGTGTTTAAAATATATGTATTTATGGTAATAGAATTGTATTTTATAGTTTTTTTTTAAGTAAAGATTTTATTATGAAAACCTAGATATTTTCACTGAAATATCTGCCATTCCCTTTATTTGTGCTTCTCTTTTTAATCTCTGGCTAATTTTAAGATTTAAGTTTTATTACAAGTTTTGAAAAGATTGATTGTGATATACTTTGCTGTAGTTTTTTTCACGTTTGTTGTGCTTTAATTTTTTATATATTTAGATCTCTGTGTCAGAGGCATTGGAACCACAGCGACTCCATTTTGAGTAAGGGCTAGGAAAATGAGGCTGGGACTTGCTAGGCTGCATTCCCAGAATGTTAGGCATTCCTAGCCTCTAGATGTTTACAGTTAATGGAACACATTAATAATGTTTACTTAACCAACCCAGACTTGGGAGTGTCTAGATATCCCAATATCTGGAGAAAAAAGTCATTTCTAATTTTGCTTTAAAGGTAATAATATCAATTCTTGCAAAATATAGGAATTGAAAAAATTAATCCTCTATCTCAAACCCTTGTAGCAGAGCACATCTCTCCATATATATACGCATTGTACCTAGGGTGGATGCATCCCTCCTCTTACTTTTGGGAGTGTCCTACTCTGTCTATGGAGTAGCTGTCCTTTCACCACTTTACTTTCTTAATAAACTTGCTTTGCTTTGCACTGCGGACTCGCCCTGAATTCTTTCTTGTGCGAGATCCAAGAACCTTCTCTTGAGGTCTGAATTCATACCCCTTTCATGTAACATCTGGACTTACATTTTTATCAAATTTGGAAACTTTAAGCCATTAAGAACAATTGTTTTCTGTACCTACATCTTTCTCCTCTTTATCAGAGACTCAAATTACATAAACATTATGTGGTTTGGAATCATCCCACAGCCGGCTAAAGCACTCTTCCTGTCTTTATTTTATTTTTCTCTGTGTTTTATTTTGAATATTTTCTATTGCTAAATCTTCAGGTTCACTATTTTTTTCTTCTGTAACATCTAATATGCCATTAATCCTGTCTAGTGTATCTTTTTATTTCAGATGTGGTAGCTTTAAAGTCTAAAAGTTCAACTTTAGTATTTTTTATACCTTCTATGTCTCTACTTCACTTTTAAATACATGAAATACATGAATTTGTTTATTTGTTGTGTTGACCAATTCTAAGATGTGTCATAGGTCTTTGTAAGTTTAGATTGACTGAATTTTCTCCTAGTTTTGGAATACATTTAAGTTATTTTGAAATATTTTCATCCACATAGACCTTGCTTTTAAGATGTTTTAAGAAGCACCAGATCAATGGTATATCTAAAGACAATTATTCCCCTGTATCGGAACAGAACACTTCTGTAAAATCTAGGCAATGCTCAACGAATTTTGAGATTTTTTCATTATGACTTTTAGAAAAGGCACCTCTAGGCCAAGTGTGGTGGCTCACACCTGTAATCCCAGCACTTTAGGAGGCTGAGGTAGGTGGGTCATGAGGTCAGGAGTTCGAGACCAGCCTGACCAACATGGAAAAACCCCGTCTCTACTAAAAATACAAAAATTAGTCGGGTGTGGTAGCAGGCGCATGTAATTCCAGCTACTCAGAAGGCTGAGGAAGGAGAACCACTTGAACCTGGGAGGCGGAGGTTGCAGTGAGCCAAGATCACGCCATTGCACTCCAACTTGGGCGACAGAGCAAGACTCTGTCTCAAAAAAAAAAAAAAAAAAAAAACAGAGAGAGAGAGAAAGTTACCTCTCTTCCTTTCAGGTCTTTCAGGTGATCCTTTCCTCAAACTCAGGTAGTTTCCCGCCATTAAACTCCTACTGACTATCAATACAAATACACAGTGGAGATGCTCTGCAGATCTTTAAAAATTTCTATATTTAACGTTCCTAACTCTGGTACTTAGTCCTGTGAACTCTAGTTGCCTTATTCTAGCCAGATTCTCAGCTCTTTCTCCTCCTCTCAAGGAATCTGATGTGATCCATCTTATTCTTTATGTTACAGTATAGAAAATCTGTGAGCCAAAGCCCAGAGTATAAATTCACACAAAGAGTATTTTTAAGACTTACAGGACTTACAGGTGTGCTTCAGAAATTTTTTTTTTTTTTTTTTTTTTTTTTTTTTTTTTTTTTTTTGAGATGGAACCTCGCTCTGTCGTCCAGGTTGGAGTGCAGTGGTGTGATCTCCGCTCACTGCAAGCTCCGCCTCCCGGGTTCACGCCGCCATTCTCCTGCTTCAGCCTCCCAAGTAGCTGGGACTGCAGGCGCCCGCCACCACGCCCGGCTAATTTTTTTTTTTTTTTTTTTTTTTAGTAGAGACTGGGTTTCACCATGTTAGCCAGGATGGTCTCGATCTCCTGACCTCGTGATCCACCCACCTTGACCTACCAAAGTCCTGGGATTACAGCCGTGAGCCACCGTGCCCGGCCTTCAGAAATATTCTTAAGCAAAATGAAGAAACTTTAGAAAGCTTTAAAGTGGGAGCCAAATATAGAGAAGAGGTTATCATAAAAGATTTATGAATGTGCCTTTTGTCTAATTGGAGACAAAACCAATAAAACTCAAGTGAAGTCTGTAAGATTGTTAGAAGATTTTGTAAGCAAAGGACTACTAGCTTTCGCTGAAAGGGATCAATAAAGTGTAAAATGAGAAGGGGCCTTTGAACATCCAATAATATACTGTCAGGAGTCAGGTTGGTATAAAACGACTGATAAAATGGCTCACCTGCAAATATTTGCAACTTTTCACTGAAAAGAAAATGTAGCTTAGAGAGCAGATACAAGACCCTAGAGAGTAGAGCCAAGAATCATGAGAGATCATTTTCAGGCTTTAATAAAGAAGAAACTTAATCAAGAAACTTAAGAAGAATCAAACATTTTTCTAATTGTATTTCAAAACTGTTTTGGGTCAGTGTCCCAGGGTATGTACAAGTCCTGGCATGACATAATAGTTCTCTGTGCAGTGCTGAAATCAAGGTACCAGCTAAGGATGTCATCTTTATCTGCCGTTCTCATTCATTCATTTTTAACCAGATGCACGTAACTGTTATCCTGTGCTTGTCCACGAATGTCTATTGGTGTTAGGGAAAATAACTTGTCTCTTTACATGCACATGTCCAGAAAAGTGATTGAGAGAAAATATGACCCCAGGACCTGCACTAAGTGATTTATATCTATGTGCACCTGATTTAGAAGATTTAAACTGTAAAATTTGAAACTGTAAGCTTATGAGATTTAGGGACTATTTTGGACTTTGAGCTAATGAGATGATATAATTAGATTTAGATGATAGTACTTTAGATATGACCTGGTAATGAAACAAAATGTACTGAAGGAAGTAAGTGTGTTTTGCCATTAGGAAGAAAATGAACCTTAGAAATTCAAGAGGGCAGACTACACTAGGTGATTTTAAGATTTCTATAGACAATGTTTGTGTCTCTCCAAAATTAGTAGGTTAAAAACATAATTTCCAATGTGATGGTATTTGAAGTTGGCACCTTTGAAAAGCTGCTTAAATCATGATGGTGGAGCCCTAATGAAATCAGTGTTTTTATAAAAGAGTCCACAGAGAATTTCCCTATCACCTTCTGCCATATGAAGTTACAGTGAAAAGACAACCCTCTACAGACCAGGAAGCAGGTTCTAACTTGACACTGACTCTTTCAGTGCCTTGATCTTCCAAGCCTCTGGAATCATGAGAAATAAATTTCTGTTGTTTGTAAACCACCCAGTCTATGATTTGCTGTTATAGCAGCCCAAATAGGCCTTAGTATTGTTTTTCCATATTTTCACTATGGTGTGCCTAGTTGTGTTTTATTTTTACTTAACCTCCTGATTTTCTGAGAGTGTTCTTTTGTGTTTTTGTTTATTTCAAATATTCTTAGCAATAGTGTCTTCAAATATAACTTGAACCCTATATCCTGTTTCTTTTCCTATTGGAACTCATATCACATGTATATTGGCACCATTTAGTATTGCTCTATAAACCTTTCCCTACCATCTAGTGGATGCTCTATTTTGTTTTTATTTTTTACTCAATTATTTACTCTTTATGTTCCATTTGGATAATTACTAGTGCTTTATCTTCAAGTTGGCTGATTTTCCCTTCATCTATCCAATCTAGTGATTCTACTAAATACCTTCTTAATTTATATTTTCCATTTTTTTCCAAATTATTCTTTTCATAAGGTCCAGCTTTACTGAAATTCCTCATTGATTCATGCTTATTATCTACTTTTTCTACTAAATCATTTGACACTTTAATCAAAGCTACTTTGTAGTTACTAGTTACTATATGAATTAATTCATTGATTTTTTGTTTTTAATTTTGAGACAGAGTCTCACTCTGTCGCCCAGGCTGGAGTGCAGTGGCGTGATCTTGGCTCACTGCAACCTCCACCTCCTGGGTTCAAGCGATTTTCCTGCCTCAATCTCCCAAGTAGCTGGAGTTACAAGCACACACCACCACATCCAGCTTTTCTTTTTTTTTTTTTTTTTAGTAGAGATGGGGTTTCACCGTTTTGGCCGTGGGTGGTCTCAAACTCCTGACCTGAAGTCATCCGTCCTCCTCTGCCTCCCAAAGTGCTGGGATTACAGGTGTGAGCCACCTCGCCTTGCCACTACATTAATTTTTACTACTGTATTGCTGCATAGAAAAGTACCACACACTAAGCAGTTTTAAAACATACCAATTTATTCAACATTTCTGTATGTCTTAAGTCTTGGCACAACATGGTGGTTCTCTGCACAGGGTCACACCAGGCTGAAATCAAGGTATCAGCCAAGATTGTCATCTTTTCTGAGGCTTGAAGTCTTTGCACAAACTTACTGATAATTATCAGAATTTGGTTCCTATAAGTTGTATGTAGGATTGAAGTTTTTGCTTTCTTGCCACTTTTTAAGTGGAACCCAATCTCAGCTCCCAGATTCCCTTTGGGCCTACAACCATTACATGTTATTTAACCACCTTCTTCTGCCATTTGGTAGTTTTCTACCTAAAGAACTAAATGAGAATCTTTTTCCTGATTCAAATCTTTCTGAGATATTATAATGCCTCCTCTTATTAGGCCAGGACCACCCAGGATAGTTTTCCTTTTGACTAATTCAAAGTCAATGAATTAATAACCTAATCACACAAGTGATATCCCATTATATTCATAGGTTCTACTCACACTCAAGGGGTAGGAGGGGACTATGCAATGTGTGCCCACAAAGGAGCAGGAAGTTTAGGGGCCACCACAGAATCATGCCTGCCAGAGACCATCCTTAGAACTCCAAAGGATTATATACTTACAACATGCAAAATGCATTTGCAAATTGCAAGGTCCACAACTGCAGAGGCATTGCTGTTTTTTGTATCAAAACTTCTACTTTTTATTGATTTTTAAATTCATGACATATCATATGGTCAGTCTTACATGACTCACTAATAATGAATTGTCTCCTGTGAAGCAATAAGAGGCTTTCCTTGTCCCTGATAAGGTATGAACACATCATCTGCCTGCCCACCAATCATTGGTACCATACCACATTCTTCTTACAAATGCACCTTTTTGTCTCATAAATTTGCTCTCTACCCAAATCTATAGCACCACCTCATCAACCTTCTGTACTATCACACCTACAGGCATGTATAAGAGCCAAATTCTATATTTTTCCTAAAGTGGGAAATTGTGGTAGTTCAGTCTTTAATATCCTCCATATGACAGCCCAACTATGCCATCTCCTGCATTTCTCTTTCCCTCTGCCCTGGTTTTAACGTTGTACAGGTCTGCAAGTCTGCTTTTTAAAAAGAAGACCAACAAAATACCCAATAAAATGTTGTCCATAATCGCTGAACTCCCCCAAATTAGCTTATTGTCTCCCATTCTTCACTTTATATATGCTAGGTGTCCTGGAAATGAATACATTGTTGATAGATAATTCTCTGAATTGACTACTCAGAATAATCTCTGGAGAAAGATGCTAGCTATTACTTTCCACTGATTTCTGAATTTAGGATATGAAGCATTCAGCCTTCTTTTTCTGTTCAGATTGGGAGCTTAGATTTAATTTCTGGACTATTGACAAAACCTCACTCGATATCTTCTTTTACTTCTATCTACTGTAACAGGTGATTTTTTAAACCATTTTAGGAGAATGATTTATGATTTAGAACTGAAAACAGCACAGGAAGTACAATTCTCTTTTTATAATGGTTCCTAAATATATTGGAAACCAGATTGTATTATTAAAACTTTCTGAGTATTTTCTTTGTTTTGTATGACTGAATTTTTCTTACGTAACCCCACACTCTTCAGAATGTATTTACATGTAATTGTGTTTGTTTTAATAGTTATTTTATATCAATAACTTATAACTATAGCCATTTATAACTGATTATAAACACATAACTATTTAGGAACTTATACTTAAATATAAATCACAGTCAAAATCATTATACTACATAATTATCTGGTCAGATATATTTAAGAACACAGAATATCTGGTCAGATATATTTAAGAACACAGAATCCTCACTGACAAATGCATACTCTCAATATCCATATAGTATAATTTCTTTATGTGCTTAGAAATGCTATTGTACATGTTTTGGTTAAAAAAGCTAAACTACTGATAATTTTCATTATTATTTTCCAAATTGCACAACTAATTCATTTGTGGACTATTCTAAACAGCAGAAGCTTTAAAACGGCTTTCAAAGAAGCTGTAAATAAAAAGCTCTTTGATAATTCTGGTTAATAAAGCAATATCAAGATAACAATAGAAAGAGAAAAAAAGGGTTACAGTGTGTTAATTGGGATAAATACAGGATTTTGTTGCTTAAAAATTCAGGTAGCCTTGTATTTCTTCAGCATCTGGTAAACTTTTTATATTTTACATATAAAGGTTGTTTGTCAAAAAGGGGACTTTTCAAAATAAAAATGCAATAATACAAAGTAGAAAAACATCATTAATAATAACCAAAGTAAGCACAAATACTTCATTTGGGCAGACTAAAATGTATTCCAAATAAATGCCTTATTGAGAATGGATAGTCTCTTCAGCCACTGTGCTAAAACATTTGATATTCACATGCCAAAAACAACCACAAAACCCCATCTTAACCTATAGTTTCACCACATGCAAAAATTAACTCAATAATGAATCACAGACCTTAAGATAAAACCTAAATCCCTGAAAATTCTATCAGACATTATAGCAAAAAATTCGTGTAAGTTTGAATTAGACAAAAATTTAGATATGACATAAAAATGACGACCCACACAAGAAAAGTGTTAAAAATTGGACTTCATCAATATTAAAACTTCTGCAATTCAAGAGATAATTTAAGATAATGGAAAGTCAATGAACATACAGGATAAAAATATTTGCAAAATAAATATATGATGAGTTGTATCTAAAAAAAGTTTCAAACATTTCCTTTAATGTATAAACATGAATAGCAAAGAAACACACAAAGTCCTCAATATCATAAGTAATTACGGAAATAACAAATGAAATCACAGTGAAATACTGCTATGCACTTATTAGGAGAAATTAAAAAACAAACAACATTTTAAAACCTGATGGTACCATGTGCTGGCAAGCATGCCTAGCATCTGGAAATTGTAAACAATGCTGATTGAAATTCAAAAAGATACAAAGTCCTTGGAAAATAGTTTTGTAGTTTCCTAGAAAATTAGGAAAACACATTTTATACAACCCAGCAGTTAGAACCCTAGGTATATGCCCAAAACAGAGAAGAATCTAAGTACATACAAAGAAAACTCTATGCAAATGTTTATAGAAAATTTATTCATAAGTGCAAAGAACTAGCCATAATCCTCAATTATCTTACTGGTAAATGGATAAATAAACTCTGGCACATTCATTTACGGAGACTACTGTTTAGCAATAAAAAAAATATGTATTTTTAAAACCTTCTTGTGAAACTCAGCAACATAGGTGAATCATAAATGCATTATGCTGAGTAAAAGCTGCCAGACTCAATGGCTAAATACTATATGCTTACCTTTAATTGATATCCCTAAAAAAAAGGTTATAGCAACAGAAATACAGTAGTATTTGCCAGGACTTTGAGATAGGGAGATGGGGAGAATGGGGAGAAAGCAAGAGAAATAACGTTGAAAAGCATGAGAGAGTATTTTGAGTAATATAATTGTTTTATTTTTGACTGCATTGGTCATTAGATAACTATAATAATTCATCAAAAATAAAAGAACTGTACACATTTTAGGATAAATTTGCTGAATGCAAATTATACTTCAATAAAAATGAGTAAAAGAAAAAAATCAATGCAAGCCAGCATAATAACAGAATAATGATGTAAAAATATAAGTTTGGTAATTTCAATAGAAGCAGAAAATTTAAGTGACAAAATGGAACATAGCCAACCGGGATCATTTTCAGCCTAATAATAAGAACAATAATACCATGAATGTGTTGACTGCGCACACACATTCACATACGCACTTGCATTTGACAGGCCATTTCATGCTTAAAAATGGAACGTTTTTCTATACAAAAAAGGAACAAAGAAAAAATATACACTTTCAGCACTGCACAATTTTCACTCAACATGCTATTAGGGGTCTTGGCCACTGGAATAACGTTAAAAAAAAGATAGAAAATGAATAATGGTATAAAAGAAGAAAGTAAAATTGTCTTAATTCACAGATATCATTAAACTATAACTGAAAATTCCAGTAATTCCACACAAAAAAATTTACCATCAATATGTTGATTTAACAAAGCCCAGAATACAAAAACAGTATGGTACATGACTTTTTCTCTCAATAGAGTAGTGACAAATATGTGGGAAATCAAATTTTAAAATATGTCATTTAAATATTATGAAATAAACATAAATTTAACAAACCATAAGAGATATCACTGAGTAAAATTAAGAAGGAATAAGTATGTGGAAAGATACATCCTATTCAAGGATTAATTGACTCAAGATATTTAAATAACATTTTTAGACAAATTCTCCTATATTTTAAACACGATCCTAATCAAAATGCTTGCAGGATGTTTTCATGGAAATACATGTATTGAACTAAAATCTGTTTGAAAATGTCAGTCACCTATACTGGATACAATCTATTTTGAAAAAAATAAGAACAATCTGGAGGACTTACACCACCTGGTTTTAAGAACTAAGATGCAATTACAGTAATCAAGAAAGCATGCTATTGCCATGAAAATAGATATAGAGAAAATATAACAAAATGCTGATAGAAATATATGCTTAGTTGATTTCATCAAATATATGCTCAGTTCTGCTTTTACATTTATGAAGAACCTCAATACTGTTTCCCATAATTTTTCCATGTGGCTATACTAATATACATTCCTACCAACAATGTGCAAGGATTTCCTTTTCTCCACATCCTTGCCAACCATTGTTACCTTTGGTCGTTTTTGATAACACACCTGGTAGCCATTCTAACAGGTGCGAGGTGATAGCTCTTTGTGGTTTTGATTTGCATTTACCTGATGACTAGTGATGTTGAGTAATTTTTCATATATTCGTTGGCCACTTGTATGTTGTCTTTTGAGAAACTTCCACTCAATTGTTAAATGGAGAAATGTCCACATTTTATTCATGTTATTTGTTTTCTTCCTGAGTTATGTGAGTTTCTTATATAATTTGAATATTAACCTCTCATTCGATATATAGTTTGCAAATATTTTCTCCAGTTCTGTGGGCTGTCTCTTTACTTTGTTCATTGCTTCTTTTGCTGTGCAGAAACATTTTATTTGATGTAATCCCATTTGGATATTTTTGCTTTCATTGCTGGTGTTTTTTGGGGTATATCCAAAAAAATGACTGCCCAGGTAATATCCTGAAGGTTTTCCACTGTTTTCTTCTATTAGTTTCATAGTTTCAGGTCTTACATTTAAGTCTTTAATTTTTTTAGTTACTTTTAGTATATAGTGTGAGATGTGGGTATAATTTCATTCATCTGCATTTGGATATCTAGTTTTCCCTGTACAATTTATTGGAGACTTCTCTTTTACTTGTGTTCTTGGCATCTTTGTCAAAAATTAGTTGGCTCTAAATGTGTGAATTTATATATAAGATTTCCATTCTGTTCCATTATCCTGTGTCTGTTTTTAGGCCAGTCCCATTCTGTTTTGGCTACTATAGCTTTGCAGTATATTTTGAGGTCAGATGATGTGATCACTCCAGCTTTGTTCTTTCTGTTCAAGATTATGTTGGCTATCTGGGGTATTCTGTGATTTCATATAAATTTTATGAATATATTTTCTATTTCTGTGAAGATTGTTATGAGTCTTTGAATACGGAGTGCATTGAGTCTGTAGACACTTTAAGAATTTTAACATTTTAAGAATATTAATTATTCTGATTCATGAATATGAGATGTATTTCCATCTATTTGTGTCTTCTGCAATTTATTCATCAATTTTTTTATAGTTGTCAGTATAGAAATCTTTCACCTCCTTCATTAAATCTATTCTTAGTTATTTCATTTTATTTTTTGTAGCTATTATAAATGGTATTGCTTTCTTAATTTCTTCTTCAAAGAGTTTGGTGTCAGTGTATAGAAACACTGCTAATTTCTGAATTTCTATTTGCTCCCTGCCACTTTATTGAAACTGTTTATTAGTTCTAAGACTTTTTTGGCAGAAGTTGTGGGTTTTAAATATATATATGAGTGTGTGTGTGTATGCACACATAACATGACTGTGTAATCCGCAACAAACATGAGCAATTTATACTCCTCATTTACAATATTTATCTTGACTAATTCCTCTGGCTGGGACTTTCACTATCATGTTAAATAGAATTGGCAAGAGTGGGCTTCCTTGTCTTGCTGAGAAATAAATAAATAAATAAAAGTTTTCCATTTTTTCCATATTAAGTGTAATGTTAACTGATTTTGTCATATAGAGCTGTTATTATGGTAAGGTACTTTTTTATACCTAATGTTGAGAGTTTTAATCATGGAAGTGCAGTGGCGTGATCTCGGTTTACTGCAACCTTCACCTCCCGGGTTCAAGCAATTCTCCCACCTCAGCCTCCAGAGTAGTTGGGATTACAGGCACGTGCCAACGCTCCCGGCTAATTTTTGTATTTTTAGTAGGGATGGGGTTTCGCCATGTTAACCAGGCTGGTCTCGAGCTCCTGTCCTGAGGTGATCTGCCCTCCTTGGCCTCTAAAGTGCTGGGATTACAGACATGAGCCACTGTGCCCTGCCAGGTGTTGAAATTTGTCAAATGCTTTCTGTGCATCTAAAGAAAGGATTAGACCGAGCGCAGTGGCTCACACCTGTAGTCCTAACACTTTGGGAGACCGAGGTGGGGGGATTTCCTGAGCTCAGGAGTTCGAGACCAGCCTGGGCAACATGGCAAAGCCCATTCTCTACTAAAAAAAAAAAAAAAATACAAAAAATGAACCAGGTGTGGTGTTGCCCACCTGTGATCCAAGCTACTGGGGAGGCTGAGGCAGGAGAATCACTTGAACCCAGGAGGCCAGGGTTGTAGTGAGCCAGGATACCACCACTGCATTCCAGCTTGGGTGAAAGAGGGAGATTCTGTCAAGAAGAGAGAAAGAAAAAGAAAAAGAGAAAAGAAAAAGAAAAGGAAAAAGGAAAGGAAAGGAAAAAGGAAAAGGAGGGGTAGGAGGGGAGGGGAGAAGGAAGGAAAAGAAAGGATTATATAGTCTCTGTTTCTTTATGTTGTTAATGTGATGTATCACGTTTATTGTTTTGCATGTGTTTCACCATCCCACTTGATCATGGTGAATGAATGATATTCGTTTCCTTTTTTTTTTTTTTTTTTTTTTTTTTTGAGACAGAGCTTTGCTCTTGTCATCCAGGCTGGAGTGCAATGGCGCAATCTTGGCGCACTGCAACCTCCGCCTCCCGGTTCAAGTATGAATAATCTTTTTAATCTGCTGTTGAATGTAGTGTGGTAGCATTTTGTTGAAGATTATTACCTCTACGTTCAGTAAAGATTTGGACTGTAGTTTTCTTTATTTGTGTGTCTTTCTTTGGTTTTGGATAATGTCCTCATGAAATGAGTTTGGAAGCATTCTCTCCTTTTAATATTTTGTGGGAGTGTTTGAAAAGACTTAGCATTATTTCTTTTTTCAATATGTGGTAGAATTTAGCAGTGAAGTCATCAGGTCCTGGGCTTTTCTAAGTTTAACACATTTTAAAGCCAAAGCACTGACTGAAGGGAAATATCAAAATACATACCTGGCATAAAATTTGTATTCAGAACAAATAAAGAAGTTTTATAGCTCAGTATCTGAGAAGAGAAAGAACCCAATAAGTAATGCACAAAATGCAGAAAAAGACACTTTACTAAAGAAGATGTAGGAATGACCAGTGAACATGTAAAAATATGTTCAATATCTTTTCTCACCAGACACATGTCACAGTGAAAAACCACAGTGAAAATAAAATGCTTTACACATATTGGAATGGCTAAAATAACAAAAATAAAGACACAGGCCAAATGTTGGTAAGTACTGGAGCAATTGGAACTCCCATGTGTCTGGAAGGAACTATTTTGGAAAACAGTTTGGCAGTGTATATACACATACCATATGGCCTAGCTATTCCACTCCTAGGTATTTACACCAGATATATGTAAACATATGTCCACATGAAAACTTCTGACTAAATATTTTAGTGACTTTATTGAGAATAGTTAAAAACTGGGCAGAATCCAAATTCCTATCAAGAGATAAATAGATAAACTTATGGTCACATGTCCATTAAAGGGAATCCAACTCAGGGATTGGGGTAAAATGCATACGTGCAGCAAAATTAATAAATTTTGAAAATTTTTCTTTATTTTTATTTGTGTGTATGTGTGTGCGAAAGGGGAGAAACGATAAAACTACATATATATTACTCCTTTAATAGGATATTTAAAATCTGTCAAAAATTGATCCACACTAGTGGAAATAAGATCAGTAGTGATCTTAGCTTCTATACCTCCTTAAAAGACCAGAAGAGAACTTTCTAGGTTAATAGAAATTTTATATAACTAACTTGAGCACTTGTAGACAGGGTATGAATTTTTCGAAATTATTGCCTGTACACTTAGATTGTTGCATTTAATTTCCTTTTGTTGGAGAATGAGAAACCAAGGTTCGAATAGTAGGTAAGATTTTTGCAATCAGGATATAGTTGCTTCTGGTCCCTTTAAGCTGACAGAGAAAAGGAATACATATTTATATACTACCCTGTGTATATACACATGTCTATAAATACATCTATATATATATACATTCATCTGTATTTATACAAAGCAATTAGATAAATAGAACTATGATTGCTGAATAGTAAACACATTTTTAGCTTTGTAAGGAACTGCCACACAGTCTTCAAAGTAATTATAACATTTTGCCTTACCACCAGCAATGAATGCGGTTTTCTGTAGCTCTATAAAAAAACCCAAGATAATTTTGTAGGTTTATGGATATATTATATAACTAACTCAACCACTTGCACATGAAGTATTTATTTCTCAAAATTATTATCTGTACACTCTGATGGTTGCATGTAAAAAAATATACTATTTATTTAGAATAGTTTTAGATTAACAGGAAAATTGTTAAGGTAGCCCAGAGAATTTCTATATACCCAGTTCCTGTTATTAACATCTTCTATGAATAAGGTAAATTTGTTCTAATTGATAAACCTGTAAGTATATATTAGTATTAACTAAAATTCATACTTGGTCCAAGTTTCCTTAGTTTTTACCTACTGCCCTTTTTCTGTTGCAGGAACCTACATGGGGTGCCATATTACATTTAGTAATGAGGTTTCTTTAAGACAGTCTTGGCTATGACAGTTTCTCATAGTTTCTTTGTTTTTGGTAACCTTGGTAGTTTTGAGGAGGACTGATCAGGCATTTTGTTAATATATCTACATTTACAATATATGCCTGATGTTTTTCATATGATTAATCTGGAATTATATGTATTTTGGAAAAAGACTAAAGAAGTAAAATTCCATTTTAATCACATCACATCAAGTGTACACACTAGCAATGTGGCTTTACTGTTTCTGCTATCATTGAGAAACTAGCTGGGGTAATATTTGTTAGATTTCTCCACTGTTAATTTACTCCTTTAACCCCCTTGGCAGCAAACCCCTAAGTAAATTCACATTCAAGCAAGGGGAATTATCCTCCACCTTCTTAGAGTATCTACAAAACCTACTTGACAATTTTCTGACATGAGATTTGTCTTTTCATCTATTTATTTATTTGTTCAATAATTTATTTGTAACAACATAGACTCATGGATATTTATTTTAGATTTGGGACCATGACCCAATATCATTTTATTTATTTTGCTGCTAAAATTGTTCCAGCTTTGGCTCAGCTCCTTGGGAGTCCTTTCAGATCACTCTTGTCCCTCTAACGTGCCCCCATCATATTTTTGACCCATTTCTTTTTCTCTAGAACTATAAGAGATTCCAGGCTCATCTTGTCTATTTTCTGCCTCAGTCCTATAATTAACTATTTTTTCCTAAACGTCCTAGTTCCTTTGGTTGGAGAATAAGAAATCAAGATTTGAACACTAGGTAAGATTTTTGCTATCAGGATATAGTTGTTTCTAGTCCCTCTAAGCTGACAGAACAAAGGAATACATGCTTGTGTACTAAATTGTGTATACAAAAATATCTATGGATACATGTATGTGTAACTATCTATATTTATATGAAGCCATTAGATAAGTTAACTAGAACTGTGACTGCTGAATGGAAAATTTATGTTTAGCTTTGTAAGAAACTGCCAAGGAGATCGAGACCATCCTGGCCAACACGGTGAAACCCCGTCTCTACTAAAAAAATACAAAAATTAGCCGGGCATGGTGGCACGTGTCTGTAATCCCAGCTACCCGTGAGGCTGAGGCAGGAGAATAGCTCGAACCAGGAAGTTCGAGGTTTCAGTGAGCCAAGATCACGCCGCTGCACTCCAGCCTGGCGACAGAGTAAGACTCCATTTAAAAAAAAAAAAAAAAAAAAAAAAAAAAAGGTATTTATACCATTTTGCAGTATGACCAGTAATGAATGAGAGTTCCCGTAGCTCTGCATTCTCAACAGCAATTGGTATTGCCAGTATTTTTTTTTTTTGGTCCTTTTAATAGGTGTGTAGTGGTATATCATTGTGGTGTTCATTTATATTTGCATAACATGATGTTGAACGTCTTTCATATGCTTATTTGCCAGGTGTACATCTCCTTTGGTGAAATATCTGTTCAGAAATTTGACTATTTTTAATTGTGTTGTTTCTTTTCTTAATGTTAGATTTTAAAGTTCTTTATTCATTTTGGATCCAACTGTGTTTTCAGATATGTGTTTTGCAAGTATTACCTCTCATGCTAAGCCTTGTCTTTTAATTCTTTTAGCACTGCATTTTGCAGAGCAAAAGTTAGTAGTTTTAATGAAATCCAACTTATCTATTACTTATTTCACAAATCTTGTACTGCTGTTGTATACAAAAACTGAGCCACATGAGGGGATCTTTCTTGGATCTTAAATATGAGAATATGGTGAAATGCCTAGCGGTAAACCTCTTGAAAGCATGGTCATTCCCCTAACACTGCAGCTAAGCAATGTGTAACTCCAAGGTAGTTTACACTCAGCTCCTAGGAATTCATCAGAATTACCATTTAAGTGTTTATATCAGTTTATGGCTCCCACAGCTTCTACTCCAGAAAGTCAGAATTTGGCTGTGATTCTCTAGATTCACGTGTCTTGCCAGAGTCCATGGTGGCAATTTGCCGTGCAACGTGTTACTTGATGAATATAAGAAAAGCCATTGATTTCATTGAGCATTTTGTTGTCCCAAATGAAATGTTTTGTAAGAACCCATGTGTCAGCTTCCAGGCTCTTTATATGTTGGAGCTGAAACTGAACATCAGCAGTATTTTTTCAATATAAGTTGTACCTCAGTAAATTTGACTTAAAATGAAAAAAGAAGTAAAAATCAAATTTCATTCAGTTGTAGAATATACACCATGGCAGAAATATATATAAACAATGGCAGAAATATATATAAACAAGCAATGCATATAAAATCATTTATGAATAGGAATTCCGCTGCCAGCATGCCACAATATTTATCTAATATACTTGATCAATTTAGGAAATGCACCATAATATGCATGTGTGTCATATTTAATTTATCCCTTTTGTCAGGGGATTTCTTTTTGATTGATCATCTTTAAAAATACCTAAAAAATACCAACTGTTACATAAGTATTTAATAAATGAACAAACACACACTAAGTATAAATTTATTATGAACACAGTTAATCAAATATTTAGAATTCATCTGCCAGCAGTGTCAGCATTGGTAAATAGAAGAAAACTAAGGAAAAAAAGAGAAGTTTTCTGTGTTTATAGTCATGAAAGTTGATAGCAAATCTAGCTGTGCTATTAATTCACCAAGGCAAACAATTTTCCCTTTTCAGTGAATATTTTAAGTAGTTTCGAACTTTTCACATTTGCTTTTATTCACAAATATTCAAGAGTTTATATATGCATTAGGAGGAAAATATTTCTAAGGCAAACATTACATAGATTCTATATTCATCATGCAAAGGTGTCATAAACATATAGCAAGCCTTGGATAATTAAAGTAAATGTAGGATTTTGGGAGAAAAAACTTAAAGGGGAAGATATAGCATAACTACTGTTTCTTGCGTTTTCATATTTAAATGGTATAAGCTGTACAGAGCTGTCTGTATTCTCACCAGCCAAGATTCTATCAGGAATGAGCCTTTCTGGATATACTGGCTTGGCTTTGCATGGCACTAAAAACGTGTGGAGAGAGTGAATCCAAACTTCCTTTTGTCTTACATATTTATTTATGGGTTAGTTTAATAAGGGTTAGGGAACATTTAGTTTTCCAAAGTAATAAGAAATTTATCAAATGATCTTCAAGCCCAAGGATTATATTCAAGAGGGTCAAGGTCTGCACACTAAGTACCTTTGGAAAGATCTGGCTGCCCCAGCAATGGTTATATTAGATTTCCCACATAGACTGGCTCGGTCCAGTTGGGCAAGCTCTGTGAGCCATGAATACACACACACACACACACACACACACACACACAGAAAAAAAAAGGTAGTCTCCATTTGTGTCTCATCAATATGATAACTTTAAACATCACAATAATATTTTACAAATGCAAGCCAAGACTGTTGAAGTACTTTAAGGCATCCTGTATTTCATGCATCTAAGTGAAATGTACTAGGGGATATGCTATTGGGGTAATCATTTTAATATAAAAAGATTTTAGGAAAAAAGCCAAAATGTTCATAAAGAAAAGTTTCATTTTTAAGTTTATATTTTCTGAGAATATGAAGTCACAAACTGTCAATATGTTTTTGTTGATTTATGTATGAGAAGATGTGACAGTTACAGGTAGACAATCCAATTGTTCCACCAATATGAACTTATTTAGACATAAAATAAACTCTTCTAATGTTTTAGAAAATGAATTAACCGAAACTGCCCTACTGGAACCAGCTTTCTTTGTACTTATTTCCATCTCTTCATTACACTACCTATTTATCCTTTTAGTAATATCTTCAGTGTGGATTAATCTAAAGTTTTATCTGAGGTAATTAAGTTGAAACTATTTTTATTAATCTTACATCCATTGGCTTCTTTTACAATAAAGAGCAAGAGTGGAAAAGGGTTTTAAAATAAATATAAATCGGAGTCAGAAATCAAAATCCTAGAAACAGAGACATATGCCAGGTTAAGAGACTTGAAACAATTTCTATGGACAATTAAGATTTTCATGTCTCCTCCATGTGTGAGTGTCTCTCTTCATACAATGAGACTTAATATAGGCTCCTTTGTAACAGCTAATTATTTTGCATTGGTCCATATAGCTCTTGGACAGATTTAAACATTTAGACATGTTAAGAGAAAAGTAGTAGACCTAGCATTATATGTAGAATCATAGAGTGGAAGCATGGTATTCTGCCTGGAAGTCATGCTCTGTGACCTGTGGATGTTCCTGGTGTGTGGGTTAAGTCAGTAGCTTGTTACTCAGCAGATCCCCAGAAAAGTCCTGCCCCTAGTGGATCTCATTCAGCATCCCAACTCTACCTTTGCTTCTACGGAAAATAAGTGGAAAAAAAAATCATGCCTGGAAGTAATTAGTACAGGATCATGGCCACCTGGCGCTGCCCACTGAGGGACACCTCAGGACTCAGCAGATACCTCAAGGACCTGCTGCAGCTGAACAAACTGCTTCACAGTGGTCTCAGGGACTATGCTGAGGGATGTACAAAGGCTGGAGTTTCCAGAAAGCAATCCCCAGGACATGGAGAAAAGTCTGAGCAAGAAGTTATTGAGGAACCTACCATGTAGTTTTGTTATAAGGGCTTAAAAAGTTGAAAGAGACTCTTCTAAACCGTATTGTCCACATTGATTATTTTTTTTTATAAAACCAAGCAATCATGCTAGAAAAAAATACAATTACATTTCCATTCTCACTACAGAAACCAATTTACAAAGTTTGTGTCACATGAAGAAACAAGAATATCAGCTAAAAAATGTAGAAAACAAAATGTCAAGCAGTTAATTCAAAATGGTAATCCTAAAACTTTTTTGAAGAGTCTCATGCTCTATGAACTGAATTAGCCAAGCCCTAAAATTTTAAAAAACATTTTTACATGACTGAAAACCTTTTCTTCTTATCCCAGCCCCTGGCAACCACTATTATACTCTGTTTCTTTAAATTTCACTACTTTATATACCTCAAACAAGTGGCATCATGTGGTTGTTGCCCTTCTATGAGTGGCGTATTTCACTCAGCACAATATCCTCAATTTTGATCTATGTTGTGTATTTAGTTAGCTATATGGTACTAGATCCTTAAAAATTTGATAACTGAGTAGGTATGATGTGGTTCCTACCATCGTAAACAAATATATAATCCTAATTATTATCATAATGATAATAACATTTTTCTGAATGTTGTGAGGTTTAGCTCTCAGCTTTTATTTAATTTTAAAATTTGTTGTGAATTATTTTATTGATATAGATCAGTATTTATTTATTGAGTGAATTTGATATTATTTTTCTTATTAAATATCTCTACAGATTTTATAATCTTCAGGTCTCTCCAAATCTGGAAATAACTTTTTAAGTGAAGAATAATTTGTAATTAGATTTCTCAATTTGTTTAGCATGTTTTTATCTGTACAGTTTACTAATTACACATTGGAGATTATTTTATAAAAACGTGGATGTGAGGTATGTTACCAAATAACTTCATGTGCAATTTATAACTAAGCTATTAACACACTTCAAAATAATGATTGAATATTTAGGTCCAGTTATTATTTTAAAGTATTTTGGCGATACCAGAGGAAGCATAGAATATTCTACGAAAATAATTTGAATCAAGAGTGAAATGGGTTTGTCAGATGAGATTTGCAGTCAGGAGAAAAAAAAATGACTGGGTGACTGGGGAAAGCTGTTTACACTAATAGTTTTACCAACCAATACTAAGAATTTTCATTTTAAGACTTCAGGAGGAGAACATTGGTCAATGCTATTATTACCACACTTGGTAGTTGATATGGTTTGGGTGTGTCTCTACCCAAATCTCAACTCAAATTGTATCTCCCTGAACTCCCCCGTGTTGTGGGAGGGACCCAGGAGGAGGTAATTCAATCATGGGAGTCTGTCTTTCCTTTCTCGTGTTATTCTCGTGAGAGTGAATAAGTCTCATGCGATCTGATAGGTTTATCAGGGGTTTCTGCTGTTGCTTCTTCCTCATTTTTATCCTGTCAGTGCCATGTAAGAAATGCCTTTTTCCTCCTGCCATGATTCTGAGGCCTCCCCAGCCATGTGGAACTGTATGTCCAATTAAACTTCTTTTTCTTCCCAGTCTTGTGTATGTCTTCATCAGTAGTGTAAAAACAGGCTAATACAGTAAATATAAAGCCAATTGAAATCCACCCTCAAATGTGTATGAGAATAGTAAAGGGAAGCTATACTTCTTTCTGCATAAATTTAGAAATTAAAAAAAAACCCTAAATATAGAAAGCTTTCCAAGTAAATAAGCATTTAAACAAGTAAAAACTCCAGCTAGTGTAGCTAAGGAATGGCCTCTTTTTTAAATCCCAGCACTTTGGGAGGCTGAGATTGGTGGATTACTTGAGGTCAGGAGTTCGAGACCAGCCTGGCCAATATGGTGAAACCCTGTCTCTACTAAAAATACAAAAATTAGCCGGGCATGGTGGCACATGCCTGTAATCCCAGCTACTCAGGAGGCTGAGGCAGGAGAATCGCTTGAACCCAGCAGCAGAGGTTGCAGTGAGCCGAGATTGTGCCACAACAATCCTAAGCAAAAAGAACAAGTCTGGAGGCATCACACTACCCAATTTCCAACTACACTACAGGGCTGCAGTAACCAAAACTGCATGATGCTGGTACAAAAACAGACACATAGGCCAATAGAACAGAATAGAAAGCCCAGAAATAATATATAACACAGAGAGGGCACTTGATGAGGTGCTGAGGTGGGAGAATCATTTGAACTTGGGAGGCGGAGGTTGCAGTGAGCCAAGATCATGCCACTGCACTCCAGCCTGGGTGACAGGGTGAGATTCCATCTTAATTAATAAATAAATAAATAAATAAATAAATAAATAAATAAATACAAACTTTCTAGCATTTATATTTATTTACTTACAATGTCTGTACCAATTATATAAGAAAATACTCAATTTGTTGTTAAATAAAAGTATGAATTAAACATATGTCTTATTATATAAAGTCAATTTGGCATCCATACAGCTATTAAGCATGTTAGACTCCGATAAGTTCACTTAGCCATCTAAACAAAGAGACTACATCTTCCATTTGAAAGGCATCTGATTTGAAGTTAATTCTGGAAACGGCGTTGTCAATTTTTTTTTTTTTTTTGATAATGTCAAATTCGTCCAAATCTAGCCTTGGCCAAGCCTTAATCTCAATTGCATATTATGTATTTTATATACATCATTTTCAGTAATGCTGCGTGTAATCAGTCTTTTGGGTCATTAAGTATAACTGCATGTTCCTATACCAATGTATAATATGTTGCTAATGGAGCTTCTCTTAGAAGGCCAAATTGTCTCTTACTTTTCTCTACTTTGATACCTCAGTGTTCCACCTGTCTCTGAGCAATACTAAAAATACTTTTCTTATCTGGAACTCCAATCACTGAAACACAAGGCTACGCAGAAAATCTATGATGTGTAAAAATTTGTGAATTACAGATTTTTTTTATAATTATAACTGAGGTTCTAGTACAAAAATAACTTCAGTCCAATATGTTCAGTTAATGGTATATCTGATCAGTTTCATGTCTAGAAAGGTAGGCTTGTTATACTTTAGAAAGTAAAGCAAAAGGAGCTTGATCACATCATAGTAAATTGTCCAAATATTCAGAAAGAGGACTTTGAAAACCTAATGCTGATAAGCTTATAATTCTATTGTTTTTATCATGTTATTTTTCTGTGATAAAACATTAGAAATGAACTACCTAGAGACACTTTACTTATCTTTTCCCAGTTTTTGTGAAAAACTATGCTGTGTCAAGTTTAGAAAGTGAGATTTTTGGTAAAATAGAAATTTAAAAGCATTTATATTCCTCTTTGAAACCATTAAAAGCAATGTCTACACTTGTAAAAAAACAAATTTACCTTGTGCGGAGCAATGTTGAAAATAACGTTAAATATAAATACACTTGCACAAATCTTAAGGAGATAAACATGTTCGGAAAAGTTTTAAAATAATGTCTTCACTTTTTTGTTACAATTCTGTGAAAAGAAAATTATACATAGTTTTCAAATTCACTTCCTTTACAAAATTATATTACCTTTATATAAAAAAGATATGCTTAAGAAAGTCACTTTAAATTGAACTGTTTATAATTTTGTAATAGTAATGGTAAACGGATGCTTTACATGGGTTATCCTAATTAACCCTAACTGGTAATATTCAAACAGATGATTTCTTAAGTGACATATTATGATTATGTACATTCACTGAAATAAATATGCCTAATACTATTCAGATACTTCTATTTTGGCTTCAGGATCTTTTCTTTTAGCAATAATATTCCATATGCATGACATGTTAATGGTCTCTTTTCATGGAAATTGATGAAGTGTATGTTCAAAAAGAATAAGTGTATTAAAATCAAGCAGTTTTGAATTATTGTGTTTAAAAAGATTAAAGAGCAGTGAGCCTTACTCTTTTTACCAGGCTAGATATGAAAAGTCCTAAAATTTGAGTTTAGTTTATAAAAAAATAGTTACTAGCATATACAAGGGGAATTATTATTGTAACAATGCATTTTGAAGTATGACTTTTCAAAAATAACGACAGAGGAAAGAAAGAGTGGCAGGTGCTTAGCACAACTGTCTGCCAAAATAATACTATTTTTATCAGCAGTGTAAATAAAATATTCAGTCAACATTTGCTTATTTTTTGACATCTTGCCAACAGCAGGTTAGAATGAGTTTCTTGTACTGAATAACTGAGATAGAATAGTTTGACACTGTGCTTAGGGAGTGAACAGGCTACCTCTGTTATGATTCTTGCAGACTGCAAAAAGGGAGAGAAAATAACAGTTTGAAAGTAGTTTACTGTTTGTTTGTTTTATTGTATTATTTTATTTCAAATGTAATTTATTGTTTTATTTTTGTCTTTCAGATCACCTGTAGACCCAAAACAACTTGAAATAGCCATTTCCTTCACTGCTGTGAGCAGAT
The DNA here is from genome assembly GCF_029281585.2 of Gorilla gorilla gorilla. Classification (NCBI taxonomy): domain Eukaryota; kingdom Metazoa; phylum Chordata; class Mammalia; order Primates; family Hominidae; genus Gorilla; species Gorilla gorilla. The sequence continues at coordinate 67,196,941 of NC_073224.2, read as the reverse complement.
GTAGACAGGTATGTGTTCCCAAATGTTAGAATTCTTAAGAGGAAAACTAGCAGAGGAAGGGCATACTTGGTAGACAGTATAGACTGTGCTCTTGAATCAATGTCTTACTCCCTTTACAAAAACATGTCTTTTAAAAAAAGCGGGGCGGGGGAGAATTTTTCGCACACAATCAAAATGTACAGTCAAATGTTACCAAACCTAATGGTGTTGGGACAACTGTATATCCATATACAGAGGAATGAAATCAGACACTTATTTCACGCTATATACAAAAATCAACTCAAAGCATTAAATGTAAGACACGAAACTGTCAAATTACTAGAAGAAAACATGGGAAATTTTCATAACATTGGTTTGGGCAATGCTTTTTTGAATAAGACCTCTAAACCACAGGCAGCAAAAGCAAAAATGGACATATGCAATTACATCAAAAAGCTTCTGTGCAGCCAAAGAAAAAATCAAGAATGAAGAGATAGTCTACAAAATGGGAGAAAATACTTGCAATCCACATATCTGAAAAGTGGCTAATATCCAAAATATACAAAAACTCAAACAATTCAATCAATAAAACAAACAAACAAACAACAACAACAGCAACAACAAAATGATTAAAAACTGGGCCATAGACTTGAATAGATACTTCTCAAAAGAAGATATACAAATGACCAGGGGGTATATGAAAAACTTCCAAACATCACTAGTCATCAGAAATGTAAATGAAAGCCACAATGAGATATCAACTTACACCTGTTAGGATGGCTGTTGTCAAAAAAGACAATGGATAACAAATGTAGGTGAAGATGTGGAGAAAAGGGAACCTGACCAACTATCGGTAGGAATGTAAGCCATTATGAAAAACATTATGAGAATTCCTCTAAAAATTAAAAATAGAACTACATTGTGATTTAGCAATTTCCCTCATGATTATATATCAAAAAGAAATAAAAACAGGTTGTCAAAGAGACACCTGCCTTTCCATGTTAATTGCAATGTAATTTACAATAGTCAAGACATTGAATGAACCTGTGCCTATTAACGGATGAATGAAAAGACAAAATATGGTGTATATGTACAATGAAATACTATTCAGCCTTTAAAAAAAGAGAAATCTTATTTGTGAACCTAGAGGACATTAGGTAAAGTAGAATAAGCCAGACACAGAAAGGCAAACTCTACATCATCTAACTCAAATGTGGAATCTAAAAATGCTGAAGTCATACAAGTAGAGAGTAAGGCTGGTTTTTACCAGGGGGTTGGGGAAGGGTAGTTAGAGTGATATTGGTTAAAGGATACAAAATTTCAGTTATATAGGAGTAATAAGTTGAAGAGATTCATTCATAACAAGGTGAACTAATTAATAACAATACATCATATTCTTGAAAATTGCTAAGAATGTAGATTGTAAGTGTTCTCACCACAAAAAGATGAGTATGTGAAGTAATGCATATGTTAATTCATTCCATTTGGCCATTCCACAATGTATGCACCTTTCAAAATAACATGTTGGTACACAATAAACATATACATGTTTTATTTGTCAACTAAAAACAAATGAATCAAAAAGAAAAACAAACAAAAACAAAATAAACAAATAATGTTACCAAACCAGTCAGAGAAGACACAGATATCTGTGATCCATTTCTTAAATATTTCAGAATTTTAGCAGAAGAACATCATTTGAAAATTTTGCACTTCTAAAAAGGCTAAGCTTGATCTAATCTGTATGAGTTTTATTTGATTTTAGCAAATGTGTTTCTGGAATAAAATGTCGGTCATAATTATTTTTCTTTTAAAGCCTGAAAAATAGCATAATCTCTCCTACAATAATTATTTGCAGAGGTCCATGGTTATATATGTCCAGCATATCAATCAATGATTTTGTGTCCGTTAGCCTCCTAACAGAGGAAAACTTCATTTACTCTTTCCCTGTCCCTTTGTGTGTGTCTGGGGAACTGTGTGTTTTCATACATAGGGATTTAGTGGACAGTTTTCCCATGTCTCTATCACATTTATGTAAAATTATCTAAGGCTGAAAGTCTGACAATAACTAGCAACAAGACGACCATTCTATGGATGATTACAAAAATCACTTTACTTGATATCCAACTTACTGGATATGATCTTTGAAAATAAGTCAGTTACATGAAGAAATGCCGTAAGCATTATATTTCACTCAAGAAATTTTAAAACCACCATAGACTTGAATAGACACTTCTCAAAAGAATATATACAAATGACCAGGGGGTATATGAAAAAGTTCCGAACATCACTAGTCATCAGAAATGTAAATGAAAGCCACAGTGAGATATCACCTTACACCTGCAAAATCTTTTCATTTAATTATATACTTCCCTCTTTTGATATTCTTCACTTTCAACAATAAATTTAGATAGATGATCATATGAACACATTTCAATATTGCTGGAAAGCATTTCAGTAACTTTACTGGAAAAAAAATAATAGCATAGAATGTAACTTGATGATAACAAGAGACTTGTTTGCCGTGTTCAATACTGAATAATCAGTTCCAATCAGTGTGCCTGGTACATGAAAGGAGTTTTTTTTTTTGGAACTTATATGTATTTTTTAAGTAAGTTGTCAACAAGTTAGGGTAAAATAAGAGAAATTTCACGTATGTATAATAAAAAATAAATATTTTGAAACAGATTTTACTTTTAAAATGCTGATTTTATTTATAATCTGTAGAAAAAAACATGAAAATAGATATTTATTAAATAGAAGAAGCTGTTATGACAACATGGATAAGTCTTTGAGTATTTTCTAAGGCAAAGTTATTTACACTTAAGAAATAAATTAGATATAGAATATATAATTTATATTTCTATATATAATATAGAAATATATAATATATATTAATAATATATTATATATGGTATATATTTATATATGTAATATAGAAATATATAATATATATTAATAATATATAGTATATATTTTTTATATATATAATATAGAAATATAAAATTTGCAGTGAAATTTAAAAAGTGTAAGACAAACCATACTCTGTACAATAAAGAATTAAAACATAAATACTTCAATGTCATAAATATCAAGTAACAATAAATAAATATATTAATTTTTATAGGATGCATGATTTATGTTTAACAGTTTTAAGTGACTACAAAAGAATACCTCTTTTGGCAGGTCAATATTAGAATTTTAATGATCACATTATGTTGTTTATGCCATAGGTTTCCAAAAATGTCCTGGCCTACATATATGTTTTGTATATTAATCTTAGAAGGATAATCCTTTATTAGCAATAATTTTTAGAAAGAAAAATTTTAAAGGAAAAATTACATTTTATGTGTAATTTTCATCTTTTCCCTTAGCCTGCTGTGTTAATTTCCTAAGGCTGCTATAACAAATAACCACAAACCCGGTGTCTGTATTAGTCCATTCTTGCACTACTGTAAAGAACTACCTGAAACTGGGTAAGTTATAAAGAAAAGAGGTTTAATTGACTCACAGTTCCACAGGCTGTATAACAAGACATGGCTAGGGAGACCTCAGGAAACTTACAATCATGGCAGAAGGGTGAAGAGGAAACAAGCATGTCTTCATATGGCAGCAGGAGAGGAAGAGTGAAGGGAGAAGTGTTACACACTTTTAAGCAACCAGATCTCATGAGAACTCCCTCATTATCATGAGAACTCCCTCACTATCATGAGAACAGCAAGGGGAACATCTGCCCCCATGATCCAATCCCCTTCTACCAGGTGTCTCCCCCAACATTGGGAATTATCAACGTTGGGAATTATCACATAAAATTTGAGTGAGGACACAGAACCAAATCATATCAGTGGCTTAAGACAATAGAAATATATTATTTCATAGTTCAGGAGGCCAGATATTCAATAGGAAAGTGATGGCATGATTGATTTCTTCAGGAGGCTTTCAGGGGAAATCTTTCTTAGCTTCTGGTGTTTTCTAGCAATCCCTAGCATTCCTTGACTTTAAGCAGTGTAACTCCAATCTCTGCCTCCTTGTAACATGGTATTCTTTGCTTTATGTTACTGTGTATTCATGTAGCCTTCTTACAAAGATACCAGTCTTTGGGTTTAAGGTCCACATTAATCCAGTATAGTATGACATCATCTTAACTAAGTGCATTTGCGGAGACCCTGTTTCCAAGTAAATTAACTTAGGATCTAGTTGAACAAGACTTTCTGGAGGACACAATTCAGCCCAGTACATTTGTTTACTGATTATATATGTACACACACACACACACACAATTATATATATTATATATTATATATACACACACAGACACTATATGTTTATACATACAATTATACATACAATATATAGTATAATTATATATACATATAGTGCATTATATATGTATAATTGCAGGTGTGTGTGTGTGTGTATATATATAAATAATTTTTAAGGGAATAATGAGTTTTGCATCTGCCATAAAATATTTTATTCTTCTTGTTAGTATAAACAAATGGGAGAAGAAATAAGATTTGACAAATAGGCCAGGGCAAGATTACAGAAGGACATATACATTGTGGTAAAAATAATAATAATAAAAGTGATTGCTGTTTTATGGCAAGAAGGAGCAATAAAAATTTGAAAGTACTTATGTAGCATCTACTCTGTGGCAATACTATACAAGAATATTCTGAAGAGAGGATAAGGAGTTAAAAAGAAATATGGCTTGATATGTATCACAGTTCAAAAGGAAACCATTGTCCATTGGTAAACGTAGCACATTTGGGATTGTTAAGCTTGAAATTGAAAAAAAAAAAAAAAAAACAGGTAAAAAAACAGGTCTAGCCAAGCTGAAATATACCTAGTGTAAATAAAATAATAGGATGAAGTCCCATGATATCTCAGTAAGAAGGCATAAATACATGATCAGGGAAGGGATTCAGAGCTCTGCAACATTGGCAAGGTTTTTACCACAATTATGGTATTTCTTGGCAGAAATAAAAAAAATTGGGATATAAAATGAAACAGGCAGTTAGAGTTATAACTGGGTGTTGAATAAAATTAGGGAGAGAGGTGGAGGAACGAAAGAATAGATCACCTGCAAGAGTGGAAGTTGAAAAATGAAAGTATGAGAACATTTTGTTTAATGGAAAAATATTTGATCAAAGAATAGAGATAGTAATATTTAAACATCATATTGGAGTAAACTAGGCAAGTACTATTGTTAAAAAAATCCCAAGTTCTAAGAATTTTCTGTGTTTGTAGGGTGGCTAATTTCTAGTACTTAAGTCCAGAGCAGTCTCTGATGTTAGTCACAGTGCTGTCAAATTGAATGTTTTTTACAAGCTATTGACAAAATGTCACATTTACTTCAAGTGTATTTTACTATGTAGTTCAAAGACTTTTCCAAGATACTCATTTCTGGGAAAAATATTAAGGGGTGTACATTTGGCATTGAACACAGAGTATTTGATTTTAGATTGCATTTTTCCCCAAATCTTTAAGGATTTGGCTCAAACATTACTGTGAATTTAGAATTTCTTTTGTGGAGGAGTACAGTTATTTTAACAAAGATATGAAAAACTGATATGCCTATTAAAATTTCATTGAATCAACTTAAGTTCAATTTCATTCATTTATTAACATAAATTTAGGTTTCCTTAAATAAAAAAACACCCTTAAGTTGCCTTTAGCATTTAGTCTTTAGCATAACTTCATGCTAGTTAAGATAATTTGCAGACAGTGCAGTCCTGTAATTTTAGTGTTACATTATACTTTATTTAAAATACATATTAAATCTAAATGTTGCTTCTTTGTTTGGTATTGTGGAACTTTGTAGAAATTTACCTGTATTATCAACTTACAGGTGAACTTGCCTTAAATTGTAATAGTTGCCATCTATTTATGCTTTAAATGCTTTAAAAATATTGAGCAGTTATATTTAAGGATATACAGACGTTTCATACTACCATATTATAATTTAGATTTTAAAAATCTTTCTTGTGTATTCTGGTTTAAAGTCCTGGAATACTTATTGATATCTTACTTATATCATGATAACAAGGCTGCAGCTAATTATACTGTGCTTCCAAGCAAATGTCTGTACAAGAAAATAAATGTTGAAATTAAGCAAGAACTGTATTTTATTCAAACAGAAAATTCTATTTACACTTAGAAAACAAAATAAAGATTTGATATACTCATGTAGAAAATAATTACCTTCATGCCAGAAAGGGGTTCACTTACAGCACACATTCATTCATTCTGTCAGATAGTTGGTTAAAGAGGTTTGAGCACCTCCTGTGAGTTGGGCACACAGTGTACTTACTACATGTTGTCCAAGCTTTTCACATCTGTTATAATGAGGGGTACAGATAATTTCATATAATTTATCTTTTGAATTTGTTTTTGAATACTAACATGACCTCCTCACATATAATTGTCAATGCTGCTCTTAGATAGCATCAACTGGATATTTACTATTCTTAATCACCATGACTGTCTGTAGATATATCTATATCTAATGCATAGTATACTAACTTTTCACCCATGTTAAACAAGCTTTAAGTATTTTCTTTTAATATTAAGTATCCCATGGTTGTTTTTGGTTTTAAATTAAAAGCTCTTAGAGCAGATGGTTTTTGCTTTGTTTTTGGTCTTTTTTTTTTTTTCTATGAAGTCAAGTGGATAAAAATTCTAGAAGCACAAATGTATACCACTATCCTAGTGAAAAGGTAAATTGTTAGCTCCCCATTTACAACTTTTGGCTATTTAACACATCATCAGGCGAAAGTAGCTTTTGGAACATTAAAACAGGAAGGTGGAATTCAAGTCTTCTTCTTTTTTTTTTTTTTTTTTGAGGCGGAGTCCCTCTCTGTCGCCAGGCTGGAGTGCAGTGGCGCCATCTCAGCTCACTGCAAACTTCACCTCCTGGGTTCAAGCCATTCTCCTGCTTTACCCTTCCGAGTAGCTGGGACTACAGGCACACGACCACACACGGCTAATTTCAAGTCATTCTTAATCACTGATAATCTCTATGTGCAATTTAACAGTATGTACCCCCCTCATACAGGCAGAGTGACAGTGTTTGGATTGGTTTTTTAAAACAAATTATATCCTTTTGCCCTTTGTAGGCAAAAAAAATTAGCGTATCCATGATAATAGTTTCAAGACAGTGTTTTGTTATAAAATAAAAATGAAAGAAGTAATATATATATACATATATATATATACATATATATGTATATACACACACACACAAACAACAATAGCCTTTTAAAAAATGTGGTATGTTATTGTGGAAACAATGTCACTGAAAAAAAATGGCTAGAGAAAATCTGAATCCGCATGAAATGAGACATTTTGAGGGTTATTGAACACTATTCATTTTCATGGAAATAGGACAAGGTTATTTAGCACAGGTGTTTCTGTAATTGTGATACATTAGCAAAATTAGCTGTGTTCAATGGTCCTCAAACTTGCTCTGCCACCTGTATGTGAAATGGCCTACCATTAATACAAAGAAATTTGTTGTGAAACATGTACTGTAGAATTAAGTTCAAAACCTATTTGTGGTTAAATTGCCTTATTTTGTTAAATAAAACTTTGCTCCCATCATTGTTTTTTTTTTTTCATCCCTAAGGGAAACAGAAAAGGAAAATATGCACACAATACGCTAAACTCTTAACCAATTGAAGAAAGACAATATTCAAGAAAAACAAAGCAATTGTGTAGATCACAGTACAGTTTAAAAGTACTCTAATATTTAAACCATGTCCAACATTTAAAGCTGTTTTTATGCAGACTGTGATTGCTTTTTCATTAATCTCTGAGGATTCTAGATAGAAATTTAAAAACCCTGGGCCCAGCCAATTAAATGTGACTCTTACAGTATCCTAGTGATATTTATTCACTTTCAAGTTTTCCAATCATAGATCAGATGGTTACAGATGCATGGAAGTTATGTGATTTTTAAAAACAAGATAATGTTTTTTAAAATATCAATATTCAGTGCTTGCATATGCAAAGAAAAAATAGATTATACTAAGAACATTCTTTAATAATCAGCAAGCAGAGATAAAAGAAATGTATTACTGTTCTAATTCTGAAAAAAGTAAGAGGGTGCCATGAAACTATTAATATTTTACTTAAATTTGTTTCCAAATCACTGAATTCAGAATCAGAATTACCAAAGTCACTGGGGTTTGATACTTCAGGATTAACATCTTTCATTGGATTTTTTAAAAATCAAGTAAAACTGTGACTACATAGTATTAACCACTATATTCATTTATTTCAGTAGAAATTAAATATATATCTATACAGTATTCTTAGGTGAAATTGTTGATTGGATAGCTAAAAATGTCAGTTCTTAATAAATTGCTTTGTCATTGTGAAGGTAAATCTTCAGAGTTTAGACTTTTTAAATTAAGATTTGACTTGTAATTTGCATATAAATTTGATGGTTTGATTTGTCATAGACAAATACTGAATGATCAGAGAAAACTGTTTTAATACATCAAATTAGTTCAGTGGTACCAGCAGTTATGTAAGTATTAGTACCTGTGTCTTGGCGGGGTAGTCTTTTGTTTAAACTGTCAAGCCCATAAACAATCATTGACAATAATCAATTAATTCTGATTCCTTCTCTTGGGACCACATGAACTTTTATCTCTGTCTCCATTCCTAGACAAATCTAGAAAAACTGCTTATCATAAGATAGACTTTTGTCAGATAATATAATAAATTCTCAGGGTTGCAACTTCTTGGATAGATATTTCTGTTTTGGAGTTATAAAAACGTCCTATCATGTCAACCATTCCATATACCAGCAATGTTATGTGACTGTGACTTAACATTCGGTTTTTCATTTTATTCATTTGGAAAAATATATATAATAACTATCCTGTTGACTTAATAAGATAAATGTTTGACATAAACACTGCAATTACTTCATGAAAAAGATAATGATGTTCTTCTAGACTAAAAATATATGTGTCCATGACCAAATAACAGCTCTGTTTCTTGAACAGATTTTCCTGGAAAATCACAAGCCACCTACTCAGAACATGGAGCATCATACGCATTACTTTTTAAAAGTTAAATTTGCTGAGAATTTTCTGATTCTCCTACCTCACTGCGAACTCTCAGTATTAACAGTTAATAAGATAATTTTGATCTATTTTGGCCCTTTTTACTATCTGTGAAATCTTTCCTTGCACTGCCTCTTCATCTTTTATATCTGGATTGAAACTGACCATGATATTGTCCATAGCTCAGGCACTATATTCTAAATTTTAATAAGATCTTTAATTTTTTTTTTACTTTTTTTACATGTTTAAATTGACAAACATTAGTGGCATATTTTATGGGTTAAATGTAATGTTTTAAATATAAGTATATATTATGGAATTACTAAAACAAGATAACTAACATCTTTCTCTCACATACTTATCTTTTGTGGTGAGAACATTTAAAATCTACTGTTTCATCAATTGTGAACTATACAATGCAATGTCATTCACTATGGTCACACTGCTGCAGAGTAGATCACTAAAACTTCTTTCCCCTTTCTAACTAAAACTTGTACCATTTAACAAACATCTCTCTGTTCCCCATCACCCCTTACCTCCTAACCCCTGCCTTTAGTAATCATTATTCTACTCTCTACTTCCATGAGTTTGACGTGTTTTAATTCAAGATAAATAAAATTATACTTCAGCACCTGACTTATTTCACTTAGCATAATATCCTCTTGATTTATTGACATTGTCTCAAATGTCAGAATTTCCTTATTTTTTAAGGCTACAGAGCTTAATATCAAAGGAAACACCTTGTTATTGCAGATGCCATTATAATCATTACGATTTTGTCTTAACTAAACATTGTTTGTATTGTCAGTACCATGCCTTACACGTGGCAGGGACTCAACATGTGTATAATAAATCACTGAACAAATGAACACCTACATCAATTTTTGTGCCCAGATCACTTTTTAAAGTACTCTTCTGATGGAGTCAGAGTCCCTTGACAGATCTGGACTAATCATTCTCTTCCTGGGCTTGCACTGATAAGAAAATAGCATCACAGCAGTCACAATCTACATTGACTAGTTCTGAGAGACATCAGTGACTATTACTGACTGTAAGAGCTTATGTCTTTTTTATTAAACATAACTATTTGCTTTGAGAGAACAAAAGACATGTTTATAAATATGAGCATTTTTATTTGCAGTATAGAATATATTTAAATTAGATGCTTGGATAGACATATTGATGAATATTACATTTTTTCTTTTATCATATATGTATTTATTAAGCACTGTTTAGTGGCACCAGTTTAAAATACATGTTAATTCCTTTCATTTAACCAATTACAATGTGAAAGTTTCAAGAATGGCACAAAGAAACAAGACATTCTTAATTTGTTCAAGTGAAACAATATTGTTGGGTATAATCAAGTACGTTTTTAAAAGATGATTTTGTGAAGTCAATGGCAAAACAGATCACAAATGATAAAGAATTTCACATATCATTGTTTTGTAGTAAATAATTGTCAAACTTATGCTTCTGATAATGGTAAACAAGATACCTTAGAATAATTTAAACTATTTTTGTATGTGAGACAGCATTTTAAGACTATAAAATAAATAGAAGGTAATCATTTAATTTTTTTTCACTAACAGTGGCAGAGTTAATGCACAGTCAAGAATTGCCAGGCTCAGATCTATGAGAGAAAAGGCATTTACAGAGATAGGAGCTGCTTTTGCCCTGGAGTCGTTTGTTACTTTAGATAGGACATCTAACCAGTTTAGTGAAACTTTGGCTAAAGACTTGAAAACCTAAGGAAGCAAGAGTTGGAAATTAGGTCCAATAAGTTGTGAGGACCCGGTTTGGGCAAAGATACTAAAAGTTATTAGTATATTAAATTAGTAAAAGGGAATCAGAATTCAAGCAATTTACCACATGCAGGCTGGCTCTTATTCACCTGAGTGACCCAGAAAATTTCGAACTCTGAATTTTTATTAACGTAATTCAGAATTTTGACTGCCCTTATCCTTTTGGCAAAAGCAATTGACAGTCATTTGAGAGAAAACATTATTCAGGCATCTAAAGACAGTCCAAATCAGTTTTTCATATACCACATTTTGTACATCCACTCAAAGTAATGAGGTTCGATGAAGAGAAGACACTGTGAGAAGAAATCAACAGACACAAAAGAATAAAAGAAAAAATCTATGTTGAAGCAACTATTACTATGTTCAAGGAGGTGAAGTCAAGAGTGGAAACTTCAACAAGATAGTACATACTGTAAAAGTGGCATATTAGGATAAATAAAACCACACAAATTCTAAGACTAAAAATGTGAAGAAAAAAAAAGATTCAATAAATGAACTGAATAGCAAATTAGACAGAGCTATGTAAAAAAGAAGTGATTCATAATTGATATCATAGGAAACTAACCAGAAAAAGTATGCATATATTTGTGTGTATATATATGTATACATATATATACACACACACATACATAAAAGCATCAATACACATATATATATGAGAGCTTAAGAGTCACTGAGGATATGTAACAAAATCTAATATAAGTTGAAGACAAGTGATGAAAATAATGACACAGAAAATATTAAAAGCTAATTGCTAAGAATTTTCTAAAATTAATGAAGTATATTAACCTACAATTTCAGGACAGCAAATTCCCTGTAATGAAACTGCAGAGAACCAAGAACAAACAGAAGTGAATAGAGCCTCAATGTGGTCCAAGAAACTAACCACTAGCCAAGAATTTTCTGCACAACAAAAATATATTTTAAAAATAAATATAACATTAAAATATTTTCAGACAAATAAAAACTAATAGAATTTTTTTATGAGCAGATACACCCTAAAAAAATTCCAAAGACTATTAATTAAGAAAGAAGAAAAAGGAAAATGGTCATGAGCAAATCTTTTCAAAGATGTAGGGATGAATGGAGAGCAGCAAGAATGACAAATATTAAGACAATAAAACAAAGAAACTGACTAATCTAACAATGCCTTGGAGGTATTAAATATACAACTGAGGCTCAATTCAAATACAAGTACATGTGGAAAGGGGTAATATAATTAAGGTCCTTGCATTTTCCAGAAGAATGGTAAAAGTACCAAGAAGTATTAAATTATGATAAGTCAAAAAGTATATTGTAATTTCTAGTAAATCACTAAAAGAGTAAAAGACTGTATAAGTTCCAAATCAAAGGGAACAAGTTGACCATTTAAGAAAAACCTACATTCATCAAAAAAAGGCAAGACATGCAGATAAAAGGGAACAAAAAGCAGTTAACACAAATAAATGAATTGGTAGGAGAGTCACAGTGACTACTATTGAGGGTAAATTGTGATTGAGGAAATGCTAGGTAGGAGATTCTAGATCGTTAAGGATACTTTACTTATTGATTTGGATATTTAATTCATAAATATTTATTTCATAACTACTTTTAAGCATTATATTCATATTTCATTACATTGTTACAGTAAAAATGTTAAAGAAATTAAGAATGATGATTGATCCTGCTGACTTGGAGGATTCTAGGCTTTTTGTTCTTATTTCCAAGGCATTATATGATTTTACAAGTTAGAGAAAGCTTAGGGGGAGGGACACTGTGGAAATACGAAGTTGTTAGGGAATACATTTCCTTTGAAAATACAGGACAGAAATTCATGAAAGTCAAATAAAATAGTACAAGATGAAATAATATACTTTCTAGCAGAAAAAGTAAATTCTTATTTACTTCAAAACACGTGTACATTTCCTTTAGGAATTTAAACTCATGCTTCCCAAAGGACAAATATTATGTTTCTATCTTTCATTTATGTAAATTTTCAGATAGATGTGACCCTGTAGCCCTGACGATGATGATGATGATGATGAACCAGATTTGAAGGTGTTGATAAAGGGACATCTGCACAAGATATTTCCAGGTTCAGAGTTAAGGGGAAAAAATTCAAATGATGATATACATTCTCTGGTCCATTATTATAAAAATTAAAAAAGAGAGAGAGCAATACACTTTTTATGTAATTTAGTAATGTATTTCTATACTGAATTTGTGGCTAATTATAAATCTTATTTGTTAGCTTGAATCTTCCTAGATAACAAGTACATAGTTGTGAAAATGGAATTAAAATTATAGTGTTAAAGAATAAAGACAAAAGTTTTCCAGTTTTTTGGTATCAGAAACCCTTTATAATCTCAAGAATTATTAGGGACCACAAAGCGATTTTAATTATCTGCATTACATCTGTAGGTATTTACCATATTAAAATTGAATCTAAGAGTATGAAAAATATATTAATTAAAGTAACAATGCTAAACTCATTACCTGTAAACATAAAAAGCAAATTTGCATTAAAATTTAAAAAAAATTAATGTGAAGCATGATATTCTCTTATTTGTATTAGGCTCTTTAATATTTGGCTTAATAGTATAGCTGGATTATCATTTCCAATTCTGCATTTAGTCTATTAAAATATGCTGTTGAGTTTAAAATATATAAAGAAAACATGATCTTACAGAAATTAACAGTTGGAAAATGAGGAGTATTTTAGTAACCTTTCCAGATAATTTTGGACAATCTTCTCTGCTACTACACTGAAAATAAAAAAGTGGTAGTTTGTTGAAAGTTAGCTGTAATATGAAATCTGAAACCCTATCTATGAACTTTTCAAAAGCTTCCTTGATTTAAAAAAATAGATTTTACTTTAAAATCTATTGACTCATCTTATACTTTGAATGACATTTTACCCTTGCACAATTTTATAATACCACCCATTAGACATTTGGAAAACATTGTTTCACTGAGCTATGCAGATGTTTTAAATACTGGCACATTTCATTACAGTGTCACATTAACAAAATTTTGTTAATTTAATTGTCAATCTAATCAGGAAAAAAACTTTGTTTTGGGAGACTAGTTTGGGGAAAGTAGTTGACAATTTTTTTCCAAGATTTGTATTTTCAAGTTAAATTTTTAATTGTATAATTAACATAGGATATTGTCAGTTTTCCTTGAAGTGACAAGCTTGCTGTTTTTTTACTTTTATTCCCTGCCCCCCCACCTCCCCGCCTTTAGCATCTACTAAATGTCACTACTATTCTTACATAAGAAATTTTGTATATTCTGGGACTACTATCTTCCCCTCATACTCCAAACCAGTTCATCAGTAAATCCTATCAGTGATGCTTTTAAAATATATTGTGAATCCAAGCTTTTTTTTTTTTTTTTTTTTGAGATGGAATCTCATTCTGTCACACAAGCTGGAGTGCAGTGGTGTGATCTTGGCTCACTGCAGCCTCTGTCTCACAGGTTCAAGCAATTCTCCTGCCTCAGCCTCCTGAGTAGCTGAGACTACAGGCATGTGCCACCACACCTGGCTAATTTTTGTATTTTTAGTAGAGCCAGGGTTTTACCATGTTGGCCAGGCTGGTCTCAAACTCCTGACCTCAATTGATCCATTTCTTATCACTCTAATGTGACCACCCCTACCCAAGCCATCATCATTTCAGGTCTTGATTGTCAGCCTATCCTTCTAGATTCCTTCTGGATTTTTTTTTTCTCCTTCTACTGTTCCTTTTATCTTTCCATGTAGTGACCTTGCTTATTTTTCAAAAATATATTTTAAAATGCCACACTTCAGATGATTTAAATGAGGGCAATACACAGTTTTCTTGCAATGTTGAACAATTACCATCAGTTTTCCACCTACCCCTGTTTACCCTACTTGTGACACTGGAACATTTTTGCTTTGCCTTGCCTGTGACTCATTGTTACACTTCATCTAGTACTAGAGGGGCACTGGAGAAGGATGGGGCTCTACTTCCTAGTTCCTGAGTGCTCCTCTTAGCTTGTTCTTATGGTGCATAGTAGTCAACAGTGGACATCACCTTGCTGGGGACAGAGCACCTCACCTGTGGCACCTCAGGAAGCAGCTTCCCAGTAAGTTTTGTCAGTGTAGTGCCTCGGTAATCTCTGCTACGTAGAAGAACACAACCATACCTTCTCCATTGAGGTCTAGATATCAATTCTGGTAGATTGAGGGTTCTTTCAGATTTGTTTCTTCCTTGAGTGCTTTCCTAAAGTGCTAGAGGGAGCAGTGGCAGCTCCCTATATCTGCTATCCCTATATTTTTTAGAGTTCTCTTACCCTTTAATAGATAATTCTCTATAATAATTAGTTACATTAAACTTCCCCTATTCAAATTACCACGTAGTTTCAGTCTCCTAGTTGGAGACTCATTGGTAATAGTGTTTTCCAAGGCTCTGCATTATTTAGTTCCTGGTATTGCTCTGAAGTTTTCAACTACATGCTCCCCCTGCTCACTTTGCTCTGGCCACACTGATGGACACATTGTTGCTAGAACATTCTCCTAATTAAATTTGTTTCGATTTTTGCCTAGAATATTTTTACTGTTATTTGAATGTCTCCTTAGCCGAGTCTTTCCCATTTATATAAAATAGAACTCCCATTACAATTCTTTCTCTCTCTTTAGCCTACATTATTTTTCAAAGAAGCTTTTGTCTCCACATGACCAGTTATAGTTATTTATTTCCTTGTTCACTCTGTGACTTCTCACTACAAAGTAATGCCCTTGAGAGTGGACACATAGTCTGTTTTGTTCTTGGCTAATATTTCTGCCTACACCTACATATATTCTACCACATAGTAGACACCTGTTAAATGACTAACTGAATGACTGAATAAATGAATTAGTTGCTTTTCTAGATGATAAAATGAGTGTCAAAAAAGATAAGTATAACATAAAATTCAGGAGTATAAGCTCTTCAGGGAGAAAAATGTTTGTTTAAATGTGGGTTTTGTTACTTCTTAGTAGTGTAATTTAGGTATAGTTCTTAAATACTTACGGTCTCATTTTCCTTACATGTAAGATGGGGATTATAATAGCAACTAATTTATACTTTAATTGTGTAAATAAAATTATGTATATAATGTGCCTAGTACAGTGCTTGACACATGTTAACAATTCTACACATTTAGTTATTTCCATAATCACCTACAGTGCAAAACCATAAATACAGGATTGTCATTTTTCTGGAGAGGTAGTAAGAGAGAGCTTAAGTTTCCAAAGTGAGTAAATAAGGTCTGGTTTTAATATAAATATATTGGTAGTAGCCTGATACTAAGAATGAACCCTAGGCTGGGCATGGTGGTTCATGCCTATAATTCCAGCACTTTGGGAGGCCGAGGTGGGTGGATCACCTGAGGTTGCGAGTTTGAGACCAGCCTGACCAACATAGAGAAACCCCGTCTCTACTAAAGATACAAAAAATTAGCCAGGCGTGGTGGCATATGCCTGTAATCCCAGCTACTCGGGAGACTGAGGAGGGAGAACTGCTTGAACCTGGGAAGTGGAGGTTGCGGTGAGCCGAGATCGTGCCATTGCACTCCAGCCTGGGCAACAAGAGTGAAACTCCATCTCAAAAAAATAAATAAATAAATAAAAGAACGAACCCTAAAATCAAGTATACAAGAGGATGGTTGAGGAGGCTGATGAAATAATATGCTATATTGCACGGGGAGTAACCATGTCACAGCAATGGTGTCACATTTCTTTGATTGAATCAGGGCATCACAGATAAGAACAAAGGGACTAAATAGATTAGAGATAGTTAAATACATACATTCATGCATATATACATGCATATATAGATTTTTTAACTACTAAACATAAATCAGATGATCTTAAAAGTGAAGGAAGAATATGGTTGTATGAAGAGTTTCTCAAGGAATTTTCAACAATATAAATCATTTTGTTATTGAAACAGGATCACTATTGCCTCTCTTTTTTAAACAAAGATCTGTAACTGAAGACTTTATGCTTGAAATTGATTTTCTATCTAGTTTTTAGAAATTGAGAAAAATATTTATTGTGAAATATTAAGGTGTCTCAAGCAACTTTACCTTTGAAAACAATTTTGTGTGCCTTCAAACTTAAATGGTACTTTATTTTGGTTAAATATTTACTAGTTGATTCAAGGATCAAGTGACTGTGTTCTACATTTTAGAAGCAAATAGGAATCCATTGATCATGAGCCCTAAAGAAATGCTATTGATGTGACAATGTTTGAAAGAGAAAAACGTTACTGGTGTCCATCATTACACAGAGAAAATAAATAAAGATTTATATAATTATCTCATTAATTTAGATTACACTTGTGTTAATTGAAAACACTCCTAAGTACTAAATTATAGAGTTATGAAACAGATTAATTAAAGAGTGATTATTTTCAATGTGAAATGATTCCTCTGAATACAAAATTGATTCATTTAATTAAAGTCCTCCTATTTTAAATTGCTTATTTACCAACAAATAAATACTAACAAAAAGACTGAGCTAAAAATACTGAAAAATACTTAAGTGTTACTGGAACTTGTGAAAATAGATACAAGTAAAATTATACAATCAAGGCTGGGCATGGTGGCTCAAGCCTCTAATCCCAGCACTTTGGGAGGCCTAGGCAGTTGAATTGCCTGAACTCAGGAGTTTGAGGCCATCCTGGGCAGCATAATGGGAGCTTATCTCTACAAAACATAAAAAAGAAAAAAAAATACCCTGGACATGGTGGTGCATGCTTGTTGTCCCAGCTACCTGGGGAGATGAGGTGGGAGGATTGCTTAAGGCCAGGAGGTGGAGATTGCAGTGAACTGTGATTATGCCACTGCACTTCAGCCTGAGTAACAGAGCAAGACCCTGTTTCAATACACACATACATACATACATACATCCATACGCACATATTATACCATCAGTCAATGGTAAAATGTAACTGAGTTTACAAAGTTCACCATTAATTTAAGAAATTTCTAAATATGACTGCATAAATGTAGATCTTGTTTATTTTCTTTATTTTTGGTCTCTTGATTCTGCTATGTATAGAATCTCTGCTTAGTCTCACCTACTTATTAAAATGTCCTTTAATAACAAATGAGCCTTGTTTTATACATTTGGAGTCAATTTTACTTAATATGGTAGATTTGTTCGTGATGAAAACTCAATTTTATTTACATTAACACTCACTCTGAAACTCCATTCAAAGTGTAGTTCAATTTGTTTATATTTCAGTGGGCTTCAGGTGGTCTATGCTTCATGACCCATGAGCTCCCATCCTGGTGCTGGGGCAGGGAAGAGTCAGAGGGGATGGATCTCCATAAGTGGCCACCTGTGGCCAGTTTTCTTCTGTGACTAAGGCTGACTGATGAGCTCTCTGCTGGCTTTCATGATGGCATACTTCAGGAGGTTCTTCTGAAGTCTGTGGGGGGCCTCCCCTACTAATGTTTCTTGATACAGAAAATGGAACTCTATTTTGGCTTCTGCTGCTATTCTTTTTCCTCTCCAGCTCTCAGCAAATGAGGTACATCTGACATACAATACAATACATGCATACATACATATATTCATATATGAATGCATACATGGATATATTTTTTTAAACTACTTAACAAAAATCAGATTATCAATGGAAGTGAAGAATATGGCTATATAGTCTTTCAAGGAAGACACATATTCACTAACTTGGTGAATGCCTCTTTTTGAAGTGTCAACAAGACTTCTCAAGCCCACTTACCTCCCATGGTGAGCTCATATCAGGAAAAATTCACATTGTGGAAATGTAAAGTGTGAAACTGCTGCAAAGTCTCTCCATATCTTTTCCTGTGTGCAGGCACTGGAGATCAAGACCACTGTCTAGACACACATCCAACCAGAGAATTAGCTTTTCCCCAGATTTACAGTAAATTCATTGGAATATTGGCCAGTTAGCTTTAGGAAATAGAAGCATCCCTCATTCAGAAAGAGGAGAAAGAAACCTCTTTACAAATACTTCAATTGCCCGACATGTCAATATACCCTTTTTGTTCTTCTCTTATTGTTGATGAGAACAATAGTTATATTAATCTGTATAGATGTTGATATGGTTTGACTCTCTATACCCACCCAGATCTCACCTTGAATTGTAATAATCCCCACGTGTCAAGAGCAGGACCAATTGGAGGTAATTGAATCGTGGAGGTGGTTTCCCCCATACTGTTCTCCTTGTAGTGAATAGGACTCATGAGATCTCATGGTTTTATAAATTGGAGGTCCCCTGCACAAGCTCTCTTTCTTGCTGCCATGTAAGACCTCTCTTGCTTCCCCTTCATCTTTCACCATGATTGTGAGGCCTCCCCAGACATGGGGAAGTGTGAGTCCATTAAAACTCTTTCCTTTATAAATTACCCAGTCTTTGGTATGTCTCTACTAGCAGTGTGAGACCAGACTAATACTGATCCTGGGAAATCGTAGAGGTAGGTGGCAGGCCTTGACTGCTAAAAGATCATGTAACCTAAAATATGTAAATAGAGTGTTTTTTTCCCGCTAATTTAGACTCTAGCTCCGTTTTCAAGACTATAGAAATATCTGAATCCTAAAACAACTTTCTGTCTCTCTTCGTCTGTGTATGTGTGTGTGTGTGTTCCTGCGCACGTGTGTGTGTTTCTATCTGAACTATTTTATTTTAATTATGGCTTCATTAGATGACTAGATCAATAACTCGATAACCTCTGTATCACCTATATTTACCTCCATGGCTATCTGAACAGATATATAAAAAGAAAGATAACTTTACTAGAAGAAGCCCACATGAAACTGGGCTTAATAATTTTTTAGTGAGAATTTTAATGAAAGAGGTTTATGTTTTAAAGCTGAATAGTATTTTATTGTATATTTATTACACTTTCTTTATCCACTAATGTGGCAGAGAACATTTAGATTGCTTTCATATCTTGGCTGTTGTGAATAATAATGCAATGAACATGGGAGTGCAGATATCTCTTTAAGATATTGATTTTCTTTCTTTTGAATGTATACCCAGGAGTGGAATTTCTAGATCATATAGTACTTCTATTTTTAAGTTTTTGAGGACCCTCCATACGTTTTCACAGGAGCTGCACCATTTTCCATTCCCACAAACGGTGTACAGGCTTTTGATTTCTCCATATCCTCAACCTAGAGGATATTATACTAAGTGAAAAAAGACAGTTTTAGAAGGACAAATGCTACATGATTACTTAAGATATTTAAAATAGTCAAATTCATAGAAGCAGAAAATAGAGCGGTAGTTGCTAGAAACTGGAGACGGGGGTATGGGATGTTGTCCAATGGATTTAAAGCTTCAGTTATGCATGATGAATAATTTCTGGAGATCTGCTGTACCACTTAGTATGTAGACTTCAACAACTGTATTGTGCATTTAAATTTTTACAATAAGAAATTAATAAAACCATACGAAAAAACCAAAGAAGCGCAAGGAAAGTTTTGGAGATGATGTGTATTCGTTACCTTGATTGTGTTGATGGTTTCACAGGTATATGCATATGTCCAAACTCATCAAACTGTATGCAATAAATATGTGCACTTTTTGCATATCATTTATACCTCAATAGAGCTGTTTAAAAATGTAATGAAAAAAGCAACATTCTACTTCCCCTCTTCTGGATTTTAATAATAGACTTTGGCTTTTGTTCCTATGAGAAGGAGAGTGGTTTGGTCTCTGCTCAACAGCCTACATCATGATTTTGTTGATGGTTCCCAGTGGCAATTCTCAGTTTCCAACTATGTTTTTAAATAATTGCTGTTAGTGAAAATATCTCTTTTCAGAAGCACAGCATCTGTGGTGAGCACATCCATATCATTTCACACAAATTCCAGAAACCGCAATTTTTATAACAATGATAATAAATCTAAGCATTCCTATAAGTGGCAATCATGAAGTTTTCCATACTTACTTGGAATCTCTCACCATTCTGAACAGCAATTGAAACTATCACTAAACATCTGAGAAATCACTGTCCCCTAGTTTTCTTTGTGCCCTCATGCCCATTCCATCAGTAAATATATAATTTCTGCATCTTCTTTCTCCACTCAAATTCTAATTGTTCCTGTCTCCCAGATCTTTCACTTTGCTCTTAAGGTATTCTTGTTCTCACACCAAACTTTCCTGTCTTCAACTGTAATATGTGTTGCAATAACTTAGCACATCAAATATTTAGCCCATACACATTTGTGCTCCAGGTCCACATAGATATCAACTCCTCCCAAAAATTAACAGATCAACTCTCAGCACCTAGAGAGTTTTTCTATGGTTCTTTTTTTCAGTGTTGAGATCCACCTCAAACTTTTAAATTACCTCAGCACCTGCTTATTCACCAAGTTCTTCAGATTCTGATACCACACCACTCTAAGCCATTGTTTTCTTTACATTCTGTCTCTAATTCACCTTTTATTACCCTTGACCTGAATTATTCCTTTAGGTCTTTCTTTATAAGATATGCCACATACTACTCCCTTGTCCCCTAGTGAGCAAATCTCCACAATTCTGCAAGAATGTTTCTGCCACAACGCATATCTAATAGTTAAAATAATCTCTTTACATTATCATTTTTCAAAAACATTTTATTAGGTTCATAATTTTTAACTTACTACACTAAGCCCAAATCAAACTTTTTTATATTTGTAAAAGCGACTATGACTATGTCAATAATGTAGATTTTAGGATATGAATTTGTTAATATTTCTTCTTCATTACATGTTAATCACCAATGCTTTCATATATTATGCTCATTTATTTGACGTTTTGAACATTTCTAAAATAAAAGAATGTATATATTATAAATTTAAGATATGTTCATTTTAAACATTACACAAAGATATAAACTAGGAAATTTTGACGTGAATACAACACATAATTGGCATAATTCTTAAAACTGTAATAAGCTCTATGGAAATTTACAGTGAATACATTGAAAGTTTCATTTATTTGTGTATCATAGATGCAATATACAAGTTACTTTTTCCATATATACTTGTATAATTTAATATTTTCTGGGATGAGAATATATGTTGAAAATAATTGCTAATTATTTAAAATAAAACAAATCCTGTCGTTACTAATATTTGTTGTAATACATGCATGGAATTTTTTAAAAATGGGAAATCTGTTGAGGTAAAATTATGTATGTTGTGAAAACCACATCCTGAACTGCACAAATCAAACTTCAAAATGAAAAATGTAGTATGTCCATTTATTTATTATTGCATTTATACCTAACTGCTTCTATTAGTAATGATATTAATATTCTATAAATATCAGAAAAAATGATACATAAGAGCTAAGAGCTAACTTTTGGTTCAAAGGACAAGAATTTAAATTTTGCGTATGTAAAAAACGTGCATTGAAAGATTGTAATTACCTGTAAAAAAATAACCTAGATATCTTTTTGTTAATAAAGAATATAAAAACAACACCACAGCAACAAAACTTAGATGATTATATTTTGATTGTGTGAATAGATATCGCTTTGGGTGAACCCTGGTCTAAGTTGTCTCACTACATCAATATTCATATATGTAATTTTTTTCCATATTTAACAGTAGTACTTATGACATTTATTTTATCACTATTTATTAAATGTCTGTTGAAACCTAGAAGTTTTCATGGATATGAAAACGATAAAACTGTGGTCTTTCACCTTCTTGAGCTAAAAATACAAACCTTCAAGCCTGAGAGTGTAAAGCAGCCATTTACGGGTTGAGGTACAACACACAGTGGGAAAAACAGCTTTACTGTATACAGAGTAAACAGGCAACAAATCTGCAAATACTTACCTTTGAGATTTAAAAAGGCAGGGAGGGGTAGAGGTAAGGATTACAGAGAAGCATAAGGACACTTTTGGAGGTGATTGTGGAGATGGTTTCAGGATGTGTGTGTGTGTGTGTGGAACACTTCTTAGATTTGTTAAATTGTGCACTTTAAATGTTTGCAGTTTATTAAATGCCAATTACACTGAAACTGTTTTTGCAAAAGCTGGCATTTCTGTCTCCATGTTGCAATGGGCATTATGGGTCAACAAAGTATCCTAAGGTGTCAGGATCTGTATTAGTCTCTTTTTTTTGGTATTATCCTAGAACCAAAAGAGAGTATGTATTTTGGAATATATAAGTTAGCTCCAATTCCTGATATTGGTAATAAACTTTCCCCATCACTAATTTCTGTGAAAATGTTACTGTTGTATACATTAATATGATAATATAGATACATTTTTAATGATAACTTACCAGGTACAAGAAACTACAAAGATAGTATTTTTATGTTAGATAAATCATATCCCTACTCTGAATTAGTTTAGAATGAAAGTAGGTCAGGGGTTCGAGAACATTCTGAGAACATAGTGAAACCCCGTCTCTACTAAAAATACAAAAATTAGCTGGGTGTAGTGGTTCACGCCTGTAATCCCAGCTACTCCAGAGCCCAAGGCAGAAGAATCGCTTTGAATCCAGGAGGCAGAGGTTGCAGTGAACCGAAGTCACAACGTTACACTCCAGAATGGGCAACAAGAGTGAAAATCTGTCTCAAAAGAAAAAGAAAAAGAAAAAGAAAAAGGAAAAGAATTTAAGTTTCCTTTTTAACAAAATAGCTAGGTAAATGTAGAATGAAAAGGGGTATATTACTCTGTGTTCTCCAGAGAAACAGAACCAATAAGAATTATATACAGATATATATCATAATTTATATATATATATACACACACACACACATCATTAGTATATATGTGTGTGTGTGTATGTGTGTGTGTGTGTGCACATGTATGGATTTTTTATAACCAGTTTACTCACATGATTATGGAGGATGGCAAGTCCAAATCTATAGAACCAATCTGTAGTCCCAGTTTGAATCCAAAGGTTGGCAGGTTGCTGGAGAACCAGGAAGAACCAATGTCCTAGACTGAATGAGGAGAAATCTTTAGGCAGTAAAATTCCCTCTTATTCAGGGGAGATTCAAACGTTGTTCTATTTGCCTTCAGAAGATTGGATGAGGCGCACCCACAATATGAAGGGCAGTTTACTTTACTCAGTCTATTGACTTAAACTTTGATATCATACAAAAATACCCTCACAAAAACACGCAGAATAATGTTTGACCAAATATCTGAGCACCCTGTGCCCCATTCAAATTGACACATAAAATTAACTCTCACAAGAGATCATCTTGGTTTCAATTTCTCTAACAGATCTTTATGTGCTTTTAAAAGTGTATTGGTTGATAGTGGCAATAAAACTGTTAATAAAAGTAGTTCGTGTAAAATATTGTATCAGTAAAATCTAGTATCAATAAAATGTGTAGAAATGAAAAAGTGCAGTAAATTTGCAGAAAATAGTTTCATTACGTACTTGTTCATCTCATGCCTACTTTTAAGCAGCTGTAGTCTTAAGACACTTGGTAATGCCATGTAATTTCCAATGCTGGCTTATTTGCTGACACTAAATCTCTGTGTTGCAAGGACAGGATGAGAGTTTAAGAAATCTTGAGCATGATGGCTTTTCCAATGAATATCAATTGGAGAAACACCTGTGGTCAGACACTTTGGGCTGATCCCCTAAGGGAATGGGAAATAAATTACTGCAGTTCAAGGTGGGCTTTGATTTTGCTATTGCACGTTGCATCTGTCTTACAATTCTTTTAGAATGATTTATATTTAATGTTTGATATAACCTTAAACTTTTTATGCACTATTTTTATCTGTATACTTTCTCTATATATTTTTTCATAATTTTAAATGTTAAGCATTAAACATGAAACTCCATATGAGAATTCATTACATGCAGACCTAGACTACAAGAAGTGTTAATGTCACCAGATTTTACTTAAACCCAAGGAAGGATAACATTTAAGTATGGGTGTAAATGTGTAAAGTATCACGTAAGGACAAAAGACTATACCATCAATTATAACATTGATTTATGGGGCAATAACAGATGTGCATGTACAATATTTTGTAAAACTTCCCCCAAATAACAGGGAATAAGTGGATGTGGCTATGTACTCAGCTGTCATTTATCTGAAGATGTATTATTTTCCTCATTTTTTTCCGGAGTAATTTCACTGGTTATAAAATTTGAGTTGACAGTTGTGTGTGTGTATGTGTGCACAAGTTTGTGTGTGCATGTGTTTGTGTGTATTCTCTCCCAGCATTGGGAGCATTTGTAGCTGCCAGCATTGGGAACAGGTATAGCTGTCATTCCATTGTTTTCTCACCTTCCATTGCTTCCTGGGAAGTTGGTCGACATTCATATATTTTTTAAACTACATATAACATGTTTCTTTTCCATAGCTGTTTTCAAGATTTTCTTTTTATTTTTTGTTTTTCTCATTTAATTCTGATGTTTTATGGAGTGATCCTATTTGATTTTACACTGCTTAGTGCTTAGGCTTGACTGGGCTTTCTGGGTCTTCCATTTAACATATTGATATGGTTTGGATCTGTGTTCCCACCAAAATCTCATGTCAAACTGGAGTAGGGGCCTGGTAGGAGGTGACTGGATCACTGGGGCAGATTTTATTATAGTGAGTGAGTTCTCATGAGATCTGTTGGTTTAAATGTGTGTAGCACTTCCCCCTTCTCTCTCTCTCTGTCACCATGTGAAGATGGTGCTTCTTTCCCCTTCACCTTCTTCCATGGCAAGTTTCCTGAGGCCTCTAAATCATACTTCCTGTTAAGCCTGCATAACTGTGAATCAATTAAACCTATTTTCTTCTTAAATTACCCAGTCTCAGGTAGTTCTTTATAGCAGTGTGAGAACAGCCTAATACAGAAAATTGGTATGAAAAAAGTGGGGCACCTCTATAAAGGTACCTGAAAATGTGGAAATGACTTTGGAACTGGGTAAGAGGCAGAGGTTCAAGCAATTTAGAGGGCTCAGAAGAAGACAGGAAGATGTCAGAAAGTTTGGAACTTCCTAGGGACTTACTGATTAGTTTTGACCAAAATGCTGATAGTAGTATGGACAAGAAGTCCAGGCTGAGGTGGTCTCGGATGGGGATGAGGAACTTATTGGAAACTGATGTGGTCTCAGATGGGGATGAGGAACTTATTGGGAACAAGTGTAAAGGTTACTCTCGCTATGCTTTAGCAAGCAGACTGGTGGCATTCTGCCCCTGGCCTACAGATCTTTGGAACTTTGAACTGGAGAGAGATAATTTAGGATATCTGGCAGAAGAAATTTCTAAGCAGCAAAGCATCAGGATGTAACCTAGCTGTTTCTAAAAGTGTATGCTCATATGTGTGAACAAAGAGTTCATCTGAAACTAGAACTTATATTTAAAAGAAAAGCAGAACATAAAAGTTTGGAAAATTTGCAGCCTGACCATGTAGTAGAAAATCAAAACCCATTTTCTGAAGAGAAATTCAAGCCTGCTTCAAAAATTTGCATAAGTAAAGAGGAACAGAATGTTAATAGCCAAGATAAGGAGAAAAATGTTTCCAGGGCATTTCAGAGACCTTCACAACAGCCTCTCCCATTACAGGCCCAAAGGCTTAGGAGGAAAAATGGTTTTGTGGGCCAGGACCAGGGCCCAGCTATTCAGTGCAGCCTCGGGACACAGTGCTATGGGTCCCAGCCACTCCAGCTCCAGCCATGGCTAAAAGGGGCCAAGGTACAGCAAGGGCCATGGCTTCAGAGGTTGCAAGCCCCAAGCAGCTGCCATGTGATGTTGGGCCTGCGGGTATGCAGAAGGCAAGAATTGAGGTTTGGGAACCTCTGCTTAGATTTCAGAGGATGTCTGGATGTCCAGGCAGAAGTCTTCTGCAGGGATGGATCACTCATGGAGAACCCCTATTAGGGCAGTGTGAAGGGGAAATGTGGGGTTGGAGCCCCTGCACAGAGTCCCCATTGGGGAATTGCCTAGTGGAGCTATGAGAAGAGGGCCACTGTCCTCCAGACCCCAGAATGGTAGATCCACCAACAGCTTGCACTGTCTGCCTAGAAAAGCCACAGGCAGTTTGCACCAGGCTGCGAAAGCTGTGGTATGGGTGGTATCCTGCAGAGCCACAGAAGCAGAGCTGCCCAAAACCTTGGGAGCCCACCTCTTGCATCAGCATGCCTTGGATGTAAGATTTAAGAATTTCCCTGCTGGATTTCAGACTTTCATGGGTCCTATATAGCCCCTTTGTTTTGGCCAATTTCTCCCATTTAGAATGGGAGCATTTACTCAATGCCTGTAACCCCATTGTATCTTGGAAGTAAGTAAATAGTTTTAATTTTACAGGCTGATAGGTGGAAGAGACTTACCTTGTCTCAGATAAAATTTTGGAATGTAGACTTTTGAGTTAATGTTGAAATGAGTTAAGACTGTGGGACTGTTGAGAAGCAATAAGTGTATTTTGCAATGTGAGAAGGGCATGAGATTTAGGAGGGGCCAGTGGCAGAATGACAAGGTTTAGATTTTTGTCCCTTCCTAAATGATCATGTCAGATTGGAAGAGGGGCCTTGTGGGAGGTGATTGGATGGGGGGGGGGGGGTTCCCCTTGCTCTTCTAACGATAGTGAGTGCTCACAAGATTTGATTGTTTAAAAGTGTGTGGCACTTCCTCCTTCACTCTCTCTCCTGCACCATGTGAAGAAGGTTCTTGCTTTTCCTTCACCTTTGCCATGATTGTAAGTTTCCTAAGACCTCCCAGTCAGGCTTTCTGTTAAGCCTGTAGAACTGTGAGTCAATTAAACCTCTTTTCTGCTTAAATTACCCAGTTTCAGGTACTTCTTTATAGCAGTGTGAGAATGGACTAATACACATATATATGTTTTTTAATGTGGGAATTTTCAGATTATTATTTCTTCAACTATTTGTGTTGCTGTATTCTCATTTTATTTTGTTTCTAAACAAATGTTGTTTGTTTCATTTTATTTTGTTTCTAGACAAATTTTGTTTAAATAGTATATGGTTTTATGTGTATATATCACTTGACATTATCTTCCATTTCAAAAATTTTTGTTTATCTATTTTTTAAATATTGTGTCACTGTGAATAACTCTGCATGCTAATTTCAAAATATGGGCTATCATATGGTTGGTTTCTACTGTTTATTTTTTTTTTACTTTTGGTGGTGGTTGTTCTAGATATGAGTCAGCTTTCCTTCTTAATATGCTTACTTAGCAAATCACATTTTCTTAAAATCAGATGTCTTGATAGTCATCATAGACAATATGTAAGAATTATTTTAATCTCAATGAAAATGTTGGATGAATCATATTTCTTTAGACATATTATAAGAATATGTGGACAAATCATTAATAACATTTGCCTATTTATTCTGTGTGTTCATATATGAAGAAATCTTACAAAATGTAGAAGCATTTGCCATTGAATTTTTGTGTTATTGGACATAAACCTTGCAGATCACAATTATCTGGATGGATAAAGATGAAGAAACAGTTTGTTTCTAAAGAGATATTTTAGTGGACAACAAAATTATTTTCTGATACTATCTTAATTATATAAGTTACAATAATTAATTCCCACTCCTACCTCACTTTCACCCCACTCCAGCCACTCATACATACAACTCTCAATCACACCAGCGCTGCTGAAAATATATATACTCTGAAAATGGAAGCACAAAATCATGCATGATTTGCAAAAAAAACAGGCAAGAGAGAAACTTATTAGATCAAGGAGATTATCCTATGAATTCTTGTTTATTTCCACAAAAAATATACTAGATATAAGTTTAGGTAGCAAAAATAAGGAATAATTTTATAGTGCATTGTGAGAAAATATTCTAAATTTATCATTTTTAGAGAATGTATTAAATATTTTGAAAGTGCACTTGATAGCAATATTATTGAATACAAAGTATTCAAACAAATATCCTATTTGGAAAGCTTAATTATTATGTCAATATTGTGGTTTAAATACAATGTTGTCCTTCCCTTGGCACCTGCCAATCTCTGACCTATTCTTCCTCTCTTGTGAGTGAAGGGCTCACTGGGCAACTTTCCCAGCCTTTGCTGGAGAGCTTCCGGGATTTCTCTAAATGACTTCGTGTCTTTTTGCCACCCAGCTTCCTCATTACTCCTTTCTAATAGTAATGCATCACATTACTATTACTCCTTTCTAATAGTAATGCATCACATTACTATTACTCATTTCTAATAGTAATGTATCACATTACTATTACCACAATTAATATGACTGGGTTACTCAATGTAAAATGTATATTGAGATTTACAAAAAATTCTGTATCTTGACATTAATTTGTATGTTGAAATTAGTAAATCTTTTTGTTTTTCATAATAAAAAGCAAATATGAGGCAATTATTAGTGCGTGATCTATATTAATATGAAAATTCAGCTTATAATTATTCTATGTTTCTACCATACTTCTCTTTGGCAGCATTTACATATATTTATCCAGCAGAAAAAAGAGACAGTAATATTTCCAAAATTCACAAAGTCAGTTAATCCCTTACAATTATGGCAGAAACTTAATTGAACAACTGAAGTTTCCTCAGGATTAAAATGCCAAGAGATGTTTGGTTTCTTCATTGCAGAAAAATTTCTACTTTCTGCCTCAATTTAAGGTATCAACATTAAAAACTAAAAAACAAAATTTTGATAATATAAAATATAATATTTGTCACAATTCTAACATTAAGTTATAAATGGCTATCACATTTTTCTATGATGTTTAAAACCTCCCTGATGCTATGAAGATGCCTGTTTAATGTCAATTAAAATAAATAATCCTAATTATGGTCAATACTTTCCCATTCTTAAGTAGTCTAGGACATTTGCTTGCTGTAAGTACTAATGTACCAGAGAAATCATTAGTTAGAATTTAAGTAGTAAACATGGGCAAAAATAAGACCTTCACAGATATATTTCTGTTTATGGCTATTTATAGTATAAGTTAAAATAAGATTAAGTGTAATTATACCAATTATCTCTGAATTTTTTTCTTTGAGAAAAAAGGAATGCTGTAACAAAACTGAAAAAGAGAAATTGTGTTAAAATAAGCCTTGGTTTGGTATATTTTAAGATATACAAATAACAATAACATTCAAAATTAGTTAAGTACTTGACTCATAAATTTCACAAATTGTGGTTTTTAATAGACATGACATCCATCCAATATTCTTAATTGAAGAGTTATATGTAGCCACTCCAAGAAAAATTTGTACTGAGAAAATCTACTATATTTGATCTAGATTTAAATATAACCCAGTAAGGCAGAAATGTCCTACTTTTAAGTAAAA
Organism: Gorilla gorilla gorilla; assembly: GCF_029281585.2. Lineage (NCBI taxonomy): Eukaryota > Metazoa > Chordata > Mammalia > Primates > Hominidae > Gorilla > Gorilla gorilla. The sequence goes on along the minus strand of NC_073224.2, from coordinate 67,166,844 downwards.
TTTATCTTGCACAATAATCTAAATCCATACTATGAATAATTTTTCTAACAGTGATATTTTAATTTCTATATCTGTATAAAGTGGATGGAAGTGAGCACAAGGCACTAATTTATAAACATTAAATTTATGATTAGAATTGAGCATTGCAAAATAATGCTAGGACTCATATTGATAATTAAGACTGCCAAAATTATTATTTCTGCTATTATTCCTTATAACACATATGAAATACTGCTCTTATTCTAGGCAACTTCTTTCTGAAAAATATCTGAATATTTTAGAGGAAGCTATTCTATTCTCCAAGATACTGGTCATTATCACAGTGTTTCTACTGAGAGAAATTGTATCTTTCTAATGTTTTAATGTTTTAACACTGGAAATACCCAATTATTAAAAACCTGTTGTTAAAAATTATTTAATATATTTAATGCTGTTTAATTTTAATTGTATCCAGTAACTCACACATTAATAAGTACATGTTGAATATTTTTTTAATTTTGCTAATTAAGAATGCCAAATTAATATTTCCACTGTGATTCTTTATAAAACAAATGTTAAATATTCTCTTATACCACGTGCCCTCTTCCCCAAAATATCTTGATGTAAAGCAGTTAATCCTGGCTAACAGCTACTATATATGGACTTTACAGCCCAATGGTCTCAGAGTTGTTGAATTTCTCCTGTGAAGTTTGTGTCCAAAATCTCAAAACGATCTAAGTGCGCAAAGCTGGTTCAAAACACTCCAAGTGTCCAAAAGGTCCAGGCAAAAGGAGTTTGGGCTTTTCTCACTTAGCATTGGAAGGCACATACCGCCATTTTTGCCATATTTAATTGTTTGAAGTATTCATAAATTTACCCAGGTTCAGCAACGGGAGATTGGGTACCGCTTTTGGGGGAGGAGTGGTAAATTGACATTGTAGACGATCATGCAGAATGGGTGATACTGTTGAGGCCAATTTTTGAAAATGCAGTTCTGCCACATGAATATAACAGCTTTCAAACCAGTTTATGAAAAGACTAGTGTGTGAGAGTCTATGTCATACTTATTATCAATTCACTTGACAGAGTGGGAGAGATGGGGAAAAGACAAGAGTATAACTTGATAAACTCAAGTGATCAGTATCTGTTTCTTAAAATAACTCTTATGGTTATTCACAGTGATGATAGGGCTTTGTATGAAATTGACAAGTTTGTAAAGAATGATTTCAATTTGATATTTGTTTAACATATCGAGATATATATATATGTATATTTTTTTCTTTTTTTAGACACAAGGTCTCCCTTTGTCGCCCAGGCTGCAGTGTATGCAGTGTGAACGTCATACACCTGTGCAGCCTAGCACTCCTAGGCTCAAGTAATTCTCCTGCCTTAGTCACCCAAGCAGCTGGGATTAATGGTGTAACCCATGGTCCGGGGCTAAATTTTCAAGATTTAAGTTAACTGAAAAACTTTGATGGACATTGTATTAGTCATGGTTCTCTTAGAGGAACGGAACTAATAGGATATACATATATATACATATACACACATACATATACACATATATATACACAGTAATATATATATACACATCTTATATATATTAGATGAATAATATATATACATCTAATATGAATATTTATAAAAAGAAAAAATATTAACTTTGTTCAAAAAACCCTATTCTAATTTTAACCTATTGTATGCATTATTAATACTTGCTCATATATTCAATTGGAAAGTGAGATTCCAGAGATTTAATCTAAAAATCTTCTTTCTTCATATATGTATACATAAAGGGGAGTTAATAAGTATTAACTTACACAATCACAAGGTCCCACAATAGGCCGTCTGCTGAGGAGCAAGGAGAGCCAGTATGAGTCCCAAAACTGAAGAACTTGAAGTCCGATGTCTGAGGGCGGGAAGCATCCAGCAGAGGAGAAAGATATAGGCTGGGGGCTAGGCCTGTCTCTCACTTCACATTTTTCTGTCTGCTTTATATTCACTGACTGCTGATTAGATGGTGCCCAACCCATTAAGGGTAGGTCTGCCTTCCCCAGTCCACTGACTCAGATGTTAATCTCCTTTGGCAACACCCTCGCAGACACACCCAGGATCAATATTGCATCCTTCAGTCCAATCAAGTTGACAGTATTAACCATCACAGATGTAAAATATTTTAAATCTTGAAATCATGTTAGAAAAACACAAAAGGAGAAAGTTTTAGAGAACTCCATGTAGGGAGATTTAAACTACACCTTTTGTTTTGGAGAAAGACAATGACAGAATGTCCATCACTTCAGTAAAAGATCTGTTTTCAAAAGCAGGGGTTATGAGAACAATACTGGAAAAATTCAAGTTTTTTTTTTTTTTTTTTTTTTTTTTTTTTTTTTAAGATGGAATCTCGCTCTGTCACCAGGCTGGAGTGCAGTGGCACGATCTCGGCTCACTGCAACTTCTGACTCCCTGGTTCAAGCGATTCTCCTGCTTCAGCCTCCCGAGTAGCTGGAATTACAGTTAAGCGCCACTATGCCCAGATAATTTTTATATTTTTAGTGGAGACTAGGTTTCACCATGTTGGCCAGGATGGTCTGGATCTCTTGACCTCATGATCCGCCTCCCTTGGCCTCCCAAAGTGCTGGGATTACAGGCGTGAGCGACTGCGCCCAGCCAAAAATTCTAGTTTTAAGCAGAGATTAATACAATGCAGCAACAATAACAACCAAAAAAAGAGTAAAAGAAAATTGATCTCAGAGAATAATGATTTAGCAGTAGTAACAAATTCTAATAAATATTAGATGAATGTTTAACCCAAATATAAAAAGAAAAAAAATAACTGTTCAAAAGCTCTATTCTAATTTTAACCTATTGCATATATTATTAATATTTGATTATATATTCCAATGGAAAGCGAGATTCCAGAGATTTAATCTAAAATCTTCATTCTGCATACACACATAAATTTATGGATAATATAAGTACTTGGAATGTGAGGTGTATAAATTAAAGACAATATACATAAATGGAGAAGAAAGACAAGCAAGAAAAAGTGATAATTTGCTCTGGGTGTCTTGCAATCTTATCTACATCCATTAAATATTGGACCCCTTGAGGCTGGTTACAGCACTGAATGTTTTTTCTCTGCAGAACATGTTCTTTTTTAAACAAACATCTATCATAGGTTGGGTTCCCCAGAAAACAGATTCCGAAATGGAGATTTGGTTGTATTGGGTTAATAGGGAATGTTCCCATGAACAACAGGAAAGGGAGTGCAGGAAAAAAGGATAGAGCAGAGTGAGAAGCAACTATAATCCAATTGCTACAGAAGGCCAACCAGTCTAGTTTGCTTATGGCACTCCCTGTTTTAGTGTTGAAAAGCTTTTTTCAAGGAAACTCTGTGGTTTGGCTAAACCTGAATAGGATCAACCCACGTGCCATGTGAAACTCTGGAGCTGACATGTCGCTTCAGACATGTTCTGAATTAAAATAAGAGGACCCTGATGCCATCCACTAATCAATTTTTGCAAGTTGATTTTCAGGAAGGGGTATAACTTTGGATGATAGATCCCTTCTGCTGAGGGCAATTCAGTAATGTCTCAAACAGTTCAAATTCCACATGATTATCACAGAATCCACAAGGCTTCTCCAAACCTGATTTTCTCCTTAACTTGAAGAACAACACTGTGTACCCTACCTATCTCTTGTGCTCTCCACTTAAAAACTTTCATAAAATCTTGTTATTTTTATTTCTCCGATATCTTTCCAGTTTTTTTTTTTTTTTTCTCTGTCACCCAGGCTGGAGTGCAGTGGTCACTGCAACCTCCGCCTCTTAGCTTCAAGTGATTCTCCTCCTTCAACCTCCCAAGTAGTTGGGATTAAAGGTGCCCACCACCACACCTGGCTAATTTTTGTATTTGTAGTAGAGACGGGGTTTCACCATGTTGGTCAGGCTGGTCTCGAACTCCTGACCTCAGGTGATCTGCCTGCCTTGGCCTCCCAAAGTGCTGGGATTATAGCCCTCCCGCCTTCTTTTTTTTTTTATATCTTTTTTATTTTTTAGAGACAAGGAGTCCCTGTGTTCCCCAGGAAGGAGTACAGTTGCATGATTATAGCTCACAGCAGCCTCAAACTCCTGTGCTCAAGCAATTCTCTTCTCCTGCCTCAGCCTCCAGAGTAGCTGGAACTACAGGTGTGTGACACCATTCCATATAATTTTTCTTCTCTTGCTTACTGGGGATTAGGAGAAAACATATTCATTTGAAATCTAAATTTTAGGCTCATGTACCATACAACTGTTTTTCAGATTCTCTTTGACTTTTTATTTTATTTTATTTTATTTTTTTGAGGCAGAATCTCACTCAGTCCCCCATGCTGGAGTGCAGTGGCACAATCTTGGCTCACTGCAACCTCCACCTCCCGTGTTCAAGCAATTATCATGCCTCAGCCTCCCAAGTAGCTGGAATTACAGGCGTGCACCACCACGTCTGTCTAATTTTTGTATTTTTAATAGAGATGGCATTTCACCATGTTGGCCAGGCTGTCCTTGAACTCCTGGCCTCAGGTGATTTGCCTGCCTTGATCTCCCAAACTCTATGAAGTTTCTTAATACATGAGAATATAAAATAGTAGGAAAAGATTTCCTGGAGCTGATTTTCATATCTACATGATCCACTGTTCTCACTAAAGCATTTCCATCATGTTACAATGGAATCTTCTCTTCTCCAGTATGCCTTCGTCAGTGAAAATAAAAAGACTAAACTTCCGACATCATAACGATTACAATGCTGACATTCTGAGCAGAGAGAGAGAGGGTATACAGAGGAAAACTCCAGAGAGCTGACTGGAAGCCAGTTTGATACTGGGGAGTAGGTCTTATTTGCAGGAAGCACCACAGGCCAACAGAGCTATCAGCTCCTTTGAGCATCTGGATGTAAGCAACACACCTTTGCTTCTAAGACTTTATCTTCCTCTCTCTTCTTATGTGTAAATGGCCCATTTTCCATGGTTATTTTGCAGTCGAGAGGCCTCAACACTCCTGAGCCCTTAGAATTGAAGGTGAAGAAATGAACAACTTTTGAGGATGACTAAGGGGAAATTTTTAATTGTGATAAGGGAGGAACTATATTAAACTACTTTAAAACTATTCACTTAGCTAAGTAAGTGAATCACATCGTATTTGTTCCATTGATATCAATCCAGATGTAATAAAATTGTAATATTGCGATATTTAGCAAAATGTCTTCCATTTTGGAATGGGGGAGTATATTATGGCACTTATAAATATTGTGTAATATGCAAAATGTGATCAAAGTCTGTGTTAAATTTAAAAAAAACTGATAGAAAAAATTATACTCATTTTGGAAAGAAAAAAATTATAAATGGCTTGTTCTACTTTAAGTTATTAGAAGTTTCCCAAATGACAATTACAGTTAACAATTCCCCAAATGTGTCAATTGATACTTATTTATTAAAAGGGGTTTGTAATCTCCTGCTTAAATATGATTTTGAAAATCTAATTAAAATTCTCATGTTTCTGTATTCAGATTTTTCTTTCTTAGTGTAAAAACAGGATACTACTGCTCAGAAAGACAATCTGTTTTATAAATTGGTAATAAAATTTATAATTTATAAATTGGTGAAAAAGAAAAAAATAGATTGTAAAAGATAAAAATCAAATTACTTAAGCTTTTGTATAATGCTTAAAAAATGGGGTAATACATCAAATTCACCAATCTTTTACCTAATGATTTAGATAAGGAACAACTAGTCATATGAAGGCCTCAAATCACCCTTAACTTACTAACTTTGTCAATATTTTATTGAATATTGTTACACATTTATTTTTCTATGATGTACAAGTTTGTCTGCTTTCACTAGACAGGCTTATTCATATGCTTATTAATTTTTAAAATGTAAAATCAATAGAGCGATTCACAAGATAACATGTATATGTAAATATGTGTGTGCATAAAAGTGTATATGTGACTATGTCTATGTATATGTGGGAATGAATGACACTGTGAAAACTCTATCTCCCAGCCTATTGTTTCATCACCCTTTTTCCCATTTATTCATACTGCATACCTTTTCCCAGTATTCATACTATATAACTTTTAGAAATTAGTTCTTATATTTATTTAAATTCCAATAAGCAATTTAAAATGAAAAGGTGTAGTGTATTCTTTATTTAATATTTTTAATACAAAGAATACATGTAGAACACATAACTAGCATATAATGTGTATAACACATATTTCTTTTGCAACATGAATTTGTTTTACAATTTAATACAGCCAGGCTAGTAATCCCAAAGGTCTTGATGCTGACATATGAAGTCTTTAAACTTGCCTTGTTTATTTTTTAAAAGGAATTAAAACAGAATCCTGATCTTGCAAATAAAAGGGATTATATTTTAAAGTTGAAAGTCTTCATGTTTTGTTCTGTTTCAGTTCTTGAATAAGAGTGATGCAGAATGTTACTGACTATACTGTCTTATATACAAGCAAACAATATAAGTAATGTTTATTGACTAATTTCAATGTCAGGCATTGTTCTAAGTGCTTTACTTATACTAATTTATTTAACCTTCATAACTCCTTAAGTTAAACTATTTCAATATCTCTCTCTTACAGATAAGGAAATGAAGGCACAAAGAAGTCAAGTGCTTTTCCAATGCCAGAGAAGTAAGAGGTAAGTTATACTCTCTGCCCTTCTGGAATTGTTGGATAGGATTCCTTGACTCCACAGAGCTGGTGATAGGCTATTAACTATGGATTTGCAATCAGGTACTAAAAGCTCACCTTGAACTGGGCTGTCATAATCTTTTTCCCTGTTTTTGACATAATATGCTGTGTTAATTATATGATAACATTGGTGTTAACTGAGAGTAAAATATATCCTTCAAGTTGCTATTCTAAGACTGGTCATAAATTTTTATTGACTCACCCTTTAAGTCATTGATTTTTGGTGACTAATATTACAAATTTGCAGTGGAACTTAATGCCATGCTTACCTACGTTTACCATAGCATTCTGCCTTATGTACAAAGAGCAAAAAATGGAAAATTAAAAACTTGATAATTAAACATTGACTAGAAGAAATTCATTCGAAGGTGCTAAAACAAGTTTTGATGAGGGCCCTAATCTTTGAAGATATGGTGATATAGGTTTCAAAGTGTAGCTTTGCTGAAACTGCCTTTATTTTTCTTAATACAAAGTAAGCACTTAAAATAAGTTTTACTCTGCAACATGGAAAATGATAGCATGTAAATTTTATAGTTTTTTTATTTGATGTTTACAGAATATTTTAGCAATGACAAGTTGAAGTTTCCTTCAAATACATTTGGAATTAGAGCTGATTTACTATAGCTGTATATTTTGAATTACATAGGCAATATATTTCAAGATATAGATATATATTGCCATTGCAATATAGAAACAGATTGCTTATTTTGTCATGGCAGAATTATTTTGCTTTGGGGACAGAATGTTAAATTCTATGAATATTTGTGAAGCCTATTTCTCTACATTGAAGAAAATGTTTCTCCCAAATGTTTTAAATTGAAATGAAATACAATTCCGTCTTCTTCATGTGAGGTACCATTGCTGCATCGGTACATCATACTCAGTAATTCAGGTAGAATAACTTATCTGCCAACTCTAGCACATGGCTCAATCCTGAGTGTGGTAAGTATCAAGCTAGTAAGGGTCATATCTGAAAAACGGAATGTTCCTTCTCATAACATAAGATCCTCTTAAATTCTCATTAGGTCATACTGCTTGAGGCATTGCCTGCTTTACTGGTTCCTGATCTACAATTTCACCATTAATACTTGACTACCTTAACTCATTTAGCTCTATTAACAACTCAGTGTGATGAATATTGTTTCTCTTCATTTTATAAACGAGGAAACTGGATCATTCGAGCCTAAACAGAGCTAGTAAGTTTCCTTAACCTCTACTTTCTTCATACTTTCATGACCACTGCCTAAGAATAGGTGTAGCAAACATTTATTTTCATCTATTTTGTTGAAATTATGCTACATAAAAATACAACTATAAATTATGATTCTTCATAAAATCATTAACTATCAATTTACTACTTTTTTAGTAGAAAAAAATTGTAAGCAAAAAGCAAAGCAGCCTTTTTTGGAACTTAAATATTAAGAGAAAAAATGATGTAAATAATCCATGTGTATTAGAGCTGGCTTGTGCTGGCTTATGAAAGTCAATTGTTAAGTTTTCATAGATTTCTTGGGTATGTTTTTAAATACAATCACGTTTTAAAACGAAATCTTATGAATGTGCAATTACACATTATTAAAAACGAAGGTGGCAAATACTCAATATTTGTCATTTTCTCATAAGTTTACTATGTTAACTATGATCTATGTTTTTAAAGCTATTTGTGCTCATTATGTCTATAGGGTAAAATACTAAATAATCATGTGTTCCTGCACACCTCTTCTCTGTTTTGTGTTAGGTGACATCATGTTGGTAGATTGAAATTACTCATGATGGGACTATATTTACATCATAGAATTTGACAAATGCTGGAAACAAAAATTTGATTCATTGTTTTGTTGATGCTTAGACTTAAGAAAGTGATGTGAAAATGTTAATAATGCAAATTAAACTTAAAAAGCTGCCAGGTTTGTAGTCATTACATTGTGACTAGTGCACACACACACACACACACACACACAAATGAGAACATATTCTTCTAGTAGTCAAACATTATCATCTGATTCAGCAAAGAACTCATCCATATTCTTGACAAATGAGTGAATTGCCAAAATGCCTTTTTGTTGTTTACTCTCATCTTACTTGTTAAACAAATAAAATTATCAACTAACATTCATGTCGAAAAAACATGCTCTCATCAATGATGTGGATGAATGCTGAATTGGATAGTGATTCAGCATCTATTTGTAGTCTGATTTTGTTAAATCACAGTTAAATTGCAAACATAAGTTTGCCTCAGATACAAGAGGTCAGCAAAAATCAATAAAAATGTTCTGTAAAAATCAATTGGCTACATGGAATTGCAACAGAGTGTTGTATTTTTGTTATTATTTGTAAACTGTGTCCTATATTATGTCAGTAAAAATATAATAAATTCAAACATTTTTTCAAGGTTTACTGTTAAACATTAACCAGCATACCACTGCAAACTCTCACTCAGTAAAGGATGCAATATAGAAAAGAAATGTGTAGTTTAGGAAATCTTAAGAAAATACTCTCAGCATATAAATCAAAATAACATTGAAATGTTCTAGTATGAATTAGTAATAGGTAAGTGGGGAAAAAAAGACTAACCAAATAAAGAAGTTTGAGTTTATTTCAATAACATAATTTTTGTTTATTCATTTGTTCCTAAGAACAGCTTGGTGATGGGCAGTTTCCTAACCTGGTTTCCAATGATCTCTGCTTCCTGACATTCTAGCCCATGTGTAATATCCTCCTAATGAATATGGACTTCACCTAGTCTTCCTAAAAAATAGAATATTGCAAAAATGATGAGACGTCACATTTGAGACTAGATTATAAAAGACTAACTTCTATATTGCTTGTACCCTTTCTCTCTCTGTGGCTCTTCTTGGGTGCTTTTTCTAATAAAGCAAGTTGTCATGTTGTGGACTGTTCTATAGAGAGGGTCTCATGGCAGGTAACTGAAGGCAGCAAATGGTCAGTGAGAAAATAAGGCCAACAGTCCAAAAGCATTCAATAAATTGAATTCTGCCAACAATGATATAAGTGAGCTTGGAAGCAGACCATTTCCCACTTAAACGTTCAGATAAGCCCACAGCCTTGGTGGACACTGTGCTTGCATCCTGTGAGAGATGCTGGAGAGAGAATTCAGCTAATCTTTGCCCAGATTCCTGGATACAGGAATTTTAATCAATTTCGTTATTTTAAGTAACTTAAATTTGGGATACTTTGTTAAGCAGCAGTATATAACTAGTACAGTTATCATAAAAGGAAAATGTAAATTAACATTTCAAAAATGTGATTGCAATATAATGAAGAATAAGTCATGATCTCCCCATCCTTAATAATATCCTCATAAGTTACACTGGTCTCAAAAGAGGATAAACTGATTCTCTCAAAATGCTCTTTGAATTTTATAACACCTAGTTTTAAAGTCTTCCCTTTGTATCTAAGATAATTCTAGTGACATATCCACATAAGCATAAGGATATTATAAAAATATTAGTTTTTACATTTTTTTACATGACAAAGCCAAACAAAGAAATAAAATCATTCTAATGGTATGTAGTCTGGAAGTAACTACTCGTCAGTTTACCAACCCACCTTCCCTAACACACTGGGTTTATGACATAAGCGTAATGGGTAATAATATTGGTTCAAATTTCTTGCACATTTTAAGGAAAAACAGCCAAAGTTTTATTTTTGTCACTAGTTTGTCATAGTCAATTGTCTCCAGAGAAAGAGAGAGACAGAGAGAGAGAGAGAGAATTTGAGAAAGAGAGAAAAAGATTTAGAGTTATTATGAATAATTAGCTCACATAATTATGGAAGATGAAAAGTCCCATATTCTGCCAGCTGCAAACTGGAGACCCAGAAATTCTGGACTGTAATTCAATCCAAGGTTTAAGGCCAGAATACCAGGGGAACAGATAATATCAATTTCAGTCTCAGAGTAGGAAAAGATGAGATGAAATGCTCCAGCTTAAATTGTGAGGCAGAAAAAAAAAAGGTGAATTATTTATTTCTCTGCCTTTTATTCTCTTCAGGCTCTCAACTAATTAGAGGATATCTACCCAGAATGGGGACAGTAATTTACATCACTGAGTCCTTTGATTCAATTGCTAATGTCATCCAGAAACACCCTCACAAAGACACTCAGAAATAGTATTTAATCTGGTCACCTCATTGTCCAGTGAAGATGACACATAAACTTCATGATCACACTAGTTGATGCACCCACGAATCACCCATCTTTCACAGTGTCACATTAATCATTATCATGAACATATGAATGATATATTTTTCTGAAAGAATATCTATCTAATGACTTGAAAGTTTGAGGTAATAAAATACCCAGAAACATCACTCATGGTTTTAACCATACACATTATTTGTATTTATGTTTATATTTGTTGTTAAATCTATATCAGTGCCTGAATTCCATTTGAATAGCTGTTTCTAGTGATCAGAGTAGTGTGCATTAAAACTTACTCAATGTTTTCTCTCTAATCTAGTTCTCCAGTCTCAAACATTATTTCTAATTGTAAAAAACAATTGCATAACAAATATTTTAAAAGGGAGGCAAGGAACAGATGTTTCCCATGTACATTTAAGAGCGCTGAAATTCGATAGGAAATCCAGGAAGAACTTTCAAGATTATATTCTGGGATGTTTTCTGAGACATTTTCTATACATACTTGCACATTACCTATACATATTCACTTAAATGTGTCCTCCTCTTTGTTAAAGCACAAACCTGGAAGGTATGGCCTACTACACACCTAGGCTATATTGTTTAGCCTATTGCTCCTAGGTTACAAAACTGTACAGCATGTTATTGTACTGAAAACTGGAGGCAATTGTAACACAATAGTATCTGTGTAACTAAACATATCTAAACATAGAAAAGGTACAATAAAAATATGGTATTCTAATCTTATGAGATTACCATTGTAAATGCAGTCCCTCATTGATTGAAATGTCATTACAGGGCACATGACTGTAATTGATTAGCAAAAGAAGCCAATGTAATATGTGATTTTATATATATATATATAATATATATAAATTCATGAAGAATAGATAATGCTACAATAGAAATACTATGTTTATTATCAAAAGTGATAATTTAATGAACTCAGTCACCTTGATTGAAATTCAAGAAAATTTCTAATATGATTAGTTACTACTTTTATGTATATGTTCTGTCAGTATGGATCTAGTAAACTTTATGTCTTATTAATTGTCCATCTTAATGGGGAAATACTTTTATAATGATGTTTAAATATCTCCAAATGATGTTTTCTAACCTATAAAATTCATTTCTCTGAAAACAATGTGCTTATTATGACCATAAATATTACTAAAAAGTCTTGTATTTGAAGAATAATGACTTCGCCTAGATTGGTTTCTAACATACTTACATCTCCATTGCGATGTTAATAAAACCTAAAATGAGGTGATCTTTAGCAAGCTTTCCATGCTAGCAACTTTTATTATTTGCATTTATTTATGTGATGGAGGCTGCTTTAAAAAAATCTTTATTAGTTCCAAGGCATATTTTATGAGACTATTTTAATCCACCAAGTACCACCAATAGACTATAATAATAAATGAAAAATAATTTTAAGTGCTCTATTGGAAAACACAATAAAAATGTTTAAATAGCATTTCAGTATAAATTATACATTCATTGGAGAAAATACCATTAGTAAAATTTTCTGACCAATAATAATAAACAGGTAAGTATAAAAGAGAATTTGTTTCTATAGAGAATAATGTGTTATCAGCCTTGGATTATAACCTGGATATAGTGGCATGTCTATTCTAAAGATGTGAAACACAAATTTTAGATTCAAATACTAAGATACAATTACTTTGCATTTTTTTATACAACATCAACTAAAATATAGAGAAATAAGTTGTTTCTGTTGAACTATTTCACATGATAGAATGAGAACAACTAGTAGTTTTGCTATCCGAGGAATTTACCCTGTTTGAGATTCGATACTGTGTGTACAGTGCATCTATATGAATTTTTCATGCTAATGGTGATTTTGCTCCATTTGTTAGTAAATTAGCTAGCAAAGACCAAATTCAACTGATATAAGAAGCAATCAATTATAAATGACAGTTATACTGATTATAGTTATTATTTTTTCAAACATGTTGATACTGTTGTGAGTTTTATATATAAAATTAAGGCATATGTAATTACATAAGTTGCATTAAAAAATAAATACTTATTGCAATACATGGATATATAATGATGGAGGAGCATCTTTATTTGATAATTCACTAAAAGGATAAGATGTTATTAATAATCATTGTTCCCTTAAAAAATATTTAGATCCTAGTAGTTTGCCTCATTCTCATATGTGAATTTGTGAAGAGCTTTGCGGTTATAGAATGCAAATCTATAGCATTAGGACAAACTAGACACTGCTTTTGAGTTCTTCTCTCTGTCCCTCTCTCTCTTTTTTTTTTCTTTGAGACAGGCTGGAGTGCAGTGGCATGATCATAGCTCACTGTAACCTTGAACTTTCAGGCTCAAGCTATCCTATCCTCTTGCCTTGGCCTCCTGAGTAGCTGGCACTAAGGTGCACCCCACTAAGCTGGCTAACTTGCTTTATTTTTAGAAGAGATGAAGTCTCACTATGTTGCCCAAGCTGATCTCAAACTCCTGGCTCAAGCATTCCTCCCACCTTGGCCTCCCAAAGTGCTGAGATTCAAGGCCTGAGCTACTATGTCTGGCCAAGCTTTTGATTTCTTTTGCTCAGTGCTTTCATATTTATATAGCTTATTAAAGTATATATTTTTAATTAACTGCAAGTAATTGAAACTCAAAACTGAATGTTGGCTTTTTTAAACCACTTGATCCAATTTCTTCCATGCGTTTACTCATATCAAAGAGTGTGAGTCTCATAGTTATTATGGTAATTAAACTACATTTAATTTGACAATAACAATACAACGATAGTGGATCATAGATATATAAAATGTTTGACCATCTTACTCTAAATTTGTAAAACTAAGTAAAGAAGGAAGGCCAGTAATGATAGTTAATATTTTTGAGTGCTTATTATTATGCATGTTTTAAGTGCTTTAAAATATTAACACATTTAACCCTCAAAACAACCCGATGAAGTGGTATCAGTTTAATTTGTTTAATCATATAAAAGAAAGAATAGAGATTTTATGTAATTTATGCCAAGATGAACAGATACTAAGCATTGAAACAGGAATTGTATTCCAGCTCCAAAACCGTAATTGCTTATTATCTGGTTGCACTGTCTATAGGCAATGTTTCAGACACAAAACATACTTGTGAGAAAATATGGATATTTAATGTACTAAGCTATTATAACTAAAGACACATTTCTAGAAAACAAAATGTCAAAATATTAAAACTATTTAAGAAAAAATCCTTCTAAGAATAATGAACTCACACGAAATTTAATTTATCTTTTATAAGATCCTGAGAAGTTATAATTATATTCTCTTTCACTAGATTCAATGTGGCATTTATTCCATCTATTAAGCTTGTGAAAGACATTCAGCTAGCATAGAAAAACAAGATATCACTTAAAAAAAAGAGAGAGACGTAAAAAATAATTGTTTAGATCCTTCCAATTTACTTCAAAGGAGTTTTTTGCTGAATCCATGAAATATTCTCAGTCTGGAAATAACTAGGACATGTAGAATACTGGCATTTAAATTTTAGGTTTATCATAAAAAGATTATGTGCGTTAGTTTTTACAATAAGTTTACAAGAAAATATTTTTCTTTTAGAAGTTATCTATTTTTTAAATGTAGAGAGTAGCAAATATTATTTGGCCTATATTAAGACATTTATTATGGCTTAATCCTATTTAATTTTTGATAATTACTAATTCCTTTGAAAATCCTTCACTGATGTTTTGTGAAGACCACTGGACTAGTTGTTCCAGATAAAGGAAATAGAAGTCAAAATCCTTGTTTTTAAGTAACTTACACTAATTAAATAGCAGTATGCAAAAATTATATGGCAAATATAATATAATATAATAATGTTGTATTAAATTATATAGCCGGACATGGTGGCTCATGCCTGTAATCCCAGCACTTTGGGAGGCCGATGCAGGTGGATCACGAGGTCAGGAGTTCCAGACCAGACTGGCCAACATGGTGATACCCTATCTCTACTAAATTTAGCTGGGCATGGTAGTGCATGCCTGTAATCCCAGGTACTCGGGAGGCTGAGGCAGGAGAATCACTTGAACCCTGGAGGTGGAGGTTGCAGTAAGCCAAGATTGCGCCACCGCACTCCATCCTGGGCAACAGGGCAAGACTCCATCTCAAATAAAATAAAAAAAATTAAAAAGAGTAAGTTTAAAGAAAGTATTTTTAATTTATACAGACCTAGTCTCTAATTTTGGCCCCGTTACTTTGTGCAACTTAATTTTCCTCTCTGAGACTGAGTCTATTCATCTGTAAAATGAGTAAACTAATATCTACCTATAGGTATGCTGCATGTGAAAACCTGAGCATACTGCCTGTCACCTAGGAAATACTTATAGCTTTTGGTTATTGTAATTATTTATATTTTAACTACAAGTTATTAATTCTTAATAATGAAAACCAATCTGACATTTCTTATAACTCATACAACAATTGTTAAATACAAAGGCAATTATATGTTATATTTTATTATTACTCAATTCATCCACTTACAAAGTCTTAGAAATTTAAGGTTCTGCATGGCAAAGATAAATTTGCTTCTGAGGCAGTAGATAATTTGATGATTTATTGTGATTGAACAACCTTGCAGTGTTTCAATTCTTCATTTATACTCTGATAATAATATGTCATTTTTAAGGCCTCATTCATATTGCACTAAGTTTCACTGCATTAGTAAATCATATCACAATAATAAAAATTAGAATTGGACTTTAATTTCAAGCTTCAAGTTCACTAAAGAAAAAAAAAGTTGTTTTAGTACTGCCCCATAAAATTGCAGTTCTGTATATTTAGAAGATAACTTTATTTCAAATTTAATATTATTGAATATGAGAAAATAGTAGAAAGACTACTTTCAATTAAACAAATAATTTTATTTACATAATATTTGCTTTCATCTATTTTTAGCTACATCTTTGGCAACGAGTTTTGCCTGTTTAAGAACATGAGCCAAAAAGCCAAAATTAATGTCATATTATTTTTACAACATGTTTTTCTTCTCTATGACTACTTCTTTTTACTTAAAATGTTTGTTATAAATAAATTGCATTTTGTTCTTGATTTGTGGAGAAAAAATTCTCTTAAAATCATGGGAATACTAATTCAAATTTTACTAAGTTCTTCAAATATATTTTGGTCAAATTGTGTATGTTTGTGTGTGTGTGTGTGTGTGTGTGTGTGTGTTTGTGTGTTATCTTTGTCATGTAACTTGTTCTTTTAGTATACCTTTTGATTCTGGTTCACCCAGACATGTTAAGTCAAAAGGACTGCATGGGAGTTGCTTTTATAAGTAAGGCTCTTTTAGAGCTAGGTATTTCCTTAGGTAGGGATTCTGTATAATGGATAGTTAGGACTCTGCTTTCATTTGAATGGTTGTTTCTTCCACATAGTGGAAAGAAAAATACAAAAGTTTATAAATTGAGCTCTAAATTGCACACTAGACTCTCTTAACAACAACCACCACCAACATATATATATACACACATATATATAATGTAATTATATATATATAAAGTATATATAATGTATTTGTGCATATATATGATAAATATAAAAATATGTGTGTTTTTAAGTGCTATAGATATAGCTTATAAAACAGTTCTTGGAAACAGGACCATTACCTGTTTGCTTTTTACCAGAAAGGGGAGGGAAGATATCAATGGTCTGTTCTATATTAAAAAACTGAAAAGTCACCAGAGAGAGTATGAAATCTTCCAGTAAATAATGACATGAGACTTACATTAGAGATCTTATCTCTAAAAGAGAAACCAGAACATGAATGGGATGTTATCATCAAACTATTACAAAAAAGTGACTGTAAATTAGAATTCACAATTCAGTAAATATGCCTATCAGAAATGAATCTTGGCAGAAACTACTTGAAAGTTCTTCAGCCTGGTCTCAATAGGAACAGCTTCAGTGCCAGTAATGCAGATATGTGTATGAACATGGTTGAAATAGGGGAAGAAGTGTTAAAATGGTTGAGGGGACTAAGTTTTTTTTTATTATTATAACTCTTTCTAAAAAATGTGGACACATTGACTGTGTACCAAATCTGTTGTGGGAAGGGCAGCTACTCCATGAGGCTTGCCAGGGAAAGCCCTTGTAATTGCCTATGGTCAGCCTTGAAGGGTTAAACACAAGATTTTAACCTGGGTCCCAACTCCCCAATCTCCACTTATCTCATGGACCTTTAATGTGTAATACAGGATTACTATGAACAACACACCACAGCCACAGATTTGATGACATAGATTAATTTAAGGATCAATTTTTTTAATTACACAAACTACCAAAATTATACAATTAGAAATAGATAATCTAAATAATCTTATGTCTATTAAATAATTGAATTAATAATTCATAACCTTCCAAAAAAGAAAACACCTGGTCAAAATGATGTTTCTACTGATAAGTTATACTAACCATTTAAGCAAGAAATAATACTAATTTTTCAGAAGCTCTTCCAAAAACTTGAAGCAGACTGAACACTTCTCAATTTATTCTCTAAGAACACAGTTGCCCTAAAGCTAAAACCCAACAAAGACACTGAGAAAAACTACAGACTGGTTTTCCTCATGAACATAGATGCAAAAATCCATGATAAACTACTGGCACATTGAGTCCAACAATAAATTATACAACATGACCTAGTGGAACTTATTAAAGTATGTAGGGTTGGATCCAAATTCAAAAATCCGTCAGTGTAATCTGCTACATCAACAGCAAAGTAGAAACAGAGAGAAGTTTTTGAACTTGACAAAGAGTACCTATAAAAATCCTATAGCAAAACCTGCAGCAAACATCAAACATAATGGTGAGAAACTGGATATTTTCTTCTTAAGATCATGAATAATGCAAAAGTATCCTCTCTTCCCACCGCCTGCAACATTGTACTGTAATTTCTAGCTAGTGTATTAAGGTGAGTAAAAGAAATTAATCTGTACAGTTTGGGAAAGAAGAAATGAACCTGTATTTGTTCATGTGACATGATTGCTTATGTAGAGAATCATTTTTGAATAAAAATCTTCTAGTGTTAATAAACAAGTATGGCAAGTTCTCAGCATACAAAAATAATATTCAGAAGTCAATTGCTTTCCTACGTACCATCAATAAACAATTGGAATTGGAAATGAAAAATGATTTAAAATAATACACAAAAATGTAATACATAGTTATAAGTATAGCACAATATATACAAGATCTAAATGCAGGGAACTTTAAAACTGAAGAATGACATCAAAGAAGATCTAAATAATTGGAGATATTTAGTGTTTATGGATTTAAAAATTCAATATTATTAAGATGCAAATTCTTCTTAACTTGTTTTATAAATTCCTCTCAATTCCAATCACAATCTCACAAGTTATTTTGTAGATACTGATAAGCTGATTCTAAAGTTCATATGGAAATGGAGAAGGTCTAGAACAGCCAACAGAATACTGCAGAAAGAGTGATCAAACTACATCATACATTGTTAAGGCATACATATCTGGATGGATAGATAATTATAGATAAATAGATCGATCGATCGATCGATAGATTGATAGAGACAGAGGGATAGAATGCTAGTTCAGGGTGCTATAACAAAGAACCATAGACTGGGTGGCTTTCAGATAACAGAAGTTTATTTCTCACAGTTCTGTAGGCATGACATCTGAGTCATGCCAGCCAGTATAGTTGTGCTTTGGTGATGCTCTTCTTCTGGATTGCAGCCAGCATAGTTGTGCTGCCAGCCAGCATAGTTGTGCTTTGGTGATGCTCTTCTTCTGGATTGCAGACTGCTGCCTTCTTGCTGTATCCTCACATTGTAGAAAGAGAGCTAAAACTCTCTAGGGTGTCTCTTTATAAGGGCATTCATTTTATTCATGCAGGCTCCACCTTCATGACACAATCACCTCCCAAAGTTTCTACTTCCTAATACCATTACATGAGGTTAGGAATCCAACATACCAATTTTGGGGGGACAAAAACATTCAGTCCATAACATAGATAGACAGACAGATAGGAGATCTAGAGTCAGATAGTATGTTACTGAGGTTTTAATTTATTATCATTAAGAATTATAAAGTAATATGTTTATGCATATCCTTTTTAATGCATCAAATATGTTATAATATTTTTAAAAATATACCATTACAACACACAAAAGTACTAGAAAAACATTATTAAATATTTATCTATGCAGCCATAAAAAAGAACAAAATCATATGTTTTTGACAACATGGATTCAGCTGGATGCCATTATCATAAGCAAATTAATACAGAAACAGAAAACCAAATACTGAATGTTCTTACCTATTAGTGGGAGCTAAACATTGAGTACACATGGAAATAAAAATGGGAACAACAGACACTGGGCACTGGGGACTGCTAGAGAGGGAGTGTGGTTGGGGGTAGGATTGAAAAACTACCTATTGGGTATTTTGCTCACTACCTGGGTGACGGGATCATTCTTACACTAAACCTCAGTGATAATGCAATTTACCCATGTAACAAATGTGCACTTATACCCCCGAACCTAAAATAAAAGTTGAAAAAAAGTTTAATTAATTAAACAAAATAAATTTTCTATTTAGAAAACTTAATTCTATCCAACTACAACTCCATTAAAGCCTATAAAGAAAAAGATATTTATCTAATATGGGTCAAACAAATGTAAAAATGAATACCAATTTCTCCGCATCCTCACCAGCATCTATTGTTTCCTGACTTTTTCAATGATCGCCATTCTAAATGGTGTGAGATGGTATCTCATTGTGGTTTTGATTTGCATTTCACTAATGACCAGTGATGATGAGCTTTTTTTCATATGTCTGTTGGCCGCACAAATGTCTTCTTTTGAGAAGTGTCTTTTATATCCTTTGCCCACTTTTTGATGGAGTTGTTTGTTTTTTTCTTATAAATTTGCTTAAGTTCCTTGTAGATTCTGGATATTAGACCTCTTGAGATGGATAGACAGCAAAAATTGTCTCCCAACCTGTAGGTTGCCTGTTCACTCTGATGATAGTTTATTTTGCTGAGCAGAAGCTCTTTAGTTTAATTAGACTCATTTGTCAATTTTGGCTTTTGTTGCAATTGTTTTTGGTGTTTCAGTCATGAAGTCTTGAAAATGTGGCACATATGCACCATGGAATACTATGCAGCCATAAAAAAGAATGAGATTGTGTCCTTTGCAGGGACATGGATGAAGCTGGAAATCATCACCCACAGCAAACTAACACAGGAACAGAAAACCAAACACAGCATGTTCTCACTCATAAGTGGGAGTTGAAAAATGAGAATACATGAACACAAGGAGAGGAATATCACACACTGGAGCCTGTTGGGGGGTGAGGGGAGAGGGGAGGAAGAGCATTAGGACAAATACCTAATGCATGCAGGGCTTAAAACCTAGATAATGGGTTGATAGGTGCAGCAAATCACAAGGGCACATGTATATCTGTGTAACAAACCTGGACGTTCAGCACATGTATCCCAAAACTTAAAGTAAAATAAAATAAAAAATAAATTAAAAATAGTAATATTGAAACCATAGTGGAAAATAAAATTTATATGTAGCAAAAAATAAGTTTTGCCTGAAAAATATAAACTGAAAAAATATATGCACCATATAAAAATAGTTAATATTCTCAGATATAAATTATAGCACATAAATATGTTTGTGAAACAATATCAGATACAAACAAAACAATGTCAATAAAATATTTGAGAAACTATAATGAAACTCTTTATGAACTTAATTCACTATCACACCAAAAGACATAAACATTAGCTTTAGTTTGACATAGTAATGAATTATTATATTGCTATTTTTCTTATTAAATTGCAACTTACACACCTACTTATACCTACAATAGTATGGAGAGTAGAAAATTGTTATTAATATACACATAATTTAGATATATAAAAATATGCAGTATTTCTAGAAGCCATTTTAATTGCATTTTTAAAATGACTCAAAACTTCTTGATCCAGTTGTTTCCTTACTATAAAGTTTCCTAAATTTTTACACATTTTATTAGAAATGTATATGAATATATGTATGTATATATTTCAGTTTCTAGCTGGTTGCTCCACTTATTTCTAATATTATTTACAAATTGAAACACACTCAAATGCTTTAGTATGAATTACTTGAGTATAATAAAATCTATCATATATAATAAAATCCATCTAATAAATAATATTTTAAACAAAACACATATGATATGAGACTTATGATGAAAACAGGTTGTAATACAGAGTGATTTG
Organism: Gorilla gorilla gorilla; assembly: GCF_029281585.2. Lineage (NCBI taxonomy): Eukaryota > Metazoa > Chordata > Mammalia > Primates > Hominidae > Gorilla > Gorilla gorilla. The sequence goes on along the minus strand of NC_073224.2, from coordinate 67,145,686 downwards.
ATTATATTGTGAATAAATAATCTAGAACAAAGACAGAACTGATACTCAGCTAGAGAGTAGTATGATGAGATTTCAGAATATTTAAAAATATTCTAGTCTATAGCTTTCAGTTCCACACACCTTACAGGATTGATTTAAGACTGTTTTTATATTTGTAAAATAATACCTTTTGTTTTGTTACCTTGAGCAAACCACAAGTTATCCTCCATGACTCACGTCGTCCATGCAGTCAAAGCAAATGATTCACTCACAATATGGCAGCCTTCCAGGATTCTGGGCATCCTAAATAATATGCATAACACAAAGAAGGAAATTGAAAACCCTAGAGAACTCGAAGTTTGGATGAAAGTATTGATCTTAAGAAAGGGACATAGTTTTCAAGTAGTCTGAGAAGAAGTCTGACTTTGGGAATAGAAGACATATTGTGAATCTGATGACCAGAAGCAGCACTAAAGAACCCCCACCCCAGGACAACTGACATGAGGCAGCCCAGCTTTTTAACAGCAGATGGCAGAAAGGGCAAAGGAAAGTTTAAAGGCCTCTTACATGTTGGGATGATACATAGAACCTGTGCGAAATTATCTATCACTCACAAATCAAAGGAGAAAGAGAAGAAAGGTGGGCCTCTTGTATAGATAATGATATAATATTGAATTGACCAATTAAAACAGCCAATGTGATTGGGCTACCTTCATTAGGCAATTTAAAATTTCAAAATAAAAAGATAATTATAATGTGCTAATGTCAGTTTAAATGATGCAAACACACACAAATATTTATCTGTATGAACATTTTATACAGACAACACTTTATTTTGCTTATCAAATGCGTATCTGCTCCAGTCTGCTGTTTGCTTTCCATACACACAAAGTGCTTTCTTTGAACTGGGATTTGCCCTATCTTATGTCAAGTACCATAATTCTCTTAGCAGAAATGTTGTTAGCATATACAGTTTTTAAAAATCCATCATAGACGCATCATTACTAACTCTGAAGGTAAAGAAGGGCTGTTTATTGCCAATAAAATTTGAAAAACTGTGTATTCCTGTTTTACTTGTTTTCCAACATTATCCCTGGCTTGCTCAGGATGTATGCTGACATTCTACCCTATGTGTTTTTGTATCTATGTAACAAAAATATATATTTTAAGTAAAAATTAAAGGGGGGCTATTTTAAAATAATTTTTGTAGAAAATTCTCTTTTGGACAGGCACAATACTGCAATGACACATCCATAAAAAAGGCACAACCACTTTTTAAGGGTGTATAAAGTCATGTCCAATTGTAGATCATAAAATGTTTATTAAGTTATTTATTCTTTATTCACAATAGCTGACTCAGTGCTTTTTCTGTAATTATCAACTAACCGATGCATTATGTGGATTAAAGAATGACTTTATGTGCATTTAGAAAGTAATGTGCTACAGGTTATTGCAACTTGTAATTTTATTATTCAAACATATATTGGATTTTATTTATGCTAATGCAATCACAATATTTAATAATGAAATATAAATTATGAGGGCTTATTTTCTCCTAATGTAACAGGATTGTGTAATTGAGCCTAAACTGAAGTTAGATATATATTCTTGGTGACCATTCACTGTATTACCAACACCTTTTTGTGTCTTCTTATTTGCATCTAGTCTGAGAAAACTGCTAGAGAAATAACATAAATGGTAGACCAAGAGGCAATTATTACAAGACAAATGGGACTCTAGTCTCACTTAAAAGGCAATTACCCTAATTGAAGAAGAATCTGGCATGATGAGCTGGTCTTAGCCACAGAATTTGGGACCAGCAGATTGTTGTACTTTAAGATGCAAAAAGGTGATTTTTACATAAATCCTTTCCAGACTAGTTATCTTCACGTGTTGATACTCAGTTTAAGTTAAGTATAAGAAGTATCTAGAACCAGAAATACCATTTGACCCAGCAGTCCCATTTCTGGGTATATATACAAACGATTATAAATCATTCTAGTATAAAGACATGTGCACACGTATATTCATTGCAGCACTATTTACAATAACAAAGACTTGGAACCAACCCAAATGCCCATCAATGATAGACTGGATAAAGAAAAGGTGGCACATATACACATTGGAATACTATGTAGCCATAAAAAAAGAATGAATTCATGTCCTTGCAGGGACATGGATGAAGCTGGGAACCATAATTCTCAGCAAGCTAACACAGGAATAGAAAAACAACATGGCATGTTCTCGCTCATAAGTGGGAATTGAACAATGAGAACACTTGGACACAGGGAGGGGAACAACACACACCGGGGCCTTTTGGGGGGCAGGGAGAAGGGAAAGGATTGCATTAGGACAAATACCTAATTCAGGCAGGGCTTAAAACCTACATGATGGTTTAACAGGTGCAGCAAACCACCATGGCATATGTATACCTATGTAAAAAACCTGCACATTCTGCACGTGTATCCCGGAACCTAAAGTTAAAAAAAAAAAAAAAGTAGTATTGCCAGCAGTGAGTGAGAGAGTAATGTATATATAAACCTCAAATATCTATTACGGTTACTGGTCATTGTCAGTGACCACTACAAGGGGAGGAGGCATATTCCCTTTCTAATTGGTGGGTGGAGTGAAATGTGGAAGCACGTGGTGGACCAGTAATTATAGTAATATTAATAATGTGGGTAGAGATAAAAAGAGGCCCTACAATTACTAATCAGTGAGCTGTCAGGAAATGCAATGCTTCGGATTATTGCAGTGAAAGAATATGGGTTTTCTTAGTAGATGGAGTAAAGTCTTATCAGAATACAAGAACCCCAGTCTAACCGAGAAACTAGATGCTGCAGCAGTAATGATCCACCCAGGAGAGAGGAGACAAAAAAGCGGGTTGGGAGGGTGAAGAGTCATTCTTAATTGTGTAGGAAGGAGAAAAGATTGTTGTGTTAGTGATATATTATATTCTGAAGCTATTTCACTTTGCAGAGAAATGATACATTTATAAACTGTGTGGTTAAAGGAGCGCAATTCTGCATAGGGGGGTCCATAAGTGAAAAAATATCAGGCATGCATATTGATTTATTCTGTATGGTACATAGGGATTTGTGAAGTTCAAGGACAGTTGTTTAAACTGGAGAATTAAGTAGTGGGCAATGTAACATTTTTTATGGTGTGCTGAGTGGGATGGGAAGTCCCTATGAACCAAGAACAGAAACTCCTTGAAATAGGTAGCAATAACAGAAGATTACCAAAAATATAACATCGATGAAAATCAAAGAGACTTCAGAAGGATGCAATCTATATATGGATAGGATTAGAGATTAGGGATTACTTTTCTTGAGTGTCCTCCAGAAGTGACGATTAAAGCCGGCAAGGAGGCAGTAATTTAAAATCAAGATTGACCTATGAAAACAGTTTGCTTAGTAGAATTCTTGATCTATTGAAGTTTACTAACATTTGTACAGATTGTAAATTGTATTAATAATGCCCTGCTAAAACTTACTGAGGAGTTTTACCCTGGAACAATCATGTACTTAGAGTAGACATGCACTGCTTGGAAAATTTTAATCTGTTTTTTAAAAAATCAAAATTCTATTACCTGAGGTTGAATCAAATTATTTGTCTAATGTCTTCATTCTATTTAATTTAGTGAAAGTGAGAACAAGTGATACTGTCTAGTAGTAAGTATTTATAAAATAAAGTACTTTGAAAGTGTAATTGTATACCAATTTGGATAAAAAATACAAGGAAAATTGTATGTAGCATGTACCTTTAAAGTGCTTACATTTGAGAGGAAAATTTTTTGAATTATGTTGCAGTCCTTTAAAATAATAGCTGATCATTATTAATTTCCTCAGGTGTTTATTGTCACAATATTAATCATGGTGAACTCATTTGCTATTAATGTGCGTGTCATAACTAGTTCTTTGGGATTACAACAGTGAGCTCGGCAGTGATTAATTGCACAATTATTTTAAAGAGTTACCAATTTTCTTAATGTCTCCTACCTGACAAAAGAGTTTGAGTTGCATTTTTGCAGATATAGAGTATAACAGGTACATTTGTCTTCTATCCATGGAGTCAAAATTAATCCTTGTGCTTAAATCTCATGGGGCTACTTGAGCTCATTTGTTGCTATTTTCACTCATAATCTCAATATCCCAACCTGATTAAAATACCATCTTTTAAAGATTAATCATCTAATACAGGTGACTATGGTTTAAATATGGATGGGAGTTGGAACATAAGGAAATACATCATTAAATAAATCCAACCTAAAATTTAGTTCTTAAAAAGTGGGTGCAAGCTGAGAAGCAATGAGGATGGTGACTGAACTAAAACAGAAAAGAAAAAAGTTACCCGCCTGAAATAGATTCTCTCTCAGTATTCACAAAATCTTTATAATGTTTGACTCTCAGAGGGCATGAAGTGGATAATTTGATACAATCTTCTCTAAATTACAAGAACATAAGAGAATGTACATAACAGGTTTGCCTATGAAACTTCAGTGCCACAAGCAACTTAGAATATTTAACTTATATGAGACATAAATATATTCAAAATTGTTATTTTAAAGTAACATAAACTTATTTTCTCAGAGATCATGTTATGTTTTTTTCTGATTATTTTCTGTTCTACTAGTATATTTTTTCTAAACATTGTAAAATTATTTCAGCAATGTTTAATTCCAAAAAAGAATAAGTAAAATATAGTGTGCATGTAAATGTACTTTATATCTCTTCCTTAGGCTTTTATCTTTCCTCTCCCACTAACCCTAACCCAAGCAATTACACACATGAAGAAACAACCTATTACGCACAGGAGGACGCTGTTTCTCCATACTTTAATATTCCTCAACTCCTGGTTATCTAATATCCAAACTAAACTTTACAATATATTCCAATTCTTCAAGGATGACAGCCCCTGAATTAAAATTTTGATTTTGTGTTGCTTTACATTATATTAGATGAAATTTTAATCAACGATCATATAAGTTATGGAATGTTAGATAAATTTTGGTCAATAGAAAACCAACATTATTTCAGTACATCATTTCAGTAGAACATTTAAATCTAATATATAGCAGCATATTATATATATATATATAGCCTTTTTTATTAATATTTCCACATTTTATTTTTTTAAACTTTCAAAAATATGCTTAAAATGTACAGTATTCAGGATATACTTTAAATTAAATAAATTTTAAATTAAAGATATGAGACAATTTACTAGAAAGAGCATGGGGTTTGAGGGAGAGAGAGAGAGAGAGAGACAGATACACTTTGCAAGGATTATGACATAATAATATAAAATGGGCCCACTGCCGCACCAGTCACATAAAAACAGAGCAAACATATAACAACTACATCAAATGTAATATCATGGAAAACATATTCATGCCTCAAAGAAAGACAAAGAAATATTTAGGATCTAGAAACACCAAAATATTTCCTCTGTGAAAAGTAATTTAAAACACTCTATCTTACAATTTGGAGGAGACACTTTATGGGATGCTTGTCACTTGCTGGATTTCTAGATAGAAGTAAAAAGTCATACCTCCTTTCTATCATGTCTGTCTGAGTCCCCATTTTTCCATGCCGTATGTCCATGTGTATGCATTATTTAGCTCCCACTTGTAAATGAGAAGGTGTCATATTTGTCTGTCTGTGTCGAAGTGGTTTCATTTAAGATGGTGACCTCCAGTTCCATCTATGTTGCTGCAAAAGACATGATTTCACTTAAAAATATACATATATGTATATATGGAATTTAAAAATTATCTTCAATTTTCTCATGCATTACTAGTTAATTCCACAAATTCATCTCTATGTTCTCTTTTCTTTTTCTTTCTTTATTTTTTGAGATGGAGTTTCACTCTTGTTGCTCAGGCTAGAGTGCAATGTCCTGGTTTTGGCTCACTGCAGCCTCCACCTCCCAGGTTCAAGGGATTCTCCTGCCTCAGCCTCCCAAGTACCTGGGATTACAGGCGCCCACCACCATGCCTGGCTAATTTCTGTATTTTTAGTAGAGATGGGGTTTCACCATGTTGGCCAGGCTGGTCTCGAACACTTGACCTCAGGTGATCTCCCGCCTCAGCCTCCCAAAGTGCTGGGATTACATGCATGAGCCACCATGCCTGGCCAATCTCTATGTTTTCTGCAGTTGAATCTCTCTTTATAAGCCACCCTCTATAATCTAAATTTTAAAATCAGTCATGAATAGGTAAGAGCAATATAAGTCCTCTTGGGCTTTTTTGTAAAGCTTCTTAAATAAAATGTAATCATTTAAGTTTCATTGGCAAAATTATTAGGCAGAATATGCTTCACAATGCCGTCCCTTTAAAACCATAGATATTCGCTAAAGAGAGTTGAAGATATGCATTTCGTTACAGTGGTTTAACATGAAAATTTACCCATTCCCAGCCAAACCACAGAGATGCATACAATATACACTTTTATAATTAAGCTCTAAAGTACACTTATCTTTAGAATGAGTTATAAGAATGAGAACCTGCAGACAGCCAAGATCACATGTAAAAATAATAAATAAATATATGTTTTTAAGTATGTACAAATAGTATAGAAAAGAATATAAATCAGGCAATCCGAGAGTGGTTGACGAGATGGCAAAAATATTTATTAACAAAATGATGACAGTTATTAAATTTTATTGCATGCTAGGCAACATTCTCAGTGTGTTAAATTTACTGGTTTATTTAAAACTTACAAGAATCTCATGAGATATTAATATTCCTCCCATTTTAGAGGTGAGTAAACAGGCACCAAGAGATTAGAGAACTTGGCCAAGTTCATACAGTGAGTGATACTTACACCGTGGCAGTCTAGTAATGAACCTAGTCAATGCCACTCCAGAGGGCATGATAAAAAGTGTGACTCTTACAAAAAAAAAATGCAGATTTTTTTTTCTCCAATGGTGATCCTTAAAATTGTTATTGCTCGTTTTAGAATTTCTGTCACTATGAGTATAATGAGGCTTATCTCAATAATGTATTTTAAAGGTGAACTTTTTTCCTGGAATGGTTATTAATGAAGTTGAGAAATTGACATATTAAGCATAAGGCTGGCATAAAACAAAATAATTATCTTATGTACAGATGCATTGATGCATTGAAATGTAATCTGCACAAAGAAAAATATGTCATTTTGAATAGACAAGCTTGTCTATGTTCTTAGTGTAGAGCCAATTGAAAATTGGCAGGGTTTCTGTTCTCCTTTGTCTTTCACTATTTTCAATTGAATGGCAAAATGTTAATGTTATTTAATTGGGTAAAATTATAAGGGAAAAATGTTGCTTCAAATATTTAAAGCAAATCTATTCTTTATTTTATATGACTGAGATAGTTAAGCAAAATAATACTAAATTTGTAATAGCTTCAAATGTCCTCTTTAATATTTTATTATCCTCTATGAAAAATATTTATTCTAAAATCATCAAAATTCAAAAAATATATTTAATATATATTTTAATTTTATTTTATAAGTATTTTATGTTAATTGTGGCAAGATATATAGTATGTACTGTGTCCTTATTTGTGTAAGATACTATAATTGTGAATATCTTTTTCCAGACCCGTAAAACGTACAGCCCCAAGGATAATTCCTAAGGTAAACTGTGGGCTTTGGATGATAATGAGATGTCCATGTAAGTGTATAGATTATAAACAATGTACCACTCTGGTGTGAAATGTCGATAGTGGCAAGTGCTGTGTATGTGTGAGGGGAGAGCATCTTTGGAATCTCTATGCTTTCTGCCTGATTTTACTGTGAATCTAAATCTGTTATAAAAAATAATCTACTAAAAATTGTATTGCGCACTAAACCAAACACAATATTTGCTGACTCACCAGCAGATTATGGGTTATGTCCTCTAATTTGAAGGTATTCACTTCAAAAATTTTTTTACTTTACAAATATTTGAAATTCATATGTAATTAGAAACATAGAAAATAGCACGGCATGCATTTGTGTTGTTTCAGAATAGACTGTGATTTCTTGATAATTTTTGATGTTTTTGAAGACATGAATATTATCTGTTTGCATTCCTATGACCTAATGTAATGTCTAATGCATAGTAGGCACTGGATTAATTATTGTTGACTGAGAGATAAAGTTGTCTGTTTTTAAAAATGTTTTTTGTTAAGGAGTCTGGGAATCATGAACCATATTGACTGTTATGGACTGGATTATATCTGCCCAAAATTCATATGTTGAAGTGTTAACCCCCAATATGGGAGATAGGGCCTGTAAGGAGGTTATAAACATTAAGTAAGATTGTAGGTTGAGACCCTAATATAATAGTAATGGTGTCCTTATAGGAAGAGGGAAGAGACACTGGAGCTCTCTCAGTGAGCACAAAGGAGAGGTCATGTGAGCCCACAGCAAGAAGTCAATCATCTAGCCAGGAACAGCTTTCACAAGAAAGTGTGTCTGCCAGTACTTGAGTCTGGGACTTTTAGCCTCCAGAACTGTGAGAAAATATTTTATATTATCTAATCCAACCAGCCCATGGTATTTTTGTTATAGCTGCCTGAGCAGAATAATACAAATTTTGGTATTATGAAGTGGGGTGCTGCATTAAAAAATATCTAAAATTGTGGAAGTGGCTGAAACTGTGATGAGTAGAGACTAAAAGAGATTTGAGGTGCATGCTGGAAAAAGCTTAGATTGCCCTGATGAGACTGTTGGTAGAAACATGGACATTAAATATGATTATGGTGCTGCTTGAGAAAGAGAAGAGATAAGCTGCTTTTAAAAATGTCTCTATTGGCTTTGAGAATACATACACCATCATGAACAGAAATGATGCTACGATTAGGAATATTAAAGGCCATTCTGGTGAGATCTCATGTGGAAATGAGATTCAGGTTATTAGAAACTGGAGGAAAAGTGATTCTTGTTATAAAGTGGCAAAGAACTTGGGTGCATTGGTCTGATGTTTTGTGAAAGCTAGAACTTACAAGTGATGAAAATTGGATATTTTGCTGAGGACATTTTTAAGCAAAGTGATGAATGACTGGCTTGGTTTCTCTTTACCACTTACAGTAAAATGCAAGAGAAAAGAGATAAATTAAAATAATAGTTAAACTAAAAAGAAAAAAGTGAATATTTGGAAAACCCTCAGCCTTTATATATTGTGAAAGATAAGAAGCACGTTATGAAGAGAAAAATAAAGGTGGAGCTGAAGAGCTATTAGGTGGACAGATCATGGGTGTGACTAATGGATTTAATCAGCTAGGAACCAAGACAGAATTATATTGGCAGAGAGAGAGCCAGGTGAACCAAAGAGGAAAGACAAAGGGGGATGGGATAAAGGAAGTCTTTCAAACTTCCGGGATTCTGCAGGACACGACAGTAAAGGTATTTGGCTGGAAACATGTATCATTGAAGAAAAGAATGACCAGGAATGCGATTCAGAGGTCATCAGGGCTGCTCTCCCACCACAGGCAAAGGGAGGAAATCAGGACTGCCTCCCCTCACTTTCAAGGGTGGGACCAATGGTTTTGGGTTTCTTATGCTAGGCTGCTGCTGCACAGAGCCTTGATTTTCCATAGTAAGATTATAGTTTGTCAATGTGTAAATTTTATTTTACTTATCCTGCTTGGGATTTATTGATTCTATCAAACCTTTGCACTGATATTTTATTGATTCTAAAAAATCAAGCATTTATCAACTGTTTTCCTTCAAATGTTACTTATGTGTTATTTTCTCAACTTCTCCAGGTATATACCAATTAAATACATGTTAGACTGTCTTGACATATTTCCAAAGTTTCCTACCCTCTATTCAGTGTTTTCATTTTTAGGCTACTTTCTGTATATTTTCTTAGGGTCTTTCTCTTCATTTAAATATAATCTGATATAAATCCCACTTAATAATGAAGAAATGAACAATTTTGGTTATTATACTTTTCAGTTATAAAAATTATACTTCATTCATTTACAAGTTTTTACACTATTTTATTCTATTTTATAAGTAACCAGTTTCCTGATCAGATTTTATTATTTTGGCTTTTTAATCATACTTGCTTAATTATGTAAGCCTGAAGATCTAAAATGTGAAAAATGTTTGAGAATATTTTTACTATTAGTTACTTTTCTGGATTTTTTTTTGTGTCTTCTCTTTATGAATGTCTTTTTATCTTTGTGTGCTGAAAATTGTATTTTGTAATAATATTTTTACATGTTTTGAGGCCAATGGTAATAATATCATCCTTGAAAGAGCATTTTCATTTACTTTTGCCAGATAGTTACAGGCAGTATCTCTCTGGGCATCCCTTAATTTGGTTTCAAGACTTAATATTTTTGAATCATACAAATGAGAATGACTCAGACCTATGGAAATGTGATGGTTAGTTTGTTTTTATTTGCACTATTAGAATATTAAAATACATAAGCAGATTATATGAGAAACTGAAAATATTGCTTTTTCTAAAGTGTGAGACTTTTATATGTTTTTAATGCTAAACTTTTCCTTAAATTTTGAGACTTCTGAACTAGTGCTATTATTGTTTAGAATTCATATATTAAAATAATAGATATTCAGAAATATTAACATTTAAAAATATTTTATTTAATGTCAACAATTGTATAAATTTTTGGTTTGAAAATTAGTCTTTACAGGAAAATAAATAGAGCTTGAATAACATTTGAAGATACATGTATTTGCACTAAAGTATTTTGCATTAATTTATGAAAGAATACTTTGGTGGTACATTTATGATGTAGTCTACGCATTGGAATTGAGAACCTTGCCCTTCTCATAAGAATGGGCATCATTAATTTTAAATATGTTCTACACTTACCAGGTAGGTTAGACTTTATCAAATGTAGTAATTGTGCTAATTTAAGTTGCAAGTAAAAGAAAACCTAGCTTAAATTTGCCAGCCAATAAACATGATTTTATTATTATTAACAAAAGTCAAAGAATAGGCTTCAGAACTAGTTTTTTCAATGTGTTAATAAGATCATAAGACACATTAAGTTTGTTTCCATTAAGTCACACTAATTTTCTTCTTTTCAGATCAATTCCCTTGCAAAGTTATCAAAGTGCTGGCAACAATGCATTAGGTATCCACTTTCTAGTCTACATACAAGGGGAAGAAGGAAAGGTCAGTGAAGGAGGAGAGCTTGAAGCTCTCTCAAAACATCAGTACAATCTACTTTCCCATAATCTTCATGCATTTCTTGGTCCAGATTAGTTCATGTTTCTATTTCTGAACACGGGGATTGATAATGATGATATTTATAGGGCTGAGCTCTCATTGCACTCTATTATCCAATATAGTGTTATTTCTCACTCTTCTGTAGGAAGAGTATTAGACACACAGATGAAAAAAAAAAGGGGGTAAATCATCCAGTAAATGGGCAATGGATTTGAGAGAGGCATTTTAAATACCTACTAAATTAGAGGTATGATACAAATTGCAAAGTGTTGCAAATCAAAATATTTATGTTTAGTTTAAATTGTATTCAAGAGATGTGTCCTAGGCAAACCATCATTTTTTGATTAAAGTTTTACTAGGTTGCTGTCATGGGGTGGATAGGAAATATTTGTACATAGAAATAGATTTTGTTCTCAGTTTTCAAAAGAGAAGTGTTTCAGTCTTTTTTTTTTGAAATTGTCAAGCAAATTAACCGTGCATAAAAATAAACAGAATGCTAATTTTGGCTTTCTCCAAGAAAATCCAAACACAGAACCAACAAAAACAAAAACACAAAAAAAGGTCCACAAAAAAAGATCTGATGTATAGTGTAGTAGGTCTAGAACCATACAAAAATATGCTCTCAGCCTCACTCAGACATTGATCATCTGTTGTGACATTTGGGCAAAACTTGAAGCTATATATAGATTAAAAGGACATAATCCATTTTATCTGGCTTGAGTTTCATGAGAAAAGCAAAAAGAATTAATTTCTATAATTTCTATATACTCCACACAGAATTAATTATTATATAGAGAGATTTATTGATTTATTTGTTTATATTTTAATCTGATTTAATTTTATCACAAATGCATATAACATTAATTTAGCCTCTTAGCCATTTTAAGTATGCAGTTCAGTAGTTAGTATATTCACATTGTAGTGAATCCAATTTCCATAACTTTTTTATCTTGCAGAACTGAAACTATATACCCATTGAACAACTCCCCAGTTCCCCCTCCTCCATACCCTGGCAACCATCATTCCACTTTCTGCTTCTATGAATTTGCCTACTTTAGATACTACATATAAATAGAATCATACAGTATTTGTCCTTTAATGACTGGCTTATTTTACTTAGCATAATGTACTCAAGGTTCACTTATGTTATAGCATGCATCAGAATTCCTTCCTTTTTAAGGTTAAATAATATTCCATTTTAAACAAAAATATATATCACATTTTGTTTATATTATCATTCTTTGATGGACATCATTTGATGTCCATCCAAATGGGTTTTTGGATGAAATTTACATTTAAAATTGGTAGACTTTGTGTAAAGTAGATTACCTTTCATGATGTGGGTGGGCCTTATCCAATCAGTTGAAGGCCTTGATAGAACAAAGATGGTTCTCTCCCCAGTCTTGGGCTGTTGTGAATAACATTGCTTTAAATATTGGTGAGAAAATATTTCTGTTAGACCCTACTTTCAGTTTTACTCAGTATATATCCAGAAGTGAAATTGCTGGATTATATGGTAATTTTATTTTTAATTTTTCAAGAACTATCCTACTGTTTTTTATAGCATCTGAACCATTCTACATTTCTACCAATAGTGTACAAGGATTTCAATTTCTCCACATCCTCGCTAACCCTTCTTATTTTGTTTCTATTTTTTAATAGTATGCAGTTATTCTTTATTTTAACCACTAGATTTTCTTCTTCCGTGTTTGGGTTTTATAAGAATATCAATTCTATTTTCTCCTATTATTCTTTTCTTAATATTATATATAATTATTTCATCAAATATTTAATATGATTTTACTATTACTGTTTTTATTTCAATACTTTATAGTAAAGGCCATTGAAAATATATAAATGATGTATTTTGCTTTGACTCCTTTGTAAATGGCTATAAATCAAAATTATGTTTTCTATACCCTACTTTCTGCAAAGTACTCCGTGGTGTTCAAAGTAGACTTTGATAATACCATGATAAGCTTTTCTACTTGTGATTTCTATAATATACCTAATCAAATTTGCAGCAAGACAGTTGAATTCCTTCATTCAAATGGTGCTGCCTTTAGTTAGACCATTAATTCACTTTCCTTACTACTTTCCTGAAACATTTTTGGTTCACTTATTCAATTCAAATAAATATGTCATTTTTTCAGTATTCTACTGCATTCCAGATGTCATGAAAACTATGCAAGAGGTCAAAACATAACACTAGTTCTTTTCTGGAGAAACTCATACTACTTTATTAAAGATAAGTCACGAAAACATAAGCAAAATACAATCTTTTAACTTAGATAAATGCTTATTTATTGCTTTTCTCAAATGATCAGGCTTTCTTCTATTTAGCATTTTAGTTTTTAACCTTGTCTTTGGATTCCTATGTTATATGTGCTTCTTTAAGAATATATTTTTATTTTGATTTCATTTCTTATATATTTGACATTCTTATCTGGCAGGCTTCCTATGTTATTTAGTACTGTACAAGTCTTTTTTTAGAATTTATATTTTACTATGTGTGACATCTTCATGATTAGTTGCTAATTTCTGTCATGATTATTAAAATAAAAACTGATTATAGCTAAATTTTAAAAATATTTTCTCAGTTCCTTTTCTCATTCTTCTTTAAATCTCTATGTATTCTATTTATGTTCTGATTCTTATTTTCTAAGCTTCAATAATAACTTTATGCCACCCTTTAGATTATCAGTGGTACAAATATTCTTTAAATTGTATATAACCTTTATATACATTTAGTATTTTCTGAATAATTGTATTTTATTAGAAGTTTGAGTATAAATATAAAGTATCTTTATCAGCCCAAGACATTTAATAAAAAGAGATAAAGTTAATATAATTAGAATAGATCAGTAGATTAAATGCATAAAGTACTTTTCCACCCATAAATAATCATACCTCTTACTTTGCCACAAAAAACATGGCTTATATAAAGCCTAGTATTTTATTTCTGTCCTATCTGCATATGATGAAAAGATTTTGCAAGCATTATGCCTGCGATAATTAATTTTAATGTATCTACATGACTAGGCCCGACACCCAGATGTTTGGTCAAACATTATTCTGTATTTTTTCTGTGAATGTGTTTTTTGGATGAAATTTACATTTAAAATCGGTAGACTTTGTGTAAAGTAGATTACCTTTCATGATGTGGGTGGGCCTTATCCAATCAGTTGAAGGCCTTGATAGAACAAAGATGGTTCTCTCCCCAGTCAGCAGACTACTTTTGGACTTAAACAGCAACTCTTTCCTGGGTCTTCAGTCAGCTAGCCTAGCCTGCACACCTCTGGAATTTTAAGCAATTGGCTTGCAGAAGTGTGTGTATCTATCTATATCTATTTCTATACCTATATTTGTACCTATTATATATTTATATGACTGTTCTGTTTCTCTAGGGAACTCTGACTACTATACGCCTGCACTAGCCCATTTTCACACTGCTAATAAAGACATACCCAAGACTGGATAATTTATTTATTTATTTTTTTGAGATGAAGTCTCACTCTGTCACCTAAGCTGGAGTGCAATGGTGCGATTTTGGCTCACTGCAACCTCCACCTCCCGGGTTCAAGCAATTCTCGTGCCTCAGTTTCCCAAGTAGCTGGGACTACAGGCACACACCACCATGCCTGGCTAATTTTTTTTATTTTTAGTAGAGACAGGGTTTCACTATCTTGGCCAGACTGGTTTCAAACTCCTGACTTCGTGATCTGCCGGCCTCGGCCTCCCAAAGTGCTGGGATTAAAGGCGTGAGCCACAGTGCCCTGCCAAGACTGTATAATTTATAAAGTAAAAGAGGTTTAATGGACTCACAGTTCCACATGGCTGGGGAGGCCTCACAATTATGGCGGAAGACAAAAGGCATGTCTTACATGGCAGCAGGCAAAAGGGAGAATGAGAGCCAAGTGAAAGGAATTTCGCCTTATAAAACCATCAGATCTCATGAGACTTATTCACTACCATAAGAACAGTATGGTGAAAGCCACCTCCATGAGTCAATTATCTCCTGCCACATACCTCCCAAACACATGGGAATTATGGGAGATACAATTCAAGATGAGAGTTGGTTGAGGACACAACCAAACCATATCAATGCCCTTGAAGGTAATTCTTCATTGAGCATTTCTTTTTGCTGGACAAGATTGTGTTGCACAAAAATACTTGCATTACTTTTCTTAAAATTATGCCTTTATTTTTTCCTAAAATGACATCAATAACTTATCTTTCTAGTATCAGTGTATTTGTTTGTGATAAGGATGAAAAAATCATATATACAATTTAATAAACATTGAGGGAGCAGTGGTGATCAAAATGCAGGTGTATGAAAGAACTATATACTGCTACCTCATCAATCTACAATGGCACCATTTTCCTTTTAC
Source organism: Gorilla gorilla gorilla (assembly GCF_029281585.2). Classification (NCBI taxonomy): domain Eukaryota; kingdom Metazoa; phylum Chordata; class Mammalia; order Primates; family Hominidae; genus Gorilla; species Gorilla gorilla. The sequence goes on along the minus strand of NC_073224.2, from coordinate 67,130,138 downwards.
CTTAACTTTTAGAAACTTTTCTCCAGTTTTGCAATTGCAAATTAGATTCCAAAACTTATCTCAGAAACATACACATATGTGGGTGAATATATACACACACACATATATATACACACACACATACATGGAGGTGGCTTTCCCCATACTGTTCTCATGGTGTATATATATTATATTATATATATATTATATATATGTTACATATATATTTTATATATAACTTATATATATAAACAAGGTCTCATTCTGTCACCCAGGCTGGAGTCCAGTGGCACAATGAGAGCACACTGCAACCATGAACTCTTCCCAGAAATCTTAATGCTCTCAAGTAGCAACAAATTGATTGCCAAAAAGATGTGTTATCTTGCTTAATCAAATGATTCTGTGTAACCACATAAGGACCATCTTCACTTTACACAGTTAACCTGAATTGTCTACTAAATAGAATTTTCTCATCTGATGTAGTTATTGATCTAGCTATTTCCCTGTATTCTTGTTCTGGAGACATTTAATGTGGTCTTAAGTGAAGATAAGTTACTTCAAATAAATAGAAAAATGGAATCAGAGTCTAAGTTCTACAGTATTTTTAATTATCCAATAGTGCATGCTTACAGACAATATTAATTTGATTTTTGAAACATAATTCTACTAAACCTATTTTAGTAGATAATGAGAACTATAAGCTCTCATTATTACATGTGTATTACTACACTGCTTTATATTTTAAGTAGCTCTGTGTCATTACACAACTGAATATATGATAGATTAAAACTGAGACAGTATTGAAAGAAATTTGAAAATCCTAATTTCACTCATCATAAGACTGCAACATAGGAAAAGTTAATTTAGAAACACCTTAGGGTAATTTGAAAAAGGTCATACAAAGACTCATTATTAAAAAATGTTCTTCAAAAATTCCTTTGTCATTTGGCAATGATGCTTTGATGATCAATGTTTTAAAAATAAGAGAAAATAGACTATATATAGAAGTATTTAACAGTTATTTAAACTCTATATCTATAATTTAAAATATTGTTTCATATTTTTATTCAGAACAGTATATTGAAAACAGAGACAACAGATTTAAAATGTTAGCATGACTGCCTTGCATAATTATTTAACTTTCATAGGTATGAGTACCATGATAGTCATAAATGCTAGATAAAGAAATGGTATTCAAACCCTAGAAATACAAGAAGACGTAGCATAATTTCCTAATAGGCAGGTGGGTGAAATATAGTGTATGTTTTTAAGGTTTATTTGGAAATGACCTATTATTAAATTCATTATTTCAAGATTCCAGTAAATTGATTGAGCTACTAAGCCAAAGCCACATGACTCAAAATGGTGACTTGGTGCTGTATCCTCACAATATTAAGAACCAGTTGATTTTACCCATTGAGTATCAGATGTTCTTGGCTATGCTAACAGGAAACTACTTACTCTGATTCTCAATGAGCCATGCAGGTTCTTAGGCCACATGTTTCACCTATATACTCTGTATACACACACACACACACACACACACACACACACACTATATATATATATATATAAAATATTATATACGTATATTATATACGTATATATGTATTATATACGTATATTATATACGTATATATGTATTATATACGTATATTATATACGTATATATGTATTATATACGTATATATGTATTATATACATATATATGTATATAATATTATATATATAGAGAGAGAGGTGGAGAGAGAGGGACTTTCCCAAAAATTTATCATTTTTCTCTCTAAATATAGTCAAATTGCACAGCATGCATTTCAAAGTACTAGTACAAATTCAGTTCCTAATTGAAACCCACATATCCAACTTAACATATTTTTCTGGCTTGAATTATCATCATTATCAGGTTTATTATCATGATTTCCTACTAATAAAAAGGAATGTGTACAGAATATGCACGATGTTCCAGGCACTATACAAGGTAATTTTCATGAATCTATTTATTAAATGCTCACAGCATACCCAATATGTACTCACTGAGGCAAGCAGAGGTTAGGTAGATCACCCAAAGGTTTATATCTGAAGTAGCAGCCAAGAATTTGCACCCAGCCTCTCTGATTCCAAAGTCTGCATTCTTAATCATTGCATAACTCTATGTCTTACATGCAATCTCAACAGTATGAGAATGAAATTTCTCTTTGCTGCTCTAAATTTACTCCTCCTCCTAGTTTACTTGTGTAAATAGTTAATACTGAATGTCAACTTGATGACTTGCAAGGATGCAAAGTATTGTTTCCTGGGTGTTTCTCTGAGAATGTTGCCAAAGGAGATTAACATTTCAGTCAGTGGACTGGGAGAGGCAGACCCACCCTCAATCCGGGTGGGCATCATCTAATCAGCTGCCAGTGCAGCCAGAATAAAAAGCAGACAGAAGAACGTGGAGAGATTAGACTGGCTTAGCCTCTGAGGTTGTATCTTCCTCTCCTGCTGTATGTTTCCTGCCCTCAAACATCACACTCCACGTTCTTCAGCTTTAGGACTTGGACTGGCTTCCTTGCTCCTCAGCTTGCAGACGGCCTATTGTGGGACCATGTGATTGTGTGAGTTAATACTCTTTAATAAAGTCCCCTTTGTATATACATCTATCATATTAGCTCTGTCCCTCTAGAGAACCCTAATACAACCTGTGTACCAAATAGCAATGCCAGTGTCTTCCTAGTTTGTGTTCTCATTTCTCACCTAGATTATTATAATCACCATTGAACTGTTGTTTCTCTTCAATCTATCCTCCACACACATGCAAAATTTGCCAAATTTAGTGATTTCAAAGTGAAACATAATCTTTCATTTGTACTGCTTGAAATCTATCAATCCTTAAGAAATATATTTAGAGTCCTTAGCATGATATCAATGTAGTCATTACTAGGTGGCCAATGATAATACTCCAGTGTAATTTCTTATATCTTTATTGGCAATCATTGATAATATGTGTACAATGCATGGAGCTACTTGCTGTCTACTAAGTATCCTGGAAAAATGAAAATCACACAAAATAGTAAAAAACAAACAAAATATGTCAACACAACAACAAACAAAAAGATGCTACTAGATGTCATGAAAACCAGGCATGTAAGAATTACAGGGAGGCCAATGCCAATGATCTCAGCTGCCCATTGCATTAAAATAAGTGATTCACAGGTCTTCACCCAGAGCACCTGCAGACCTTATGTGTTATATTTACCCACAATGCCCTTACTGGTGCGGAAGAGAAATAATGATGGATGAATCTTGCTTTTTTGCCTTCCAAGTCTTGTATGAATGGGTATTATTGGTAAAATCTCCCAGACAGCAACGCAACTGACAATGGAACCCTGACAATGCAATTACCTGGCATTTAGTCCTCCTCCAGAGGGGAAAGCTTATTAGTCTAGGGATGGTGCTGAGTATCATCATATCTTAGATTCAAAATATATACAGAATCCAAACTTTTCACCTCTCCCTGATATTTACCTGGCTGGAACTAGCATAGTCTTTGACTAAATTGTAGCAGTTGCCTCCAGTTTACCCTATTGTGTCTGTTTTTGCCTTCTAATGCTTACCTTCAGTTCAGCAAGCCGAATGTTTCTTTAAAGATATATATCAAATTATATCATTCCTCTGCTATGTCCTATATCCTATATATCATATATATATCCTATATCCTTCCAATAGCTCTTAGTAATACTAGAAAATCAGAATCCTTAAAATGACCTGCAAAGTCCATTATGATTCAGCTCCCAGCAGCTTTCTATCTTTTTTATCCTACTGCTTTTCCTCTTCGTTTGCTCAGCTGAAGTTATACTGGCCTTCTTGAAGTTTGCTTAATAGTCCTGGCACTTTTCAGCTATAGAAATTTTGTACTCAGTCCTCCTTCCCCTGTAACAGTCTCTTGTAGGTATTCTTAAAACTGACTCCCTCATATAGTTTACATCTTTTCTCAAATGTTAACTTCATAGTGAAAGCTTTCCTTAATATCCTATTTTAAAAGCACCATGTTCCTCAACTCAACTAGAGCTTCTATCTCCCTCCATGATTTGTTTCCCTCCATAGTACATAGGACCTTCTAATAAATTATACAACTTATTTTACTTTATCTCTTTGTCTCTTTTTATTGGTTTTTGGCTCTCTATTGTGTCTCTCACATCAAACAAATTTCAAACAAATATTTTTACTGATTTTTCTCAAGTCCATAATTTCAGCAAAAAGAACAGACCTTAATTCAGAGTAGGAACACAATAAATATAACTAAGATGAATAAAAGGAATGGAGGAATGGGTGAACTGTTCTAGATTGAAGAGGCAGTATTGCACAGAAGAAACAGACCATGCACGTTAGAGAAAAAGAAGACCAGACTTGTGGAAACCCAGAAGTAGTGATTGACTGCAGATGTGAAGAGACAGAAAAGTAGGAAGAAAAGAGTGTTAACATTTAGCTACACAGTAAAGAAAAGCCTAAAATAATCAAAACATTGTGTATCAACTATAGAATCAAATCATATAAGAAATGGAGCGATGAAGGATGGATTTAATCTATGACTAGACTTCCTTAGCATATGTGAAAAGGACATCTCTTTTTTTCTATTTGTAATTTTACCTACGTTTTATTTACAATAGTTCTCCCTTATCCATGGGACATACCTTCCACGACCCTCAAAGAATGCTGAAACCACAGATAATGTCAAACCCTATATATATACTGCTTTTTTCTATATATACATACCCATAATAAAGTTAACTTATAAATTAGGCCCAATAAGAGACTGACAATAATAACTAATAATAAAATGGAAGAAAATGTAATAATATACTGTAATAAAAATTATTTAAATGCAGTCTTTCAAAATATTTTACTGTACTCTATTGTAAGTAACTGAAACTACGGAAAACAAAACTACAGATAAAAGGGAGCTACTGTAGTAAAATAAAGAGGGGATGGTTAGAGTATAGAACATGGTTACAATTATAGAAATTGGTAGTAGGGAAGGAAACATATATTTGAGTTTGTAGATCACATGGCCACCTGCTAGAAGTCATGAATGCAGGTTACAGAGGGTTCTGGTGTTTCAGGCCTTCTGCTCCACCACTAATACAACCCTAAAGAGTCCACACCAACTAACGTTCAATCACATATGACCCAGATTGTCAGTTCTGCTGATCTTGACTTAACAACAACAGCAAATTCATATTATTTTAAGTGTGTCTGAAACTAGCAAGCCCTAATAAATGGCATGTACAGATGAGGGTTATGACCTCTGTAACATTTTGTCCAACCAGAACCTACTGAAATAGCACAGATGGTGACAGATATGATTTGAATCATGAAAACTCTTGGAAAGGTTATTGGGATAAGTGACAGAAGTTTCAGTCTCCTGTCATTTCCATCTCTGCATTTATTAACTGTGTGAACTTGGATGAATTATATAATCCCTTGGGCTTCACTGTGTTTAGCTTTATAATTAATACATCAGTTACAGTTCTATAGTCTGATTGAGAAATGACCATCTTTCCAAAGGTGCACATTAGAACTACACATAATATGATATATACATATACAACGTTTATAAATGTATAATAAATATATAATTAACAAATATATATTTAAATGTAATGATCTATCCTTTTCTCAGCCTTTACTTTCCTCTATTAATGACATAATAATTCAGATACTTTAAAATGCTGGTATAGGCAGGGTCAACTTTATATTTAAAGGAGTTTTTTAAGGCTTTAAACCTAAATGCATATTGCTAAGTGGAAGAAGCCAGTGTGAAAAAGCTACACACTGTAAAATTCCAACTATATAACATTTTGAAAAAGGCAAAACTATCAGAACAATAATAATATCAATGGTTTTTCAGGGGTCCAGGGAAAGAGGGAGGAATGAAACAGGTGGAGCACAGTACATTTTTAGGGCAGTGAACTGCATATGATACTTTAATTGTGGATGTGACATTACTCATTTATCAAAAGTCATAAACCAAACACAAAAAGTATTGTAAATGTAAACTATGTACTTTAATTAATAATAATTTGTCAATATTGGTTCATCAGTTGTAGCAAATATATCACACTAATGTAAGATGTTAATGACAGCAGAAACTGTGTAGGAGGTGAGAATGCATGAGAGAACTCTGCACTTCCCATGCAATTTATCTGTAAGCCTAAAACTGCTCTAAAAAGTAATCCATTAAAAATTTTGAACGAGAATCTTCAGTGATTTCTCTCTAAATTAACAGCCTATCATCCCCCAATTACCTTGCTAATTTTAAGTCGCTTATTTGTATATGATTTTAAACTTAGTCTCCTTGGCCAAATAGTCAAATGTATGGCTTTAACTCTCTCTCTCTTCCTTTTTCTGTCCTTCACAGAAATTTAAGTCCAAGTTTAAAGAGAATTTTTATATCATTCAGGTTCTAATCAGGAGACTTCCTGGTTTCTCCTAGCCCTTTGTCCTCTTCTGATATTCACTGGGAGGAAACTTGCTTCCACTGGCTCTTAATGTTTCTGCTGGAATCCACTATTGATGTTGGCTGTTTTGGCATAGCTTCCAATCAAATATATGGAGTTAGTTCATTTTATGCTACTATAATTGAATATTCATGGCTGAGTAATTTATAAGGCAGAGAGTTTTATTTCTTATGGTTCTTGAGGCTGGGAAGTCCATTACCGAGTTGCTGGTATTATGTGAGGGCCTTCTTGCTGCATCATCCCATGAAGAAGGTAGAAGGGCAAGAGAGTTTGAGAGAGCAAAAGTGGACTCAACTTGCTTTTATAACAAACCCACTCTCAATGTAAGTAAAATGCTTCTGCAATAATGACACTAATCCATTTATGAAGGCAGAGCCCACATGACCTAATAGCGTCTTATTTGGATGTGATTCAACAATGTGTCATTAGGAATTAAGTATTTCACAAAATGAATTTTGGGAGACATATTCAAACCATAGCATATGCCTTCTATTCAATCTCTTTGCCTAAATCTATGCCAATGAAAATTTACCAGCAATCCCAGCACTGATTTTCTCACTGGGTGGCTCAGGAATTATTGGCTTTGTCTCCAAAATGGGCTTCAGGATTCTCTGTTAACCTGTCTTCAGGCCACCCATGGTTCTGGGACTTGCCGAATATGGACTTCTCTGAGATTTGTATTTGCCACAGATTACATCTAGGAAAGAGATTCTTAAATCTGCAGTTTAAGGGTCTGTTAAAATTACTTGGAGTTCTATAATTTAACTTCACCATACCCCTTTAGGTTTTGAACCTAGTAAAGAGAGAATATGGAACCCTTTCTTAAAACAAACAGCAGTCTCTTTTAACTTTTCTTTCCTAGACTTAAAACTCCTTTTACCATCCTCCAAAATGTTTATGCTCTTTTTATCTATCTTGTAGGAAAACAGCAACTGTATGGATTTCTCTAACCTAATGTTTATGGATTTATGATTATTTTATATTTCATGCTTTTTTTCCTTGATATGGGAAGTCAATGCTTCTAAAGTCCAAAAACCTTTTTTTTAAAGTATTTTGCTCTTGAAATTAAAAAGAAAAGAAGGCTTTCAAATATCTTTCTCTCTAAAAGGTATAAAGAATAAAACAAAGAAGGGAACAAACAGAACAAAAAAGCTACTGGAGTGTGTGTGTGTTTGTGTATGTATGTGTGTTAGTACAGGCAAGTTGAAGTGAAAGGTGTGTTTATTTTTACCTTATGGTGCATACTATATATAGCTAGAAAATTGCAATAGGACAAAAATAAGATAGCTTAAAGTTGCAAAATAAATTGTATCTATCTGAGTGAAGGATATTAAAAATAAAACTGCTTTTTTTGTCAGTTTATAATTGCAATTTATTTTAACATAGACCAAAAGATGAATGAAATGACATTGCGTTTTGTATTTTCCTTAAAATACATTCAAATCATTAAAACTTTATCTTTTCATATTTAAATAGAAGATCTGCATTTTGGCACTGTGCAGAAAGAATCTATAGAGAGCATTCTATAGGCTTAGGACATAAATGTGGTAGAGTTTAATTTGTTCTTGTTCCACCAGCAGAATATAATTAGATATCAACAGAGAATTAGTGAAGTATAGCAATGTTTTTGAACAAGAGTTTCATTAATTCTCCTTTCTTCTTATATTTAATGTGATTTCAAATTCAAATTAATTATATTTGGACAAGGTTCTTTAGTTAAAAGGGAAGCTGATTATAGGAAACTTAGACTCTTAGGTGCTTGAAAGCAGTACACAACTATAGCCCATCACTTTATGTGTTCCTTTTCCTCAGAAAGTCATGATGACCTACATTTAATTATGCATGCATTACATCAATAAGGCATTCATAATATATTCATTATAAGATCCTCAAGAACTTACACATTTTTGAGAAATAAAAAATATTTTCAGTTATTTAATATGTCAGTTGACAATGCTTTTTATACAAGTAAAAATCTCATTTTTGTTCTGAAATGGAAAACACATTTCCTTTGATAAATGTGAGTATTTTTAGAGAGGAATTATATGAAATATAAATAAATGAATAATAAATTACTTTTTTATATGAATGGACTTGTGACTGGGCCAAGATATAGTTAGAAGTAGTAAGTGGGAGATGCTGGCATAATCTCATGATGAGTTTGTATGTGTTTGCTGATTGCTAAAGAAAATAGGTTGACACCAACTTTGAATAAATTGATGCCGATTTCTAGCACTTCATCAGAGGCAAGAATTTATGCAGGTGGAGCAGACGAAATCAAGGACTTTGTCAGGGCTTGGCAAGAATGGATTGGGTATGCTGGAGCTAGGTGGCTTTTAGTTATTGAGGGAACCTACCCCCAATATTTCAACATAAGTTCTTTCTATTTTCCATAAATGTTGGCCAGCTGAGAAATAGAGACAGTACAAAGAGAGGAATTTTACAGCTGGGCTGCCGGGGGTGACATCACATATCAGTAGGACTGTGATTCCCACCTGAGTCTCAGATCAGCAAGTTTTTATTAAGGGTTTCAAAAGGGGAGGGATATAAGAACAGGGAGCAGGTGCAAAGATCATATGCTTCAAAAGGCAAAAAGCAGAAATACTAGTAAATATCTAACAAAGATCACAGGCTTCTGAGGGAACAGGACAAAGGGCAAAAGCAGAAGAACTGATAAGGGTCCAACAAAGATCACAGGGCAAAGGGCAAAAACAGAACCACTGATAAGGGTCTATGTTCAGGGTGCACATATTGTCTTGATAAACATCTTAAACAACAGAAAACAGGGTTCAAGAGCAGAGAACCAGTCTGACTACAAATTTACCAGGGCAGAGTTTTTCCCCACCCTTGTAAGCCTGAGGGTACTGCAGGAGACCAGGGCATATCTCAGTCCTTATCTCAACCACATAAGACAGACACTCCAAGAGCGGCCATTTATAGATGTCCCTCCAGGAATGCATTCCTTTCCCAGGGTATTAATATTAATATTCCTTGCTAGGAAAAGAATTTAGCGATACCTCTCCTACTTGCATGTCTGTTTATAGGCTCTATGCAAGAAGAAAAATATGGCTTTTTTTGCTCGACCCCACAGGCAGTCAGACCTTATGGTTGTCTTCCCTTGTTCCCTAAAAATCACTGTTAATCTGTTCGTTTTCAAGGTGCACTGATTTCATATTGTTCAAACACACATGTTTTACAATCAATTTGTACAGCTAACACAATTATCACGGTGGTCCTGAGGTGAAGTACATCCTCAGCTTATGAAGATAACAAGATTAAGAGATTAAAGTAAAGACAGGCATAAGAAATTATAAAAGTATTATTTGGGAACTGATAAATGTCCATGAAATCTTCACAATTTATGTTCCTCTGCCGCGGCTCTAGCCGGTCCCTCTATTCAGGGTCCCTGACTTCCCGCAGCATTTAGTAACCTCTGGAATAATGTATCCTGTTTATTTACCTAAATAAATAGAGGTGTAGGGTTCTGGAGAGCTAATATCAATAAAATATTACAACATCTTAAAACATTTCCCCTTGATTCCAGTGGGTAACATGAGTGCCAAGCTTTCATCCCACCCATGATAATCTCCATTATTCATGAGGTTCTTAGATACCCTGAGGCTCTGCAACATATCCATTCAGAATATGGGAGCTACTTAGCACTGCAATGTAAATTTAAATTACTTTTTTTTTTTTTGACAGTCTCGCTCTGTCGCCCAGGCTGGTGTGCAGTGGCACAATCTCAGCTCACTGCAACCTCCGCCTCCCAGGTTCAAATGATTCTCCTGCTGCAGTCTCCTGAGTAGCTGAGACTACAGGCATGTGCCACCACGCCTGGCTAATTTTTTGTATTTTTAGTAAAGACAGGGTTTTACTGTGTTAACCAGGATGTTCTCTATCTCCTGACCTGGTGATCCACCTGCCTCAGCCTCCCAAACTGCTGGGATTACAGGCATAAGCCACCATGCCCGGCCCAAAATCTACAAATATTAATAGAACATTTGGTAATATTTCAAAAACTGTGGTAAAAACAAAGCTGACATATAACACATCTAGAAAAGTCACTATATACGGCATACAAAATGATTTGTATAAAAATATGTATACATGCAAAATTCTATTATATTTCTATATCAACAATTAACAATACTAAATAAATTTTTAAAATAATAAAATTTGAAATTGCATTTATAAACAATCATTTAGGCAAAGTCTAAGAAGAAAGAAAACATCTTCATTGAGACTAATAGGACAGTATTGACATAAATAAAATTTGACTTATGCAAAGAGAGATATATCATAATTATGGTTTAGAATATTCAATATTATAAAGTTGTTAATTATCCTATAAGGTTCATTTTGCATATGTTGCCCAGCTGATCCTAAAATACATATGGAAATGAAAATAAACCAGAATAGTCAAAACAATTTGAGGAAAAGAACAAACCTGGAGGACTTAAACTAACAGATATCAAACATTGTTAATTTAGAGTAAGTCAGGCAATATGTTATAAGCACAGGATAGAAACCTTATCAGTGGCATGAAATGGAGAGCCTGGAAAAAGATTCAGACATAGAGATAACCTGATTTATGAGATATGTAATACTACAGCTCATAGAAAAAAACTTAACCTTGTCATTAAATTTTGCTGTCTTTGACCATCGATAGGGAAAAATAGTGCATTGGTCCCTATCTTTCACCACAATTACAAATTTAACGCAGATGGATAGTAGTTCTAAATGTCACCAGCAAAGCTATAAATCTTGTAGATAAAAGCACAGGAGATCACATCAGCAACCTGGGAGGTGGCAAACATTTTTGAAAAACAACACAAAAAGCATAACCCACAGAAGAAAAAAAATCTGGGTTATGTTAAAATCGAACATTTTTTTATGAAGAAATACTGTCCAGAGAGCAATAGGGCGGCACACAAAATAGTAGGAGATATTTACCATGTATATATACAATTTAGGACTCATATCCAGAATATATAGTAAGAATATATATAAAATATAAAAAAGAATAAATAACAGAATATACATGAACTATTATAATTTGAAAAGGATAAGTAAATATTCAACAAAATTTACCCCAAAGGCTTAAAAATATATTTTACAAAATTATATATATGCATATATATGTGCATATATATTATATATATATTTGACCAACAACACACAAAAAGTGGCTCAACTTATTAGTTATTAGGAAAATTAAATTGAAGTTGGTATTATTAAATATACACTGTAATAATTATAATAACAATAGAGCAAAAATATTGAATGCATTTTCAAACACTACTGATGAGAGTTTAAATTGTCAAAAATATCTATGAAACACTCTTTCTTTTTTTTTTTTTTTTGAGGCAGAGTCTCTGCCACCCAGGCTGGCATGCAGTTGTGCATTTTCAGCTAACTGCAACCTCCGCCTCCTGGGTTCAAGCGATGCTCCTGCCTCAGCTTCCCAAGTAGCTGGAATTACAGGCACGCACCACCACACCCAGCTAATTTTTGTATTTTTGTAGAGACAGAGTTTCACCATTTTGGCCAAGCTGTCCTTGAACTCCTGATCTGAAGTGATCCACCAGTCTAGACCTCCCAAAGTGCTGGGATTACAGGTGTGAGCCACCACGCCCAGCCTAGAAACACTCTTTGGCATATCTACTACAACTGAAAATGTACTCAGTGAGGAACTAGTACATCTACTACTAGGTGTGTGCCCAACAGATTTTCATACAGTTTTTAAGGCATGATTTAGAATGTTTATAGAAGCAGTCCTATTGATGGTCCTAACTGAAAACTGTACAACACCTATTATCAACATTAAAATTTATAAATTTATTGTGATAGAGTTGCATAATGAAACTTTCAGAGAATCATGGAAGAATCTCACAAACCTATGGGGAACCAAAACAACCAGACACCAAATAGTACACACTGTTGTATTTTAATATTTTATTTTTAAGTACAAAAACTGGCCAAACAAGTCAATGCTGTTAGAATTTGGGATGTGTTTTTTTCAGAAAGGAATGGCAGAGTGCACCTGGATAGGGGTATTAGGGAGGCTTTTTGTGGTACAGATAAGGTTCTGCTTCTCAGCCTGGGTGTTATTATCTAGGTACGTTTAATTTGGGAAAACTCACCAACATATTTGCATTTATCGTATGTGCACTTACAGTCATGAATATATTATTTGAATACAAAATCTGTTAATACTTAACTAATTAACAAGTAAACAGTAGCAGGTAATTTAATGATGATCAAGAAGAAAAGAAAATGAAATTTGATACAAATAAGTAGTTGAGGGATAATTTATCAATGTACAGAGTAACACAGGAATAATAAAGTAATTCTTCAAGTAAACAGACTTTAACAAACTTTACGAATTCTCCCAGTGTAGTAATCCCAGGCCAAAAGAAAAAGAAAATGATGTAGTACATGTAGTTTTAGTAGCCATTTATTGGTATAATTTTACATTTCCTTATTACTGGCACAACCCTGTGGAAAGCAAATTGACTTTTGAGAAGAATTATTTTGTTTTGAACCTCCCCTCCAAAAGACTCCCAGAAAGGAAAGTTCTTGCACAAACATGTTCACTATAAAATGTATTTCTCATAACAAATCTTGAAAGCAACACAAAAGTCTTACTTCAGTGATACGGTAGAGCCAACTCAGACTGCATCCGGGGAGCTGATAGTGACCACTTCTTCACAAGTTCATGTCAGTGACATCATGTTGGTAGCCCTAGTCTTTGAAATGCTGGCTATTAACATTTACAGCACACCAACTAGATGACAATATTTTTTTTCCTAGCACATGTCTGCAATATTAAAGAGCAGTTAAAATTAAGTTTGAGTCTATACTCTTAAATTTATACTATTCTTCTTAAAATTGTTTCATTACCATTAATTTTTATATTGTCATTCAATTGTAAATATAGATGATAATAGTTAAAATGATACATGAGAGGAAAAAAGTAAAGGGAATGCAATATGTTAATCTCAAAAGATGCAATTTTATGACTGTTATGCCTTCCTATAGTTTTAAACTATTAAAAATATCCTATCATAAAATTTAAAATATAATGAAATGCATTAAAATTTTAATTCATTCAGAATAACTACAAATTAGTCTTTTATAATTTGTATTTATTATGAAAATAATAAGATGTAATAAGTCTGAAGTTTATATTATCTAAAGCATGTTACTAAAAGTACTGTCAATATCAATCTTCATTTTAAAAGTCCTAATTTACTGTATTGTTTGAAATAATAGAATGTATGTTTCATTTGAAACACTTCTACAGTTTTTCTTAACAGAAAGACAATAAAATAGGATTGAAATGCACGTTGTTAATAAAATTCAAGTGATATCTGTAACACAGCAAAGAGAATTAAATTTATTAATTACAAACTTGTGAACATTGTTGTAGGTATCCTATATATAGCATTACTCTTTAAGATTTATATTTCAAATGCAATATAAAAAACTACCATACCAAACAAAAGTATAAGCATAGAAACCCAGGAAAGTTTCTATTGTTACACAATAGCAAAGCAAGCAATCAAATATTGTATGGTCTTACTTGTGTCCAAGGCTATATTAATTGCAATACCACGTGAGTTTCATTTTTCCAGCATGTCAGACAACATATGTTGTAAAATTAAGGCAGCAACAGAGTTAATTGGATAAAATATTGGATTTGTTTATGTATTTGCTGCTTGAGTTTTTTTGGCTTATTTTGTGAGTCATACTCTAGAAATTTTAGTTTTAATATACAACGTAATAAATTTTAATAAGACTCCATTTTGAAAGTGGAAGAGCTTTCTGCACAGAAAATTTTATCTGTTGCTCCAGTGAAAATAAAATTATTGTAATATATTCTTTTTTAGAGCAGTGTGGTGAATTGTGAACTAATCATGTTTCTACCAGCAAATAAAAATAAAAATAAAAATAGATCCAATATATTATAAAAGTTTCAGGGATAGGATAGTACACTTATAAGTCTAAAGCATTATGATTCAGTTAAATTTTCAACATAAGCCCAACTTCCCACAAGAATACCATTTAATAATGTATTGCCCAAATAGATACTTTTTCTATGAGATTGACTTTTATTTTATTATTATTATTATTATTATTATTATTATTATTATTATTATACTTTTAAGTTCTTGGGTACATGTGCATGCTGCTATGAAGACACATGCACGGGTATGTTTATTGCGGCACTATTCACAATAGCAAAGACCTGGAATCAACCCAAATGTCCAATAATGATAGACTGGATTAAGAAAATGTGGCATATATACACCATGGAATACTATGCAGCCGTAAAGAAATGATGAGTTCATGTCCTTTGTAGGGACATGGATGAAGCTGGAAACCATCATTCTCAGCAAACTATCACAAGGACAAAAAACCAAACATCACATGTTCTCACTCATAGGTGGGAATTGAACAATGAGAACACTTGGACACAGGAAGGGGGACATCACACACTGGGGCCTGTTGTGCGGTGGGGGGAGGGGGGAGGGATAGCATTAGGAGATATACCTAATGTAAATGAAGAGTTAATGGGTGCAGCACTCCAACATGGCACATGTATACATATGTACCAAATAGATACCTTTAAGTATACATTTGCCTCAATATTTCTTTAGGAAATCCTTTAACCCCTCGTTTCATCCCGTCTAGCACCTTTTAGTCTACATTATGGACCACTTGAATTTGAAAATCAAGTCGTGCTTTCAGAGGTCCCCGTTAAATGTAAGAAAACAGCAGTTTTTATTTCATCACCAAGAACAGCAGCAAAAAATGCTCTGATGTATGGTTTCCAGTTCAGATTCACAATAATTAATTGAGCAATTTCCTCGCATGGTAGATATAATTTCAAACCACTACTGATAAAAAGTGGTATCGGGGTTTTCATTTTCCCAGTCTTATCTTATTTGGAAAAATAAATCAGACTCGTGTATCCAGATTTATAACATACCAGATTAAAACAAAACAAACAAGCAAACAAACATTATTAACCAGAACACATAAAGAGACTCTGGTTCAATTTTTCTTCTTAATTTTATAAATAGCTGAGTTCAGGAGAAATTAGAAGTCACCAAGGCCTTAAAAAAGGAGTGAGGAGGCCAAGTGCGGTGGCTCATGCCTGTAATCCCAGCACTTTGGGAGGCTGACATGGGTGTATCACAAGGTCAAGAGATCGAGACCATCTTGGCCAACGTGGTGAAAACTCGTCTCTACTAAAAATATAAAAATTAGCTGTGTGTGGTGGCACGCCCCTATAGTCCCAGCTACTCGGGAGGCTGATGCAGGAGAATCGTTTAAACCCAGGAGATGGAGATTGCAGTGAGCAGGGTTCACACCACTGCACTCCAGCCTGGTGACAGAGCGAGACTTCGTCCCAAAAAAAGAAAAAAAAAAAAAAAAAAGGAGTGAGGAATGAGGGAAAGAGGGAACAGACACCTAGAGTGGTAAACAGTCATGGGGGTGTTTGTTCACCTTAGCAATTTAAGGCTTTGCTTTCATCACAGCGCAGGGAATACACAAAGCTTTAATCAACTAACAGAATAGGTTGAAAATACTGAGATTCACCCTCCACCCCAACAATGCAAGGAGACTCAAAGAAATTAATGATCACAGGCTGGGTTTGCCATGAAAGGAAAACAAATATCTGGAAAAGTTTCATTTACAAGCTTGCCTTCACGTAAAATTTCTATTCCCTGCCTGGTTTCTGAAAAGCTAAACCAAAATTTCAGTCATTCTGTATTTATGTCAAAGTATGAGTATCACACAAATTGTTTTCACTTTGACAAAAATTATTTAGATGTCAAACAGCAAAGATAACTAAAAAAATAGAAAATGGATTTAGGAATTAAATAATATACTAAAAAAAATCACTCTCAGTTTGGAAAGACTAAATTACAATGGAAATTAAAACTTTACTTAGAACTGAAAAGTAAATTATGGTACACATACCACAATTTATCACATGCCATTAAATTTAGTATTAAATATTTACAATATAGAATAAAAATCACAAACTAAGTAACAATTTAATAAATAGGAAATTAAAAACAATAAGTAAAAAAAGAAATTAGAGAAAATAAACGAAAAGGCTACAAAATAATGCGATAGAAAACAAACGAAAAATTCAGTCTCCAAAAACCTAACAGTTTTCTTGAAAAAATAATAAAGCAGAAAAATTCCTACCATGATTGAGCAAGATTTATGCAGGATACAAGGATAAATATAATTACTCAGTAAAAATAAAGATACATTCAAAATTTTAAAGTGGGACAACTGTAAACACATTTTTGAACAATTTTCTTGAAAAATATAAATTCCCAAAAGTGATACAGAAATACTGCAGGCAATAGACTCTGAAACATAAAAACAGTGATTAAAACTCAACAGACACAGGCACACACAACAAAATCATCAAATAATTTTATATATGGATTATGGAAACAACCGATCATAATTTAATATTTAAACCAATTCTGGTCATAGCAAATAACATCGCTCCTGAACTCATTATATGGAACTACTATATCTTTACCAAGCAAGAAGAGCCTACGAAAAGCAAATCAAAACCAAAAGCTGTTTATTTTGCCATAAGATAGTAATATTTTGTAAATGTTGTATTTTCTAGGCATTTACAGACATTCTATTTTGTTTGTGTTAGCTGGGTTCAGTATTTATTAATTTTAATTCAAGAATAAAATATTTTTATTATAAAAAATCTTCTATATACGTTGTGGGGGGTGTGAGGGAAAGTGCGAGCAGACAGCTAGAGTGGTAAACAGTCATGGGATGTTTGTGCATCTTAGCAATTTAAAGCTTTAGCTTTCACCATAGCACAGGGAATAGACAAAGCTTTAAACCACTAACTTAGGGTGAGTTGAACCTACTGAGACACCCTCATACAAAATTTGTGTATCTTTCACAAATCTTGATCAATCATGGTAGGAATTTTCATGGTTTTTTGTTTTTGTTTTCACAAGCTGTCTGTGTTTTGCACATTGAATTTTTCATTTGTTATATATACAGTGTTCCCTCAGTATCCATGGGGTATTAGTTCCAGGACCCCCTGCAGATACCAAAATCCGTGGATGCTCAAGTCCCATTTATAAAATAATGTAGTATTTGCATATAACCTATGCACATCCTCAGGTATACTTATGTATTACTTAAATAAGCTTAAATATACTTTAAATGATGTCTAGATTACTTGTAATACTTAATGAAATGCTTATATATCACTTAATTCACATGAATTCAGTACAATTTATAAAGCCTGGTAACTTCAAGTTTTACTTTGTGGAACTTGTAGAATATTTTTCTTTCTGAATAATTTTGATTCAGGGTTTACTGACTCCATCACTGTGGAACTCACTAATACAGAGAGCTCACTGTGTATGTATAGATAGATAGGTAGGTAGATAGATAGATAGATAGATAGATAGATAGATAGATAGATAGATAGAAAGATAGACAGATAGATATAGTTTTTCTAAGAGAAAATATATAGTTAAGAATATATGTTTTTTATCTCTTGCTATAAGATCTCCCAATATAAAATAGTGTTCAAATCAGAAATAATTACATTCAAAAAATTGGCTTTAGTTTGTTTAATTTTCTTACTACTCCTATCTATGTACCTTATTATCATAACAATTTTCTGCTTTGTTCTGTTAGGCATTGTTTTTAGACTTTCTAAGTAGGTCTTAGTTTTAATAATCATCCCCCCTACACATTCTTTCAATAGACGTTTCATGGGGTCTTTTTAGATATTTAGAGAGGAGTAAATAGGAAAGAAAAACAGTTTAACCCTCAAATTTTTTTTAAGAAAGAAAGGACGACTACTACCATAAAAATTTTGGTAATGATTCTCCTATATACTCTTATTATTGTTTCGATATAATTTACCCTCAAAAAGTCTCTCATTACACCTTCCTATTTTCCTTGATCTCCTTGATTTAAATATGTGTAAAAATCTCTAGTCCCCAAGATGTATTGTTCTCAGGTCTCTTCCTTGGAGATAACATTCAGGAAACTGATAGTGTGGAACACAAATATTCCGTTTGTGTTTATAACGTGCTTCCCTTCTGTGAGTATGAATGTACCGACCAAACTCCTAGCTAAGTCCCTCCATCTGCTGGTACACTGGATTCCATCCTCTCTTGTCTAAAGAAGACCATTATCCTACTGTTTTCTTATCTTCTTCCAGCACATTTTTTTCCCCTCCTACTTGGTTTTAATTATTAGCACACTAACATAACATATGACATTACTTCTCTTAACATAAAATACTTGACTGTTTTTTCGTCCAACTAGTGTCCTTTTTTTCTTCATCTGTTTATAGAAAAAATCTTTGAAATAGTTTGTCTCTACATACTATCATCTATTTTACAAATCGTATTCTCTCTTATACCCATTCCAATCACATGTTCACTTATCTGACTCTGCCTTGTCAATGTCATTATGATTACCACACTGCTAAATCCCATGAGCATTCACTTGATCTAGGAACCTCATTACAAACAGTTGTCCAATCTCTTTCAAAAGGCTATATTCATTGGACTTCCAGGGCATACCACTTTTGTTTCAGTTTTCTTTCTATCTCTCTGGGAGTTATTAATATTTCTTAATCTCTTTTTCTGATTCTTTCTTATGTCCTTCATTTTTTAATGTTGCCATCATTAGATTCAGAATGTCTCTTTTTTTCTATTTACTTTCACTCTCTAACTGATCTCATCTAGTTTCATAATTTTATGTGCCAAAAATTTCTGAATTATAATATCCAGCTTGGGTTGCTATGCAGATGACATATTTTCTTATATATTTTGAGCACCTCAGCAAGTTCTTCCCTGCAATTTAAAAATATATTTTTTATATTTAAAACATATCTTTATGTTAATGCCATCTTTCTTAATGCTATGATCATCAAACTTTTCTTGTTTGTTTGTTGGTGTGTTGGTGGGGAGGGGAAGTGTGGTTGCATATGTGTTTGCTCATCTTTCATAAGAATCTATGCTCAAAGTTGAGCAACATAAAATTCTGTGCATTTGATTTGATCCCTATTATTGTCTTCATGGGTACTACCCCATTTCAAATCTGAAAGAACTCACCTTTCACATCTGAAAACAATAGACTATTTTATATATTGCACCTCTAGCCAAATTTTTTATGTCAATCAGATGCATATCTAGTATAATTTTGCCGGATTAAAGAAAAATATATTCCTGATTCATTGAGGCAGGAGCTTTATTTCAAGATTGTGGGTTAGAATCTTTAATTCTTCTTCCTAAATATGTGATGAAAATTTTTTATTTTTCAAGATATACTGCTATGTGTCCTCTTGCTTTGAGATAACATTCAGAAAACACAATACAGGACACAATTTTCCCCTTTTGTCTTTATTCTTCCTAAGTAAGCCTATAAGTAGATGTTAAAATGGAAGTATGTGTTTCAGGGAGCAGCAGGAATATCTCTGATGAGTCAGAAAGCAATTCTCTTCAGTACATATGATGTAGATTGCACAATCAAGAGCACAGATTCTGGGGCTAAAAGAGGGAGGTATAGTGCAAGAGCAGGTTTATAAGCTTGCTTCCTTGCTGTCTCCCTTCAATGATCAAATGTGTATCAACCACTTCAGTCTGTCAGGTTGATTGACCCTAAGGGGAAATAGCTTATATTGTACCAAATCATCAGTTAGCATGCTTACTTCCTTTTTTTTCATGAATATTCATGACAATTTGAAACACAAGCAATGTCACTAAACTACATAGATAGTAGTACTGTAAAAGAGTATTAAACATTTTACAGCATACGTTAATGATACAAAATATGTGGAAGACCAGATTAATTTGCTCCTGCTATTGAAAATAGGAGAAAAATATCAGAATCAATATTGCTAATGTGATTTTGTTTCAGTATGTTTCACACTGTTATTTATACTGCTGAAAAAAGATTTACACTGTTTCAATGATCACTATTTTTTCAAATTTCCTCCAAGATGTTTATATTCAGTAAATCCACAAGTGTGTTGAAACTTTAGTAAAATGTATGGATAAAATATGCAATTTCTGTTTGTTTCTTTGAAGACTTTCAAAGTCAAAACAAATGGAGTCTGAACTATGCACTGTGATAGATTTACTAAAATATTGTATCCCAATGCAGATAAAGGGCAAACTATCAGTTTACCACAGTTGTGTCTTAAGAGATAGCCAGAATTTGCTCTCACAACTTCTAAATATCTTTATAGACGTCTTCTTAATCATAAAACTTATGGTAATTTTTATTTTATTTATCATAAATCTATACTTAATTTTTTTATTAAATTACTATTATAAGGTACTGATATTTACTGTGTTCTCAGTCATATATCCCATCTGTCTCAACACTTAGCAAATCGTTTGATCGCTAACTTGTTAAATGTATTATTAGTTACTCTTCAAATATATAAAAGCAACCCAGCTGCATTGTATGCTAATGATAGCATTTCCTTTCAAAACTTCTTGCATGTTAATAATGAAACATAAACTAAAATAACCTCTAAAACCCAAAAAGATACTGTCCAGTATTGTGTCCTACAAAGGAATTTCTGTAATAAACCTAAGCAGTGTAATGCTAATAAATATGAAAATGGATGCTAGAGCTAGGTTATATGTGTTTATACTTCATGCCTGTATAATACTGAAGACATAAAACTCCCTGAGCAGCAGTTTTCTCATCTATGAATACAGTCTTTATTTTCTTTCACAGTAATTGTCTAAATTAAATGAGTTAATATACGTAAAGATCTTAGAAAAGTGTTTTGCAACTTGTAGTTCAAATATATATTATCATCATCATCATCATTATGGAAATAAACTTTTCAACACATTGTTTATGTAACATGGAAAAGCTGTCATGTTGTGCTTATTAAATATGCCAAAAATTAAATTGATGCCATGTGATGCTAAATAGAAAGGAAGCACATTCAAAAGTAATCAAATGATCAAAAAAGATTAAGAAAAGTGTAGTTTTCAAAATACACTTTTTTAACAAAGAGGAATTTGAGTCTTTAATATTCTACAATTGAAATGAATTTCAAGATATTGAATCAAAAATCTAACCTACTTTGACCAAAGAACTCTCTTGCAAGACCAGTGTTTTGAAGCTAATTCATTTCAGAAAGAATGTCACAGAATATGCCCAGAATTTAAATAGCACTAGTGTTTGGTTTTTAGTATTAATCTTTATTAATTTCATCTTAAATGACCACAAGAGATGTCTGAGTCAGAGACAGATATCTTATTAAATTCCCCATAGTAAATAATAATTTGTCAGCCCTTCATTGTTTTAGACATTTTCCTCTAGGCAATATAATGAGAAATGATGAAAATGTTTCCCTACAGAAGTAGCTGGACACTTCACAGATTAAGGATGAGAAAAAAATAATTTTCCCTGCTTTATAGAGGAATAAGGCTGTTGCTGCTCCCCTCCCTTCCTGAAAAGGTCTCCATGGGATTGTAATGGCTCTGAGTCATAATTCCAAACCCTTGATAGCGAAATAAAATCTTTCCAGACGGTCCCCTGCCTCTTAGCCTTTAAAAACATAAGTTGTTTCCAAGTTCTGATGCTTCACTGATTTTGACAGGATAACTCTTCATTCTTCTTGATACCCTGAGGTTGAATTTAGGGATCTATTCTGGACACTAACAGTTGACTCATTCCTTGACATAAAAGAAAATGTATTATCTATTTGGATCAGAGCAATTAACTAGACAAAAGCGTAGAGATCTGATCCTTAGGACAGGAAGCTTGGGGTTTTTACGGAATAGTAGGGAATCCAAACAGTCATTTTTCTTTCATAAATGTATTAAGTCGATTCTGAAAATTAAATAAAGTGGCAATATTAAGAGCATACCCTATAGACAGAGAAACAAGAAAATGTTTTTGCTTGAGTAGTTCTAATAGGAAATATCCTACTCTTCAAACAAAAATTTGTAATTTGAGGGTTATTGTAATTTACCTCTAGCAAACAGGGAGTTTGTGGATTGTGATGAATAAAAATGTATCACAAATGTTTCTGTCACCCATTTTTCTCTTTACAGAACTATGTGATGCCCATAACAATTAAAATTTTTCCTAAATTTAGGACTTTAAAACAAGACATTTGTTTCACAATTATCTGATCAGGAATTCAAGAGTAAATTTGCTGGATGATTCTGGCTCCAATTTTTTCGTGATGTTGTACTCACGCTGCCTCATGAAGCCTCCAATGGGGCAAACAGTGGGGAGAAGCTTCTACATTTACTCATAGTCCGTCATCAGGTAGGTTTTCCAGAGGGAGAGAGAGAGAGGATATCACAACATGAAAGCCACTGTCAATAAATCCAGCCTACACTGAAAGAAAGAGGATTACGCAAGAGCAGGAATGCCAATGTGGCAAGTAGAGATCCTAGATCCTGCTACATTTCATATTTGGACTTGGCTAAATGTGGCTGTCATAGGCTGTATGGACACTAACCCAGAAAGTATTTGGTAATAGCTGAAGCACCTAAGCGAAAATGGGTTGCAATTTTGAAATTATTGTTATATTAGTTTATAAATCTTAAAATATCCCCAAATTACATAGTACATATAAAAGCTTTGAAATCGAGTCCTATGTTTTTTTACAGATAATATTTTCCAACATCTGTGGAATCTAAAATAGTAACTCTATCTCCTAATTTTAACAAATGATCTTTTATAATTTTGTTTTAAAATTTGTGTAACAGTACACCAGAGGATATGACAGCCTAATATTTTCAGTTAATATATCTTTCCAACACAGTAGTCCCACCTAATCCGAGTTGGCTTTTGCAGTTTGTTATCCAAGGCCAATGTCTGTCTGAAAATATTAAATGAAAAATTCCACAGATAATCAATTTATACGTTTTAAATTGCATGCTTTTCTGAGTAGTGTGATAAATTCTTTTGTCATCTTGTTCTGCTCCATCCCACCCAGGATGTAAATCATTCGTTTGTCTGTCATATTCATGCTGTCTACTGCCTGTCAGTCAATTAGTAGCCGTCTGTGTTATCAAAGCAACCATTGTGATACCACAGTTGTTACATTCAAGGAACTCTTGTTTTATTTAATAATGGGCCCAAAGTGCAACAGTAGCGATACTGGCAATTAACATATGCTAGAGAGAAGTTGTAAACTACTCATTTTAAGTGAAAAGGTGAAAATTTGTCACAAGCAGGCCGTGTATAGAAAAAAAGTATTGAATATTGAGTTTGATATTATCCGGAGTTTCCAGCGTCCATTGGTGGTTTCTTGGAACATATCCCTCATAGATAAGGAAGGACTACTGTATTCTGAATAGATTTTATGAGAAGTAAATTCACGATTGACATATAAAATAATTTAGCCTTAGAATTTAAATAGACATATATCCTCTACAAATTAAACACAAATGTGATAATCTATGGTCACTTTTCCTTATACTTATGCCAGCTCAGTAATGACTGGTATTGATTTGCTGAAGTTCAAATTTTGAATTACAGTTTTCTTTAAATAGGGCTCATATTAATAAGAATATGCTCAACTTTGGTGTGCTGTATCAGTAAATATTCAAATTAATTGCACAGAGAGTAGTAATAATTTTATAAAGATTAATGCCATTTTTTTTCCAGAAATGCTATAATCTTTCTATTTTCTATTGATGAAGGGACTGATAAAAAGGATAGAAACCAAGAAATGAAGAAAGCTTTGGAAAGTTTTCCTATTAAATTCAATGTAAAACTTAATAAAAATAAATAAATATAAACATTGATCAAGGGCTATGATGAGCCCAGGACTCTGTTTTAAGACAATATCACAGCAAATTTTGCAATAATGACAATACACAGAAAGTCTACTTATGGGCTAAAAAAATAAAATTTGAAGTTCTTCGTACTGTATTCAAGGATCTCCACAATTAAAACACACTTTCCAGGCTCCTCAGCCTCATTTTTTATGTCTCTGCTACAACCAATCTACTTTAAAACAAACAAATAAACCACTGTCGATTTCTTACAACCTTCCCAGATTTCTAATAGTATTGTCTTTATAGTGTTAGGCTTACCAGGAATTCAATTTTTCTCTTTTCTCCACATTTCCAAATCTGATCTTTATTTTAAGAAACACATTTTTATCTGCAGGTGCACTTAGGAATGAACTCTTCTTTAAGTGGAATTTCGTGACATTTTATTTGGATTTCTATTAAGATACCAATTATTTTCTAATTTGTGTTTTAGTTAATTTGTCATGTTTCCTGTTTCTGATTGAAAGCTATGTGAAGTTGAAATTCACATCTGGGCTCTCTCTGTGTCTTCATAATGACGAGAATTGCTTTGTAAACCCTGGGTGATTCATACATTTGTATTGCATACCTGAGCATAGGAGCCATCATACTGCTTGCCAACTTGATCATTTTATAAATTGAACAATATTGATTGGACCAATATAGAGTCAGAATTTTTACTACTCAAATACAGCACGAAACATGTTTTAAGGTTCTCCAGTGTTGGCATAAAGCTGGAAGATATATAATTAATTGGTTCCATAAAGTAGAATATATAAAGCAAGTGATAACTTAAGAAGTATATCTTTACAAATTCATGAGAACAAGTGAAAAAAAAACATAGTTTATAAATTTAGGCACCAAAGGAATACCTACAAAAGAATAGATTTGGCCCTTTTGTGTGTTTGTTAGTAATAAATGTCCTGATCCCAAACAAATTACATCAGTAAGATTTACATCAAATGATTTAAATAATTAATTTATATTCCAACATAGGACTCGTGTGTAAAATAAATGCATGATCATATAAGGTCTATTCTCTAGAGTGGCTCAAATAAAGGACATTATATGGGACTGAATAATTGAAATGGCAAATAATTCATTTAATATAGACCCATTAGATTTATAAAATGCTAACTTTATAGAAATTGTCACCTAATACCATAGAATGATCATTGCAAAAGCAGAGAAATGTGAAGATACAGAGAGAAGATTATTGAGAGTCACTTGTAAACAACTTACATTTACATGCTGTCACTTGAGCATATTTTTAGTCTGAAAATAATTACAGTATTTCCAAATGCTTACAACCTAGTATGTGTGTGTTCTGTAGCAGATTAGTCACTGAGTTATATTTTCCTATTTTTCTATGGGTATAATCTAAAGTTAATGCAACATATATTTTTTCTCAATGATAATTGTAATTTTTGATTATTTAAAAATATTATATGTAGGCAGCAGACATCTTGAGCTACTGAAATTTTTAGCACTTGGAGGTATATGTAACGATTGTTCATCATAATGTTGTTGGTCTCTACTGGCAGATACTCTAGGAGTAAAATGCGAAGTGGAATTATATCCTGTATTCAATTTTACTTTTAAATGTCACTTCACTTACAACAAGTATAAGACTTTAGTTGTTAAACCATCAATAAGAGGTTGAATCAAATGACTGTAGAAGCCTGTGGGAATAGAAATAGACACTGCTAAATAATCAGAGACGATGTGGATGAAATGAGTAATAACAAATATAGAAATGGTGATATAAACCTATTAACAAGCTCAAGTGGTCATTTCAGACTAGCTAACAATTAAGGTTACAGAGTTATAGAGATAAGAAATAATGTTCATGCACTAACTGACACATTTTAGTGCTTAATAGACATAGCCATTATATTTGCATGCCAGCCAACAAACAAACACAAATAATAGTTATCATTATCATTATCTCTTTGCTTATTATTACTGTGAGAGCTTGGAATGTAAAATAGCTTATGTCTCTTACAGTTTTGAATTTTTATGTTTGTGTTAACACATTAGCTTTCCTAAACAGCTTTTTAAAGTATTAATAAAATACATGTTAATAAATGTTCAAGTGAAAATCTATAAATTATATATTTTATATTCAACTTTAAGAGTGAAATAATTATAGTGTTTAAGTTTTATTTTATTAACACTAAAATTTTGATTATGCAGTCTGATATCCATCTAGTAAGATTTGAACAATTGTTCAGCAATGTTAAGTAAAGGGTACAGGATTATGAGAATTTCAATTTAAAAAAACAATATGGCATTTAGACTAGTAAAAAAGTATACTTAGTTTGAAGTAAATTATTTAATAAAATTTTAATAATTAAAAGGAATTTATTAACATGTAATAAAATTTCCCTGGATAAGTTTAATATATTACACAAAAATTATTGTCTTCCACAAACATTTAATATGTATCTTCTTTGGACAGTCATATAATTAAAGCAGATGTTTGATTTATTGATAGAGTGAATAACAGGTATATGAAAATAAAAGAAGTTCCTTGCTATTTGCAAGCGACAACAGATCACTTAAGTCTATGCTCCAAATTTCAAGATGTTGTCTGTGAAATCATAGAAAAAATGTAGACAAAAAACATGCTTGTATATGTGACCAATTTCAACATTTTATAGCTGTGGAAATCCAAGTAGAAATTGAGTGTATTCTCCAACATCCAACAGATGATTGAAAGCTGAACTTTCTCATTCTCAGTTTAGTATTAGATCATCTTTAATTGAAGAACTACTCTGATTTTTATTTTCTGAAAAATAAAATATGTATAGAAACAAAATGATAAACTTCTTACTAATGTTAGATATGAGTTCTAAATTTCTTTCCAAAGAATCAATATGTAAGTATGTTCAATTCTTTGCCTTCTACTTTTAAACTTAACTTCCACTTAAAGCAAACTTTTTCGATTGCCTGCTCCACCCTGATTCATTTCAATCACCTGCTCCACCCTGACTCATTCAGATTACATACTCCACACTGACTCATTCCGATTACCTGCTCTGTCATAACCATTTTTCCCGCCAAACCACTCATCCTGTCACTCTCTTTAAAGTAGCCAATCGGAATTAGTTTAGCCTGTGTATCTAACACTATCCAGTAGGGGAACGACACAGCAGCAGGGACCATGTGCGTCAGGGATAAGAACCCCTTCTCCCTTGTCCAAGTGTGTGCTCACAGTTGCTCCATCTGTAAGGGCACACCCTTCTACAGAAGTACCTTGCCTTGCTGAGAATTAAAACGAAAATTTTATATTCGAGTGCTATTTCTTTTGCGGCACCGAAACTTTATATATAACACTAATTTCATAAAGTAAATATAATTAATTAATCACTTTACTATCTATGTATTCAGATTCTCTTCTGATACTGTTTTAGTCAGACTTTATAAGGAATACATATTATTTAGTTGATAATTTTTCCTACAGAAAAAATATCTTACATAAGAAGTAGATATGGGTGTTCAGATCTAATAGTCAACATAGTTGATATTTTCTAAACATGTATGCATTTTGTAAAATGCAATCAGAACTTTTTTCTACAATTTTTTACATAAATATTTTAAGTCTATATGATTTTATAAAATAGATAATTTTTAGCATCAATTAATGTTATAATTAAAGTCATTAATTTATAGAAGAGTTTTAAAATATTGAGAAGTTATTAGGATATATACATTTGACTGTTGGTGCTGTTTTCATTAAGAGGTGGAATATAGTCAGTTTATTTTCTCTATAGGTATTTATTATGTTAACTGAAATAAGCCAGTCACAGAAAGACAAGCTTCACATATTCTCACACATTTATGGGATCTAAAATTGATCTAGAATTTTTAAGAATATTAAGATACCCATTTTATTTTTATTTTAAGTTCTGGGGTACATGTGCAGGATATTCAGGTTTATTACATAAGTACATGTGTGCCTTGGTATTTTGCTGCACCTATCAACCCATCACCTAGGTATTAAGCCCAGCATGCATTAGCTATGCATCCTGATGCTCTCCCTCCCCCAACCCCTTTCCCCAAAAGGCCCTGGTGTGTGTTGTTCTCCTCCCTGTTTCTATGTGTTCTCATTGTTCGGTTCCCACTTATAAGTGAGAAGATGAGGTGTTTGGTTTTCCTGCATTAGTTTGCTCAGGATAATGGCTTCCAGCTCTATTCATGTCCTTGCAAAGGTACTCAGTTTTGTAAGGCATCATGCAAAATAATTAATAAACTCAAACCAGAAAAAAAGTATTATTGAATATTATCCTGAAGATAAAATATGAATGTTTTTGTTTGGATTTATTTCCTAAAAGATTCTTTTGTAATCTCTAATATAATTTTACATTTTTTGGAGCATGTAGGATATTTATATTTTATTACTAGGTGCTTACTTGAACTTTTAAAATGATATATTGAAGGGAATAACTCATATTCTTGCTAATTTGACTTTCTGAAATGTACTTTTGCATTATTCTGAAAAAATTAAAATTATTTGTGAAAATCATCAGATATTGACCAAATACTGTTAACTTTTTTTCTGCTCTACTTTCTCCTGTGTTATAATTAAAGATTTGGATTTTTCTGGTTGTTTAAGAAAAACTATGTTGTCGTTTTTAACGAGGTGACCATAGACGAAAACTGACTTTCAACAATGTTTTAAGTAAGTGTGCTTACATCAGGGCTTTAAGTAAGTGGAAGTAAGTAAGTTTACTGACTACTGATGTTCAACTACCATAGAATTTATTATATTGTTATAATGCTTAAAGTTATTTTTAATTTAAAATACAAAGAAATTATGATGCTAAATCTTCTATCCAAAATGAGAAACTTACCTCTATATTTATAATGAAAAATCTGTAGCCAACATGCAGAAAATAGAAATAAGTTATATATTTGATTGTTTTACTTCTGTTTGTTTTGAGACTATACCCTCCAATTTTTTTAAAATTTTTCTACAAATACTTTACTTTTTAGTTATGAAAAACCTACACATAATCTTTTGAAAAATATATACAAGACATCAAATCTAATGTACAAATATATTAATTAAAAGATTAGTATATTTGTTAATAATACTGTAAATTTTAATAAACTAGAAGATATATATTCTATGTACTTTGCTCACAAGAAAGTTGGAACTATCGTTCAAAAAGTATTATTTTCTATTTACTAAGAAAATCGTTGCCTTGGGGGAAAATATTATTGAGCAGTTTTATGTGTGAGTCTTTTCAACTGTAATCATTCAAATGCATAACTAAATGTGAATTCTGCCTTAGGGTTAGCACATAACCAATTTGTTTCACAGGTTATCTGATTATGAGCAGATTGTCCACCCACCTCAGCTCTAATCGCTGTACATTTAAAAATAATGTCAGATACTAGAAAAATGTGTGGATCTTTTTGTGGTGTCATTATGAGAGTACATGTGTTATAATTTTCTCAACTATACTTCTCTGTTTCTTAATTTCTCTCTTAGAACATCAACAGCAACTGGGTTATTAGCACATTTCAGGCATATCAGGAAAAATAAGGATAACATTTTTAACAAAACGAAAAAGCAAGCAAACTCAGCTGTCAATTTTGATTTATATTTATAAAAGAACCTATGTAATATAAGCACATTTCAAGATACCATTTTGTCATTTTACGATATTGTCTTCATATTTCACAACATCTAAGATAAAATCAGAGTTTAATATTCATTTCCAAAATACATAGACCTGCTGTCAAAAAATGAACCTTGAAAAACTCACAGCTCTTTTCTTTTTTTTTTTTTTCCGAAAGGAGTCTCACTCTTTCGCCCAGGCTGGAGTGCAGTGGCGCTATCTCGGCTCACTGCAAGCTCTGCCTCCTGGGTTCACACCATTCTCCTGCCGCAGCCTCCCGAGTAGCTGGGGACTACAGGCTCCTGCCACCGCGCCCGGCTAATTTTTTTTTTTTTTTTTTTTTTTTTTTTTTTTTGTATTTTTAGTAGAGACGGGGTTTCACCATGTTAGCCAGGATGGTCTCGATCTCCTGACCTCGTGATCCACCCGCCTTGGCCTCCCAAAGTGCTGGGATTACAGGCGTGAGCCACCATGCCCAGCCAGCTCTTTTCAAATGTACAAAAGAAGACAACATCACAGAAGAGTAAGCAAAGAAAAATGAAACAGTCATCAAGAGTATTCTATAGAATATTTTTCTATTTTATGTTCAGGTCACGATATATAAATTTAGTGATTTTTGGGAAGATTGATATTAATAGTAGTATAGTATTTCAGACTCTCTTAGATGCAAATTTAATTAAAACTTCAGTTCATTATAAGGTTATTACTATATGAAGTCCAAGAATAGACATTCACTGAAACAGGATTCTTTGTCGCTCATTTTCTTCTCTCTGTGGGTATGCTTTATTCTTTGTATCTTGCTTAATAAAATTAGTCTTTGATTATCTTATCTGCACCACATGGGAAGAAAATGCCCATTGGCAACTTAAAAGTTCTTATCTTATGTTTCAAGTCATTAGAAAGACTTTGACTGAGCTCAGGCTCAAAATCTTGGGAAATGAACTAATTAACCTAAATTTAGATCAGGTGCTATCCCTGTATCTTTCAACTAAGACCAAG
This sequence comes from Gorilla gorilla gorilla, assembly GCF_029281585.2. NCBI lineage: Eukaryota > Metazoa > Chordata > Mammalia > Primates > Hominidae > Gorilla > Gorilla gorilla. The sequence goes on along the minus strand of NC_073224.2, from coordinate 67,099,193 downwards.
AGATGAAGTCACGTTGTGTAAACATGATAGCTTCAGCTTGAGCCACGGGTATGGGAAGTAATCACCAGAAAAAAAAGAGGATGCTGGTATATCTTCTTGCATTTTTAGTTCCTTGACTTCATTTCAAATGACGTCTCCAATCTAACATTACCACTCACTTTCTTGTTTAGACTTCGAGACCTTGAAAACTCATTGCTTCAGCAATTGCCAGATCAAACATCCCTCTCCCTTCCAATTACTAATCAGGCCCGACACTGCTTAGCATCCAAGATCAGACACGTTCAGAGTGGTATGCCAGTAGAACAAACATCCTTCTCTATGTTTGCCTTTAGACTTCTCAGGTTTTACTTCCCACCACACACAACTTGGTTTCCATGAGCTAATACTATAAATATCCTAAATAATTTTAACATATTGTGGATGTCTCATGACACCCACCTGGCAAAACCTAACTATTGCTGAATGCAACCAATGATTTTCTTCATCCAGTACCCTACCCACTAAATACTGCACTATGCAAATTACATAGTTTGATTGATTGGCATCCCTACACATTGTAGTAACTCTTTGTAGTGGGCGATCAACATGACCTACTTTATCTTACTAAATTTCTCTCCTAAATTTTTTTTCCAATTCTCATCAACTACCACTTTCTGCCTGTTTTACTCTTTGTATTCCCCCAAACCCCACTCTGTATGAATTGTGGGTATAATTCATATAGAATACTATAGGCAGCAAATAAAACCACTTTTACTTTCTCATGACCAAAACTGAAAATTTCCTTACATCTTCATTCATCTTCTTCTGTTCTTCTATAATGGAGACACTATCCATTCTTCTATAAAAAGCCGTACCTTCCCATATACACAGTATCCTAACCACATTTGTGTTCTCAGAAAACTTGATGTGTTTATTGTCCTATATGTCTTACAAAGTAGAATTTTCCCCCACCTTGTATAATCTTTATCTGCCATCATAAACTCTCTTTGAAATTGTAGCTCCTTCCATTTAATATCCTGTTTCTTTTTTACCCTTCAGAATCAAGCTTTATGAAAAAGTAATTCTATATTCTGTTTCTATCTGTTCGTGTTCTATTTATTCCTCAAACTTGGATCTGGATGGGGCTTCTTTCCTCACCACTCGACTTGAATTTCTGCTAGATAATTTTATGAATAAGCTTCTTTTTGTCAAATCAAATCAATACTTTCTGATCTCCCTCTTACTTACCCTTTCCTAGTTTCCATTACATCACATTCTCTTGTTTTTTTTATATACATCTCTGTTTTCTTCAACATTTCTTTTATTTGCTATTTGTCCATATTCTGATTTAAACATTGAAGTTATTCAAGGCTTTTATCTAGGTCTCCTTTTCCTCTCAACGTGGAATCTCAGCCAGAGATTTAAATATTCTCTACATAACAAGGCAAACATCTCATGCCATAAATATTTTTATCAGCTTCAGACATATATATTTAAGTGACTCAAAAATCTCTAGTTGAATGCTATACAGATATTTCAAATATATCATTATCAAAACTGAATTACTGATACATCTTATAAATAAGCACTTTCTCCAATTTTTCCCAGGTTTTAAAATGACTCCTCTCTCCACTTATTAAGTCAGAAAACTAAGAATAATTTTAACAATTCACTCTGCCTCATATTGCAGCATCTAATATTCTACTAGACCAAAAAAAGTGTATTACGTTTATTCCGTTTATTCACTTTTTAGAAATCTAAGTATTTATTTTCTCTCTTATCTTTCATATCAAATTCATCTCACCAAATCCTGTTGATTTTACCTCATATGCTTATCTGAGCCCACTTTCTTTCACTCTTTTTCACCCCATTACCAATGTAGGTCAAGCCACTATTACCACTGCCCTACACTGGTTAATTATCTTCTTATTAGTCTCTCCACTACTATACCTACCTAGCTACAATCCATTCTCTACAGAGTATACAGAATAATAATTTTAAACATAAATTGGCTCAATCATAGTCTGTAAACCTATTAAATACATTTTAGTTATACATGATATGGAACCTACTTTCCTCCTGACCACTTTCTCACCTTACTTTCAATGTCTAGCCACAGTGGACTTTTTCTCAGAACATCTGTATAAAAAACCTGCTCGGGGACTTGATACATCTTGCTTCTCCCGAGTAAAAATTATTTCATCTATACTTCAAAATATTAACAACTTTACATTCTAATTTAAATGGAAATATTTTTAAGAGAGAAAGGCTTTAATTAATCACAATCCAAATATGGAAATGAGTTTACGCTGCTTTATTTTCTCATAATCCACTATATTACTACCATAGTACTCATCACAATTTGAGATTGTGTATTTAATGGGTTGCTGGTACTAAAAATAGTGTTACTAAGGTTTGTCAGTGAATAAGAGTTCAATTTCACCAATGTGTTAGAATTTGATTTGATTTTGTGGTTTTAATTTTTTCTGTAGGTGAGATATTCTTAATTTTCAAATTTCTATGAATTACCTGGGCTACTTTTAAACTACAGGAATATCTCATTTTATTTCATTTATCTTCATTATGTTTCTCTGATATTGTGTTTTTTACAAAATGAAGGTTTGTGGCAACCTGTGTCAAACAAGTCTTTCAGTGCTATTTTTCCAACAGCATGTGCTCACTTCATGTCACTGTGTTATATTTTGGTAATTCTTGCAATACTTCAAACTTTTAGTAGTATTATAACTGTTACGGTAATCTGTGATTAGTGATCCTTTATGTTATTAGTGTAAGTGATTTGGGGCCCCATGTAATTTGCCCATATAAGATGGTAAACTCAATTAGTAATGTTTTTGTGTGTTCTGACTGCTTCTCTGACTGGCCATTCCCCCATATGAATGGTTAAACTTAGTGAGGAAGGCATGCTGTAAAGCAAGACATGCCAAAACTAGGCCTCTTGTGCCAAAGAGTTGGCCAAATACTTAATGCACAGGAAAAGTTCATAGAGATTGTGGGGCATCACATGGAGATTATGAAGATTATGGGGATTATAATTCAAGATGAGATTTGGGTGGGGACACAAAGCCTAACCATATCAAGATTATTCTACCAAAATGACATATGTACTTGCATGTTCACTGCAGCACCATTTACAATAGCAAATACATGGAATTAACCTAGGTGCCCAGTGATTGGTGGACGGATAAAGAAAATGTGGTACATATAGACCATGGAATACTATACAGCCATAAAAAACAACAAAATCCTGTCCTTTGCAGTGACATGGATGCATCTGGAGGCCATATTTCTAAGTGAATGAACATAGGAACAGAAAACCAAATGCTGCATGTTCTACCTGCAAATGAGAGCTAAGCATTGAGCATACATGGACATAAACATGGGAACAACAGACACAGCAGACTACAATATCGGGAAAGAATGGAAGGGCTGTGGGTTGGGTTGAAGAACTGCATATCGGTTACTGTGCTCACTAGCTGGGCGATGGGATCCATGCTCCAAACCTCAGCATCATGTAATATTTTCATGTAGCAACTCTGCTCATTACCTCCTATATCTAAAATAAAAGTTGAAATTTAAAAATAAATGAATAAAAATTAGACGACAACAACACAACAAAAAAGTAAGTGTTGTAAAAGTATATGTATGTTAGTGTATTTTAAATCTAAAATAAAAGTACTTTGGTATGTTTTACCCTAAAATATCATTTCAATTCATTATATTTGACATGGAATTGCTGTATTTTATTGAGTAATTTTAAGTTTTTGCCACATGCCAAATGGAAGAGCAGCATGTAATAAATAATTTAAATTAAATATATTATTCACATTTAATTTTAATGAAGATAATGCTTTTAATTTTTTAACTGACACTGCTTCTTGAAGTAATCCAATGTATAAAAGAAAAAATAAATAATTTTATCTAACAAAGTGATTCGTCACCTTGGCATGTTTGCCATTTTTGGCTGAAGTGTCACTGATGTGCGGGACTGTGCTGTGCACTGTAGAATGTTTTGCAGTATATGTGGCCTTTATTCACTAAAACTTATTTGGGATCACTGAAAATGTCTCCAGATATTGCCAATACCCCATAAAAGGCAAAATCACTCCAAATTGAGAACCTCTGCTCTTACCAAAAAAACAAATCTTTAGTAGTACTTGATTTCTGATCCCAGCTATCCTGTCAATTAGCTCTATGACCTTGGGAAATCAAATTTCTGGGCTTCAAAATATGCATAGGTAGTGTGAGAAAGTTGTAATTGATAGATAATTTCAAAATTTATTTTAAGTTTGTATCATTTTTATCATGCAATTAGTCAAGATATAAATAGAAAATAATATATGTTGAATCCTTATATACATATACACACATATGTATATATATTTATATATACTATACATATTGAGTTACATCTTAATAAACCCATGGTATATCGAAACAAACTCATTGTAATTTGAAAATATCGTAAATTTAAAATGTATTTAATGCTCCTAACCTATTAAACCTGAAGGTTAGCTTAAGCTAGTCTACTTTAATTATGCTCAGAATAGTTACATTATCCTGAAGTTGGGCAAAATCATCTTAACAGGAAGCTTATTTTATTATAAAGTGTTTAATATTTTATATAATTTCTTGAGTATTGTACTGAGTGTGAAAAACAGAATGTTTATATGATTACTCAAATTATGGTTTCTACTGTGTTGCTTTCACACTACCATGACATCAAAAAATCGTTAAGTCAAACTATTATAAGTAGGAGACTGTCTATATTTTATTTATACAGGGAAAAAGACTGACTTGAATTAAGTGAAGTGAATCAGAAGAAAATGGTAATTGACATTCTACTTGATGCTTAAGGGGCTCTATTATACATTAATATATGATTTAATGCTAAATGTCCTTGCCTAGAGTATGTGGGAAATGATCTATATTTTTTACATTAAATGTTATATATTTTCCTTAAACCTGAAGTATATTTAATATGTGTTGATGATATTTTCTCAATGTTTTGTTTTATAATTTTTGTTTTTTAAATGACAAAGGATATTGGGCATATAAAGAATCTTAAAGTGAACACTTTTCTAGTGTTGTAGTATTCTCTTAATGTTTTTCTTTTGTAAGTAGTTGTCCTCTCTTTCCATCCTCATGGTTGCATCAGGAAGAAATAATCTTTATAGAACATGACACTGTTGTGCCCTGCATTGTAATACAGAAGTGTTGAGAGAATCCCTGTAGCTAAACATATTTTAGTTTCTGTCTTGCTGTTCTCTTGAAAAACAATTCGGTAATCTGGCAAATGTTAGGAATGAATATGATCTGCCAGTGTATTGGAGGTAAAGAAAAAAACTCTTTAGTAGAGAAATGAGAATAGATAATATTCTGAAAGAAGAAATAGCTGTTGAAAAGGAATTTCTGGACCCCCAGTGTTGTCCCAGACCCTAATTTTAAAAAAGCTAATTAATTTTGTGGGTAAAGAAAAAAAAAATTAGCTGTCCTTCTTGTGCCGGTAGGAGTCCCCAACATTTACCCTTGTTGAAATCCTGTCTTTGCTTCTTGTTATCTGAATAACTTTGAAAAAGATTACTTAGCGTCTCTAGATTGTAGCTCCCTGATCTGCAAAATGGGATTTTAAAATAAAACTGTTTATCTCAGGTGATTGTTCTAAATATTTAAAACTTCCTGTATTTCAAAGGGTTTACCATGGTCCTTGTTGTTAAACTAGTGCCCAGTAAAAGTAAGTTAGGTGGTAATAATATAACTTAGTAAGAACAAGTATATGCTCTAGTCAAGTATGAAGCTGGCTCCGTGTTAACCAATTGGGTGATTTTGAGGCAGTTCCTTATCTCTCTAAGCCTTCAGGTCTCCTTCTATAAAATGAGTTTATTAATAAAACCTGCCCCAAAGGGTTATTATGAGAATTAAGTTACTTTAATTTAAGTTCTGTCACATAACAAAGAGTCGGTAAATGGTAACATTATTGCTATAATCACAACATTTGGCTCTAACTCTACCAAGTCCTTACCCCAGTTTTTGATGAGGCTGTGGTATGGTGTCCTGTGTCTCTTTGATGTGTCAGCCATGCAACTCTGGGATCTCTCTCTCCTTCTAGAACTTTCACACTCTTTATGTCTCAGCAATTCAGCTTGAGAGAGAATCCCTCTCTGACCTTCCTATATAAGTTAGAATCTCTCTCTCCTTCTAGAACTTTCACACTCTTTATGTCTCAGCAATTCAGCTTGAGAGAGAACCCCTCTCTGACCTTCCTATATAAGTTAGAATCTCTGTTATGATCCATTTCTTCCTGTGTTTCCTTCAGAGCAGTCATCACAATACCTGTTTTATTTACTGTCTTCACTGTTTCTTTCTCTTCCACTAAATTGTAAGTTGCATGGCGAGAGAAAGCATGCATGTCTTGTTTATTGAGAAAAATGGTTGACATATATTGACGCTCAAAAGTGTTTATGGAGTGAATAAATATGTATTTTCTAAATCAGTAAAATTTAAGAAAGCTTGCCTGCTCACATGACCCAAATTGTCTTTTTAATGAGCTTGAGGCTTGAGGATTGGCATGTATTGTTTTTAATTGTTATAATTTTTTTTAATAGAGGCAGGATCTCTCTGTCACCCAAGCTGGAGTGCTATGGCGTTATCTTAGCTCACTGCAGCCTCGAATTTTGGGGCTCAAGCAATCCTCTTACCTTAGCCTCTTGAGTATCCATGCCCAGCTTTTTTCTTTTCTTCTTTTTTTTTTTTTTTTTTTTTTTTTTTTTTTGGTACATGCAGAGCCTCAATGTGTTGCCCAGCTGGCCTCGAACTCCTGGCTCAAGTTATCTTCCTGCCTTGGTCTCCCAAGATTCTGGAATTACAGGCATGAGTGTGAACCACCGTGCCTGGAATTGGCACTTTTTTTTTTTTTTAACAAAGTCTTTGCTTATATACAACCAAGTAACTCTGTTATATCATCATATAAAACAATAAAGAAACTCTGTTACAATATCATATAAAACAAGTTTATAGTCTCAGTAAAAAAAGGAAGATAATTTCTGTAATGTATAGTTTTGATTATGTATCTAACTTCACCAAATTATGCAAAGAGACTAATCACATAAAATATCCATACATAAATATTTTTCTTTGATTCCTTTTTCATGTAATAACTGATGTCTTTATTACTCCTTTCTTTAGTTCTTTCTCCTTTCCTTTTTTATTTTTGGTGGTTATAGCATAGCATAAAAATCAAGAGATGAAAGTAAGTAATTGCCACTCTTTTTCTTTTTCCTTTGATGGACAGTCAGAAAAAGAACATTATCACAACCAGTACAAAACTGTGACTTATGGCAGGGCAAAGAATCAAACGTTTAGGAAAAAGAGCTTATGGAAAGCTTCAGGCTCTCAGAATTTGCAGCAGCAGTTCCAACTTGCAGATGGCAATAATTTTAGTAACTGCTGCCACCACTTGGCCCCAGACAATCACAAGAACACAGGAGACAGCCTTGGATAAAATTTATTGAGTTCGGTGAATTTATTCCAGAAACTTCTTATTATCCTTAATGTCTGTTTTGTTTGGCAAATATGACCTATTTAGTAGTCAAATACATTAGCAAAAAGTTCCACACTTTCTCTATTTTATTTTCTTAATGGCTACAAAGCTGTCTCTGTAGTTGAATTCCTGAAAGATGGGTATCGATAAACTCTATATTCTCCCTGTATTGCTATATTTCAAAGAGTTTTAAAAACATATTTCAATCTTATTAAAATTTTAATACTATTTAAATATCGTGTACTTTTTAGAATGCTGAAAGTGTTTAGAACTTTTCCCTCCATGTGTTATAGTACTTGCTAGGTTTGCTGCTTTACTAACATGTGCAAATTCAGATTATAATTTATACCTAATTGTAATATGCCAACTACAAAAAAAAATGTATACTCTTTCATTTCCACATACATTCTATGCTTGAAATATTTTTTCAACCTTTTTTTGATTAAATTTTGCCCTATAAATATTTCATATCATCCAGATGTTATTTCAAATCTCATTATGTTTAGCTCATTCTTGTGTTTAAATTTTACTCTATTAGATCTTCTTTTATAAAACATAAAAAAGTATTATTTGTTTTGGAGGATACAGTTTAAATTGAGTTCTTTCAAGTATACTCACTCAAAAATGTATTACTATTCATACAATATTTAATCTTGCAATTATATTTGAATGTTTTTTCATAGATGCTAGTAGTTTGAACTTTATTATTTTGGACACAGAAAAGGAATTTATTTCTACAGTTTTACTAACACATATAATATATACAACATTTTAAAAGTGATACAGTGATTTAAAAAGCATTTTTAGGAGATGAGTGAATTATATCTATGTTATACCTATACTATAATTATATGTACGCTATAAACACCTTATAGAAAGGAGCTGTTTCAGACACAGCCAATCTTAATATCCAGTATTCTGGGAACATTTCCTTATTCACTTAACCTAAGTTGAGCACCCCTCCATTACTGCAGTTACCAGACTGCATTTCCATTACTTTGTTAATTATTTGTGTCCCCAGTAGGACTTTAACTTTTTGTGTGAAGTTCTTAGGTAATATTCATCATTTGCTTCTGGCTTACAAAATACCTGGGATGTAAGAGATAGTATTTTTTGTTGAACTGAATTGAAATCTCCACCATGTCTGTTACAGTGACTTACATATAGTTTATTTAAAATGTGTCACACTGCCAAGGAAATAAAGCTACATACTTTCATTGTACTTTCTTATCTTGAATACTTGTAGAAAATTACTTTATGTAGTATTAATCTCATAGACACTATAATTTTTTCATAAATTTTATTTTTAAGTTTAAAGAAAAACATTTACTAAAAGATTAAATTGACTTTCGGAGGCTGAGGCGGGAGGATTGGTTCAGCCCAGGAGTTCGAGACTAGCCTGGGCAATATAGGGAGATCCTGTCTCTATGAAAAAAATTAATAATAATAATGATAATAAAATTGAAAAACCATATATAAAAATATTTTAACATATTTAAATGTGTTTTTTCTAGGCTTAATTTATTTGAAATTTTTCTAAACAATATTTTTCTTCATATACAGACTAATAAACTTCTATTAAAATTATGCCTATGTAAGAGGGGGAAAACTAATTCAATTAATTTTTACTGGAATTTAAAAAATATTTGAAACTAATACTTTGATTTGTTCTATTTTCTGAAATCATGGGATTGAAGGGAAAAGGGATGGGGGGGATGTAAAAAAGAGCCAAAATATAACCAACTCCCTTAATGCCACATATTTACATGATATCTGTGGTACTGCAATAAGAATGTAATGTTAAACGCAAGTACATTATTGTATGTCTGACATCATCTACATATGTTATAATTTTTTTTGTTGTTGGAACAATTGAAAATAGATCATGGAGTAGTTCATTTGCTAGGAAATATTTTGAAATCAAAAGCCAAAAGGAAGTTGGGAGACTCTGAAAATCCTCCTCATATAGATCTTAATAATTCTTGCAATTACGTTTGCTACATTTTGAATAATTCTAAAACTGCCAAGCAGAATCTCAGATGTGATAGATGGTATTTGTGGCTGGGAATATGTTAAAATATGTAGCTGGCATTCATTAAATTGTGATGCTTCTCCTACATAATAAAAATAAGATCATCATGAACCACAAGCTGAGTGAAATGCATTGTGAAGTGGCTCATCTGTCTTCCACATGGTAGCAGTATACATAACTGGTTTCTTAACTACAATTTACCTGCCATGGGTAAATTGAGACTCTCTAAAATGTCCTTGAAACACTCGAACATTTACCTCTATGGGACTCCGAGAGGGGATTATGGTTCAATTCTTAATAATTGCATTGTTGCTACCTATATTTCAGTAATGCTGGCTTCGATAGCTAGGTGAGGAGAGTTATCCCCAGGTGAAATTGTTCTTAGTAAAATCTGTGTCAGCATCAGTGCACTACTGAATATTGCTCTCTCAGTTTAACAGACCGCAGCATTTGTGGGATATAATGCAGTTATCTCAGTCACATATTTCTTAACAATGGGGAGGATATGAAAGGTGATGACAGCAGGAAGAAGGCTTATAAGTGCGAGTAATGGAGGAGATTTAAATGCAAGGAACACTGTCAATGAAATATTAATCACAAGCTGCCAGTGATAAATATTCTTTTTTGGTTATTATCTCCTTTTCTAAATGAAGCTGCTTGTGTTGAGGAGTACTGTTCACATTTTACTTCTTTGATCCCACACTCGTGTCTTAGCAATCAAATTAGTAAGATCCTGATGCTTTGTTTCCAATTAGTTTGAAATTTTGTATATTCCTAGAAATCTTATTCACATCATTCCACAAGGGGCTTGTTTATCTTACCCTAAAATAAGTTGAAACCATCTTACTATTGTTTTAAAAAATTTATTTGTAGAGTTAAATTATTCATATGTCTTCCCATCAGCATATATTTAACCTTTATGTAATGGGAACAAAGAGGATATAATAAACCAATGTATCTAATTTCTATCACATTCATTCCAGATTAACAAAAGTTAAATTTGCTTTTTAACAGTGTGATTTATCTTAATTGTTCTCAAAAATTACGATGTAAGTAATCTCTAGATTCTTCCTTTGCCACTTTTCTTAGATATTATACGACGTGGGAGAATAGTTTATTTTTTCATTTCTTTCTGTAGTTCCATATGGGCAAGAAATTATGACTAGCAAAATTGGCACTATGTATATCACTATTCTTATTTTAGAGCTTAGTGGTAATCACCTGTAGAAGGTATGGCTTCTCAAGTCTGGGAAAAAAAGAAAAAAATAATTAAAGGAAGCAATAATTTCAGAACAGCTAATGTTGGGGCACAGACACTGATACTCAAAATATGGCACTTTGACATGATAACTGAAGACCCTCAAGGTCTGTCGTACTCTCCACCATTCCTGTCTCTCATTCCATTGTCTCCCCCAAAGCACAGGATGAAGTTTTTCCTGGAAGTTTTCTTATCTGCCTAAAGTCAGGAACTACCAAAGAAGAGAACAATTATATCTTGTCTCTTCCTTGAGTTTTCATTAGTTAAACTCATATTATAGATTAGACTGAGGAGTATCAACAAACTTGGACAAATTTTTGTCACTAGTCACTGTCTGCTCTGTGTGCCCCACAAATGTTGTCCTGGTTCATCATATGTTCTTTAACTCCAATGAATTATTTTAATAATCCTTTACTGTACTATTCCCCTAAAATCATCCACACTTCCCTATATTCTTTTCCCCTAAGAGGAAAGGTGTATGAGCATCTGTACAGATACTGAACAATCACCTTGTGATTTCCCATGTGCATGCTAATAAATTTGTATGCCATTTCTTCTATTAATCTGCCATTTGTATGTTTATTTTTCAAGAAAACTTCAGAGGGTAAAAAAGTTTTCCCTTGGCCCCTATACATTATTTGCTTTTGATCTAAGCCTGACCAAGGACAGTCCACAAAACATTGCCCAAGAATCCCCAGAGTGGTCCAGAGTAGGAATAGCACAAGCAATTCAGCTAACTAGCTTCCTGCTTATGGAGAGTTTTATTTTCAAGGCTGAGGGTCAGGTTCTCATTTCCTTTGCTATGTGTTCTTGATAACTTAGCACTTAATACTTCCCCTTGCAGAATTGCCTATGAGTATAGCTTCTTTTAAACTCTTCACGTTATATAAGGCATTTTAGTATTTCTCCATCATGGCTATGAAACTGCTCTTTAGTGGAAATCACTATTGTCCCTCTGCTCAGAATCATTTTGAAAACATTCCTCTAGTTCTTAATAATTGATACCAAGATAGTAGCCAATTAATTAACATGCATTTATCTGATTAAATCTTGGTCATTTATTGGATATTTTCCCGTTGGTTTCCCCCAGCTGCTGTCTTTGCAAGAACCTTAATTTTCATTTACATATTTAAGATTAAAGATACATAAATAGAACTTTACTATTCAAAATGCTCTAGAGAGAGAATTTGGGGAAGGTGGCTAAGTAGGAAGCATTAGGAATCTCTCTTCCCAGCTAGCCCAACTGCATTGGCAGAATCTGTCTGCTGTAACTTTTTAGAATTCTGGAATCTATTGAAGACTTGCAACTTTCAGGGGAGGGCTTGGATTATAAATTGCAGTTAATGTCAGTCCATTTTATCTCCTAGCATAGGAGAAACTACCTATCTCCCTCTCCCAGCCCTGTGAGAGGCAGCGGTGCATGTGTTCCTGGAGCAGCTTACACAGCTGTGGGAGGCAGAGTAGGCAATAAGAACCTTGTCTTCCTAATATCAGGAATTTATGTTCTTTTTTTTTTTTTTTTTTTTTTTTGACGGAGTCTCGCTCTTTCGCCCAGGCTGGAGTGCAGTGGCGCTATCTCGGCTCACTGCAAGCTCCGCCTCCTGGGTTCACGCCATTCTCCTGCCTCAGCCTCCCGAGAAGCTGGGACTACAGGCACCCGCCATCGCGCCCGGCTAATTTTTTGTATTTTTAGTAGAGACGGGGTTTCACTGTGTTAGCCAGGATGGTCTCGATCTCCTGGCCTCGTGATCCACCCGCCTCGGCCTCCCAAAGCGCTGGGATTATAGGCGTGAGCCACCGCGCCAGGCAGGGATTTATGTTCTAATTGCTGCTTCTGACCTCAGAGGTGAGATGAAAAGTCAAGTGGCTATTGTGGTTGCACCTTCCCCATAGTTGCAAGCCCCTTTCCCTCCAGCTGAAGTGACTCCAGTTGATCCTTTGCAACAAGAATTGGAGAGGTAGTGGGCAGGCCATTAATTCCTACGCATGTCAAAGTTTCTTGTAAATAATTATTCCTGAAGCAATATCTTGAGACTTACTGCTGAGTGTGAATTTTAAAAATAATTACAACACATCCATTAGAATAGCTAAAATTGAAAAGACTGACCAATTAAATTTTGGCAAAGATGTGAGTAACTACAACTGGCATCCCTTCTGGTAGAAATGTAAAATGGTACAATCACTATGAGACAGTTTGGCAATTGAATAGGCACTTAGCAGAGCAATCCGCTTTTTCCTTTTAGGTATTTACCTGAGAGAAATAAAAATGTATGTCTATACAAAAACTAGTGTGATAGATACAGCTTTATTTGTAATAGCCAACAACTGGAAACAAACCAAAGTCCATCAGCAGATGAGTAGATACACAAAGTGCAGCACATACAGTGGAATATTACTTAACAATAAAGAGGAATAAACTGTTGCCACATAACATTAACGAAACATACAATCATTATATTTAGTGAATAAAGTCAGACAAAGGAAGAAAAAAAATTATTCTTCAGCCAAGGACTGAGGCCTCATTTGTGGCATTCTAAGCAGAGAAAACTAGTTTCTGATACCACCTACTGAATATGACCTTTTGGTAAAGATTCACCCTATGCGTGTTACCTTCACTGCCTGTACTTCTATTAAAGAAACTTGTTTGCTCTCATTTTTGTGTGTATCCCCAACAGCAGTACAACGAGTTACCTAGCACCCCTGTAGCACAGATCTCTGCCAGCATTGGCATTATAGAAAAGGACAGACAAAAGATTAAAGAAGGGTTTTAAATAGAAGGGTCCTGGCCAGTTTGACTTATCATTAAGCACAATACTAAACACAGAGTCAACCTGTTCTGGATTAATTGCTACCACTGGGGCTACGTACCATCTTAAAACTCATGATGGCTGAAAGATCAGGGGAATTCACTTTAGTATCTACATACCATAACTAGTACACCAAGATAAATTACTTTAGAGGAGAAATTTCTTTCAGCCGCAACTATCACAATGGAATAGGATTGAGCTGGACTTTGTTAACAAAGAAGACGCTCGTGAGTACTTTGAAGCTCCTAGCATAAATGGAGATTTATGCTCCATTTATGGAGCATAATAAGTGGGAAACACAGCAGTCGGTAAACTGGATTTGGGACTGTTTATGCTTATATAAGTGGAATCTTAAGTATTAGATTCTGGAAACTTAGCAGTATATAATTTGTATCTTCAAAATATGACATATAACCTCTGGAATTTCACTAATATTGTGAGTACTTTATAGCTTGCTTTTGTTTAGTGTTTTTGTTTTTTCGTTTTGACCTATTTTTATGTGAATGGCATTTTACCAGACACATCTGGTGGTATAGAACAGAATCAGCTCAGATAAACTTGAATGGAGAGGTAAGTGAAGAAAAGCTGTAAGAATTCATCAAATTACAGCCAAACTACAGAAACTTAGCCAAAAGAGGGACAGAATTAAGCTCCCTTTGGGAACCTTTGAGAGGTTCATTCCACTAGTGTCCTACAAGTAATATTGCCCCAGTTACTCAACTCCTCATTTCTATGTCTCTTAGTTTAAATTCTCAAAAGAGAGAATATAATTGGCTTTATAGCTCTAAAGAATGTTTTTTTTTTTTCTTGGTCACCTTAATAGTCCAGAAAAATGAACTGACCTGGGAAGGCATGGTTAAATAATACAAATATTTAGGTAGTAGGTACAGGACTGAGTTTCTTGGAATAAGATGCATACAATGCACACAAAAATTCTGCCCAAATGTATAACTTTAAATATGCTGTTGGATTATGCACTCAAATAGTACCTTATGACATTGCAATGACTGTACCCCAACTTCACAACATGGTCTCCAAAGATTGATGGTTAAAAAATAAAATAAGAAGAGCCTCATGAGCATAGTGTATTTCCCCTATTGTTCCACTCTGCATTCCTTGAAGAGAGGCAAATCTAGGACAATACTTTTAGGCATTTGATAAGTATATTTTAAGGAAAAAGAGATAATGCAAAATAAAGAAAAGTATATAAGAAAAATGTCTACCTCTCCACTGATCAACCACAGCAGGCCTGATAGAGTCAACAATCTTATTCGCTGTGCTTAGTGAAATTTAGCCTAAGCCATTAAGTGAAATGGATGAGCTTTGTTTAGACTTCATCTCTCACATCACAGCTGTAATATCCCTAGGCCACTGGTCAATCAATGGAGAGGCTAGGGAAGAAGTATGAATGACATTCTGTTCTAATTTCATTTAAATAGAATGATATTTGGACATATTTTTTCAAAGTTTTTTATATAAATTGTTTAGGTGATGTTGCCTCTCAATTTCCTATTTTTTTTTTTTTTCTGTTCATTTCAACCTCTTCTGCCAATGTGGCCTTTCTCCAATATGTTTCCAAAATTTCCTGGCTCAATGATTTTTTAAAAAGCTATAAAAATAAACATTTTGCAAGGACTAAATAACCAGATATTTGAATAAAGTGTGCACCTGAAAAGAATGCGGCAGAAAAGTGGTGAATTTAGAAAGGCTTTATTTCCTGTAATGTATTAATATAGCACCCATAATAGTGAAAGTTCACAATTTACAAGCAACTTATTTACCACTCTTAGTACACCTTATTTGATTCCCCAGTGCAGGCTAGTTAGTGTTTAACCACAGGTTAAACACTGATAAGTTCCCACTGTGGTTAAACCCTAGATTGCCTCCACTATTCATGGAGGCTGAAGAATCAATTGTATGTTAAAAAAAACAACATTCTATTAATTCATTCCTTCTCAGCTCCAATTTTCCCTTATTTATCCTCTCTCTCTACCTTCCTCCACAGTTTCTCCAGCTTAGACTTCAAAGTATTTCCAGGGCCGATTGACTTCCTCACTCACTGCTTGGGTTACTTCTGCTTACATTTGACAACACACTTTAATAATGTTTATCTTCCTCAGATCTGGAAATCCATTGTTCACTGTTGGCTTTGTGCTGATTTGGCTACTAATGGTTTATATTTGCTCTGTTCATTTATTGTCATTTTGATGAAATCTCAAGAGGGAAGGGGGAAAAGTTCATGTGTTAAGTGCAATGTCTTTATACATTAGCTCCAATAAAGATTTGTGAAATTTAATTTTGGTCTAACAAAACTAGCTACACCCGTGAAATTTTTTAAAAAAATGTATATATCATATAAGGCAGTGCTGTAAACTGTTAAAGCGTATATTCTACTAATGTTACATTTTCTTTTAAAGTTTTATATTTCAGTTTACTTTCAGGACGGCACAGCTTTTAAAAGCAAATAGCAAGACAATATTGTGCAAAATGAACCCAAGAGAAAATGTTCTAGTTTTTGAGTTTTTACTTATTAAAATATTTTATACATTATACCCTAGCAATCTACAATTAATCCTTGAATAAGTTTGTCCTTTCAAAAAGGAAATTATAGCTAACAACTTTCTCAGTCAGATTAAAGCAGTGAAGATGAAGTGAAAGAGAGTAATAAAGGATGTAAGCCTTTGAACTGAAATCTCAAATGGGAACATCTTTATTCTCTCTTAAATATTCTTTCTAATATTTTTCATTGCTAAAATAAGGCAAAAAAAGTACATGCAAAGAGCTAGGCATTTTGGCAAGGGAATTTAGAACAAAACACAATGCATACCTTTTATAATTCTCAAAGCTTTTCGGAAAAAGTCCACTAGTGATATTACTTTGCAGATGTTTAATTTTGAATACTAACTTCCTAATCTATATGTTTCAAGCACAAAACAGGTATTTACATACATTCACATAAACTAAATATTTTAAAGCCACCAGAATTAACTCTCTGGAATTCTCTATTTTCATGAAATAAAGGGAAGGGGAAGCCACTACAGATTCAATATTCCCAATTTTGAAAATACAAGAGGAATACAAATGTAGGTTTGCCTAAGGCTATTATTGTGTAGATAATGAGTGTCTCCCAGTACCATGTATTTCATAATAGCTTAGAGTTTTAAAAGCACAAGAGTGGGATGTTTGAGAACTGAAGATTTATCTACTCTTGCCTGAATACATATGGGATTTAGGTTTTAGTTTTCGTTCAATCTCGTTAACCTGTTCTTGTTTACTGTAAGTCTGTTATTATGTTCTGCGTTGAGCCTTTCTTTTATAAATGGCTTATATGCATTGCATGGCATGTTATTCAGTCTTACTGAATAATAAAAGCTCATTAAATAAGGCATTAAATATAGAAAAACAAAAACTGTAATTCCAAAATTCTATTCCAACAACTGCTTATTCATTCCTCAAACCTCGTTTTCAATACTTATACCTAAAAAACTCTGTTTTTTTTACAGAATTATTTTATTTGTAGTTATATAATGTACCAACTCTTTCTCCATTTCCTTTTTCTTCTCCGCTTTGGCGAGTAGAAAGGAAAACTACTAATACATTAGAATAATAGACTTTTAAAGTTAATACTTGATTTTTCATCTTCTTTCTAACTTCAAACACACACACACACACACACACAAAGATGAACATTTGTATGTACAAGGAATCAGGAAAAACATCAAATGTGAGCTATTGGAAGTGCTAGATTCATAGCTCTGTGAGTACACAAGCAGGTGAAGATAATTAGAAATTTGTCTTCTAAAAGTAACAAATAATAAAAAGTCTACAAAGGAGGCAGAAGTCAGTAGTCAGGAGCTATACAGGAGACATACAGAAGTCTTGTTTTTAAACAGGACCTATAAAAAAGTCTGATAAAATGAGACCTAAAGCTATAGATTAAGTGAACCAGCAGGTTTAGGAAAAGAGAAGACAGAGTCTCAAACACAACAGCCAAATGATGGCACACTTCTAGTTACTGCCTGAGCTGTTATTGCTACGTTTGAATGTGTCATTCAAAATTAATGTATGAGAAACTTAATTCCCAATGCAACAGTGTTGAGAGGTAGGACTCTTAGGAGGTGATTAGGTCATTAGGGCTCTGCTCTTATGAATGGAATCATGCCATTATCATGAGAGTGAATTAGTTGTCATGGAACTGGTTTCCTGATAAGAGGATGAATTTATCCCCTTTTCCTGTTGCTCCCTCTCTCACACTCTTTTCTCCTTCAGCCTTTGCCCTAGGATAATGCAGCAAAAAGCAAAATGGTCCTCACCAGATGCTGGCATCTTGATACTAGACTTCCCATCCTCCAGAACCATGAGAAACATATATATATATATTTCTCCATTGCGATTACGATGTTGGGAGTATTCTGTTACACACAAAGCCGACTAAGACAGTTATATTCCTATTATTAACCATGGTAGAAGTCCAAACTCCCAATATAAGAGGAGATTCTGTCCTGGGTGTATGGGGGCTGGATGAAAATCTGAAAACTGCTAGAAATGCAATGGTATATAAACTAACTCAAAGTGAATCAGCAAACTCAGTTTCAAAACACTTGGAGAAGAAAATGCTAAAAACATAACGAAAGCTAAATAATAGAAAAAATGCTCGCATTACTAATAAAAGTAATAAAATATAACTAACAAATTTTAAAAGATGTCTTTTCAGCTCAGTGATATAAATAAGTGAAAAATACTCATAAAAAGAAAAAAGCTATAAGGAAAACATAGGCAGAAATGTGTCAAAAGTAAAATGACACTGCAGAAATACAAACATTGTAAATTAAAAATAAAATCATTAAAGTTTAAAAAGGACAAAAAAGTAATTTATAAAATTTAAGAATTTACATAAAAAGCACAGAAAAACAAAAAAATGTGAAAGGGAATTAAAAGAATATTTATTGACTGGCTCACTAAATAGTATAAATAACGTCTAACAGTAATTACAGAAAACAAATTTGAGTTTTCAAGAATTAATATTTAGTGTTATGATGGTTGAGAATTTTTCAGAATTAAAGTTCTTATGCTACAAATGAAACTAAAAACCAAGCAAGATGAATTAAAACAAATTTCTGTGACACATTACAGTGAATATCTAATTTAGATAGAAAATTTGAAATTAAAATATAAGGGGCAAATGTAGATTACCCACAAACAAATTGCCTTTAGTCTGTCTAAAGTTCTTATTAGCAAGAAAAAAAAAATACCAGCAAAAGGTTGTAAAACATTTTAAGTAATGAGAACAAATAACACACAGTCTTAAATATCATGGCTAGAAATATCATTATCCAATGCAGATCAATAAAAATCAACAATAATATTGAAAATAGAAATGAAATACAAACAAAATGTATGCTTGGATGCTAAAAAGGGTCAATATTTAGAGATAAATTTATTAAATAAGGTGCATTTATTAAATATTAATAATGAATGTGTGAGACATTGATTTTACTCAGCAAACAGCCATTTCTTTTTCACTCCTGCCTAGAGTCTGATCTGTTCAGAAAGCAGACAGCAGTTGTTAGATCTCAAGGAAGCTAGACTCCTTTCACAACTTCCAGACATGCATTCTAATTGGTCCAAATCACTGCAATTATTCTATTCATCCTTCTGTCTAAAACATGTAGGAGTGGGCATGAGGAATGTTTCTGGCTAATTAGCTATAAAGTCAAGTCTGATAAAGAGATTCTGAAAATCAGAGACCTGCAAAAACAAACTCTTCTCTTCTGTTGTTCTTATTATTGCCTTCTGGTCTTAGATACAGTTCTGTGAAGGTGTAATATTGGAGCTGCAGTAGCCATCCTGACACCATGAGGAGAAGTTTGAGACTAAGTATTATTTCCCACAGCTCTGATTTTTGACTAAAAAAATTTGGGACAATTCAACTCCAAACTTTAACCATCAAGAATTAGTAGCAGACAGAAAATAAAAAGTAAGATGAATCCACCTAAATCAAATTATTAGGTGAGAATAACCTTATTAAAAAAAAACAAGAAAAGTTTAATATAATATATGAAGTTTAATATAATATATAAAATATAATATATGAAGCATGCATAGTATGTGCATATGAAACCCCTGTTGAAAATTCAAGTTAGTAAATTCTTAAAACTCTTTCTGTTTCTTCCTGTCTGCCTATTTCTCTTATTGCCAAATAGTTTCTTCTTACAATAATAGTGTATGAAGATTAACTCATAAAAATAGCTATTAGTGTAGGAACTTTACCAATGGACAGAAAAATTATAATAATCTCAAGAGATTAGCAAAACTAGTCAAAAAATTAAATTCCCCTCAATTATCAAAATAAAATACAAATATTAGTTTAGGGTAAAATTTTGGAACATTTAAGGCATTTACACTTAAGTCAGCAAAGAGATAAGAACACGTATTATTGCTTCTATTAATGTTGTTCACTATTTACCAAATGTAATTAGATTTAAGAAACATGATGTATGAGTTAGAAAGTAGAGTTAGAAAGGAAGCTACAAAACTTCTCTTACTTGCCAATAATTCAATATTTGCATAAATATTAATCCTGAATTTATAGAAAACAACAAAAGTAATATAGTTTTTATTTGTTTATTTATTTCAATGATTACATAAAGTTTATTGAAGCTCAAAGATTGAGAATGGCCACCCAGGAGCCGTACATTCAAGTTTCCCTGAATATACACTTCAGTTACCAGTAGTTACCATGGGTTTTTATATTTTTATTTTTTATTTTTAATTTCCATAGGTTTTGGGGGAACAAGTGGCATTTGATTACATGAATAAATACTTCAGTGGTGATTCGTGAGATTTTGGTGTACCGATCACCTGAGCAGTATACACTGAACCCAATTTATAGTATTTTATCCCTCACCCCCTTCCCACACTTTCCCCCTAATTCCCCCTAAGTCCCCAAAGTCCATTGTATCATTTTTATGCCTTTGCATCCTCATAGCTTAACTCCCACTTATTAGTGGGAAAAAAATACGTTTGTTTTTTTATTCCTGAGTTGCCTCACTTAGAATAATAGTTTCCAATCCCATTCAGGTTGCTGCGCATGCCATTATTCATTCTTTTTTATGGCTGAGTAGTTTTCCATCATACATATATGTATATATGTGTGTATATATATAGTGTATATATGTATATATCATATATATAGTGTATATATGTATATATCATATATATCTCACTATATATTATATATATCTATATCTATATCTCTATATTCATATCTCACAATCCCTTTATCTACTTGTTGATTGATGGGCATTTGGTCTGGTTCCACATTTTGGCAATTGCGAATTGTGCTGCTATAAACATGCGTGTGTAAGTATCTTTTTCATATCATGACTTATTTTCCTCTGGGTAGATACCCAGTAGTGAGATTGATAGATCAAATGACAGTATTACTTTTAGTTCTTTAAGAAGTCTTCACACATTTTTCCACAGTGGTTGTACTAGTTTACATTCCCACCAGCAGTGTAGAAGTGTTCCCTTTTCACTGCATCCACACTAACATCTATTATTTTTTGATATTTTTACTATGGCCATTTTTGCGGGAGTAAGGTCTTATTGCATTGAGGTTTTGATTTGCATTTCCCTGATCATTAATGATGTTGAGCATTTTTTCATATTTTTTGGCCATTTGTAGATCTTCTTTTGAAAATTGTCTATTCACATCCTTAACTCACTTTTTTATGGGATTGTTTGTTTTTTTCTTGCTAATTTCCTAGAGTTCCTTGTAGATTCTGGATGTTAATGTTTTGTCAGAAGTATACATTATGAAGATTTTCTCCCACTCTGTGGGTTATCTGTTTACTCTACTGACTATTCCTTTTGCCATGCAAAAACTCTTTAATTAAGTCCCACCTATTTATCATTGTTTTTGTTGCATTTGATTTTGCATTCTTGGTCATGAAATCTTTGTCTAACCCAATGTCTAGGACGTTTTTTCCAGAGTTATCTTCTAGAATTTTTATTGTTTCAGGTTTTAGATTTAAGTCCTTGATCCATGTTGAGCTGATTTTTGTATAAGGTGATAGATGAGGATGAAGCTTCATTTTCTTACACGTGGCTTGCCAATTATCCCAGCACCATTGGTTGAATTGAGTGTCCTTTCCTCACTTTATGCTTTTGTTTCCGTTGTTGAAAATCAGTTGGCTATAAGTATTTGGGTTTATTTCTGGGTTCTCAATTCTGTTCCATTGGTCTATGTGCCATTTTCATACCAGTACCATGCTGTTTTATTGATGATGGCCTTATAGTATACTTTGAAATCAGGTAATGTAGTGTCTCCAGATTTGTTCTTTTTGCTTAGTCTTGCTTTGGCTATGTAGGCTTATTTTGTTTACATATGAATTTTAGAATTGCTTTTTCTAGTTCTTTAAAGAATGATGGTAGTATTTTGATGAGAATTGCATTGAATTTGTAGATTGCTTTTGGTAGTATGCTCATTTTCACAACATTGATTCTACCCATCCAAGAGCATGGGATGTGTTTTTATTTGTTTGTGTCATCTGTGATTTATTTCTGCAGTGTTTTGTAGTTTTTCTCATAGAGATCTTTCTCCTCCTTGGTTAGATATATTCCTAGGTATTTTACTGTTTTTGCAGCAAAAGTATCAGAATATTTAAAATTGTGTTTTCCATGACATTAGCATGCAAAAGTTAGTAGCATGCAAAGAGTTTATTAACAATAAAATAAAATAGACAAAATATTGTGGTAATAAAATCAACAAAAATTATAAGATATTTAAGAGTAAACTTGGGGGAAAGAAGTAAAAAAATGTTCAGGAGAATATTCCATACATCATTTGTATTATATTCCATACATCAACTTCAATAGCTTGAGTGTGTATCACTATTTAAATAGCCTCAAGAATGCTATGTAACAATTTGCTCCACAACTCAATGGCTTAAAACAATAATTATTTCGGCTGACTACAGCTGGGAGATTTATTTGTAGTATGGAGACTGTGATGAACATCTGGGGCCGTGGAGTGACCTGGCCATGAGTCTTTCATTCTTTCTAACAGGCAGGCCTTTTTGGCTATGACAGAGGAGCAAGAAAAAACAAATGAATGTGCTAGCTGCCTTAAATGCCTCTTCTTGTTTTACCCTTCGATAATATCATATTGACCAAAGTAGGTTACAAAGCCAGTCTAGAATTGAGGCACAGTGAAATAATATCACCTTTGTAGTGAGAGAAACTGGGAAGTCACACGGCAAGAATATGCGGACAGAAGTTATAAACTGGGCTATTAATGAATTCAATGTACAATGATCGGATAAGTATGTTCATGAATGTGAAAATTTAATATTAAAACTTAATATTTTTCATATTACGCTATAAATTCAATGTAATTTCAATAAAAATATCAAAAGCATATTTTAGTGAACCAATTGATTGGTGAACTATTTAATCAACTTTTCTTGAACAATTGAAAATTTGCATATATGCAAATTAATAAATTAGATCCCTATTTTACATCATACTCCAAAACACAGGTCTAATTAAAGATAAAGTATCAAAACTGAAATTTAAGAACATTTAGTGTGGTATAGCTGAATGTATTTAGGGCTAGTAAAAACTTGCTTAAACAAAACAAAGAACTAAAAGTCAAAAGTGTGAGATGAATAAATTTGAAAGCATCCACTGGAAAAAGCATCCAAGTGGTTGGACAGCTATGCTAAAGACAATAGGTGTGTGACACATGGATCCAATCAACTATCTTAGCAAACACCATGAATAGAGATGTGGTTATCCAGAAAACATTTATGGAGGGCCCACTTAATGGCTTAAACTCTCTTGAATTGTGCAGCGGACTGACAAGAGTTTGAGAATTTATGTCAATCGAATGTTGCCAGCCTTGACTGAAAGGAACAGAAAAGGGAGAAAACGAAGAAAGAATGGCTCAGAGGGCAGATCCATGGATGCACAGGCTTGGGATGATAGTACCTGTTCAAGTTAAGAGGGCAGGGATGGCTGCACAGTGTGCCCCCAGAGGACAGTGAGCTTGCTCCTGCCCAGAACAAAAAAGTCTTCTGATTTAGACTGTGATGATAGATGACAGAAAGGGAAAGTAGCCTTTAAAATTTAAGGAGATGGTCCAGAAAGAACATAACCCTAATTTGGATTTAGATCTTATTATTGATAATACCAACATTTTTTCAGAACGTTTAAGCTAGTATGAAATTGAATAGAATATATTTTCCTTAAAGCCCATTAAATTTGATATGTAAAATGTGTATTTATATTACACAAAGGAAATATTAATTAAATGTTAAAATATGAAAATATCTGTTTTCCTCAGTTTTCTTAGTTTTATTTTCTGTAAGTTTTCATTTTTCAATGCAAAAATGTTTTCTTAAGAGAAATACAACCAATTATATTATATTGTATTATATTACATTATATTATGTTAATAAAGTTTTTTGTGTGTGTCAGGTCCATTAGAGTATTAGTGTAGAAAGAGCAATGACCTTGTAAAAAAGACCTGATTTCTGGATTTATTGCTGCCTCTTAATACTTGGACTTTGGACAAGCCACTTAACCTCTCTAAGGCTATTTCCTGCCCTACATCACAAAGTAGATGTAAGAATCAAATGAGGTTATTTGTGAAGGTTCTCTAATTCTCAGTATAAATGTCAGGAACGATTATTGCAAAAATAATTTTAACACAATTCCCAGTCTTATATACACAAGTAATATGCATTTTTAAAATTAAATCAATATTTTATCATTTGCAAACTGTCACTTATCTTATAAAACATATTTATATTGGATCATAAAAAAGCAGCATATTTATGTAGGATTCTGTAATAATACTCAATAGACTGTAAATGTTTATGTGTAAGTGAAATATTATACTATGTCTCTATCTAAAAGAGTTTGAAAAGTTATTTTAGATGAACAAATGTGATGTTTAGTGAAAATGTAGCCAATAAATGGGAGATTTTGAACCAAATTATTTGCTCAAGATGCTATCTTTGGAATTTATTAACATTTGGGAAGTTAAATAGGTGTTTAATTGTTGTTTTTGGTTGACTCGGTTTTATTATAAATAAATTGATCAATAATTATACTTTTTGGAAAGTAAATAGCCCATGCCCCATTGCACCAAATGAAAACTAGGGCTTTATGCCAGAAACGAACCACTGAAGAGTTTTGGATTCCATTTTTGTAAAGGTCCCAGTGGTTCTGAGAAGGAAGCAGAGGTGAGAGAGAGACCATGTATTCCTCTGGTCATTACTTAGAGTCATGTTTTTACCTCTCTGTGATCTAGATGCACATGAGACATCGTACTACATTCTTATTTCTCAGGAATTTAAATTTAGTATGTGCCTTTTTCATAGTTTTTACCTAAATTCTAGTGAAAAATAATGTATAAATGTAAAAACTGAAATCTCAAACCAATGTATTCATTATACAACATAGCACCAAGGCAAGGAAAATTCTATGAGCATAGTAAAAGTTTCATGAATGCTAACTGATTTAGTTCTGTATTCAAGGAAAATAAATGACTGGAAGGGTACTCTATATATATCAACTAAAATGTGTCCTTATTTCTCTTTTATTACTTTTTTTTGAAAAGACACATTTTATATATGAGATAATGACATGTTGTTTATGAAAGAATTTTGATTTTATATTTACCTAGTTGCAACTAACTAGAAAAAAAAGGTTAATCTTTTTAGTATTCCTTCTAAGGCCAAAGATCATATCGAGGCCTGAAGAGAACTAGTTAACAACGTTTTAGAGGCTACTGACACCAGTCTCTGAAATGTAGATTGTCTATCCTTAGGTAATCTAGACTACTTGATCACACATTTAAAATAGCAGACAAATGGTTGTCAGATGTATTTATATAGAACTTATTTTGAAAATATATGGTCACATTGTTATCATGGTAACATGAAGGACATAATACAATTTTATTCTCTCTCCATATAATTTTACATATATATTGTTTTTAGTCGATATATGCAGCATATATTTACATTATTAAGATCAATAAATTTACAATTCTTATATATGATTTTGTTGTAAATTGAAATATTTGAGTGAGTTTATGCAATTAATATTCAATGGCAATGATCTTTAAAAAGAAAAAGATATACAGTCTTTACAAATTTGTTTGAGCATGTTAGTTATTTATTCTAAGGCAGCAAGTTTACCTCACGATATGTTATTTTTAAATTATTATTACTGATGACTATGTGCCAGAGCTATAGAGCTCCCAACATCTTACTGCCACCGGCACTGCCTTCTAAGTAGACACTGGTGTTAATTTGAGTAATTACGAGACCACTGTAAGCCAAGGATTAACCCTGTCATTCACAACTATACAACAAGAAGGAGGTTTCTGTGTGCTCTTCAAAAAATGTGAACAAACCGATCTCAGAATCTCATTCTGAGGCTCTGCAACAGTAACTGCATTGATTAGGTTCCTGGCTGACCTTGAAAAATAAGGAGATTTGCTCTTGGTTTAAAACCTATGTATGATTTTTGATGCCTGAACATGAGCAATTACAAAGACTACCTGGCAAGCCTCAAGAGAAAAGCTGCCCTCCTTACAGTAGGCCTGGTGCACAGCCAGAGCATTGCAGTCTCTCAAGAGTTAAGTCAGTCAGGGACTCAAGCTCCTCTATCAAATCATGTTCTTTGGGTAAATTTCTAGCCTGGTGCTTTCATTCCTATGTCTCTTTATCCGATGCTAATATGGTTGGGATCTGCTACCACCCAAATCTCATTTTGAAATGGAATTCCCAGTGCTGGAAGGTAGGGTCTAGTTAGAGGAGATTGGATGATGGGGGTGGCTTCCAATGGTTTAGCACCATCCCCTCAGTGCTGTTCTTGTGATGGAGGCCTCAGGGCATGTGCTTGTTTGAAAGTGTGTAGCACCTTCCCTGCCCTCTCTCTTCTTCCTGCTCCAGCCATGTTAAGATGTGCCTGCTTCTCCTTTGCTTCTGCCACGATTGTAAGTTTCCTGAGGCCTCCCCAGAAGCAGGAGCCACTATGCTTCCTGTACAGCCTGCAGAACTGTGATCCAATTAAACCTCCTCTCTTTGTAAATTACCCAATCTCAGGAATTTCTTTATAACAATGTGAGAATAAATTAATACAGAAGCCTTGGGCAGAAGTGTTCTTCAGGCATGTCTGCTGAGGTCTCCTTATGTGGGGAGGAGGAGAAGACCTTGAAGAGACACTTCTGTCTCTGACTCAGCACCCAGCACTTTTCCACTCTTAGCCTTCCTCCTTCACCAGCACCAGCACCTCACCTCACCTCATTGTGCATAACACTGGCAGAGTCTTTAGTTTGAGGACTCCCTCCACAGTGAGACAACCCTCACAACTGTGTTGATCCAGTGCAATTTCCCAAGCTGTAGTGGCAATTTCCCCAGTTTTAGGTTCTTGAAAGGCTTACCTCTTTCCACTTTTGACTTGTTGCTTTTTACTGGCTCTTCTGAGACTTAGCAGCTCATTTCCCTCTCACAGTTCAGCTGAGCTCCTGACAAAAGACATGACACAAAGATTTGCGCCAGATTTAGGAAAGCCAGCCAGCATGGGAAGGGCTTACTAGTGGAGGATTTGGGCCCTCTACTGGACCTGAAAGGACAAGAGGAAGGAGAATTACCAGAACCCAAGAAGACAACTACAAGTAGGGCTTGAGCTTCTGCTACTGTGGTGTATTTACTCTCAGAAAACCAGCATGGAGGCAGCTGGAGACCAAATATCCCAACCTGACCATCCTGTGCCTTCCAGGTCCCATGCTAGTGCCTTCCATTAGCCCAACCTAACCGGAAATGATAGAATCAATCTATTACCTCAGCCACCAGAGTAGAAAACAGAGTTAAGAAGAGTAAAAAGTGCATCTAGAGGAGCAAACAAAAAATATTCAGTATGTATTTAACTTCAAAAAATCTTTTATCATATGTAAAACCATCACATATGTGACCCGTTTAGTGTCAATTCACGTCTCAAACTTTGCCTCTTACAGTCTGATGAGTAATGTCTTTCTAACTCGAAACACTAGTTTTACTAATTTTCTTGTGATCTTTTGTTCATCTCAGTCTGAAATATTTTACATTCAAATCAGAGTAGAGCTTCTCCTATTTATATTCCTGAGTACTGTGCATTTTTCAAAACCCAATGTCTTCAACACACCTCCCCTGATTATGCCAGATGTCATTAATCCTTTTTCTGTTGTAAATACTTTTAATACACACTATTTATTTGCAAAAAATACAATGGAATTTTAAGTCTTGTGGCTTGCTCATGTTGTTTCCTCTGTCTAGAAGTCCTCCATCTCTTGTGTCTGTGGAATAACTTAAAATCTCAGTTCAAGGGTCACCTTCATTTAAAAGCCCCTCTTTAACATCTTAGTAAAAACGATGACACCTGTCCATGTTGGTCAGAGTTTAAACATGAAGACCAAGGCCATTATACTTATTCTAAGCAGGAAGGGATTTTTATACAAGGAATGGGTAATCAAAAATGATTGTCAAAGCTAAAGGAAAGAGGATCATTTATTGGAAGCATCTATTGGCAGTCAGATTCACCACTGGTTTTTAGAGAGTAAGGAAGTTTCAGGGTCTATGGAAAACTGCTGTTGGTGATCATAGCTGCCTATGAACTTTTTTTTTTTTTTTGAGACGGATTCTCGCCTGGTCTCCCAGGCTGGAGTGCAGTGGCGCCATCTTGGCTCACTGAAAGCTCCACCTCCCGGGTTCACGCCATTCTCCTGCCTCAGCCTCCCCTCGATGGCAGAGGGTCAGCTCCCTTCCTGCTCCAGGAAACCAAGGGAAGACACTTCCCAGGTTTTAAGCCCCTCTTGAAATCCCTGTACTTCTATAACTAGCTTTGTGGAGATATATTTTTGTGTTATTCCAGTATACTAAGGAGCTTTGACATCTGTTTGACTTTTGTTGCACAGATAATTTCTATTAATATCAAATAAATAATTGTGTTATACTTTAATTTCCCCTTTTTAGATGTAGTACACTCCACTATTTATGCTAAATAAATATACTAGATATGTATGTTGAATGTACTAACAAAATAATTACTTGTCCTTATAACCAACTTTTAATCACTGCAAAAAAAACAAGGAAATAAATATTGATTCTTCTACATTTTCTTTCTATGGGCTATAATTATGTTACTCTCTTGCTATTTAATTTATTCCCTTCAGTAATCTGGCCGGAAACTAGTATCAAAGACATCATGGCAGTGTTTTAAAATTGTGTCCTCAAGACCACAGTGGCAGCATCTGGAAATTTATCTATTTTGAATCTTCATCAAGTATGCCAGAATTAAATTTAAAGCAGGGAGATACTTTTTCAAATAGCATTGAATTTTTAAAAAGACAAAATAGAGTTTTAATTTAAACCAAGTTCTAAAGCTGGCTCTGGGAACATGATAAGTAATTTTAATTGGTTTCTTACCATTTTGACTAAAACAAATACGTTTTTTAGCTACGGCTTGTAGTAAACTTTTTTTTTGTGATTCATGCTACTATAAATCCTTAAAAAAATATAACTTCGACTTTCTAGAGAGACATTTTCTTTCATACACTGCTAAATTTTAACATGATTGAAATACCTGTACCTAGCTAAATCTATTTTTCTATTCATTGTGATTCTTAATTTTACAATTGCATGAAAACTAAAACGCTTCTTTATTTTCCTTATTGGTAGCATAATTCAGTTTTATTTTACTTAAAAAAAGTGAAATGCATCTATTCTGCATTACATAGTAGCTCAATTGACCTTGCAAATCTCTTTTATCCAAAAATGAACTATTTTTACATATGCTTTGTGAAAATGGATATTCTTCATTAGTAAAATTAATCACAAAAGTGCATTAACACAATGACAAACTTGACCTGATTTTTAGAAATATGGGATACTTCTGAGTAAACGTCCCAAAAAATGGGAGTCAATTGAACATGCTCACCTTCTTGGCAAGCATTTTAATAATACAATTTTCTCCTTTTCTCTGTTCAAAGCTCCACTTCTCTTGCTATTAAATTATACTTTTGGCTCACTGAAGTGTTTATGACTCAGGATTACTTTAAGTGAATCTATATTCACTAGCATGCATTTTAAATATAGAGAGTTTCAGTGGTAGAAAAATAACAGTCAAATCAAGAGTTTCAAATATAAATTATTAATTCTATCTTTTTACAACCTACTGCTTTTCCTCTTGAGTCCTCGATGGCTTCATGAGTGATAATGTAGTCATATATCTAAGTGTACTAGTCCAGAATAAATGCTACATTTATTTAAGATTTCTAAATACATAATGAATAAGGACAGAAAAAGTAATTCTTAGCTTTTCAGTATTCAAGTGTGTAATAACCAGCTTTTGTTCACTTGAAACGACAGCATATTATTTCCCGAAGAAAAAGAGTATTTCTTTGATACGTTTTATCATCGTAGGGTTTTAAATGTCAACTAGAAATTTATACATCTTAATTCAATAATTGCAAACCTACATTTTATTTTAATTATTACATTATTGATATTTTTACTAAAATTATATGTATAATGGCTTGTTTCAAAATGAATTCTGCTTCGGAACCATAAAGTTAGTTAAAATTTTAACTAGTCTCTACAAAAAAATACAAAAATTAGCCGGGCGTGGTGGCGGGCACCTGCAATCCCAGCCACCTGGGCGGCCGGGGCCCGAGAACCGCCGGAACCCAGGAGGCGGAGGCCGCAGCCAGCCGAGATGGCATCACCGCACTCCAGCCCGGGTGAGAAAGCGAGACTCCTGTCTTGAAAAAAAAAAAAAAAAAAAAAAAAAAAGTCCGAGCGTGGTGGTTCACGCCTGCAATCCCAGCACTTTGGGAGGTGGAGCACTTGAGGTCAGAAGTTCGAGACCAGCCTGGCCAACATAGTGAAACCCCGTCTCTACCAATAACACACAAAAAATTAGCTGGGCACCATGGAGCACGCCCGCAGTCCCAGCTGCTTGGGAGGCAGAGGCTGCGGTGAGCCAAGACTGCGCCATTGCACTCCATCCTGGGCAACAAAATAGAGATGGTTTTGCGGTGTTGGCTGAGCTGGTCTCGAACTCCTGATCACGGGTGATCTGCCTGCCTCTGCCTCACACAGTGCTGGGATTGCGGGCGTGAACCACTGCGCCCGGCCTTGTGTGATTTTTTTTTTTTTTTTTTTTTTTTTTTTTTGAGACGCAGTCTCGCTCTGTCGCCCAGGCTGGAGTGCAGTGGCGCCATCTCAGCTCACTGCAAGCTCCGCCTCCTGGTTTCACGCCATTCTCCTGCCTAAGCCTCCCGAGTAGCTGGGACTACAGGCGTCTGCCACCACGCCCGGCTAATTTTTTGTATTTTTAGTAGAGACGGGGTTTCACCGTGTTAGCCAGGATGTGCTCGATCTCCTGACCTCGTGATCCGCCCGCCTCGGCCTCCCAATTGTGTGATTTTATCTAAGGGACTTAAGCATCCTCAGGTCCTAGAGGGTCGTGAAACCAAAACCCCATAGATAGCAAGGGACAATTGTATCTTCAAATTAGACAAACGGTGCCGGGCGCGGAGGCTCGCGCCTGTAGTCCCAGCACTTTCGGAGGCTGAGGCGGGCGGATCGCCTGGGGTCGAGAGTTTGAGGCCACCCTGTCCAACATGATGAAACCCTGTCTCTACAGAAATGTGGGGATAGCTGGGCGTGGTGGCGCATGCCTGTGGTCCCGGCTACTGGAGCGGCTGGGGCGGGAGAGTCGCTTGAGCCTGGGGGGCGGAAGTTGCGGTGGGCCGGGATGGCACCACCGCGCTCGGGCCTCGGTGATAGAGTGAGACTCCGTCTCAAAAACAAAACAAAACAAAACAAAAATTAGACGAATGCTACATTAATTGTTTGGGTGGTCAGATTCTACTTTGAAGTCTGAAGTTTGCAGATATGCCTATAGATTTTTGGAGTTTACCACTTTTATTCTGTATCATTAATGTAATATTTTAAATTATTGTATATTTTACCATTTCTCTGGATTTAGTAAGAAATTTGCAGTTTTGATTTGATGTAACAAAGGTTTTAATGTAATTTATGTTAGATGTTGCATTTTTTTCATTACTGTTATACTTTTACCTGACTGAATGACTGATCTCTTTGTATTAGTATTGGGAAT
This sequence comes from Gorilla gorilla gorilla, assembly GCF_029281585.2. NCBI lineage: Eukaryota > Metazoa > Chordata > Mammalia > Primates > Hominidae > Gorilla > Gorilla gorilla. The sequence continues at coordinate 67,067,379 of NC_073224.2, read as the reverse complement.
AATCATGTGAAATGTTTTGAGACAGAGTACTATATTTGTGAACATAATTTTATGACTTTTTTCGCTTAGTAAGAACCTTTCTATCAGTGTGGAAAGCTAAGAAAATTGCTTTCTGCTGTATAATCTGGCATTCATTGTAGATTAAAGCTTATTTTTCTGTGAATAAAACTTATTCAATAAAATACTATTCTTTAAAATTAAAAAAAAATTAAGTAGTCTCTTGGAAGGATACTGACTAGTCATGATCACGTTGACTATAGTTAATAATATATGCTATATTTCAAAATAGCTAAAAGACTAAATTTCAAATGTCTTACCACAAAAAAAATAAGTACATTAGGTGATGGCTATGTTAACTTGATTTAATTATTCCACATTATATACATATATCAAAACATCACATTGTACCTCATAAACGTATACAATTATAATTTGTCACCTAAAAGTAATGTTAATATAGAAAAGCATTTTGCCTTCCTAAAATCCTCACTTACTCTTGGTTTAGCTCTCACTTTGTTCTAATTAATTGGTTTGTTGTAGTTTGCATTATACAAAATATGAAGTTATTCCTTATTTCTATCTACTTTCAAAAGAATTTCTTTTAAAATGCTTTTAAATTTATTATAAGTGTTATCACAGTGAGATATTATTTTGTATTATAAGTAAATTTATTTGACTGATTCTAGGTTAATTTATTGAAGCTCTAATGTATGTATTATATTAGAAAATCACATTCAAAATCATATTGGTAAATTGCACAAATATCACAAAATATTTCATTTAGTTGTTAGTGTCAGGGCTGAGTTTAAAGAGCACATTGGCAATAATGGTAATGCATAAAATATCTGTCATTAATTATATTATTTATTTTTATTCTACTTACCTTATTTTTTTCCATCTTTTTCTCAGATTTTCTAGGAAACTTTGTCTTAGTGTAACAAAACTACTAGTTATTATATTTTTAGCCTTTGCTTAATTAAATGTACTGATATATATATATTAATATTTGTTTTCATCATTTCTTACATACTATCTTTCTTCAGGGGTTTACTTTTTTTCTTACTGAATATTCTTTAATGAAATTTTAATGAATATCTGAATAGACTAAACTATATTATTTTTATGTACAGATATGATTTTGTCTTTTACTTACAAATGACAGTTTAATTGTCAATAAAACATTAAAAAAGTGAAATATGCTCAGCAATTTGAATATTGTGCTGAACTGCATTTTTACCAATGAGTCATTTGCTGTCAATAATTGGTATCCCACGTGTGTAGTATGATTTACCCTTTCGTTAGCTTTGCCAAGTTTCTTTCTAAAAATTTTGATTTTGAATAGTCTAAATGTAGAATGGTTAATTTTTTTTCTCTTCAATGTTTGTCCCTTTGCCCACACCTATAGATTTTGTTCTGCAAAGTCCTGTGTGTATCTTGATTTTTTTTGTTTCTCTCTCTCTCTCTCTCTCCTTCTTTCCTTCCTTCCTTCTTTCCTTCCTTCCTTCTTTCCTTCCTTCCTTCTTTCCATCTTTCTTCGTTTTTCTCTCTTTTTTTTCTTTTCTTCTTCCCTTCATTCTTCATTCTGACTGAATTCATAAGTTTAATGAACAAACTTATGAATGTCACAATTATTATAATTGTTTTCAACTTGATGTCAATCATATATGCTATTTATTATTGAGTTTTTCTAGTTTAAAACAATCATATTTTTATTCCATGATATATTATTTTAATATTGGTTTAATGCAGGTGAATATTCATAATGTATATGCAGGTTATGTCATATAATTTATAACATAAACAACTAAGAGCACAACACCCAACTTAACAAATAATGCATTATTTAATATCACTGGAACTTACCTGGGTACCATTTATAATATCTTTATATTCCCTTAAGAAGTGAATAATATGTTGAATTTTGTGTTCATTATTCATGTATTTCACTTATAATTTGACTGTATGTATCCCTAGTTATGATGTTAATTAGTTTTGCTTACTTTATGGTTATTTTTGTTTTGCTTTAAAATAAATATTATACTGTACTTATTCTTCTGGAACTTACTTTTTAAGCATACCATTATGTTTGTAAGATTCTTCACTATTTATGTGTGTGATTGTACTTATTGATTTGCACCATTGTATATATAATATTTCATATATTCAGTTTTTAGAATTGCACATATTTCATTTTTACCATTGTATTTACTGTTTTTAATACTTGTATTTTTGTACAAAAATGTATTTATTCTCCTGGGTATGGACATTTCAATTCAATTCAATTTTTTCTTATTATGAGCCATTACACATTGGACATTCTCATGTCTCTCTTCTCTAGAGTGTGAACAAAAATCTCTCTAATGTTTATGACTATATTAGACACATGTTCAAATTTAAAGTGTTATACCAAACTGATTTGTAAGATGGCAACATTAATTTCTACTCCAGTCATCTAGTGTTCCAAAATATTTTACATAAGAGACATTTTTATTTTTATCAATTAAATGGGGGTAACATTGTTCTTCAATGTGATTTTTGCATTTTCCTAATAGCTAATAAAATTAATCATCTGAGGTTTTTATTATTTTCCAATATTTTCCTTTTGGGGAACTTTTTAATCGGTTGGCATATTTTCTCATTTAATTTATTTGTAGTTTTTAAAATGTACTATTCAGAGTACTGATATTACACTGGGAATTTACTCTGTTGATTTTTCTTGATTTTTATTACAAAGATATTATTTGATTCTTGTAATTTTAATGCAGTAAAATATAACACTCTTGCTCTGCATGTTTAAATACTTTTGCATCTGGCTTAAGAAACATATCCCTAGATTTTGTTTAGAAATTGTGCTTTTTGGCTGGGTACGGTGGCTGAAGTCTGTAATCCCAGCATTTTGGGAGGCCGAGGTGGGCGGATCACCTGAGGTCATGAGTCTGAGACCAGCCTGACCAACATGGAGAAACCCCATCTCTACTAGAACTACAAAATTAGCCGGGCGTGGTGGTGGTGCATGCCTGTAATCCCAGCTACTGGGGAGGCTGAGGCAGGAGAATCACTTGAACCTGGGAGGCAGAAGTTGCCGTCAGCCGAGATCACATCATTGCACTCCAGCCTGGGCAACAAGAGCAAAACTCCATCTCAAAAAAAAAAAAAAAAAAAAGAAAAAGAGAAAGAAAAAGAAACTGTGCTTTCTAATGCATTCTTCTGAAAGTTTAAAGTATGCTTTTCAAATTTGGTTCTCACTTGAAGCTGATATTATTATATAGTGTGACATGTGGACTTAATTTTAAACTTGTTTGTCTCTTTGTTTGTTTTTACAAATTGGCACCAACTGTCCCCTAGACTTTACTTAAGACTCAATTATTCCTTCATTGTTCTGCAATACCAAGTCTGCTATAATTAAGTTTTCATATATGCGCAAGTCTGTTCCGGTGCTTTCTGCTCTGTTTCGTTTATCAATCTGTCCATTTGTTTGCCAATTCCACGTTGTCTTAGTTATTACAGATGTAATTTGTATAGTAGTTGCATCCAGCTTGTTTTTCCTCTTTAAAAGCTCCTTGGGTATTCTCATAAATTTCCTCTTTCATACAAGACCAGTTTGTCCTGTTTTTCAGAAAGACACTCAAGATTCAGATTAAATTTACATTGTATCTACTGATTATGTTTGAGATAATTAACATATTTGATGTGGTGAATCTTCCTATATGTGATCTTTAAAACACTTTGGTCAAGTTTTATTATATTCTTCACTTATTGTTCTAATCTCCTCCCCAAGAATACCTCAGTGTAGATATCTATTATTTGTTCTTTGCAGTTGCTATCCTGTTGTTTTTCTTCTTTCTCTATTTACTCTGTGCTGTGTGATTATTTATTCCATGTCACTGATTCTATCTATGGCAATGAACGGTAGGATTTTACTTCTTATAAATTGATCCAGACTTAGTGTTTGAAGAGGCAAATTGTTCAGTTTTCAAATGTGTCTACTCACTTTGCCACACTCAGTGTCAGCCCTCAGATCTATGAACTACCACAGGCAACTCTGCACTGTAGCCCACCCAATCACCACTGCATAGCAGGCATTCCAGCCCACAGAAATTTTCTTACCAAGATAAATATTTATCCTCCTTTCTGTTCCTTCTTCCTGAATATTTTATATTCTAATCAGATTATTTAAAACACTACTATTCTCTCTCTGGGTTGCAATTAGACTTCTATTTTTTTTTTTTTTTTTTTTTTTTTGGTTACCATATATAAAATTTGACTTTTGGGGAAGACTTTTTAAGATGCAGTGTGTTGCTCTGTCCTCCTATCTCACTTGTTCTGTCACTTATAAGACTGTTCGATGGGAAAAAATAATTAATTATTCAAAAAATCAATTGTTCTCTTTTGTGCCAGGCACTGCACCTGACTCTGAGGATGGGATGGGAACCAGAAATAAATCATCATCTTGCTCCATACTTTGTGATAGAGAAACGAAGAAAGTTGAGACAGAGATAGTCCAACAGATCAGTATGAAATGCATTATCAGAGAAACAGTCTGAAGGAAATAGCATTTTAAGAAAAGCCTCTGGTAATTTGGGAGGGGAAAAGGCTCTGAGAAAGTGAAATTTAACTGAGCAACATTATCAAAGACCAGTTGAGTGTGTTGAGTTTTCTGGTTAATAAAAGCCTTTGGTTTTTAGTGAAAGCATTTATTTCTGTCTAAATTCATCTTCAAATCATAGTAAGGTAATAAGAGTTTCTCTATATTCCACCAATATTTTGCGTGGAATTTTAAGTTTTTTAGGGTTGTGAATTTTCATCTTGTTCTGTTTCCATAGATATTTTATTAGGAAAATTGAAAAGACTGCCCAAGGGCTGCTTGTGGTATGTTACTTAAATGTAGGACTCCTGAATTATTTATCAAAAAAAGAAAATATATTCAGTACTCCTGCATACCTTTTGTATGCGGTACTCAGGAGTCTGAATACTCCTTTGTAAGTGTGAATTTAAAACTATGTCATCACTTTGGGAGGCCGAGGTGGGCGTATCACGAGGTCAAGAGATCGAGATCATCTTGGCCAACATGGTGAAAACCCATCTCTACTAAAAATACAAAAACTAGCTGGCACATACCTGTAGTCCCAGCTACTCAGGAGACTGAGGCAGAAGAATCGCTTGAACCTGAGAGGCAGAGGTTGCAGTGAGCCAAGATAGCACCACTGCACTCCAGCATGACGACAGAGTGAGACTCCATCTCAAAACAAAACAAAACAAAACTTTGAAATTCGACTATTTATGTATGATTCATAGACACATTTACAATAGTGTGCTAAAAAATATGCTCTTTCACCCAATATAAAGTCCCAATGTTCCTTTTAAGATGATGATAACAGTTGTAGTGGTTTTGTTTATAATGATAATGATGATTTTTTTAAATTAGGTGTGAGCCAGGCACTGTGTTTTTTCCTTACTTAAATAATTTAATCCACCATATAATACTCTGCAATAGGCTGAGACAAGACTTAAACCAACACTAGTGTTTGTGCATCTGTGATCCTTATCATGTTTCATCCCTTTTTTGGTTAGTGAGTGCATTCATGCACAAAATATGCCTATTTAATTAGCATCTATATCACTAATGTATAATACATCCAGCATATTTTCTAGGCAGCAAATTGCATATCACAAAGTCTGTTCTGAGACTGCCCACAAAGAAACTCCTTTTACTTGGTCTGAAATATTTTATTTGGGGAAATTAGGGAAAGAAGAAGAGGAGAAGGAGTAGGAGATGGAAAGGAGAAGGAAAAGAAAGAGAAAAAGAAGGATTTGTTGTGAAACCACCAATTGAAAAGTATGCAATGAATACAGGGTAGGCAAATTCTTAAAATAATAAGCAATGGGATTGTGATAAGAAGCTAGCTAATAACATCTATGTTTTAAAAATGTCTCGTATGATTTAGAATTAGAGCTGGATTTTTGTAGCAGCCAAAGCCAGTATTTTCTCAAACTGCCTTTATTGTAAGTCTTTACATTGCACATAGGAATATGTATGTAAGTGTGTGTGTGTGTGTGTGTGTGTGTGTGTATTTTTGTTGGTTGTTCTCAGTCTTTGGATCTCCTGGTATTTACCTTTAATGAAGAAAATTCATACTTCTTTTGCCTGTCATATTGTCCTAATGTGACCAATGGAAATCCTTTAGACCTAGGAATTCTAAAGCAAATTCCAGACATGGCTAACACTTGCACAAGAGTAAACAAAAAGTTGCCATGCTTGAATACTATGATATTATTTGCAACTATTCTGAATTCATGTTAAGTAACATGATTGATATGAAATGATTTATTGTGTTTTGTGAAAATCTGTCCAAAGAGGGGAAGAAAAGTGGGGCTTAAAATGTAAAATATGATAAATATTCAGTGAGGATAGGGTTCCTTTTTTTTCTGTTCTGTTTATTAACGTATTCTAAAAATCTAGGACATTACCCAGATCACAGTAGATTATCTATAAATAGTGATTGACTAAATGTCAAAAAAGTATTTAAATATATTATGTATTAAATTGAATAATTAGAAAAAACAAGTAAAATAAATTTAGCAATTTGGCTTTAGACATGAACAAATTGAGTAAAAATGTAAAAGTCAAATCAAAAGAACAGATGGACTGTTCCTGAACACTGCTGGGAGAAAGGGCAAGTGTGTGCACAAACAGGTAAGAATGACTTTTTAAGTTCTGCTCCTTTATGACATGGGAATTATTTTAGTAAAGCTATAAAATCCTGTATACTGAGAAGAGGTGAGAGTTATAGACATTTAATGCACTGATTCAAGTTTTCACCTTTATTTTAATCAAGTGCAGAAGGATATTAAAATTCCATTCTAAGATTTTCCCATCAAAACATGCAAATTACCTTTTCAGGTCTTTAACTACACTGAGATATAGGACCTAACAGACTATGAAATGAAACATAATTATGGGCCAAGGACATTTTTCTTTCAAAACATTTATAACATAAAACTTTAAAATGTTTTATGACTCTTCTATATAAGTAGAAACTAAACTTTTAAAAAGCAAAATACTTTCTACAAATTATTTTTAAATTTCTAACTTGGTAAAAGTGAAGTTAGACCTTTTGTATTCCAAAGTAAACCACTATGTGAAAACCTATGTACTCACATAAACCACTTAGTCTTTTTTGAATTATTTTACTTCTCAGTCCACTTTCACTTCTAATTGAGTTTTCTATTACTACTCCAGATAATAGGTGGATGGATAAAGAGAAAGAGAGAGAGAGAGAGAGACATATAGATAGATATTGAAAGTTAACTTATGCTACTTCTTGATGTACAATGGGGACATTAATTTTTAATTATGATTTTTCTATGTTTATCTCCCTTAATACCTGTTGTTTTCCTAGTTGCCCCAAGACATCCATTGGCTAGTCTAAATGGGGTGAGATGTGGAAATGAGAAGGGGTATGGAATTAAACATGCAGAAATACAGAACATAGGTAATATTCAGCCTCTTACATGAAACATAGAATTATTATAATAGAAATAATCTTATAAGCCAGAATTTTAAAAAATAATGTGCTAAATAAAAATACACATTTTAAAAAATAATATATAAACCTGTATATACAGTCATCCTGTATTCATGGGTTCTGTAATTGGGGATTCAGACAACTGCAGATCAAAAATATTTGGAGAAAATTGTGTCAGTACTGAACATATGCAGAACTTTTTTCTTGTTATTTCCTAAACAATACAGTATAACAACTATTTACATAGCATTTACATTGCATTAGGTATTATAAGCAATCTACACATTATTGAAGGTATAAGGTAGGACCTGTGTAGATTATATGCAAATACTACACCATTTTTTATCATGGACTTGGGCATCCTCAGATTGTGGTATCCACACGGGTCCTGGAACCAATTCTGCATGGATACCAAGGGACAAATGTGTATGTGTATGGCTATCTCCAGCCTTCCTCTTTTACTACACAGACAACTAAGCCTGCAGGACTTTCCTTGTCTATGAACTACAGTTTATTTACCTATAAACTATAATTTATCCATAGAAATTATCTCTCCCATCTTTGACACCAAGACCATGAAATTATATAATACAGAAAAAAGTTATAAAAGATTGTTTAATAAAATAATGATAAGATTAAAAAATAAGTAAACTATATGTTGCTGTCAAAATGTGCCTCCTGACTTCCTCCCTTCGGACTCTTCTCCAGGAAAAGAGAAAATTGCATGAAGACAAAGACTAGTACTGAGTTACAGTGGTTCAGCATATAATTTTGTGACTTTAGGGTGGTTGGAAAGTAATGCTTATCCAGTAGAAATCAGTACAATACTCGCTTGTGCTGTTGAGCAATGGCAGCAAGGTGCAACTCCCAGTCAGCCAAGTGATCACAAGGTAAGCAATTAATATGCCACAGTGGACTGTGTTGTCAGATAGGCTTCCCCACTGTAGGTTAATGTAAGTGTTCTGAGCACATTGAAGATAAGCTAGGCTAAGCTATGATGTTCAGCAGTGTATTAAATACATTTTCAACTTACAGTATTTTCAACTTAAGATGTGTTTATAGGGATGTAACCTAATCATAAGTTGAGGAGCATCTGTACATAGCAATAATATTGAGGCCAGAGAAAGAAACGTTTTGTTCAGTTCTCTGATAAGGGTTCTGCATAGAGATGGCATCTTGTGCTGCCCTGCCCAAACATCCCAAAATTTTGAGACACACTCACAGTAATTTGTTCAGAGCAATAAATGATACTGTAAAAAGTCTCTTGAGTTTAGCTTTCTGTTCTACTTAAATCTCCAGGGGACATGAGTGCAGAGTTGAAAGCTAATGACTTTTTCTGGAGGTCCAATATAAGAACTAGAATTCAAAGGAGCGGCTGGTTGTGGACAGATGGAATAGGAAGCTGAACAGAGAGCAAAACACTCACTCACAAAGCAATGTTTATATCTGAAAGTAGTTATGATTAGGCCAAATAATCCAGGAAACTCTCTAGGAATTTGACTATTACATAAAAAAAAGATGGAAGTATAAACTACACCATGTGCAGATGGAAGTATAAACTACACCATTTGCAGACTGCAATCAACCATGCCTACAGAGCAAACAATGGACCACTAGAAGGAAGCCATTGCCTTTATTACTGCTGTACCAGCCTGGCACCAAAGAGGCAGTTCTTCTGCAGAGAGAACCAGGAGGATGAAGAGGGGCATAATGAACAAAAAAAGAAGCACCTCATTTAAATTAGAGATTGTTTGTAATTAGAGATGTTTGTAAATGAATTGATCAGCAAGTAAATTAGAAGTTAAGTTTAAAATAGATTTTCGAAAATATTTTTTTCACTGTCACCAGAGAAAGGTACTGATGGAAAACAAATCATCTATGGAAAAACAAGATAAAATTAAAGAAATACCATTTAAAGCCATTTAAAGAAATACCACCATTGCTACAGATTTTAGTTTTAATAATAGTTAAGTTTTATCTTATTGCAAACATATATTGAAGACAATATAAAGTGTAAAAGATTATAGACTTTTTTTTCAATAATGGTAATCTGATCGATTAATTCAAACACCTGTAGTATTGGGTTGGTAGCAGTTGTATCAATTGTGAAACTTAAAAAAAAAAGCCAGCCTAGGCTGGGCATGGTGGCTCACGCCTGTAATCCCAGCACTTCTGGAGACTGAGGCGGGAGGATCACGAGGTCACGAGATCGAGACCATCCTGGCTAACACGGTGAAACCCCGTCTCTACTAAAAATACGAAAAAAAAAAAAAAAAATAGCCGGGCGTGGTGGCGGGTGCCTGTAGTCCCAGCTACTCGGGAGGCTGAGGCAGGAGAATAGCGTGAACCCAGGAGGTGGAGCTTGCAGTGAGCCGAGATCGCACCGCTGCACTCCAGCCTGGGCGACAAAGTGAGACTCCGTCTCAAAAAAATAAAAAATAAAAAAAAGCCAGACTTTATTCAAAAACACTACAGTTGACTATGGAACAACGTGCATTTGAACTGCACAAGTTCACTTATATGTGAATTTTTTTCGATAAAATTTATACCAAGTTTGCCTGCCTTTCTGGCCATTTCTGCCACCCTTGACACAGCAAGACCAACCACTCCTCTTCCTTTTCCTCAGTCTACTCATTGTGAAGACTATGAGCATAAAGACCTTATGATGCTCTAATTCCACTTAATGAATAATAAATATATATTCTCTGCCTTATAATTTTCTTAATAACATTGTCTTTCCTTTTCTTTTAGCTTTATTATAATAATACATTATATAATATAAATAACACACAAAATGAGTGTTAATCTATTGTTTGTTATCAGTAAGGCTTCCAGTCAACAGTAAGCTATCAGAAGTTAAGTTTTGAGAGATTTAAAAGTTATATGTGATGAGAGCAAAGATAGCCAATTAGTGCAGCCAGGAAGAGCCTCTCCCACCAAAAGACACCAAACCATCGAAACGAATGGGATGCTGTGAACAGATCTTTGGAAAGAAGGCACTGAAAATGGACAGAGGAAGGACACAGATCCCAGTCTGAAAGGTGAGGAAGCTGGGAACCCTGCACTGGTTTGCTGAGCACCAGGACTCACTTCTGTCCCTGAGCAGCTCCTAGGGAAGCATTGAGCGAAATAGGCATGGAGTGGCTCACTCTAGCCATGGACCTCCTGGATCCTAGCTGTAGGAGACCCCAGGACCCTCACAGGCATCTGAGCTGGTAGGGAGAACTGTCTGGAGCATTGGCAGAGACAGGACTTCAGCCTGAGAAGCTCCCAGAAAGTTTGACATGGGAATGGCTGCAGTGGAGCACAGCCACAGGAACTCATCCCCTAAGGATCACCATACTCCTCTAGGTGGCTCTAGCCATTTTTGGCTTCAGGATCTGGACAGAGTAAGGCTGTCTTGCCTCTGGGAAGGGGTTAGTATCATCTAAGTGCCCCTCTATCTGCTGGCCTTTCCCAGGGTTCCTGTCTGGCTACAGCTGCTTGCAGCACAGCCTCAGCTTGCTATAGCTCTTTGACCAGCAGATGTCACCTAACCATCAGAGTGCTTTTGCAGATGAACCCCAGCCAGTATGCACTCACATGCAGCCTCCTCCACTGCCCAGCACATACTCACCCACAGTCTTCCCCACCGGGCGTGCCTTCACTCACAGCCTCCTTGCTAGACCTCACCAATGTTCATGCATGTTTGGATGCCCTACTATCCCTCCAGAGTGCTTTTACCAGCAGCCCCCATCGTGTTGTTGCTAGCAAACTGGGAACACCTCAGCTCCTCCAGGACAGCAGGTGCTTAAACTCAAGAGGCAAGAGAGCAAAGCTACGTGCCTGTTCCCAGCCCTCCAGCATTACAGCACATAGCCCAGGAGTGCTGAACTGAGTTTTGCTCCCTCCCCCCAAAAGCGTCCAGAAATGAAGACAATTGACTGTAATTGGTATAACCCAAGTTATACCACAGTCAAACCTTCAAGGGCACCAAAGAATATAAAAGCAAAAAAAAAAAAAAAAGCTTCATCCAAAAGGGAGCAACTTGAAAGATTTAAAGGAACATCAACCCATACAGATGAGAAAGAACTAGTGCAAGAACTCTGGCAACTCTAAAAGCCAGAGTGGCTTCTTATTTCCAAACAAGAGTACAGGCTCCCCAGCAGTGGTTCTTAATCAGACTGAAATGGCTGAAAAGACATAGAATTCAGGATCTGGATGGCAAAGAAATTCATTGAAATACAGGAGAAAGTTGAAATCCAATACAAGGAACAGAGTAAAAGTATTTAATAGTTGAAAGATGACATAGCCATTGTAAGAAAGAAAGCAGAATTATAGCCCTTTTAAGAAAAAAGCAAACGGAACTTCTGGAGATAAAAAATTCACTACAGGAATTTCAGGATGCAATTGGAAGCATTTATAAGAGAATGGACAAAGCCGAGGAAATAATCACAAAGCTCTAGGAATATTCCTTCAAATAAACACCATCAGGCAAAAATAAAGAGAAAAAATTTTAAAAATGAACAAAACCGCTGAGAAATATTGGATTATGTAAACAGACCAAAACTGTGATTCATTGACAGTCCTAAAAGAGATGGAGAGAGGGCAAGTAACTTGAAAAACATATTTGAATATATTGTTCATAAAAATTTCCCCAGCCTTGCTGAAGAGGTCAACATGAAAATTCAGAAAACTCAGCGAACCCCTGCAAGGTACTAGACAAGATGACCATCCTCAAGAAACAGAGTCATCAGATTCTTCAAAGTCAATGCCAAGATAAATAAATAAATAAATAAATAAATAAATAAACCTAAAGGCAGCTATGGAGGAGGGGCAGGTGACACACAAAAAGAACAACATTAAGCTAACAGCAGATATTTCAGCAGAAAGGACTGAGGACCTTTATTCACCACCCTAAAAGAAAAGACATTCCAACCAAGAAAGTCATGTCCCACCAAACTAAGTTTCATAAGCAAAGGATAAATAAAATCCTTTTCATAGAAGCAAATGCTAAGGAAATGTGTTACCATCAGGCCAGCCTTATAAGAGGTCTTAAGGGAGTGCTAACTATGGGGATAAAGACTGGTACCTGCCACTATAAAAACACTGAAATGGGGAGCCCACTGACACTACAAAGCAATGATACAATCAATCCTACACAACAAACAGCTAAAAACATGGTAACAGGATATAATCCCAGCATATGAACATTAATCTTCAATGTAAATGGGCTAAATGCTGCACTGAAAAGACACAGAGTGCTAAGTTGGAAAAAGAAGCAAGACCTAACTATACACTGTCTTCAAGAGACCCATCTCACATGCAGTGACACACATAGGCTCAAAGGAAAGCAATGAAGAAACATCTATCAAATAAAAAGAAAACAAAAAAGAGTGGAAGTAGCTGTGCTTATTTCAGACAAAGCAAACTTTAAGCCAACAACAATCGAAAAGGACAAAGAAGGGCATTAAATACTAATAAAGGGTTCAATTAAACAAGAAGACTTAACTATCCTAGATATATATGCACCCAACACAGGATCCACCAGATTCATAAAACAAGACCTCAAGGACCTATGAAGATACTTAGATTACCACAAAATAATATTGGGATAATTTGACACTACACTGACAGTGTTAGATAGATCATCAAGGCAGAATACTAACAAAGATATTCTGGATATAAACTTGACACTTGACTAAATAGACCTGACAGACATCTACAGAATACTCCACCCAATCACAACAGAAAATACACTCTTCTTATCTGCACACGGTGTGTAATCTAAGATCAACCACGTGCTCGGCCATAAATCAATTCTCAACAAATTTTAAAAAGGTTAAAAATCATACCAACATCACCCTCAATCTACAGCACAATAAAAATATAAATCAATACCAAGAAGTTTTCTCAGAACCACTACAATTCCATGTATATTAAACAACCTGTTCCTGTGTGACTTTTGAGTAAACAATAAAATTAAGGCAGAAATCAAGAAATTCTTTGAAATTAATGAAAACAAACACACAACATACAAGAATTTCTGGGATACATGTAAAACAATGTTAAGAGGAAAGTTGATAGTGCTAAACACCTATAACCAGAAGTTAGCAAGATCTCAAATTAACAACCTAACATCACACCTAGGGGAAACAGGAGCAAGAGCGAACCAAGCACAAAGGTAGAAGGAGAAAAGAAATAACCAAAACAATATAACTGAACAAAATGAGATGCAAAAACTCACATAAAAGATAAATGAAACCAAAAGTCAGTGCTTTGAAAGAATAAAAAATATTGATAGACCAATAGCTAGATTAATAAAGAAAAAGGAGAGAAGATTCAAATAAATACAATTAGAAATGACAAGGATGTCATTACTGCCAACCCCACAGTAATACAAAAATCCCTAAGGACTATTACAAACACCTTTACGCATACAAATGAGAAAACCTAGAAGAAATCGATCAATTTCTGGAAACATACAACCTCCCAAAACTGAACTAGGAAGAAACTGAAATCCCGAACAGACAAATACTGAGTTCCAAAATTAAATCAGTAATAAAAACCCACCACCAGAAAAAGGCCTGGGCCAGACAGATTCATAGCCAAATTCTAAAAAACATAAAAAGACCTACTTCTTCAGAAGTACGTTCAGATTCTACTGATATTATTCAAAAAGTTGAGAAGGGGCTCCTCCCTAACTCATTCTATGAGGCCAGCGTCATTTTGATTCCAAAACCTGGCAGAGACACAAAGAAAAAAAAAAGGAAACTTCAGGCCAATATCTCTGATTAACATAGATAAAAAAATCTCAGCAAAATCCTAGCAAGCTGAATCCAGCAGCTCATCAAAAAACCAATCCCCCACAGCCAAATAGGCTTTATTCCTGGGATGCTAGGTTGGTTTAACATAAGTAAATCAATAAATGCGATTCATTGTATAAACAGAACTAAAAACAAAAGCCATATGATCATCTCAATATACATTAAAGGCTCTCTATAAAATGCAACATTGCTTTATGTTAAAAGCCATCAACAAAACAGGCATGGAAGGAAAATATCTCAAAATAATGAGAGGCATCTACAACAAACCTATAGCCAATATCATACTGAAGGGTCAAAGACTGAAATCATTTTCCCTAACCAGAAACAAGAAAAGGATGCCACTCTTAATCACTCCTATTCAACAAAATACTAGAAGTCATACCCACAGCAATGAGGCAAGGTAAAGAAATAAGAGGCTCCCAAATAGGCAAAAAAGTCAAACTATTTCTCTTAGCTGACAGTGTTATTCTTTACATAGAAAACCCCATAGTGTCAAGAAAGTTTCAGGATACAAAATGATAGTACGAAACTCCAGAACATTTCTATAAATCAGTAACATCCAAGATGAGAACCAAATCAAGAACACAGTTCCATTTATAATAGCCACAGAAAGAATAAAATACCTAGGAATACAGCACAGGGATGTGAAATACCTCTACAATGAGGAGTACAAAACACTGCTGGAAAAAATTATAGATGACACAAACAAATGGAAAAACACTCGATGCTCATGGACAGGAAGAAATAATGTTGTTAAAATATTCATACTGCCTAAAGCAATTTACAAAACTGAAAACTATTTCTGTCAAACTACCAACATCATTTTTTTTTTTTTTACAGAATTAGAAAAAAAACTATTCTAAGCTCATATGGAACAAACAAATATTCTGAATAGCCAAAGCAATCCAATGAAAAAAAAACAAAGTCGGAGGTATCACATTACACTACTTCAAACTATACTACAAGGCTACAGTAACCAAAACAGCATGATACTGCTAGAAACGTAGACACATAGACAAATGGAACAGGTTAGAAAACTTATAAATAGTGTCACACACCTAGAATCATCTGATCTCCAACAAACTCTACAATAGCAAACAATGGGGAAAGAAATCCCTATTCAATGAATGATGCTGGGATAACTGGCTAGCCATATGCAGATTATAGAATTTGGACTCTTTCCTTTTACCATATACAAAAATAAACTCAAGATAGATTGTCAACTGAAATGTAAAATGTCACACTATAAAGACCCTAGATGAAAATCTAGGTCATATCATTCTGGACATAGACCTGAACAAAGAATTTACAATGAAGACACCAAAAGCAATTTCAACAAAAAACAAAAATAGATAAATGGGGTCTAATTAAACTAAAGCGTTTCTGCTCTGCAAAGGAGACTATTAACAGAGTAGACAGACAAACTAGAGAATGAGAGAAGATATTTGCAAACTATGCATCTGACAACAGTCTAATATCCAGAATTTATAAGGAACTTAAACAAATCAACAAGCAAAAAACAAACAACCCCATTAAAAGTGGTCAAACATGAACAGGCACTTCTCAAAGGAATACATACACATGGCGTACACATGGCCAACAACCATAAGACAAAATGCTCAAAATCACAAATCAGAAATGCAATTCAAAACCTCAATGAGATACCATCTCATGCCAGTCAGGATGGCTATTAGAAAGTTAGAAATTAACTGATGCTAGCAAGGTTGCAGAGAAATGGAAATGCTTATACACTGTTGGTGGGAATGTAAATTCATTCAGCCAGTGTGAAATGAAGTATGAAAATTTCTCAAAGAACTTAAAAGAGGACTACCATTTGACCCAGCAATCCAATTACCAGTTATGTACCCAAAGAAATATAAATCATTCTACCAAAAACACACATGTGCTCATGTATTCATTGCAGCACTATTCACAATACCAAAGACATGGAATCAACCTAGATGCCCATTAGTGGTGAACTGGATAAAGAAAATGTGGTATGCATACACCATGGAATACTGTACAAACATAATAAAGGACAAAATTATGTCTTTTGCAGCAACATGACTGCAGCTGGAGGCCATTTTCCTAAGTGATAAATGCAGGGAGAGAAAACCAAACACAGCATGTTCTCACTTATAAGTGGGAGCTAAACATTGAGTTCACATGGACACAAAGAGGGGAATAACAGACACCAGGACCTACTTGACGGTGGAGGTTGAGAGGATAGTGAAGTTTGAAAAACTACCTATTGGGTACTACGGTCACTATCTGGGTGATGAACTCATTGGTACACCAAACCCAGTGACACACAATTCACCCATGTAACGAACCTGCACAGGTACCCCCTGAACCTAAAACAAAAACAAAAAAGAAAAATAATGCTAGTAAGTCTCCAAATTCTGCCTCTTAAATGTCCACAAAAGTCACCAATCTAAAAAATATGACTAATTCATTCTCTATTTAGAGACATAAGGAAGGTATGAGGGATTATATAACTTTAAAGCGTGCGGAACCACCTTTTAAAACTATTTAGTAGGGTGTTTTTATAATGATTTGATACCCATGTAGCCAACCTGCAGATGTACCCTCAAACCTAAAATAAAAGTTGAAAAAGAGAGGAAAAACTTATATGTGTAATTTTGACTGTGCATGGATCAGCAACCCTAACCTCCCACTCTTCAAGGGTCAACTCTGTCATGATAGATAGAAGGGCACTATGCAATAGGGAGAATAGTCCAACCCTAAGATTGGCAAAATACCAAATCAAAACGAAAAAAGCTTTTATTAGGAGTGGTAAACATAGCTAGCAGGAAGTACACAGGTCTAGCAAGAAGTTTGTGGGGTGTGGGGCATAAGAAAGGGGCTAAACAGATGACATGAGAGTCACATTTTAAAAGAACATTTTTATTCTCTTTGGTCAGCTGATTCTTGGAGTGAGCTATCAAAAGAGAATGTTCTGCACTTCAGTGCTTGCTTGAAAGCTTAGGTACAAGACAAAGTTCAACCTGTGAGAAGAGAATGTTGACTAACATTTGGTCAAGCCAAATCAATGAGTAAGTAATGAGCAATTATGAGAGCTTGGACATAGTATAAAGTCATGGTTTTGATGCATGCACAGATATATACAGACATAAATAAAGATATGGGTTTATATATGCAAGTAGCTATATTTTCTAGCTCTGTTAACTAAGAGAACCTACAAGCTGTGACACCCTAGAGCAATGAACATATTTGGCACCCAGATTTCAGTTTCTAAATTCTAATCTCCCACACAGGGAACTAGGGGTCTTTGGAGAAATGGCTGACTCCATGGCTTGGGCAAAGAAACTACAAGATAAACATGCAAAAACTTGTAAGTAAAACCAGCAAGTAAAATATTGCTGAAATAATGTTAGTTTGTACTGAAAAGAAAACTTGCTTGGAGGAATTTCTAATAACTAAACCTGAGACAATTGGGGCAAAAAAAAAAAAATAGAAGTTATATGTACTAGAATAAAATATATATCCATGAATCCATACTGATAGAAATTAATGACTGAGTAAACAGATACACAGGAAATAAATCAAAGCTCTTCAACATAGTTGAATTTCAACCAACAAATATAGAAGGAATAATGAAAATATAAATATCATTAGGCAAACACCATAGTGATAGTTAATGTAGATAAGATTTATAGAGAGAGAATAAAATTTGAGGAAAAAAAGTCTGATGAAGAACAGAATATTTGCATAGTCTCAAATTAGCTTATCTCCCTGCAAGCTAATTATTCACTATAAAGTGTAAAATAATAATTTTACTGGGATGGATCTGGGTAGACACCATCTTAACCAAATTTGGACAGAATACTCATTTTTCATTCTATTTTGGGTGCAAGCCTTCTACTCCATAAAATCCGAAGAATGTATTTTTACTTTTATTCACCAAATCAATGTATTTGTACTATTTCTTTTTATTTTGGTTTCATTTTAAGTATTTTCTAGTTTTCCTTTAGTATGTTCTCATTTTATTGTTATCTCCCCTTACTGATATTTATAAATAAATATATATTTTTCTGATTTTACTTTTTAGACACTGTGATCCATGAGATTTTCACAGGATTTTTTCAAAGCAGGCATATGACCAAATGTCAACAAATTTTTATGTGACAGTGGCAATATATGTCAAAATACTACTCTACTGATTGCTCTTTCTGATAGTAGCTGCATGTGAACAGTTGCTAGCAGCTTGTATTGGAGTTAAAGTATTGGGTTTATTTGATTAAAGATACTTAATATAAACATGTAAATTTTATCTAAGCTATCATGAGATTGAAAATTCTGGCAAGCCTGTCTTTCATAGGAACATAGAAAAAATAAAAAAGCATAATGCTTAAATAATTACAGTATGTGTTTTTATATTTTTATGGATATGACAATATAAATAGGACAAGAAACGCTTTGAAATATTCAGCCACATTTTGAAATCCATGTTGACTGCTCAAGATAAATTGGTTAATATTGTGAATTTGATAGAATGATGAACAATGTAACTTATTTTCCCCTTTTTTTCCTCCTTAGAAGAAATATAACTTTCTCTGTAGCCATCTTCTCTATTCTTTTTTTTTCTTTTAGATGGAGTTTCACTCTTGTTCCCCAGGCTGCAGTGCAGTGGCACTATCTTGGCTCACTGCAACCTCCACCTCCTGGGTTCAAACAGTTCTCCTGCCTCAGCCTCCCAAGTAGCTGAGGTTACAGACATGCGCCACCATGCCCGGCTAATTTTGTATTTTTTTAGTAGAGACAGGATTTCACCATGTTGGTCAGGCTGGTCTTGAACGCCTGACCTCAAGTGATCCACCTGCCTCTGCCTCGCAAAATGCTGGGATTATAGGTGTGAGCCACTGCACCCAGCCATGGGGGGAAAAAAAAAATAGACTATACAATTTATAGACCAGACTAAATCTCTGGCCGATTCCCTAGTACATTTTAAGAGAGTAAGATGTGGTTGCCTTACCATTTTTAAAAATAAGTTAAGAATGCTAACTATAGTAGAATTATTTCAGAGTTACCTTGAGAATTCCCTGAGTGTAACAAACCAGTTTCTCAGAAAGATTTTAAAGATTTATTTTATTTTTTAAGCAATTTATTCTTTTTTTAATTTTTATTTTTTATTTATCATTATACTTTAAGTTTTAGGGTACATGTGCACAATGGGCAGGTTACAATAGCAAAGACTTGGAACCAACCCAAATGTCCAACAATGATAGACTGGATTAAGAAAATGTGGCACATATACACCATGGAATACTATGCAGCCATAAAGATTTATTTAGTTCTGGTTTGATGCTTCTCAGAGCATTAGCAATGTTCCTTCTTGAAGCTTTCATGGAGAAAAAAAAAAGGATTTTTTTTACATATATATGTATATATATCTTTTTCTAGTCATTTTCAGCACACATCCAACTTATTTGATAATCATAAGAAAAAGTGGAAATTGAATGTATACCTTAGTTTTATCATTCTCAGTCAAGAAGGCCCTATAATGATCTTAGTAAACACAGTTCGGGAAGTGCTTCATAGACTTTGATTATTCACATCAGTATTTTGAGACTGTGTCTGGAATTGGTGGGTTCTTGGTCTCACTGACTTCAAGAATGAAGCTGCGGACCCTTGTGGTGAGTGTTACAGCTCTTAAGGTGGCGCATCTGGAGTTTGTCCCTTCTGATGTTCAGATGTGTTCGGAGTTTCTTCCTTCTGGTGGGTTCATGGTCTCGCTGGCTCAGGAGTGAAGCTGCAGATCTTTGCGGTGTGTGTCACAGCTCATAAAAGCAGCGTGGACCCAAAGAGTGAGCAGTAGCAAGATTTACTGCAAAGAGCCAAAGAACAAAGCTTCCACGGTGTGGAAAGGGACTGGAGCCGGTTGCCACTGCTGGCTGGGGCAGCCTGCTTTTATTCTCTTGTCTGGCCCCACCCACATCCTGCTGATTGGTAGAGCCCAGTGGCCTTTTTGACAGGGTGCTGATTGGTGCGTTTACAATTCCTGAGCTAGATACAAAGGTTCTCCACGTCCCCATCAGATTAGTTAGATACAGAGTATGGACACATAGGTTCTCCAAGGCCCCACCAGAGCAGCTAGATACAGAGTGTCGATTGGTGCACTCACAAACCCTGAGCTAGACACAGGGTGCTGATTGGCGTGTTTACAAACCTTGAGCTAGATACAGAGTGACGATTGGTGTATTTACAACCCCTGAGCTAGACATAAAGACTCTCCACCTCCCCATCAGACTCGGGAGCCCAGCTGGCTTCACCCAGTGGATCCCGCACCGGGGCTGCAGGTGGAGCTGCCTGCCAGTCCTGCGCCATGCGCTCACACTCCTCAGCCCTTGGCCGGTAGATGGGACTGGGAGCCGTGGAGCAGGGGGCGGCGCTCGTCTGGGAGGCTTGGGCCGCACAGGAGCCCACAGAGTGGGTGGGAGGCTCAGACCTGGCGGGCTGCAGGTCCCGAGCCCTGCCCCATGGGAAGGCAGCTAAGGCCCAGCGAGAAATCGAGCACAGCGCCGGTGGGCCGGCACTGCTGGGGGACCCAGTACACCCTGCGCAGCCTCTGACCAGGGTTCTAAGCCCCTCACTGCCCGGGCCCGCAGGGCCCGCCGGCTGCTCTGAGTGCTGGGCCGGCCAAGCCCATGTCCACCCGGAACTCCAGCTGGCCCGCAAGCGCTGCACGCAGCCCCGGTTCCCGCTCGCACCTCTCCCTCCACACCTCCCTGCAAGCTAAGGGAGCTGGCTCTGGCCTTGGGCAGCCCAGAAAGGGGCTCCCATAGTGCAGCGGTGGGCTGAAGGGCTCCTCAAGTGCCGCCAAAGTGGGAGCCCAGGCAGAGGAGGCACCGAGAGCGAGCGAGGGCTGTGAGGACTGCCAGCATGCTGTCACCTCTCAAGACTAAGGTAAGATATAAGAAGAAACTAGCCTTGAATAAATGGCACAGCCTTATCAATAATTTAAAGGTATTTGAAAAGTAAAACATGCCTTGATTCAACCTCTTACTTCAAACTCAGAAGGTTTGCCCAATAATGTGCTGCCTCTGCAAATCGCCCATGCTCTAGGTTTTTTTGTTTTTAAACCTGCTATTTATATTCAATAAATTATTTGGTCGAACATGGGTTTCTATGGATTAAGTGTCTGTACATAGCGTGGTTCATGCTGTCATTGATATGGCAATATTGGGCAATAATGATTTCTTTATACCAGGGCAACTCCTCTTTATTCTTCTCAATGAAGGAATACTGCCAAGAGGAATAGCCTGTTAAGCCTTTACCGTCCTTGTGACCTCAAAAATATTTGTTAAATCCCTCTTCTAATAAATAAGGAAGGTTTTCACACTAAGAGGAACAGAGAAATACAAATCCTTTCTCATGAGATTTGCTGGAAAGTTTAAGGGTAAAGCAATGTTACTTTCTTAAAACTTTGAATTTCAAGTGACAAAAAAAGCAATGCTCATATCTTATCTATATCAGATAAGGCAGATGAGATGTCTGCCTATAATGACACGCTAAGTCTAGACTACTCAGAGTGCCTCCCTTGACCCAAGTTCAAATTAAAAAGATGAGAACGGGCAGCTTTCTTAAAAATGACCATAGCTGGTCAAACCAGGGTTCTATCATGAAAGGCCTTCCTCTACAGGCAGACCTGAAGCCTGTGAAGTGGACTGGTCAGATTATTCTGTATATTGAACACGGACAAAAGCACCCAGCTCCTCTCTATTGGGGAATTTAGTGAGAGAAATAGAAAAGTCAGTAATGACACAGAATAACAAGGCCTTAAGCAGACACTATTAGGCGGTAGAATCCATGAGTAATAGGAACCATATATTAAGGATGAACAAACAGTGGGAAAATGTTAGCATAAATAGAAGAAAAAGACAGTAACTGAAAGATGAAGCTATGAATAACTCTGAGGGAATGCTAAGTGTATTTTTTGTCATTGGAGGTCATTGTGACCTGAATGATTTCCCAATTTTCCATAGGACAGTACTAATTTATGTCCCAGGCATGTGTCCTTATGTCAATACATTCTATAACAGTGCAAGAGGATTCACAACTAAAAAAAAATTAAAGTTAAGATAATTTTTTAAAATGGAACTTGATTAGAAGTATGTAATGTGTTCCTAAAGTACATGAAGCTTCTAATAGTGAACAAAAAAATGATACATGGCAACTATAAAAATGTCTACATTAAATGAGTTGTTATCAATGAGTGATTTCACCCTCAGGGAAAACTTTGCAATAGTTAGAGACATTTTCAATTGTCACAAAAGGGTGTAGGGTGCTGCTACTGGCATGTAGCAAGTGGAGGCCAAGGTGGCTACTAAACATCCTATGATCCACTGGATGGCTCCCCAGTGAGATAATTATCCAGCTCAAACATCAGTAGTACAAAGGCTGAGAAACACTTATCTAAACCAAGACAGGTTGGCACAAAACAAATTTAAAACGTATTAGTTCTGATCTAATTCTGGCCTATTTCAAATAATTCTTACCCTTTTAACTAGATCTTTCTGTTATAACTGATGATATAGTTAAAAATACCTGAAACTAAGCATATAAACTTCCAGGATTTAAATGTCTTCAATATTTTGTTTTGAAAGATTTTATTATTTACACAAGCAAAAATGTTGGGAAGGTTCTTTAAATTGTATTATTGCCATGTTGCTGATATAAATAAAAGGAACAGTCAGAAATGGATATTTTCAGACAAGAAAGAAATCAATGAAAGTGATGAAATTGCAGTCAAGTCAGTTATGATCTTTATAAAGTAATATGTCCAAAGCCCACTTTCTTGAAGCTCTGGTAAATCTAAATGTAAATATTTTGGCCTTTTGCAGACTTAATGTATTTATTCAACAGCTGACTCTGTGCATGGAAGTGCTAAATAATAATATAGACACATTAGAATTATACATGGACAGATAAATGTTTACCTAGTATGACTTCAATTTCAGAGATTAAAATATATTCTTCTCTGACAATGGAGAAATCATTCTGCTGTCCTATCAAAGTCATAAGATTCTACCATTAGAAATGGAAGAATCCTAGGCAGAATAACATACAGGTTAAGTATCCTTAATTCAAAGTTCCAAAATCTGAAATCCTCAAAATCTGAAACTTTTTGTGTGCCAACATGATGACACAAGTCAAAAATTCCACATCAGATCTCATGTGATGGGTCACAGTTAAAATGCAGCTAAAACTTTGCTTCATGCACAAAATTATTTAAAATATTGAATGCAATCAATTTCAGGCTATGTGTATAATGCATGTAAAAACATAAATGAATTTTGTGTTTAGATTTGGGTCCCATCTCAAAGATATCTCACTATGTATATGCAAATATTTCAAAATCTAAGTAAAAACAAAATCCAAAATACTTCTGGTTTCATGGTAAGGGATACTTAACCTGTATTAAACTTTAATAGTTGTTAACATTTTAAATGAAATTAATATCAGAACTTCTACAGATTCACAGAGGGCTGAAATTCTTGCTTTTTTTAGGGTGGAGAAAGAAGACGGCAATTTAGAATAGAGGATTTAGACTTTAGTAGGCTCCTTTTTTTATTATTTTTTTTTTTTTTTTGAGAGGGAGTCTTGCTCTGTTGCCAAGCTGGAGTGCAGTGGTGCTATCTTGGCTCATTGCAAGCTCCGCCTCCCGGGTTCACACCATTCTCCTGCCTCAGCCTCCCAAGTAGCTGGGACTACAGGCGCCCTCCACCACGCCTGGCTAATTTTTTATATTTTTAGTAGAGACGGGGTTTCACTGTGTTAGCCAGGATGGTCTTGATCTCCTGACCTCGTGATCCACCCGCCTCGGCCTCCCAAAGTGCTGGGATTACAGGCATGAGCCACCACACCTGGCCTAGTAGGCTACTTTTATATGGAAGGGGAAAACCATAAAAAACACAAAAGTGAAAATATGGTAGGAAAGCATAACACATTATATACTTAATAAATGGAACTGAAGACTAAACTCTGATTTTTTTTTATCTTGCCCAAATTCCTATCTATGGGGTCTGGGGAGTCATGTCCTATAAACCATAAATTCTCATCAAATGGGTTTTATTTAACCCTGTATATAGTGACTTACTTTCCAATCTGACTCTGGCATAACAAGGAAGAAAATCAAAATATTTTACCCCAAAAGATGTTTCTCTGCAATATCTCGAAATTGCCCTGTAAAATCTCTTGTGGGAAAAATCCACATTCTATAGAGAATCCCTTTTCCCCTTTGTTTTTCTTCCTTCCTTTCCGGATCCAGGAGAAAATCAACTAAGAGCCAGGCACCATTTTAGGTCCGAGACTGAGGCAGGAGAATCGCTTGAACCTGGGAGGTGGAGGTTGCAGTCAGCCAAGATTGCACCACTACACTCCAGCCTGGGCAACAGAGTGAGACTCAGTCTCAAAAGCAAACAACAACAACATAAAAACATTTTACAACCTGTGGTCTCTCTGAAGTCTGCTATCTGAGAGTTTCCTCTGCACAATAAAACTTGGTTTCCACAATTCTTTATCTTAACCTGAACATTCCTTTCTGTTGATCTCAGGTCTTCAGATAAACTCAACCAGTTGTCAACCAGAAAATATGTAAATTTACCTATAGCCTGGAAGCCCCTGCTTTGAGTTGTCCTGCCTTTCTGAACCAAACCAATGTTTTTCTTAAATGTATTCAATCGATGTTTCATGTCTCCCTAAAATATATAAAACCAAGCAGTACCCCAACCGCCTTGGGCACATATTCTCAGGGTCTCCTGAGGGCTGTGTCATGGGCCCTGGTCACTCATATTTGGTTCAGAATAAATCTCTTAAAATATTTTACAGAGTTTGATTCTTTTTGTCAACAGAACTAAGACTTATCCTATTTAAATTTATTTAATAATGACATGTTTTCTATTTTCCTTACAAAAATCTAGTAAAGTAGCTGTGACAATTTCATGCAGAAACTGGGGCTTAATGAGTAGTTCATCAATGGGTCCAGAGTCACATAGCCAGCAGATGACCGAATGAATGTTTGAATCAAGTTCTGAATGACAGGACAAAATATACTTTTAAAAATTGGCCTCTCAAAATCCTTTTATGAAGATTATATGAACTAACATTTAATGGGTGGTCACAAATTAAGGAAAACTAACATTCATTGACTGTATGCTAAATACTGTGCTAGTATCTTTACATAAAGTACTTATAATAATAACTACACCATTTGTTAGAGACATGCTTAGGAAGAAATAACAAAACAAAGCTTTAGCAGAGATTCATTTCACTTGTATCAAAAATTTCATGGTATGTAATCAAGCCCTAGTATTTGTTGACTAGGTCCCAGAAAAATCCACTAAAATACCTTCTTCATAACGCAAAGGCAAGTTTACTATTTAATGTAGTAAGAGAAACTACTACTTTGAGTGCTTCTTAATAGCTACTTAGAGTCAGGAGGCCACAGACAGACAGTTTTGAGATTTTTGATATCTGATTTAAGATGATTCTCTCAATTCGGGGCCTGCTTGAGACTGGGTAAAGTTCAAGATACAATAGTTAAGGGTTAGTGACTACAGGGAGGCAAGGCTTTAGAAGGGACTCTTGAAGAATAGATAGCCAGTTGATTAGTGGGCTTGACTAATCTATTGTCCTGAAAAGGGAGAAATGAGGACTAGATGATCAGTCTATTGTTCAGATGAACAGATTGGAGGATGTTCCTGAAACTAACAATAATGTAATTTTTAATGTTATCTGAGCAAGAGTTTCTTGGTTTAGTAAAGTCATATTGGAGCACGTGGGTTGCTTTTCACATTGTTGTTCAAAGAACATCTTCAACAATTTCCGTTTCTTCATTTTTCCGTTCTTGACATCTTTTTAAAGTGACATTTATCACCACAGTTTAAAGGTAACTTGAACAGTTTCAAACATCACATCCCCATTCCAAAAAGGGAAAAGAGAAGTAACAAAGACCCAAAGTCTCAGTCATCCAAGTCTGTCCCTTTTAAAAATGTTTTGTTAGAAGCCTTGTATTTTGGTTTCATCCCATTGGACACAACAAGGTCTTATAATCCGTTGTAGCTATAAAGAAACTGGGAAGGCAAATCTTTAGACTGCTTACAGGTTCTAGAGTAGAGGAAGAAAGTGAAAATAGGCTGTAAATTGATTTTTGTTGCTATACACAAATACACAGCAATTTTTTAAAAATTATACTTTAAGTTCTGGGATACACATGCAGAACGTGCAGGTTTGTTACACAGGTATACACGTGCCATGGTGGTTTGCTGCACACATCAACCTGTCATCTCCATTAGGTGTTTCTCCTAATGCTATCCCTCTCCTAGCCCCACACCCCCCAACAGGCCCTGGTGTGTCATAGTCCCCTCCCTGTGTCCATGTGTTCTCATTGTTCAACTCCTACTTATGAGTGAGAACATGCGGTGTTTGGTTTTCTGTTCCTGCATTAGTTTGCTAAGGATGATGGTTGCCAGTTTCATCCATGTGCCTGCAAAGGACATGAACTCATCCTTTATTATGGCTGCATAGTATTCCATGGTGTATATGTGCCACATTTTCTTTATCCAGTCTATCATTGATGGGCATTTGGGTTGGTTCCAAGTCTTTGCTATTGTGAATAGTGCTGCAATAAACATATGTGTGCATATGTCTTTATAGTAGAATGATTTATAATCCTTTGGGTATACACCCAGTAATGGGATTGCTCGGTCAAATGGTATTTCTGCTTCTAGATCTTTGAGGAATCACCACATTGTCTTCCACAATGGTTGAACTAATTTACACTCCCACCAACAGTATAAAAACATTCCTATTTTTCCACATCCTCTCCAGCATCTGTTGTTTCCTGACTCTTTAATGATCACCATTCTAACTGGCGTGAGATGGTATCTCATTGTGGTTTTGATTTGCATTTCTCTAGTGACCAGGGATGATCAGCTTTTTTTCATATGTTTCTTGGCGGCCTAAATGTCTTCTTTTGAGAAGTGTCTGTTCATAACCATTGCCCACTTTTTGATGGTGGTGTTTGCTTTTTTCTTGTAAATTTGTTTAAGTTCCTTGTAGATTCTGGATATTAGCCCTTTGTCAGATGGATAGATTGCAAAAATTTTCTCCCATTCTGTAGGCTGCCTGTTCACTCTGATGATAGCTTCTTTTGCTATGCAGAAGCTCTTTAGCTTAATTAGATCCCATTTGTCAATTTTGGCTTTTGTTGCCATTGTTTTTGGTGTTTTAATCATGAAGTCTTTGCCCATGACTATGTCTTGAATGGTATCGCCTAGATTTTCTTCTAGGGTTTTTGTGGTTTTAGGTCTTACATTTAAGTCTTTAATTCATCTTGAATTAATTTTTGTGTAAGGTTTAAGGAAGGGGTCCAGTTTCAGTTTTCTGTATATGGCTAGCCAGTTTTCCCAACATCATTTATTAAATAGGTAATCCTTTCCTCATTGCTTGTTTTTGTCAAGTTTCTCAAAGATCAGATGGTTGTAGATGTGTGGCATTATGTCTGAGACCTCTGGTCTGTTCCATTAGACTATATATATCTGTTTTGGTACCAGTACTATGCTGTTTTGATTACTGCAGACTTGTAGGGTAGTTGGAAGTGAGGTAGCACAATGCCTCCAGCTTTGTTCTTTTTACTTAGGATTGGCTTGGCTATATAGGCTTTTGTTTTGGTTCCATATGAAACTTAAAGTGGTTTTTTTCAAATTCTGTGAAGATAGTCAATGGTAGCTTGATGGGGATAGCATTTAATCTAGCTAAAGCGAGATGATACATTATTGTAGTTTTAATTCTCATTTCTCCAATAATTAGTGGTGTTGAATATGTTTTAATATACTGGCTAGTCATTTGTATGTCTTTTGGAAATGTGTATACTCAGATATTTTGCCTTTTTTTGTGCAGTGGCACGATCTTGGCTCACTGCTACCTCTGCCTCCTGGATTCAAGCAATTCTCTTGCCTCAGCTTCCCAAGCAGCTGGGACTACAGGTGCACGCCACCACATCCAGCTAATTTTTGTATTTTTAGTAGAGATGGGGTTTCACCATATTGGCCAGGCTGCTCTCGAACTCCTGACTTTGTGATCCACCTGCCTCCACCTCCCAAAGTGCTGGGATTACAGGCGTGAGCTGACGTGCCCGGTCTATTTTTAAGTTTGATTATTATTTTTTATTTTTTTCTAGTTGTTTAAGCATCTTATATATTCTGGTTACTAATACGTTGTCACATGTCAGTTTGCAAATATTTTCTTCTGTTCTGTGAGTTGTCTTGTCACTTTGTTGATTGTTTCCTTTGCTGTGCAGAAGCATTTTAGTTTGATCTAATCCAACTTGTCTATTTTTTTTCCTTTGATTGCCTGTGCTTTTGAGATGTTATACAAAAAATCTTTACCCAGACCAATGTCCTGGAAAATGTTTCCTTTGTTCTCTTCTGATAGTTTTATAGTGGTTATACATTTTAAGTCTTTTATCCATTGTGATTTGATTTTTCTATTTGATGAGAGACACGTATCTAGTTTCATTCTTTTACATATGGATATTCTGTTTTCCCAAAACCACTTATTTATTTACTTTTTAACTTTTATTTTAGGTATAAGGGTAAATGTGCAGGTTTGTTATATAGGTAAACTTGTGTGATGGGTGTTTGTTGTACAGACTATTATTAATCACCCAGTTACTCAGCCTGGTACCCAATAGTTATTTTTTTTGCTCCTCTCCCTCATCTCACCCTTCACCCTCAAGACACCTCAAGTAGACATCAGTGTCTGTTGTTCCCCTTTTTGTGTCCATGAGTTCACATCATTTAGCTCCCACCTATAACTGAGAACATGTGGTATTTGGTTTTCCATGCCAGTTTTAGTTTACTAAGGATAATACCCTCCAGCTCTATCCATGTTCCCATGAAAGACAGGATCTCATTATGTTTTATGGCTGCAAAGTATTCCGTAGAGTATATGAACCACAATATCTTTATCTAATCTGCCATCAATAGGCATTTAGATTGATTCCATGTCTTTGCTGTTGTAAATAGTGCTGCAATGAACATTCACATGCACGTCTTTTTGGCAAAATGATTTCTATTCCCCTGGGTACGTACCAAGTAAAGGGATTGCTGGGTCAAATGGTAGTTTTGTTTTTAGCTCTCTAAGAATTTGTCACAGTGCTTCCCATAATGGCTGAACTAATTTACACTCATACCAACAGCTTATAAACATTCCTTTTTCTCCACAACCTTGCCAACATCTGTTATTTTTTAACTTTTTCATAATAGCCATTCTGACTTGTGTGAGATTATATTTAATTGTGGTTTTGATTTGCATTTCTCTAATGATCAGTACTATTGAGCATTTCTCCTATACTTATTGGCTGCATGTATGTCTTCTTTTGAAAAGTATCTGCTCATGTTCTTTACCAATTTTTTAATGGGACTGTTTTTTTTCGTAAATTTGTAAGTTTCTTATAGATGCTGGATATTAGACCTTTGTCAAATGCATAGTTTGCTAATATTTTCTCCCATTCTGTAGGTTGTCTGTTTACTCTGCTGATTATTTCTTTTGTTGTGCAGAAGCTCTTTGGTTTACTTAGACCCCATTTGTCAATTTTTACTTTTGTTGAGATTGCTTTTGGTATCTTTGTCATGAAATTCCTATGAATCCTTAAGTCATGAGTTCCCATGTCCAGAATAGTATTGCCCAGTATTGTCTTCCAGGGTTTTTATTATTGGGTCTTATGCTTCAGTGTTCATCTTGAGTTGATTTTTGTATGTGGTGTAAGGGGCGGGTCCAGTTTCAATCTTTTGCGTATGGCTGGCCAGGTATCCTAGAAGAATTTGTAAAATAGGGAGTTCTTCCCACATTGCTTGCTTTTGTCAGCCTTGTTGAAGATCAGATGGTCATGGGTGTGCAGCCTTATTTCTGGGCTCTCTATTCTGTTCCATTTGTCTATGTGTCTGTTTTTGTACCAGTACCATGCTATTTTGCTACTTTAGCCTGCAGCATAGTTTGAAGTTGGGTAACATGATACCTTCAGTTTTGTTCTTTTGGCTTATGGTTGCCTTGGCTATTTGGACTCTTTTTTGGTTCTATATAAATTTTAAAACAGATCTTTTTCTAGTTTTGTGAAGAATGTCATTGGTAGTTTGACAGGAATAGTGTTGAATCTGTAAATTGCTTTTAGCAGTGTAGCCATTTTAATGATGTTGATTCTTCCCATCCATAGGCATGGGATGTTTTTTCACTTGTTTATGTTATCTCTGATTTCTTTGAGCAGTGTTTTGTAATTATCATTGTAGAGATAGTTCACCTCCCTGCTTAGCTATATTCCTAGGTATTTGTATGTGTGCATTTGCGTTTGAGTGTGTGCAGTTATGAATGGGATTGAGTCCATGATTTGGCTCTGGGCTTGGCTGTTATTGGTTTATAGGGATGCTAGTGATTTTTGTGAATCAATATTGTATCCTGAAGCTTTTCTGAAGCCATAAATCAGCTGAAGGAGCTTTTAGGCCAAAACTTGGATTTCTCTAGATATAGTATCATGTTGTCTGCAAAGAAAGATTATTTGACTTCCTCTTCTCCTTTTTTAATTCCCTTTATTTCTTTATGTTGCCTGATTGCTCTGGCCAAGACTTCCAATACCTTGTTTAATAGGAGTCATGACAGAGAGCATCTTTTTCATAGATGGTTTATATTATTTTGATGTATGTTCCTTCAATATCTAGTTTATTGAGAGTTTTTAACATGATGGAATGTTGAATTTTATCAAAAGCTTCTTTTGTGTCTATGGAGATAATTATGTGGTGTTTGTATTTGGTTCTGTTTGTATGATGAATCACATCTATCAACTTATGTATGTTGAACCAACCTTGCATCCTGAGGATGAAGCCTACTTGATCGTGGTGAATTAGCTTTACGATGTACTGCTGCATTCAGTTTACAAGCATTTTGTTGAAGACTTTTGCATCACACTTTATCGGGGATATTGGGCTGAAGTCTTTTTTTGTTGTGTATCTGCCAGGTTTTGGTATGAGAATAATGCTAGCCTTGTAGAATGAGTCAGGGAGGAGTCCCTCCTTCTCAGTCTTTTGAAATTTTTTCGGCAGGAATGGTACCAGTTCATCTTTGTGTAACAGTTAACTTGGCCACTAATTCATCTGTTTCTGGATGGGTTTTTTGTTGTTGATGGTGGTGGTAGGCTATTTATTACTGATTAGGAGACTTTCTTTTCTCCAGTGTGTGGTCTTGACATCTTTGTAAAAAAAGAAAATGAATTCACTGTAAATGTGTGGATTTGTATTTTAACTTTCTATTCTGTTCCATTGGTTTATGTGTCTGTTTTTATGTCAATGCCATATTTTGGTTATTGTAAATGTGTTGTACAACTTAAAGTCAAGTATTATAATGCCTGACTTAAAATCAGGTAGTTCTTTTTGCTCAGGATATTTTGTCTATTCTGGGTCTTGCAGACCAGCATAGTACTGAGGCTCACCTAAGGCCGATCGTCACTGTGGCCTACTACCACTAATGTTTGTTCGAGACCCATTTCCATTTTAGTTAGCAGGCAGTGAATCCTGCTGGGACTGGGTTCATCCCATCAGGGCAGTGGATTCCCTTCTGGCCCAGGGTGAGCCTAAAAACACCATTCAGGAGCAAAGACCTGGAGTCAGAGGCATCAGGAATCTCAATACTTTATTTTACTCTGGTCTAGCTAATCCAAAGTTACTAAACAAAGGCCTCTGTGCTCTTTCCTCTTTTTCCCCCAAGCAGGGAAAGTCTCCCCCAAATAGCACCACCTGGAATTGGGGGAGGGGTAGTGAAGGCACTCCCATGGCTACCACAGCTGGTGTCACACTGGGTCACACCCCAAATCTACTGCCTTTAAGACCATTGCCTCAACAGGGCTTCTTCAAGGACTGCAGTTCTTATGGCCTGACTTCCCTTCAAATTTATTCTGGGCCTCAGGCCACTTTAGTCAGCCAGTGGTGAAGTGTCTGTGGCTTAGGTTTCTCCCACTAGGGACAGAAGATTTTCCTCTGGCTCAGGGATGATCTAAAGGCCCCCTCCATGGGCACCTGCATAATTCTGCCCTGTGTTTGTGTTTTGCTGTGACTGAGTTCCAATACAAAAGTCTCACACTCACTTCGCTCTTGCTCCCCAAAGCACACAGGTTCTTTCTCTGTGCTGTGCTGCCTGAGGCTGAAGGAGGAGTGGTGTAGGCATTGCCAGACTGTTATTCCCACCCTCTTCAATGAATATTTTCTTGATATTATGTAAAAACTAGGCACTGAGATTGCTCACCTGATTTTCTTGGTTATTATGAATGTGGTTTCTTGTGTAAAAAGTTGTTCAATATGGTGTTACTGTACGGGGACGATTGCTGGGGGTTCAATTTGGCTACCATGCTCTATCTCCTCCCTCAGGTTACCCACGTGAATATCAAAAGCAATGGAACAAATTAAAATTTGTACCATCTGATACAAAGGAATGAGAACACACCATTATTTCTGTGATATTCCTGTGAAAAACAAATAAGCTAAATTTAACAATGACAACATATAGGTTAAATGCAATTGGAGATACATTTTATAAAATATCCAATAATATTTAAAATATTAAGGCCATGAAAGTCAAAACAACCACTACAGAATTAAAAAAAATAAAGGTTCATGACAACTAAATGTAAGAGGTGATACTGTCTTTGTCTGTTTTACCATAAATAACGTCATTAAGAAAATTGGCAAAATGTAAATGGAATCTTTGGACTAGATGGTAGAACTATATAAATGTTACTGACCTGAGTTAATGGCTGCATTTTGTGACTATACAGGAGAAAGTCTTGCTTTTTATTGATATGTATTTAAGTATTCAGGAGTGACTGGGCATCATCGAGGAAACTTACTCTTAACGGGTTTCAGAACAAAAAGATTCTTTGCCATAGCCTTGCAGGATCAGTAGCTTGTGGTTGTATCAAAATAAAAACAAAAACATGTTTGATAATTATAATTTTATATAACTGGCTAGAATATGTTAACTCTGAAACACTCAATCCACTATTTTCCATAAAAACTTCTCTTGGAAGTCAAAGACAATAAAGTTGCTTGAAAATGATCATATGATAATTGTGTCTGTAAGAGACTAGGCATAGATAGAGGAAGCTTCTAAGGAGTTCTTGTTTAAAAAATGTTTAAAATGTGCATTTCTAAGTTACCCTAATATTATATCTACCAATTACTGGTACTTATTCCTTTATAACTCCTAAAATTAATTTAGTTTCCCATTACTCTTTTTCTTTTCTTGGCTGGAATCCATGTTTCCATATCTCTTTAGGCTGTTTAAAATGAGGTATAGTTTATGGGATTTTCTTTCAAATTATTTCTCTGCTGTCTCATGGGACAAGTTTTAAGAGGGTAAATTTGCTTACATAAATTTCAGTGGAGTTAGTAGTTGAGATTGTAGAAAAAGATAAGACAAAAGAAAGTCACTTTCTAGATAAAACAATTGACATAAAATACTAAATACTGTAAACTGCTGGAATATAAGTTAAAATTGCAATAAAGTTTTAAATATTTAAAATAAATTATAACCCATATAAGTATTAGCACCTACATTACCTTAAATAATTCACAATTTGGCCCAAGAAAATGCAGTAGAACTCCTGATAGGAATATAATAAATGTTGTTTCCATATAATAGTACATTCTTACAAGTGTTACTTTAGACTGTGTTTTTGAAGTTGAGTGCTGTATTTTAGCAAATTGAAAATTAAAATATTTTATCCTACGATCAATCCTGGCTGTCTCCTAGAAAAACATAACTAAAATCATATTGTAAAACTCTAATGGAGTGAACTAACTTACAGCTAACAGTTTGCTCTGTTGTATCAAGTGACTTATTTTGTGTGCAGTATGACAAAAACATGATTAATTCACTCTCTGTGTAAAAACTCTGCTTGTATGGCTGTGAAGGGAAAGGTGCCTTTGAGGATGAATGAGTAGAGTTCCATAGAGACAAATAGTCTTGAGGGCAACAGGTTAACCCACTCAATCTGTAGTGAAGCGGAGCTTCCCTGGAGATGGTCCAAAAAGTAAAGAATCAAAAATAAGAAAGCTTTTAATTTTTGTATTCAAACACAGAAAAGGTCAACGTTTGCTTTTTGCCATATTTTGAGATATAAGCAACCAAGAAAAGTAATAGTCATCTTACCATAAGATGTTATATAAATATTTCCAAATTTGAGAGGAAATATTAGAAGCATTTGAGGACGTGGTTTTCTCACTTACACTCAAAATATTTTACTGCATAATATTTCCCCTAAATACTTTTAAAGCATAATTCTAAAGGAAAAAAATCTTTAAATCTATAAGCTCTACTAACAGAAATATTTTCTGGTGAACATATTTATCATATAATTTATTAGCATGACACAGAGGTGCTGTATAATTAGATATGTCACCATTATTTTGGATGGAATACGTCTCACATTAATTATTTTAAATCAAAATTAGGGATTTAGGCCAGGATACGGTGCCTCACACCTATAATTTCAAAACTTTGGGAGGCCCAGTCAGGCAGATCACTTGAGGTCAGGAGTTTGAGACCAGCCTAGCCAACATGATGAAACGCCACCTTTATTAAAAATACAAAAATTAGCCGGGTGTGGTGGTGGGTACCTGTAGTCCCAGCTACTTGGGAGGCTGAGGCAGGAGAATGCTTGAACCCAGGAGGCAGAGGCTGCAGTGAGCCAAGATTGCACCATTGCACTCCAGTCTGGGCAACAGAGCAAGACTCCATCTCAAAAAAAAAAAAAATTAGAGATTTAGAAATTATAGATGTCTTAATTGGTAAGTAATTTAATGTTTTAGAAAAAGTAAATATTTCAGAACTTGAAACCTGGTAGTAGAACCCAGACTAGTGTAACATGCATAGTAAGAATGTAGTAGGTAGATTTGGTAGTAGGTAGATTCTTGGGAGCTAATGTGGCCTCTTTGCCAACCAAGTTATCTAAGGAAGTGAACCTGCAGTTACTTCGTCCTCTCAACTCAGAGCATCCCCAGACTTCACAGTGACTACAGAACTTCAGGCACCCTGTGTGAGAAACTGCATCCCCTCTGGGATCCCTCTGAATGATTGTGTGTGTGTCTCTTACACCGATTGTTTGCTGATTCAGTGTCAACTGAAGGAAGACAATCTTGGAAATGGTCCAGACTCTCCATCTTCTCAAGTCTCAGACTGAGACCAAGTTTCCTTTTCTGATTTAGCTCATTTGGAATAAGAGAGACCAGGCTTTTTGAAATGTACCTACTTTCAGTTTTCTTATCTTTAAAGCAGGGTAATAAGATTTACTTTTCAGAGTTGTTTCAGATTTTAAGTAAGATAAATCAAAAGTCCTTTTTATTTTAAATTGCAACAATTTTTAAGGATTATATTTTTATTCTTTAGCTTTCTGTTCCCTTTGAAAGTTGTGCTGTAAATTTTAAGTAACGTTTTTTATTTTTTATGTTTGTTTAAACTGGGAATTTTTATACTTCAATAGAAGACTCTAATGTGTAGATGTTTTTTAAACACTTCAAATGAAGGTTTAAAACAATCAATTTTTCATAGAACTTGACTCTACACTCCCTACTTTCTATATCTGATTTATTTACACCTAATGAAAACAAATAGCCTATCTATATGAATTGTTATGACACATATTGCCATCTTTTGGTTGTTTCAAAATTTTTTCCCCCAGCCTCCTTCACACCCATTTCTTCTAAAACCTTTTCAATTTTGGAGGGACATGTCAATCCCATATAATGATCCTTCCTGCTCTTGGTCTATCACAGTGACATTCCTGATACACTGGACTATTAGTGGCAGTGTCAGTAGATTGTTGACAAAGATGACTGCAATAATTTGTTTCATTGTCACAGGGAAAGAGACTTTACTGCTTCTTAATCAAGATACGAAGCACATTTTCCCTCCCTTTAAATCTGACCAGTTTGTGACATGCTTTGGGTAACAGAATATGAAAAAATGGCACTGTGCAAGTTCCAGACCCAGGCTATGTTGCAGGTTCTACCTTGGACTTCTTAGAACTTGAGTCCACTATTCTGTGAAAAAACCAGTGTGGCCTACTGACGAGTGAAAGCCCACAGAGAAAATCTAAGGTGTTCAAGCTGACAGCCAGCACCAACTGGCTGAAAGTTGGTGAATGAGACCCCTTGAACTCCCTAAATCCAGTTATAGTGTCTGTGACTGCAGCTGCATGAGGGAGCTAGATGAGAGGAGCCAAGAATTGCCCAGCCAACTCATAGCATTACGAGAAAAAAAATAAGTCATTGTTATTTTAAGTCACTAAATGTTAGGGTAAAATTTTAAGCAGTAATAGGTAACTGAAACAAGGTGTTCATGAGGAAAACAAAGAAAAAGATGCAACTACTTTTCCTGATTCTTCAATGTACAGGTCTCAGCATCTCCAGACTACTTTCTTTCCGGGAATCTCATCCTGCTTTTTTACTACAACCCCTAGGTATAAATCATATTCCTTTTGCTTGGAATGCATTAGTCCTTTTCATTCTTTATCAAATTTCTACTTATTCCTTTATAACACCGTACAGTCATTTTCTCTAGGGAGCTTTACAAACCTCACCCCAATCTTTCTGAATATTCCTTGTCCTTTATTCAATTTACCATGTGCATGTCACTGTAACTTTTTATGGATTACTTTCTTATCTCTCCTGACTATACTGTAAGGTTTGGGAAAATGTCATGCTATATCTACATTTTGCTACCACCATTCAATAAGTATGTATTTAACACATGGCTAAAATGTTCGTTTGTGGAGAAAAAGTGTACATTTTTTTCATGAAACATAGGTGAATACTACTTCTAGCCTTTATGTGCATAAATCCTTTTAACTACCTTGTCTTATACGGTTGTAAAAGTAAAGTAGGTAACTTTACCTGCTTCAGGGTCTTGTTCTATAAGCAAGTCATGGTTTATTTTATTTTCTCATTCACTAGTAAACTTGCTCTTTAAAAAAATGGTGCTGCTTTACTTAAATATTTTAAGTAAATGGAGAAATTACAGAAGTAATGTGAGAATTAGCTAGTATGATCTTTGCCCACAAATCCTGTTGGGTGATGTGCTAGTCTCTTCTAAGATGTGAGGCAAAATATGGCTCCAAGATTTCTTGCACACAATTTGAAGAGGGACACATTATCCTAAATGGACATGAGGTGATATAATGACAAACATTTTTAACTATAAATAAGGAAAAAGGAGTGACAAATTTCCAAGGACTATTTTTTTATTGTTCTTCAATTTAATCTGATTCTGCCATGAACAAAGCAAAAGGGAATTCAGATAATTTTAATCTTATAGGAATTTTCTAATTGTGTGATTTAATCCAAAAATAGATTTTAGAGTTACTTAATGATTGTATGGACTGCATACTCTTCAGGCTATGCTCTATGAATATATTTCTTATGTAATTTTTATTAGAATTGAGAGACTAGGTTTTTTTGGAATACATTCTCTGACTGACATACACTTGGATTATAGATTTTTTCCCTGCTATTAAATACATATCTTTATAAGAATAGCATTTTAGGAGAGATACTGAAAAAAGATTAGGTTGTATTCATGGAGTCTGATCATGGTGACAGAAAAATCAGTAAAGTTTTAGGGAATTGGGGAGTGTAACTCAGAGAATAAAGTGCAGAAAATAATACAATATACATACAAACCCTCAAATATTTGATAAAATTTTACATACAAGATATTGGACTTGTGGGATCAAAAGTTTAGAACTCTGAATTATAATCTGAAGTTATTAGAAGTTATATTTCATATATATGAAAGAAATTTTTTTTTTTTTTTTGAGACAGTCTCACTCTGTCACCCAGGCTGGAGTGCAGTGGTGTGATCTCGGCTCACCTCCTGGGTTCATGCCATTCTTCTGCCTCAGCCTCCCAAGTAGCTGGGACTACAGGTGCTCACCACCACGCCTGGCTGATTTTTTGTATTTTTAGTAGAGACAGGGTTTCACTGTGTTAGCCAGGATGGTCTCAACCTCCTGATCTCATGATCCGCCCACCTTGGCCTCCCAGAGTGCTGGGATTACAGGTGTGAGCCACCGTGCCCGGCCGAAAGAAATTTTTAACACTGTAAATCATGCAAATATGATCAACACTATTTCACAGATGCCAGCCTTCAAAGAGATACAATATTGAAATAAATTCATCTTCAGTGAGGACAAAATAGAACAAATGTGGAGGTGCACATGTGTGTGTTTGTGTGTGTCTGTTTGTATATAATTGTTTACCACAGCTCATCCATATTTGACAACTATTTTTTTAGAAATGATGACTGGTCATGTTAATCTTAAGATTTTATTTTAAAAATGTATCCATTTTATGAATTTATGGTGATTTTTTTTTGACTTGGACTTATGTTTGATTGGTTTTAAAAAGTAGTCTTGAAGTTAAGGTCCATAAACTCTGCAATAGATGAAAATTGGGTGATAACATTCATGAAGAAGTTCAAGCAAATAATAATTAAAATAAGTAGGTTATTATAGGGTCACTATAATACAGGTATTTTTATCTCTGACCCCAAACCAGTGGATTTAACTGATAGTGATCTGTTTTTGTAACATGATCACATCTATATACTTTCAAACTCTTCCAGATACAAGCTTTTGCTTCACCCTGTCACACCATCTCTCTCTTCTAGACTTAATAGGCTCCAAACTCCATATCATAAATTTCACACCCAGTGGCATGGAAATAAAGCAGAATAAGTGGAATTTGAAATTTTACAACTGAAGATAACTCTCACACAGATAACATATAACTTCCATCTCCTGAGAGGAATTTTTATTTCATATTTTCTAATATAAGTACATGCTTGGGACACAAGATGTATGAATTCTTTTTTGTTTGTTTTGCATCTGATAGTAATTTAGTGTCTTAATGGCATGTAGTACTTCATATATTGAACAGATGGCCATTAAAACATTGACATCCATGATAAATAATGTAAAGGTAGTAAAAATATCCAGACATGATCTGATATTAATGTCATTTTCATTGTTATTTAATTATGTTTTCATATTTTCTCCTATGCTGTTAATATTTCATCAGCTAACATTTGTTTTTCCTGTAACTATTAGATAACTATTTAAAATTTAACACAGAATAGAATTGAAATATACAGTTCATTAAGTTTTTAATCTATTTATGGCTGTGGAGTCTAAGAATTTGATCAAGCAAGAGATGCTCATATTAATTACTAATGTAAGACTAAAATATTCTAGGCATCTTTACTCTAACAGAAAAGAGGAGGAATGGAAAGAACAAAGTATATATCCATTTGCATGTAAAAAGGAAAGCACCAGTGTTATCTAAACAATAGTAATATACTCGCTTTTTGAAAAGTGCTTTTAGAATAATATGTCTATGTTCCATTCTAAAATATGGTGTGCATGTTACTGCCTAATCTCCTCTTTCTCAAACAACATCACTAATCCTCCAACGCACTCTTCCCCAGCTGAACCCAGATGTAACTTCAGAATATTTCTCACCTTAATGCTGTAAAGAGCCACTACCAATCCATAGGAATTGGCACTCAAGTTAAAATCAATTTGCTTTTCTATTTACTCTTCCAAATGGATCAGTAGAAGCTGGAAATTCATGCTGGAACACTAACATGAATTTGGGAGACAGCCAAATCTTGGATAGTGAAGTTGTATGTAAACTACAATAGGGGAATTTCTGAGGCCTGAAATTATCCATCAACCTGAAGGACATCTAATCTATAAAGTTAAAGGATATGCTTTCATTCAGCCTTATGACACTCAAAATCCATTATTAGAAACATTTAAGGAAATCCAAGACATTTCTAACTAATCCAAAGTAAGCATTGTCTAGGTCTTCTTCAATAAATAACTTACCGATAATGGATTCTATGGGTGAAAGAAAAATAGATGATGGCTTCCTTTAGCGAGTTTAGAATTTCCTTTAAATACTAAGTACATGCCAGTCAAAAAACAGCGCTTTAATGAGACAAACAATAATCCTCCTCATGGAACTTACATTTTAGTTGGTGGCAGTAAGCAACACAGAATTAAACAAGATGGTTTTATATAAGCAAAAGTGCTGTGGTTGAAACTCAAAAAAATCATTGAGCAACTGAGGATGAACTGCCAAGATTCCATGAAAATTCTCTCTGAAGTTCAGAGAGCTGATGTCAAAAAGGACAGAGCTGGGATATGATATCAATGTCAATGTTATTATCATTCAACTGAGTTCCCTATTTCCAATTTTGTTAATATGATCATGGTGTCATGCTTTCATAGAAACAACTGAAGGAATTGACATCCAGGAAGATAAAATAGTATGTGCAAAGCCATCAAGCACGAATGGCACAATGCATACTTTTGCACAGTTAATGATTGACATAAATCAATACATTCAAAAATTTTCAGCTGCTTACAATTTATTCAGAATGTTTACTCCAGAGAGAATAAATTCATGACCAAATGGAATATAATCCACTGCATACCAGGTACCCATATGCTGTTATTGGTTCTCTCAATGTAATTATTCAAATTACTATTAGTAGTGGTATATATTTACTCAGTTAATGAGCTCACATGTTACTTTTTTGTCTATCATAACTATCGGCCTCTTCATTGGGACAAAAATTTTCCTCTCTCTGTGGGATATCAATAACTCAAACATGGTTATTAAACATCAATAATTTGTATAATAATTTCTGCAAATAAGTTTAAAACATTGGAAAAAATCATAATTACCATAGTTATTTCCTGAAGCAGTGGTCAGCGAGCCACCATCCATAGTCAAATCTGACCTCCTATTTGCTTTGGTAGATAAAGTGTATTTGGAACACGGCTATTAATTTACATATTATCTATGGCTACATTTTCTGCTGCAGCAAGGAGAGTTGAACAGTTGCAGCAGAGATCCTATGGCCTTAAAGGCCGTGTTTGAGTTATTGACGTCCCACAGAGAGAGGCAAATAAGTTTAAAACATTGGAAAAATTCATAATTACCATAGTTATTGCCTGAAGCAGTGGTCAGCGAGCCACCATCCATAGTCAAACCTGACCTCCTATTTGCTTTGGTAGATAAAGTGTATTTGGAACACGGCTATTAATTTACATATTATCTATGGCTACATTTTCTGCTGCAGCAAGGAGAGTTGAACAGTTGCAAGAGATCCTATGGCCTTCAAGCCTGAAATATTTACTACCTGGTCCTTTACAGAAAA
Organism: Gorilla gorilla gorilla; assembly: GCF_029281585.2. Lineage (NCBI taxonomy): Eukaryota > Metazoa > Chordata > Mammalia > Primates > Hominidae > Gorilla > Gorilla gorilla. The sequence continues at coordinate 67,025,756 of NC_073224.2, read as the reverse complement.
AGTTTTCAAACATCTTGTGTGAAGGAACTCAGTAGTACTGGAGGAAAATTAAAACACCAACTTGTTTCATCAAAACCTTCATTGATAATTTTTTTCCTAAATTATCTTCATTCTTATTTTCATTTATTTCTATACTTTAGACTTCACCTAAGCCAATTCAATTAATTCTATTTTTTTAGTTACGAAGAAATAGGACTCTTTATAATTTATTCTACAAAAATATTCCTTTTGTTTTTCTAGGTCAAAATACTGCCTGATTCCTTTACCAAGTGGATCAATCTTTTTGGTTTGTTTTATTTTGATTGTTTTCCATTTATGAGGTACAATGTGATGTTTTTTACATATGTTTACATTGCGGAATGATTAACTTAGGCTAATTAACATATCTATCACCTCAAGTACTTATTATTTTTTGGTGAGAACATTTCAAATCTACTATTTTAGCACTTTTGAAATATACAATGCATTATTATTAACTGTAGTCACTTTTCTGTGCAATAGACAATAAAACTTACTGCTCGTTCTAACTGAAACCTGTACCTTTTGACCTTAAGGAATTCTTCTTCTGTGTCTCTCCTCTGGAATATTTTTGAAAAATATTATTTCAGTTTATGCAATAGAGTGCCCATATAAGTGAATTTATGCTGACAAGATGGAAGAGAATCTTTGGCTAACCAAAGGCACCCCACTTCTCCCAGCCAAAGGCTGGGAATCTTACCAAATTAAATGAGATCTGTTCATGATTAGGTACTATTGATGTACAGTTCTCAATGGCAATTTAAGAGTGATTTGTTTTATCAGATAATTCCTAAGAAAAAAGACAAACAAATGCATATGTTCTTTATTTTCTCTTTTATAGTACTGCATTAAGGGGTTCTATATTGGGAAGATTGATATTTGGAAACAGGCTTAACACCTTGATTTATCAGTGCACTTTAACTCACTGTTGTTGGAAGTGTGGCCACTTGACAGCCAGCAAATAGAAGCCAGAAATCTTCTGTCTAAGTAACACTCTATAGCATTTACAAATGAATGATTTGACCTAATAATTAACTCATTGTTTGTTTAAACTACTTCTGCCATACTTGAACTCATTTTGCTAGCAATTTTAAAAAACTAATGCCAATATAAAGTCCCATGATAGACATGTGAATTCTTTCCAATAAAGAAATAACACACTGTTTTGCTATATATTTAACAAAAATATGTATAATATTGTAAGTGTTTCAAAAAAAGAGTCACACAAAACTCTTAAATGTTCAGTGAAGGAGAAATCACTTCTACTCAGTTAAAAATGTATGGAATTGGTGATAATCTTGTAAAATTAAGATGGCAATAATAACTGATAATGGAGTACTAAGTATTTCAGGCCTACAATCACATTTTTAATTCATTTATTCAATAATCATTTATTGAGCAATTTTTTGTGCTTCATTGTGCATCAACAGTGGTAAACCAGAGTATATGCTAATATCCTTAATAGAGTTTACTAGGTTGAGAAATTGATCAATAAGCCAATAAAAATAAGAACAAGGTATAATGAGAGGGAATGTAGCTGAGAAGAAAATCATTTTAAAAAAAGAATCAACAAAGGTGAAAATTGGTGCTGGTCATAAATTTATTTTATTTTGAATGATTTAAGGATTTCAATTTTCAATATTAACATTGTGCAGCAATTAAAAATATTGCCACGGAAGCAAAGATATAGTTCTCCGTCTTATGAGAAACAGCTCCATTTTTTCTCTAAATTTTATTTATAATTCATTGACTTTTCACTGGAACTTTTGTCTTGCCAATTATTACACAAGTATTTATTTTAAAATAAAAATCATGGCAGTTTTAAATTTCATATCTCTGCCTTTTTGAAAATTCAGGCACTATGTCTGTTAAATCAACAAAGACTTTTGCGACTCTACTATGTTCACATGCTGGTGATACTGCCCTGGACAGACATGCATGGCTATTGCTTTCCTGGAGCAGACATTACAGTGGGTAAGAGAAAGAAAATAAATAACAAGCATTCAAGAAAATTTCAATATGTTTTCAGGCAATAGAAATAAAAGAGAGTGATATAATAGTGATTGAGATCTTAGGTAGGCATTCTAATATAGACATTTGGTGCTAAAGGAAGTTCACTTTGACACAAGAATATGAAACTTAAGATTTAATGATAAATGAATCAGTCTGTGGACAAATCAGATGAAAGACTCCTAAGAAGAAGAAACAATGTGAAAGCTCCAGTGTAAGAATGAGTTTAACATATTTCTCAGATGGAAAACAAAATAAAAAACATAGTGGAGAGAGGACAGTGTGCAAAGGAGAAAGTGATAGTGCATGTTGTAAGAGATGCTGCTGAAAGCCCAATCATGCCAGCCCTTGCATTCCATGACAAAGGGGTTTTGTTTTATTTCCAATGGGTAATAAGCTACTAAAAATTTTCAAGCATGTGGCTGACATCCAATATATATTTTAAGCAGATTACTTTATTTGCTTCATGCAGAAAGTATTTGGGAAGAATAAAATCAGAGAAACCACATAGGAGGTTATTTTACTGGTCCAGGAAAGAAAGGAGAATCACTGGGACTCAAGAGTCACATAAGGTGAAGAAATGTGGAATTTGGTTAATTTGTAGATGTAGAGTTTGTGGGATCTGATAACAGAGTACATGAAAAAGGGAGGAGAATGGAAGAATTAAGCGGCTGCTAATTTTATTCTAACTACAAAGGGGTCACAGTGCCAATTACTGAGAAATGGAAGACTGAGAAGAGCAGATTTGCACAGAGACATCTGCCTACTTAGATAGATAGCATTTGAATATTTGTCTTAGTTTGTTGGCTGCTATAACAAAATACCTTGGACTGTGGTAATTTATAAACAATAGAAATGTATTGCTCACAGTTCTGGGTGCTGTGAAGACTAAATCAAGACACCATAAGATTCAATGTCTGGTGAAGGCCCATTTCACACACAGTACTTTGTTGCTGTGCCTTCACATGGCGGAAGGAACAAGCCAGCTCACTTCAACTACTTTTATAAGGGCACTGATCCCATTCATAAGGGTAGTGCCCTTGTGATCTAATTAGATTCTAAAGTCTCCATCTCTTAAAACCACCACAATGAAAATTAAATTTCAACATGTATTTCTGCCAGTCACAAAGAATCAGATCATAGCAATATTTAAACCTAATATACACAGATGGGGTTAGAATTGGAGACATAAAAATATAAAATTAATCAGTATACAGATTAATATTTAGGATATGAGTTCTAAAAAGATTGTGCAGGTTAAGAAGGGAAGCCATTCCAGGACAGAATCTTGGGGCATTCCCACATTTAAAAACTGAATGAAGAGGATGAGACACATTACAGTTGAACAAGGCTTAACACAACTTCTTGTTTGACCAGTGATCAGAAATAAAAATCAGAAGAAAGAAGTGTAACAGAAGCCAAGAAAATAAAGTATTTTAAGAAAGATCAGTTATATCAATCACTACTGAGTGAAATACTGAGGTGAGGTTATTGTAATGATCATTGAATTTGGCAACACAGAGGTTGGGTATTAAGAAAGGTGTCAGGGAAGTGATAGGAACAAAAATCTATTTAGGGAAGGTAGATGAGACAATGAAAGGAGAGAAAGAGGTAATAGGAAATATAGGAAAATCTTTTAAAAAATTAGAAATATCTTAATAATTAGTTTCACAATTTTGTCCCTGACAATAGGTCTTTTGTAAGTTGTATGCACAGTGTACATACAATGGAAGTTATAATACACAGCATATTTATCATTGTGTAGATTGTAGATCAAAGTTACTAAGTATATACTTTAAAATATTTATGGCACAAATAACTGTATATGTAAATGAAACTATCATACCATTTTGATCTGTTTTCTGCTAACATATCTTTTCATTTGGTCATGAAAAGTGTTCTGGTTCTCAAGGATAATTTTGTAAAGCATACTTAAAGTACATTAAATATGATTTCTTAATTTTAGAAAATGTAGTTTTGTGTTCATAAGAATATGGAAATATACTTAAAAGAGTTATAATGATTCACAATTTATTGAGTACTAAATGAAAATATGCAAGTGGATATATTAGAACTAGATTTACACAGCTAGCTTGTAATATTGCCTGGATTATTGATTCCTTTAGATGTGATTATGACTTGCATTTATCATGATGCTAGAATATGAAATATACAAGCTATAAATACAGTTTTAAATGTAAATATAGAACTGTGATTTTTGATTACTTAAGTACATTTCAAGTGTTAACTGATATTTATAATTTTGAGATATTAATTTGTAGAGTATCTATTAGCTGCATGATCTGAATGAATCCTTTCAACATTCAGGTTTTTAAATTAATCAGAATTATAGTACTGTACCTTATTTTATTAATATTCACAGCTAACGAACCGAATATAACCTTTTTATATTGCAAAAGACAAAATTTATTGCAAGATTACAGCTGTTTTCAAATCAAGCATTTCATTTTAACATTTCTAATTTTAAAAAAATTCCTTCTTGGCTTTGATGGATTTCCTATCCTGCTTTACTTACAAAATAAATAATAGATGTTTTGATATTAGAGTCCTCTGATAAGTAATTCAGTACATTTGAAAAATGTTAGGATAATATTACTAATTTATTTTGCTTCCTGTTAATAACAAAAGGGGTGTAATAATTGTGAGATAGAATCTCTAGGCTACAACTTGCAAATGGAGCTTGAGCCATCATAAATCATGCTGCCTGTTTTTATGCTATTGTAATTAAGAAATCTCCACTGTATCCATGATCAATTTTTATCTTTTGGGGCTTTCTTATGTCATAAAACTATGTCTGAGCACAACTTGAAAGGTTACTATTTGGGGAAAAATAACTTTTAAGAATACGCAAAGAAAAGATTGCAAATACACTATTTTATATTAATGGCCTCCCTATTAACAAATGAGTCTATTTAAAGATAAATGGAAAACAATACTTAAATATATGCCAGAAACTGTGAAAAGTCTGAAATATTACCCCACTTGCACAGTATATATCAAGCACATTAATGTGGATCACAGTAAAGAGCTTTATTATACTCACAGCCCAATCAACAATCCTTTGAAGTAATATGGCTGTCTGTCCGTACATACCCAGTAACCCTGAACAACAATATTATTGAAAACCAAATGGAAAAAATATTCTACAGACATTGTGAGCTCGCTTTATAGCTAAGGATTGGGAAAATATTAATTTCCTCCTTTTATAAAGGGGAAAGATATTATTTTCTCCGCTTACCTTCTGAGAGAATTTCTTTGGAAGAAAAATAATGCTCTAGCCTAGTTGCCTATCTGGAAATGTAAACTTTGGGCTCTTAAAGAGACAAGGGGAAGTTTTTTGAATGAAAGCAATTAGCTTGCTCATTAAGATACTGATCTAATCCTCATTACATGTAAAAAATAAAATGTTTCTAAGGGAAGTGAAAGCAAGTATTCTCTATCTTTATACTGTATATATTTCCAGTACTCAAGAAACTGAAATTTGTATAGAAACACTGAGAAAGCCATGAAAATTTTATTTTTCCACAATATATACACCATAAAACTTTAATTATTACTTTATAATAGCAAAAGTCTTCTAAAATCTATAGTAAACCTCAATATTTTGTCAATAAAATTAGATTAATATTTATTAATATATAATGTTATTCTACGAGTGTGCTGTACCATGCCATATAATTGATCTTGGTTTAAAATTATATAGTTCATAAAGTGCTTTTAGAGGAGAGTTTTTACTTTGAACTATGATAGGTTTAAATTTTTTATCACTATTTATTTATATTAAATGTGATAAATTAAAGTTGGATAAAATGAAATTAAGTTGAAGGTTATTGAGCTTTTAATTTTGTATTTTTTTCAGAAAGTTTAATTTTAGTTTACCTGGAAGAATTACTCCTCTCTCTCTCTCTTTCTCTCTCTCTGTCTATATAATATATATATACCATATATATACACACACACATATACTCACATATATATTATGTATTTTATACATATATATTTCTTTGTATGTAGTTCATACATATTTTGCATGTAGCTCATACACATTTTGTATTAGCTCATACATAATTATTTCTTTGTATGTAGCTCATACATATTTGTATGTAGCTCATACATATTGTATTTCTTTGTTTGTATTTAATATATATAATTATTTCTTTGTATGTAGCTCATATTCACTTGAAGAGTCTTTGGAGTGGAATAAAACAATGTTCACAATCGGTGGTAGCTTTTATTGCCTGTAAAGAGAATGCAATGATTTCATATTAATTTTTGAGATATGGAATATTTTAAGGAATGTAAAATAAACATTGAAATATTGTGTAAAGATTATGAAAGTGTAATTGCTGTGTAATAATAACATGACTCCCTTGCACATGCTGTTCTGGATAAGGTGGTAAGGTTCTCTACAATCTTGTACACTCTTCATTAGAAGTTTCACACTAGGTGGGGATGCATATCCTGGACACTGGACAAATATTGGTCTTCAGTTTTAGGCAGTATTCAGATACATATTGGAAGTCAAGATTTATTTATATACTTTTAAAAGTTGGAATCTCAATGGATTATTTTTAAGTAAAATTGAACTAAGAACATTTTCCCTTTCTTATGCAGGGAAATCTGAGGACTCAGGCAGTTCATGGAGGCAGCAGGAATGTTGTTATTTCAAGGATTTGATGTACTATTTTACTTTTCTGTCCAGAAGTACTTTAGCAAACACCAAGGAATCATATCAAAATATTTGAAGATTATGGGAAAAGAGAAGGTAAAGATTTGAACTTTGTCTTTGTAGTTGTCTTTTTCCGCTTACACTTGGTAAATACAATTCAAAGAAAGAAGATTAACTCACTCCATTAAAATAAGCTGTTTAATTTTTGAGATTATGAAATGATTATTTATAAGAAAATTAGAAAAATTTATAGCAAATTTAGAAAACAAATAAAAACATAAAAAGTAAACTTTATCAATCATACCTTAACTACTAAAAGAAGCTATAAGATAGCAACATATATAAAATTTGTTTTATATGTGTACATACATATTCCATAATTTAGATTATATAACATATTATTGGATCAGATTTGATTTTAGTGTCATTCCACAATCAATATTTTATTTCATGGAACACTATTTCACATCATAATACCAAAGGCATTAGGGTGTCAATTAATGAAAATATTTTCTTTTGGTAAATTTCATGTTTATGTTATTTTTCACCATTTTGAAATTTCTAACAATTTTTCTCATTCTTAGTAAATATTTGCACTTTCAAAAATTACTTTAATTTTAATTTGTATAGATACATCAAATTTGGGATGAAATACACATTGCTCCATTAACTAAATCTTTTTCAACGTATATTATTCTATAACACTACTGTGTTATTTTCCCCTTATTTCTTATATTTTGCTATCAAAATAGCACTGAATTGAGCATTCTCCTTTATAATTAATTACTTAGCTATTAATTTCTTTCTTCATTTTAATACCTAGACTTCATCTATTAAGGGATCTGTATTTAAATAGATACCTTGATAAACATTGTAAAACTGCAATCCTGACAGGTTGTACTGCTTTGTTATTTTGGGGCTACAAAACTGGACATTTTATTATACCCTGATGAGTACTGGATGTTATTTTCTAAAACATTTTCTCTGTTTGGCAAGATAAAAGTGTCATTTAATCTGTGCTATCGTGTATATCACAACAATGAATGTCATTCCATATATACTATAATATGTTTTGATCAATGGTAATTTGGAAATTTTTGTCATATGCTATTGGCAATTGCAGTTCTTTTCTTGTGGATTTTTTGAACATGAACTTTCCAATAGGAAAATCAGAGTAAATTGGTTTTCAAAACTCCCTAGAGCATTAACATCGTTTGTGATATCTATGAAAATTTTGTATTAATTTGTTATGTACATTTTTATTTTACTTGTTTTAAATGTGTACATCATTGAAAGAAAAGTAAACTATATTGTAGATTTTTGTGGCTTATTTTAATTGTTTGATGGATATAAGATCCATCTTGATCCTGAGATCAGACAATTTTTTCCTTCGTATTTCCTATGTGTCTTATCCTCCTGCAATGGTGGGTGGGGGTTATCATTGTATATGTGTTCATATAGTTTGCCCTTTTTCTTAGCAATTTTTAAGTAATTCTTATTTTTTGACAATTTGTGATGCTATCAACTTTCTACAAATATTTTGTTAGCTTCAGGCGTTCCCTCAGTGATACTTCTGTTTTGACTGGCTGAATTTTTCATTTTTTTGTATAAAATTCAACCATTTACATGGATTTATAACATGTTTTAAAATATGTCAAAGCAAGTTTCCCTTTGTTTTTCTTGACTTGTGGCACATATATACCATGGAATACCATGCAGCCATAAAAAATGATGAGTTCATGTCCTTTGTAGGGACATGGATGAAGCTGGAAACCATCATTCTCAGCAAACTATCGCAAGGACAAAAAAACAAACACCTCATGTTCTCACTCATAGGTGGGAATTGAACAATGAGAACATATGGACACAGGAAGGGGAACATCACACACCTGGGCCTGTTGTGGGGTCGGGGGAGAGGGGAGGGATAGCATTAGGAGATATACCTAATGCTAAATGACCAGTTAATGGGTGCAGCACACCAACATGGCACATGTATACATACATAACAAACCTGCACGTTGTGCACATGTACCCTAAAACTTAAAGTATAATAATTAAAAAAAGAAAATCTTTCAGCTTTTCTTTTTCTTTCTACCTTGATTTATACATTTAAGAATGTTTTTGTCATAGTTTCAAAATAATGATTATAAGCTATTGAAAAAGAAGTGTCTATAAATTATGAAACAATAACTGATATTCTTTAGAGTCATCTATTAGAAAATATAATCAGTCCCTTAAATTTGTTTTTTTAAACCTGTGTATATTATAACACTTTGTCTTTCATTCCTTTTATTTTTTTATATCACTTTTATTATATCTGTTATTGAATAGATAAAATAAGTTATGTTAATTATTACCTATTGTATGTGGGAAGGTTGTTGATAGTAGAATATGAGTTTTAATTCCAATCACCTTTCTGCAGAACTCCTCATTAGTTCTCAGTTTTTCACTTCCTCTGAGAGGCAGCTATTGTTGGAGGTGGAGATACTAGCAGGCAATTATGTCATCACATCAGCTATTAATACTAATATTTATGTCATTCCAACATTCCAAGTATATTTCTCTCTCTCTCTCTCTCTCTCACACACACACACACACACACACACACATTTCCCTTTTATGTTTTACCTCATTGGCATAATTTACCGTTATGAGAGTAGGTAAGAGACATTTTATGTTGTTAATGGTAGACGATACTGTTGAAAAATATTTCAACTAACCAGCTTTTAATCAGAAATTAGTTTTTATTTTTTATTCTAAGTACAGAGTTATTGTGTATCTTAAGGTCTTCCAGTTAATCTCTGAAATGTTTTCTCTAGAATGTTTTACTTCTATTTTTTCCATTTCCATAAAACCATCTATCTATATAAAATTACATATAATAAGATATTTTTCTATCACTTCTTAACTACAAAATGATAAATCATACTGCATCTACAGGCCTTTTTTATCCTATTTGTGTCCTAATATTTTTAACATCCTCTCCCAATTAAGAATTACTCATTGTTCATATTTCAATTTGATTTGTTTTACCTGAGTGAGAATGTCTCTAGTATTCTTGATTAGGTTACATCTCTGTCTTAGAAACATTATGTATATCTTATATTTACTATGTAAGGTACTTATATGCTATTGAGATATGTGCTGTTTTACAATTTTACATTTATTTATATTAGTTTATGTATATATATATATATATATATATATATCTGTCTTCCGCAAGAGGCTGCAAGCTGCTTGACCCTGAGTTTGTGTCCCCAGAATTAGCACAATGTCTGACTCACAATAGGCCATCAATAAATATTAAACTGAATAAGTTAATAAACAGCAACCTGCTGTAATGAACATAAAATTAGCCAACTTGAAAATGTCCCATGGTCCTCAGATTTAACTAATTTGATACTAATTTCATGTCAAATTTTTCCATTTTCTTGTGTGTGCATCATTACCTTTTCTTCTAAATATCTCCTGTTGTCTGACAGTAACCAATGACAGTGACTGGGCTTAACCTGTATAGGTTTACCAATTTATTAATCTTTTGAAAAAGCAACTTTTGATTTGTTAATTTTTCTCTACTGTATACCTTTTCATTGTTATTTAATTTTTATTTTAGATTGAGGGATTACACGTACAGGTTTGTTATATGGGTAAACTCATGACACGAGATGTTGCTTTACAGACTATTTCATCACCCAGGTACTAAGCCTGGTACCTGATAGTACTTTTTTCTGATCTTCTCCCTCCTCTCACCCTCCAAGTTCATGTAGGCCCCAGTGTCCTTTGTTTCCCTCTTTCTATCCATGAGTTCTCATTATTTAGCTCCCAGTTATAAGTGAGAACGTGTGGCATTTGGTTTTCTGTTCCTGGGTTAGTTTGCTAAGGATAATGGCCTCTATCTAGCTCCATCTGTGTTTCTGCAAAGGACATATTCCAATTCTTTTTACACTGCATAGTATCCTATGGTGTATATTTACTACATTTGATGTATCCAGTCTACTGTTGATGGGCATTTAGGTTGATTGCATTTTGCTATTGTGAATAGTGCTGCAATGAACATGTAACATGTCTTTTTAGTAAAATGATTTATATTCCTTAGGGTATATACCCAGTAAAGGGATAACTGGGTTAAATGGTAGTTCTGTTTGTAGTTCTTTGAGGAACTGCCACACTGTTTTCCACAGTAGTTAAACTAATTTACGTTACCACCAGTAGTGTATAAGTGTTTCTTTTTCTCTGCCACTTCGCCAGCATCTGTTATTTTTGGCTTGTTAATAATAGCCATTTTGACTTGTGTGAGATGATGTCTCATTGCGGTTTTGGTTTGTATACCTGGTTACAATTTTATTGTTTTTTTGCTTTAGTTTGTATTGTTTCTTTTCTTCTGATTGCTTTAGGTTTAAATTGCTTTACTCTGTTTAGTTCTCAAAGACAGAAGCTTACATTATTGATTTTAGGTCTTGCTTGTTTTTTTAACGTACACATGTAATATTATCAATTTCCCTTAAGTCATGTTTTTGCAGTATTACAAATACTATATTTTGCTGTATTACAGTATTGAATTTTAAATTGCATTTTCATTTCACTTAGTATAATTTTTTTTAAAATATGTATTTTGAGTCTTCTTTGACACATGTTATTTAGAACTGTGTTTTAGAATTCCCAGATATTTGGAGATTTTCCAGCTAAGTTTCTCTTATTTCTAGCTTAATATAATTGTGGTCTGATAATATAGTTTTTATGATTTCTATTTTTTTTTTAATATGTGAAGGTGAGCTTTATGGCCCAGTATGTCAAACCTTGGTGAATATCCCATGCTAGCTTGAGAAGAATGTATATTCTGATTTTGTTGGGGGTAGTATTTCCTGAATGTTAACTAGATCAAGTTATTGATAGTGATCTTCAGGTTAACTATATCCTTACTTATTTTCTGCCTGGGTTATCAATAAGTTATTGAAATATTGGTATTGAAGGCTTCAACTATAATAGTGATTTGTTTGTTTCTCCTTTTAGTTATATCAGCTTATTATTTCTCCTGCAAATACTTTGAAAGTCTGTGTTAAGTTCATACACATTTAGGATTCTTATGTATTCCTAGAGAAATAATTTATTTATTATAATGTATTGACCCTCTATATGTAGATAATTTTCTTTTCTAAAGTCTGATTGATATGAAAGTAACATAAATCATCCAGCTTTCTTTTAATTTTATTGTATTATTTAATTTTTATTTTTCTTTTTATTTATTTTTGTGTGAAAGTAACATAAATTATCCAGCTTTCTCTTTATAAATATGCTATGTTTTTTATTCTTTTTATTTTTGACATATATAACTTTTAACCTTTAAAATGAGTTTCTTGCACAGAACATATATATGCATCTTGGTGTTATATTCACTCTGAAGTTTTCTGTCTTTAAGTATTTAAACTAATCACATTTAAAGTGATTATTGATACAGTTGGACCTAACCAATTTGTAGCTGTTTTCTATTCATTGCACTGGTTCTTTGTTGGTGTTGCTTCTGCTTCTTCTTGTTTTTCTCTTCTATTTTTTTTTTTAAATCTTCTCTCTTCTCTTTATCTCTTGTCTAGTTTTAACTGGGGAGTGTATGTGATTTAATTTTCTCTTCTCTCTTAGTATATAAACTATCTTTCCTTTTAAAATAAATTAGTGGTTATTTTAGAGTTTACAATATACATTTTTAACTACCTAGTTATACCTTCGAATATCACCGTATTACTCTGTATGTAGGGCAAGGATCTTAAAACAGAATATTCTCAATTCCTTTCTTCACTCCTTTTGATGTTGCTGTCATTCATTTCACTTAATCATGAACTATCATGACTCAGTACTGTGTGACTACTATTGCTTTAAACTAACACTTATTTAAGTCAACTAGGAATATAAAAATTAAAAGTTTTATTTGAACTTTTAATTATTCTTTATTGTTTTTGTCAGTTGAAGAGAGGAGTCTCTTGAGGCACATCCAATAGATGAAAGTTTTTTGTCTATATAATTTTATTCTCCCTGAATTTTTTTCTTTTAAATTTTTTCTGGGCATGTCTGCTGACAATAAATGGTCTTTCTTTCTTTCCTCTTTTGGTCTGAGATAGCATTTATTCAGTTTAAAAGGATAATTTTACTGGATATAAAATTCTGTTTTTTAAAAATATTAAACGATTTACAGATTTTATTCCAATTTATCCTTACTTACATCATTTTTCACCAGAAATCAATTGTAATTCTTATCCCTTTTTTTTTTTTTTTTTTTTTTGCAGGTAAATGTTCCCTGACTTCTTAGAAGATTCCCGTTTTGGTTTCATGCAGTTTGAATATAGCTTTAGGTGAAGAATTTTGGAATTTATCCTACTTGTTCTGTAACATTCTTAGATCTATAGTCTTGTATCTATAATTAATTTTGGAAAATTCTTAGCCATTGTTGCTTCAAATATTTCTTAGGCTCCATTGTCTCTATTTTTCTGAATGTTCCAATTATAAATTTTTACAACTTTTGAAAGTTTCCCACAGTTTTCGAGTGTTCTGCTCTGCTTTTTAAACATTCTTTTTTCCTTTCAGTTTTGGAAGTTTCTATTCACCTAGCTTCATGTTCACTGATTCATTCATCAACTATGTATAGTCTCCTGATGATCTCCTGAAAGGTTTTCTTCATTTATAGTACAAAGTTTTAAAAAAAATTCTAACATTTTTCTTTGACTAATTCATAGCATTTCCATCTATCTGCTTACATTGTTCTGTTCTTTCTTGTCTATTTTTGCCTTAGAGCCTATAGCTAATTAATCACACTTATTTTAAAATCCCCAATCTAATAATTCCCAAATCTCCATCATATCTGAATCTGGTTCTTGTGCTTGCTTGGTCTCTTCAGGCTGTGTTTTTTCTTGTCTTTTAGCATGTTTAGAATGTTTTATTGAAAGCCAAACACAATGGTGATAAGAACTGAAATGAATAGGTCTTTAGTGTGAGGTCATATGTTAGCTAGCCAGAAGTTGGGCAGTGTCTAATGTTTGCTGTAGCTGTGTCCAAGGCTTCAAATTCCTTTTTTGCTTTCCCTCTCTCTCCCTTTTTTTTTGTTTTTGTAATGTGCTTTATTACAGACTTCTACTTAGACTCATGCACTTTAAAAATTTAAACTTAATCCATTGTTATACTGTTGCCCTTCTTTTTGTGATGATAAGATATAGGGGAGGATAAATTCTGTAATCTTATCCTTAAGTCTCAGTTTTCTAGTGACCTTGAGCCCCTGGATTGTTGCCTTCAAAAGAATTTCTTAGCTTTCCTTCAAACCCACAAGCAAAACAAGTAAACTACAGGGAACTGTGGTCAGAGAAATATCCTTCCTTCAGGTGGTATTAGGTTCTGGAAAGTCTTTGCCCCTGGGGATTAGGTCTTTAACAGGATTAATGCTCTGGACATTCATAGTTAACAATTGTTACCTTTCCCCTCCTCCCACTAAAGGAGAGATTTCTTGGCTTTTACTGTGAGACACTGGCAGGGTTCCTGGAGGTCATATCTAGGATATTTGAGGGATCCTGTTAAAGACTGTGGCCCAGAGAAGTTTCTTACTTTCAAGCTAGCCCACACTCAGTCTTCAGGTATGATAGATTCTTCAAAATCACCATTTAAGAGTGCTTGTCAGTTTACTGCTCCAGCAGCTTCTGCTCCAGTTTAGCAAATCTCGAATGGGACTTTCTGGATTCACCTGTCTCCCCAGATTTCAGAGTGGCAGTTTGCTGTAGAACTCCAGTTCTTTCATATGTCCAAGAAGAGTAATTGATTTTCAGCCTGTACAGTGTGTTTCTTGCTATCAGAGCAGAAATGATGACATCTATGCTCTTTACATGTCAGAGATGAAACAAGACACCATCTCCCTCATTTTTCATGAGCATATTTGCAATCTCTAACCTTTAACCCTCCATTCTGTCAGTATTATACTGAACAATAAACAAAATTCAAAGAGTACTTTTAAGTTCCTGTTTTTCATGAAAATACTTCTTTCCTTGTCATTTTATCTCCACATCTGTAGCATATCTATGTACTATGTGGTAGGCAGCTACGTATACCTACAAGTGAATGGATGGAGTGTGACACTTGGACATAAGTTCCCTTACCCAAATTCCTGTTTGTACTTCGTGCTTATTTCAGTCAGCACAATGAGCTCATCATCTCATGCATTAAAGGTCTTCTCCTGTGATATGAGCCATCCTGTAAGTTCACTAATTTGATACAAAGTACTTTGAAAGTAGTAATCGTGCAGTTATTAAACTAATAACTTTTTGTTGATAGTGGCTGACAACATTTTGATATAGGGTCAAGGACATTTCTGTAACTACGGATACACATTTCAGGCTAGCATTGTTTCATTAACAGAAAACACAGCCATACTCATCTTAATAATTGTTTATTTTAACCTATTTTAAATAAAATAAAAACATAATGATTTATGAATCAAAATGAATGCATCCTCTTTTTTGATTTTCACATAAAATTTTCTACTATTATTGTCATTGGTACAACTAATTTGCAAAATATTTGTATAAACAAACTGAATTTATAAAATGTTTTCAAAGAAAATTTTTTCAAAGCATTTGGACTTAAAGAGATTACTTTCATTTTTGTTCTCATATTTCCTTGGTGATATTTAAGTGCTATGAGTATAACCAGCATACATAACTTTGTGAACAAATGGCATTAATTTGAGGAAAGCAAAGTTAATTTTCAGAATAGTGAAGATACTGTAGAGTATACCCTGAAAGCCACAAATACTTTAGCACTATGAGTACGTTGAGTAGTATGTTTATAGAGGGAATGGAGAGTAACATTTTATGGAGTGTGTTTGTTAAATAAACAATGGTAAAAAGACTTCCTCCATTTTTCTCCAGTAGTTCATATAACAACATCCTTTTATTCCTAGAGTAGAGATTTACGGATTTGAATATGATAGCAAGAGATTAATTGCAATAATTACTTTCCAATCAATTAACCTGTGTTTCAGTTCTAGAAAATAAAAGCATTTTCAAATTTAGAAAGATAGCCAGTGGTATTAGCAATAAGTTATAACTCTATTTCTTAAAATGAAGGTTAAGTAATAGCTATTCTTTCTTGGATTAAAAAAAAACATATTGGGGGAGGAGCCAAGATGGCCAAATAGGAACAGCTCCAGTCTACAGCTCCCAGCATGAGTGACACAGAAGATGGGTGATTTCTACATTTCCATCTGAGGTACCTACCGGGATCATCTCACTAGGGAGTACCAGACAGTGGGCGCAGGACAGTGGGTGCAGCCCACTGTGCATGAGCCGAAGCAGGGCAAGGCATTGCCTCACTCGGGAAGTGCAAGGGGTCAGGGAGTTCCCTTTCCTGGTCAAGGAAAGGGGTGACACACGGCACCTGGAAAATCGGGTCACTCCCACCCGAATACTGCGCTTTTCCGACAGGCTTAGGAAACGGCGCACCAGGAGATTATATCCTGCACATGGCTCAGAGGGTCCTAAGCCCATGGAGTCTCGCTGACTGCTAGCACAGCAGTCTGAGATCAAAGTGCAAGGCGGCAGCAAGGCTGGGAGAGGGGCACCCGCCATTGCCCAGGCTTGCTTAAGTAAACAAAGCAGCTGGGAAGCTGGAACTGGGTGGAGCCTACCACAGCTCAAGGAGGCCTGCCTGCCTCTGTAGGCTCCACCTCTGGGGGCAGGGCACAGACAAACAAAAAGACAGCAGTAACCTCTGCAGACTTAAATGCCCCTGTCTGACAGCTTTGAGAGAGTAGTGGTTCTCTCAGCACGCAGCTGGAGATCTGAGAACGGGCAGACTACCTCCTCAAGTGGGTACCTGACCCCTGACCCCTGAGCAGCCTAACTGGGAGGCACCCCCCAGTAGGGGCAGACTGACACCTCACACGGCCGGGTACTCCTCTGAGACAAAACTTCCAGAGGAACAATCAGATAGCAGCATTCGCGGTTCACAAAAGTCCGCTGTTCTGCAGCCACTGCTGCTGATACCCAGGCAAACAGGGTCTGGAGTGGACCTCTAGCAAACTCCAACACATCTGCAGCTGAGGGTCCTGTCTGTTAGAAGGAAAACTAAGAAACAGAAAGGACATCCACACCAAAAACCCATCTGTACATCACCATCATCAAAGACCAAAAGTAGATAAAACCACAAAGATGGAGAAAAAACAGAGCAGAAAAACTGGAAACTCTAAAAAGCAGAGCGCCTCTCCTCCTCCAAAGGAACGCAGTTCCTCACCGGCAACGGAACAAAGCTTGACAGAGAATGACCTTGACGAGTTGAGAGAAGGCTTCAGATGATCAAACTACTCTGAGCTACAGGAGGAAATTCAAACCAAAGGCAAATAAGTTGAAAAATTTGAAAAAAATTTAGATGAATGTATAACTAGAATAACCAATACAGAGAAGTGCATAAAGGAGCTGATGGAGCTGAAAGCCAAGGCTCGAGAACTATTTGAAGAATGCAGAAGCCTCAGGAGCCAATGCAATCAACTGGAAGAAAGGGTATCAGTGATGAAAGATGAAATGAGTGAAATGAAGCGAGAAGGGAAGTTTAGAGAAAAAAGAATAAAAAGAAACAAACAAAGCCTCCAAGAAATATGGGACTATGTGAAAAGACCAAATCTACGTCTGATTGGTGTACCTGAAAGTGACGGGGAGAATGGAACCAAGTTGGAAAACACTCTGCAGGATATTATCCAGGAGAACTTCCCCAATCTAGCAAGGCAGGCCAACGTTCAGATTCAGGAAATACAGAGAACGCCACAAAGATACTCCTCGAGAAGAGCAACTCCAAGACACATAATTGTCAGATTCACCAAAGTTGCAATGAAGGAAAAAATGTTAAGGGCAGCCAGAGAGAAAGGTCGGGTTACCCACAAAGGAAAGCCCATCAGACGAACCGCTGATCTCTCGGCAGAAACTCTACAAGCCAGAAGAGAGTGGGGGCCAATATTCAACATTCTTAAAGAAAAGAATTTTCAACCCAGAATTTCATATCCAGCCAAGCTAAGCTTCATAAGTGAAGGAGAAATAAAATACTTTACAAACAAGCAAATGCTGAGAGATTTTGTCACCACCAGGCCTGCCCTAAAAGAGCTCCTGAAGGAAGCGCTAAACATGGAAAGGAACAACCGGTACCAGCCACTGCAAAATCATGCCAAAATGTAAAGATCATCGAGACTAGGAAGAAACTGCATCAACTAATGAGCAAAATAACCAGCTAACATCATAATGACAGGATCAAATTCACACATAACAATATTAACTTTAAATGTAAATGGACTAAATGCTCCAATTAAAAGACACAGACTGGCAAGTTGGATAAAGAGTCAAGACCCATCAGTGTGTTGTATTCAGGAAACCCATCTCACATGCAGAGGCACACATAGTCTCAAAATAAAAGGATGGAGGAAGATCTACCAAGCAAATGGAAAACAAAAAAAGGCAGGGGTTGCAATCCTAGTCTCTGATAAAACAGACTTTAAACCAACAAAGATCAAAAGAGACAAAGAAGGCCATTACATAATGGTAAAGGGATCAATTCAACAAGAAGAGCTAACTATCCTAAATATATATGCACCCAGCACAGGAGCACCCAGATTCATAAAGCAAGTCCTGAGTAACCTACAAAGAGACTTAGACTCCCACACAATAATAATGGGAGACTTTAACACCCTACTGTCAACATTAGACAGATCAATGAGACAGAAAGTTAACAAGGATACCCAGGAATTGAACTCAGCTCTGCACCAAGCAGACCTAATAGACATCTACAGAACTCTCCACCCTAAAGCAACAGAATATACATTTTTTTCAGCACCGCACCACATCACACCTATTCCAAAATTGACCACATAGTTGGAAGTAAAGCTCTCCTCAGCAAATGTAAAAGAACAGAAATTATAACAAACTATCTCTCACACCACAGTGCACTCAAACTAGAACTCAGGATTAAGAAACTCACTCAAAACTGCTCAATTACATGGAAACTGAACAACCTGCTCTTGAATGACTACTGGGTACATAACGAAATGAAGGCAGAAATAAAGATGTTCTTTGAAACCAACGAGAACAAAGCCACAACATACCAGAATCTCTGGGACACATTCAAAGCAGCATGTAGAGGGAAATTTATAGCACTAAAGGCCCGCAAGAGAAAGCAGGAAAGATCCAAAATTGACACCCTAACATCACAATTAAAAGAACTAGAAAAGCAAGAGCAAACACATTCAAAAGCTAGCAGAAGGCAAGAAGTAACTAAAATCAGAGCAGAACTGAAGGAAATGGAGACACAAAAAACCCTTCAAAAAATTAATGAAACCAGGAGCTGTTTTTTTGAAAGGATCAACAAAATTGATAGACCGCTAGCAAGACTAATAAAGAAAAAAAGAGAGAAGAATCAAATAGACGCAATAAAAAATGATAAAGGGGATATCACCACCGATCCCACAGAAATACAAACTACCATCAGAGAATACTACAAACACCTCTATGCAAATAAACTAGAAAATCTAGAAGAAAAGGATAAATTCCTCGACACATACACTCTCCCAAGACTAAAGCAGGAAGAAGTTGAATCTCTGAATAGACCAATAATAGGCTCTGAAATTGTGGCAATAATCAATAGCTTACCAACCAAAAAGAGTCCAGGACCAGATGAATTCACAGCCGAATTCAACCAGAGGTACAAGGAGGAACTGGTACCATTCCTTCTGAAAATATTCCAATCAATAGAAAAAGAGGGAATCCTCCCTAACTTATTTTATGAGGCCAGCCTCATTCTGATACCAAAGCCAGGCAGAGACACAACCAAAAAAGAGAATTTTAGACCAATATCCTTGATGAACATTGATGCAAAAATCCTCAACAAAATACTGGCAAACCGAATCCAGCAGCACATCAAAAAGCTTATCCACCATGATCAAGTGGGCTTCATCCCAGGGATGCAAGGCTGGTTCAATATATGCAAATCAATAAATGTAACCAAGTGTATAAACAGAAACAAAGACAAAAACCACATGATTATCTCAATAGATGCAGAAAAGGCCTTTGACAAAATTCAACAACCCTTCATGCTAAAAACTCTAATGTTGACAGTTTTTAGCATGTAGGTATTGATGGGACATATCTCAAAATAATAAGAGCCATCTATGACAAACCCACAGCCAATATCATACTGAATGGGCAAAAACTGGAAGCATTCCCTTTGAAAACTGGCACAAGACAGGGATGCCCTCTCTCACCACTCCTATTCAACATAGTGTTGGAAGTTCTGGCCAGGGCAATTAGGCAGGAGAAGGAAATAAAGGGTATTCAATTAGGAAAAGAGGAAGTCAAATTGTCCCTGTTTGCAGAGGACATGTTTGTATATTTAGAAAACCCCATTGTTTCATCCCAAAATCTCCTTAAGCTGGTAAGCAACTTCAGCAAAGTCTCAGGATACAAAATCAATGTACAAAAATCACAAGCGTTCTTATACACCAATAACAGACAAACAGAGCGCCAAATCATGAGTGAACTCCCATTCACAATTGCTTCAAAGAGAATAAAATACTTAGGAATCCAACTTACAAGGGACATGAAGGACCTCTTCAAGGAGAACTACAAACCACTGCTTAATGAAATAAAAGAGGATAATAACAAATGGAAGAACATTCCATGCTCATGGGTAGGAAGAATCAATATCGTGAAAATGGCCATACTGTCCAAGGTAGTTTATAGATTCAATGCCATCCCCATCAAGCTACCAATGACTTTCTTCAGAGAATTGGAAAAAACTACTTTAAGGTTCATATGGAACCAAAAAAGAGCCTGCATCACCAAGTCAATCCTAAGCCAAAAGAACAAAGCTGGAGGCATCATGCTACCTGACATCAAACTATACTACAAGGCTACAGTAACCAAAACAGCATGGTACTGGTGCCAAAACAGAGATACAGATCAATGGAACAGAACAGAGCCCTCAGAAATAATGCCGCATATCTACAAATATCTGATCTTTGACAAACCTGAGAAAAACAAGCAATGGGGAAAGGATTCCCTATTTAATAAATGGTGCTGGGAAAACTGGCTAGCCATATGTAGAAAGCTGAAACTGGATCCCTTCCTTACACCTTATACAAAAATTAATTCAAGATGGATTAAAGACTTAAACGTTAGACCTAAAACCATAAACACCCTAGAAGAAAACCTAGGCATTATCATTCAGGACATAGGCATGGGCAAGGACTTCATGTCTAAAACACCAAAAGCAATGGCAACATAAGACAAAACTGACAAATGGGATCTAATTAAACTAAAGAGCTTCAGCTCAGCAAAAGAAAATAACATCAGAGTGAACAGGCAACCTACAAAATGGGAGAAAATTTTCACAACCTACTAATCTGACAAAGGGCTAATATCCAGATTCTACAATGAACTCAAACAAATTTACAAGAAAAAACAAACAACCCTATCAAAAAGTAGGCGAAGGACATGAACAGACACTTCTCAAAAGAAGACATTTATGAAGCCAAAAATCACATGAAAAAATGCTCACCATCACTGGCCATCAGAGAAATGCAAATCAAAACCACAATGAGATACCATCTCACACCAGTCAGAATGGCAATCATTAAAAAGTCAGGAAACAACAGGTGCTGGAGAGGATGTGGAGAAATAGGAACACGTTTACACGGTTGGTGGGACTGTAAACTGGTTCAAGCCTTGTGGAAGTCAGTGTGGCGAGTCCTCAGGCATCTAGAACTAGAAATACCATTTGACCCAGCCATCCCATTACTGGGTATATACTCAAAGGACTATAAATCATGCTGCTATAAAGACACATGCACACGTATGTTTATTGTGGCACTATTCACAATAGCAAAGACTTGGAACCAACCCAAATGTCCAAGAATGATAGACTGGATTAAGAAAATGTGGCATATATACACCATGGAATACTATGCAGCCATAAGAAATGATGAATTCATGTCCTTTGTAGGGACATGGGTGAAATTGGAAATCATCATTCTCAGTAAACTATTGCAAGGACAAAAAACCAAACACCACATGTTCTCACTCATAGATGGGAATTGAACAATGAGAACACATGGACACAGGAAGGGGAACATCACACTCTGGGGATTGTTGTGGGGTGGAGGGTGGGGGAGGGATAGCATTGGGAGATATACCTAATGGTAAATGATGAGTTAGTGGGTGCAGCATGCCAGCATGGCACATGTATACATATGTAACTAACCTGCACATTGTGCACATGCACCCTAAAACTTAAAGTATAATAATAATTTTAAAAAAACATATTGTTTAAGGATGGATACATCAATGTAACATTAGTTATCAGAAAGAAGTAAGATTCTTACCAAGCAAGCAGATAATACCTTATGTTGATAATTCAATATAAAATACATTTTAAACACAAAACGTGAATAACTTAACATATTGTTATTATCTAATTGTTAAGCTTTACATAGTTTATTGAAGAAACTATTTATTTATATTTGCTTACCCTGCCACATATATATTAGGATAACATCAAAAAAAAGACTAACTTTTCTAAAAGAAACATATTTTTTCTCATATTTTGAAAATACAGTATAAGTATTAATTAAAACAATTTTTACCACAGAAGGGAGCAGTTCCAGAATATTGAGAAACAAGTTGTTAAAATAGTTTTAATTGGGAGCTCATTTAATATGAAGAAATTAAGGAAATACGTGTGCTGTTGTGTCTGAAGACATTAAAATATGTAAGAAGAAAGGTTATAGCAACTCTCATCTTGATACATTTGGCGAAACATCTAACAGATGTTAGGAAACTTGCAGTTTCTAATTAAAATTTTTAAGCACCCTTAAATAGGATAACAAGTTTTGTTTTTAATTAGTTAGAAAGTCATTATTTTGGTTGAGTTGTTTTGTTTTGTATAACTTTAAAGGCAAGCCATTTTGTGTTGCAGAATAAAGTTTCTCCTGTACCATTAGCAGTTTTGTTCCAATTTTAATGATCTAAAAGGTGGCTTTTGACCAGACTCATGTTTCTTCCTTGGTTTCTCATATTTCCTCATGCTGCCTCACTCACCCAACATGAGCTTTTATCTCAACCCCCAAGAACAACAGTTTGCTCTGGGCCATTGCGTATTTATTTCTTATATCATCTGGTGTGTTCAAATACTGTGTTCATTTCCATAAGTAATTTTGTTCTGCCTAGTCTACCTGACTCTTACCTCATTTTGGCTTCAGGGAAGCAGTTTTCCTCTAAGTGAAAAACATTAGTTTTCAAATGGTTGCTTGTGAATGCATACTTTATAGGAGTTAAAGAGATTTTTAAAGTACAAAGTTACTTTAAAAGGATTAAATTTTGGCATCCCATTTAATGATTTATTCTCACTAAGTTAGGGGATTCCATTTCTCAAACGTTAAGAAAAAATAACAATCTCCCTTTTTTGGTGTATTTGTGTTGGCTTTCTCTATTCCTCTGCTCAAATAGATTAGTTTCTATTAATTTGAAAAACAAGTACATTTACGTAGTACTGAAATGGGAAAAGTTGCCCTGCTGCTCAAACCTGTAGGGGAGCATACAGAAGGGCAGGCTGTGGAGCTCTGACCCCACAGCAGTGTCTAGGGGTGAATGTTTACAACTCCTGAAGTCTCAGTGGGTGTGTGGTACAGGGTGTTCTTTTAGCTTTGCCATTTATAGGTGGCTTGTGTCAACCAGCTCAATTAGACCCTCTACCTTGTTTCAAGGACAGAGGGCTTTCTCTATCCCTGGTTCTTGCCTTGGTGTACCAGAATAATTGGATCACATCTGGGCTTGGAGAATGACTGTAAAGTTTTATTAAGTGAAAGTAGCTCTCAGCAGATGGAGGAGCCAGAAGGGAAACAGTTTTCCGCTGGATTCGGGGCGCTCAGTGTTCAGGCTCTCTTCCGACTGCCCTGAGAGACTCTGCCTGGTTCTGCTGGTCGATGGCCTGCTAGCAGGCCCGTGCCTGTCAGTGTGCTCCTGGCATCCTTTTAATGTCCAGCTGCTTTTATCTTCTTCCGCAGATCCGCTCCTCTCGATGTCCAGCCACTTGTGTCTGCCCGTTAGGGTCTCGGGTTTTTATAGGCACAGGGTGAAGGCATGGCTGACCAGGGTGATCTTGGGAAATGCGACATTTGGGCATGAAGGCAGGAGTGCCTGTCCTCACCTAGGTCCGTGGGCATAGGCCCTAGCCAGGAACCCGGCCCTCCTCTACCCAACACTTCTCTTCCCACCTTCCCTATCATTTAAAGGGACAACGGTCTTCCCTTCCCATCACTCCCGTATCAGTATCTTCAGAATTATAATCCAGGAAAGTATTTTCTCAACTTAAATCACCAGTCACTGGGCTTCTGTATTCTTTTTTGATTAGAGAAAAATGTGTGGCTTGCTACAGACCTGTTTAATTTGCTATTTTATCAAGTTTAGTCTTAACTGTATAAATAATAGATAAATAATAGCTTAACTTTTTCTGAATTCATATATGTATGATTAAATTACTATGCTCATTAATGAAATTTTATTCAGAAATTTTTACATAATAGGCAGTTTTATGTTTTCATGTACAAGTTCAATTAATTGTCACAAAAACACAGTATGATTGATATCATTATCTCCACTGAAGAAAGGAAGAAACTGGGATTAGAACACTCCTAGGGAGGGGTAAGGGAGCATTGTAAGGGTAGAGACAAATCAAAAAAGAAATGAAAACTAGCCTATTCACAAGAAGGAAAGAGACTCGTCCCCACTCCCTTTCTTATAGCATTTATCTTAGAAAACAAATAAGTCCTTTCTCTGTCTCTTTAAAATGTATGTAAATCTTTTTAAAAGCTAAATAAACATCTTTCCAGCTTTTAGACCCAGAGAACATTTCTTTTGAGATGTATACATCAAGGAAGATAGCTCCCTATCTTCTAATTTTCTGCATAATAGTATCCTAACTTTGACAAGCTTATTTTTCCTTTGGATTAAACCTAGCTAACACAGATGGTCAATCCCATTATCAACTGAATTTAGGATGAAATACCTGTAACAAATTCTACCATCAATCCTCTAACATGAGGACTAGTTATTGTTTGTCTTGAGAATATGTATGTAATGAGTTATATCTGCTTGGCTGGATAACAGGGAGATTCCTTTCTGTCTTTATAATCTCTTAGCAGATTGTCTGCAAAGTTGATCACATTCTAGCTTAATGGTTATTGAATAGTACAATGTTTTTTCTTTATCTTCTCCTTTTGTGTAGAGGTTAGTAGGTAAGCAAGGGATTTTGTTTTTACTTATATCTTCCCAACTGGAAAGAGTTGGTCAAGAAGAACCACCATAGCCTCATATATTTGAAATAAGGCTTGTCTCCATCTTTCCTCTTGACTCCCTAACATTCTCAAATACCTTCCTTGCTCAGTTGCCTTTATAAAACCCAAGACTTTTTTGCTTTTTTTTTTTGACACATTCCTGATTAATAAAAGTTCTCCCAATTGCAGCAGCCTGAATAAAATCATTTCCTTAATGGTCCAGTGCATTTTGTGTTTAACAATGCTAATCTTTTACCAACCCAGTGGAAAGTTGTTTTTGTTTGCTTGTTTCACTTTGTTAATCATTTTTCCTTAGTGTACTGAATAATGTGAGTTGGAGTGCTACAGAAATTTGCAGTTTTTCTTCTTCGGAATGCTGTATTAAATATTGCATTGTCTATTAGGCAGACCTACATGGAGGTCTTAATACGACACCTAATCAAATCTAAAAGTTACCTCATCACCTTGATTTTTTTTTTTCTAAACTCAACTCCTTCTCTCTGTTGTGGAAATAAACAAGGACTACCCAAATGAGAACAAGCAATAGCTATTTATTCAGAGCTTGCGGAGAGTCCGGCCCTCACCACTTGTTATGGTAGAGGGTCAAAGGCAGGAAGAGGAGTGGGAAAGCTTTATTGTGGAAAAAGGGGAAGGCTTCAGGTATGCGCTGACTGGAGGTTGTTTGCATGAGAAAACTGAAGGAGAGCAAACTAGAAGTTATGTGATTTTTTTTTAGAGCAGCATATTTAGCTTTTATAGTTAGTGCTTTATGTGATTTTTTTAGAGCAGCATATTTAGCTTTTACAGTTAGTCCCAAGCTGGGGCAAAAATACGGAAGCTGTCTATTATTAATCCAGTCTTGGCCACTGGGGCTAATTGCTACAAAGATTGTGGTTTGCCTTCCGTCACTGCTGCAGATTTGGGGTTCAGGTTCTGTCATTCTATATAATTTGGCCACTGCTTGTTTGTATATTAGCTCTCATTGTTAATGTTATTTCCATTTTTTTCTGTCACTCAGTTCAAAACAATGGAGTCATATATTTTTAAACTTTTCTTCATGAATTTTACTTTATTAATGGTCTATTCATCTTTTTAAGCTATGAAGTCCTAATACTCTTAGCATTGCCACACCTCCAACTCAGGCCTTTGGCTTCCTCATCTAGAAAATGTGCTAGTGTCCTCATGGGTTTCCTGTTTGCAGCAACTTGTCTCAGCACTCTATTCTCTACACTGTTACTAAACAAATAAAGTTTAAGTTTAATCAACCTCTCTCCCCCTGCCCCAGTGAGTCTTTCCTCTTATGGCATAGCTATCAGTTCTGTGAAGATCCACTTCAGCTACCTTCCTTACATATATCATGAAATCAGTAAATGACATTTATTGAATGAGTGCTATGGAAGGAAATTATTAACCATGAATGATCTTCTTTTGCTCTCTGTCTCCAAATCACCACTTTTGTCATACTCAAAGCTTTTTTAAACTAAAGTTTAATTTAGTTTATTAGCAATTAATAAATTAGCAATTAATAAAATTGCTATTTTTCAAAAGGTATAAACTTTTTTCTAAGATTTTTTTTTTTTTTTTTTTGATGGAGTCTCAGTCTGTCGCCAAGCTGGAGTGCAGTGGCATGATCTCGACTCACTGCAACCTCCGCCTCCTCGGTTCAAGGGATTCTCCTGTCTCAGCCTGGGTCTACAGGCACGCACCACCACGCCCAGCTAATTTTTTGCATTTTTAGTAGAGATGGGGTTTCACCATGATGGCTAGGAGGGTCTCTATTTCT
Source organism: Gorilla gorilla gorilla (assembly GCF_029281585.2). Taxonomy (NCBI): domain Eukaryota; kingdom Metazoa; phylum Chordata; class Mammalia; order Primates; family Hominidae; genus Gorilla; species Gorilla gorilla. The sequence goes on along the minus strand of NC_073224.2, from coordinate 66,998,921 downwards.
TGACCTTATGATCTGCCTGCCTCGGACTCCGAAAGTGCTGGGATTACAGGCGTGAGCCACCGTGCCTGGCCAGATTTTTATTTTACATAATTTACTGACAGTTACATTTTTAGAAATAACTAATTATAAGTAAATAAAATATTTTGCCCAAGTAGTCGAGTGATAATTATTGGATAATAATTACAATAATGCCAGCAGCAACTGGGTCCCATTGCCTCGACTCCTGAAGCTAGAGGTAGTCACTCTGAGGCATTAGTCCAGAACTGCTGTCAGTCATCCCAATGTTACCATTAAGAATAGAGTCCTGTTATTACTGTGGCAAGGAAGGGCAGCTGCCGTGCTGTCTCTATTTAGTAGCACCCCAGGAGCAGTGCCCTCACCTCAGCAAGGTTTCATTTAACAGATTATACTTGCAGTGTACACTATCCTATCAAAAGATCCTCACTTTTAAAAAATAAATTCAATAGTGCACCTGCAAAATAGCTGTTACAACTGGACAGTAAGTTAAAAAGCATGCTCAGCCGTTTTACAAATTTTGTGACATTTTGGTTTTTATTTTGGCCTAGAAACAAACTTGTTTATTTAAAATATCTGCTATTAAGACTATTCCTATTAATTAAAGAAAATAAGCAAGTCAATAAGGAAAACCTATATATTAAACTAATTATCCTATACTTTCTTATACATAAGCAAGTTGAGGTAAGCCAGAAGAAATGCTCCATTGGATTTTATGCCTAGTAAGAGGCAAAATCATTGCTACCTTATCTTGTGTCCTGTCAACACCCACCATGATGCTTTGAAAATAGCAGCTGCACATAATTTTTCATTAAATCGAGTCAAATATAACTATCAATGATGCTGAAGCTTTATGTAATACAGATAATAGCTCAAAGTAGTCACTGACAGGGCTCAGTCGCTTAAGTGCTAGAAAACTTGAATTTAGAAATCTCTAAAACTTCATCAGGGTTATTTCAAGATTTAATCTTGGCACAACATTTTGCATGGGCAACGGAAGGAGACTTACATGACTATATGGATTCAAAGCTTATCATATGTGATCACTTCTAGAAGCACTTCTTGCCTCCACACTCTACCACATCAGTCAGGTTAGGAATCCCTCCCATCCCCGGACCCTTTGCTCATAACTCTATCATAGCATTTATCACATTAATTCATCATTGTCTCTCTGCTGTCTTTAGTTCTTTGAAGAAAAGGACTATATATTTTTTCTGGTTTTGATTGATATTATTTGCATGTAGATTACAGAGGAAACTAAATAATTAGCATTAACAATAGTGAGTATCTAATATATAAATGGAAAAAGAATTCTGGCAGTTTCAACAAGTCATTTCTCCTATGAAAATTTGCAAAAACACGGGTTAATTTTTATAGAATATATATGAGGCATGACTTTTTTCCTATTTTTGTCTCTAAGACTCATCTATTTTAATTTTATAATGGCAGAAATAAAGAAAAATAAAACAACATTCAAGAAGACTCTGGGTTTGAACTTTGCGGGAAAAAAGTGAGCTTTGAAGAAGAATATGGTTTACATGTCTTTGTTTTCCAAACTAGAAATGTTAACCCTAATACAGTACTTAGACTACAATCTAACCCATAAAACTATGAAAGAAAAACAAGTGTAAATTCAATAACAATAAATAAATGAATGTCAAGTGTAGCCATGGCACACATTAATCCTATGATGGTTTTGTAATTTTGTTCAAATACACTTTCTCAATGACAAGAAATCCATCACATTGATGAGGTTTACTATCCTTTGTGCTCTATTCTTTCTAGCTGTGACAAAACAAGTATTATGCTCTAAGATGCAATAATTATTCATGTATTCAAAACATATCTTGAATTAACTAAATGCAATTTCTTCAACCACCATCGCTAGATATAGTATCTTTAATGTTATGTGCTATATTTGACAGTTTTAATCATACTGTTATCATAAGTTGGAGCACAAAAACATTTAATTTAAAGGAGAGAAAAGGAAGCAGAAGAATATGAAAAAACTTCAACATTTTCATCTTTGGTCTTGGCGAAATTAGGGTTGAGAAGAGTTAAAAATTACAGATGTATTTGTGGATTAAGTAAAAATAACATTTATTTAAATAATGTATTAAAAATTCAAAGCAATACTATTAGAACTGGTAAAGCTCAGAAAGGAAAAGAAAAGTAAAGGATATTTTGTCATCTTTAGAGAGTTTCAAAATTATTTCATAGGGAAGACTTATGCATGGATGCAAAGATTTGATGTGACTTAATGTGTCAAAAACAGGCAGTGAAAGTCTAGTGCATACTAAAAAATAATGGGTGAGAGGCTGACAATGTGTAGAACAAGCATAACACCTGCCTGTAACAAGCTTATAGTCTGATAAGGATGATAGACATATAATTATGACTGTAGCTATTGTCAGAGAGAAGAAATTTGGGGTGTTATGAAGATATATAAATGGAATATTTATGTTAATCTTTTTATATTGAGAAAACTCTTCTCTAAGGTAATATCAAGCAAAGATCTGAAAGAGGGGAAAGGGAGTAGAAAGGTGAAGCAGAGAGTAGGGCACTTTGTTTCAGGTTCAGAGCAGAGGATGTGTAAATGCTTTCATGTTAGAAAGAACACTAGTCTTTTAGGCAAGTGAAAGTAGTTTGCTAAAGAAATAAATGTAAAAATAAAGGGTAATGGAACTAATATGTAATTATAGCAAATTATAGCAGGGTTATAGGATACAAGATGGAAACAAAAGTTAATTTATTTCTCATATATCAGCAAGGGACAATTGAAATTTGAAATTAAAAACACAATATCATTTAAATTAGCAGTAACAAAACTGAAATACTTAGATATCATTCTAAAAAATGTGTATATGAAGTATTGGAGGGAAACTACAAAACTGTGATGATACAAAGGAAATATCTAAATAAATAGAGAGATATTCCATGTATATATTTAGGGAGATTTAATCTTGCCAAGATGTCAGTTCTTCCAAAATTGATCATGTCAAAACCCCATATTATTTTGTGAATATAGACAAACTGACTTAAAAGCTTTTATGAAAAGGCAAAAGACCCAGAATGGTCAAGAAAATATTGAAGGAAAAGAACAAGTTTGAAGGACTGACATTATCCAACTTCAAGATTTGATATAAAGCTAGAGTAATTAAGACCATGTGGTAATGGTAAAATAATAAGCAAATCAATCAATGCTACAGAAGAGAGAGCCAAGAAATACACCTACACAAATATATTCAACTGATTTTTGACACAGGAGCAAAGGCAGTTCAATGGGGAAAAAAATAGCCTTCTCAAGAAGTGGTTATACAACATCTGGACATCCACATGTCAAAAATGAATCTAGATACAGATCCTATGCCTTTCACAAAAATTAACTCTAAATGAATCATCAATCTAGAAGCAAAACACAAAACTATACAGCTTCAAGATTATAACATAAAGGACAATCTAGGTGAACTTGGGTTTAACTAAGGTAGTATCAAGCAACAATGACTTTTTAGATACAGTAATAAAATCACAGTACCAATCGTGGAAGAAAAACTTGTTAAATTGGATGTCATTAAAATTAGAAACTTCTGCTTTACAAAGGGCACTGTCATAAGAATGAAAAGACAAACCATATATTGAGAGAGAATATTTGCATTTGCAAAGTGCAAATCTGTTAAAGGACTAGTATCTAAAATACACAAGGAACACTTTAAACTCAACCACAAGAGGAGAGAAGACCCAATTTAAAAATGGGGGGGGGAAACTCTTAACAGCCTCCTCACCAAAGAAGATAAACAAATGGAAACCTTTGAAAAGACACGACGCATTATAGCCATCAGGAAATTGCAAATCAAAACAATGAGATACCACTAGATAGCTACTAGAATGACTAAAATCTAAAACTCTTGCAACATCAAATGCTGGTGAGGATGGAGAGTAACAAGAACTTTCATCCACTCCTGGTGGTTTTGTAAAATGGTACAATCAATTTGGAAGACAGTTTGGAGGTGTCTTACAAGAATTAAACATGTTGTTACCATATGGTTCAGCAATCATGCCCCTTGGTATTTATTTAAATGAGTTAAAACTTTTTGTCTACATAAAATCTGTAAGCAAATGTTTATAGCAGCTTTATTCATAATTGCCAAAACCTGGAGACAATAAAAAGGTCTTTCAAGATGTGAATGGAAAAAAGTTTCACATAATTGAATACTACTCATCAGTAAAAAGAAGTGAGCTATCAAATGAAGAAAAGACATGAAAGAGTTCTACATGCATATTGCAAAGAGAACCAAGCTAATCTGAAAAGACTATAGTGTACTGTGTAACATTAACTATGCGGCCTTCTAACATTCTAGAAAAGACAATGGACAAAATAAATACATCAGTGGTTATCAGAGGCTCTGGGAAACAGAGAGAGGGATAAATTGGTGGAGAAAGGGCATTTTTAAAGAAGTGAAAATATTTTGTATGATACTGTAATGGCGAATATATGCCATCAAACATTTGTCAAAACCCATAGGACTGTATAACCCAATGAATGAACCCATTGGAAACTATGACCTTTAGTTAATAAAAGTGGTTAATCAATTGTAACAAATATATCACACTAATCCAAGGTGTTATTAAGAGGGAAAACTGGGGTGGGGAGATTGATAGGTATATGAGAACTTTCCACACTTTCCACTCAATTTTTTTTTCTGTAAACCTAAAAGTGCAAAGAAAAAAGTATATTAATTAAAAACAAATTAAGTTTTTTTAATGGTTTGGGAGTGGAATGAGATAAACTAAAAGATAGATGTAGAGACTAGGACATGCAGGCCAAGGGGGTCATGCTAAGGTATGAATTTGTTCCCCCAAAATAATGTAATCCATTGAAATGTCTAAAAAGAGGGAACACACATTAGATGCCAAATAAACATGTATTTATTAAGGTATGGCCAAATTTGACTTACATAAACTAGAGATCTTGCCAAGTTTAAGTTTTACCTAGTAATTCAAAATTCAAGTAAATATGAGCCACTGGCAAAGTAGGGCATAGGCAAAGCAGTTAGTCCAGGACGAACTTTGCAATTCAACAAATTTTTTCTTGCCACATCTCATTCAGGTTGGCATATGATTTCCCCATTATTTATGCAGTTACATTGCTTAATCACAAAATATCTGTCCTTCTCATTAAGCACCTCCAATTTAAACTCATAAAGATAAAAAAAAATTAGGGTAATTCCCCAATAAGACCCCAAAATTTGTTTTCCCCAATATAAACATATCAAATAATTCTTAAAATCTGAATGCTCAGAGAATTGTGGGGAACTTATTTCAGTTTGAGCTTCAAAGCAATAAAGAAAGGTTTATGTGAGAAAACCAAATAAAAGTGGAAATGAAGTTTGTTGGTCCTCATTCAAAAGAGATCTAGATTAGTCTGCAAAGAAAACTAAACCAAAAAGAAATTTGAGATGTCACATTGGCTTGACATTACATCAAAACTGTTAAATTAATATATTTTTATTTGTATCATCCTGAATTTTTAAAATATTTCTTGATTTTATAAAGATAATTTAGATGCTGAAAAAAACAACAATTTCAATGTACCCTGGCATCATTTAAATTATAGCAGTCTTTAAGTTTTACTTGAGTTGGGAACTTGGTCATATTTAACTATCAGTGTAGTAAATTTAAGTTTCAGATTTCCACATATGTTAATCGAAGTTGTTTATTCATTATATTTTAGGAAAAATAATTCAATATGAGTAATTTTTATATTTACCATTTTAATAACATTCAAATACTTTTTCTCAATAAATGGGTTCAAATATCCAAAATCCTGCGTATATGTTTCATAATACAAAAAACAAGATACATATGTTTTATCAGAAAAAGCCTATTATAATTTCAAGCTCAAAATCTATATTTGACTCTGTTTTTATACATATATTTAGTAATACTATATATTTTTATATTTGGTAAAAGTAAAATTTTTCAGCTGAAAATGTGACTATTCTCTGATTGTGCACAAATAAAAAACTTTATGTCCCCATGTTTAACTCGGCAAACACAATTTACTACAGATTTTGGTGTTTTGATTCTGGTGCAGCCTGGAGAACTGTGAGCCAATTAAACCTCTTTTCTTTATAAATTGCCCAATCTTAAGTATTTATTTATAGCAACGCAAAAATAGCCTAACACAGTAAGTGACCTATAAAGTTGTTTATGAACTCCTGGGCTCATCTCCAAGCTTCATGCATGGATTCCATACTAAAAAAAATCACAAAAATGCTTTAGAATTGAACTAAAAGCTAAATCACTGCCCAGGTCCCAGACTGGCCACTGTGTATGTTACATGCAGACCACATTCAAACAGCAAAGTAAAGATTTTGAAAACTATTATTGCAAACACAACACAAAAAAAGCTTGTCAGAACTCATAGCCTGATTCCAACTGGGTTGATTGACTTCTAAACTAGAAATATCAGTCTCCACAGAATTTAAGGAAGAAGCAGAACCTCATAACATTATATACAAAATATCAAGATATAATCCAAAATTACTTGTAATGTGAAGAATCAGAAAAAGTCCACCTGATGTGAAATAACCATCAATATTTGCCAAGACTGAAGTAACATAGATGTCATAACTATTATTACAAGGGTTTTGTAAGCAACTATTTAAAAATGCCCCAAAAACCAAGGATGAATAAGAAATAACAACAATAACATAACCTTCATGGTATGAGCTCATTAGCAAAGTGGAGATGAAAAAGGAAAGTCAGTGAACTTGAAAGTAGATCAATAGAAATTATCCAATATGGTCAATAAATACAGATGATCAAAAAATAAACAGTGCTCTCAGAGACATACGGGACAATTGTAGAATATCTAAATTTTGTGTCATCAGAGTCCTAGAAAGAGAGGAAAACTGTGCAGAAAATAATAAAGAAATAATTGCCAAAAACTTTCTCAAATTAGTGAAACTTATAAACATACAGGTTCAAGAAGCTCAGAGAAACCCTAAATAAGATAGCCTGAAAGAAATCCACATCCAAACACACTTAATTAAACTATTGAAAACTAGAGAGAAAAAAGTCCCAAAGGCAGCCAGAGAAAAGTGAGGCTCCTAGAGGCAAAAACAATTGAAACAACTATGGATTTCTCATCACAATTCACAGAAGACAGAAACAAGTGGAGCATTTTTCCTAAAATGCTGATGGAAATAATTTCAATCTAATATTATATCCTTGAAAATATTCTTCATGAATGAACAGGAATCAAGGCATTCTCAGATTACAGAAAATTCACTGTGTATAGGCTTGCTCTAGAAAATTACTAAACAATGTCTTTAGGCAGAAAGAAAATGTTACCACCAGGAAACTTGGAACATCAAGGATGAAAAATAGTAGTAAAAATGGTAAACGTATGGCTATATGGAATAAACTATTGTTCTCCTATTTCGTTATTAAAATACGTTTTATGTTTGAAAGTAAATATTATAATTTTGTTGAATGTGTTTTAAATGTATGTGGATGTCATATATAAGACAGCAGTAATCTAAACTAGGGACAATAAAGGTACCTGTATGGTGATAAGGTTTCTATATTGTCCTTGAAGGGGTAAAATATTGAATCAAGTTTGATTTTGCAAAGTTAAATATGCATATTGTAATCATGATATCAAAGACTAAAAATAAGTTGTACAAACAGCTATAATAACAAATATAGTTGACAAATTGAAATGAGATACAAAAAAGGTTGAAATAATCCCAAGGAAAGCAGGAAAGAGAAAACAGAGGAATCAAAAGAAAAAAAAAGAAAGAAGAAACAGAGAGAACAAGAATAAAACAAATAAAAAATGATAGAACTAAATTCAAATTAATTATATTAGAAGTTTAATTGGACAAGCTGAAGCACAAACATTAAAAGACAGATTGTCGGAATAGATTAAGAAATGCCCAACTGTATGTTATCTGTGAGAAACTTACTTTGAATATAATGATATTTGTAGGTTAAAAGTAAAAGGATAAAAATAAATACATATATCATGCAAACACTAATCAAAAGAATGATGGAGTGGCTATAGCAATATCAAACAAAGTAGATTTCAGAACAAAGAATAAACATAAATCACATCAAATTACTTTCTAGTTAAAAACGTTTGAATAGTTTCCAATTCCTCAGAATCATATTCGAATCCTTTATCTTGACCTAACAAAAACCATCTAAAAACCGTATTTATACTCCTACCCAGACACCTCTTATCCATTTATAAACTGTTTCACTTAATAGCTCTTAAAACTACCTGAAATTTTCTTATACATTGTATTTGTTTATTCCCAGGAGAATATAAACTCCATAACAGAAATGTCTTTGTCTGTCTTGTTCACTCTAATGTCCTTGGTGTCTATAAACAGTGCTTGATATAGAATAGATATCCAATAAATAAATTTTAGGTGCTTACATTAATTTTCTATGAATTATTTTAAAAATGAGAATTTTTACTGTTATATAATACTTATAAAGTGCCCAAACAACCACAAATATAATTTTACCACCACTTCTTGATTTTAAACTAATTGGCAGAAGTTTATCTTTCATTAGTGTTCTTCCACAAGTAAAAATTTATTGACTTCATATGAATGTCTATGGATGATGTAAGGAGAATTCTCAAATGTTGATGCTTTTTACTCTGGGCAGTTCTTCACATTATGAGACTATGGATTTTCCAAATATGAGCGAAACAAGCAAAAATTATGTAAGCTTTCTTGAAAATCAGAAAACATCCTGAATTTTGTTCACTAATAAATTCCAAGAAAATTCAAGACAAACTGGTCTAATGTAATTAAAATAAATAAGGAGGACAAAGAAGAGTAGGAGGAGAAAAAGAGGGAGAAAAGTTATTAATAGCCTTGTAATTTTAAGTTTGGAGAATTACAGAATCTGAAATGGAGAGAAATTGAAAGGCTAATATTAACCTGATTCAGCTATATTTAATTTGGTAAACATATGAAAATGTGCTTTCAGATAGTAGGCAGTGAATGATTACAGATATGTACAGGTCTGTTTGGCCAAGAATGAGTATCCAGACGATGTTGGCATGCAGTGTCAGGTTGAAGTGCAAATAAATGTGAGATACCAGAGCACTCATCACATTCTAGGCCTTCAGTAAATATTTGTTGAATGGATGAAAGGTAAACTAAATACATATTTTTAGAGATTTTTGGAGGCTGCTTTCCTGTGGACTCAGAACTGTTACTTCACATTTTTTTCCTATAAAGATATTCTGCTTCTCTTCTCTCAGAGGTAAACATGAAACCCAGCCTCACCAATGATAATTATCTCACTCAGATGTACACAGTGACTCTTCAAGGGATAAGCACATAATCCAAGTTAAGCAAATCAACATTTTCTATAGAAATATTTAATTTGGAACTGAGAAAAGCACATTTTCTGATGTGGTTTTTTTTTTTCGGTTTTGCTTTGGAGTTTTGAGATTGTGAATAGTGTGTTGCAAGTTGTCACACCTCCTTCAATACATGCTGATCATCAGAGAATAAGCATGACATATAGAAATAAACCAAAATATCACATGTTGGGGAACCACCTCCCCCCAATTCATGTTCTTTTCATTTGAAAAAGAAAATTCAATTAATGTAACTCAAAGTCTCTTCTGTCCTCCTACACAGAAAAATAGAATGACTCATCCACTGACATGTTTGGAAAGATTAAATTGGACATAGTCATTTCAGCTCTACAACTTTTTCTGGAATGGAGCAGCTTGTAAGAGGTATGAAAAGAATTCCACCATCATTGCCTGTGACTGGAAGATAAGTCTGTCTAAATCAGTGGTTCACTTAACAAGTCCACTTGGCTGTGCTATCTAAGCTATATCTTTCAACTTAGCATTATCAGTAATAATGTTGACTGCCATGACTTATTCTCAATTGATTCAGTAACTTGACTGATAAGAGGAGTAGCAAGTGCTTGGTCTTTTCAGAATATCACAGAAAGTAAAGCCTAGAGAAACAATTTTCTTGCTGTTTAAATTTTTGATCCTCTCTATCCTTCAGGCCAGCTATCACCCTACTTATAGGTAGAATAAATATGCTAATACATCTCTTCTCTTCTCAATTGAATTCCATTTGTATTTCTGTCACATGCTAAATTGATAAACCTGAAGAAAATGATCATGTTTATTCATTATGTTCTCTTGCACAGACTAGTTAAAATATCACCATATTTATATAATGAGAGTGATAGGTTGGCTTACTTTTCTCATATGAACTCTAAATATATAATGTTATCAGTGCCAAAATGTAAATCTGTTTTCTTTCTTCGTGGGACTCACAAATGTGGCATGCTTGAGCGCAATATTTACTTTATAGACTTTAATACCGTTTTTAGTATAAATTGAAAAACAAATATTTTATAAGCTACCATTTTCTGAAATACAGGTCCTTTTGCCTGGTGCCTCAAATGATCAGAATAAATATGAATTGTTCTCATATTCACCAATTCTATTAATCATTGATAATACGTGTAATTGTCATCAAAGAATGTTTTCTCAGGCTCATTCATTTCTAATTTTTTCCAGATGCTTTTTTCTTTATTTGAGTATAACTTGCCTGACACAATTTGCTTGTGTATTATCAGTGTGCATAAATAATAACATTGATCGATGTAGCATTTCCACAAATTTTATTGTTTGATTAAAATTTTACTTTGGAAACATTATGAACAAACTTACAGAATTTATTAATCTTATTGTGATATTTTAGATGTCATATTTATAATTTTTACCAATAAAATTTCCTAAAATCTTCCTTAAATTCATGAAAAATTGTGTACTGATATTTGACCAACATTAACTATATATTCACGGTTACAAATAATACTTGTATAGCTGTTCTTGGCCATTTTAGGAGTCACAGACTAATTTGAATGTCTAGAGAAAGCTCTCTCTCCCTTCTCTACATTATTACACATTTATAGATTTTTAAAAATGTATTGACTTTCCTGATGCCCACCCATACACCATTTTTAATTTACACATCCCGAGGTAAGGAAAGAACCTCAGGCAAGTATATGATATGGGCACTTGCCTTATTCAAACTTCAGCTTACATTTGTATAATCTTTTTCCTAATGTAGTTGTGAAAACTTTACCAAGGTAGCAAATATAGTGTTGAACTTTTCCTTTCATTCTCTTGGTTCAATTTTATGTATATGCTTTAGGTTTTCTCATCTTGGTAACAAGCAACTTATATCAATTGCAAAAAAAAAAAATCTGTCTTTTGATTGGTAATGTCTCAAAATTTACTGTTGGAACCTTCATCTGCAGCATTTCTGAAATGTAAAAATTCTGGTTACAAGTAGCTATTGTATTGATCCATATAAAGCTGAAACATTCAGCTTAGAGTCTGCTAAGTTGTTACTTCTTATTTTGGTATAAGAATGACTTTTCTCTCTGTAAACTTCTCTTCAGGACATCATTAATTATTCTGCATGTTCTAAGATATGTGCTATGGAATGGAAGTGGATTTATTTTGCAGCCTGAATTAAGGTAAAGTGAGAGGAGCCTTCAAATTGGTAGAATCTGAAAATGTTTCTCTCTTGCATGATGGTTTCGCCTGTCTTACAGTCATCGCCTATTTACTGCATCAGCCTGAGATTTTACTAACATAAAACTTCATGTCCAGTACCTTAAGGATTACATTAGCACAATGCTAATTTTATTGTTTTGAAATTATCAGTGGGACAAGCAGAATGTTCTCCCTACTCTGAATAGTTTTCAACAGTGAATTAATTGCCAGAGAATTCTTAGTGAAACCATCTAGTTGTTGACAGTAATTAAGCTTAAGTATTTCTTGGATTTACTAAGTGCCGATTGTATGCATCAAAAAGTCCTAATTCCTCAGCCAAGATTTCAGAATCTTCATATTCTATTGCCAGTAAATTTATCCAAACTTATTTTTTCTCTACTTAAAAAAGTTACCTTAAATGATCAGCAAATTTAACACCTCGTATTTATTAAATGTGTTACTTTTGCCAAGCAATGGGTTAAGTATTTTATTTTTATATGCTATATACTCTTTGAAATAGGAACTATTATTGTTCCCATTGAAATAGGAACTATTATTGTTCCCATTGTACATGTGTCAGACGAGATGAGACACATTCATGGTGGTATGGCCATAGACAGAAGGGTAAATTAGTTTAACTGTTGTGGAAGACAGTGTGGCGATCCCTCAAAGACCTAGATGCAGAAATAGCATTTGACCCAGCAGTCCCATTACTGGGTGTATACCCAGAGGAATATAAATGATTCTGATATAACGATACATGCATGTGTATGTCCATTGCAGCACTATTCACAATAGCAAAAACATGGAATCAACCTAAATACCTATTGATGATAGACTGGATAAAGGAAATGTGGTGCATATACACTACAGAATACCATGCAGACATAAAAAGGAACAAGATTATGCCTTTTTCAGAAACGTGGATGGAGCTGGAAGCCATTATCTTCAGCATACTCATGCAAGAACAGAAAACCAAATACTGCATGTTCTCACTTATAAGTGGTAGCTGAATTGTGAGAACACACGGACACATCAGGGCTGGGGCCTGTCGGAGGTTGGGGTGTTGGAGGAGGGAGAGCATCAGGAAGAATAGCTATTGGATGCTGGGCTTAATACATCGTTGATAGGATCTGTGCAGCAAACCACCAAGACAGACATTTACCTATGTAACAAACCTGCGCATCCTGCTCATGTGCCCCTGAACTTAAAATAAAAGTTGGAAATTGTTTTTAAAAAGATACATAGGGCTAAATGGGTAAAGTAAATTGTCTAAGATCACAAAAACACTATTGCCCACTTCAATACAAAAAATATGAAAGATTTTTGTTGGATTGATTCAATGATGGATCCTAAAAATATGCCAGTTTTAGTGTGTTTGATATTCTTTATTTGTTCTTCCAATCTAGTATCCACCATTCTTACCTTCCTTGTTTCATGGGTATGGATGCGGTGACTTTATGAATGACATTAACTGATTTCTCTTGATTTCTAGCTTCCTGTTGTGGTCAGCTAGTAGTGTCACTGAAAGAGATCTAGGCTACCATGAAGCTATTCTGCCACTTGGTCATTGTGGCACAGTAGATCTAATGGTATTGAAAGTACCTATTGTAGATAAGAATGCTGTAAGGAGCCATGAGCAGGACTCTATAAGGGAAATAAATGTAAATTTCTAGGGTTTCAAAGCAAAGTTGTACCATTCTGCTTCGACAAAATAGCCGCTGGCTTGACTATGAGCCAGCCAGGTTACCATGGGACCTGATATGCTCAGCATGAACTGAGTGTTGTCTAATCCAATATACTGTAAGATTGGCAAGCAGACTCAGTAGTATCCCGTCATTAAATGGAAGTGCTATATATGCTATTGGGCTTGAAGAGATTCTGAAGGAATAAGTAAGTCACATGACCAAATGGCACAGATTCCTATGCCTCCTACTCCAAGTTGCCTCCTCCCTATAAATCTGCAACTATGGACTCCTAGGTGATACCTATAATAGGTTGACTGGGAAAAAAATAATAGGTCTGGTTGACAGATTATTTTTTAAAAATATGCTCTTACCTCTTGTAAATAGGTGGCTGAAGTATTATTTGCCTCTTCATGATGTCTCCAAGAAAAAGGATCAGAGATTTAAGCCTTGCTGAAAGCTAAGCATTTTGCTCACAGAGAGAGAGAACTAGCAAATGAATTTACACTGAGTATTGAGAGTGGCTAATATTTTGGCTGGATAATCAGAGAACTGAAAAAACAAAGTTGGAAAGTTTGGAGGTCTGGAAAAGAAGGTCTAGGGAAGAGGTACATGTTAGACGTCTCCGAATGGGCATAGAGTGTGAAGCTAATTGGGTTTCATGAGCAGCTCACTAAGAAGCAACCATAGAAGAGTAAAATGTTAATAATCAGGTGGACAAGTTGAAATGTTCTGTAATAGGTGCTGATCTTTTCCTTGTCATATAGACTCACAAACAAAGCAGCATGGTGTTGGGGATAGAGGTTTTGCATGGGTTCAGCAACAGGAATATTCACTTGCTAAATCCTTCCCACACTGCCAGGGGCAGAGGCAAACACTGCATTCCCAATATGGCATCACTGCCCTGGAAATATGGGAAAAAATCATCCAGCCACTTCTATCATGAAAAGAGAAATGCTTACTTTTCTTTGAAATAATCCTTTGCTCTGGATAGAAATTTGCCTTTTTTGTTAGCAATGCTTATGCACAAGTCACCTTCTGTGGTCTTTGAAATATATTTTTCAACATTATAGAATTACACATAGCATTACTTTTGACTGGGAAACTTCTGTTAGAGCAAATCATGTATGGCAATAGACTGAAAATCATGGAATTTAGTGGTCTTACCATGTTTCCCATCTATAGCCCGAGATGGAAATAGAACGGCCTTAAGAAGGCATAGTTTTAATGCTAGCTGTATTGGCAACACCTTTTGGGGCCGAAGTAATGTCAAATGTTCTCCCAGAAGAGCTATATGCTCCAAATCAGCATCAAATATGGTATAATTTCTTCCATAGACAGAAATCACAGGTAAAGGAATCAAGATGTCACTATTCTCACTATTACTATTGGTGATTATTTTATTTTTGTGAAATGTTTGCTTCCCACTTTCACAATTTGGGGGTCTACTGATTTTGAAGTTTTAGTTCCCAAAGAGGAATGCTTTAATGAGGGTACCAAGCTTCAGGTATGTATTTGTTATATCGCTGGAATAGGAAAAACTGTCAGCAGAGGAGGCTGAGAGAAGTACAGATTTAACTGAAAAAGAGAGAGAGAGAGAGAAAGAGAGGTGATAAAAGAAGGAAGGAAGGAAGGGAGGGAGGGATGGAGGGAGGGAAGAAGGAGGGAGGAGCTTAAAGAAATAAGTGGTGGTCAAGTATGGAAGATTTTATTTTTCCTATTGAGCAATGATTCACCATTTTTAGGTACCTAAAGATTTTTCATTGAGGATGACCCTGCAGTTGGTACTGTACAACCAGTGTAGTCAGGCAGTTATTCAAGGTGCTCATCATGCCTTTACCCTAGGAAATATATGGCTTTGTAACCCAAACTGGATTATAAAGGCTGGAAGGTCAATTAAACCTTGCCCCTATAACTTTAAACCTTTCCAGAAAAACATGTAGATGGGAAATTGTCATTAATTTTTCTTTATTATTTTATTGGCAATGTACCGAACCGATAGTTACTAGTTTTTGCTACTTCTATCTAACAAGCATCCATGGTTTCACTTCTTTTCTGGAACATAGGTAGTTAACATTTCTTTTACTTTTATGAAATATATTTATTTTTGCACTTTGCTGAAATCACCTGGGTAATTTTTTATGGCTTACAAACACTGAATTAAAAGATTACCTAAAACGAGGATAATATATAGAATTTGGCAACTTGTAAACTATCATTGATCTTGAAAAAAGATGTTTGACTTGTTTCATGAGTACTGACATGAGGTTAGAAATTGAGGAAATGCAGGCCGGGCGCGGTGGCTCACGCCTGTAATCTCAGCACTTTGGGAGGCTGAGGTGGGCGGATCACGAGGTCAGGAGATCAGGACCATCCTGGCTAACACGGTGAAACTCCATCTCTACTAAAAATACAAAAAATCAGCCAGGCGTGGTGGCAGGCACCTGTAGTCCCAGATACTCAGGAAGTTGAGGCAGGAGAATGGCTTGAACCCGGGAGGCAGAGCTTAGAGCTTGCAGTGAGCTGAGATCGTGCCACTGCACTCCAGCCTGGGTGACAGAGAGAGACTCCGTCTCAAAAAAAAAAAAAAAAAAGAAAGAAAAAAGAAATTGAGGAAATGCAGACATTGAGTACAAACTTTTTTGAGAAATCTTTCTGTGAAGGAGAGTGTCTTAGTCCAAATTGTGCTGCTATAAGAGAATACTGTAGACTGGGTAATTAATAAAGAACAGAAGTGTATTTAGCTCATGGTTCTGAAGTCTGGGAAGTTCAAGATTGGGTGGCAGCATTTGGCAGTTGGTGGTAAGGCCCTCTCCTGTGCCAAAATATGGCAGAGAAATGGAAGGGGAATCAGCCACATGGGAAAAGTTCAAAACAGGAGCAGCACACTTGCTTATAACAACCTGCTCTCACAGGAACCAATGCATTCCAGTAAGAAGAAAAATTCTCTCCCACCTGTGAGATGGCATTAATCTATTCAGAAGGGCAGTGCCCTCATAATCCAAACAACCCCCACTATGCCCTACCTTCCACCACTGCCAGACTGGGGGTAAAATTTCAACATGAGTTTTAGAGGAGACACATTCAAACCATAGCAGGGAGCAAAGAGATTGCATGGGAGTTGAAGAAAGAAGGTATATCAAAGAGAGATTTATTTCCCTTTTTTTCTTTCAAATAAAAGAGCAGAATGTGTTTTTGTATTGATATGAACAAAAATTTAGTCTTTTTTTCAAAATTAATAAACCTTACAAATTTGAAACATAAAGGTCTTTAATTAAACATACAAATCATATGCTTTTATTTATGAATCTTGCAAGTTTTAACATTCACTGTTAATATTCACTGTTACTTTGAGTAAGCCTAAAGCCTAGCTCCCATGTTTTTAATAATGAGACTGATTGAATTAGTGTAATAGGCCTGTGTGCTCGGTTTTTCCATCAGCTCAGATTTGCATGCTTGCTTTGCTTTCTAGCCTGAGCAGCTTCAGCAACAGTTTGTGCTGTTCCCATGACACTGAAACCTAATCACTGCATTGCCAGATTGAGGAGCCCACTACTGGAACTGCTCAGACACCCCTCAGTTGCCCCTCTGAGAATACAGTCCCCCACCTCTTGCCATCTGCCTGCAGGCTCTCTTTGGACTGCAGCAGCTGATGCCAAGAATACCCTCTAGAACCTACGAGCAAAGCCTCAGTGGAGTTCATGGCTGGTAGAGTAGACTTTGGGCAATGAGAGACAGGAGTCTGTGGATAAATTCTTTTCCCTTCCAATTGCCAGATAGACTGGCTGGAGTTATGGTAGTTCTATATAACTCCATATAACATTTTCTCTTTCTCTATCTCACTCTTATTTTCCTTTATTTCTGTTTCCTAAATAATGCAGTCCATGCCGCAGGGTCATCCCCTAAGATTACGCCTTAAGTCTGTTTTCTGAGTAATGAATCCTATGACAGCAAGAATGTCATAAATATGACAGCACGTAAAATTCCATATTTGCACAGATTTCTTAAAAAGTGTTTTAACTTTCATTCTCTTAAGTATTTGTATATGTAAATCTAAATTTTCTTCTGGATAAAATATGTTTAACCACTACACAGATCATTCTTATGATCACCCACATTTTGAGGAACATTTACCATATATTTTGGGGAATTACTTTCTAAATTTGCATAACTTTCTTGAAGACCATTTTTGATAACCGTGATGAAGATCAAATTCTGGTTTTGTAGCACTAATAGGATTTATTAGCCAAATTTATAGTCTATAACAGATAAACAATAATTCAAAGAAAGAAGTGGCCATACAGCCATGCCTCTGTGTGTCATATATATATACTATGTTTTTTCTTCTCTTAACCCTGGCTGCTGTATTATTTGATTGGATTTATATTTCTTTAGATTTTTAGATATTTTAAGTCTTCTCTCATCGCTCAAAAACATGCTTGCTCTTGGTGAAAAAGCTTTTCTTTTTATTGTCTTAGCTGTTAAAGCCATAAAATCTATAAATCTTTGAGATTCTCACTTGGCTTTGCCTGATTACATAATTGTAGAGCTCTAATAAAATCCTTCCCAAACTTAAGCGTATATGAGAATCATCAGGGATTACTGTTAACACATAGATTGTTGAACCTAGTCCCCAGGGTTTTTGATTCAGTAGGTTTGGGGATGGGGCCAAGAATTTTCATTTCTTACAAATTCCAAGAGGATAGTGGTGTTTCTGGACTGCCAATTTAACCTTGGAAACTACTGTTCTAAAATAATGTCAATGACATGTACCTTAAGAAATCTTACTACAGAACTTTAAGATAAAAGTGGCCACATACTCCTGTCTCTCATTGACTAAAGTTTATGCTGTCAGCCATGAACTCCAAGGCTTTGCTTATATAAGGATATTGATATGGGATAGTCAAGTAGACAAGCAAAACAGAAAAATCTATAGGGAAAAAATGTAACAGGATACTTGATGATAGAAAATTACATTTCTTTCTCATATAAGACACAATAAATATAAAGACTGACCAAATTAACCTTTTTATTATAACTACTCTGCTTGATAAAAGTTTCCATAATTAAATTGAATTGACATTTTCAAGTATTGAGTGAATATTTGCAACACATATAACTAACAGTAGAATACTATTCGAAATACAGAAACAACTTATATGTCACAAACAAAATTATCAATTAATCAATAGAAAAATAGAAAATGAATATAAAGATTAAATATACAGGAGTAAATATCCCAAGTTTCTATGAAGCTAAAGAGATAATCACATTAATAAGAAGAATGCAAACTAAAGTAGCAAGACACTGCTCCACATTCATAGATCAGTGAATATTTCACAATTTTTTTTTTACATCAAGTATTGATAAAAATGAGGAGAAACACTTTAATATTGCAAGTAGGATTATTACTTGAATTATGACTTGAATGGAATGTAGGGAGGGTTTTTTGTTTATTTTTTAGCCATTCTGGTGGGTGGGTAGTGATATCTCAATGTGGTTTAATTGCTGGGTTTTGATGACTATCTAATGATTGTTAAATAATTTAAAATTTTCATTGATGTACTACATCTATAAAATAAGCATAGCTACATAAATTCAATGAACAAGTTTAGTCTTAAGATCAAGCTTTGTGGTAAAAGTTGAACTCTAAAATACTAAATAAGATATGGTTGGTGCTCTATTCATTATTACTCATACACATTTTGGAATAATTTTGTGAGCGTCTTGGAAATGCATGTGTCTGTACAGAGGTTGAGATCATAATTCTTGTTAGAGGTGTTGAATTTTCTTATATGAACTGACACTGATAGAATATCTTTTCGAGCTATAATGATTTAAGTAATGTAGATGTTTGTACTGATAACAATATTTTTTGAGGATTTACAAACTGCTACTAAGTTATGTGATTTTAATGATTAATTTGTTTATCTCTTACAACAACAGTATTAGGTTTCTTTTTCTCCAACAACCCATATAGAACTTACCATGTGCTAGGCACAGTTTTCAGAACTTTACACCACTAAACCCCCTCAATATTCATAACCACACTGTTGGGTAGTACTGTTATATGTATTTTGCACCTTTGTAAAGGGAGCCACAGAGGTTTGAGCAGGTAACATGCTTAACACACTACTAATAACGTGAGAGCCAGAGTTCAAAACCAGCAGTCTGGCTGCAAAGTCTGTTCACATAACTCCTATGCCAAACTTCCTATGACAAAAGAATTCTAACACAAACAAGAAGAACAAGGCCAATATAAATCAGTAGCGTTAAAAAGCAAACTCTAAAGTAGGCAGTTTCGTTCCCAAATTTGTTCTTTTAACCATGCACAGTGGCTAATAATAGTTTTCGTAATAATAGCTAATGTATAATCAGAAGTCATGATGCTCCAATCACTGCACTCAACACTTCACATGAATTATCTCATTTAATACTTAAAAAGTGAAGTATACTTAATACTTAAAACAGTATTATTCATATTTTATAGATAAGAAAACTGGGCATTAAAGCAAATTAAGCAATTTACACAGGTTATAAAACTGGTGATTTTCCTAACCAAATACAGACACAATTATGCTATATAGTTCAAAATTTATTTTAAATTCTACAACCCTAGGTTCAGATAAAACAACAACATTGGTAAAACAAACATTCAAAAATTCCTCTTTTAAAACTTCTGTTGACAACTCCTTTTTGTTGGATACATCATAAACAATTTGTTATGATCTAAGCTTCATGAGCTCAAGAGACCTTATTCATCCCAGTGTTTTCTTCATTTATTCAACAATCACTGATTGACACTTGCTATTCATTCTTTCATTTATTCTTCAACATAATTTGCTGAGTGCCTAGAACATCCCAAGAACTCTTCAACACACTGTGGATGTGAAGTGAATAAAAGAAAAAAGGACCCTGGTTCCATGGCACTTATATTGTAGTGAGTGGTTTAAGGGGAGAAGGCTGGTAAATAAACAACACCTGAAGAAGCAAGATCATTTCAGAAAATGGTAGTTACTACAAATTCAATCCAATAGGGTAGGTTGTATAAAATGAAAGTTGTGATGGCAGTTGTAAGGAAAAGCCTTTTCAAGACAACATTTGAGATAAAACATGGATGCTGGGAAGGAACCAGTCATGTAAAGATTTCATTCCAGGGTGAGGAAACATGAGGAAACATGAAGAAACAGGCCCCTGCAAGCACTGTGGGGATAATTTCTTTTTATTCCTATTTCCATCTTTCTTATCCTGGACTTCGTTGTTGGAACTAAATCTTGTAGTTTCCTAACTGATCTCTCTACCTTCATTCTCTCTCATTTCCATTTTAGCATTTACTCATCTGACAGACTTAACTTTTTGAAGTATGACTATTACCATTTAATTCACTTGTTTGAATATTCTCATTATTTTCTGTCAGCCTGTAGTGTCACAACCAAATTCTGTAGACTATCATTATAATCTTTACTTGTTCTTATGGCAATCTGTATTTCCAGCCATATTTTTTTAGCATTCCCCTTCACCTCCACTTACCTCAGTCAAAATAATGTATTCAGTGTCCTTTTACATCACTTCATATCTCAGATTTTGCTCTTTTTGTTCTCTTATCCTAAATTCCCTTCTACCCTGAATCTACGCATGTCCAAAATGTACCTGTATTTAAATGGCTAATAGAAGTTCTAACCCTATTCTACGGTTTTCCCAAATGAGTAAATTATTTGAAACATTTTGTCATGATTTCCATTCCAGAAATGTAAAAAGGACTAGAGAAAGGATTTTTTTAAATAGACATTTGAGAAGATACATGATATAATGCATATTTGTTAAGTTTTCTTTCTGCCCAGCTTCTCTTTTTAATGACTGGAGGATTTATCTCTTTATAAATAATGCATCTTCTACGCAGGAGCCTTCATCCTCACTGCTGTGGGTCCTCTGAAGTCAGAGTAAAGGCTTCTGACCTCTGGCTTCAACCGAGGAAGCATTTGATTCTAAATGAATGGGGTATAGTTTCTGGGTGGAAACACACACACACACACACACACACACACACACACGCACACACACACACAAACTTAAATTCTTATTGCCAATTTGACATCCTTCAAAAATTGTAACGGTCATTTCAAGCTTAAGGAAATGCGTATTATTTTATGTATTCTCCAACTGATGTCACCACTAAAACTCAAAGTAAAAAAAAAAAAGAAAAATTGACATCTATATTCTCACCTTTGTACAAACTGTCTTAATGCACCTGCACTATCTTCAGGAAACATGGGGAATTATACAAAGTTTTAACATCTTACTACTTTTTAAAATTAGAAATGACTCTGAATGAAGCATGATTTCGTTCTCTGTGAAACTGCTTTGAACTTACTCCACTAACGCGGATTCCGCCGCTTCGTTGCTAGGCAACCAAGTTCAGATTGCCACTTTGCCTTTGCGCTAAGAGTAAACAGGGCCACATGATCACTTTGCATTTTTTTTAAAGCATAATGCACATTTTTTTCTTTTTTTCCCCTCAAGATCTGTTTGTGGAAGCGTAAAGAATTTTTTTAAACTTTTCTTTTTAAAGCAGTTTTATCTATGATATCTGCGTCCTTGATGAATCTACTTTACAAACTATTTACATTCTACATCTTATACCTTACAATTTTTCTACTTGGTAAATTTTGGAACTTGGCGTTTATATCTACTTTTTATTCTCAGTTTAGCAGGATTTTAGTTGTTCCTTTCTTTTCTTTTCTTTTCTTTTTTTTTTTTTGTTTTTTTGTTTTTCTGAGATTGAGCCTCTCTCTGTCACCTAGGCTAGAGTGCAGTGGTGCAATCTCGGCTCACTGTAACCTCTGCCTCCCGGTTTCAAGCGATTCTTCTGCCTCAGCCTCCCGAGTAGCTGGGAATACAGGTGCGTGACACCACACCCAGCTAATTTTTGTATTTTTAGTAGAGACAGGGTTTCACCATATTGGCCAAGCTGGTCTCAAACTCCTGACCTCGTGATCTGCCTCCCTCTGCCTCCCAAATTGCTGGAATTACAGGCATGAGCTACCACGCCTGGCCAGTTTTTTCTTCATTTAATAATAAAACATTACAACATTAATAATGGAGATAAGTTTGAGAAACAAGAAATAATTCATCAAATGTTTGCCATATTCAAGTTATTCCTTGTGAGACAGAGAACACAGCGTGACTAAAGCAAACAAGAATCCCTTCCCTTATGATTTGGTTTGGCTGTTTCCCCACCCAAACTTCATCTTGAATTGTAGTTCCTATAATCCCCACTTGTTAGGGTAGGGACTTCCTGGGAGGTGATTAGATTGTAGGAATGGCTTCCCCATGCTCTTCTCATGATAATGAGTGAGTTCTCACGAGATCTGATGGTTTTATGAGGGGCTCCCCGCCACCTTTCTTCTGCACTTCTCTCTCCTGCTGCCTTGTGAAGAAACACGTTTCCTTCCTCTTCCGCCATGATTGTAAGTTTCCTGAGGCCTACTCCACCATGCATAACTCTGAGCCAATTAAACCTCTCTCCTTTAGAAATTACCCAGTCTCAGACAATTCTTTATAGCCGCATAAGAATGGACTAAGGCACCTTATGAAGTTTGCATTCTACTGAGGGAAGTTAGACAATACATATGTGAAAAAACAAAAAGATAACTATATAGTTGGTATTGATAAGTTTTAAGCAGGAGAAGATCCAAATTTTGTGGATTATATAACTCTTCTATAGTTTGATGGCAATTTTTTAAAGACATTATAAATATTGTGGATACAAAATTAGTTAGAAGTTCTTTGAAAGAGCCAGTGCAAATGAGGAACTAGGAATTGTAAGCATCATCAGTTTCACCATACATCCACCATCTCTGCTATTGTGGAATACAAACTCAGAAGAGAGCTATGGAGCTCAACGTAGGTGGGCAGTTGCAATTTTGTACTCTGTGGCCAAAGAAAGCTTCAATAAGAACATGACACTTAAATAACAACAATAATTGAGGAAAATGATGTGGTTGATAAGTGGTTATAATTGCTTGGTACTAAAAGATAGGAAGCTGAGCTGGAAAGACAAGATAGAAGGTGGTTGTTGCAGAGTGGAATGCTTGAAATTGAGATCACAAATGATGACGATGTTATTAACAACAAAGGACAGACTTTTCTGTGGGAATGGACAACTGAAGTAGAATGAAGAACATGATTATTGGATAAATGGAGGTCAAGAAACTGAGTAGCGAAGTTATTAGATAATTTCCATGAATATTATGGTAACCTGGAATAAAGCAATATTAACTTTAGATGGCATAACAGCCAGGTGCTAAAGCTTTTTATTCGTGGTGAAAAATGGGCTGGTAGATTGTGATGGTGAGGTTGAAATATAGTGGGAAGGGGAGCAGGGACTGAAGTCTCTACAGGAACACTCAGAGTTACACGTGTATGTATTCCTATGTGCATGACAGCAAAAAAAGGACAGAAAGTGAGTGGTGTAATCTGGTGTCAAAATTTATGACTGGAGTAATTTAGTGACAAGAGAAGAATAATATTCTGCAAACCATAACAGAGAGCATGAGTGTTACCAAGTCCACCTTCAAGATCTTTAATATGTAGTTTGTGTGGAAGAAAACGACTGTCACTTGGGAGTACTATGAGGGAAGCAGTAGCCTCAGTAAGATCTGGGTTTCAGTTCCACTAAGAAGGTGAAGGCAATTTTTCAAAAAAGATACTTAGAATGTAATGTATTTATCTGATGACCAAGCATGATTCCCTGAAGATATAATGGAAAAATTTCAGAGTTGAAGAGCAGCTGACAGTAAATGACAGGCACATCTTTAGGACAAATAGATTCTCCATGATGATGAATAATATGAGATTCCTGGTCTATTGATTAGGAATGGTGTACAATGGAATCATGGAAATTTGTCTTGATGGTCACAGTGAAGATTCAGGGTTACATACACATATGCGTTTATTGTATCTGCATGTAAGTCATACATAATCATTATAGATGTATGAGCATATTTGCACACAATCACAAAAAAATAGGCATTGACACTTGCAGACTAAAGGCTAAAGATGAAACAGTTATATCGTATATGTTACTTACCACTAGCTTATTTCCTCTGAAGTCCCATAAACACTCCTCCCATGAGTTACCCCTAGCAATAGGAGTCTATTATTACACCCACATTTCAGAAGTCTGAAGGAAGTGAAAAATTCTGTTATATCCCATTAGATCCAATGAATACCATAATTTACTACACTGCTATAGTTGGTGATCAAAACATTAAAATGTGTATATACTTCATATAATTTTTCATTAAGATTTATTCAAATGAAGTGATTTATTCATTAACGGAAATAATATTAAGTAGAAGAAAAACAGGAAACAACACAACACACTCTCACATTTACAGAGCTAGCTCATGAATTCTACCCATCTACTAATGGTAGATTTTACTGAGCAAACGTTGAATCTATGTTTTGTGAATTCTTGCGTTTAAAAGGAAAAGGACTGTTTCATAAAAACATCTTGTACTCCTTAATTAAATTATGAATTTCAGAGGTAGTTCATTGTATGACTCATTGGCCTTTATCTCTCTGGTTCTCTAATTTAAATTGAATCCACATAAGCATTCCTAAAAACCGATACTGGTAATTTGTTCGTGAAAATTCACTTTGGAAAAGGATTTTGTAAATGTCTTTATCTCATTTGAAAGATAAAGTAATTTAAGTGTTTCCAAAAACTCAGAATAAATGACAGTTTCAATAAGTATTTTTTATTTATGTATGTGAGTGAAAACTTATTTTCATTTTCAGAAATAAGCATTTTATAGAGTTGGCACTTTTTAAAAACTTTTAAAACAGATCAAATTGTCTGCTCTAAGATTTTGAATAGAGGGATATAGGCCAGAAGGATCACTGTGCACGTGAGGCATGGGCAAGAAAACTATGGGGCATGATAGCATTGAAGCTCAACTGTGGTTTTAATTTTTAGGTTCTTTTGCCAGAAATTATTTCATAAGTCTATGGGAGATGTTTGTCTAGAAGGACATTTATAATTTTATAGAGAAATACTTCCACATCCTCAGATAATCTAAACAAATTGTTTATGTGACTAAGTGTTGGGGCTGCAATTGGAAGGGTCATGCTAAGTTCTTTCTGAAGAATAATTTAAGCCTTAACTAAAGAAGAGAAAATGAAATATAGGAATGTTTTGGGAGGAGCTGGATCAAAAGGAGGAGTCTCAGGAGAAAAGGAGGGAAGAGAAGTGCGCTATCGGGTTAGAGTTTAGAATCAAGAATCCTTTCTGTGACAGGAACCCTATTTGTTTAATCAGTTTGAAGCTTAAGAAGCACCAAGACCAGCAGATGGAAAAAAAGTTTTCCTCTGAGGAACACAATCTGAGTTTTCAGGGTCTATGGTGAATAAAAATTTTCATCTCAGCACTTCAGCCAAGAATGTTTTGCACCCATTTCCTGAGAGTAGTATTCTCTTTTGTCTGTCCTGGGTAAACTCTACTGGAAATCTTTGAATTATTTCAAAATTCAGATATTCAAAGACACTTTGGAACTTTGAACTGTCATGTGTGAAATCCTTTTGTTCACAGGTGGGATGCCTTACTACCTGTATCCAGAAGTTTGTACCTCTCACCTTAGGGAATGGAGAACAGCTTCCTTACCCATGTCCTGTCACTAAAATAGAGCAACTGAGTACAGTAGTGCCCCCTTGTCCATGGTGGTTTCATTTTCCATGGTTACAATTATGCACAGCCAACTGCATTCAGAAAATAAGTGAGTACATTCTATTAACATATTTTGAAATCAGAGACCACGTTCATGTAGCTTTTATTGCTGTAATTGTATTTATTATTGTTTGTTATGGTTCATCTCTTACTGAGCCTAATGTATAAATGAAACTTTTCATAGGTGTCTATGTATAGGAAAATACATAGCATATGTAGGGTTAGGTACTGTCCAAGGCTTCAGACATTCACTGGGGGTCTTGGAACATATCCCTAGTGGATAAAGAGGGACTGCAAAATAACTGAGATAGAAATCTAGTGGAACAAATAATGCTTTTGCACCGTTGTTAATTTACATTCTTTTTCTTTCTGTATCAACTAATAATAGCAAAAGACAGATGTTGCACATGAATAATGTTGATGGAAATCTCAAATCACCAATATATGAAAAACAAAATGCTGAATTTATTTTTAATTTGTTAGTTTTTTTCTTGACTAAGGGAGAACTGTTTGTAAATATAAAAACTCAGCTCCTCACTGAACAAAGAAAATGAGAAGATTTTGGTATTTAGGATTAGGAAGAAAACTGGAGCTTGAATTATATTTAAACAAAGCAGTATTTTGATTAGAGCTTATTATTGAAATAATACATTCTACAATCCAGAGTGGTGCAGTCCTAGGGCACCAACTCATTGAGAAAAGTTTAATGCAAAAAAAATCTTTGAACACACTTGCAGCTTCCTGCGAATATGAGACATATCCTTCAGGAAAGCAGAATTTATAGATTTCTATGTAGGTACAAAAATGTCTTAAAGCAAGTGTGGAATTTATTTGTTTTCATTCCCTCCCTTTGTCCTTTCTTGGCTAAGTCACAGGGAAGACCACTACATATTGTCCAGATCGCTATACTGTCATGATTCTCCTTAGGAAATAACACTCAGAATATAATACAGGTAGGACAAGTGATTCTGGAACTTTCACTTGTATTAGTGAAGGTGACAATGTGGAATGACAGTACTTCACCAAGGAAGAAAAATATTATCACAACTTTATTTCAATTTACAATTCTGGGAGGCTCAAGAGTCAAATCAAGCTCTGTCCTGTTCCCTGGTCTGACAGTTCTCCTCTCTCCACAGCATCAAACAATTTGCTAAGAACTTTGCACTTATTAACTGATTTAAACTTTATAATAATTCTATTAGTTAAGGCAAGTTATTACCCTCTTTATAAATTAAGAAAATAAGCCAGGGAGATATTGAAGAATTTGTTCAAGCTAACACAGTTCTAAATATTCAAGTAATACGTGAAAGTCAAGAAGAAATTAAAGATCAGAAAAAAAAATAAATATTTGCTATTATGGGGTTCCATCACTTGAATGTCTAAATATTGTACAATGGTGAAAGCTATATATCTTGCATTAATGTCCAACACATTTAAATGGCTTGCCATTTTTGTATTCCACCTAATTGCCTTAATAATGAAATTTGAGTTTCTATGGCATTTTATTTTTTGCAAGTTATTTTACACTTTAAATGTGTGAACACACACACAATGTAGCAACATATTATTATCAATATTATTCACTTCAGAAAACAAACTTTGAAATGAGAATGAATAATATGGCATTTATTCTCTTCCTATTAGGAATTTATATGTATAATTCATTTATTAATTATGTATCAAATTATACAATAACTTACTAAATAGTTTTAAAAGGTAGTTTCCATGAACTTTAAAATTATATAACCACTCATACCTTTTTTTGTGTCTGTAACTGGAGAATGAATTGATTATATTTTTAGATTAATGACTTGTATGGACATTTAAAAGGCAGAATTGAGGGAGTTGCTGGCATTTTTTTTTTTTTCAACTTTTATTTTAGGTTCAGGGAGTGCATGTGAAGGTTTGTTATATGGGTAGATTGCATGTCACTGGGGTTTGGTGTACAAATGATTTTGTTACCCAGATAGTGAGTATAGTACCTGATAGGCAGTTCTTTGGTCCTCAGCCTATTCCCACCCTCCACCCTCAAGTAGGCCCTGGTGTCTGTTGTTCCCCTCTTTGTGTTCATGTGTCCTTAATGTTTACTTCTCACTTATAAGGGAGAAGCTGTATTTGGTTTTCTATTCCTGTGTTAATCCACTTAGGACAATGGCCTCCAGCTCCATCCATGTATTTGGAAAGAACATGATTTCCTTCTTTTTATGGCTGTGTTGTATTCCATAGTTTGTATATACCATATTTCTTTATCCAGTCCACTGTTGATGGGCATCTAGGTTGATACCATGTCTGTTACTGTAATTGGTGCTGGGATGAACACAGGAGTGCATGTGTCTTTTTGGTAGAATGATTTATATTCCTTTGAATATATACCCGGTAGTAGGATTGGTGGGTTGAGTCTGTTCTACATTCTTGGGGAAATGTCCAAACTGCTTTCCACAGTGGTTGAACTAATTTACATTCACAACAGCAGTGTGTAAATGTTCCTCTTCTCTTCAAACTCGCCAATATCAGTTATGTTCTATTTAATAGCCATTCTTACTGGTGTGAGGTGATATCCATTGTGGTCTCGATATGCATTTCTGTAGTGATGAGTGATGTTGAGCATTTTGTCATATGCTTAGTGGCTGCATGTATGCCTTCTTTTGAAAAGTGTCTGTTCATGTCCTTTGCACTTTTTTTAAGTGGGTTGTTTGATTTTTGCTTTTTGATTTGTTTAAGGTAATTTTAGTACCTGGACATTAGGCCTTTGTTAGATGCATAGTTTGCAAACATATTTTTTAATTCTGTAGGTTTTCTGTTTACTCTGTTGACAATTTATTTTGCTGTCCAGAAGCTCTTTAGTTTAATTAGGTCTCACTTTTTTTTTTTTTTAATTTGTTGCAATTGTTTTTGGAGTCTTCGTTATGGAATCTTTGCCAATGCTGCTTATGTTCAGAATGTTATTTCCTAGGTTTTCTTCTAGGTTTTTTTTTTTTTTTTTTTTTTTTTTTTGAGACAGAGTCTAACTCTTGTTACCCAGGCTGGAGTGCAATGGTGCGTGATCTCGGCTCACTGCAACTTCTGCCTCCCGGTTTCAAGCAATTCTCCTGCCTCAGCCTCCCAAGTAGCTGGGATTACAGGCATGTGCCAACATGCCTGGCTAATTTTGTATTTTTTTAGTAGAGACGGGATTTCAACATGTTGGTCAGGCTGGTCTTGAACTGGCCTCAAGTGATCCGCCTGCCTCTGCCTAACAAAATGCTGGGATTACAGGCGTGAGCCATTGCACCCAGATATTCTTCTAAGGTTCTAGGCACTAGGCCCAGCCATTCTTCTAGGGTTCTCGTAGGTTTATGTCTTATATTTAAATATTTAATCTATCGAGTTGATTTCTGCATATGGTAAAAGGAATGGGTCCAGTTTCAATCTTCTGCATATGGCTAGCCTGTAATCCCAGCACTGTTTATTGAATTGGGAGTGCTTTGTTCATTGCCTGTTTTATTGACTTTGTCAAAGATCAGATGGTGGTAGGTTTGTGGCTTTATTAATTAATTAATTAATTTATTTATTTATTTATTTATTTATTACTTGTTCCATTGGTCTATGTGCCTGTTTTTGTACCACTACTATGCTGTGTTGGTTACTGTAGCCTTACAGTATAGTTTGAAGTAGGGTAATATGATGTCTCTGGCTTTGTTCTTTTTGCATAGGATCGCTTGGGTTATTCAGGTTCTTTTTTGCTTCCATTTGACTTTAGAATAGTTTTTTCTAATTCTTTGAAAAATGATGTTGGTAGTTTGATAGGAATAGCATGAAATCTGTAAGTTGCTTTGGGCAGTATGGCCATTTTTAAAATATTGATGATTTCTATCCATGAGCATGGAATGTTATTCCACTTGTTTTTGTTATCTCTGATTTCTTTTGTTTTTAGTTCCATTTATGTGATAAATTATATTTATTGATTTCCATATGTTAAACTAACCTTGCATCCCAGGAATAAAGTTTACCTGAATGTGGTGTATTGACTTTTTGATGTGTTACTAGATTTGATTTGCTAGTATTTGTTGAGAATTTTTGCATCTATGTTCATCAAGGATAGTAGCCTGACTTTTTTTCTTTTTCTTTTTATCTCTCTCAGTTTTTGGTATCTGAATGATACTGGTCTCTTAGAATGAGTTAGGGAGGAGTCCCACCTTCTCACGTTTCTGAAATAATTTTAGTAAGACTGGTACCAGCTCTTCTTTATAAATCTGGTAGAATTCGGACTGTGAATTCATCTGTTCCAGAGCTTTTCCTTCTTGGTAGGTGTTTTATAACTGATTGAATTTTGGAACTTATTCTTGGTCTGCTCAGTAATTTTATGTCTTCCTGGTCCAATCTTGAGCAGTTGTATGTTTCCAGGAATTTATCATTTTTTTCCAGGTTTTCTAGTTGTTGTCCAGAGTGTTCATAAAAGCCTCTCAGGGATTTTTGTATTTCTGTGGCATCAGTGGTAATGTCACTTGTGTCATTTCTCATTATGTTTATTTGGATCTTCTTTTTTCTTTATTAATCTGGATGGTGGTCTATAAATCTGATCTATTCTTTCATAAAAACAACTTTTATTTTTGTTGATTTTTCCCTATGGATTTTTGCACTACAATTTCTTTCAGGTCAGCTGATTGTGGTGGTTTATTTTCTTCTACTAGCTTTAGGCTTGGTTTGCTCTTGGTTTTTCTAGTTCCTCTAGGTGTGATATTAAGTTATTAACTTGAGATTTTTCTAACTTCTTGATGTAATTATGTAGTGCTATAAACATTTCTCTTAATGCTGCTTTAGCTGTGTCCCAGAGATTCTAGAATGTTTTGCCTTTGCTTTTTTGTTTTAAATAATTAATTTGATTTCTGCCTCAATTTTTTTTATGCAGAAGTAATTCAAGAGCAGGTTGTTTAATTTCCATGGATCTGCTTAATTCCCATGGATGTGTTTGGAGAATGCCAGTGTACTAGATGGTCTGTTCTCCCTTGGTGGGAAAAGCTCTTCCTGGCTATGTCTAGTAGGCCATAGGCCATCTTGGCTCTTTCCCTCCCCATTTTTTGGGGGAGGATATTGTTTATTTGGTGCTACATAAATTACTACAAATAGCAACATATTAGAATCTCTGGAACACAGCTAAAGTAGCATTAAGAGGAAAATGTATAGCACTACATGATTACACCAAGAAGTTAGAAAAATCTCAAGTTAATATTTTTATGGGGTTTTAAAGTGTATTGGTGGAAAAAATGCTCTAAAAATACATCCATAAAAAGAAAATATACTTTTGGCTTTATTTCTCAAATATATGTAGTATAGAGCATAGTATTCTTTTAATGGAAAAAAACTATATATATATGTATATATATACACATATATATATATAGCTATGTGTAAACTCACATACTTCTTATCTTGAATTAAACTATTCATTTTATAATTGTTTAAGAAATTTAAAACATAGGCCTTTGTATGAACTCCCATTGCTCATAAAGATATACAACCAAAACTAATTTAAAAATAAATTATAAACACTATAAAATTAATATTATTCAAATTACCAACATTAATTTAATGTCAGAAATAATATTTTAAGGACATATTTGAAATAACCAACAGTGGTAGGTAAAGTTTATTTTTTAATTCAGTATGCCTACAGGTTATGCCCTATGATAGCTAAATTTTCATATCCATATTTCTACTCAAACACTGATGGATACTTCACTAATCTAAATCATTTGGCAAGAATGCAGAATTTACATTTAATATGATCCTGTTGTTGTATCACTAATAGTAGGGTGTGGTATCATTTCTCTCTCATTAAATGGATATTGAGTGGATTAATAGTATATTTAAAGCCAAAACTCAAACTACCAATTTTCAGCTTCTATTTTTAAAGGTATTTAAAATTTATTTGTTTTAAATAAAAATGTTTGTGAAATATTTAAATTTTAAATAAAGGTATTTAAAAATTATTTAATAATGGCCTACTATATACCAAGCACTGGTTACAGAGGATAATTTATACAATGTCCTACTGGTTACAGAGGATAATTTATGCAATGCCCATACTTTCATAGAGCTTACCTTCTAATGTAGGAAGATATGTGTATGTTTTTAAATCTATATGTTTGTGTTGTGTTTGTGTCTATGTATATCTATATCCACATCTGTATCTATGGATGTTGAATGAAAAAGTCAGGATGAAGGGTGAAGAAGGGTGGAAACGCCAGGGTGCATTGTGAGATATGCTAGTGTCGACAGTTATAATTGCTCATGTATTGTGCCCATGTATAAATAAATATAATGATATTTAGTGTAGTATTAACATTAATAGCAAAATATGAAAAATATCCTAAATGCCCATCAGTATGAGACTAGTTAGCTAAATGTCAATGAAATAAAATATAACACAACATAATAAAATGGTGAATTTTCTATTTATGTAACAAAATGGAAAGTATATAAGCTACATTAATAAATGAAAAGGCAAAGAGCAGATTATTCAATATTTTATGCCATAATCTGCCAAAAAAACTAATATCTACTGAACTATTTATCTAGACTTTTAGAGGGAAACATAAGAAATAAAATAATAGCAGTGGTTATCAGCTTGCAAGATAAAGTATCTCATATAGGTATCAATATTTCACTGCATATGCCTTTTTCTACTTTTTGATTTGAGAATCATGAGAATATTCTGTAATACCTATTCAGAAAATTGTATTAAAATGTCATTACATGATGTGTTAGGCCATTCCCATATTGTTATAAAGAAACACCTGAGACTGCTTGGGTGCGGTGGCTCACACCTGTAATCCCAGCATTTTGGGAGGCCCAGGCAGGCGGATCACCTGAGGGTGGGAATTCAAGACCAGCCTGACCAACATGGTCTCTACTAAAAATACAAAAAGTTAGCCAAGTGTGGTGGCGCATGCCTGTAATCCCAGCTACTCGGGAGGCTGAGGCAGGAGAATTGCTCCAACCTGAGAGGCAGAGGTTGCTGTGAGCCAAGATCGCACCATTGCACTCCAGCCTGGGCAACAAGATCGAGCTCCGTTTCAAAAAAAAAGAGAGAAGGAAGGAAGGAAGGAAAAAGAAAAGAAAGAAAGGGAAGGAAGGAAGGAAGGAAGGAAGGAAGGAAGGAAGGAAGGAAGGAAGGAAGGAAGGAAGGAAGGAAGGAAAGAAAGAAAGAAAGGTCCTGAGACTGAGTTATTTATAAAGAAAAGAAAGAGGTTCAGTTGGCTCATGGTTCCACATGCTGTACAGAATGCTTGGCTGGGAGGCATCAGGAAATTTACAGTCATGGCAGAAGGCAAAGGGGCAGTGAGGCATCTCACATGGAAGAGCAGCAGCAAGATGGGGTGACGTGCTACATACTTTTACACAACCAGATGTCATGAGAATTCACTCACTATCACAAGAACAGCACCAAGAGAATGGTGCTAAAGCAGTCATAAGAAGTTGCCCCCATGATCTAATCAACTCTCTCCAGCCCCACCTCTAACACTGGGAATGACAATTTGACATGAGATTTGGGTGAGAACACAGATCCAAGCCAATCTCATTTAAAAATGTTCTGATGGGCTTACATTGGTGTATTGGGTTCAGAGAGACCAGATGGGATAGTAGCATAGTGTTTGTTTTGAAATATGAAGGAGTTAACCATGTGTATGTTAAGAAGAGGTTTTCACATTCAGGATACATTTAAGAAGCCATTAAAAGAGTTAGCAAACTATAGCTCTTGGTTGAAACCATAACTTTGTCTAAATTTTTGTAAATCAGATTTCATTGGAACACAGCTATACCCATTCTTTTACACATTGTCTAGTGCTGCTTTCACATTGTAATAGTAGAGTTGAGTGGTTATAACAATGGTTATATTGCATACAAAGACTATAAGACTTAGAATCTTCCCCCTTAGAGAAAACATTTGCTGGTTCCTCATATAGACCAGAGGATTTTCCAGTGAACAGCTTGTGTGGTATTAAATAATGATGAGAGTAAAGGATAACACTGACATTTTTAGCCTGAGCAACTAGAAAATTTGAAATTTGAATTGCCATTTACTGCTATTTATTGAAACATGGATCACTTAGAATGCAACAAAGTCAGGGTGATGAAGACTAAAAGATTCAGTAGAATATAGGATAATTCCCTGAGTATGTCTGCAAGACTACATGTCCACAGATCCCAGTTTGAGAAACAGTTGTGTAGTAGGATAGGAGGAGTAGGATAGGAGGAGGGTAATTCTAAAGTTCTAAAACTAACAAACCTTTGACCAAATTGTTTAAACTTTCTGATTCTTGACTTTCTCACAAATAAAATCATATGTTCATCTTGGTAATCACTGGCCTTTTTCTAAACAAAATTCCGTGAAAGAGTTATGAAAATTTTACTACATGCATGCAAATTCATTAGGTGTTCCTTTTAAGGGGTTTAAAGTTAAAGAATGATGAAGGGTAATCTACTTAAAATAACAGGTAACCTGCCCAATGAAGTTCTTAAGGTAGATGTTAATAAATGATTGTGAAATGAATGAATCAGTTTGCTACAATTTGCACATTACATGCTATTATATTCATAAAAGAATGGGAAATTAATATTCATATGTCTTTGTCATTTACATCTTATTTGAAATCCATATAATGCAATTCTATTTCAGTATAAAATAGCTTAGTTAATATATCACTATGTATATTTTGTATAAATATAAAAGCATAATACACATAGAAATGTCACACATACATTTGCTTTTGATTCAAATAAAGATATCATCAAAAATTTAACATTTTTGTTTATTAAATTATATGGCATTGAACTTTAGGAACATTTACATGTCAAAGCTTATTAAGAGGGAAAATAACCAGTCTAGGTGTCATATAGATGTCCATCAAACTATCATCACACCTCCACTTTGCATTTTAGGTTGATAATTTAGCATCAACATAGAGGACTTTGATGACAAACAATTTCAGGGAGTGAAACTGGCAAAGAACATAAGGTACTCTTTTTCAAGTGTAACACCTTACCGTGATGTTTGACTTCAAATATAAATGTAGCTACAGTGTAATAAAAAAACAATTTTTTCAGTTGTTTACTATCTCTTCTCTTTATACGTTAGAAACTTCCAATTTCTTTAATTTCACATTTAAAGGAAGTTTTGATATGAAGAATTGAAGATACAGATATGAAGTACAATAGTCAGTTTCAGCATTTTTAATTGCCAGTCTGTTTCTCTTATGTTACAATTTTCAGGTCATTTTTAGGCCTTTCCAAATTACTAAATGCATTAAAAATTACCTGATCTGCTTTTTTAATTGCTACCTATTTTTTTAAGTAATGCTGTCTTTATGATTTCTTCTTTGCCCATGTGCATATTCTCTTATTTCACTATAGGAATGGTGAAACTCTGGATCTAGAATTTAACTATATCCAATTTTCATGAGAGTAGAAATGTATATTATTCTATTAAAGCTCTATAAAGACTAAATTTGCATCCCTCCAAAAAATGTAAAGTAGCAATGTCATCACTCTTGCACATCCTCTTTGAAACTTCGTTTTCATAATCTGTGAAATTTTTTTGTGTTTTTTTTCTCTGCTTTATCAAATTACGTTCTCAGGTCAGTCAACAATTGAAATTGCATACAACTTGGCATGATCTAATCGTATGAGTTTTGAAATTGCACCTGTGTTTTAGCTAAAAATTTGTTGTGCATGTAAATAAATTATATAAAACAAGTTTATAAACATATACGCATGTATAATTATTTGTTCTTCTAATCCATATTCCTTACTATATTATCTTATGTATAAATTATGTAAAGATAGCATCAGAATATGTAATATAAATTTTTTAAAGCAATCCTGCCCACACTCTAGAAAAGTGAGCTTACAGGTATGCTATTAAAAAACTACTTATCCTCTTCATCCTCTAGGTCCCACAAGCAACAGAAATATATATGTTATTATTTCATAAGTAAAGCATAACTGTCTTATATTTAAAAACAATGAAATACTTTTCTCTATTAATAAGCAAAAATATCAACCAATAATTTTTCTTACATTTTATTTTTATTACAACATTAAATAGGAAAACAGCCTTTCTTAAAAAAAAATGTCCGGGCACGGTGGCTCACGCCTGTAATCCCAGCACTTTGGGATGCTGAGGCTGGTGGATCACGAGGTCAGGAGATCGAGACCATCCTGGCGAACACAGTGAAACCCCTTCTCTACTAAAAATACAAAAAATTATCCGGGCGTGGTGGCGGGCCCCTGTAGTCCCAGCTACTCAGGAGGCTGTTGGAGGAGAATGGCGTGAAACTGGGAGGCGGAGCTTGCAGTGAGCCGAGATTGCGCCACTGCACTCCAGCCTGGGCGACAGAGCAAGACTCCGTCTCAAAATAAATAAATACATAAATAAATAAATAAATAAATAAATAAATAAATAAGCCAAACCAAGTATTAGAGTAACATAACTCAGTTTTCCATTCCTCTATTCTCTTGACCCCCATACCCTAAACTCACCATCCTACTACCCTCCTTCAGGTAACCAATGTATCCTTCCAGAAATTTTTGTTATTGTTGTTGTTGTTGTTTCGAGACAGAGTTTTGCTCATGTTGCCCAGGCTGGAGTGCAATGGCACGATCTCAGCTCACCACAGCCTCCACCTCCTGGGTTCAAGCAATTCTTCCGCCTCAGCCTCCCAAGTAGCTGGGATTACAGGCATACACCACCATGCCTGGCTAATTTTGTATTTTTAGTAGAGACAGGGTTTCTCCACGTTGGTCAGGCTGGTCTCGAACTCCCGACCTCAGGTAATTCACCCGTCTTGGCCTCCAAAGTGCTGGGATTGCAGGCATGAGCCACCGTGCCCGGCCTCCTTCCAGAAATTTTGCTATGAATTTACATATTTACTTCTCATACATATATCTAGTTATTTCCGTTACATATTGCTCTGCAACTTGCTTTTAGTTTTACACTTAGCAGTATGTCAAAAGTGTTTGCATGTGGATACATTTAAGTCTACCACATTCAAATAGCTGCACGGTTTCTCATAGTAAGGATTGCCTTGGTCAATTTCTACTGCTATTACAGGATATCATAGACTAGATGGCTTGAACAACAAACATCTATTTCTCACAGTTCTGGAGGCTGAGAAGTATAAGATCAAGGTGCTGGCAAATCAGGTGTCTGGTGAGGACCTGCTTACTAATTTGCAGATTGCCATCTTCTTCTGGAGCCTTACACAGCAGAGAGCAGAGAGAGGAAGTAAACTGTCCAGTTTCTTCTTATAGTGTCACTAGTATCGTTAATGAAGGCTCTATCCTCTGACTTAATTACCTGCCAAAGTACCACCTCCAAAATTTAACATATGAATTCTGTGAGGACATAAATATGGAGTCCATAGTAACGATAAATCATAAGTAATTTAAGTTTTACTATTTTAGGACATTTCAAAAATTGCAAATAATATCTAATAAATGTTCTTATATAATGCAGTGTACTGAGTAAGAGTATGGGCTCCAGATTCAGACTTCACTGATATGCAGTGAAGTCTGTAAAAATCAGTATGAGAGTGTATACCTCGTACTTGTTTCGACAATTAGAAAATACAATGCAAATAAAGTATTTTAGCAGGACCTGGAATATACTACGTTTTCAATAATGTGAGCTACAAGTATGGTTATATTCACAATATAAAAACTATTTCATGAACACAGAAACACATAGTTAAACTATTTGAGAATTTCTACAGTATTTGGTAGTCATCATTGCTCTGAATCCTACAAAGCCTACCCAGGTTTTTCAGTGGCTTCCCTATCAGAAGGCCCTAGATGAGTATCACCTGCAAAGATCCTTGCTTTCTGCTATACCCCCAAACTACCACCAGTCTCCAAGGCTCCCATGTAAGCCCCACTTCACAGAGAGCCTTTCCATCGGAAACTGACAGGATAGATGGTATATTTGTGGGGGCAAATATCTGGACTGTAATGCACCGTCAATCACTTGTGGGAACTGTAGCCTAAATAGTGTACTATTTTAATATTAAATAACTGTCTAGTACCCCTTAAGATTATTCTTGCTATTATTATAGTAATTAATTAATGCAAAAACAATTATTAATATATTGCTATTATTACACACATTTTGCATGGAAAATTTATGTGAGAAATTATACTTTTTAAGGATATTTTATAGATATATAAGTAGTCAGGTGTCTTATAGTAGTTTTAAGATACCATTTCATTTGGGGTGAGGACAGGCTTTTTTGTTTTTCTCTATTGCAAGGAGCCTTAACATTGTCATATTGAAGTAAACTGTCTCATTTATTTAGTTGCTTTTAATTGTTTTTTAACCTTTTTACTATTTTTTAATCAGTTTTACTATGATGTTCCTATTTGCTGCTTTTTTAAAATTTATTTTTCTCATGATTCCTAGCTCTTTAAAAATCAGTGAATGGAAGTCTTTCAGCAGTTTTGGATAATAAGTTGACATCATGTCATCAGTTGTTTCTGCTTCCATTTCTGTATCTTCCTATTCTGGGCTCTGTTTTAGGTAGAATTCTAAGATGGCCCCATGATATTTATTCTCTGTTGTTAGTACCATAATTATATAATGTGTATGGCAAAAGGGATTTTGTACTTTTATTTAAGCTCGCTTATCAGTTAACCGTAAGATATGGAGATTATTCACATAGGCCAGACATTTACATGAACACACTAAAAGTAGAGTTTTCTGGGGTCACAGAGAGAAAGTCAGAGGTAGGAAGCATGATGGAAATTTGACGAGACATCCTGCTACAGACTATGCCATGAGAAAGCATGTGAGAGAGCCTGTGAGAAGGCGCATGGCCCAGAACTGCAAGTAGCCAGGAGCTGAGAGTGTTTTCCACTTCACAGCCAGCAAGAAAAAGGAGTCTGCATTCCTACCACAGCAAGGAACTAAATTCTCACAACTAGCTGAATGCGCTTGTTAGCAAATATTTATCCAGAATCTCTAAGTAAGAATCCAGTTTGGCCATATCTTATTAATGTCAGCCTGTGGGACACTAAGAAGAGAATCTTGTGGAGAACACCTCGATTGCTAATCTGCAAAACTGTAAGATAATAAATGGTTTTAAGCTTCTAAGTATATGGTAATTTGTTTTGCAAATTTGCAGCAATAGAAGACTAATACAGAGTTTGTTACCAAGAGTTGGGTACTATGCTTAAGAATATCTAAAAATGTGGAAATGGCTTTGTAGTCAGGAAGTAGGTGGATGCTGGAAGAAAATTTGAAAAAAAAGTTTGGGGAGACTACTAGAAAAATCACAGATTGCCTCAAACAGACTGTTAGTAGAAAAGTAGACATCAAAGACCATGCTGGTGAGGGCTCAGAAGAAAAGTAAAGGAGCATTATGAAGAAATCATAAATTGCCTAACAGAAAGCTTAAATCACAGTGAACAGAATATTACTACAAATCTGGACATTAAGAACATTGCCAATGATGGCTCAGAAGGAATTAAGAAACATATTATTAGAAACTGAAGGAAGGAATCATTTTGTTTAATAGTGGCAGAATCTTAGTAACATTGTGTTCTCCAATTATTTGGAAAGCTAAACTTGTGAGTGATGAACCTGGGTATATAGCTAAAAAGATTTCTAAACAAAGCTGGTTTCTTCTTGCTGCTCATGGTATAAAGCAACAGAGGAGAGAAAATCGAGAGGACTTTTGAGCAGAAATAAGCCAGGATATAATATTTTATAAATCTCAGACTCTTCTGAAGGCAAAGGGCCAAAAGTCAAAAATTGCTGCCGAAAGTTTGTTATAGAGAAAAGGCTGAGTGTGTGACTGTAATAATCTTTTGCTGAGATCTCAGAAAGACCAAAAGGTTAGAGTGCACACTCTGTTTTAAGAGATTAAGGATATTTTTCAGAGTTCTTTTCAATGAAATCAGGGAACCTCTAGAAGAAGGTAAAAGGTGTTGTCCCTCTGCCAACTGAACAGAAGCCAAAAATAGAAGATAAATTATATCAGACAAACATGTAGATATGGCTTTTGTCTAATAAAATAAAATTCAATGTAATTAATGCAATTCCCCAAAATTCTTGAGAAATTTATTGAAGTAGACATACTGTCAGTGTAGACTGAAATGGACAGAGAGAGTACCAAATGAAGGAAGACTACTAGATAACCTAAATTCTACAGCCAGGAAGCAAACTGATAAAACCACTCAGCTGTAATGCTACAAAAAGGAAAAGGAAAAGGAAAGATGACTCAGCAGATGGAGTCAAAATCCCGGTGGCCAAAGACTAGAGCTAATGAAGATTATTTGCAGACTTTGAAATCTAATTGAAGAAATATTGCTGGAATTAGTCCAGCAATATTTTTTACGGTTGAAAAATTGTGATATACTTCGAATGTTTGTCACTAACAAAATAAAAGTTTTGACACAGAAAAACACAATGCAAAATAATTGTGTTATTCACAAGCTATAATATTAACAATGTTTAAGAGAAAGGGCTCCTGTCATCTTAGTCACCTTCATGAAAATAAAGTTCTTTTCATTCGCTTAAAAGAACTTAAGCAAAAGTTGTGTTGACGTACACATTCTTTACTCATTTTAAATAATTATATGCAACATTATTTAAAGATAATAGCATAATTTAAATGTGAGGACCTGCTTGCATGCCCTTTGATAGGCTCAAGTAAGAGAATATTATAGGAAGGTGCCCTTGAAGTGCTCCGTAGGGCTCCAGTATAACCTCAACCTACCACACATGGCCATCACTCGGAAATTAGCTCTTGAATTGGAAGGAGCACTAGAAAAGTATTTGTTTAAAATACACTGGAATGAATAATTTTTTTCCTAGAGTATTTTTAACTTTGTTTAATTGTGGTAAAATAGTCATAATGTAAAATTTACTATTGTAACCATTTTTAAATTTACAATTCAGGGCATTATGTATATTCACATTTTTGAATATGCTATTAGCACCATCCATCTCTAGAAACTTTTTATCATTTCGAACTGAAAATTTACACCCAAAAAACGGTAAATCTTCATCCCCCTCTCTTCCCAATATCTGGTAAACACTATTCTACTTTCTATCTCTATGTATTTGCCTTTTCTATGTACCTCAGATAAATAAAATTATACAATATTTGCTATTTCTTTGTGGCTAATTTCACTTAGCATGTTTTCAAGGTTCATCCATGTTAAAACATGTATTAGAAGTTTATTCCTTTTAAAGTCTGGATTATATTCCTGTGTGTGTGTATGTGTGTGTATACAATATTTTATATTTGTGTGCACAACTGAATTCTAAAGAATTTAATTTTGCAATTACAGATTTTCCTGAGATCCTAAAGGGTTAATGTGCTTTTGGAATTTTCTCTGGGTTTTTGGTTTTGTTTTGTTGGTTGGTTGATTGGTTTTAATTTCAACTTTTATTTTAAATTCAGGGGGTACATATACACACACAACACAACATGCATTTATCCATTCATCTTGTCATGACCACTTAGGTTGATTCCACCTTGTAGCTATTATGAATAATGCTGCTATAAACATTTCATGCAAATATCTATTCAGGTGTTCGCTTTCGTTACTTTTAGGTATATGCACAGAAGTTGAATTGCTGGCTCATATGCTAATTCTATAATTATTTGAGCAAACAAATTATTTGAGGAAACATACACTTTCTACAGTGGCTGCCTAATTTTACTGTCCTACCAGCAATGCACAAGGCTACTAAATTCTTCACATTAGTGCCAACATTTGTTTTCCATTTGTTTTTGTTCTTATAATAGCAATCCACTTGTGAAGTGGTATCTCATTTTGCTTTGATTTGCATTTCCTTAATGATTAATAACACTGAATATCTTTTCATGTGCTTATTGAACATTTATGTATTTTTCTGTGTTTTTTCCTGGTAAGAATATTTGTTGAGAGAAAATGTTCAATATTTGCACTAAAAGATTAGCAGTCTTCGTGGATTTTATATTTGTGTGCAAAACTGAATTCTAAATAACTTAATTTTGCAATTACTGATTTTCCTGAGATCTTAAAGGGTTAATATGCTTTTGGAATTTTCTCTAGGTTTTTTGGTTTGTTTTGTTGGTTTGTTGATTGGTTTTAATTTCAACTTTTATTTTAAATTCAGGGGATACATGCACAGGTTTTTTTTCATGGGTATATTGTGTGATGCTGAGGTTTATGGCGTGGAGGTAGTGGATTATTCTCAGGTAATGAGAATAGTACCTGATAGGTAGTTTTCCAACCCATGCCCCACTTCCTCCTTCTCTCATCTAGTAGTCTGCAGTGTCTACTGTTTCCATGTTTATGTCCACATATATATACTCTATGGTTTTGGAGAACTGATCACTAAAATTGTTTGCCCTTTTGAAAAATAGGTTGTTTGGGTTTTTGTGTTGCTGATGACCTATAGGAGTTTTTTTAAATATATATTCTAAATATTAACTCTTTATAAGATATACGATTAACAAATATGTTCTCTCATTCCATGTGTTGCCTTTTCACTCTGTTTTTAGTATCCTTTAAAAAATGTTGATCAAGTCCAATATATCTAATTTTTCTTATATTACCTGTGCTTTTGATATTCTTTCAAGAAGTAATTATTGCCAAATCGAATGACATGAAGAATTTTCCCTATTTTTAAAGATTTTTATACTTTTAACTCTTATGCTTAAATCTTTAAAATATTTTGAGTTTTCTATATAAAAAGAAAAGACTCATCTTTTTTATTTTGCATGTGGTTATATCATTTTCCTTTTCTGAGAAGACTGCTATTTTCCCTATTGAATGTTCTTGTCACTTTTGTTGAAAACCCTTTGACCGTATATGTGAGGTTTTATTTCTGGGCTCTCTATTCAACTTCATTGGTCTATATGTTTGTCTTTATGCCAGTAATTCACTGTTTTGATTACTATAACAACTTTGTAGTAAGTATTGAAATCATGAAGTGAGAGTACTCCAACTTTGTTATTTATTTTCAGTATTGTTAGGGTTACTTGGGTTCCTTAAGAATCCAAATGAACTTTAGGAAGAATGTTTCTATTTCTGCAAAAATTATCCTTGGGATTTGATAGAAATTGCATTGAATCTGTAGAATGCATTTAGTCATGCTCACAATATTAAGTCTTTCCATCTATGAGCACAAATGTCTTTGAGCTTACTTGTGTCTTCTTTAGTTACTTTCACCAACATTTTGTAATTTTCAATGTACAAGTATTTTATCTCAAGTTTTTTCTAGGTATTTTATTCTTTTTATTGTTATATAAAATGGACTTTTTTCTTATTTTTATTTTTATTGTTACTGTACAGAAATACAACTTTTTTGTTCATATTGTATCATGCAACATTGTTGAATTTTTAAATTAGTTCTAACAGTTTGTTTTTTTGTGGACTCGAGTTTTTTTGTACAGCATCATGCCATCTCTGAACAGAAATCATTTTACTTTTTCTTTCCAATTTAATTGCCTTTTACTTTTATTTCTTTCTGAGTTTCTGTGGCTATAACTTTCAATACTGTTTAGAAACTTTGCATATTGTGTTACTGAACTGGTGAAAGCAGGCATCCTTATCTTCTTCCTTTTCCTAGCATAAAAGCTTTCAGGATTTTATCATTGCATATGATATTACCTGTAGGCTTCTCATATATGTTCATTATTATAATGAAAAAGTTTCCTTGTAATCCTGGTGTGTTGGGCATTAAAAAAACCACGAAAGTGAACTAAATTTTGTCAGATGCTTTATCTAATAAACTACCTTTCTGTTTGATTACATGCTTTGCTTGATTTTTAATCTTATTAAGTGTTTTTACATCAGTCTTACTGCTTATCAGTCTATCCTGGAGAATATTTCGTATGTTCTCAAAAAAAAACCCCATAATTTTCTGTTAGTTGGTGAAGTAATTACAAATACCATCTTATGTTAGTTAGTAGTTTATTATTATTATATAGTGCAGCCACTCTGGATTCTGATTTTTCTCCAAGGGGGTTGTGTTCATTGCTGCTTTACTTGTTTCTTTGTTTAGTAATTTGCCTGGATTCCATTTGTGAATTGCGCATTTCTCACAGAGTAAAAATGCCGATGTCACTGATTATTTTTTATTATTCTTGTTTTAACTTTAAGTTTGTTTCCCTACAGGTCACTTCAGTGTCAGTACAAATTAGTGGTCAGTTCATGATTTGTGGTTGACTTTAAATACCATGAACAAGTAAAGTTTCCATTCTCTGCTGATAAATCTTGTTTAGGATGGAACTACAATAAAAAATTAGGAAGTTTACATATCTAATTTGATTTCTGCTTTCCTTCAGGCCCTCTCTATCCCCTCTGCGTATGTGCACGGCTTCAAGTTTAGCTGTGGAAGTTTAGATTGCAAGACCACTCCCAAATCTCTCCTATGTAGCCTTATTTGTTCATGCAGCATTCCAGACTGCCAGTGATATATAGCATCTCTAGATGCTCCTTTTTACTGTTTCATTTCCCAGGTTTCCCTGTTAAGCTTCAGTGCAGTCTGCCTGGTTGTTACTTTCCCCAACCAGGACTGCAATAGGAGAATTACTGCGATGGCCCTTTCCCCTTTCGTTTGCCACTGATATTGTTACATTTTCAGGCAATTCCTCAGCCATGAGATTATTTTCATTCTTCACTACAAATCAAGCAAGCACACCTCAGCAGCAGAGATGCCAGTTTTCATAGCTTGTCCTTCCCTGACAGGAATTCTAAACACACAGAGTGAGGTGTAGGAGAGTAAGGAAAGGTCCTGCTAAG
Source organism: Gorilla gorilla gorilla (assembly GCF_029281585.2). NCBI lineage: Eukaryota > Metazoa > Chordata > Mammalia > Primates > Hominidae > Gorilla > Gorilla gorilla. The sequence continues at coordinate 66,954,148 of NC_073224.2, read as the reverse complement.
AATGCTATGACTCCCATGGTTCTTACCCAAGGTATAGTAGTTTTTCTTGAATAAATGCTTTTTAGTTTGTTGTGTTCTTTTAGTCAATTTCCAGAATTATTTTCTTTTTTTTTTTTTTTTGTGAAATGGAGTTTCATTTTGTCACCCAGGCTGGAGTGCAGTGGCATGATCTCTGCTCACTGCAGCCTCCACCTCCTGGGTTCAAGCGATTCTCCTGCCTCAGCCCTCCTGAGCAGCTGGGATTACAGGTGCCCACCACCATGCCAGCCTAATTTTTGTATTTTTGGTAGAGACAGGGTTTCACCGTGTTGGCCAGGCACGTCTCGAACTACTAACCTCAAATGATCCACCACCCTCGGCCTCCGAAAGTACTGGGATTACAGGCCTGAGCCACTGCACCCAGCCAATATCCGGCCAGTTTCTGGAGTTCTGAAATGGTTGTTTTTGACAACTTGGTCTGGTTTGATTATTCTGTTCTGAGATACAAAATTGTCCAACCCTTCGCCTCACTAATCCGGAAGTCCTGTCAAAACACCAGCTAAAACACACTTGAAATATTCCATTTCATCACCAAAGAAAGGGAAGTAATCTCAAATTTGTATTATCCTCAGCTTCACAAAACTAAAGTATCTTATACTGAGTTAACACAACTGACATCTTTTAATCACAGGTGAGGGATTCATGACAAAGTGAAGATTTAGTGATATTAAAGATAGAACTATAAATATTGCATTACAGTATTAGAGACAATAATTATAATAACTATTTTTACTAGTGCTCAAATGTACTTTAATTGAATAATGTCACATTGGCTCTGGATATTACTGAAATAATATGAAATAAGGAAGATAGGAATATAAACTACAGAGAATGCACATTAAAGCATCAAGTCAAAAGTTTTTTTTTTTAATTTAGAAGGCAAATCTTTGTGACTCAGAGACAATAAAAGAACCAATCAAGAGGCCGGTGGCTCACGCATGTAATCCCAGCACTTTGGGGGGCTGAGCGGGGCAGATCACAAGGTCAAGAGATGGAAATCATTTTGGCCAAATGGTGAAACCCCGTCTCTCCTAAAAATACAAAAATTAGCTGAGCATGGTGGCGCACACCTGTAGTCCCAGTTACTCAGGAGGCTGAGGCAAGAGAATCACTTGAACCTAGGAGGCAGAGGGTACAGTGAGCCAAGATCGTGCCACTGCACTCCAGCCTGGCGACAGAGCAAGAATCAAAAAAAAAAAAAGCAATCTTCTTGATTTTGCTTTAAAAAGAAAATAAATTTAAACTGCAACAGTAGTTGTTTTAACATTATATAGTTTAGGAAACTCTAATTTTAAAGTGCACATGGTTCAACTATGTAAATTAAATGAATAATACTGAACACAGAGGGTATTTCCTATAAAGAGCAACTACAAGTCAGCTCTGACTACTTTTCCTCAGGAAAGAGGCCTGTCACACTATTAGAGAGATCTGATTCTTTTATGAGAAGACAGTAAGTCAGATCTTTAAAATGTGAAATGTCCTGAGAAAAATGCATTACATGTATATTTCTAAGTGCGTATATATAGATACACACATACTTAACCAGATTTTACACCTCTAATATAGACATGTATATATTTTTTTGAGCAGCTTCAAAAACATGTATCCTCATGAACATCTCAATGTCACGTAGTCAATGAAATTGAACTGTAACATTTTAGACAGCTGTCAAAATCAGCTCAATCCAAATTATGAGTTAGCATAATATTAAGTTTTACATTCCTCAAGAAATAAGGCAGAATGACTTATTGATAAATAAAAATTAGTCAGTTTTTATAACCAATTTATAAGAATATTGTTAAATGGAAGAATTTTCAATAAAATTATTAGAATAAATACCACTTAGCTATATCATCTCCAAAATAGAGTTTTAAGTTAAAGAAACCACCTAACAAAACAAACATTTGTTAAACTTTTACTATGTTCCAGGCACTCTGCTAAACAACAGACATATAAATGTGAAAAGGCCATGGTTAATGAGATGTATAGTACTGCATATGTTTTTTAAAAAAATTATTCTTTGGTATATACATATACTGCAGACAGAGGAAGAAAGTCGTTTAAATTTTCAATAGTGTGATTAGGCAAGACATTTCAAGAACAATTCTATTTCTGGTAATTTATTTTTCATTGATAATTAGAGTTATAGGCAAGAAAGTTGTTACAAGAAACTTATTCATAATATAGATATGTAATTTAATATTCAACATGGAAAAATTTATAAACTACAAAAATAAGATTGAACACACTGACATTAAAATTATGCTTTCAGGTATATTAAATGATAAATAAATATTCACAATAATATTGTGAGGTGAACACAGTGTGTAAATATATAAACAGTGTGGTTCCTACTTGATGTTTTTATAGAAAAGTAGATAAGGGAGTATGAAGAAATGTGGGTGGAATTATAGATAAATAAGTAAACATATAGATATGGATAGAGTAAGCAGCCATTACAAATATTTTGTTGTATATCTGATTCATATGATTATATAAGATTTCTTTCTTTATACACTTCTGGAATGTTTAAATGTTTATACGGAGATTCCATATTAAATTCCTAATCAGAACATATAATTAAAGACCTTTCTCTGGCTACCTACTCTCTAGCCCACTTCCTCATTCTGTGAGAGTTATATGCTTCCTTTGAATTCAGCACCCGCATAAACATCTTTGCATTAAAAGTAATCATAAGTGATCATGACTTTATCACCTTTAAGAAACTGTAACCTCTTGAAAAGCAGAAATCTTTTAAGAAGTGTCTGTTCGTATCCTTCACCCACTTTTTGATGGGGTTGTTTGATTTTTATTGTAAATTTGTTTAAGTTCCTTGTAGATTCTGGATGTTAGACCTTTGCCAGATGGATAGGTTGCAAAAATTTTATTCTATTCTGTAGGTTACCTGTTCGCTATGATGGTAGTTTATTTTGCTGTGCAGAAGCTCTTTAGTTTAATTGGATCCCATTTGTCAATTTTGGCTTTTGTTGCCATTGCTTTTGGTGTTTGAGTCATGAAGTCTTTGCCCATGCTTATGTTCTGAATGATATTGCCGAGGTTTTCTTCCAGGTTTTTATGGATTTAAGTCTTTAATCCATCTTGAGTTAATTTTTGTATAAGGTGTAAGGAAGGGGTCCAGTTTTAGTTTTCTGCTTATGACTAGCCAGTTTTTGCAGCACCATTTATTAAATAGGGAATCTTTTCTACATTGCTTGATTTTTGTCAGGTTTGTCAAAGATCAGATGGTTGTAGATGTGTGGTGTTATTTCTGAGGCCTCTGTTCTGTTCCATTGGGCTATATACCTGTTTTGGTACCAGTACCATGCTGTTTTGGTTACTGTAGACTTGTAGTATAGTTTGAAGTCAGGTAGTGTGATGCCTCCAGCTTTGCTCTTTTTGCTTAGGATTGTCTTTGCTATATGGGCTCTTTTTTGTTTCCATATGAAATTTAAAGTAGTTTATTCTAATTCTGTGAGGAAAGTCAGTGGTAGTTTGATGGGAATAGCAGTGAATCTATAAATTACTTGGGCCAGTATGGCCATTTTCATGATATTGATTCTCCCTATCCATGAGCATGGAATGTTTTTCTATTTGTTTGTGTCCTCTCTTATTTCCGTGAGCAGTGGTTTGTAGTTCTCCTTGAAGAAGTCCTTTACATCCCTTGTAAGTTGTATTTCTAGATATTTTATTCTGAACAATGAGAAGACATGGACACAGGGAGGGGAACATCACACACCGGGGCCTGTCAGGGGGTGGAGTGCAAGGGGAGGGAGAGCGTTAGGACAAATACCTAATGCATGCAGGTCTAAAAGCCTACATGATTGGTTTATGGGTGCGTGCGGCAAGTGACTATGGCACATTTATATCTATGTAACAAAGCTGCACATTCTGCACATGTATCCCAGAACTTAAAGTATTATAATAATAATAATGATTAAAAACAGAGCATGCGAGAGAAATAGAGAAAGAAAGAGAGAAAGTGAAGGGGAGATCTTAATTCTCCAGATATTTTCCATAAACTTTAAACATGTTTCTGTCTTCTTTCAGTTTTGCGCCATAGTAAAGTCTGAAAGGTAACCTGGACATATAATCTACAAGACAAAGCTCTTATTTAATCACCCATCCCACAGCTGCTGGCCTGTGTCTGATGAAGAAACTTAATTCTTATATTATCATCCTTACAATGAAATTAAACTTGTAAAATTTATCCTTGTATCTTATTGAAATAATATGTAATTTATTATATTTTTCTTTAATGACAAAATTGTGATGGCTTTCTTGTTTTGTTTTTCTCTGAAGCCTCTTTATAGACTCATCATTGAGATGCCAAATTATCACCCGTGTTCTCTGTACAACTGGATATTAAAAAAAAAAAAAAAGCAGGAACCATGATCTTCAGTTTTTCTCTAGAAATAAATATCCACACTTGGATATGGAAGAAAAATGTTTAAATGAGGTTTTCTGTTTCCACTGCAACAAAATATACTGATATATTTTAACAGCGCCTAAGAGACAATATTTTAAAGTGGTAGATTTTGCTGCTAATGTAACCTGAAAATCCTCAATAATTACAGGTTTAGCATATTCTAGGATGTATATATCAAAAATTGTGTTATGTTTCAACATTTTAAGCATGCATGCATGTATATGTAGACACAAATGTTCCAAATAATTTTCATCGTCATTGTATAGATTCTGTAGTATTTCTTGTCATTTTTATGCACTTGTCAAAACAACTGCAGAAACATTTATTGGTTAGTTTCTGCTTTAGCATTTTATTTTCAGTTGACATTTGCTAACTGGCTATTAGTCATTTTTTTTTTAATCTCTAGAAAGACTTCCAAATCCAATGCAATTTTGTCTTATTATTTTCCCCAGTGCTGAATTATTTGAACTTCTAAGGCCTTTTTTATGTGAGTGTAGAAAGATAAAATACATCAAACCGAACCTTTTAATAAAATTTCAATGAAGTGATAAATCAGATAGCTATTGCAAACAATGTAGAAGTACACTTGTGCCATTAAATGATGTAAGAAGCACATCTAGCATAAATGAGTTGTTTGGAAATCAAAGAAACATCCCTCTGTTTAATATTTCCTGCAAATTGATCCTTCAAACTCTATTTTTTAGCAAAATAACTTGTTGTCTTTGAATTGGGATATTTGCAGGTATTTATCAGCAATAACCATGTTTTCAATCACACTAAAGTCTCAAAGTTTGAAAGTACAAACCTGTTATTGTGTATTTATTGACTATTATTTTAAAGTTTAATTTGTACCAGTGAAGAACTCCAATGCCTTATATATTAGAAAGTAATATTAATACTTTTTTTGAGAACATACATATCAGATAACTGAAATCAATAAGGTGACAATATTCTTATAAAACAAAGATTGATAGAACTATGTCATACATGCTCACCTTTTCAAAGGGGGTAACTTTGAGCTTCTGTGTTCCCTTGGTGTTTTCAAGATTGTTTTGATGAGTTTGTTGTTAGTAATATTTTTAATAGTATATTTTCTCTAGTCTTCCAAAAGACCAAATTCAAAGAGATTAAGAAAGAAGTTTGTCACTAAAGAGAACCTTCTTTGTCTAACCTAAGTAGCAAGAAAACAATTCAAGCTACCCCATTCTCTTTTACCTCCTATAGGAATTGAGAAGAAATGGGACATGTAAGCTGCTCAGATTTTCTTGGTGCACGTCCTGGAACTCTGTGTAAATATTTCCAGCATATATGACACAATTTAAAATATCAAATATTTATGTTTTTATACTTACTGTTAGAGTTCAGATTGAATGGTTACATATGGAAGTTTTGTAGTATTTAGCACCATTCTTGGATTTGATTTGTGTGGTTAAGATAGTTGTCTATGATAGAAACCCGGGCTTCTATTAGTACTCTGTAAGCCTAAATTCTTGGACTATCAAGATTGAACAAGGGATTTTAATAACTGGAAGAGGCAACACCTCCCTTTTTTAACAACACATCACCACAAACACATGTTAGGCCAAAAGAAGCTTTCTTGGGTAAATATACCCTCTAAAGCTGAAAAAATACTCACTTTTTTAAAAAAGATATTCTTGTTAATTATTCAACCAAAAAGAGGAGGGATCTGTAGTGGGTGGAGAAGACAGGAATTAGAGCACATCACAGCATTTGCTCAATAGCATTTCAAGTAATTCCTACTGCTCCCAGAGAGATAGAAACACTCCCTGCTGATAGCCAGGTTGCTTTGAATTTCTTTGCTGCCTTCTCTATTGTCTCATCTCCAGATTCTCTACTAAGTGGGGAGAACACATTAGGGTAAATCACAAAAGCTACTGAACAGAAGAATCTGACCTAGAAATCAAATCCCTTCTACTTTATTCCCCATGAGAATTTTACCTAAAAAGTGGAAGAACAATATGTCTGTTCATCTGTGGCAGAACAATTTCTCTATTTATGAAGTTAGAATATTTTTTGTATTTAAACACATACCTCCTTCAAGTAAATATACCTCACGATTTTAGGGAACCCTACTAAATGATATTATCTTTGTCATCCATACATAATGGGTTGCTCTATGATCTCAAATTTCCATGGTCAGTCATTGAAAAATGAAACAAAACACTGTTCTAGTGAATAATTATTTTATTTAATCTCTAGAGATATTTTCAGGCATTATTTCTCTGACAGTGAAATATAGATAAACTTTCAGAAACAGAGGTGAAATACAGAAGGAAAGAAAGAAAGAGAGAGGGGGTAAAGATTACTACCATAAATAAATTATATTTTGACTTTTTAAACTTAAATATATATAACATAAATAAAATCTATATATTATTTAAATTTAATGCTTTTGGTTTCTTGATGATCTATTAAATAGCAATATGACTCTAAACTCTGTTATCTGATACTTCAGCAGAGTCTCATATAGAGAAACAGTGTATTAAAAATATTACTTTAGTGTAAATATGTAGTGAGTTCATTAAAATGGCAAAAGAGCTGAGCCAAGAGGTAATTTTTCTTAAAACATTCTACCATCCCTAAGATTGATTTTTTTCATGTTTTAATTTTATAATCTATAATTTTAATTTCTTAAAGTAATATTAAACTGTAGAACATAATTTTATAAAAAGTATCAACCTTGTAACTATTGTGGATTTTGTATCATTGTCATTTCCACTACTCTGCCAGAAAAAACCTGGAAGATTTGTCCAAATTTTGTCTACTTAACTTCCAATTCTTATTGTTTCATAGATGTGTTTCATGAGATTAGAGCCTAGAAAATCCACATGTATCTTAGATGAAAGAATGGCCCACAACTGGAGTATTTTTATTTATCTATGGAGTAAAAGAAATACATAACATAGGAATGTCCTGAAACATAGAAAACTATTTCAAAATGGTGAATATCCATGAACATGACAACTCTTCCTTGCTCCTGTCACTTTATAAACATTGTTTTTTAAAAAGGGGTATATAAAATTAGCACCAGGATGCTAAAGCCTTTTGGTACTATCAAAATTTTCACTAAATTTCTAAAGATACTTTAAATGTCTCTATATTTCCCCACCTCTTGGATAAATTCATAATTAACTCTTCGTTACTAAAAATATAAATTTTCAATGAATCAAAGACACGGACAGAGTAAAGAAGAAATACTCCCATATGTGTGTGTGTGTGTGTGTGTATATATATATGTGTATATAGATAGATATATATACTTTATATATGTATAATTTATATATGTGTATATATACTATATATACATATATACATATATACTTTATATATGTGTATATATACACATATATAAAGTATATATATGTGTATATATACACATATATACTTTATATATATAAAGTGTGTATATATATACTTTAGAAACTAGAAATAGAATGTAAAGCAATGGACACTATAATTTTAAATTTATTTTCTTTTAAATTGGAAACAATAAAATTCCATATTTGTGATGTATAATTTTACCAATTTTGACAAAAGCATAGAGTCATATATCTACCACCACAATCATGATACGTAACAGTTTAATTACCCTAAAAAATGATCTTGTGCTGCTCCTTTGTAGTTAACCTGTTTCCTCATCCTCATCCTTAATCCAAAAATTAACTGATCTGATCTCAAAAACTATAGTTTTTGTAATTCACAAAAGTCATATATACAAAAGTTATTTTGAATAGCTTAATGGTTTTTAACACTAGTTTTTTTCTTATAAAATATAATGCCTGTTAGTGTACATATCCATAGTGCCTTTTATTTCTGAATATTTCTTTTCTGGGCTTCGTGGATCTGTGCTTTGTGCCATTATTAATTTGTAAAATTCTTAGACCATATTATTCTACTATTCATTTTGCTCTTCTCTCTTTCTGTTATTCTTCTGGAACTCCAAGTATAAGTATACTTGATAATTCAGTATACAAACAATTATATTACATATAATGTTCAGATGTTTCAAATTCTTTATGACTATATTATTATAGCAGTCAAGAGAGTTCATATAGCCCTAGGGTAAGGCAGAAAACATATATTTTTCCTCTTATCATACGCATACAAATCATTTCCGGTGCTTCTTTTTGATTAGGATTGGAAAAGTGCATTTGGCAGTTCAAAGGTATAAGCATTATATTGGAGGCTGTGTTAATCAACTCTGAGTTAATCTTCTCATCTCTGACACCATAGCTAAAATTGGGCTGCTAATTATCTGAATTAACTTACTGTAATCCTCATACCTAGTTTTTGCAGGTACAAGACTATTAAATAAATTTGGATGAGATAGGTGCAACTACTCCTGATTCTTTCAGGTTTTTAAAGGAGGTATTCATCTATGCTCTTCTACCAGGGAGGTGACATTGTATTGTATTTACTAATTTTCTTCAGGCTACATGTATGTGTGTGGAGATTGGGGTAGGAAGAGTGTCTTAGAAGTTTCCACTTGGCTTTTAATGCTGTGATAACTCTTACCCTATGGACCAAGGAACTAAGAAATGTGTGGTTTCTGTCAACTAACAAATATATCTATTCCAATCTTCTATTTAGGAACTAGAAAAATGGTGTGAGTAGACCAACAGACTCTCCTGTAAGCCAGATATAAGGCAGGATTCCATTTATTACTTGATCTTATATGTCTTCACTATAAAAGAAGGTCTATGGTAATATGAGCCTGGATATCAATGACATCTCAGATTCTGTGCCAAATATTCTGAAAATGGTTAGGTGTTTACCTTTTCTTACATTACAGGTACCAGAGTAAATGGCCATAAGTCTCTGATGAATGAACATTAAAATATTTACTGTAAATAATTCCTGTGGTGTTAGAAGGTCGTACCTTCCCTTCGATGTAGTTCTAATAACTGACTCAGGTTTGACAACTGGGCAAGAGGTCATTACTTGTTATTCAGACGATTACCATCAGTCCTGATGATAAATCCTTGTATTATCACGTTTAAACCTTTTATTTGTAAGGATTGAGAAATGTTACAGTTGGACGTCACTCTATCTTGCTTCTGTAATGCTATTTTCTAATAACTCCAAAATTCCATATATATGTTGTTACCTGATGTTAATTATTGATCTGGTGGCAGAGGAGGATGGTGAAAATAGATCCTGTATGCATTGCATGGCAGAAGCTTCTGCAACCTGTATAAGCAAGAGGGGGAAGTAGCTTTTAACAGGAAAAAAAAGGGGGGCTTCTTTTGCAGACCTATAGATCTTAGGAGGATCTAGAATTTCAAGATTGTAAAGGGTACTGATTTCAGACAACCCTATCCAGAGATTTTGTTTGATATTCTTTCCCAGTCAAGCAGTCAAGACTTTGACCTTGATGTAGCAGTCTGGTTAGTGTAGAAGATGCAATAAATTTCTGTTACTTAGGCCACCCAGTGTGTGGTATGTTATTGCTGGAGCCCTAACAAACACAGAGGGAACCAACTGTGACTATTAATTTTCTACATTAGGATTCTTGGTTAGAAGTTGAAAAATTCATTTTACCTACCTTAAAAACAGAATGCAACTTATAATCAAAGATTCAATAGTGTGTCAAGGAAGACAAGGGAAGTGAGGTGGGACATTGTGAGTGAATAGGTTCCGGGAACAAATACACAGATACAGGGCTCCTTGAATCTCTTTGTCCACCTCTTCTGTTGTTTCGTTATCTGTCTCTGCTAATCGGCTTCCTTTGAACTAATAGGCCCACATGGTGAGAAGCATGGCATCTAAATACATCTGGGAAACAGAATCCTATCTCTCTCTTTCTCTCCCTCATTTGCTTTATAAATTTCAATTCCAGGAAAAGGGTTTTTGATTAAGCAAGTGCTCCTACCTCAGCTATTGAACTGTGCCCTGAGGTGTTGCCAGTAAGTCTTATGTATTACAGATTAAGAGAAAGGACAGGTCTCCTTCAAAAAGGGAGAGAGGAAGACTTTGGGTAATCTGCTAGATGTACACTACTTACACTGTGTTTGGTTGAAAGATTTATTGAGTAGTCATTTTTTACTTATTCCCAGCACCAGTAACTTGAAAACTTTGAAGAATAAACCTTTAGAAGGCCGTAGTAATAACAACAGCAATAATGCTATATCTTTCTATCTATCGTCTATCCATCCATCTAATTATGTTTATTCACTTCAGTGCACTTATATTTGTGTCATCTAATTTAATTCTAGCCAAAAACTGATGAAACCTTTAAAACAATTATAATCATTATGCTGGTGAAAAGACTGGGCTCATATACACACATATATGTCTCCAAAAGATCTGTTTAGAATGAGGCATTGTGAAGAATAAAGGTTTCAAGTATCTTACTCAAGTAATTAGCCCAGAAATAGTGGAACTGCACCATATTAGGATTCTAGAGACCTTGATTATGACACCAATCATGACAGTATTTATAAAACTGTAACATCTGTCTTTATAAAATAATGTCTGTTTATGACTCTTTAAATCATTTCTTTTGGCTCACTGACTCTTGTGTACCTTAACTTTTTTTATTTTGAAACATTAGTCGAGTTTATATTAAAACATATTATAAATTATCACCAATGGATGCTTTTATACTATGATATCTTCTCTGGAATTTTCTCATTTGTTTTATGTTTAAACAATTTTGTGCCTGCATCAACTGGAGATAAACACATCTCTGTTAACTAATATTTTAGAGGCATTTGAATGTCATTTGAGTTTTTATTTATAAAACAAGAAAAGAATAGCAAACTCAACCCAAGTTCATGGAATATTTATATTCTCCATCTGCATGCCACTCATTGTGTAAACACAGAAATTGTCAAATGAAGCAGCAAAACATAGGGCCTTTATAAAGTGCTATTCCCTGCTGAGCAGATTCTTGGAAACACTGCGAGTCTTGCAAGAAATATGAAGGGAGTCTTCTTTGAAACAAGCATGATATTCCATGCTGAGACAAATCACACTCACAGGGTATATGAACATTGAAATTAGAATTACAAACCAGAAACAAGAAACTCTAGCTAGAGATTCTACATCCAAATAAATATGAAGAAAAATGTTAGTGTTTAGAAAAATGTAAAACACAAAATAAAGCAAATAGAACAACAACAACAAAAATGCTAAGGGTTATATATTGTTATCACTTAAAAAAATAAAAGATATCCTGTTCTGACTCTGTTGATAAGTGCACGCCTATAAAATGTGAATATTGAAGGTATAACAATTGCAAACCTAATTAGATGAACCAGATGTGAATATGGTAAAAGATATTTCAGGAAAAACTACTTTCGGCATGCTGGCTGTTTAAACCTTCCTATCTCCTCTTTCTGAAGTGAATGTCAAATATAAACATCCTTAATATAAAAAAGTATAGCTCATATTGTTTTAGAGCATTTTTTGTTTATGGTCTCTGCATAGATTTGTATGTTTTTAAGTGACTGAAGTTTTGTAAAATATTGTCTTCCCAGAGTTCTATGTAACTTGCAGTAATATTAAACTTACACACTCCTGCAAATGAAAGATGAAAAATAAGTGAATCATAAAAGCTTAAAAACTAATTATAACAAAATGGATTCCAAACAAAATTATCAAATTAGAAGATAAGTAGATATAATGATACATTTATTTTTACCATAAAGCTTCTTCAAATAAGGAGTATAATTTTTTTTCTATATTCTCCACAAATACATCAAACTTCAGTGTAACATATGGACTAAGTGGAACAAATAAAATCTAAACATATATCTAATGTGTTATATGTGACAAAGCTGTGGGAAATTAATTCCAGTATTGTGATTTATCTGAGAAATTATGCAAATATTGCTCATTATAATCAATTATTAGAAATGTCTAACTTATAACAAGGGCAAAAAATTGTGAAAAAAATAATAATATAATTATGGTTTACACTTATGACATAAGCTAGGCAACCAGGATACTTTATTTTCCTGTTTAATTGTATGCTATTACTTTAGGATTGTATGAATAAAGCAATAAAAAATAAGGTGCACTGGAAAATATTTCAACTACTAACTGAATGTAAGAAACGTTTGTATACAATTTGAATGATTTAAAGGCATTACTATCAGAGTGTTTTAAATATAATAGAGTTTTATATAATCCAGGTCAATCACAATAAATATTAAAATAATATGTAAGGTTACATAGTAAAAAAAACTTTTATTTATTGTTTCTTGAGAATTAACGTCTGTTCACTTATCCAATCTTTACAGACTCTTTAACACAGAATTTCTTCTAGTGACTATGGGAAATAAGGTACAGCCTTGTCTTTGATGTACATATGGTAAAGTTAGAAAGATAATTTAAAATTTTAATTTTTGTTTTTTTAGAGACAGGGTCTCACTCTCTCACACAGATAAGAGTACAGTGGCGTGAACATGGCTCACTGGAGCCTCAACCTCCTGGACTCAACCGTTCTGCCTGCTGAGCCTCCCAAGTAGCTAGGACTATGGGTACGCTCCACGACTGGCCTTTTTTTCTTTTTTTTCTGCAGAGATGAGGGGTCTCACTGTGTTGCACAGGCTGGTCTCAAACTCCTGTCCTCAGGCATTCCCACTGTCTTAGCCACCCAAAGTGCTGGGATTATAGGCATGAGCCAGCAGGCCCAGCCAATTTATACAATATAATGATGTTCTATGGATTGCTATGAATAAATGTTATCTTGAAATTATACAGTATTTAGGAAAGCATGTAAAGAGACAATAGAGTATAGGTTGTGAGGGTAACATTTACAAAGATAGTGCAGTTGGTGAAATAAAGCATGAAAAAGGCATTGGGCATACGCAAAATGGACTGGAAGAGAAGCGATCTGGATAACACCAAAGATTATGTTAGACCAAAGTGTGATACACCTGAGAGGGAAGAAGAAAAGCAGCATGTGGTAATAAAGAAGACATAATTGTTATTCACACAGGTTCTGAAAATGTATTTCCTGGTTTCAGATCAGGCTCTCCCTCTTACTGACGTTGATTAGTCAGCTTAAACTCTATATGGTTTGGTTTTCTCCTGTATAAAATGGGGGTAATATTTTCTGTCTCATGGGATAGTTGTGAAGATTAAAGTTTATATATATACATATATATATGTTACATATGTGTGCATATATACACACTCATATATATACATATATATAAACATAAAATGCTTATACCACTAAGTGACATACTGTAATTATCTGGTAGTCTATAATAAATTATTAACATCATTATTAAATTATTTATTTATTTTGACACAGAGTTTCACTCTGTCTCCCAGGCTGGAGGGCAATGGTGCTATCTCGGCTCATTGCAACCTCTGCCTCCTGGGTTCAAACGATTCTCCTGCTTTAGCCTCCTGAGTAGCTGGGATTACAGGCACCTGCCACCATGCGCAGCTAATTCTTTTTATATTTTTAGTAGAGATGGTGCTTCGCCATGTTGGCCAGGCTGGTCTCGAACTCCTGACCTCAGGTGATCCACCAGCTTTGGCCTCCTAAAATGCTGGGATTACAGGCATGAGCCACCATGCCCAGCTCGTATGCTATAACGAATTATTAAATATAATGTAGTTTGGCGGAGGCAGAACTTCCTTTAATGGCAAAGTGAAGATATCTGTAAATTTTCTCCCCCATATTATTAACAAAAATTCTTAAAGAATTATCAAAGCCATTTTTTTCAGATCTCCAAAAATTAACCAAAGTTTAAAACAATTTAAAAATGATTTATTCAAGAAAAAAGCTAAACTACAGTACAAACACAGGGATTTGTGATACTTTAACTTGGCCTACTACTGCTTTGCTCTTCCCAGCTCTGTGACAGCCTTGAAAATTAGCAGTTTTATGACAAAAATAGTTATAACAAGCATTAGCTTCAGAGCCATAGGCAAGGTTAGATGGGTTCAGAGTTCTCTAAAATACCTATTCAATATCTGGCCTATCACACAGTTCCTGAAAAATCTCTACTGAGAGAGCACTGTGATTATTTGACCTAACCCAGGGCTTGCTGAATAAGAAAAGCCTTACCCTCAGTGTGGTAGCTGAAAACAATCAGCTGCAACTTTTTTTTTTTAATTTCCACTTTTTAATGGTGTAAGATGATCAACTAGATATGGTCAGGAAACGCTTCTATTACTAAGAGGCAAGACCACCGAGAATGCTGGCACAATCCAAACAGATCTTTGAAATCAAGACATTGAGAGTCATCGAAGGGATGCAGATCCCAGATTCAAAGGGGAAGAAGCTGGGAACCCTACATGTGGTTGCCAAGCATGAGGGCTTGTTCCGGACCCTGAGCAGTTTCTGGGGATGTGGTGAGTGAAAGAGGTGTGGAGTGGCACATTCTTGCCATGGACCTTCAGAATCTTAGCTGCAGGAAACCCCATGACCCATATGAACACTTGAGTGGGTAGGGAGAACTGCCCAGAAAATTGACAAGAGACAGAGCTCCAGCTTGAACAGAGCCAACAGAGCTGGGCGAAGGAACGACTGCAGTGGAGCATGGCCAAGGGCACCTATCCCTCAAAGATTGCCATGCTCCTCTAGGTGGCTTTAGCATTTGTTGGATGCCAGACCTGGTCAGAGCAGGGCTATCTTGCCTGTGGGGTGGGGCCAATCTGATCCGAGTTCTCCCCATGTCTGCTGGCCTCTCCAAGGGTTCCTGCCTGGCTGCTTGTAGCAGTTTCGGCTGCCCAGAGGAAGCACTTGCCAGAGGCCACTACCATACCTCTTTCACCAGCAGACACCACCTAACATTTGAATACCTTCTGCACAGGGGCCTCCACTGGCACACGTGTGCCTGCAGCCCTCTCCATGCTACTTTGCTAGTGTGAGCTCATGAGCTGTCACCACCACTGTCCCCCTGCTGACGTACACTCATGTGAGGAAATCTCTCCATCGTGCTGCTGCTTCACCAAGTGCATTTGTAGGCACATCTGATCAGAGTTTGTCACCAGTGGACTGGGAACACCTCGAACCTTTAGGCACAGCAGATGTTTAACACCAAGGGGCAAGAAAAAAAGCCATAGGCATGGGTTCCAGCTCCCGGAGTTAGAGCACACAGCCCAGGAGTGCTTAGCTGAGCCCAGGCTCCATCCAGGTATAAAGCCATCAAGGAAACCCAACTTATACCACAGTGAAACCCTCAGGGCATCAAAGAATACAAAAGCAAAAAGACTTATTCAAAGGACAGTAACATCAAATATTAAAGAAATATCAGGGCACACAGATGAGAAAGGACCAATGCAAAACCTCTAGCATCTCTAAAAACCACAGTGCCTTCTTACCTCCAAACCATAGTCTCCCCAGCAATTGTTCTTAACCAGACTGAAATGGCCAAAAGGACAGACATAGAATTCAGGATCTGGATGGCAATGAAGATCATTGAGATTAAGAGGAAAATTAAAAGCCAATCCAAGGAATCTAAGGAATTCAATAAAAGAGATGAAAGATGAAATAGCCATTTTAAGAAAGAACCACACAATGATAGTGAGAGTAGTGAGAGACTTCAACACCCCACCGACAATGTTAGACTAACCATCAAAGCAGAAAATTAACAAAGATATTTGAGACCTAAACTTTGACACTTGGCCAAAGGGACCTAACAGAAATCTATAGAATATTCTAACCAACATCAATGGAATATATATTTATTTCATCTGTGCATGGCACTTACTTTAAGATTCACCACACACTGGTCTATAAAGCAATTCTAAAACAAACAAACAAATAAAAAACCCCAAATCGGAACAACCCAGATCATAGTGCAATAAAAATAGAAGTCAATGGCAGTAAGATCTCTCAAAACCATGCAACTAAACAGAAATTAAACAACCTGTTCCTGAATGGCTTTTGAGTAAATGATGAATTTAAGGCAGAAATCAACAAATTCTTTGAAATTAATGAAAACAAACATACAACATACCAGAATCTCTGGGAGACAGGTAAAAAACTGTTAGAAGGAAAGCTTATAGCACTAAATGCCTATATCAAAAAGTTAGAAATCTCAAATTAACAACTTAACATCATAGATAGAGAAACTAGAAAAATAAGAGGAAACCAAGCCCAAAGCTAGCCAAAGAAGTAACCAAAATCAGAGCTAAATTTAATGAAATTGATGGAAAAATCCACATGAAACATCAGTAAAACCAAAAGTTTATTATTTGAAAGAATAGGCCGGGCATGGTAGCTCAGGCGTGTAATTCCAGCACTTTGGGAGTCCAAGGCGGGCGGATCATGAGGTCAGGAGTTCAAGACCAGCATGACCAACATGGAGAAACCTCGTATCTACTAAAAAATACAAAAAATAGCAAGGCGTGGTGGGGTGCAACTGTAATCCCAGCTGCTCAGGAGGCTGAGGCAGAAGAATCGCTTGAACCCAGGAGGCGGAGGTTGCAGTGAGCGGAGAACACATCATTGCACCCCGGTCTGGGCAAGAGAGCAAGACTCTGTCTCAGGAAAAAAAAAAAAAAAAAACAAGAGTGGCTCACGCTTGTAATCCCAGCACTTTGGGAGGCCGAGGTGGGTGGATCATGAGGTCAGGAGATCGACACCATCCTGGCTAACATGGTGAAACCCCGTCTCTACTAAAAATACGAAAAATTAGCTGGGCGTGGTGGCGGGCGCCTGTAGTCCCAGCTACTCGGGAGGCTGAGGCAGGAGAATGGCATGAACCTGGGAGGTGGAGCTTGCAGTGAGCCTCGATCGTGCCACTGCACTCCAGCGACAGAGCAAGACTCCGTCTCAAAAAAAAAAAAAAAAAAAGAAAGAATAAGTAAGACTGAAAGATCACTAGGAGACTAATGAAGAAAAAGAGAGAGGCAAATCAAATAAACACATCAGAAATAACAAAGGTAATTTTTATACTAATCACACAAAAATAAAAAAGTAAATCCTTAAAGACTTTTGTGAACATCATTTATGCATGCAATCCAGAAAACCTACAAGAAAAGGATAGATTCCTGGAAAAAATACAGCCTCCCAAGACTGAACTATAAAGAAATTGAATACCTGAACAGAACAACAATGACTTCCAAAAATGAAGAGGTAATGAAAAACATATCAAGGAGAAAAAAACCTGGAACATACAGATTCACAGTTGAATTCTACCAGACATATAAACAATTGCTGATACAAATCCTACTGAAAATCTTCTCCAAAAATCAGTGAAGGAGGACTCCTTCCTAACTCATTCTATGAAGCCAGCGTCATTCAGGTGTAGAGAAATAACACAAACAAAACTTCAGGTCAATATCCTTGTTGAACATAGATGCAAAAATCCTCAACAAAATACTAACAAATTGACTTCAGCAGCACATCAAAAAGCTAATGCACCACATTCAAGTAGGTTTTATTCCCGGGATGCAAAGTTGGTTAAACATACGGAATAACAGTGGAAATCAATAAATGTGATTCAACACATAAGCAGAACAAACAAAAACAACTGCAACAAAAAACCCACAGAAACCATATGATCATTTCAATAGACTCAGAAAAGGCTTTTGATAAAAGTCAATATATCTTCGTGTTAAAAATCCTCAACAAACTAGGCATCAAAGGAACCTACCTCAAATTAATAACAGCCATCTATGACAAAACCACAGCCAACGTCATAATAAAGTGGCAAAAGCTGGATTCATTCTCCCTGAGAACCAGAACAAGGTAAGCATCCCTACTGTCATCATTTCTATTCAACATAGTACTGGAAGTCCTACCCAGAGCAATTAAGCAAGGGAAAAAAATTAAAAAGCATCCAAATATGAGGACAGAAAGTCAGACTATCTCTCTTTGCATATGACATGATTCTATAGCTAGAAAATCCCATAGTCTCTGCTCAAAGTTTTCTAGAACTGATAAACAACTTCAATAAAATTTCAGGATACAAAGTCAATGTACAAAAATCAATAGCGTTTCTACATATCTATAATGTCCAAGATGAGATCTAAATCAAGAACACAATCCCTTTCACAATAGCAACAAATAAATAATATATCTAGAAAGACAGCTAACCAGGAGGTGAAAGATCTCTTCAATGAGAATTGCAAAACAAAGAAATCAAAGATGATACAAACAAATACGAAAACATTCCATGCTCATGGATAGAAATCAACAATATTGTTGAAAAAGCCATACTGCTCAAAGCAACTTACAGATTCAATGCTATTCCTATCAAACTACCAACATTATTTTTCAAATAATTAGAGAAAATGATTCTAAAGCATATGGAACACCAAAAGAGCCTAATAGCCAAAGCAATCATAAGCAAAAAGAACAAAGCCAGAGCCATTACACTACTCGAATTCAAACTATACCACAAGGCTACCATAACCAAAACGCATGGTACTGCTATAAACACAGACATATAGACAAATGAAACAGGTTAGAGGACCAGAAATAACGTGTTACACCCACAGTCATCTGTTTTCTGACACAGTAAAAAATAACAAGCAATGGAGAAAGAAATCCCTATATTAATAAATCATGCTGGAATAACTGGCCAGCCATATTCAGAAGATTGAAACTGGAACCCTTACACTCACCATGTGAAATATTAACTCCAAGTGCATTTAAGATTTGAATATAAGACAAAAACTATGAAAACCTTAGCAAAAACCCAAGGAAATAGCATTCTGGCTATAAATGTTGGTAAAGATTTCATGACAAAGACTTCAAAAGCAATTGCAATAAAAACAAAAATAGACACGTAGGACCTAATTAGACTAAAGAGCTTTTGCATAGCAAAAGAAACTATCAACAGAGTAAACAACATATATAAGAAGAGAAATTATTTGCAAACTATGATCTGACAAAGATCTAATATCCAGAATCTATAAGGAACAAATCAATGTGCAAAACACAAACAACCTTATTAAAAAATGGGCAAAGGATATAAATAGACTATTCTCAAAAGAAGGCGTGCACATGGCCACCAAGCACAAAAAATGCTCAACATTACTAATTAGGAGCAAATGCAAATGCAAAAGAACAGAGCAAATGCAAATGCAAAAGAAAAGAACAGAAATCATAACGAACAGTCTCTCGGGCCACAGGGGAATAAAATTAGAACTCGGGATTAAGAAACTCACTCAAAACCACACAACTACAAGGAAACTGAACAACCTGCTCCTGAATGACTACTGGTTAAATAACGAAATGAAGGCAGAAATAAAGGTGTTCTTTGAAACTAATGAGAACAAAGACACAAAGTACCAGAATCTCTGGGGTACATTTATTTCTGCCTCTAGTTTTTTTTTTTTTTTTTTTTTTTTTTTTTTTTTTAGCTGTTGTTGTTGTTTTTGTTTTGTTTTGTTTTGAGACGGAGTCTCGCTCTGTTGCCCAGGCTGGAGTGCAGTGGCACAATCTCGGTTCACTGCAAGCTCCACCTCCTGGGTTCACGCCATTCTCCTGCCTCAGCCTCCCGAGTAGCTGGGACTACAGGCGCCTGCCACCACGCCCGGCTAATTTTGTTCTTGTATTTTTAGTAGAGATGGGGTTTCACAGTGTTAGCCAGGATGGTCTTCATCTCCTGACCTAGTGATCCGCCCGCCTCGGCCTCCCAAAGTGCTGAGATTACAGGCGTGAGCCACAGCGCCCGGCCTGCCTCTAGGTGTTTGTTTTGTTTTGTTTTGTTTTGTTTGGGCGGGGGGGTGGGGGAACAGAGTTTCACTCTTGGTGCCCAGGCTGGAGTGCAGTGGCATGATCTTTGCTCACCGCAACCTCCGCCTACTGGGTTCAAGTGATTCTCCTGCCTCAGGCTCCCGAGTAGCTGAGATTACAGGCATGTGCCACCAAGCCTGGCTAATGTATTTTTAGTAGAGATGGGGTTTCTCCATGTTGGTCAGACTGGTCTTGAACTCCCGACCTCAGGTGATCCGCCCACCTCGGCCTCCCAAAGTGCTGGGATTACAGGCGTGAGCCACCACGCCCTGCCTGCCTCTAGGTTTTAAGGAATCACCACACTGTCTTCCACAATGGTTGAACTAATTTACACTCCCACCAACAAGGGGAAATACCATTTGACTCAGGAATCTCATTACTGCGTATAAACCCAAAGGAATATAAATCATTCCGTCATAAAGACACATGAACGTGTATGTTCATTGCAGCACTATTCAGATTAGCAAAGATCTAGAATCAACCTAAATAGCCCTATATAGGTGGGATGAAGAAAATGTGGCATACATACTCCATGAAATACTATGTGGTCATAAAAAAAGAATAAGATGTACTCGAAGGCCATTATCCTTAGCAAAATAATGCAGAAACAGAAAAGCAAATACCACATATTTTCACTTATAAAATAGAGTATCAATATTTGTTGCAGTTTTGCCTTTGTTTGTATTTAATTTTATCGCTTTTAAAAATATATAAATACTTAATTTTTGTGCAGATAAACTTATCCAGTAGTTGCATAGATTAATTTTATACCTCTTTGGGGTTTTCTCATTCTTCAATCAGCAAAGCATAGTCATCTATATTTTATTACTTTTTATTAATGTATACTTATTTATAAATATTCCATATACATGGAACTTTATAATGGTATGATGTAGACCTCTGTAAATATCATTGCGTCGGTTTCCTATAACTGCTATAACAAATTATCAGGAATTATCTGGCTTAAAACACCACCAATTTATTCTCTTGTGGATCTAGATGCCAGAAGTTTATGATAAGGTTTACCTCACTGAAATCAGGTTTTCAGCACCATAGAGCTAGCTCTGGAGGGTCTAAAAGAGAATCTGTTTCCTTGACTTTTTCAGTTTCGGGAAGCTGTCTTCATTCCTTTGCTGGTGCTCCCAAACTATGTTACATATATGGATTTTTCCTCTTCAGTCTTCAAATCTTCCTCTGCCTCCCTCTTAAAAGGACAGTGATTCCATTTAGGAACCATCCTGATAATTCAGAATGATATACCTATACCAAGATCCTTAATATAATTACATATGCAAGTCCTAGCAACTATATATAGTGACTTTCACAGGTTCCAGGAATTACAACCTGGATATCTTTTGGGGCCAGTATTTAATCTACCACAATCATCTTCTTGAGGAGGGAGAAATATGAACTAGAATCTAAAACATTACCAATACACTTGAAAAACCATCTACCAACTGCGTCTAGTGCTTTAATTCAAATTTAACATAATTTAGTAATTATGAAAAATAGAAATATAAATTATTTTCCCATATAATTACTTTTCCAGCAATTTATACAAGGTAATTGCTCATTTTCCCACAATTTGAAATGCCATTACTAACATAAACAAGTATATAGCAAGTCCTTATTTAACATTATCGATAGTTTTTTGGAAACAGCAGCTTTAAATGAAATTATGTATAAGAAAACCAGTTTTACCATAGGCTGCTTGATATAAACAAGAGTTTAATTCCTATGGCATATTTCTGGTCATAAAAACATTGCAAAACTGCTAAATGAAGACCAAAGCACTTCTAATATTAAACATTGAAAAAATGTGAGTTATACATACATTTAAGAAAGATTCATAAAAATAAGATAATTACTTACCTTCTTATTCCAGTTCAGGGTTGTGGCGGCAGGAGTCCATCAAGGAAGCTCAGGGTACACTGTTGGAACCCACCCTGGAGAGGCTGCAATTCCATTGCAGGGTACACTTACAGACATACCCACACACACTCAGGTTACTCACTCACTCACTCATTCAGCCAGGCCAACTAACCACACCAGAGAAAACCAGAGCACCCAGAGAAAAGTCACACATACATGGGGAAAACATACAAGCTCTTCACAGACAGGGTCCTTGGCTGCAAAGTGATTTTTATCAAATCAACTTTATGAGGAATCAATATTTGAGTATAATGTTTGAGGACTTGCTATACTTGCATAGCAGTCTTCCTATTTTTGTAACTCAGTTTGGGCACGGAATTTGAAGTTCAGAATTCAATGGCAATTTTTCTAGGCCTGATCCCCTTCAAATACTTTGCCCGAAGCTTATGCTCCAGACAGTCTAGAAAACTTGTAATTACAAAAAAGTAAGACCTTTCCTCTTTACTTGCCCTTGCTCAGACTGTTATATTTTCTTGAAGTAACTTTTCTTTTTTCATAATCCAGCTTGAAGAAAGTCTACCTCCTTAAACTGCAGCTGAAATGCCAGCTCTTTCTTCTGTCCCTCTCTCGATGTATCTCTATTCTCTTTCGTGCTACTAGATGCTTATAAGCACTTAACATATTTTGCGTTTTATTAGTCTAAGGTTACTAAATGCATGCTGGAGACAGGTTTGCATTCTGATTCGATCACTTACTAGTTGTTAAGACTTTGTGAAAATTATTTTTCTTTTTTATGATTTATTTTCCTCAATCATAAAATGATGCAAACGATAGTTTATACTTCACAGAGGGAGTGAAAGGAATAAATAAAATAATTCATGTAAAGCATTGATTGTATTTAATACCAGACAATAGTAAGCTTTCAATAGATATTATTTATTACTGTACATTTTCTATATTCATTTTTATCATTAGGTAGATTATTTAGATTATAAGCTTCATAATGTCAGGGCTCACAGGAATGATTTGCAAAATTTATAGACAATATTTATTTAACCCATTTTCCATTTAGAAGAAAAAGTACAGCTTGCTGCCAACGCTCATTTAATTTTACATAACTCCATTTTGAGGCTTAAGTAAATCTGACTGATTTTTCACTGTGAAAATAAAATATGAAACTGTTATTGGAGTTATTTCTAAGCAGAACTTGTCTCTAATTCTAATGTAACATTATATACATTCCTGTTACAGCATAATCTTATCCCTAATCCTAATGCAACATCACATACATCTCTGTTACAGAATGTAACGTCATATTCCATCACAGAACGTAGCATGACATACATTTCTCTAACAGATAATACTTTAGGATTAGAGACAAGAGTATTCTTTGGGCAAATTGCAAATGGGTTAATAAATTTACATTCAATTCGACTATGTATCCATATCCCCTTAGTATATCCATCTTTATAAAACAATCATATTCTTTAAAAAGCACAACCTTCCTCGATTCTTAGTTTATTTTTATGTGACTTGTTAAATGTATATAAATTCTCTATGTCTAACTTTCTCACAACAGTGAGACTTACCCGATAAATTACAATCTATGATCAATTTTATTTCAGGGAAAATTCTTAATTGTGTAAGGTAAAATTAAAAGTTCAGCAGATAGATGTTTTCTCGACCCAGCCACAGGATCCAGTTGACTGTCTTGATTATATGTGTGAATAAGTGCATTTAGAAAACAAATTATAAAATTGTGTTCCAACTTAAGGCAAATATTTACAAACAAGTTTCCCTGCTGGATGAAAATAATATGTTGATTTGTAGAAATTTTACTCTCTGAAAAATTATATAATTGTATTTGTTTTTATATCCAAAGTTATAGGGAATTAATTGCATATTTTTGAGTTAAAACCATCATATATACTCTCAGGCTTTCTCCAGGTTCTCCCCTGACTTGTCTGCTGGATTTTTTTTTCCACAAATTAAACATTTTGCATAATTATGATAACTTTTCCTGGCAAAATGTATTATTTTGTTATAGTCTCTTTCATGTATTCTTTTCTGTTGCTTCTCAACATGGGTTAAAAGAACAAAAGGACGGCTCCAGGTGACGTATGACTTCCATGACAAAAAGTATAGATAATTTGCTTATTTTCTCAGAGAAGCAGGCAGGCAGCCAAACTTCACAACCAAAATTAGTTCTCAATTTAATGTTCGATGTCATTTCACAAGGACTAGAATGATAAATGAGACATTGGACATGTTAACTCTGAGGAAAATTATCACTTCACCTTGTATAGGGCGTCTTTATGGGATGAAATCAGAAGAGATAAATCACCACACTCTGTGACAGATCTGTCTGTCATTTGGGGAAAGATGTCCCCCACTGAGAGGGCAGGCACTGTGTGTTTCCCTTAGGCTATAACCAGATATATTTTATGCCTCAAAATAATTATAGAAATTTTAAAATGAAGATGATGTATGCAGGACACACAACCCAGGTCGATTTTTCCAAGTGACATTTTAAGCGTGTGTGTGTATATAAATAGAAATAGAGATGCAGACACATTTGTGAACTGCATAATATCCTTGAAATGGTTTCTGAATAAATAAAATGTTTACTGAGTGCCTACAATGTGCAGTGTGGCCTGTGATTATCAATATAAGTAAATGCATATGCCCAAATTTGAGGCACTGAGAATTTTGTTCCTCAAAGTTTTCTTCAGAAAACAGGAAATAGCTTATATTTAAGTCCCTACAAAGTCAGTCATATCACAGCAAAATCTATCACATATCCTATTATGAAATCTTCAATACTTATTAGAAAAGGCACATTAACTAGAAGTGATAACACTGCAAATCAAATTTTGAATTGACACAAAAGTGAACTTATAAAATGTATCAAATTGGAGGCAAATATATTTTTATGCAGATTTTGTGCTTATTCCACAGTCATACCATCACAACTGAGAATTTTGTTTAATGTTAAATTTAAAGAATTTTCAAAAGTAAGAGAAAAAGTGTTAAGTAATGGGAATTGTAAATATATGCTTTCAGAAATAATGGAAAAATAACCACCTAAATATTCCATGAATGAGTCTATGAATGGGTCTATGAATTGAGCATCTGAAGTAAAATGCTCAATGGCAGAATCATAAACATTTTAAAAGGGCTGTTATCAGACCTTTTCAAGGGAGGTCATAATCTCAAAACTATAGGATAATGCAAAAGTACCTCTAGTATTAGTACTATTAAAGTTAAAAAGTACTAGATCATTGAAAAAGTAGTTCTACATTAGCAAAGTTAAAGGTAAAAATCTGCTGGATAACTCTAAATGCAGCTCTAGGTTTAACAGAGCTAAAGCTATATAAACTGTTAACAAACTAAAAATATAGTATTATAAATTTAAAGCTATGTTCTGAAGAATGTAAATCTAATGTTTCAATTTCTTCTAAATCTCTACTCTAGTTTTACCAAAGAAAAAATCTTTTTTAAATCATCTTTTAGAAAATCCATCACTTATTTTTGGTTGACTGATTTTTATAAAGATAAAATTTTGCAAATCAATCAATGTTTATAATGTAAAACTCTATGTAATTCATTAAAATTATATGAAATTTAACATCGGATAATATATTTGTAATTAAGAAATTAACAATTCAAAATAATCATTTAAGCTTGACCTTCCAAGGAAAATCAAACGTGATAAGACTTTCAGTGATTTTTATTAATTCCTGTCTTTTGCATAGTAAAATAGATCAGCAAATGTTCGCTCATTTACTCATTTATTCATCATGCATTTATTGAACACATCTCTTACCTGGGTCTTGGGCTGGACACTAGAGGTACAGTGTTAAACAAAGCAGATGGTATCTCAGAGCTTGAATCCTGGTGATCATAGATTTAGTTTGCGTAGCTGCTTGTTCAGGACTGTTTTAACAATAGTATGTTAGTGCCACATGAGCCAGGCATGGAAAAAGTGTGAACTGGGAACAGATAGATCTGCAGGAATAATGCAAATGATAAGAGGTGCTCAAAAGTTAAAGGATCATCAACAAAGAAAGGATTGCCACTATTTTTTTTTTTAAATAGACAATCTGAACATAGAGGTTGTGGTTCAGGGTGTGCATTAATACCCACACAACTGTTAGAGGAGGATAGTTCAGGAACTGACTCAGAGATAAGCTAGAAGAAAATACCTTTACTGGCTGTGTTATCTGAGTAGAGTTAAAATTATATCTAATTGTATTTATTCACTTATTTAGTCAGTCATCCATTTATTCATTAAAAATTTATTGAGTATCCTCTATATATCAGAAATTCTTCTATTTTATAGGTATAGAGTGGTAAAACAAACTAGAAAGAGTCCATGCCCTTATGAAGCTTATATTCTACTAAAGATAATAAACGTCATAAAATAGAATGTGTATAGATGTAGATTATGTGTAGTATGTATTCTATACCTACTTATGAATGGTATGTTGTCTACATCTATACTGATCTACATTCATATCTCTATATAGCTCTCATCTCTTTTTAGGTACAGAGAAATAATAAAAAAGAAAAATGGAAATTGAAATGGTAGATGAGATGAAGAGTTAGAAGGTTTAATAAGCTCTTACTGATTCACTTTTTAGATACAGCTTCTTTCCTAGAAATCTTGAACATGATGATTCCCATGTTCTCAGTTCCTTAATGCTCTCTCCATCCTCCATGCCTTTAATTATACTGCTGTGTCTACTTGGATGTTTTTCTTAAACTCCTTTAATTTGAGATTTAAAAAGACTTGTTTTTGTTTGAAAGCCTTCATTAACATAACACACTCTGTACCTTTTTTTTTTTTCCCAGGTAGGTTACCAGCTCCTTCCTTTATTGTGCCCAAGAGCATTCAATGTGTTCTTATATGACCACATTATTTCCCTGCCATGAGAATTCCCCAGCTCTTTCACATTGAAGTAAAACAGTTTTAACATTTTACTAAATATTTATTTACTGCCTAACATCATCAAATCCTCTTTGAATTTTTTTTCTTCATTATGTGAATTCTCTTAGTTCAAAATTAATTTTTTGTGGAAGCTGGCTTCGTGTTTGAAGGATAGCATTTTACTACAGATATCATCCTAGGTTGACATCCTGTTCGAAAAATCTGGAGCAAGGGGAAAATGTTCCTA
Source organism: Gorilla gorilla gorilla (assembly GCF_029281585.2). Classification (NCBI taxonomy): domain Eukaryota; kingdom Metazoa; phylum Chordata; class Mammalia; order Primates; family Hominidae; genus Gorilla; species Gorilla gorilla. Next base: position 66,926,952 of record NC_073224.2, on the reverse strand, counting down.
ATACAGAAGAGTTTTCTAAAATAGAAGAGGGAAACTTATCTTCCTTATTTTATAAAAGTAGTTTTATTACCGTATATTTATAAAAAAGCTCAATTAGTGTTATGGATGTTGAAAGATGTTTTTTAAAACATTGACCCACAGCTATAAAAAATCCCTCTTAGCAGTAAGGCAATGAATATATAGCATGATGAAGGCATTTATGACCATTGTTAGCAAAGGCAATAATTAATAGAAGTTAGCAGTATAGCCTCTAGTCTTAATTTGCATATATGCAGCAGAAAAATGGTTGCTGTTAGTTTTACTAGCTACTTTAGTGTATGGGACAAGTGTTCACAGGGCTTTAAGAATTCTTTTTACATATAATATTTCATGAAAAAATATACTGCTTTGCATCACTCTACAAGTAATATTCCACTGGCAATTTATCTCGGCCTTCTGAAGCATACCATCTGAATCTGAAGTCCATCTATCTAAAAGACTGATCTAAAATGCAGATTTGATCATTGTTCAATATAAATAAAACTTTCGTATCTCCAAATATCAGAAAAAAAATCAAAACTTTTTTTCTTTAATTCCTATCAAGATAACACCTATTGTACTTAACCTTGCCACCTGCATTTCTTTTCAATGTAAGAGAAATAGTTCTATTTGCAGTCTTACTACAGTTATGCAATTGCATGTAATTAAGGTATTCATGTCTTTACATATGATATTCCATAGGCTTAAAGTTTATCCTCCATTTCTTATTAATCTATCTCCCACTCCCCATAATTTAATATTGGCTGACATTTTTCTTATCTTCAGGATAGAATTCCTCCTCCGTTAACAACCTGCCAGTCCCAGACTGGGGGAATGTCAAACTCCCCTGGTATCTTTTGTATAATTTTAGTTTGACTTTTGTCACAAGTACGATTTCTGTATTGGCCTTAATATATTTACATGTTCATCTCCAGCATTGTTGTGTGATGCCCAGTAGCCTTAGTTTGTGATTCGTGGCTTAGATTTTTTTTAGGATTCATGCCTCTCTCCCATCCCCAAAGTTCGTGATTAACCAGGCTTTAAAATAGTCCTAAGTCATGATTTTAAAAGAAAAGCGAAAGAAGAAAGACAGAAACAAAGAAGTATTGAAAGTAGTTGACTTTAATTTAGTGCATCAAATGTTTAGAGTTACTGTCCTGAAAGAAATTCTATAATCCCCATGCATTACTTTGTTCCTGGAACATTATAAGAAGAGAAAAAAATATCTGAAAAATAAATTATGTAAGACTTGCTTCAGAATAAGCATGAATTTGAAAAAGCTTGATAACGTCTCAGTTGAATAAAGGATATTAAAATATTGGATTATCTTGTTTCCCACCTTTATTCATAACTCTGTGACCAGTAGTGCCTACATTCCATGGTGTTTTCCAAAGTATGTCAATAAGGCAGGATAATAAAAAGCAACAAAATTTTTTATAAGGCCATCCAGGACATGATTGTCATATGGATAAAGGGATATAGATAACCCCAGGCTTCTCCCCTGCTTCCAAGACCACATAATTCTAGGTGTACAGTGTTCACAGGTCTCTAGTCCTATCATCACAGGCCATTAGCAATTTCTCATTTCTCTACTTCTCATCACAATTCACCTCTCTTATGCTCATTCCTCCAGAGTTCTGGTCTCTGTTTTGACAAGCAGCTTATGTAATAAATGTAGAAGTAAAGTATACCAAAGGCATACGTAGGATACTTTCCTTGTCCTACTTTTATTATCTCCCATTTATACTTCAACAAGAAATTTCTGAAATTATAATGGCTTAGTGGAAATCAGTGACATAAATGATAATTTCAGGAGTGAGATAGGATGTTGAGTTTTTTGAGAGGAAAATACTTCAGGTTGACAGTCACCTAAAACCATGTATGTGGCCATAACGAAAATAATATTTGAATGTTCTTAATTATTTATGTTTTGAAGAAGAATGAGATCAACTTTAAATCACAAATTTTATAGGATTACTGTGTGTTTCACATAATTGAATATCAGCCTTTCTACATGGCACCATTGCTTGGTGTTTGGTTTGGCAGGAAAGTAACAGAGCACAGCGGATGGTACAATAAAGTGCTAGTTAACTTTTAGCCATCTTGTAGAAGTTAAATTTAATTTAATTCCAAGCTAGGGAACATTAAAATGTCTCAATTAACTTAGCATTGAGTAATTAAGAATATGAATCTTTTTAATATAAAAAGCACCAGGATCCATTTTATAAAAGTTTTTTAAATATAATAACAATCAACATAAAAATAGATTATCTCACAGAAGGCATGCAGGGCATACTAAACACTATAAAATATAATTATAACAATGATAATAATACTGTAAAGCTAAAATGTTTTAAAATTAGGAATATAAATTCATCCTGTAATATACAAAATTAACATATTTCACCATGTTGTCACTGGTTTATCTTTTACTTTAGATCAAACAAAAGTTCAACATTATACATAATTACAGCTATTCAATAAACATTAATACTAAAACATATTGACTTAATTCTCTTTTAATAAGGTTATGATATCAGCCAAATATAACACATGTCTCATAGATGGAAATTGAAAAAGAAAAAATACATTAAAGCATAAAATGAAACCCATAACTCTTGGCTCAAAATGCCAGAGTTATGTCAGAGTTTGAGGAATAAATTTGTTTGTTGAAAACGTATGAAATATACAGGAAACTACATAACTCTACTGCTTGGTATTTTAACTATTAACATTTCATTACTCACCTTAAAGGAGCTTTTTTTCTTTTCTTTTTGTAAATTTGCTTGCTTGTTGGCTTGTTGCTAATGTTCTAGAAAGTATTATAAACAGGTTATTCCAATTTTCTTTGGCATCTGGTAATCACATATTTAATCACTAAGGTCATTTTGCTTCCACCAGTTCTTATTACCTCTTAAAAAATGTTTATTCACACATCCTTCAGTTCATATTCTTCAAATAAAGTAGTGCAATTTAAAGCTATGACCTAATATGTCTCTGATGCCAATCAGGAAACTAAATTTCCTAGCTAAATACTGTATTAAATAAAAACATTCTCCATATCACTTACAGCATACTGTTCTTCACTCAAACACAGAAATTTCATTATAAAGAATTCTTGCCAAATATACAACTCAGCCTTAATTTTATTTAAATTGCATACGTTGGATAGATAGAAGTAATCTGTAGATAATTTCCCATTTATATCTAGGTAGAGGACATTTTGGGCACTTAAGGAATATTTGATTCAACTGGTAGTTTCCTATGACATATTTCTTGTATATGCCTTACATGAAAATTTTCAACTTTTCTTTCCTTTCATTAACAGATTTTTCAGTAAAATGCAGACCTCAATTTTTTTTATAGTTTGTTTTTAACTACTACTTCTTTTTAATTTGCTTGTTTATAATTAAGAACTTTTAGCTTGGGCATTTTCGGTTTCAAAGTAACAGAAATTAGCTTGAAGTAGCTTTAAAAAGTGGGGCATTTTTTAAAGTACAAGGAGATATTTTACATCAGGTCATTTAAGCAGCTGGGCTTTAGGAAGGTCTATTAAAAAAAAAGAGCTATCAGAAACTCAGAACATGCAAATTTTGTTTTGCCATTTAAATTCACAGATAAAAAATGTAAAACATAATATTTGCAAGTATATATATATACATTGTGCAATGGCTAAATCTGGCTAACACACACATTACCTTACATATCATTTTTGTGGTAAGAACATTTTAAATCTAGCATTTTTCAAGAATAGAATATTTTGTTATCAATACAATAGATCTCTTGAACTTATTCCTCCTATCTAACTAAAATTTTATATCCTTTGGCCAAAATTTTCCCTAGCTGACCTCCACCAACCTCACCAGTACCTGGTAACCACCATTCTACTCTCTACTTCTATAAAAATAACTTTTTATGATTTCACATATGATCGACATTATGTGGTATTTGTCTTTATGGTCCTTATTTTTTTCACTTAACATAATGTACTCCAGTTTCATCTATGTTGTCAAAAATCACAGGATTTTCTTCCTTTTTATGTGTGAATAGTATTTCATTATGCATACGTAACACATTTTCTTTCTCCATTCATTGATATGCACTTAGCTTAAACACTTGGGTTAAACAACAAATATTTACAACTATTGTAAATAATGCCACAGTAAACATGAGAGTACAGTGATCTCTTCAACATACTGATTTCATTTCCTTTGGATGTATGCCCAGTACTGAGATTACCAGATCACATGGTAATTTTATTTTTACCTTAAGGAACCTCATACTGTTTTCCATAGTGTCTGTACTAATTTACATTCCCACCAACAGTGTGCAAGACTTGTCTTTTCTCTAAATCTTTGCCAACACTTGTTATCTTTTGCCTTTTTGATAGTAGCCATTTTAAGAGTTGTGAGGTGATATCTAATTGTGATTTTAATCTACATTTCTGATGATTAATGATGTCGAGCATATTTTTATATACCAGGTGGCCAGTCGCATTTCTTCTTTTGAGAAATGTCTTTTCAGGTCCTTTCCCCATTTTCTCATCATATTATTTATTTTCTTACTATTGAATTGCTTAAGTTAACTCTTCATTAGATGTATAGCTTGCAAATATTTTATCACATTGTTCCATTTGTCTCTTCATTCTGTCAATTGTTTATTTTGCTGTGTAGAAGCTTTTTAGTTTCATGTAATTTCATTTGTCTATTTTCACTGTATTAACTGTGCTTTCGGGGTAATATTTTCTAAAAAAATCATCGCCCAGACCAATGACATGGAGCTTTTCTCTTGTGTTTTATTATAGTAGTTTTAGAGTTGAGTTTCAGGTCACACATTGAACTCTTTAATCCATTTCAGTTTGATTTTTATGCTTGGTTGGGATAAGGGTCATTTTTCTGCATGTTGATACTCAGTTTTGCAAATATCGTTTATTGAAGATGGTGTCTCTTTTTCCTATTGTGCGTCCTTGTCTCTTTTATCAAAAATCAATTGGCTGTAAATATACAAATTTATTTCTGGGCTCTCTATTCTATTCCATTGGTCTATGTGTCTGTTTTTATGCAAGTACTATGTTGTTTTGGTTACTGCAGCTTTGTAGTATATTTTGAATTCAGATAGTGTGATGCCTCCAACTTTGTTCTATTTGCTCAAGATTACTTTGGCTACTTTAGAAGTTTTCTGAATTTCTTTGTCAGATAGTTTTCTGTTCATTTATAAAATACTACTAATTTTTGTTAATTTTGCACTCTTCAACTTTGTTGACATTTTTTATTAGCTCTCATAAATCTTTGGTTGAGTCTCTAGGGTTTTCTGTTTATAAGATCATGGCTTCCGCAAATAAGGACACATTAATTTCGTTCTTAAACGTTAGATGTCTTTTATTTATTCTTCATGCCCAATTGATCTGGCTAAGACTTCTAGTACTGTGTTGAATAAAAGTGGCGAAAGGGTTATTATTGTATTTTCCAGATCTTAGAGGAAAACTTTTAAACTTATCTCTAAGTGTGATATTAGCTGTGGGTTTGTTACATATAGCCTATTTTTGAGTTCAGGTACGTTCCTTCTACAACAAGTGTTTTGAGGGTTTTATCATTAAATTATGATAAATTTTGTCAATTTTTTCTGCATCTATTGAAATGTTTTTTATTTTTAATTATGTAACTGTCATGTATTACATTTATCAATTTGCCCATGTTTAACTATCCCTACGTTTCTAGGATGAATCCAACTTAATCACAGTAAGTGATCTTTTCAAAGTACAGTTGAATTCAGTTTGCTGATATTTTGTTAAGGATTTCTGTTTTTAGATCTATTTGGAATATTGACCTGTAATTTTTCTTTCTTTCTTTTTTATTTTTATATTTTGTAGCTTCTTTGTCTAGCTTTGGAATCAAAATAATGCAGGCTTCATGACATCAGTTTGGAGTATTCCCTGTTCTTCTATTTTTGCAAGAGTTTTAGAAGAATTTGTATTGTTCCTCTTTTAAATGTTTGGTAGAATAGAGCAGTAAAGTCATCAGGTCCTTGTCTTTTCTTTGATGGGAGACTTTTAGTACTAACTCAGTCTCCTTACTCATTATTAGTCTCTGTTCATACTTTTTACTTTTTTGTAATTCAGTCTTGGTTGACTGCATGTTTCCACAATTTATTGCTTTCTTTTCGAGTTATCCAATTTGTTAGCAAATGGTTGTTTATAATAGTCTCTTATGATCCCATCTATTCATTCATCCACTCGATGTCTTTTAATTGGAAATCTTAATACATTTAATACGTTGAGGGGAAATTTTTTTCTTCTGGCGGAGGGGATGGAGTCTTGCTCTGTTATCCAAACTGGAGTACAGTGGTATGATCATAGTTCACTTCAGCCTCAAACTCCTTTGCTAAAGCAATCCTCCTGCCTTGGCCTCCTTAGTAGCTGAGACTACAGGTGTGTGCCACCATGGCCAACTATTTTTTTATTTTTTATTTTTTGTAGAGACAGGGTATTGCTATGTTAACTAGGCTGGCCTCAAACTCCTAGTCTCAAGTGAACTTCTTACCTCAGCCTCCCAAAGTGCAGAGATTACAAGCATGGGCCATCACACCTGGCTACATTCACAGAAATTATTGATAGGTCAGGACTTCCCACTGCCATTTTGTTCATTGTTTTCTAATCTGTTTTCTAGATCCTTTTTTTCTTTCTTCCTCTCTTGCTACCTTCCTTTGTGGGTAAGTGATTTTATCTAGTGGTAAGTTTTGATTCCTCCCTTTTTATTTTTTGCATACCTATTATGAGTTTTTGCTTCATGGTTACAATGAAGCTTTAAAAATACATCATATAGTCGTAACAGGTTAGTTTAAGCTGTTATCAATTTATCTTTATTCACTAATAAACTTTTACACTTTCATTCCACTCTCCCCACTCCTCACATTTTGATGTTTTATGTCACCATTAATATTTTTATATTGCCTACAGATTTTATTATCAGTAAAACCTGCAACCAAATCCCGGTTATTCCATTTTATAGTTGCATGGTCTTGTGCATGGCATTTAATTTATCTGAGCATCATTTCCTCAAATGTACAAAAATATCTACATCATACCATTGTTCTGTGGATTTAATAGCATGTAAGTTACTTAATAGAGCACATCAATTTGGCTAATCCTGCCAATGGTTTTGGTCTCTACTCTTATAAAATCTCTGAGATAATTATTCCCAGATTATCTAACCCCTTGTTCTACTTTATTTTATTAAACACAGTTTATAATATTATTTAAGTTAGTTATTTCTGTTTGTTTTCATTTATTAGCTGTCTCTTCCATCAGATTGTAGACTTCATGATAGCTGGTTATTTGTTCAAATTATTCACTAACATAATCCCACTTCCTAAAACAAAGTCTAGTAAGTACAAATTTGTTTAATGAAGGAAATATTTGCTAAACTCGTGGGAGCTACTATATTTCAGTGAAATGATATAGCACATAATTTTATTCTAGATCTTTGCATAGATGGTGACATGACAAGCAATATTTGTAAATTAATTTCTAATAATGTCTATTTAACTTCTTACAGTAAATATGAAGAGACTGTCTCCTAATAAAAATAAAAAGAGAAATAAAACAATGAAAGCAGTAATGGATTGGAAAATTGTCAGTATAATATTCATTATTTCAAAGCTGTGAGAAGTGAATAAAACTCTCTAAAATTGCTCTCTTTGCCTGTCTTTCAGCCTAAGGAAGATAACTTTGGATTGTGGTGTTATGCAAAATTTTTGACTATTTGTATAGCGTTCTGAACTCTATACATTTACAACATGAAAAATGTAGAACTGCTTTAAATTGGATTGAAGATCATTTTGTTTTAAAGTATAGTGTATTTAAAATAATATTTTTATTTATAGTAAACTACTAAATTATCTAAAATCAAAAATTAAAAATCATCTGGTTAATACATTTTAAGGGATTAGCTAGACTTCTATGACTCTTTGCTCACAGGATGAAATCAAATATATATAAATACAAAGAAAGAATACTTGGCATTAAGAAATGAGTAAGCATTTAAAAATGGGATTAAAAAGCATAGACATGGAGAAAAATAAAAATTAAGGTAGAGAAATGTAAGGTAGATACAGGCATTGAGAAGTAAGTATTATCTATAATTGTGTGAAAGACTATTTACCCTGATTTGAAATGGGAAAATCCACCCTAAAATGTCCTGAAAGTTTCTCAGTAACTGGGTTCCATATCTTAAATGGCTTCAAAAAGTCGATGAGAGCATAACTGAAGACATGGCAAATAATAAAAGACTGTAATAAATTAGTGGAGCAAGGTTTTCTTCAAAATTACAAAGTCAATCATGTGAAAATATCATCCCAAAGTATTTGTTATTGGTTGCTATTATGGCATCCAATATTTCATTGCTTTCAGACTTCTTTATTTTTTCTGAATCTGACCTTCAAACACTATCTTCTTCAAGTTCAATGTGGCTACCTAAAAATGTTCCCATCTTGCTCTGAGAAGTAAGGCTCTAGGGAAAAATTCATTGGAATGTCAGCCACAGTATGCAAAAGTGGATGAAGAAATACAGAATGAAGAATAGGACATGAAATTAGTCTCTAGAAATGTATGAATTAAATTGGATTAATCACAATATATACTATATAAAAAAGTATGCAGTACGTAAATACACAGATACAAAATATAGGCATCATTTTTGAAGTTATTTTATAATATATTGAGGCTATTTTATTAGAAAATGAACTTTATGCTAACTGTATAAAGGAAAAAAGAATAATTGCAGAAGAAATAATTTATAATTTGCTTTTCCTTGGTTTTATTTAAAAATTAAATTAATTAAATTATAAGTATATTGTTTCCATATAATTTATAATAAATAAGGCATATAGGCCAGGCACGGTGGCTCATGCCTGTAATCCCAGCACTTTGGGAGGCAGAGGTGGGTAGATCACCTGAGGTCAGGCGTTCAAGACCAACCTGGCCAACATGGTGAAACCTCGTCTCTACAAAAAATACAAAAATCAGCTGAGTGTGGTGTCAGATGCCTGTAATCCCAGGTACTTGGGAGGCTGAGGCAGGAGAATCTCTTGAACCCAGGAGGCAGAGGTTGCAGTGAGCCGAGATCATGCCATTGCACTCCTGCCTGGGGGACAAGAGCGAGACTTCGTCTCAAAAACAAAAAAAAAAAAACAAAACAAAAACAAAAAAAACACAAAGAAACAAAAAAAATTTAAAGCAACAAATTACTCATTTATTAGCTATATTCTGTTTAGTTAAAAAATAGGGTATCCTCTATGTAAAGAAAAATATAATGTTATTGAGCCATTTTCTTCAGAAGAACAATCTACTCTACCTATGTAGAGTAATAATGTATCCTCAGGATTGAAGATCAAAAGAGGTAATATATACAAACATTCTTTGAAAGGTGCTTTATAAAACAAAAAATTGTTTTATCATAAAAATTTAAGGTAGTGCAGAGAGCTAACATGAAAAATTTAAACATTGGCAATAAGAACAAAGATATACTATGTTTGAAAAATGGTTAAAGTCCCTTTCGAATATCTATGTCAACATTCATTTTATGTAGACATAAACAGGTGTCAAAATTATTTCTGTTCTGCCAACATTATTTTTCTGGAAATAATTATTAGGAAGCACTAAACTGTATTTACACTAACCATCTGTTTATACAGTTGCCTTACAAAGACAGTATTAGAATAAAAAAAGCCTCAGGCACTTCTATTATAATAATGAATGTCTCATGAGATGGGATGATGTGCAGGTTACAACATTCTGATAGTAATTTCTAATGCATTACAATAGAGCATGGACTCTTGAGAATCAGATGAAATTTTCTTCCATCTAGATTACATTTTCTCACTGTCCCAATGTGCTTGATATGAACTGACACCACCATAAATACTTTTATCTGAATGGCAGCACTGTCATAGTTAGACAGAGAAATATATAGCGTTGAGTGAAAAATAATTTTAGATACTTTCCAAGTGCTTTTTGCTGTTGTAACAGTAATTCCTGCAAAGTACATACTAAACCATGTAAAATTACAATCCTGACTATTGAGTTACTGAATTATGTATTCTTTGAGGAAAGCGGAAAATGTGTATTCAGATAGTATGTAAGATAGCTTCGCCTTCTGGAGGCTTATAGATCTCCATATTGCCTATGTAATCACTCGAGGAAGGAAAGCAAGTGCTCTTGCCCTTCCAATGAATTTTGAATGCATCAGTAATCACTGTATTATGTATCTCCAATTAACTAGAGAAACAGGCTCACAATATTCTAAATCTGTACACTAAGGAAGTACATAACACTGTGTTGTTAATTGAGAAAATACTCATTCCAACAAGGTTAACAACCCTAAAGGAGTTAAAATTTATCAAGTGCTTGAACAATGCATAGCACTTAAGTGCTAAACAATTTGTTGACAATTAAATATTCACTGTTTGAAATTTGTAAATTGAATTTTCTTCATAAAACACTGCATAAATTTGTCTCATATTTTAAATTATGACATTCCTTTTTTTCTTTAATGAGTCTAAATAACATTGGTGGTGTTAGATATGATTGAACTCTATTATTGATTGAATTCACTAAGCAAATTATCCAGCTTTTTTTAAATAGTCAGATGATATTTTGAAGACTTTGCCATGTTGTATGATTACTCTAATTGCTTAAATATTTTAGTAACATAAAAACAAGTTGTAGCAGTAGTGATGAATTGTATATCCAACAAGATTTCAATGCAACTTTATGTAACTTTATGTCACATCCTTGACCACTATGCTTGCTGTATTTCTAAACAATTTAACTTGCTATTATTTAAAGTCTGATTAAAATATAAACTCTCGATAAAGTGTTCCCAAACTCTGTGCTAAATTTCTTCTTAACCCAGTGCCAAATGTAAAGGCAGAAGAGACATTTTGAAAAGCTTTTACCTTTCCTCATCAACTATCTCTTCAATTATTTCTATCAATTTCCTAGGTACCATTGCTCAAGAAATTCAAGAACAATTATAAAGAAATTGAGAAAATAGATTCCAAATTTATATTAAAATTTAAAGTTCCAATAATGTCAAAAAATCTTGATGAAAGAATAATTTTGGACTTAAATTACTATCTTGAGATGTATTACATATATTCAGTAAAAGATTAGCCTTGCCCAAAGAAAGGTTTGTTGTTTTGCAGTGATGTTCTGAGGGGTAATTTGAACTTATTGGAATGTACTGCCTGATAAGAGTGTCTTCATTTGCTGTAGGACCCTGTGCTATGCCACTTAACCTATGCTAACAATGTAGTTTATGTTGGGGACTTTGGACCGTATGGTGTCATCTCAATCTCTGGATGGTCTGGAGATGAAATTCAGCCATATGGGTGGTCAGCAGTGTCTACATGATAAAACGTCTGGATACCAGTGCTTGTATGAATTTTCCTGGTTGGCAATGCTCCATGTGTATTGCCACACATTGTTGCTAGGAGGAATATGTTCACACAACTCCTTTAAGAGATGACAACAGGAAGCTTCATGCTTGTTCTTTCCTGCACCATGTTCAATAAGCCTTTTTTTCTATTGCTTCTTTTAATCTGTATCCTTTCATTAACATGAAATGAAACCATGAGTATAACAACTTTGTTAAGATCTGTGAGCCTTTCTACAGATTTATTTAACCTAGAGGAGAGGTTTTAGAGACCTTCCTGACTGTATTTACACAACTATGATTTTAAGTTTATTTTGAAACACACAGAGAAAAAACAATGGAAGAGAATGTACTATGTGATGCAATGTTGTTGCCAACAGCCACACAGCCATATGTTGCTATTTAAATTACATATAAATAAATTAAAATGAAATAAAATTAACTCTTCAGTTCCTCACATGCATTATATAAATATCCAGTGCTCAACAGCTATAAGGCTTTTGGCTATTATATAGAATTGCACAGATATAAAACATACCCATCATGAAAGAAACATATTGAACAGCACTTGAGTGAAAGTCCAACAAAAGAAAGGACAGGTTGATAAATGTTGTGAAAGATAAATGTTTCAGATGAATTGTGCATTAACATTTGAGAGGTAAAAGTACAACACATCTAGAAAAGCATATGTGAAACAAATTAAAGGTTTACACACACATTTGGCAAAAATAATACACATAAATATAACTACAATAGTGGTATATGTTGTGAAACAGAAGTTTGCTCTGAAAGTATATAATAAAAATGCCTAGTGATGCTCAGGTTAATGCTAATTGTGAAAAAAAGAAAAACTTCCCTGAATTTCCCCGTGTTCTTGTAAAAACCCCAGCTTCCTAGAACCATCTTCGTATACCAGGAAATATGTAGACATTTGTCTAGTTGACTGCTGTGACCCCGAAGGGCAGTAAAATGTCTCTTATTACTTGGAGGTGCCCAAACAGTTACAGCACTTGACTAGGTCCCTACTAAAGTACCAAAGGCTCCTGGAAAGATTGAAGCTTTATCTTTCTAGGTATTAGCATATCAATGAGGAATAAGACCCAACCACTTGGAGATAAATTTAGGTCTTAAAAGCTGAGACATGCAGAGCTATCAGACTCCTGCAAAGATATTTTCACATCTTAAAGAGCTAGAAAATAAAAGTGGGATTATTGCATGGAGGAGACACTTTGAGGTAATGAGAGAAATGGCTACCTCCTTCTACTCTATAAGTACAGGAAAATCATCCTCTAAACCTCTTATTTTTGGACTTACAACCACTCAGGCAGGAAAATTCCCACCACTGGCTGTCATGGTGTCACGCTAAGTGTAATGACTAGAGCCACGAGGGCATGGAGATAGATACACATGTTATTTATTGTAAAGTTTAAAAAAATCTTTCTAATTCCACAGAGATTTTATTTGCACTCCTGATAAAATAAGTAGAGATGCATATTCAAAACCCAGCACTAACACATGTACTATATCTAAAATTTTTGAATGCTTTTATCTTTTACATGACAGTAAGTGCTTATCCTCCAGTTTACAAATGAGAAAATAAAGACAGAGAGAAGTTAAATATCCTGTCTAACTACAATGACCTATCTCATAAGTGGTAGAGCTATGCTTTAATAAAGGAATTTGATTCCAAAGTCCATGTGATTAAAATCTATGATATAAAATGAGGAGACCTTCTTAAGGAGCTTTCAGTTAAGATGCTACTTGAAAGCTTTAGGCAGGTGTAAGTGGTGGTGATGATTGTCCAAACAGAGAGAAAATAACTTTAAAAAAGAGATTTGGCATATTAAAAGAAGAGAGAAAATGCTGAACCAAAGAAGAAAACTCATAATTAGTATAGAGCTACTGACAAGACAGCATTACAGTTTTTATTTTGTAGACTCCTACTAAGGGTAGTGTACACACATTATTGCTTCAACATTGTATAGATATTCCTGAATAATCTCATACTTCACTAAATTGCAAGCTAAAATATCAAGGCTTACAAATAAAGATAAAGCCAGAAGCAGATTACTTCAAATATAGATTCCTAAAAAGATAACCATCCAAAGAAAACCAGTAGCACAGCTAGCTCTCCCCTGACTTTCACACACAGAATCATATCCTTAGTAGCCCTAAAATGTAAACTCTGCTTTCTTCATTCACTGTGGATCCTTACAGGGATTCACTTTCAAAAAAGACCAGTGTTATCAAAATTCTAAACTTGAAATCAATAAACATTGATATGCAAATACCTAAAGAGATAAAGAGATTGTGTAGTACTCTTTATCTTTGGTGTTTTTTTTTTTAATTTGGAGAAAATGTTTTCACCTTTTCCTCATTTATACTCTCTGCTTTCTGAAATAATTTAACAGAGTAGAATCAAAGAAGTTCTTGAAGCAATAAATCAACTACTACTTTCATTAAACAAAGACATTTTCATAGAGACTTTAGTTATTCTTAAGGTTTTTGTGTTGCCTAGGTTTGTCCTTTTGTTACCAAGCTAGCAATGCCCTTACTTCCAAACATGCTTAGAAGCCAATACTATGGCACAGGCTTTTGAGAAAAGAAAGGTTTACTGTCAATCAACTGGAAAGGAGACAGAAGACAGCACTCAAACTTATCTTCTTCAGCTAGAGACTGGGGTAGGTTTTAGAGACAAAGGGTAATGAGGCATGATGTAATTAGATACTGGAATGAAGTGATGTCTGGAATCATGATCTAACTGGACTCTGCCACGGTGTGATGCCAGGGCTCAGTCTAATTGGATGATGGATTATGAAGTGTGTGCTTCTTCATTCAGTCCCCTTTCCTTGGATTGAGCACTTAGGTTCTGCCTGTGGTTGCATGCCTGGTTAATCTGGGCACGCCTGGGTTACATAACTTGAAACCTGGGGTCCATGGCGACTGAAAAACAACTCACTATTTTATGATACAAAGTTAAACCAGATTGTGGTTCTGTGGTTACACTGTCCTGTGGGAAAACTTGTCAACTGAAGCTTTAAAATATTAATGTACCTGAACAAAATTACATATAAAACAAATCAGCTTCTAAGTTATATTGATATTGTTTCCTATTTACTGATATGGGAGCTAACACTCATTAAAGTAAAACATTTGAGAAAAAACAGACTTGACTCATAATAAATATTAAATGTGATACTTATTAGTCCTTTATGAAATAATTTATGTATTAAGAAATATCACCATTTTAATATTTTGTAGCTGAGAGTTTACTTTGCAGTTGAAATTTGTGTCATTACTTTGACATAGATCTTTCCTCAGTCATATGGAAACTGTTGCAACTTCAAGTTTTTGTCCTTATTTACTACTTTTCAATATGCATGGGAGTAAATTAAATTAACATCTCAGATCATCTCTTAGTTCATTTGTAAGTTGAAAAGGTTAGAATTACTAGGTATCTTGTTAACTTGACCAGCTCTGCAGCAAGTTTTAGAGAAAACAAAATGTAGCTTTAATTATTTGAGTTCATATTCTTTAGGAGAAAATTTCTAAGAGTTTCTCACAATATATCTCTACATATCATTTTATATATCTATAGTTTCTTTATGTAGAGATATAGATATATAGAGAAATTATAGATGCATATGTACACACATATCTATGTAGATACAGATAAACATACACAGAGAGACATGTACATGCATACACACATATATATGTTTAGACAATTTTCATTTTTACTAAAGAACGTGTGTGTGTATGTGCATGAGTGTGTGTATACATATGCATATATATTTGTTTATATGTTTTATTAGAAAAACAAAGTGGTAGATGCCCCTTCTGAGAAATATCCTTAAAATCTTTTAATGGTCTCTGATTTCAGTTACCTTATAGTCCACACTCTTTACCATACCCTTGTTATAACTATGTGGGCAGTTTTATATTAAGAAATTTTGACTTATTGGATGAAGCACAAGGAACCCAAAAAGCATAAAAAATCATAAAATATGTGGTATATTTTATTTTAAAAATAATTTTATAGACTCACTGGGTATATGTGCAGGTTTGTTACATGAATATATTTTGTAGTGATGAGATTTGGAATTCTAGTGTACTTCTCACCCAAATAGTGAATATTGTACCCAACAGATAATTTTCAACACTCATTCTCATCCCATTCTCCCCCATTTTGGTGTCCCCATTGTCTACTGTTTTTATCCATCACAGTGTGTACCATTGTTTAGCTCTTACTTATATGTGAGAACATGAAATATTTGATTTTCCAAATCTGAGTTATTTCACTTAGGATAATGGCCTCCAGCTCCATTTGTGTTGTCTCTCAGGACATGACTTCATTATTTTTATGGTTACTTAGTGTTCTATTGTGTACATGTATCACACTTTGTTTATTCAATCGTCTACTGATATATACTTAGATTCCATAACTTTGCAATTGTGAGTAGTGAACTGTTTTGTGATAAACATATGAGTGTAGGTGTCTTTTTGATATAACAATTTCTTTTTCTTTGAGTAGATATCAGTAGTGGGATTGCTGGGTCGAATGGTAGCTATATTTTCAGTGATTTGAGAAATCTCCATATTGTTTTTCACCGTGGTTGTGCTAATTTACATTCCCATGCACAGTATATAAGTGCTCCCTTTTTTTCTTCATCCTCACTGACATCTGTAGTTTTTTGACTTGTTAATCAGAGCAATTCTGATGGCTGTGAGTAGGTATCTCATTGTGATTTTAATTTGTATTTCTTTGATGATTAGCAATGTAGAAAATTTTTTCATATGTTTGCTTTACACTTTTATGTCTTCTTTTTAGAAGTGTCTGTTCATGTCTTTGGCAGATTTTTTAATTGAGATTTTCTTTTTATCTTTTGAGTGGTTTGAGTTCCTTGTAAATTCTGGATATTACTCCTTTTCAGATGCATAATTGGTGCATATTTTCTCCCATTTTTATGTTGTCTGTTACATTCAATTCTTTCTTTCCCTCTCTTTCTTTCTTTCCTTTCTTTCTTTCTTTTTCTTTCTTTCTCTCTCTCTCTCTTTCTTCTTTCTCTCTCTGTCTCTTTCTCTCTCTCACACTTTCTTTCTTTCTTCTTTCTCTCTCTCTCTCTCTCTTTCTCTCTTCCTTTCTTTCTTTTTGTTCCAGGGTACATGTGCAGGATGTGCACATTTGTTTCATTGGAAAATGTGTGCTATGATGGTTTGCTGCACCTATCAACCCATCACCTAAGTAATAAGCCCAGCATGCATTAGCTATTTTTCTTGATGTTCTCCCTCCCCGCTCACCTGCCTAACAAGCTCCAGTGTGTGTTGTTCTCCTCCCTGTTTCTATGTGTTCTCATTGATCAGCTCCCACTTATAAGTGAGAACATGTAGTGTTTGGTTTTCTGTTCCTGCATTAGTTTGCTGAGGATAATGGCTTCCAGCTCCATCCATGTCCCTGCAAAAGACATGATCTCATTCTTTTTTATGGCTGCATAGTATTCCATGATGTAATCAACACAAATGCCCATCAATGATAGACTGGATACATTTAAATTTTTAATCTACCTTAAGTTAATTTTTGTATATGCTGAGAGATAGGGGTCCAGTTTCATTCTTCTGCATATGGCTGTATAATTTTTCTGTCACCATTTATTAAATAGGATGCCCTTTTACCATTGTTTATTTTTGTCAACTTTGTCAAAAAAAGTTTGTTGTACATATGTGGCTTTATTTCTGAGATATTTATTCTGTTCCAATGACCCGTTTTCTTTTTTTGCAGTAGACTCTTGTTATGTTCATTACTATAGCCTTATGGTATAGTTTGAAGTGAGATAACACGATGCCTCCAGCTTTATTCTTTTACTTACAATTGCTTTGACTACTTGGGCTCTTTGTGGTTGTATATGAATTTTAGGATTTTCTTCTAACTCTGTAAAAAATGACACTGGTAATTTGATTGGAATTGCTTTGAATCTGTAGATTGCTTTGGGCAGTATGATCATTTTAACAATATTGAGTCTTCCAACCCATGAGGATGGGATACTTGTCTATTTGTTTGTGTCATCTGTTTCTTTCATCAGTATTTTCAGATCTCTTTGTATAGTTCTTTAACCTCCTAGGCGTTGTTTTTTTGTATTGCAAATACGATTGAGTTTTGATTTGATTCTAACTTTTAATGTTATTGTTTTCTAGAAATAATACTGATTTTATATGTTGAGTTTGTATCCTGACACTTTACTGAAAGTTTGTCATGTCTTGGAGTCTTTCAGAGAAGTCTTTAGGGTTTTCTATGTATAAGATTACATCATCAGTCAATCGAGATAATTTGCCTTAGTCTTTCATAATTTAATTTCTTTAATAACTTTAATTTCTTTCTCTTGACTGATTGCTCTATCTAGGACTTCCAGTACTGAGTTGAATAAGAGTGGTGAGAGTGAGTATCCTTGTCTTGTTCCAGTTCTTAGGGAGACTGCTTTCAACTTGTGCTCATTCAGGATGATGTTGACTCTGGGTTTATCATGCATAGCTTTTATTATTTTGAGGTATAGTTCATTTATTCCTAAATAGTAGAGGGTTTTATCGTAAAGAGATGTTGGATCTTATCAAATGCTTTTTGTGCATTGATTGAAATGTTCATATGGTTTTTGTTTTTAATTGTGTTTATGTGGTGAGTTACATTTATTGACTTGTGTATTTTGAACCTTCCTTGCATCCGTGGGATAAAATCCACTTCATCATGATGTATTATCTTTTTGAAATGCTGCCAGATTTGGTTTGCTAGTATTGTGCTGAGGATATTTGTATCAATTTTCAACAGGTATATTGGTCTGTAGATTTCTCTCTTTTTTTTTTTCTTCTTTGTATTGTTTTTTGGTATGTCCTTGCATACTTTTTGTATCAGGGTCACACTGGCTTCACGGAGTGAATTAGAGTAGAATCCCTCTTCCTAGATATTTTGAAATAGTTTCATGAAGATAGCCACCAACTCTTCGTTGTATGTCTGATAAAATTTGGCTATGAATCCATCTGGTCCTGGGCTTTTTGTTGGGAAATTTTTTTTTTAATTATCGATTCAATTTTATTATTCTTCATTGGTCTGTTCAGAAGTTTTGCTTCTTACTGAATCAAACTTGGGAAGTTGTGTGTTTCCAGAAATCTATTTCCTCCAAAGTTTTCTAGTCTGTGCATATAGATATATTCATAATCTCTCATAATCTTTTGTATTTCTATAGTATCAGTTGTGATATCATCTTTATCATTTCTAATTGTGCTTATTTGAAACTTCTGTCTTTTTTCTTAGTTAATCTAGCTAGCAGTCTAACAATTTTGTCTATCCTTTCAAAGAATGAACTTTTCATTCCATTGAGATTTTGTATGATATTTTATTTCAATTTTATTTAGCTCTTTTCTGAACTTTGTTATTTCTTTTTCTCTGCTAGCTTTGGTTTTAGTTTATCCTTGCTTTTTTAGTTCTTTTGGTGTGTTGTTGAGTTCTTAATTTGAGATATTTATATCTTTTCAATATAGATATTTAACAATATAAAATTTCATTTTAAGACTGCTTTTGCTGTGTCCCAAAGGTTTAGGTATGTTGAGTCTCTGTTTCTATTTATTTCAAATATTTTTTTATTTCAGCCTTAATTTCTTTGTTTACCCCTGTCATTCAGAAACCAATTGTGTAATTTTAATATATTTCTGTTGTTTTGAGTTTATTTTGGTGTTCATTTACAATTATTTGATTTTCTTGAATTTATTGAGACTCACTTTATGGTCAAGTATATGGACTACTTTGAAGAATATATATGGATTATTTTGAAGAATGATTAAAGAATGACAAAACAATTCTAGTTTTTTGTTTCATTTCATTTTGATACAGAGTCTCTCTCTGTTGGACAGGCTGGAGTGCAGTGGTGGGATCTCGGCTCACTGCAATCTCCATCTCCCAGGTTCAGGTTCAGTCAATTCTCCTGCCTCAACCTCCCAAGCAGCTGGGATTACAGGCGTGTGCCACCACACCTGGCTACAATTCTAGTTTTGTCTAAAATTTCTTCGTTGGTTTTCTGCTTCAGTGATCTATCTAATGCTGTCAATGAGGTATTGAAGTTCCACACTACCAGTGCATGGCTATCTATCTCTTTTTTTTAGGTCCGGTAGTATTTGCTTTACGAATTTAGGTGCTCTGGTGTTGGATGTATGTATATAAAGGATAGTTATAACTTCTTATTGGATTGAAATCATTATGATGACCTTGTTTGTATTTTTTTTACTTTTTTTGATTTAAAACCTGTTTGATCTCTTATAAATATAGCAACTCCTGGTTGTCTTTGGTTTCCATTGTGTGGTATATTTTTTCCGCCACACTTCTTTGACTCTGTGTGTGTTTTTACCCATTGCCTTTGTCTCCAGTAGGCAGCAAATGTTTGAATCTTGTTTGTTTTTCTCATCCAATTTGCCAGTCTATATCTTTAAGTGGGGGCATTTATGTCAGTTATGTTTAAGGATAACATTGCTATGTGAGTCTCTATTCCTGTCACAGTGTTCTTACATGGTTGATTTGTAATTTTAATTTTGTGATTGCCTTATAGGATTTGTGAGCTTTGTACTTACATGTGCTTTTATGAAAATCAGTATTGTCTTTTATTTCCATTTTTAGATTTCCTTCACACATTTCTTGTAAGGCCACCCTAGCGATAACACATTCCCTTAGCATTTGCTTATCTGGGAAATGCTTTCTTTCTCCTTCATTTATGAGACTTAATTTATAAGCTTACGAAATTCTTGTCTGGGAAATTTTTTCTTTAAGAGGACTGAAAATAGGACTACAGTTCCTTCTGGCTTGTAAGGTTTCTTCTGAGAGGTCTACTGTCAGTCTGATGGAACTCCTTCATGGGTGATTTGACACTTCTCTCTTGATACTTTCAACTTTTTTTCTGTCTGTTGAATTTAAATGGTCTGATGATAATCTCTTGATGACGTTCATCATGCAAAGTATCTTCCAGTTTATATTAGGCTTGTATTGCTACAAAGAAATACCTGAGATTGGGTAATTTGTAAAGGAAAGAGGTTTAATTGACTTATGATTCTGCAGGCTTTACAGGAAGCATGGTGCTGGCATCTGCTCAGCTTCTGACGAAGCCTCAGGAAGCTTTCAATCATGGTAGAAGGTGAAGCAAGAATTAGCATGTCACATGTCAAAAGCAGGGGTAAGTCAGAGAGAATTGGAGGGTGCTGCACACTTTTAAATAACAAAATCTTGTGTGAACTCAGAGTGAGAGCTCATTTATCACCAAGGGGATAACCCAAGCCATTCATGAGTGAATCACCTGCATAAACCAAACACCTGTCATCAAGCCCCATCTCCAGCATGGGGGATTACAATTTAACATAACTTTTGAGTGGGGATAAATATCCAGATTATATCAAAGTTGTACTCTGAGGTTCTTGAACCTGGATTTCTGCATCTCTATCTAAACCAGGGAAATTTTCCTGAGTTATTCCCTCACATTGGTTTACTAATCATTTTAATTTTTCTTCTTATACCTCAGAAATATCTATAACTCATAGGTTAGGTCACTTTCCATAATCTCATATTTCTAGAATGCTTTGTTTATCTTTAAAATTTTTAAAAAAAATTTGTCTGACTGGGTTTGTTGAAAAAAGCCTAACTTTGCACTCTGAGATTATTTCTTCTCTTTGGTGTAGCCTATTGTTAAAACTTTAAGTGGTAATTTGTAACTCAATTTTTCATTTTCAGAAGTTATGTTGTACTTTTAAAAAAGATATCTATGTTTTCTTTCACATCTTGTACTATCTCTCTGATTTTTTTGTGTGTGGTTTTTAACTTTCTCTTGGATATCATTGAGCTTCCTTATTATCTTTATTTTAAGATGTTTTTACCTATCATTTCAGAATTTTTATTTTAGTTATAATCCAGTGCTTGGGGATTAGTGTAGTTCTTTGAAGATATTGCAACTCTCTGTTGTTTACTGGTACCAGAGTTCTTACACTGATTTCTTCTTATCTGGGGAAGCTGTCACTTCTGACTTTTACATTTACTCTCATTTGAATGTTTTTTTTTTTTTCACCTGAGGTTGCAAATGTAGCATATGTGGGAAGATTCTTTGGCTTTGCTTATTTAGCCTGTGCACTTCTGTCAGTAGGTTTTTTTAGTGTGTCAGGCAGTTCAGCCTCCAGGCCAGCAGGTGGCACCTGTGAGCAACAACAAGGTGCCGCAGAAACACTTGGATGTATGCTGGACCTTTGTTTACTAGGATGCACTCTGTATTGTTCTGGTGATGGGCTAGTCTCTGTGTTCATCCTGGTGGGGAGGTCAAAACTAGGTGGAACTGGACTACCAAGATCACCTATGAATGTCCCAATGACCAGCTCACACACCAGCCCTGATGCAAGTGTTTGAGGGAGCCCTTGGTGAAATGTGTTGAGGTTACCATAGGTTGGGGAGGGAGCTGCACCAGATCCATATCCTGGGCAGGTAGGAATCTAATGTGTTTTCCTATCACACCTCTGTCCCAGGGCTCATGACTCTCAGATCAGACAGACAGTTTTCTATACCTCCAGTCCAGAATGTAGCTAATAGCCATGGAAAATGCCTGTCTCAAAGTACTCTGTGGTAGTGGGACAGGGTGAGACTTCTTCCCTCAGCCCGATACAGACAGCATTGTGGCTTGCCTGTTCTCCAGTGCAGATATGCTGCTACTTCATGTAGATAAAGGTAAGTGTTCTACCTTGTGGCACATATGTAGATCAAGGTAAGTGTTCTACCTCGTGGCACATATGAGTGGTAGTCAGCTATGGTGGTGTCAGATGGCTGGACTGGCCCAATCTCAGACCCCAGGAGCAGTGATCAGGTTCCAACAGTGGTGGACTGGACTAGGCAATCCCTCAATCTTTAGATTCCTAGATGGTCCCCCAGACCTTGTGCTTGAGTCCTAGAGTGTCTGGACTGGACTGGACTGGAGGACTTGTCCTCAGGTCCTCATGATCCAGGTGCTGACTGTGATAAAGATGGGCAGGTTGGCTCCAAGAGTGCTGGCCGAATGCTGAGGCAGCTAAAGCCTGAAGGTGGTAACAGCCAGGACAGATTGAAGGCTTCTGGGGCCTGAGATCCCAGGAGAGTGCTAGGCTGCAGCTTAAATGATTAGATAAGGGCAGGGCAGCTGCACTAGGATCTGTCCAGAGGGAATACAGACACCCCATCCACCAACTCCCCAGTCACTGGGAGTAGTGGGAACAGCAGCTGTGAGATGCATGGCCAACTCACACCTCCCTCTTGCAGGATCAGTGGTGGTACATGTCATGGGGGTATGAGAAGGTGTCTGGTCTCCCCTCTCCCTCTCTACCCCAGTGGTGGGAGACCCTCGGCAGAGTTCAGGTCTCTGTGGGCTGGGCCCTCTGAAGGGCACCCAGCCACAGCTAAAATGCTTAGGCAGGGGCAAGAAGGTTGTGTGTCAATGGGGAGGGCAGGCCCCCACAGCACTAGCAATGGAAGCTGATGACTGTGGAGCATGCGGCCCGTTCACAGATAATTTGTTTTTAATTTAAAAGATATCTCAAAGATCAAGTGTATATTTCCTCCAAAGTTAAAATGTAAAATATTTTGAAATATTCTGAACTTTTTTTGGTTAAAATGCTGACACATTCCTTGATGTGGAGCCCTTCTCACTATGCTGGGCCACAGTAATGAACTGTAAATCCCAAGTTATAAAAAATGAAATTGTGCTGGAAGTATCTATCCTAGTAGATGAGGCAAAAGACATGCCCTGACAATGCATGCTGACTTGTAAAGTCCTTTTTAATTGCACTGAGCATCATTTAACATATTCACTAAATACCATCCAATTATAAATAATGGAAAGCAAAGAATTATTCATTGTCAATATGCCATTATATATATATTTAAAAATGATAAACATTTAAATACTTTGATTTAACTAAAAACTGATTGTATATAATAATGTATAATTTCTGATAACATGACAAAATAAAAATTGTCATAATGTGATACTTTGTTTTATATATTAATAACATAGTATATAACATAACACTACAATATTATGACTGTGGTTACATATATTAATTAAATCTAATGTTAATAATCCATTAAGACTATGGCTTTTTACATCTTAAAAGGAATCTTCCCCCAATTCTGACTGTAGTTTTACAAAATGTTGTTATTAAGTACTTCCTAGATACTTTTTGGGGAGGTGAATGTATGTGAAGTAATGAGTAGAGTATGTTTGCAAATATCACTGATACCGGAAAAATAATCATTGGCCTAGGATAGTGACATCATCTGCTACCTTTTATGTAATAATTTATTATTCATCCCATCCAGCAATATTTAGTTCAAATATCAAGTTCTCTAGCGACCCTCCCATAGGACTGAGAAGTTCTTCTTGTAAATTAATATAGTACTCATCATAGCTCTCTTACAGTGCTTATACTTTATTGCAATTATACATTTATTTGCCTTTTTTGTTAAATCTCAGTTTTCAGATGCTAAACAAATGGCTATAGTATCTGATCATCATTAGCATTTTGATTCACTGTCTCTCCCAAAAAAGCCCTCTATTGCCCTCTTACTGCCTCACTTTCATTCTTTCTCTCTCTCTCTGTCTCAGAGTAGTGTATATGTGAATATGTATGAAGATGGCTTATTGCCGTGGGAAGGAGTGTAGGCCCGAGGAACATACCTGCAGTTTTCAAATGCGGGCTCCACTACAATTGCTCAGTTGATTCTTGTCAAGTTTCTGAACTTCTTTCTGTCTGAAGTTTTTCATTTGTAAATTATGCATAATGATATAACTGGCCTCATATTGTTTTTGCAGATTAATTCTGGTAGTAAATATGTAAATGCTTGTATTGCCTGACACATAATGAGTAATCAGTAAACATTTCTACATTCCGTTATTCATATCAACATTATTTATGAACCTTGTCTTTGTTCTAAACTTTCTATTCTAGTCTTATGCCTGTGCAAGTTTGCAATTTCACACTTTATTTATATGTCAATGACTCACAAATTAAGACCTTACTTTGTCTCTACATCACATATCCAAATGCCCATTTGACATTCTCATTTAATAGAAATTATTCAGGCTTCTTGATTATTTCTCTCTGCTCTCCAAAATAAACCCATTTCTAATCTTAGTTTCATCAACCTGAAATACCTCAACCATCTACATATAAGTTCAGATAAATACTCAGCTTTATCATATCTTCATCTGATATATCCAATTCATTAATAAAGTTATTCAAAATATATCTCATATTCATTTATTTATCTCCATAATCTGTATTGTTACCTCTCTGGTAAAAGCCACCCTTTTGTTCTCATCTAGACTACCATATTTAGGTCATTATTATTCTCCTGGCTTTTTATTTCTCAATGCCTTATAATTATCCAGTAATTATTAAACAATTAGAGTAAACTTTTAAATATATAAGTAAGATAAAATCCAAACATCATTAAGTCTTCAAGCCCTTTTCAGGTTGGGCTTCTGCCTACTAGCTGATTGCATATCTTGTACTCTCCCTCTCTCTAACTTATTAGGATCCAGTTATGCTAATGTGCCAGATCATGAACATAGCAAGCCCTTATGCAAGCTATTTTATCTGCCTAGAATGTTCTTCCCTCATACTTCCATCATATGTATATGTGTACCTGGAATATAGAACTATTAAATTAATATTTATTCAATAACTATTTACTAATAGCTTAACAAAGAAAAATCATGTAAGAAGTTTATTTTGAAAATATAATAGAAGTTAAAGCCTTAAATTTTGTATTAGTAAAATTACAACCCAGAAAAAAATAAACATTCTAAAATAGCATATTCAAATAACCTCAAAACATATGTAAAGTTTAAACAATTTTTAAAAAATCATAAATGAAATTGATATAGTAGATTTTTACATTTTCCTACTACTTCTGGTCTTTCAAAGATAAAATATAAATGAAAAGGGTACTTTTAAAATGAGGTCTAATTTTAAAAAGATATAGAAATACAGAGAGTGAACACACTTTTTAAAACTATACAGAGACTACATCTCAGAAGCATCTATAAAATTATATTAAATTTTATCATCTATTGCATCAAATTTATTAATTAACTTTAAATACAGAACTGATTCAGGTCATTCTTTGTTCTTAAGACAATATAACTAGATAAAATTATAAAAGTTGCAAAAACACACATTTAATATATTCAGTCTTTCCAACTAATATTTATTTCATGATAATTAAATTTTCCTGATAAAAATCAATTAATCTCACATCTAATCTTTAAGAAAAGTCACATGAAAATTCTAATAGAAATTTAGAAGTTACAGGGTGGGCCCAGTGGCTCACGCCTGTAATCCCATCACTTTGGGAGGCCAAGATAGGCAGATCACCTGAGGTCAGGAGTTCAAGACCAGCCTGGCCAACATGGTAAAATCCCGTGTCTACTAAAAGTACAATAATAATAATAATAATAGTCAGGCGTGATGGCCGGTGCCTGTGATCTCAGCTACTTAGGAGGCTGAGGCAAGAAAATCACTTGAGCCCAGGAGGCAGAGGTTGCAGTGAGCCGAGATCAGGCCACTGTACTCCAGCCTGGGTGACCACGCGAGACTATGTCTTAAAAAAAAAAGAAGTTTGGAAGTTATAATAAATATTTTTGCTCTCAGTTCTGATTATAACCATCTTCTAAAAACAGAATAAAAATGTACCTGCTTAGGTTAATTGAAAGTATCTGTGGTGTACCAGAATGAAAAATACACTGTTTGATTCATAAGTGCATTGCTATTCACACAAAACAAATCCACTGTCCTTAAGAAAGTAAGAAAAACATGGGCTTTTTTCCACTGTTCACTCCTGGCTTAAAAACACACGCTGTGAACCATCTTGAAAACTGGTCCTTCTATATATGCTTGCTGTCCATTGAGTGCTAAAAACTTCTTATCTTTCTTTTAATGATTAGAAACTTTTATTTGAGATCATAATGCAAAGCCACCTATAAAGTACATATTATGCAGAAAAGATAGGAAGTTAGCCTGGATAAATACCTCATCATATTCTACTTTAGTTAGTACAAACAGTTTTAAATTTTTTACTCTTTAATATCTTTTTATGATTTATGCCACTAGGTACTATTATTCTGTATTAAACTGATCCCACATAGAACAGTAAGGATGATTTTCTGCCTCTTCCCCATTCCTCAATCTTGGAAAGGGTCACATAGGGAAACTAAATCTTGGCTCTGATTTGCTTATTGAAATACACTCTCCATCCTAGAAAAGACTTCAGAGGGGCTCTGAAAATTTGGGGAAACTAGTTAAGTTTCAAGCATCGATGTTCGTAAATTAAAGGTTATAATTCCTACTCCAGGAGTTATGGCTAAAGATATTTAACATAAATTCTGTATAGCACTGATTATAGTACTTAGGAATATAGGTAGAACCCAAAGTATAATATTCTATTCTATTTCTCTATTATTATAAGTTAATATTTCATTTAATTATTTATACATATTTTTATGGTTTAAAAGTAAGGAAATCATCCCTTCTAACCAGATGTATTACAAAAAGAGCTATTTTATTCTATATTTCCTGAGAGGAAAACAGAGGTGCTTTGTTCAAGTCCAAAACAGGACTTCCCCGTCCTGTTTTTATAGTTCGGGAAGACAAGGAATCATTACAGCCAAGACTCAGTTTATTCTCTGAAGTGGGCCAGAGTTCATCTGTAGCTTTACCATATATGAAAGTGAACTGTTTACACCGCCAGTTGCCAACTGACGCTTTCTACATTTGTGGATTCTAGATGAGTGATTTTCTTTTGCTCTCACTGAGCTCAAAATATCCCAACAGAGTAAAACATTGGTATGTATTTCAAAAGATGTATCAAGAAGAATTTTTGAATGAAGAAATGCTAGAATGACAAACATGGCCTATCTCATTTCCCCATGCTAATAAGGAAGTTCCTGTGATTTTATTGCTACAAGACCACTTGGATCCTTGGTCTGATTGACAACAATATAATCATTATAACTTAGACAATACAAAAGGAATTTCAATTTAACCAACTCTGCATTACTGAGATACAGCTTATGATGTTTTAAATTATAGTACTTCAGAAGAAAATGTCAAGACTGATTACAGGTTCTGAAGGTATGTTTTAGTAGATAGAGTACATGTCTATCCGGAGATAATTTTTAATGGGTTTTCTATTAAACATACAGTTGTTATCAATGCTGAAAAAAATTATCTGTCACAATAAAATATATTTAGAACAACTTATTATTAAAATTAACATTCTAAATTATCATCTTTATTATTTAATGGTATAGTATAAGATATGGATTGTTGGTAAATTAGTAAATGAAGCTAAAGATTATCATAACTCTGTAAAGAACAGAGCTAGATTGTTTATGTTCATTAAGAAAGAAAAGCAACTGATAAACTACTAAAAGTGGGAGTTTCTTTTTCAATATTAGCAATCTGAGTTCAAGGAATTACTTGTTCTCATATTTCAGTTGTTATTGAATTAGCCAAAGACACACACAAGTAAGAGTGAATCTGTACCTGCATTAAAAAGGAGGACTGCAAACAAATGAAGAAAAGATGTGATTTCAATAACAGCATCAAAAACAGAAAGACCAGTGGTTCTAAATTAAAATGATAAGCAGAGTTTTTTGGGGAGTTTCATAAAAATATATTAGAATTTGGAAGTATATTATTTTATTCATTTTTGTATTTTTGCACTTTTCATTTATTTCACTGATCTGGCAACTTTGAGAATGGCTAGTACAATACAAAAATTGATTAATAAATTGAAAGTAAACCCAGAAAAAATCTTTAGCTCTTATTAACATAAAATTATTAAAATGTTTTAAAGTCCTAAGACACTTGTTGGTGGGAAGGCAAAATTTATTCCATGGACAGTTTTATAAAGAGAGCCTTGCACTATTGTCAACACAGCTGTTATCCCCTGAGGTACATGTTTTTAAGCCCTCCTTAAATTTCATGCGATTGGCAAATATTACTTGCTTTGGCTGACTAATAAGAAGATAATCACATCTGTGAAGAGTAGCGCATCACCAAGATTACTGGGTCTTCATGACAAATACAGAAATTAAATGTTGACAGAGGGGAAAGGTTGCTGCTCCTCTTTTTCATTCTTCCTTTACACCAGCACTGAGTCTTTAATCTTACATTATTAAACTGCAATAACTTTATTTACATTCTTTATCTGCCCTAAAATATTTTAAACAAGAATTCAAAAATTGCTAGCATAGCCTACGGAGTCAATACTGGACAAAAACAAATTCTCAACTCCCTCCAACATGCTCTTCCGGAAATTTTCAGAAATATAAAGTCATTAATTAGTTTAAAAGAGAACCAATTTCAAAAATCAAACCAAGGTCCTCTAGTTAAACAGTTACTGAAAAGGAAAAGTTGGTATCTAGAATTTCTTTTTCTATTAAGTTGAGAAAGAATATTAAATCTACTAAGCAGAGATCAATAGGTTAGATTGAAATTAAACTCCTAATTTTCAAATGTTAAATGTGTAAGAGATCCTAATTTTCAAATGTTAAATGTGTAAGAGGTAAGTGGAATATTGAATAATATAGGAAAAAAAATCAGACATTGTGACAAGATGTTTGAAGAGTTCTATATAAAATGTTACCCAAGAAAAGATAAGAAATAACAGAGTGAAGGAAGAAACATCCATTTGTCAATTTCACAAGCATAAAAAGGTTCACAAGAGAAAAAGTTCACAAGAGTAAAATGTGTAAAAGATGGCCAGAATAAAACTTTACTAGCACTTCTGCTTTACAGTAAAGTGTGCTGAAAGTGATGAAAGGACAAAGGAAAATAATTAGCACAAGGACATAAAATTTCAAAATGCTCAAAGGATAGATCTGGAAGTTTTAATGTATGCTAGGAATAGCTTCAGGCTTAGGTAGGGAGAGCAGATAGAGAAATAAAAAGAAAAAACAGTCTTTAAAATGTCTAGGCAAATTTTCCAAGCAAACAAAACATTGTCTTTTTAAATAAAATATTATGTTATCACTAATTTTTAACCACTATTTAATGCTTACACACAACTGATAATGTTTTGGTCTCTTAGATCATGGAAGTAAACAAGACATGTCCTTTGCTTTAGGTGGTGGAGTAAGGAACTTACAATACTGAAAAAAATTACTGTGCTGTTTTATAGCTGTGAAATGTTGAAGAACTTCACTGTGTTATTGCTTCATTCACAAAATTTGATTTCTTCTTGTGATGTTTGGCTATTGTCAACTTGACATCATTACCGCAGCTTTCCAAGGTCTCCTCTGCATTTCCCAAAACCTTCTCTCCGTATGTTTCTATGTTAGGCTTTGCCAGCAAAAAACACTGGTGTGAGCTTTGGAAGACAGAAAATCTGGAGAAGCCATTATTCTCTGAAGGCAATCACAGCCAGACAAATGAACAGATGAGAGGTTTCACTGGACTGTTTCAAAGAGCACAGGGGAACTACCTGCTTGGCTGTTGCACACAAAGACAATTAGTGAGAGTTTCACATAGAACCGTTAGCACAGCAGCAGTTTCCAAGACAGTTACTGGGAGCTTCTGGCTGAGATCTCTGGTTGCTTTCCTGAAATTTTTGCTGAATTACTTACTGTTTAGAGTTAGCTTCCCTGACCTTTCCTCTCATAGTTCCTCTAATATTTCTATAAGCCTTTAATTCCGATATTAACTTCCAAACCTGGAAAACTTAAAGTGGCTTTTATTTACTGTTGGATGTTAGATTGACTATAGTTTTGGTAACAGGAGTGAGGTTGATTTGCCAACTCCTGGCACACATGTGCTATCAAAGCATCTGGGGTATTTAAAACTTTATGCTTACAAGTCAATCAGCAACCATAGACAAGTATGTCCATAGCTACCCACCAGATGTTAAGGGGCCATCCAGACTTAATGCTAGTAAAGAGGCCGGATTTGTAACAGTGACTCTAGTTTGAAACAACGTGGAATAGTTCATGATAACTCACTAATATCCTCCAAGGTCTCTCGAATCTCTCCACTTCTTTACTCTCCAAACAGGCTAAGTTCAACAGAGACATGATAAGACTCTTTATTCCCTCATCATTAACAAATTTGAAGGTGATACTGAGTTTGCTGATTTCTCTAGATATATATTGTATCGCTTTTGGTTTAATATTTTGAAGAAAGAAGCTAGTCTAGGGGTTTCACTTGGCCATTTTTACCATAATATTCCTCACTCCATATGTCAGGGGACCAACCTAAGTGTTCTGCCAATCCTTGTTCCAACTACATCTTCAAAACTAGGATGAAAAAAACACAGGTCAGGTGGATAGACTCAGTCGGCCCACTTTGAGACAGACTTGAACCAACAATAGATTATGACACTTTAAACAGGTAAATTTATTTAGTAAAGAATTATACAATACTTTAAAAAATTAATCATGGACCCCCGCCCAATGTTAGCATCAGCTCACAGCCGGTGGTCAGTAATCTCTCAAAGTGCTGGTAGATGCCTACTACAGATATCTTTGGAAAATATTTTTGGCATAAGGTTTTTTGTTTGTTCATTCTTTTAGCATTTTAAAGTGTTTTGATTAAAACATCAGAAAATGGCCAGGCACGGTGGCTCACGCCTGTAATCCCAGCACTTTGGGAGGCCAAGGCGGGGGGATCACGAGGTCAGGAGATCAAGACCATCCTGGCTAACACGGTGAAACCCCGTCTCTACTAAAATTACAAAAAATTAGCCAGGGGTGGTGTCAGGCTTCTGTAGTCCCAGCTACTCGGGAGGCTGAGGCAGGAGAACGGCGTGAACTTGGGAGACGGAGATTGCAGTGAGCCGAGATCGCGCAACTGCACTGCAGCCTGAGAGACAGAGCGGGGCTCTGGCTCCAAAAAAGAAAAAAAATCAGAAAATATATGTAAGGGCTTTCCTGTGTTACTACAAGTAAGTGCTCAGTATATTCTTATAATTATCATTATTAACTCAAATTTTGCAATGAAAAAGTTAAACATTTATATATATGTGCATGTTTATGTATATATATAAGAAATCAGTGAATTTATTTGTATAAATTAAGGAAATGCAATGTATTCTACACATTCAATAACTTAATATATATTATAATAATTGGCTTAAAAAATAAAACAAAACTTAAAGATATTAAATGTAAACATTTTCCAATTGTACATATAAATGCTATTTAACTTAGCTCAAGATAGAGACTTTTAAAAACTTACATATTCCATGTAATGTAACATTAAGCAAAATTATCAGTTAAAACAATACTTATTAGCTTTTATAATCAAAAAATTAAATAATACATGATGACCTTGGAGTAAGTATTTGCAAAAAGTAGGGAAAAAACTTAATATATTTCACAAAGAATGGCTTTTAAAAACTAAAAGCCAAACAGTAACATCCTAAAGAAACTTGACATTTTCTAAGAATACATTTTAAAAATAAGTGTAACCGGAAAATACACATATGAATAAATAAGATTCAATTTCCAAGCCATCAAATTGGTGAAGAGCAGAAAAATGACAACACTAGTTTTTGGTGCTCAGTGAAGTGGGAATTCTCATATAACAAATCATAAGAATGTAAATTAGTACAGACTTTGTTGAAAGGCCATACTGATTGCCTTAAATTTTTAAATATTTATTTCTTTTATACAGGACCTGTATTTTCCAAAATTATTATACTAGACAATTAATAAAAGATATATTTTTTAAAAAAATAGTGAACAACAACAACAACAAAAAAGCACAAAGACTTCCCTCTTAGGAAAAAGAAAAAGCAATAGAATTTATAAATGAAACTTCCCAAGCCAAAAAAGAGTGGGAGAGAAAGAGCCACAAAAGACTGTCAATAGCTCAGCCAGGCTGGTCAAAGGAGAGTTGAGCTGCCAGGTGTTAGAGTAGCCAGCTAAAGCAGCAAGTCAAAAAGAAATAATTAAACCCTTAGACAATTACTGGGATGGTGTAAGCAAGTGTCTAAAATCAGGAGAAACACTGAACTACCCTATTCCATTTCTCCCCAAGGAATGGCATGCCCAGAGGGATCAGGAGGATCAACACATGTGGAGGTTGTCTCACTGAGGAAGGAGCCCCAAACAAAGGGCTTCAATGTCTCTATGGATTCTGGAGTGGAAGGATTGGGGAAGTAGAGGTGCAGAGAGCTTGGAACTGGCTGAGTTAGAGTACAGAAAAGTGTTTCCAAGACTTACCCTTCTACTCTAGAAAGAAGGCCTGAGCAGAGAGGCTCCTTAAAAATAGTTCTATTCAAGGCCTCAGATAGAGACCTCAGAATGAGGGTACCTGTCTAGGAATTCAAATATGTGATGAGCATGATCTGCTTGAGACATTGAATGTAACTTCCTTCAAAGACTGCAGTGTACTGGTTGTGCACTAGTCCTGGGGTGGGAGGGTAGCTTCCCTCTGAAGGGTCTACCAGGAAAAGCCTTTGTAATTAATGCCGATAGGCAAGCCTATAAAATCACATGTAGGTTTTAACCAGGAGCTCAACTCTTTAATTTCAACCCTTAGTAGTTCAGATAATCTCAATAGATGCCAATTAAACATTTGACAAAATGTACCATATGTTCATGGTAACAGTTCTCAATAAACTAAAAATAGAACAGGCAGCTCAGAAAATAAATTAGGTAAAATTTATAATTCTTATATTTTTGTCTAGATTAACATTCCAGACTTTGGTATCAGTAGGCAGAATCCCATCATACAACACTAGTTTTTTTAGAATTGAGGAGAAAGTGATTGCAGTTCATAGAGACGAATACAGCTGGAATTCGCTGGGCATACCAGTAAGAAGGAAGCTTTTTAAAGGGAAATTCACCAACAGCTTTCTTTCAGGGTTTTTTTTGTTTGTTTTTTGTTTTTGTAAATACACTAATCTTTTGTACAAAGGTTAAAACTCTACAAAATAAGGCAGAGAACAATGTTCTGAAAACTACTAGCTAAGCAACACCCACTGCTTACACAGGGCTTGAAAATATTTTAGTTCTGGTCAGCCAGATTGTACGGTCCTCATGGACACCCATGACAGTCAGTAAAGACACTTTTCATAAGGAATGAGACACTGTAGGGGCAAATTATTTTTAGAGTTAACTCTAGATCTTCTCTAGCAAAACAGAAAAGAATAAAGCAACAAAAGCAAAGTGAGAAAGGTCAAGGGGATCCACAAAACATTTAGAATAGCTAAAACAATTTTGTTTTTTTAAAAAAGGACTTATACTACCTAATGTCAAGATTCATTATCAATGAACAGTAATCCAGACAACATGGTATTGACACAAAATCTGAAAAAATAGATTAATGAAACACAAGAGAATATTCAGAAATAGGTGTATATTTATACAGTCAATTAATTTTTGAAAAAGTCACTAAACCCATTCAAGGGAGAAAAGGATGATTTTGAATCAAATTGCAATGCAGAAAATTTAAAAACACATAAAACACATGTAAAGAAATGAACCTTGGCACTAACTCATATTAAACTGAAGAGTTGTTTAGACATAAGTTAACTCAAAGCCTCTATGCAGCTATGGAGAGACAAAGTTTTATCAATATCTATAAATCAGTAACTATCAAACAAAACAATGTGAATTGGATTTCATTAAAATTAAACTTCTAATGAATAGATAGTTCACGGATGGCAGGAAATAGTTTTAATACATATATCTGAAAACTACCAGAGTTCCAAATATATAAATAATTTTTATAACTGAACAATATAATAAAAAAAAACCCCATTGACATAAGATTTGAAAAGATACTCTCCAAAGAAAACATACAAATGCTCAAGACAAACACGAAAAGGTGATCAATATCATTAGTTTTATGGGAGATACACAGTTCAACCATGGAGAAATACCACTTTGATTCCACTCAAATGGATAAAATTAAGAAGACTGTTAATACCAAATTTTGGTGAAAATGTGAAAATAATTGGTTGGTAGTGTTCAGTTCTCTGTAGGCCAAGAATGACATAGTCAAATATGCTATCACAATGGGCTCCTTTCATTCAATGATAATAATGGGATGCTGGACAAGCAGAGGTCAGGAGGCCACAATTAGCTGTGGTTATAAAGGAAAGCTAGTTACTCTAATGAGGATAATAGAGCTGGGGCAATAATCAGAATTATTTTCCTCCACATAGATCTTTGGAAGTTCCTATGACTGAGATAGGAGGGTGTCCTACTTGAGGCTCACCTGATCTGTATAATTAAAACTCTTTTGCAATGGTAAACGCAGACCAGGCTTTAATTGCTCCCAGAGAATTGTGACTGCTCGTGAAATTATCAGATCTAGTTCACAGAAAAAGAACCCCTTGAATGAAAGGAAGGTAGACTGTGTCCTTTTGAGGTAAGATCCTTCTATGCTACCAAAAATTTAAAGTATAAATCTTATTTCATATGCTTCCTCCAAAGGGTATGTGGCTATTTACCAGGGTTATCTTTTGGTTTTGGGGGTAAAAATGTTCTGCATACACAAACTCACACACACACACACACACACAAAACCACACATGCATGTACACACACACACTATATATATGTAATTACATATGTTATATAAACTACAAACTTTACAGTCATGTTATATATAATTATAAACTTTATATTTTAAAATATTATATAAATTGCCATTACATACATATATATGTGTAAACTGGCAGGATATGTGTATGTATGTATATATACAGAAGCCAACAGTTTTTTAAGCAGGGTACATTACATCACAGGAGAAAGCTGTGTGGCAGATCCAGGCCATATCATAGTAGCTGTGACACTTACTCTTATGTATCCAGTAGATTCAAGGTACTTGCATATCTGTTACCAATACAGATGCTGTATGCAACCTTTGGCAGTCCCATACAGATTAATCACATATCAAAACTTTAAGATTTTAAAGTACATGTTGATTTCTGAAGAGTATTATCTTTACTTTTACAAGCAACTTTCATCCTGCTGGGCCCTGGTAGAGATTGGTTGCTTGATTTTAGCCTTTAACCTCCAATGTGACCTGAACTGACATGATTAACTGGCTGTTATCTGACTCACCAAGCATGCATCAAGTGAAAGTCATATATAGGAGATCAAACTTGAGCAAGTGGAGGCACAAAAATGTCACATCAGCAAGTGGCTCAAACTTCCAAGGCATGTACCTGGATGACTCCCTCTTTCTCCTCAAAATTATAGTCATGTAGGGAAATCTATATGACTACTTAATTGAGGAAGAAAAATAATTTGGGACTGTTTCCAAATTGTGTGTATTAAGACAATTATTAGACAATTTGGGGTGTACTAAGGACTACATATCAGGAAATGGGAGCCCTTAAAATATACTTTATTATAATCAGACTCCAAAAGAAAGGAAGACGCTATGCCATGGGGGCACATAGGGAATCACCAACGTTGATAACTCTAGTAATATAGGAGAAGAGAATTTTGTGGGCAAGAGCTGTTATTGTGATTTCCATGGAAAGGAACAGGTGAGGCAGGGATGCCGGTTTAGGATGGGCTAGTTTGAATAATTTCAGCACACTCTATGGAATAGAGGCTGTGTCTAGTTTTCTGTTACCTGGCCTTGGGGTAATTAGGACAAGTGTATCAAGGCCTAGGGTAAAATAGTAAGGTGGTTTGGGTTGTAGACTATATTAGTTGAAAGGAATGCCCATAGGAGGAAGATTGCTCCTGAAGAGTAAGTGAGAGACAAGGAGTCAGGAGTTCAAGGCAATGTGACTCAAGCATATTACTAGGTTGTCCAGATTAAGATATGTCAGACATATAGGGCAGATATTAAAGCATCAAGTTTTCAGAGCTAGAACCATGGTTAATACACACTATTCTACAGTGTTTTGTGCAATTAACTGGTCCACTGGCCCATAGAAAGAAACAGTATTCACCCATTCAAGGGTGGCTCTGAAAAACTGTGTAAAGGGAGTCGTAGTTTGCATGTTTTTGTGCTGTATACCTGGTTTTCTACTTTGCCTGGAAGAGGAGATTGCTTGATGTACATAGATCTATGCTGATTCATTAGTTAATAAGTTTTTCTGAATGGGCAGGGATTTGTCATGAACAATAATAGTATAGCTAGATGGCAAAGGCTAACGGAACAAATTACAAGATGGATAACAAGAGAGCCTAGAAAAGATACATGTGGATGAAACTTTAGGATTGATCAGAAAATATTAAAATAATCATGTCTCATGTAAATGCTCATCAAAGAAGAGCAGAGAAAGCTCTCAATAATCAGGTGGACTAGATTACTTGTACTAGGAATGTTGGTCAGTTTCTTTTTCCAATGAGCTCATGAGGAAAGCTGCCATGGTAATAGTGATTGAAGTTTTTTGTGGATTCAGCAGCATGGTTTTCCATTCAACAACAATGATCTGGCTGTAGTCACCCTTGAGTGCCTTTATCAGTTATCCATTACTAGGAAAAGTAAACATCCCCAAACTTGGTGCTTATTACAATCACCATTTACTTAACTTATGATTCTATGGGTTAGATGGCATTTCTTTTTATTTGAGAGGATTTGGCTGGTTCTGCTTGTCTGTCTGATAAACTCCTGTTTCTCTGACAGGTCAGCTGGAGTCAGAAGATCTAAGATTGCCTCACTCACATTTCTAGCAGTTGCCAGGCTGTTGGTTGAATTAACATGGGCAAATGGGCTACACGTCACTCATCACCTGCAGGCTATCCTGGGCTTCTTTACCAGGTGGCAGACATGTTCCAAAAATAGAAAGTGAGCCATCCTGAATTTGTTAACATCCCACTCTCCTAAGCAAATCACAGACCTGCCCAGAGTGAAGAGAAAGAAAAGTAGACTTTGCTCGAAAGGTAGAATTCAAAGTTACATTTCAAAGGAACATTCATATAGAGTTCAGTAAAACTCCTGATTTTTTCCCCAATTAATCACAGTTCTCAAATTATTATTTACCATAGTGCCTAACCTGCCAACCTAAGCTCCCAATATGGTAATACTCACTGAAGGAAAAAGCAAGCTACTTTGTGGCATATTGATTACATTGGATTCATTCTATTAAGAAAGGGGCTGTGAATTTTTCCTTTCTTTTATAGATAACTAATCTACACATGGATTTGCCTTTTTGCTGATAATGTTTCTGCTAAAATCATATCTTTGAACTTATACAGGGACCTGTAATTCTGACTATGAACATAGTTTGTAGAAATTAGTGGCACCAGTGGGCTCATGACCATGAAATTCGCTGGTTTTACTGTGTATCCCATTACCTTAATATAGCAAGAACCTGAATTGCATTGAAGATTCAAGGACTTCTTTTCAGCAGTCACTTGCCGTTGCATTCCAAAAGAGTTGGTAGATATTTCACAAGCCTCTTGAAAAATGCAGATGGTTTCCTGTGATTTTTTTGAGATTTATCCATTACAATTCTTTTACATTTTACTCAAATTGGATCCAAAATGATATAGTGTCCCAGTTAAATGAACATCATATGTTATAAAGTGGATAATACTCATGGCAGATGGAGTGAGTATGAATGTTTAGTAAGGGTTTCCATAAGCAGATGGTAACTGTTACAACTCACTCTTTTCCCCAGTCATGTCAGTGTTTGCTCACTGGATACATACACAATGGGCATAATGACAGAGAGGAAAGCTGTGCATAGGCTTAAATATTTGATATTCTTGCACCAGACTGATGGGGCTAATGTCACTGCTGAGTGCCTAACCTGTAAATGGCAGATGCCAATGGCAAGTGTATATATGTACTTGTATATATACGTGGTGCACATATATGTATGTCTGTATATATATGGCTACTGTCACTGCTGAGTGCTTAATCTGTGAATGACAAAGGTGAATGACAAGTGTATATACACTAGTATTTGTATGTAGTACATACATATATATGTATATATATGTGGTGTGTTTGTGTGTGTGTGTGTTTGTGTGTGTGTGTAAAAGCATCAGCCAGGCATCTGCTGACAGGCTGATTGCTTATTGCTTACATAATAAAGAGGGCAATGATTTGTCCTCACAGAGATGGAAATACATTCTAGGTACAGAATTTCCTTATTGCCCACAGTATTTCTGCCAGCATCACAATTTATAAACTTAAAGAAAACTGTATCCGTGGCCACAATATCTCACACAGCGTCTCTTATCTATCAAAGGACACTTTTCCTGGTGACAGAATTGAAGCAATTGGCTCAATACACAGTTCACTGATGCAACCATATGTTTGATCAACCAAATTCAGTTTAAGAAAATTGTGGAATGGTGTGATACGTTCTTAATTATGAAGCCATCTTGAATAAAAATTCTTTAGGGTTATGATGCAGTCCTTATGGTGCTATACATGCCTTCATTAGTGCTCTTCATATGATGGTCTTTCTCTCATAAATGGAGTGCATGGGTTCATCAATTAAGAGTCTCACTTTATTGTGAGAAAATCTCATTTGACTTTATAGTGACACCTGCTGAAGTATTTATCCCCTTATTTACGTGATATTGAGCTCAATTAGTTAGTTCTATTCTCAAGGGAGAAGTGATTCTGCCAGGAAACAGTCATGTTTCCATCAAATTGGATGTCAAGACTGTCCCAGGCCATTTTAATATCTTCATGCTGCTAAATCAGCAGAAAGTAATGGAGGTTTACTATGTAAGCTAGAAGATTGATCATTTTCAGGGAGTTAATTGATTCAATCTAGTAGCTGCCCAAATTGCCCTTCAGCTGTGTTGATTCTACTATCCAGCTCATTTACTGGATTTTCTCTTTCCACAGCCAGACAGCCATCTTGAGCCAATGCTAATCATATTTTTTTTACTACTTTGAACCAATATTAATAAGTTCATTCTTGCTTTCTAGGTAGCAGTTCAGACAAAATGAGATAAACTAGAACATTAGCAATATTAATTCTAAGATGCTATCTGTTCCCAGCTAGGAGACCTTCTTCCTACCTATTTATAGTTGTGAGGTATAAAATTCTCATGATACCAAATTGATTGCTATCATTGCGGTTGAATCTGTCAAAGCAGTATATATGACCACTGATTGTTCAACAATTATTTTACTACCTACTCTATGCCAGTCACCCTTCTAAGTGTGTAGGACTCATCAGTAAACAAAATACTAGCCTGCATGGAGCTTGCAATCCAGTAGGGAGAAAGCAGAAAATAAATATAAAACAGCAAGATTTACAAGGGGATTGCAGAGTATATTATAAGATGTTAGATGCTATGGACAAAATGAAATTATAGAATAGTTTAAGAAGACCCAGAACTTTTCTGTCCTTCCAATAACGGCAAAGGAACTGCACAGACATGAGACTACTGAGAAACACCATATAAAGAAAGACAACAGTTGAGAAGCATTTTCTATTTACTTAAGGAAAAAGTGCCACTCAATTATATTTCATCCATAATACCATCCTTCAAGTAACAAGGTTATATAAAATTATTTGCTGCACCAGAACTCAGAAAATGCCATACAACTGTGCTCTTTCCATGGAATCAAAAACAAGATGGCATTTATCCGAAAAAAGATAGTAGGGAAAACTTATGTTGAACATATATATATTTAGTGGCGGAGATAAGACTAAACAAGGTGGGGTCATGGATTGAAAATATATGTAAGCATTGTGTAGTCTGACAGACTAGAATAATATAAATAAAAGTGGTAGAAAGGAGGAGAGTAACAGGGGAAAGGCTAATAAGCTTATTGACTGCTCTTTAGATAACATTTGGGAGTCAAAGGCTTCCTTTTGAAACTGACAGATAGTAAAAGCTTAAGTGAGAAAATTAGATTAAGGTAAAATTAAAAATTATTACAAAAAAATAGAAAACTCATAGAATAAAAATGCATACCTTCCCATATAAGTAACAATTTTAGAAAACAAACAACACACCAAATGGTGAAAGAAACACAGCACATCGTATATGGAACTGAGACCAACATAATAGTCATCAATAAATATGAATGAGCATACATGGTTTTCAAAGAGAAAAATATTTTCAAGTGTGCTCAGAAATGAATTAAAAATACAGTGATTAAAAAACTAAAATTGTAGGCATGGAGAAATACTTGTCAGAAAAATATAAATAATAAGAAAAGCAAAATTTACCAATCCTGATACTTGATGATAGAGATTTCACTACGAAAAGCATTAAGTTAGACAAAAACAATACTTTCCAATGATAAAATTGACATTTACAGTGAAGCTACAACATGTCATTTCTGACCAGACAAGACAAGTGAACAAAAACCAAGAAAGGATATACATGTTTATTGCAGCACTATTCACAATACCAAAGACTTGGAACCAACCTAAGTGCCCATCAATGATAGACTGGATAAAGAAAATGTGGTACATATACACTGTGGAATACTATGCAGCGATAAAAAAGGATGAGTTCATGTCCTTTGCAGGGACATGGATGAAGCTAGAAACCATCTTTCTCAGCAAACTAACACAGGAACAGAAAACCAAACACTGCATGTTCTCACTCATAACTGGGAGCTGAAAAATGAGAACACATGGACACAGGTAGGGGAACAACACACACTGGAGCCTGTTGCGGGGTGGAGGGCTAGGGGAGGGATAGCATTAGGAGAAATACCTAATGTAGATGATGGGTTGATGGGTGCAGCAAACTACTATGGCACGCGTATACCTATGTAACAAACCTGCACATTCTGCACATGTATCCCAGAACTTAAGGTATAGTAATTTAAAAAAAGATATAAATAAAACCATGAAGTAAATACTTGGAAATACATCAAATACTATACTATATCATAAGGAACATATCTTCTTCTAGAAAACATGTAGAATGATCCCCTAAATTGATCATATCATAGAGCAAAAAGTAAAAAAAAAGTTTCCATAAAATACACATTTACAAACAAAACAATGCAATGAAACGAGAAATGAAAAAATAAAACCTGTCTTTTAATTTTTAACCTGTCTTTTAATAATTTAAAAATATTTCATTAACCAATTTTTTTTTAGTAAAATAGGAAACAAAAACAGTAGTTACAGAGTTTCTAAAAATTAATGATAATAAAAACAAGATATCAAATTTATGGGGTATATTTAAACTAATGATGAGAGGGAAATTTCTGCTGCTAAAAGTATGTATCAATAAAAATGACACAAGCAATTGGTTTTTAAATTTTTCAGCTAATGTATTCCTAGTTTGAAATTTTCATTTTTAAACATCTTATTTTTCTGTTGAGATTCCTCATCCCCCTCTTTGGTGCAGTTGTGCTTTTCATGGTTTCAGTCACCTGTGTTCTAGGCACATTCAGAAAATATTAAATGGGAATTTTCAGAAATAATTTATAACTTCTGAGTAGTGTGATGAAATCTCATGCCTTCTGACTCTGTCCTGCCTGACA
The DNA here is from genome assembly GCF_029281585.2 of Gorilla gorilla gorilla. Classification (NCBI taxonomy): domain Eukaryota; kingdom Metazoa; phylum Chordata; class Mammalia; order Primates; family Hominidae; genus Gorilla; species Gorilla gorilla. The sequence continues at coordinate 66,885,061 of NC_073224.2, read as the reverse complement.
TGTGAACCGTTCCTTTGTCCAGTGTATACATGCTGTCTATTCTCCCTGCCCATTAGTCAGTCTGTAACCATCTCCATTATCAGATCACCTGTCACAATATAGCAGTGCTTTTGCTCAACTAATCCTTATTTTACTTAATAATGACCCCAATGCACAAGAGTAGTAATGCTGGCAATTTGACTAAAGATAAGCCATAAAGTACATCCTTTAAGTGAAAAAAAAGTGAATCAATAAAGAAATAAATTGTATGCTGAGGTTGCTAAGATCTGTGGTAAAAATGAATCGTCTATTCACAGAATTGTAAAGAAGATAAAATAAATCTGTGCTAGTTTTGTCATCACAGCTCAAACTGCAAAAGTTACCCCACAGACATTCACCTCAATTCATCTTATTATTTAGGCATTTTATCAGCCCACATCATCACAAGAAGAAGGATGAGTAGAGTACAATAAGATTTTGAGAGAGAGAGAAAGTGACCACATTCACATAACTTTTATTAGAGTGTAATGTTATAAATGTTCTATTTTATTATTAGTTACTGTTGTTAATCTCTTACTGTGTTAAATTTATAAATTAAACTATATGTAGGTATGTGTGTATAGGAACTATACACACTATACTATAAATTAAACTATATGTAGGTATATACTATAAATTAAACTATATGTAGGTATGTGTGTATAGGTATGTGTGTAAATGTAGTATTTAGGGTTCAGTGCTATTTGTGGTTTCAGGCATCCACTGTGGGTCCTGGAATATATACTCCCTGGATAAGGGAGGTCTACTGTAGCTAACTCCAAAATAGAGGAAAGTGTAAGCCCATAAAAGACCCAGAGAGACCAAAACTAGAAATATACATGAGCGGCACAGATAACTACCATATAAATGAGGAGGCACAATGGGGACAAAATTGTGGAGACTAGGCCGGGCACGGTGGCTAAGGCCTGTAATCCCAGCACTTTGGGAGGCCGAGGCGGGTGGATCACGAGGTCAGGAGATCGAGACCATCTTGGCTAACATGGTGAAACCCCGTCTCTACTAAAAAAAAAAAATACAAAAAATTAGCTGGGCGTGGTGGCGGGCGCCTGTAGTCCCAGCTACTTGGGAGGCTGAGGCAGGAGAATGGCGTGAACCCGGGAGGTGGAGCTTGCAGTGAGCCGAGATCGCGCCACTGCACTACAGCCTGGGCAAGAGAGCGAAACTCCGTCTCAAAAAAAAAAAAAAAAAAATTCTGGAGACTATTTTTAGTCTTATGCTCAGGATTTCTTACAGATAATGTTTAAACGTTTGATTTAATAATAATTTATAATCAATATTGTACATTTAATCACTAAATGATAGCAAATTAACACCAAACCATTTCTTTTTGCTTAATTTGGTTTCATTACTTCAAGGAAACTCAAATATGTATATTATATCCATATTTACATTATAATTAAATAATATTCAAGTTTTTGTATTTTGCTTTTTCAAACACAGGTAAGTGGACAGGTAATCAAAGCCCCGATATAGGTGCATACTTAATATGTCATATAAAGAATAAATGCCAATGAATCTGGACTAGGATGAGCAAAGAAAAGCAAGGTAGAAATTGATTCCAGGGATCTAATAAGGGACAAGGATATGAAATATGTTATAGGCCATTATAAAGACCTCAGGATTTTCTGTGGGTGAAATGGAGGACACTACAAGATTTTAAATAGAGATGTAACATTCTTCTTTGACTTTTAAAAAGATTCATTCTAGCTACATTGTAGATAAAAACTTTAGGAGTGATATGGTTTGGCTGTGTCCCCACACAAACCCCACGTGTCATGGGAGGGACTCAGCGGGAGGCAATTAAATCATGGGGGCAGGTCTTTTCCATGCTGTTCTCATGATAGTGAATAAGTCTCAGGAGATCTGATGGTTTTATAAAGAAGACTTCGCCTGCACACATCCTCTTGCCTGCTGCCATGTAAAATGTCCCTTTCGCTTCCTTCATCTTCCACCATGATTGTGAGGGCTCCCTAGCCATGTGGAACTGTGAGTCCATTAAACCTCTTTCCTTTATAAATTACCAAGTCTCGGGTATGTCTGTATTAGTGGCATGAGAGCAGACTCATACAAGGAGTAACACTATAACTAGTGTGAACAATTAGGATCTTATTGTGATAGTCTAGGTCAGATAATATGGTGGTTTGGTCCATAAGAATTATGGGGATGCTGTTGAACTGCAGCTTCTGTTTTAGAAGGTCTGGAGAAGGGTCTGAAATTCCATATTTACAATGAGCTTTCAGGGAAAGTAAATGCTACTGGTCCATGGAACACTTTGAGTAGGAAAGATGTAAGCAACGAGTGATTGGATAGCATATTACTTGTAACTGAACATATTCTACTATAGGACTATTTTAGAAATTTTTTCATTAAAAATGTTTGTATTACAATGCATTCAATAAACATAATCTACATATCAGTTCCTTGGATTTTCTTAAAATTTATTTGATGTCCCAGTACATGATATGATCAGGTATAATAAATATTCCATGTATATTAAAGAAAAAAATGTGTATGCTCTTATATGTGTGGTAATTTTGTTTCATCCTTTTGTTTACAACTTCCCAGTGCTTTGGTTTTAAGTCTTGTTTTTATATAAGATATTACTGGATGGACTTTTTTAAAAAAATTCTTCTTAATTGTAATTTTGTTTGGATTTGTAATTTATCTTACCCGTACTCATTAAAATTATTAATGTATCAGAAGGTATCCTGCAATATTATTTCATATATACATATAATATACAACTTTTCCTTTTTTTTTTTTTTGAATCAGGGTCTCACTTTGTTGCCCAGGCTGGAGTGCAATGGCATGATCTTGGCTCACTGCAACATCTGCCTCCCAGGTTCAAGTGATTGTCAAGCCTCAGCCACCCAAGTAGGTGGGTGGGACTATAGGAACATGTCACCACGCACAACTAATTTTTGTAGGTTTTGTAGAGACAAGGTTTTTCTGTGTTGCCCAAACTGGTCTCCAACTCCTGAGCTCAAGCTTCCCAAAGTGTTGGGATTACAGGTGTGAGCCACTGCACCAGCCCACAACTTTTCATTTTTTTCTTCGCTTACATGGTTACTTTCTTTAGATATATTCATCTCTCTTCTGCTTGTTTGAAAGTGTGCCATTTCATTTTTATTCTTAGCGGTTACACTACCTTTTTAAAACCTAAATGTAGAATATTTTTCTAATGACATCTAATGTTACCAACCAAGAAAACTACCATGCATGTTATCATGTTAAACTATCATTCAATTATACTGTCTCATAACTTTTCACTTCTCAGGAAACTCTCACATCATATGAGCTCATTCTATAGTACTAGATTTTATGTTGATATTTTATTTTTAATGTTTGCTAATTTAGGCAAATATAAAGTTTAATACTCTATTTTTATGAACTATTTCAAGCTTTCAATATATTATAAAGAGTAATATAATAAAAATGATAAACCAACCATAAACACTTTCAGATATTAAATTGTGTCATTTTATAAATATTTTTAGAGTTGTAAAGCATTTTATACATATAGTTAAGAAGTGTTATATACCTTTCTCCAATTGTATTACTTTCCCCCATGCAAGAAGGAAGAAACTGAAGAATTGGATGCTTAATATTTTCACAGATGTCTTCCAAATCATGTTCTGTGTTTACATATCTAAAATACCACATGATCTAATTTAGCATTTTAGGATTTTGTGCTTCTCCATCCACAGCCTTGTTTTGTTTTTTGTTTTTTGTTTTTTTCACTCAGCACTGTAATTTTGAGATTTAAGTATATTGGCACAGTATAATAGTGCTGCTAAGTGTTACCTTATAAAATTTAAATTCAGTAAATTAATTTTATTTTTATGTTATTTTTCTCACATTTTCAGTTCTAGTTTTTATGTCCTTAACATTATTAAAGGCTTTTTTCTGCTATTTCAATTATCACAATTTCTTAAAATTTAATCCTGCTTTTTGTGTGATTCTCACAGTGGGACATTTAACGTATTTTGTTATTGTGGAAATGTAAACACATTGTCAGTAGGATTTTTATTAAAAAAAGTTTGAATCAGTATTCTCGAACAGGCAAACTAATTGTATGATGAAAGAAATAAGGACATTGATTCCTAGGTGATGAGTGGTAGGTGTTGAAATTGAGAATATTCACAAGAAACCTCCTGTCAAGAGGGAGAGGATCTATATCTTCAATGGATGTGAATTACATACTGCAAAATTTTCCGAAGTTCAGATAATAGAAAGAATTAGCAGACTCCACAGAATATACCTTCCTAAGTGTTTTATTTAAAAGCAAGGGATACAGTGAAGCAAGAGAAAGAGAATGGAGGAAATATCGGTCTCTTAGAGACATATCATGCACAAGCTCCCCAGCGTCCTTATTCCCACAGTGGCTATTTTATGTCTCTGAATTAAACCACGAAGATTTCTGTAGAAATATTGTATCCAAAAGAGTTCAAAGCAGTACGTCCCAATGCAGTTAGCCATATACAGAACAATAAAACTAGACCCCTACCTTTCACCATCAACAAAAATTAACTTAAGGTGGGCTAATGATTTAAGTGTAAGATCTCAAAATTGTTCAATTCTAGAAGAAAATCTAAAAATACCATTCTGAAAATTGGCTATGAATTCATGAAAAAGTCTTCAGAAGCGGTTGCAACAAAACCCAAAATTGACAAGTAGCATCAAATTAAAGAGCTTCTGCAAAGCAAAAGAAACTATCAACAGAGAAAACAGAAAACCTACAGAATGAGAGAAAATATTTGCAAATTATGCATCTGACAAAGGTTTCATATTCAGAATCTATAAAGAACTTTAAAAATCCAACAAGCAAATAAATAACCCCATCAAAAAGTGGGCAAAGGACATGAATAGACAGTTTTTGAAACATAAAATCGGCCAACAAACATGAAAAATGTCCAACATCACTAATAATCAGAGAAATGCATATCAAAACTACAATGATACTACCTCACATCAGTAAGAATGACTATTATTAAAAGGTCAAAAAATAACAGATGCTGGTGAGGCTTCAGAGAAAAAGGAACACTTATACACTGTTGGTGGAATTGTAAATTGGTTCAGCCACTGTGTAAAGTAGTCTGGGGATTTCTTAAAGAACTTAAAACAGAATTACCATTCAACCCAGCAATCCCTATTACTGAGTATACACCCAAAAGAAAATAAATCATTCTATTAAAAAGACACAAGCATTTCTATGTTCATCACAACACTATTCATAATAGCAAAGGCATGGCATCAACCCTGGTGCCATCAATGGTGGACTGGATGAAGAAAATGGGGTACATATATGCCATACAAAACTATCAGTCCATAAGAAGGAACAAAATCGGTCCTTTGCAGCAAAATGGATGCAGCCAGAGGCCATTATTCAAAGCACAGTAATGCAGATAAAGAAAACCTAATACCACATATTTTCACTTATAAGTAGGATCTAAACATTGCGTACTCATGGACATAAAGATGGCAACAGTAGACACTGGTGACTACTAGAGGAGGAAAGTAAAAGAGGAGAGATGACTGAAAAACTATCTATTGGGTTCTATACTCATTACTTGGGCAATGCGATCATTTGTAACCCAAAACTCAGCATCGCACAATATATCCATGTGACAAACCTACATTGGTACCCTCTGAATCTAAAATAAAAGTGGAAATTATTTGTAATAAGAGAATATCCTAATGTAATTCTTGTATTCCTTCAACTATATAATCATGTCAGACAAGCTTAGCTATTTGTTCTAGTTGTATATCATTCATAAAGAAAATGGCCTTGGAAGGTCAATAGAAGTATTTTGAACTGTAGACAGCACTATAAATTCTACTGCTCTTATCTTGACCAGTAATTAAAAACCAAACATCTGGCCATCTCTGGAGCTAATGATAGAACTTTTCCAATAAAACTTTAATTTAACTCCATCTTGCACACATGGATTGTGCACATTTTTCAAAAAATAGTGAATAATGCAAATAAGTTCTATACATTGTACTGTATGTAAATTTTACTCAATTAAAATATACCAAAAAAGCCTTTATATATTAACAGCTATGTGAGACAGGAGAAGAAATCCAACTAAAAATGTTGGAAGGTTCAAATTCAGATACTCCACGAAAAGAAATTAGTAAAGGGATGTGCTTATTAATATAATAGGGGAGAAAATGCCTAACCAGTTTCACACAGAGATAAAAAATTAGATTTATGAGCTTTGAAATTGAATAAAAAAATTCTTCTATAAGAATTCTTCATCAAGAAACTGCCTTCAAATTAGCTTGGCATTTGGTTACATTCTTCTTGAATATTTCAATTCTACCAAATATTTAAAGGGGAATTAATGCAAATCTTTTCAAGCTCTTCCAAAAAATTGAAAAGTTGGAAATATTTCCCAGATCATGTTTTGAGTCTTGCATTTCCCTGATAACAAAGTCAAAGACACAAGAAAATAAAATAACATGCCAATATCCCTGATGAACATAGATTAAAAAATTCTCAACAAAATACTAATAAGCCAAATTCAACAGCATATTAAGGGGATTGTACACTGTGACCAAGTTGAATTTATCTCTGGTATGCAAGAGTGGTTCAATGCATGCAAATAAATTGATATGAAACATTACGTGAAGGATAAAAATCCTTCATGATCATCTGAATAGATGCAGAAAAATCATTCAACATAATTCAACATTCTTTCTTAATAATAACTCCCAAGAAAATAGGTATATAGAATGAATTTACCTCAATATAATACAATCTGCATATGACAGTCCCACAGTTAATATCATACTCAATGGTGAAAAACTGAAATGTTTTTCTCTAAGATCAAGAACAAGACAAGGATGTGCATTCTTGCTACTTCTATTCATTGTAGTACTAGAAATCTTAACCAGAGGAATTAGGCAAGAAAAATAAATAAAAAGCATCCAGATGAAAAGAAAGAACAAAATTACACTTTTGCAGATGATGCTCTTATATGTAGAAATTTCTAAAGACTTCACCAAACCTCTGTCCCTAAAACTTAAAGTATAATAAAAAAAAAAGAATTTTAAAAAATTGGTAAAGTTGCGAGATATAAAATCAAAACACAAAAATAAATTTTATTTGTATATACTAATAGTGAACTATTTGTAAAATAAGAAAATTTCCATTTAAAATAGTATTAAAAAGAATAAAATACTGAAGAATAAACTTAAAGAGGTGAAAGACTAGCACATTGAAGATTACAATTATTGATGGAGGGAATTAAGGGAGACACAAAGAAATGGAATGACATACCCCCCTTTTCTAAGACTGTCTGAATCTCTCAGAATATTAGTCTGTAATTTTCTTCTATAATTCACAAGGCTGTATTTTGATTTCAGGAATATTTTGTCCCCATAAAATGAGTTGGAAAGCATTCCAATGTTACACTCTTCCATAATTTCTGATAATTAGTGAAATATTGGTAATAGTTCTTCCTTCAGTTTTTTTTAAATAATTCATCAGTGAAGGCATCTGGGAATGGGTCTTTCTTTGTGAGAAGTATATTTGTGTTGTTTTTAAAAAACATAAGTTATTTTTAATGGATATAGAACTAACCAGATTTCTTCTTTGTAGGTTAAATTGTTTTCTTTTTTCCCAAAGGGTTCATCTGTCATTGCATTTGTCAATTTAATTAGCATAAATTTATTTATTTTATTCTTGCATTATCCATTTAGTGTCTATAGGATTGCAATTGAGGTTTCCTTTTACATCCCTGTTATTGATAATGTGTGTCTTCTGTTCTTGTTATTGTTTTTCTGTTTTGTTTTTCCTCTTTATCAGACTATTTAGGGGTCTATTAAATGTATTAATCCTTTCAAAGAATCAACGTTTGTATTTGATGAAGAAGAAATAGAAGAAAATGTTGAAGATTCAACATTTAATTTCTCTATTGTCTATTTCATCTATATTTATCTTATTGTTCTACATATAACTCAAACTCTTTTTTGCCTTTTTTTCTGCATATAGTTTCTGCTTCTAGTTATTTAAGTTCACTAATATTTCCTTTCTAGTATCTAAGCTACTATTAGTTTCATACAATTAACCATTCATTTTAGAGATTAATTTCAACCATGTATTTTTATGAAAATACCAAATTTTTATATTGAGTCTTGATAATTGTTAACACGTTTTCTCGCATTACTTTTCTCCTTAAATATTTCTTAGCTAGTTTAGACCTGAAATTACATATCAATTATAAAACCAAATTGCTAATATTTCTAAAAAGCATTAAAAATTTATTTGAATTGAATCTATAATGCAATTTGAAAAGACTTGACAGAAATTACAATATTCTCTTCCATGGCATTTACCTCTATTTATCCAGGTTTTTTTAATAATTACCTTTTTTCCTCTCTGTTAGAATAGTAGTCACACATATAATTTTATAAATTTCTAACATTAATTGATATGTTTACCCTGATTCAAGGATATGAGCAGACTAACTCCCTTTATCATTTTCCAGGCATATAAGCTTCTATTTTCTTTTCACATTATGTAAGATATTAATATTGCTATTTTGTGCAATAAATGCTTATTTAGATTTGTGAAAGTACTTGCTATTTTATTTATTCTTTATTTCTTTTTGTATCTCCAATTTTCTTTTGGGATACATACACATACACACACATACACATATGCAAACCCACACACACACACACAGACACATATATATATATATATTTTTTTTTTTTTTACTTAGCTAACACTCTTCACTATTTCCTTTAATGACTGATGGTAATTTATTGTTTTCATATGTAATTTTTGTCTTTAAAATTATATATAGTTTTAATTTTAGAATATCATGTTATTTGGTATAAATTTATAGGATGGACTTATTTTGCCAACCTGACTTTTAAATAATATTTTAAGTTATTCTATATTCTACCAACATTATCTACATTAACATTGGTAATGTAGATTATTCAGTTTTATTTATTGATCTTCCCTTGAAATATTCATTTTATTCTGACTTAAAGATTTTTTCTGTCTTTCAGCAATTTTACTATATATGGATTTCTTTTATTTTTCCTGCTTGGATTTCATATAACACTTTTACTCTGGTTTGATATCTTTTTTAAAAAGTACACACTTTTATTTATATATTCTAATATGGCTTTTCATTTTTCTCATTCTACATCTTCAAGTAAATATATATCTAAGACAAATATATCTTTAAATATCTCTTAAGAATTTTTCCTTCTCTATTTCTTTGGTTCATTCTAGGCACTTATTTTTCATGACCATTTTTCTGTAAAGTTGTTATTTCTTCAGCTTTGGTGGGCACTGTTATTGCAATATTCTTTCCACAAATAATTTAAGACCTAAAACTATTATATTTTTTCAGATAAAGTTTATGTTTACTTTCACCAGAGGATACGAACACTCAACTCAATCCAACTTTAGGAAATGGGACTTATCAAAAGAGACCTACTTCCTAATTCTCTCTTTTACCTACAAAAGAGCACTTTTAGATCTCAACACATAGCAATGTGGTTACCTAAGTATCATCACTCCTTAATGATTCTTGGGCTCTTTTTCCTTTCTTCCTAGTCCCAAGAGCCTCAAGAGTGCCTCTAGGTCTTTCTCTAAGTGAACTTTCCAGGATTGGAAAATGTTCTTAGAAAAATGTAATCCATTTACTTGTGCCTCTGACTTCTGTTGGATTCTGGACCAATAATTTTCACAGTATTATAATCTCTCTAGCACTTCCAAATTGTTATCCACAACTGTTGATTTTTAGATGTGTGGTCCAGTTTTATCTAGTTTTTATCTGGGAGAGATTAGTTTTGGAATATCTATTCTGCTATTTCCAAAAGTGAGTGTCCTTATTTAAAATCTGTAATAAGTAATGTTATTTATATTAAATTTTAAAATGTATATTTTACTAGAATGTTCATCAATTATAAAAGTGAGAATTAAGAAAAATATATTGAATGTGCCAGAAATGATGGCTATTTTGCAAATGCAGTTGGGTGAGAATGGACATCAAAGAATGTATGAGGCTCCTTGGGAAGAGGCTCAAAATGGGGAATGTCATACATATAAAGCTGATTAGGGTGTTGATATCCATTTTATACAACTGCAACAAAATATGACATCAAAACGGCTTGTTAAAATTGGTCACATTAAAATACTCTTTTAACAGCCTTTTCTGTCTGTTGTTAAAATTTAAAAAGTTAATAATCACCCTTTTTTCTCTGTCCAAGAGGTAATTAGTAATAAATATAGGGATAAAGTAGAATATAATATCATCTATGATTCCAAGTATATTCGTTAATAGTTATCTCTGCATTAGTCAATGACCTAGCTGAACAATTGCAGTTTTCTTCCTATAGGGATTAGCCCTGATAAACTTAAAAAGGAAGTTTTAGGGAATGTAAGCTCTCTCCTTTTAAATCTCAAATATTATGAAAAGTAGAAAAAAAAGACCTTGACTGAGTGAGCCAATCCCCACCTCCCACGATCTCCATCATATACATCACTCCTGGGTAAGAGAAAATGTCAGAGTGGAAATAAACTATAGTATTACTCTAGTGAGGCTCTCCAAGGGGGAATGTGAAAAGTAGGATAAATGTTCTTCCCTAAAATCTTTTATAATTATTTTTTTCAGAAAATATTGGATTTAGTCTGTTTCTACTAGCAGACAATAAATTATTTGAATATTGTAGTAATTATTGAAAATTCTTTACCCCTTACTTCTTAAATTAATTCTTAATAGGATAAAGACATGTTTGTTGAAGTGTGGAAGGAAGGAAGGGTTTAGGGCAGATCAAAGCATAAAAGAAGAATGGAAGGAAGACATTGTTAAGTTACAATATGTAAATTTTTGTAGATACTTATGATAGACTGTAGAACAACATAGAAAAAAAAATCTTGCCTTTGTAACTCACTTTCACTCACTATAACATAGATACAAAAAAAAAAACCTAATGAAAAATTTACTGTACACCCTAACTGCTTTTTTGTTTTCTTCCTATCCCCCGTGTTATATTCTCCTTCTTTGATCATATTAATAGTGTTAATAATGCAGTCATTTGTTTTTGGACTATGGGTTGCTTAATTATGGCCATTTATCCAAGTTTTATATTAGGTATTTTGGTGGCAAGGAACAATGATACATTTGTATTACCTTAAAAAAATAAAACCTGAGGTCACAATCATGGTTCTGATATTAAGGCTTGGATGTTTCAATATCTCTCTCTCACTGTCTCTCTCCTATCTACCAGCAACATTTCCAACAACAGTCTGCTAATCCCCTCACCCTCTTTATCCTCGTGATCTTATTTGGACTGTCTGTTATTTTGTGCCAAGCCACATCACAGATGACTGGATCGTTCTTCTTAGGTTAATTGTCCACTAGTGGACCAATCAAACCAGAATTATGTGGGTTTACTGTTACTATGACATCATTAATGTCCAACTATTTAATATATCTTTTATACAATAAACTAATGGGACTAAGATCTCAACATTTATTAGACAGCAGACAATTTCTCTCAAGTCCAAAAAGCACAGACAAAAGAATCAATTAATAATACAATGCAATAAAAATACAAACAGTTCCTCAGGATTATAATGCAAATGTGACAAGAATCCTAAGGATATTTTACATATTTGAACCTGAATAATAGAAGGGCCTATAAAACATTGGCATAGAGAAAGTAAATTGTTTTAGATAACTTTGTATAGCTGAAAAGTGTTTGAGGAATCTTTCCAAATGCACTGATTAGTGAAATTACAACTGAAATATTCTGTATGAAATAGATAATAAGCTTAAGGGCAAAGTTGTTCCTAATTGAAAAACTTGCCCTTAAGAGAAATGTAATACTTAATTAAGGAGAACAAAAGTAGCACACAATTCTTAATATTTCTAGAAAACTATAAAGAAAGGTTATTGTGCTTTAAAGGTACACTAAAGGAAAAAATTTAACTCATAGGAACTACTATGCTTATATTCCTCTATTTTAAAATGTGATTAAAACAACATAGAAGTTTAGAGTGATTGACTTACAAACTAATGTATCTCAAAATATTTTTTTTTGTTTGTATGCTTTTGCTTTCATTTATTGTTGCTCACAAATGATTACTAACAATGCCGGCCATTTGATTTTGCTATATTAGTTGTTTCTGATGACTATATTGTATGTTAGATTGGCACAAAAGTAATTGAGGTTTTTGCATTACTTTTAATGGCAAAACCACAATTACTTTTGCACCAACCTAATAATTGATACACATTAAGATAATCATATAATTCCACATATTTTGTATGTTATTTTACAGGTTGTCTTAGAACATCTTCAAAAGTGCTCAATTAAAGTAAACTATGATAGAAAAGTGGTCATAGATCTTTCTTTCTTTCTTTGAGACTTTCTCTCTCTGTTGCCCAGGCTGGAGTGCAGTGGCATGATCATGGCTCACTACAACTTCTGCCTGCCCGGTTCAAGCAATTCTTATGCCTCAGCCTCCTGAGTAGCTGGGATTACAGGTGTGTGCCACCACCCCCAGATAATTTGTGTGTCTTTATTAGAGATGGGGTTACGCCATGTTGGCCAGGCCAGTCTAGAACTCCTGGCCTCAAGCAATCTGCCTGCCTCGGCCTCCCAACCTCCCAAAATGTTGGGTTGGAGGCATAAACCACCTTTTCTGGCCAATCATAGATCTTTATTACCCAAGGAAAAAAAAATTGACACAACATACAGATTATCTAATAATTGCAACCCAGATATTGAATCCTATATCTGCATTTATATTATTTATTATAAATGTCTTTAAATGTGAAACCAATGCACATCAGTAGCTGAAAATTATTTTGTTCTTAATATTATATACGTTTACAATTAATTAGGAAGAAAAAAATCAAGCATGGGAAAAAGTTTCACTATGCATGATAATAATGCCCATAAGCACACTACAGAAAACCGTATAATGTTAGTCAACATTTTATTTTTCTTTAATTTGGAAGTTTCTTAGAGCTAAATACATAAATGTGCTCAAATGTTGGTACAAACTAATGCAAATACTACTTTTGATGAAAATTCTTCATAATTTATTAAAGCTGGTCTTTCAGAATGGTAAATATTATAGCCTCTGAAAATTATTCCCAGGCACTAGCGTGCATAAAACTATCATCAGTGTTACGAACAGGGTTGTTTAACAAATTAAAAGTTTGAGAGAACACAGTCAAATGTTCTACATTTACAATTTTTTTACATTTTTCATGTAGGATTGTGTTCTTTTGAAATTCGTAATAAGCAAAAAGTACTTCTGGATTATCTTAAGAATCTTGGAAGAGCTTACATCAGATGCCAGAGTCTCAAAAAGAAAAAAAAAGAAAAAAAAATTTAAACTAATCTCTAAAATAAAAATTTAAATATTGTATTCTTCACGGCTAGGGAGCCCAAGTGGCATAACCAAAGCAGCTTATATTTTACTTGCAAAATTTTCTTATTTGCTTAAATATTAGTGTATGATATTTTACCCGATATTTCAAACGTAGATCAGACTGGCTCTCTCAAAGGAGAACATGAAATTTTTGAACTGTTAACAAAACTATGATCATAAAATTCAGAGTGCTAAGTGTTTCTTTGCTTATGATTGTATAAATATTTATGAGCTATTGTACATGTAACTATTCAAAAATAATTTCACATTTGAATACACTAAGCAAATGCTTCTTTCCTTGTTCTCAAAGTATGAATAATCTTATATAATAATGTATTTTTATGTAAATAATATGTTATAAATGTCAATATCTTCAAGGTGAATTATGTTCTTTATTATAGCTAAATTTTAAATTTTAATAAAATAAAATCATCAAAGAAAAGGCTAAGAGAAATATTTCATACTTTTGTGTATTTTACCAAATTATTTTTACTTGGTTTATACTATAGAGTTAAATATTTCTTTTGTAAAGGAAGAAATAAGCAGTAAGAAGAAAATTGTGTTACTGTATTGTAAACAATCACCTCCATACAAATATAATTGTTCACTCCTCCTTTTTATCAAAATCACTGTTTATGGCATAATATGTAGTATTAAAATATGAGCAACTCAAAACTAGTATAAAATTGTTGAAATCACTTTAATTTACAGTGTAGAATCTGTCTCTCAGAATGAACTAGTGTTAAGTAAATCGACGTTGCCTAGACCAGATTCCAGCAAGTTTATAGAGAATACACGTGAATGAAAGTTTTAGCACACTTGGCCAAGAAGGTGAGTAGGATTGATAATCTAGCCTCCCCTTTGCCAAGTCCAGCACTCTGGGAGGGCTGTGACCACACAAATGGGACTTCCTTTTAAAATTTACAAAAAAAAAGCTGTGTGAGCTGGGGGCATCTTTTTGTGAAATAGAGTTTAAGTAAAAAGAAAATTGCTTTCAATTAAACTGGGCTATGCAAGGGAATGGATATGAAATATATCATGCTGTCTACTAAAATATACTAAGTAAATATTTAATGTAAAAAGATAGTGGTAGGGGAACTAATGATGAGACTGTGTCTAAAAGAAAGATGATGTGCCTCTAGTCTAGGTATGAAAGGTGGGAGCATACCTAGATTACCTAAATACCTTTGCAGGGCATGAGGCAGTAAGTTGACTAAAGACAGAATTCATCTGTCAATCAAATGCCTATTTTGAAGGGAGGATAAAGGAAATAAAGATATTTTACAGGAATTAGTGTTCATTAGAAAAAAAGGAATTTTATATTATTCTGGATTTGATGATTAATGGATCTTTAAACACATTTTAATTTAATAAAATATTTTTTCATAGGAATTAGTGTATATTGTGCAATGCATCACATATAAATGGAAAAATGATTGTCTTTTCTATGAAATAAAATGCCAATCATTAAATCATATCTTGATTTCCTACGACTTAAAAAAAATAGCCTTTTATTTATGTTAATCTTTGGGATTCTTGTCATACATTGTTAATAATATCATTTAGTTTATCAAAATAAATAAAATACTTTATTACAAAGTAAAGAATTTTATTAAAGAATGGATAGAGGAATCTTTGATCATTCTTCTTAAAATCAATTCTATATTTCAATGACATTTTCTGTAAAGATATTTGCATAACATTGTTTAATTTTCAATTTTATTTTATTTTATTATTATTATTTTTTGAGACAAGGTTTTGCTCTCTTGCCCAAGTTGGAGTGCAGTGGTGCTATCTTGGTTCACTGCAACCTCTGCCTCCCTGGCCCAAGCGGTTCTTGTGCCTCAGCCTTCCGAGTACCTGAGCTTACAGGTGGCCTTCACCACTCCTGAATATTTTTTTTATTTTTAATAGAGATGGGGTTTCACCATGTTGGCCAGGCTGGTCTTGAACTCCTGACCGCAAGAGATCCACCTGTCTCGGCCTCCCAAAGTACTGGGATTACAGGCGTGAGCCACTGCACCTGGCCTAATTTTCAGTATTAGATGTGTTCTAGTAATATTTTAGTACCTTGAATAAATTAACTAATAGATATTTCCTTATCCACAATATATATCTTTGATTAAGTTACCACTTACTATTGTAATTTGTCTTTATAATTAAATCCCTAGTGTCTTAATTATTATTTTCTATTGTTCTTCTAATTAAAACATCAAAAAATATATGAGACAGATAACTTGATTCTCTAAGATTATTTAAATACAATTTTCTCAATTTTTATTGATAATTACTCAGAAATATGCCTTCCTTTAATTTTGGAGTATACAATTATTGATTTGGCCAAAAATTAGTCAGAATTGTCCACTAATCCTACAACATTCTGTGCATATGAAAAAAAATCTTGTCAGAAAACACATGGTTTTTGTTAAAAGACCATATTATTTCTGATATATATTATTATATTTTAAAAGAAGGTCCATCACATTTTTATATTCAGAAGGTTTTTAATACATTACATAAAGCAATACACTGTCAGAAATGACAAGAAGAAAACAATAAAATACTGAACACTCTCAAGTGGATTTTGCAGATAACTGTTTTTACTCTCCAACTTATGTGTATGTGTGTGTTTTATTTTCCCATGGACACAATAAAAAAAATTAGAAATGTAGTAAGGCAAAAAAATAATTCCTCAGTCAAAGAGAAACCAAAACAGTTTAATGAAAATACTAAAATGAAACAAGTATGGGGAGTAGAATAAGGTAAAAATACTAACAATAACCAAACAAAGAAGAAAAATTCATCTATGTGAAAATTTTGATGTGTACTTTTCTAAAGAATTCAGGCCAAAGATCAATCATCCAAGGGATGTTTGCACTCCCATGTTTATTGCAGCATGCTTCACAATAGCCAAGATTTGGAAGCAATCTAAGTGTCCATTAACAGAAAAATGGATAAAGAAAACGTGATACATATACACAGTGGAGTACTATTCAGCCATAAAACACATAATGAAATCCTGTCATTTGCAAAAACAAGGATGGAATTGGAGGTCATAATGTTAAGTGAAATAAGCTAGGCACAAAAAGATAAACTTTTTCTAAAGTATTTGTGAAAGCCAAAAATTAAAATAATTGAACTCATGGAAATTTTGGGTATTGTAGAATGATGATTATCAGATATTGAGAAGGGTGGTGTGGGTGGGACAGGAAAGTCGGGATGGTTAATAGATACAAAAATATAGTTAGGTAGAATGATAAGAGCTGGTACTTGATAGCACAACAAGGTAACTACAGTCAACAATATATTGTACATTTTTAAACGACTAAAAGATTATAATTGGATTGTTTTAACGCCAAGAAAGGATACATGCTTGAGGTGATACATTTGCCCTGATGTGATTACAACACGTTGTATGCCTGTATCAAAATATTTCATGTATCCCATAAATATATACACCTGCTGTGCAACCACAAATATAAAATAAATAATAAAATAATAAATGCATAATGAAAACATATGGAATTATCTGTACCACCCAAACTATGATGATGACTAATATCATATGTATATTCTCCTCCATCCACTGCTGGTAATAATGGAAAATGGTGTAACCTGTTAGGAAAACTATGTTTTCTAAACATGTAAACAGATGTATAGCAAATCACTCAGCCATTCTACTTTTAAAATTTACTCTACAGGAGAGAAAGCTGGTGAGAGTTCTTACCTTCAAGTCATTTCCAGCCCAGGAGCTAGATACATAAGTAAAGAAACACCCTTTCCAGGCCAAATTCTTGAGTCACCACCAGCCTTCAAACTTTCTGAGCTGAGTATCCAGGCATTATGGAGTATAAATAATTATTCTTGCTTAATTCTGTCTGAATTCTTGATCCACAGAATCTGTGAGCATGATACAATATTGTTTTAAGCCACTGAGTTTTAGGGTAGTTTGTATTTAGTAACATTTTAACAACTCTGTAATGTAGTGGCTATTTTAATTCCAGTATTTATAATAGGTTTTCTTTTAGGATCTACAGTATTTAAAAATAATAATACTCAAGATTTGGATTTAAATATAGGAAGAAACTTTTGGATCCCCAGATGTTTGCAACTCTTTAAGCATGTGGATAAGCATGATTAGCAATGGTAGGAATTATTTTCATAAAGTCTGGGACTGTGAAAATAATGGAAAAGTCTGTTCCACTATGTGAGAACAGCTGCTGGCTTTAAAGAGTTAGGGTTGCACATATTTAATAGCAAAACTAATAATGACTTATTCAAAATACATTATTGCTTTGTTTTTTCTTTCCAGTGACAGGTGCAAAACAAATACGTCTTCATTTAGAATTCAGAGATTAAATAGGGTATTGAATATGCTGTCTAGAACTGTTTTAGATAAAAGTGCTGCTTTTTAATGCACCACAGATAACAAAATAGAAATACAGAGTTTGAGGATGTTCATAGGGAAAAATTCCATTTCCAAATATATTTTCTTTTTTTTTAGACGGAGTCTCGTTCTGTTTCCCAGGCTGGAGTGCAGTGGTGCGATCTTGGCTCACTGCAACCTCTGCCTCCCAGGTTCAAGTGATTCTTCTGCCTTAGCCTCCCGAGTAGCTGGGACTACAGGCACATGTCACCATGCCTGTCTAATTTTTGTATTTTTAGTAGAGATGGGGTTTCACCGTGTTGGTCAGGCTGGTCTCAAACTCCTGACCTCGTGATCCTCCCGCCTCGGTCTCCCAAAGTGCTGGGATTACAGGCGTGAGCCACTGGGCCTGGCCGATTTTACAGCTTTTCATAAATTATGGTGGCATAACAGTGGCTTAGTTAATGATTGATTATATTACAAAATTGAATAGGTTTGACACTGTATTAACACATTAAGTAGCATCTGCCATATACTTTTATCAACAATCTAACAGTACATTAGTAAACCAGACCATTCATAAAAAAAAAAAAATAGCTTGTAACTTACTTCTTAATTGATGCTAAAGACCAAAATATAGAATTTATACAGCCACAAAAATGCATATTCCTTTTTCTTTGGTCAACATGTTTTATTTTCATTAAAGCTTGAATATATACTTTATTCTCAAGAATTGGTTCTAAATATTTTTTACTCTATCAGAATTCAAATTCAGGGTCAACATATAATCCTTTGAAAATATTGAGAATTATTAAAAATAATTTTAAAAACATTATTTTAAGCTTCAAACTTATCTTAAACATTAATAAGAATACTTACATAAGGGCTTCTAAAGGAAGCAATTTTGAAGAGGAAGACTTACAGTACGTTTTAACAAAAGCAGTGATGTTAACTTAAGCTAAACATTATTTTTGGTATTTGAATTTCAGTTTACATTTCCATGTTGTAAAACCTCGAAAACATTACTATAATAATTAAAGAACTACAATCTTTGCTATTTACCCCGCTTCACATTGATTTCAACAAAGATATCTGACAGATCAATGAGCTAAATCACATCAAATATGGCACATGACTCAGCCTTACAGGAAGAGAATTAGAATTAATATAGTACTATCAAAGCTGGCAATGGAGATGGCCTCAGCATCAATGCTGGTAGTAACGGTCTCATCAGTATCATTTGGGTAAACGTGCCAGTTATACTACCAGTCCTTTTTACTGTACTAAGTAATAGATAACTTACAATACAATTATATGCCTGAGAAACCTCATAAAATTACTTTTAAGATTTAGGAGATAATGATATAATATTGGTTTTTTGGAGGGGTTATCTTTTGAATCAAACAAAAATACAGAAAAAGAAGAGTTTAGTATTATTATGACTATGTTGATAATACGAGTTTTTATTTTTCTTTTCAAACAAAATCACAAAAGAATTTCTAAGAAGATTTTTTTTCTTGCTACCGCTTTTCAGAAAACAATACAGAAAGGGAAGCCAAATAATACCCTTCAAACTGAGGTTTATTTGATTTTGTAAACCCTGAAACTCCTTTTGAATTAAATGTATAATAATGTCTTGGTATTTAATGTTATTTTACTTTTCCTTTCTTTCTCATCTGTTTTTAAGTAGGTTTTCAGACTAGCATTCAAAGCCAGTTGAACAAGAAGATGAAAGTTTACAGAGATATAGAGGGAAGGAAAGAAAAGCTTTGTTGATTGCAGTTATAGAAGAGAATAGATTGAAACAACTAGTCAAACAGAACTAAAGAAAAGAGAAACAATCAGCCTGGAGTTGAAAGGAGAGAGAGTAATCTTGAGAATATATGACTACCATTATAATGGCTCAAAGTTTGACTATCAAGTGTTTAAAAATGAATTTAATATGGTCATGTTTAGAAGTTTTAGGACAGGAAGGAGAGGGTTTTTAAAAATTGTTTCTGATATCATAGTATATTCTCAAATATTCAGAGGGACAAAGCTCTCTCCTCTTCCCTCCTGCTGTTTGCCTTCAGGCTATTTCACTGCTCATTAGCACCTTCACCAGAGAGTGGGCCAGGAAATAAAAGAGCTGAAACAGGAGTCAGTCAATTGCAGTTCTCATTAGGGGCTCTGGCAAAAAATCCACGGGTGGGCGGAGTCTGAATCTAATAGCTAAAGAGAGATGTGGGGATTATCCATGGTATTCTCTTGTCCAAATCATTCTGCTCCCTGAATATCAGAGATAATTGCATGTTGACTGTATTATAATACATTTCCATAGCAATTACTTACATGTTTGCAGAAGGGAAACAAAGCAAGAGGGTAATGTAATTATCTAGGTCAGTGGTTCTCAAACTTGAGCTTCCATCAGAATTACCTGCAGAGCTTTTTTTTCAAGGCAGATTATTGGGCTCCACCCATAGAGTTTCTGATTGAATAGGTGTGGGTTAGTGCCCAAGAATATGAATTTCTAACAAGTTTCTTGGTGATTCTGCTGCTGCTGATCCAAGGACTATATTTCAAAGACCAGTGATCTACATAATTCAGAAAATGTTACACAGTTGCTAACAAGCAATATAATTGACTGATTTTAATTTTGCCTTCTCATAGGATTTATGAATCATTATGTGACTTCTTGCAAGAATTCTGGCAGCTATACCATCATTTTTGGACTTATCCTGAATTATACATACAAAAAAAACACTGAGTTGCCATTCAACTTCTACAATCACATCCTAAAATATAATGGCAAAACATGCAATATTTAGATATTTGCTTTCATTTTCATTCTATTGGGACATATTGTTTTCAATCTCAAACTGCTAATTTACCAATTAAGTCTCTTGAAGGAATATTTTCTCTTTTTTTGTTTTAAATTATCAAAGTAGCATATGATACTTAAATAAGAAATGCACAGAAGTGTGAAGAAAAATGTAAAAGTCTCCTCTTCCACAAACTGCATCTTCTTACTCTGGAGACATGTCAATACATACTACTACTCATATGGAAACATACATTCAAAAATATAATCTCATATATTGATTTTTAGTCAATTATACATGATTATTATGTATTATGAATATTATGTAATCTTATAGAAATTATATTTTATAAATGTTAACATTCTGTTGTGGATATAGAAAACTGTCTATTGCCCGCTTTATTCATTCTCTATTTTTTAATATACCTGTAAGAGTTTAGCTTTTCTTGTGGCTACCCAGAGTAGATTTTATTTTTTTAATTCTGATTTGCGGTTTGTCATGGTCATATGACAAATTCTGAACAATTGGAAGGCATTCTAAGTGTTTATAAAATTTCCCAGAACTATCTTTAGAACACTGAACAATTACCTGTATCAGAATAATCTGGAAGGCTTGTTGAAACAAAGTAATAGGCCCCAACCCCGGAGTTTCTGATTCAAAAAGCCTGGGTTGAGGACTGAATATTTACATTTTAGACAAGTAACCAGATGATGCTGACTTAATGGTTCAAAGGCTTTGAGAGCCAGTGACTTAGAGGAAGAAGATGTATACTTCTCTTTCCCTTTGCTTTTCCTAATGTCTATAATGCAGATGTTACTGTGTAAGCACAAGCAGCCATTGTGCTACATGTGATGAAACCCACATTTTGAGGATGGCAGAACAGTAAGATCTCTTGGTTATGGGACTTCAATACTACCTGTGCATTCTCTGCCTTTAGGTAGGAGAAGTATTTGTTGTGTTCTGTCTCATTTGCAGTCAAAGTTACATAGATTGCATGGACTTTGGTTAATGTAAATACACATAAATCTAATATATAATTTTCATTGCTTAATATTATTTTATAGATACATAATTTTTATGATCATTTTATTTTCTTTTTAATTAACAAATAATTGTATATATTCATAGGGTACAATGGAATTTATTTTTAAATGTATTATTGCTTTATAGAGAGAGGCTTTTTTTTCTAATTACAGACAATTTGCCAATAAAGATTTTAAAATATTACTTTGAGTAACTTCAGTATAAATTGTAAAGATGAGTTGAGAAGTGAAGGAGTGTGCAGTTTTACTTTATTTTTATTTATTTATTTCTAGAGACAAAGTATCACACTGTCATCCAGGCTGGTACAGTGGTGCTATCATGGCTTACTGCAGCCTTAACCTTCCAGGCTCAAGTGATCTGCCTGCCTCAGCTTTGCAAGTAGCTGTGCCCAGAGGTGCACACCACAATGCATAGCTAATTGAAAAAAAAAAAAAAAAAACTGTAGATACAGGGTCTCTGTATGTTGTCTAGGTTGTTCTTCAATCCCTGGGCTCAAGGGATCCTCCCACTTGTGCCTCCGAAAGTGCTGGGATTACAGGCATGAGCCACCATGCCCAGCCTGGCAGTTATATTTAAGATGGAAATTGACAAATACTTCCCATATTTTTTTACTAAATCATACTGCATAAGAAAACTAGGTATTACCAATTGTCTCATAATTTTGCCCAAATTATAAACCTCTACAAAGACAATATTTCATGATGTTTAATTAGGCAGTAATTGGTGTCAAAAGACTCAAGTTTAAATCCCAAATTTAAATCCCAGTTGAATCAGTTTCTAGTTATGTGACCCTGGGAAGTTAACCTCTCCATTCTTTAATTTCTGCACCTCATTCATTTACTCAACAATCCAAAATATACTGAGCAACCTTTTTAGGCCAAACTCTCCTTTGAGAATTGACAAGACACTTGAGAACAATTAAGGCATTAATTTTGCTTTGTGAAGACTAAATCAGATAATCTACTGAAAGCGCTTTATAAAGTACCTAGGACACACTTGGACAAAATCAATGCTAGCTAATATTATAGAAGGACTGTTTTGCAGCTCTTGTGTTTATTAATATTTATTTACATTTATTTAATCAAAAGTGAGATTACACTTTTTTTAAACTTTTATTTTAGGTTCAGGAGTACATGTCCTGGTTTGTTATATAGGTCAATTTATGTCACAGAGGATAGTTGTATAGATTATTTCATCACCAGGAACTAAGCCTAGTAGCCAATAGTTATTTTTTCTGATTCTCTCCCTCCTCCCACCCTTCACCCTCAAATAGTCTCTGTTGTTCTACCCTTTGTGTCCATGTATTCTCATAATTCAGCTCCAACTAATAAGCGAGAACATGCGGTATTTGCTTTTCTTGTCTGTTCAAGGAATCAGTTTCTTTCTGGTTCAGTCTTGGGTGGTTGTATGTATCCAGTAATTTAGCCTTACCTTCTAGGTTTTCTAGTTTATGTACATAGAGGTGTTCATACTAGTCTTTGATGGTTGTTTGTATTTCTTTGTGATCAGTGGTGACATCCCCTTTGTCATTTCTAATTGTGTTTATTTGGATATTCTCTTTTCCTGTTTATTAGTCTTGCTAGTGGCCTATCTCTCTTATTAGTCTTCACAAAACCAAATCCTGGATTCGTTGATCTTTTGAATGGTTTTCTTCCTTTCTCTGTCTCCTTCAGTTCAACTCAGATTTTTGTTATACCTTGTTTTCTGCTAGGTTTGGAATTGGTTTGTTGTTGGTTCTCTAGTTCTTTTAGTTGTGTGATAGGTTGTTAACTTGAGATCTTTCTAGCTTTATGATGTGGACATTTAGTGCTATAAATTTCCCTCTTCATAGTATCTTAGCTGTTGTGTCCCAGAGATTCTGGTGTGTTGTATCTTTGTTCTCATTAATTATTTTCTTATTTATTTATTGAGCTG
The DNA here is from genome assembly GCF_029281585.2 of Gorilla gorilla gorilla. Lineage (NCBI taxonomy): Eukaryota > Metazoa > Chordata > Mammalia > Primates > Hominidae > Gorilla > Gorilla gorilla. The sequence continues at coordinate 66,861,480 of NC_073224.2, read as the reverse complement.
CATTCTCGCTCTGTCACCCAGGCTAGAGTGCAATGGCATCATCTCAGCTCACTGAAACCTCCACCTCCCAGGTTCAAATGATTCTCCTGCCTCAGCCTCCTGAGTAGCTGGGGTTACAAGTGCAGGCCACCACACTTGGCTAATTGTGTATTTTTAGTAGAGATGGGGTTTCACCATGTTGGCCAGGCTGGTCCCGAACTCCTGACCTTGTGGTCCACCCACCTCAGTCTCCCAAAGTGCTGGGATTACAGACATGAGCCACCATGCCTGGCCTTGTTCTCATTATTTTCAAAGAACGCTTTGGTTTCTGCCTTAACTTCATTATTTACCCAAAGGTCATTAACAAGCATGTTGTTGTTTAGTTTTCACGTAATTGCATGGTTTTGAGAAACCTTCTTAGTCTTGACTTCTCTTTCTATTGTGCTGTGGTCTGAGAGTGTGTTTGGTGTGATTTCACTTATTTTGCATTGCGTTTTTGTCCAAATACGTTGTCAATTTTAGAGTCTGTGCCATTGGCAATGAGAAGAATGTATATTCTGTCATTTTTGAATGGAGAGTTCTATAAGGTCTATCATATCCACTTGGTCCTGAATATCTTTGTTAATTTTCTGCCTTGATGATTTGTCTAATACTGCCAGTGGAGTGTTGAAGTCTCCCACTATTATTGTGTGGGTGTCTATGTTACTTTGTAGATCTCTAAGAACTTGCTTTATGAATCTGGCTGCTCCTGTATTGAGTGCATGTATATTTAGGATCATTAAGTCTTCTAGTTTAATTGAACCCTTTACCATTATGTAATGCCTGTCTTTGTCTTTTTTATCTTTGTAGACTTGAAGCCTGTTTTGTCAGAACCTAGAATTGCAACCCCAGCATTTTTCTCTTTTATGTTTGTGTGTTGATTTTCCTCCATCCCTTTATTTTTAGCCTATGTGTGTCATTATTGTGAGATGAGTATCTTGAAGCCAGCATATCATTGGATCTTGCTTTTTTATCTAGCTTGCCATACTGTGTCTTTTAAATGGGACATTTAGCCTGTTTACATTCAAGGTTAGTATCGTTGTGTGTTGATTTGATTCTGTTATTGTGTTGTGAGCTGGTTATTATACCAGCTTGTTTGTGTCATTGCTTTATAGTGTCTCCAGTCTGTGTACTTAAGTATGTTTTCGTATTGGCTGGTAATGGTCTTTCCTTTACATATTTACTTCTTTTTTCAATATTTCTTGTAAGGCAAGTCTGGTGGTAAAAAAAAAAAAAAAAAAAAAAAAAAAAAAAAAACTCCCTCAGCATTTGTTTATCTGAAGAGTATCTTATTTCTCCTTCACCAAGGAAGTTTAGTTTGGATGGGTATGAAATTCTTGGTTGAGGATTTTTTTGTTTAAGAATATTGAATATAGGCCCTGTATAGTCCATTCTCATGCTGCTATAAAGAAATACCTGAGAGTGGGTAACTTATAAAATAAAGAGTTTTAATCAACTCATAGTTTCTCATTTCTGGGGAGGCCTCAGGAAACATACAATCATGGTGAAAGACAAAGAAGCAGGCACCTTCTTCACAGGGTAGCAGGATGGAGTGAGTGCAAGCACTTATAAAGCATTTATAAAGAGACACTTATAAAACCATCAGATCTTGTGAGACTCACTATCACGAGAACAGCATGGGGGAGACCGCCCCCATGATCCAGTTACCTCCACCTGGTCCTACCCTTGACATGTGGGGATTACAATTCAAGAATAATTGTGAAGTGCCTCTGCCCACTCCAATATCTCATGTCCTTACATTTCTAAACACAATCATGCCTTTCCAGCAGTCCCTCAAAGTCTTAACTCACTCCAGATTAAACCAAAAGTCCAAGTCCAAAGTCTTATCTGAGACAAGACAAATCTCTTCTGTCTGTGAGCCTGTAAAATTAAAAGCAAGTTTGTTACTTCCTAGATACAAAGGGGGTATGGTCCGCTTCCTCTTGAATGCTTTGCTACTTAGAAATTTCTTCTGCCAGATACCTTAAATCATCTCTTACAAGTTCAAATTTCCACAGCTCTCTAGAGCAGGGGCAAAATGCTGCCAGTCTCTTTGCATAGCAAGAGTGACCTTTACTCCAGTTCTCAACAAGTTTCTCATCTCCATCTGAGACCAACTCAGCCCAGACTTCATTGTCCATAACACTGTCAGCATTTTGGTCAAAGCCATTCAACAAGTCTCTAGGAAGTTCCAAACATTCCCACATCTTACCTGTCTTCTGAGCCCTCCAAGTCTCTGGGAAGATCCAAACTTTCCCACATTGTCTTCTTCTGAGCCCTCCAAATTGTCCCAATCTCTACTTGTTACCCAGTTCTAAAGTTGCTTCCATATTTTCAGGCATCTTTATAACAGCACCCTACTCCCAGTACCAATTAACTTTATTAGTCTGTTCTCATGCTGCTATGAAGAAATACCTAAGACTGGATAATTCATAAAGGAAAGAGGTTTATTTGACTCACAGTTCTGCATTGCTGAGGAGGCCTCAGGAAACTTACAATTGTGGTGGAAGGCAAGGGAAAAGTAGGCTCCTTCTTCACAGGGTAGCAGGAAGGAGTGAGTGCAAGCAGGGGAAATGCCAGATTCTTATGAAACCATCATATCTCATGAGACTCACTCACTATCACAAGAACAGCATGGAGGAAACCACCCCCATGATCAGATTACCTCTACCTGGTCCTGCCCTTTACATGTGGGAATTATAATTCCAGATGAGATTTTCAGTGGGGACACAGCTAAAACATATCAGTCCTTTGATATCTTCTGGTTTATAGGATTTAATCTGAGAGGTCTGCTAGACTGATGGGGTTCCCTTTGTAGGTAATCTGCCCTTTCTCTTTAGCTTCCTTTAACATTTTTGCTTTCATTTTGACCTTGGAAAAATCTGATGATTATATGTCTTGAGGATCATCTTCTTGTGTAGGATATTGCAGGGCTTCTCTGTATTTCCTAAATTTGATGGTTGGTCTCTCTAGCAAGGCTGGAGAAGTTTTCATGAATGGCCTCCTAAAATATATTTTCAAAGTTGTTTGCTTTTTTTACATCCCTTTCAGGGATGCCAGTGATTCTTATATTTGGCTCTTTACATAATTTCATATTTCTCAGAGGTTTTATTCATTCCTTTTCCTTCTTTTTTTTTTAATTTTTGTCTGGCTGTCTTATTTCAGAGAGCCAGTCTTTAAGTTCTGACATTATTTCCTCAGCTTGGTCTATTCTGCTGTTAATACTTTTGGTTGCATTCTGAAATTCTTATAGTGTTTTTTACCTCCCTCAGTTAGGATTGTTTTTATACTGGGTGTTTCATCTGTCATCTCCTATGTCATTATATTGTCAGTGTTAGTTTTCTGGTCTTCATTTCTATCCATATTATGATTTCTCTTTCTGTCATTTCAGCCAACTCAGTCTGGTTAAGAACCTTTGTGAGATAACTAGTGCAGTTTTTTCGAGAACATAAGACACTCTGGTCATTTGAGTTGCCAGAATTTTTGTGTTGGTTCTTTTTCATCTCTGTGTGTGGGTGTTCCTTTAACTTTTGGGTTGCCTCTGATTGAAGTTCTCAGGCAGGAGCAGTGTGGTTTTCCTGGAGTCCTAGGTCGAGTGGCCCTGCCCAGTGAGGATAAGTGAAACTGGGACCTACCTGGAGAAGAGTTTGGTCACTTATTTTTGAGATGGGTGCTCTGTGCTGGGGATCTGGAATAGGTTCTGGTCCCTGTTGACTCTCCAGAGCCTGGAGACAAAAGCAATGGCTGTAGGCAGGAAAAATGGCAATCCGCCCCTCCCACTAGGATCTCTGTCCCAGGAAGTTGCAGACCTGCTACTGGCTCCATACCTCTGTGGGGAGGATGGCTGCAGACTCAGGCCAGCAGGACATATGCAGTGAGGAGATATGGGATCAGGGACCCACATCACAAATAGTCTGGCCACTTTTCCAAATGCCTCTGCCATATGCTGCAGCTCTACTCTGATTCTTAGTAACCATCTCAGATTTTCTAGCACCTGAAGGTATCAACAGTGAAGGATGCAAAACAACAAAGATGGTGGTCTGTACTTCCCTCTCTCTGATAAGAGTTCATTTTTCATATGAAACATATGGCTTCAGAAAATAATTATTGATGATTATTGAAAAGGTATATGGATGTAGGCACACACTGAGGTCAGAAGTTATACTGATATTACTGGATTAATATCAGTCATTGTGATTCAGTGAATAATAGTCATTCTGGTTACAGAGTCAGGGTGGGTAATTGTCAATTAACAAGCTTCCTTGAAATCAGAACTGATCAATTAAACTGATCAATCAATTAATGACTAGTTGATCAGTTCTGATTTCAAGGTAGCTTGTTAATTAAGTTTGGCCTATTACAGAGATTGAAGTTTTGTGATCTCTTCTTTTGATAAAAGGGACCATAAGCTGCATTAAACATGTATTTTTGTCTTACAGTTATTTTGTAGTGGTCAGCAGTTTTTAATGTATGATAAATGTTCAATAAATATGTATGAAGTGCTTAGGTATGTAATTTCAATAGACAAATGCTTGCCTAGGAAACACTGATATATTTTCTGTAAGTACCATACTCTTCTGGATATTCTAAAAATATCCTTAACAATTCTATATATGGGTAATACTATTTAATATAACTGTATTTTCTAGTAGAAACTATCATTTTACAATCTGAAATTCCATGATTTGATCATCATATTGAAGAATTTTTGTACCTATTTTGTACATTTTATATCTTTTCATTTACTTTAGTTTGCCTTTTTCAAATAGACTCTAGTTTTGTTTTAGTGTTGTTGAGAAACTTTCTTTTCAAGAGTAAAGTTATTTGTGTAATTGTATAGATAATTTTAAATGTAACTTTAAATGATTGATAGTAAATGACCACTGATCAATCACAATAATGTACCTCATACAAAAGAGAAGAGTATAATTTCAAAACAGACTGTGAATAGTTCCTAAAATATTAGGTTCAACTGTATAAAATGACTGATAGTCAACTGTTTCTGATGGGCATAAATGGAAATTTTACATATCTAATATATTCCATTTATTTTTGTAGATGTTTACATCAAAATTTTGTTACTAGTTTATTTTCTGTAATGAATGTCTCATATATTTCTTGTTATACATATATCATAAAACTGTTTTCAATCTGTTGGGAGAGTTATATATACAAGTGAGTATCCTTTATTTAAAATGTTTGGGACCAGAGGTGTTTCCGGTTTTGGAATGTTTACATACACACAATGAGATACCTTGGGGATATCTTGTGTTTAGACTCTAAGTATAAACACAAAACTAATGTATATTTCATAGGCACCTCATACACTTTGCCTGGAGGTAATTTTATACAATATTTCTGTACAGTACATATTCTGTGCAACTGCAGACATGCAGAGTATTATTCAACGTTTGTTTGCCTTTTTCTTACCTAAATGGTATTATGTTCTATCTAATGTTCAGTAATTAATTGTTTTCATTTAATAAGATCTATGTCCAGCAATACAAAACTATCCCTTTTTTTTAACTGAAGCATAAACTGAACAATAGTTTATACCACATTTCCTCAATTTAGGGGCATTTAGATTGTTTCCAGGTTTGTCATGATTAGGAAATATACTGCAATGAGCAACTTTGTACAAATATTGTGTGAGTATTCATTTTCTCCAGTGTAGATCCCACTAACAGAATTTCTAAGCCATAATGTGTGCATTTTTCTCAGTTTTATGCAAATAATATAAACCCTCAAAAATAGCTATAACAATGCATAAGTCCATAGGTTTCATGTAAAATTTCCTCTTGTTCCGATATATATACTGTATGATAAATGTATCTGATAGCAATGCCTTCAGCATACCCTGAGAATGACCTTGTATAGCAGATGCACCTGAATGTGTGTTCGAAGCTTGAGAATTGGGAGTGGCCAATCTGGAGATATATTCCTTGTCTATGAGGAAGTTCTGAGCCCTGGTCTGTCCCATGGAACTCGAGTGGATTGGGGCCCCAAGTGTTGGGTTGAATAAAGCTTGCTGATACAGTTTAGATATAAACTATATCAAGTTTATATATACAAGTCGAATTGTAATCCCCAAAGCTGGAGGAGTGGCTTGTGGGAGGTATTTTTGTCATGGGGTGGATCTCTCATGGGTTGGTGTTGTCTTCACCACAGTGAAGGAGTTCTCAGGAGATCTGGTTGTTTAAAAGTGCATGACACCTTCCTGTCCCCCCAACTCTTTTTTGCTCCTGCTTTTGCCATATGATCTACTGCTCCCCCTTTGTCTTCTGTCCTGATTGGAAGCTACCTCAACAGAAGCAGATTCCGCTGTGCTTCCTGTACAGCCTGTGGAACCACGAACCAATTACACTTCTTTTCTTATAAATTACCCAGTCTCAGGTATTCGTTCATAGCAATGCAAAAGTGGCCAAATACATTTGTCAAAGGAGATTGTTAGGGAAATGGTCCTAATTGAAAATGTTATATAAATGGCATGCCTTCTGCAAATGGTTGCAGTTCCTTTGCTTTGCCACCACCACTGGGCCATGCAGTAATACTGCTCAACCCACAAACACTGGATTGTCTGCCCTGTATGTAAGCTCCCTACAAAACCTCACGTCTCATCTGCTTCCTCTAGGCCTTTTTTTTTTTTTTTTGCCTCTTGAACCAGGTACCATCTTCACTGGAGTCGACAGGAGTTTGACACAATATGTATCAATAATCATTATTTTTACCTGCTAATTTTTGACAATCTGATGGTCAAATAAAGTTTCACTACTGTTTTAATTTGATTTGACCAATAACTAATAGAATCAAATATATTCTCATATATTTAATACTCATTTGTGTTTCTGTTTCTGTAAATGTCTGTTTAAATCTGGGCTTATATTTTCCTTGATAATGATATCACTGTCTTTAGATTTTTATTATTATTCAGCTATTATATTAAAATATTTTCTAATTGAGAGCCAATAGTCTTTAAAATCTGTTAATAGTAATTTTTCTAATGAGGAGGTTTATAGTTTTAACTTGCTGAAATTTATCTCATTGCCCATTATAGCTTTTATTTTTCATGTCTTTTTGAAAAAATCCTCTCCTAGTCCAAGAGCACACTTTTGCTGTCGTATTTTTTTCTCTAATTAAAAAAATTTAAAAATATTTATGGTTTTAATACCCTATTAATTCTCTGTAAAATAGTGTGAGGTAGGGATTTAATGTATATACTTTTCTAAACACTTCCCAACATCATTTATTGAGTATTCTTTCCTCTCTGATTTGAAAGGTAAACTTTATTTCATAGTAAGTTTTCATATGTATTTCATTTTAACTTTAGGGTCCTTGCTTCTTTAGAGAACAGCATATAAATATTAAAGTTCACAGAATTCCCCATCATTTTACAGCTTTGTGAGTTTAAATGTGCATTTCTTTCAGAGAGTAACCATAACTTTAATTAGACCCTTAAGCAGCTACATGCACACGTATACACATGTGCACACACACAGAGACACACACAGAGTGATACATTGACAAGCACTTGACTTGGATGAACAGGCAATATCTGTGGATCATTCCACCAGAATTGTAATAGAATCATGTTGAGCCACTATATAGGCAAAAATCAGAAAGTGTTAGAGATTATGTTGAAAGTTACTCTTTGCTCTGGAGGTTGTAAAATGTTCTATCATATGTAAGGAAAAGCTTTTTTAATGAGTACACTAAACTTTCTTTAAAACTTTTAAACTTTGCCCTGTAGCCATCTGGACTCAGAATTTTATGTCTTTTAAGTTACTTGATCACTGCTTCTACCTCTAACACTGTAGGCGCAAGTAGGTGTTCTGCTTGAGCTCTTGAGCACTGAGAAAAAAACTGAATTAATCAAAAATTGGCATGTTCTAATGGGTAAACTTTCAAGGGAGTTTCTTCTATGTAAAGTGTTTGATAATATTGAAAACAGCATCTGTTACAGCTTTTGCTTTGTTTGCTGCTTTGTTGAGATGGGGGTATTGGTTCTTTGTTATTTTGTTGAGGCTTATTGTTTTCTTAATTGAAAGGCCAACATCTGGCTCTTTTTGTTACACTCTTTTCTTTACATTCTATTAAAATAATTCTTAATTTAAAATGCAAAGGTGCAATTATAAATACCTACACACTATATCTCACTTATATGTGAATAGCAGAATGTTGTTATGCAAAATACAAGAGATATATATATTACATTTTGAATGCCACCTAAATATTGAGCACATATTTTTTTAAATTTTACAATAAATGAATACCCTTTCTAATTAACATATTATAAAATGACTCTTTGAATTATTAATTAATCTTACATCTTCTTTCATATACACCACTCTACCCCTAAAGGAAGTGGAATATGTCATGGCAAGCTTTCAGAAATTGTGTGATTATAACAATATAAAATATCAGCATGATTCTGGCTTTATAAAATGAGTTAGGGAGGAGTCCCTCCTCCTCAATTTTTTGGAATAGTTTTATTAGGAACAGTACCCGCTCATCTTTGTACATCTGATAGAATTCAGCTGTGAATGTTTCTGGTCCCAAAATTTTGTGGTTGGTAGGCTATTTATTAGTGACTAAATTTCAGATCTCATTATTGGTCAGTTTAGGGACTCAATTTCTTTGTGGTTCACTCTTGGGAGGGTGTATGTGTCCAGAAATTCATCCATTTCTTCTAGATTTTCTAATTTTATACATAGACGTGTTCATAACATTCTCTGATGGTTATTTGTATTGTTGTTTCTGATTATGTTTCTTTTAATCTTTTCTCTTTTCTTTATTAGTCTAATTAGCTGTCTATTCATTTTATTAAAGTTTTATTGAAAAAACTGCTCCTGGTTTCATTGATCTTTGAATGTTTACTTTATATCTCAATCTCCTTCATTTCAGCTCTGATTTTAGTTAACACTTGTATTTGCTAACTTTAGCGTTGGTTTGTTCTTGGCTCTCTAGTTCTTTTAGTTGTGATGTTAGGTTGTTAACTTGAGATCTTTATAACTTTTTGATGTGAACATATGCTGTAAGTTTTCCTCTTAACACTGCATTAGCTGTGTTCCAGATATTCTGGTATGTTGTATCTTTGGTATTATTAGCTTCAAATAACTTCTTGATTTCTTTCTTAATTTCATTATTTACCCAAACATCATTCAGGAGCAGGTTATTCAGTTTCCATGTAACTGTATGGTTTTGGGTTAATTCCTTAGTCTTGATTTCTAATCTGATTGCCTTGTTGTCTGAGACAACATAAGAAAAGTACATATGAGAAGCAGAAATACAAAATACATTTTGAAATTAATTGTTGGTTTTGCATAATACTTAAATTGCAGTTTATCTAATTAAACATTTATGGAAGATCGTTTGACCACTTCTACTCATAGCAGTCTAGCTAGAGTTTTAACTGATTGAAACGAACACTTTCCATCTATTTGTATAACATCTGTAAAAGGACTTGAATCTATACTTAGATTTTAGTTCTGAAGCCTCCAGATTCACCTTGTGATGGTATATAATTTACTGAAAATAGTGAATTAAGTGTTAAAGAGGAAAAAAAAAACTAAAATAAATGAACTCATAAAATATGAAAGGAAGAAGCTCAATGCAAAGAACACTTACTAGAGTTTGATTTTATTTTATAAAACAACAAAAACAAAATCTATATTTAAGAACCAAAAATCATCTTTATTTTGCATGGAATTTTTGAATTTAAAAAAAACATGTTTTGAAAAGTGTTCAACTTAATCTACATTATGTACAGTTAAACATCTTGATAAATAGACCTATTTACACATTCATTCCACTTATTTTTTCTAATGATTATTGATAGACTTATTAGAAGAAATGTTATTGCCTTTCTCTCCTCCTTTTTTCTTCCTTTCTTGCCCTCTCTCCTCCCTCCCCTCATTTTCTCTTCTCTTCTTCCTCCTTTGCCTTCTTTCCCTCTTTTTCCCTTCCTTCCTTCTTTTCTTCCTTCCTTCTTTCTTCCTTCCCTTTTTTTCTTGCTTTCTTTCTTACGTATTAGTCTCTTTTAATTTTTTTTTGCTAGTGGATACTGAGTTGAAAAATCAAACAAAAACAAAAAGTAAAGTGGACCACTTTTTATGATTTATCAGAGAAAAATCTAGCTGAATACAAGTTGTATTATGACCAAAAGTAAAATTTGCAGTCTACCCTTCATTGAGAACTTTAATAATAACTATTCTGTTATTATTACAAGTTTAAAAATCTTAATTTCCCTGAGTGCAAATTATAGTAAATAAAGGAAAAATAACCATATGAAATAATAACAAAATATGTTGTAAAATTTTTAATTTTAGGTAGGAATTAATAGGTCATGCTAGTGTTACTTGCAGAAGAAAAATGATTTGAATAAAGCATAAACACTAGTTTTAAAGGCATCAGAGAAAAGTAGATGCCAAAAAATATTTTAAACTGAAATTTCAGAAAGGAAAGATTATCAAATGAGGAGAAATTTTCATTCAGGTTTTTTTCCCAAAGAGCATTTGTCTATTTCAGGCCTGTGCTAAGGTTCAGCCCATACAAAAGTTTCAATGGGAAGGAGGGAACAGCAGATATTTTAGCAGATGTACGGATCTAGAGGACAACATTGAAAACTTGAGAGGCCTCAAACATATAGCCATTTTCTTCTATACACTATTTGGTAAGTTTGAGGGCTCTACAGGAGCATGGGGAGCTAAGCCAATAGCTTATAAAACACAGAGTAAAAGTTCCCTGTTTTTTTATCATGGTTAGAAAACTCATGCCTGCCAGGAGGAGTAGGTCTGTCCCCAAGCATTCTGCTCCTTTCTCCTTCAAGACCTTTGCCAGATTTTGGGGCTGAATAAAAAAGGTGGCTGATGAGCTGAGCTGGAGATCACTAAAGGACAGGGATGGACCTCCTTCAGTCTTTTAGTGCCATGGAGTTAAGGATGTGCCAGTCTTTCAAACAGAAATTGAGAAGCTACACTCAGGAGTACATCAGATATAGATGATATATTGAAAGTCCTACCCAAAATGCAAGGGCACCAGAGACCAGATCCATGTAAGACAGAACTAACATGACTGGATTGCCTCCTCCTGTCTGCTTGCAGAAGAAAAAGGATTTGAATAAAGCATAAACAGAGGAGAAGACACCGTGCCAACACAACCTTTTCTGAAAACTCTATGTTTCTTTGATTTGTGATGTCTAGCATATCTTTTAAAAAATGCAAAGCATGTGAAGTCAAAAAACTAAGGCTAACCATCAAGAGAAAAAGAAAACAGAAGTAGACACATTTCACAAAATTCAATTTACATAATTAAACTGCATAACATCTTCATACTTTTTGTCTCTTGATTTTCCAGTCTTTGGATTTATCACAAATGAATGCATCACATATGAATCATAATCCGATCTGTGGAGCACTTGACACCTAAATTCTGAATAGACTCATATTTATTAACTTAAAATTCATAATGACAAATTCATTATTAAACATGTAATTTGAATGTAAATCAGAAAAAAATAGATAAATTAATAGATTCCAGGGATAAATTTTTAATTGGCTTTATGCAGATGCCTTTCTTTTTCAAATACAAAATTTGTGCAAGCCATTTCAATAGATATAAAAACATCTGTTTTGATAAGTGAAATCTTCTCTTAGGGAGAGGGAATTTAAGGTATAATTAATTTAGAGTGGTTCAATTTAGTTGATGGGATGCTATTTTTGATTTTCCCCAAAATTAATCATGAGTGTAATAAAAAGATAACTTATTAAACTTAGAGAGGTCCTTTAAAATATTATATAGTTCAGATTAATTGGAGCATTACCCAAACCCTTCAAGTGTATTTTTTCAAGGATAAAGTAGTAGATAAATTATATTCAGGGCACCTGTCATCAGAAGTCTCTAGTCTCTGTAATTCTTTGCTCTACTTGCTGTCGGTAAGGTGTTAAATTTGAAATGCAACATTATCTTAATTTCTCTAGTTAAAATGTCATCTAATTTTAGGTTTTTACTTGCTTACATTGTTTCATTTTAATATAAATACTAACAAAGAAATATTGAGCATCTAACATATCCAGAATATAGATCTCAGCACTGGGAAAAAAAGCATTATAACATATAAGTCTAATGTATTTTAGGAGATTCTACATCCTCATTACCAGACAAGCTGGGTAAGTAACCTGTCTAATAAGAATAATATTATTTTTTTCTAACAATGGTCAACAGCTTTTTACATTCTAGCTTATTCCTTCAAATATCTTGAACTCAACAAACCTTTCAATTAAGCATAACAACTGGCCACTTATTTAACTCACGATGTTAATTAAATGCAACTATCTGCTTACACTATAATGATACACCATTGTTAAATGTAGCTGAAGAAAAACATAAAACCATATTGACTGTTTTCACTTTAAATTTATCACTGTGAAACTCAAATGTACCTTAATGCTTTGGGGAAATTATATTATAGTTCTATTTTTTAATTTATCCTCTTATTCTGGACAGCTATTTTACATGCTCTTTCCTTTTCTCAAGTAGCCTGCAACTTCTCTTTCATTCTCAATTTCAAATTATTTCTTTTTGATACACTGTCTTCACTTAACTCTTCAAATACATCTGCTATTTTCAAAATTACCAGTAATTGTATTTTTTCATTTTTTTAAATGTTAGATGGAGGGGGTCCCGGGGCATGTTTGTTCTACAGGTATATTATGGGATGGTAAGGTTTGGAATTCTGGTGCATTCTAGTTTGTCTGTATACCCTCTGGTTTCTTTCGTTGTGTGGAAGCTGTTTAGTTACTTAAGTCCCATCAACCAAAATGGTGAACACTGAACACAATAGGTAATATTTCAACCCTCATCACCCTCCCACCTTCTCTCTTTTTGGAGTCACCAGTGTCTATTATTTTCCTCTGCCCCTTTGTGTACCCATTGTTTAGATCCCACTTATAAGTGAGAAAATGCAGTATTTGATTTTCTGATTCTCAGTTATTTCATTTGGGATAATAGCCTCCTGTTCCATCCATGTTGCTCTTTAGGGCAGGCTTTTATACCTTTTTATAGCTGTATAGTATTCCATAGTGTACATAAACCACATTTTGTTTATCCAATCATCCTCTGATATACACTTACATTGATTCCATGATTTTGCCCTTGTGAGTAATGAATAGAGCTGTGATAAGAATATGAATGTAGACATCTTTTTCATATAACAATTTCTTTTCCTTTTGGTAAGTATCCAGTAGTGAGTGTGCTAAGTCATATGGTAGCACTATTTTTAGTTCTTTGAGAAATCTCCATAATGTTTGCCATAGTGGTTGTACTAAGTTATTTTCCCATACACAGTGTATAAGTGTTCCCTTTTTTCCCACATCCTCATTAATATCTGTTGATTCTTGACTCTTTCATCATAGCCAATATGACTAATGTGAGATGGTATCTCAATGTGGTTTTAATTTTCATTTCACTGGTGATTAGTGATGTTAACCCATTTTTCATGTTTGTTGACTGCTTCTATGCCTTTATTTGAGAAGTGTGTGTTCACATCCTTTGCTCACTTTTTAAAGGGATTAATTTTTTTTACTTCTTTGTATAAGTGTTTTATAGAGCGTGGATATTAGTCCTTTGTCAGATATATAGTTTGCAAATATTTTCTCCCATTCCATTAGTTTTGTCTGTATACTCTGGTTTCTTTTGTTGTGTGGAGCTCTTTAGTTACTTAAGTCCCATTTCTCTATCTCTGTTTTTATGGCATTTGCTTTTGATGTCTTATTTATTAATGCTTTGCCTAGACCAATGTCCAGAAGAATTTTTTTTTTAGATTTCCTTCTAGGATTTTTATAGTTTCAGGTCTTACATTAAAGTTTGTAACCCATCTTGAGTTAATTTGTATATGCTGAGAGATAATGGTCCAGTTTTATTCTTCTGCATGTGACTAACCAATTTTCCCCTCACCATTTATTGAATAGAGAGTGTCCTTTTCCTGTTGTTTATTTGTATTGACTTCATCAACGATCACTTGGTGGTAGGTTTGTGCCCTTATTTCAGGATTCTTTATTCTGTTCCATTGATCTACATGTTTGTTTTTGTACTGCACCATGCTCTTTTGTTTGCTGTAGCTTTGTAGTATAGTTTGAAGTCAGGTAATGTGATGCTTCTGGAGTTCTTCTTGCTTATAATTTGTTTGGCTATTCTGGCTCTTTTTTGGTTCTAAAAAAATTAAAAAAAAATTTTTTCTAATCCTGTGAAAAATGATTTTGGTAATTTGATAGATATTTCACTGAATCTGTAAACTGCTTTGAGCAGTATGGTCATTTTAACAATATTGATTCATCCAATCCATGGGCATAGGATGATTTTCCATTAGTTTGTGTCATCTATGATTTCTTTCAATAATGTTTTATAATTATCTTTGTAGATACAATACAAAAATAGTATACCTCCTTGTTTAAATGTATTCTTAGAATTTTTTGTATGTGGTAATTATAAATAAAATTAAATTTTTGATTTGCTTCTCAGCTTGAGTGTTGTTGGAGCATAGGAATTCAATTGATTTTTCTATGTTAATTTTGTATCCTGAAACTTTATGAAAGTTGTTTATCAAGTCTAAGGATATTTTGTATTACTCTTTAGGGTTTTCTAGCTATCAGATCATTTCATCAGCAAACAGAGATAAATCGACTTTCTCATCTCTAATTTGGATGCATTTTATTTCTCTTGCCTGATTACTCTGGCTTGGGCTTCTGGTACTATCTTGAATAGGAGCGATGAGGTTGAGCATCTTTGTCTTGTTTGAGTTCTTAGGTAGAATAGCTAAATTTTTCCCTATTCATTATGTTGGTGGCTGTGGGTTTGTCATAGATGTCTCTTACTTTGAGACATGTTCCTTTGGTGACTAGTTTGTTGAGGGTTTTATTATGATGTTGGATTTTATTGAACACTTTTTTCTACATCTATTGATATGATCATATGGATTTCCTTTTAATTATGCTTATGTCATGAGCCTTATTTATTGATTTACATATATTAATGCATCCTTGAATCTTTGAAACAATACACACTCGATTTTGATGAATTATCTTCTTGATGTGCTGCTGGTTTCAGTTTGCTAGGCTTTTGGTAAGAACTTTTATTTGTAAGTTCATCAGGAATATTGACCTTTAGTTTTCTTTTTGTTGTGTCCTTGCTAGCTTTTGGTATCAAGAAGATACTGGTTTCATTAAGTGAGTTAGAGAAGATCCCCTACTCCTTGATATTTTGAAATACTTTTAGTAAGATTTCTAAATGGAGTAATATATGTGATATATCTTTTTCTGCCCATTTACCTTCAGCCTGTGGGTGTCTTTACATATAAAATTGGTCTCTAGAAGGCAGCAGATTGTTGGGTCTTTTTTTCATCCAATTTTTAATATATATCTTCTAAGTGAAGCATTTAGGCAGTTTATGTTCAAGACCAATATTGATATGTGAGGTTTTGTTCCCGTCATAGTGTTGTTAGCTAGTTTATTTGTGGTCTTAATGGTGTAACTGATTTGGAGGATCTGTGAACTTTGTACTCACATGTACTTTTATGGTAGTGAATATTGTTCTTTCTTTTCCAGATTGAAAACTTCTTTCGGCATTTTTTGTAGGTCTGGTCTAGTGGTGACACTTTTTCTGTGCATTTGCCTATCTGGGAAAGACTTAATTTCTCCTGTTTATGAAGTTTAGTTTGACAGGATATGAAATTCCTGGCTGACACTTTGTTTTCTTTAAAAATGTTAAAAATAGGCCCTCAATCTCTTCTGTCTTGTAAAGTTTCTGCTGAGAAGTCTTCTGTTAGGCAGATGGTTTTCTTTTATAGGTGATTTGACACTTTTCTTCAGATGCCTTTAAGTTTTTTTTTTTTTTTTTGCATTAATCTTGGATAGTCTGATTACTATATGGCTTGGTGATGCTCATGTTGTATATTATCTTGCATTTGTTCAATGGGTTATTTTGTATCTGGATACCTACCATTTTTGTAAGATCTAAGATATTTTTTCTGAATTAATCCCTCAAAAACTTTTCCAAGTTGATTTTTTTTTATTTTCCTTGTGAAGAATGCCTATGATTTGTAGGTCTGATCAGTTTATATAATCCCATATTTCTGAGGCTTTTGTGTTTTTTAAGTTCTTTTTTCTTTATTTTTATCTGACTGGGTTAATTGAAAAGAATGATCTTCAAGGTCTGAATTCTTTCTTATGTTTGGGCTCATCTATGTTAAAGCTGTCAACTGTATTTTGAAACTTCTTATTGAATTTTTCATTTCTGGAAGTTCTGCTTGGAATTTTTTTAATTATAGCTATCTTATCATTCGTACTCTGATTTTTTTTCTTGTTTATGTTGACTTAATATTTTTCTTCAGGTCTCATTGAACATCCTGACAACCCACATTTTGGAATATTTTTCTGTGACTTCAGAAATTTAATTTTGGTTAGCATCCATTGCTAGAAAGCTAGTGCAATCCTTTTGAGGTGTCAAAACACTCTGTCTCATTGTACTGCCAGATTTCTTGCTTTGATTCCTTCTCATGTGAAGGAGCTGTTGCTTCTTATTTTTGAATTTGCTACCATGTGGATGACTTTTTTTTATTTTGTATTATTTTATTCCTTGATAGTATGACTGTAGTGTGTGTTGTGTATGATTATTTGGCTTCATTTCTGAGTGCCTTCACAGGGTTAAGGCTCTGTATTGGTTCCTTGGTTATACACAATTTTTATGTGGTGGCTTTCTCTAATGCTGCTTGTTGTAGAGGTATATTGGGCATATAAGCTGACGCACTATCTTCTGTGGGGCATGAAGAACAGAAGTCTCAGAAAGTTTATCATATATACTAGCCTTATGCTGTTCTGACAACAGTTTTTAAAAATTTAGTGGGGTAGTTCAGTCTTCAGTTCAGTAGGCAGTGGTTAAAAGTATGAGTTACCTTGCCTTCCAATTTCCTGATGATGTGTTGAGGAGCTTTCCCTGAAGGGGAGCTTCAAGAGGAGCTTGTGCTGGGATGTGCTGAGGCTTCAGTCGTAGAGGTGGAGGGGGCTACAGGGCTCATGACCTTCAGTTCATAAAGACATTATCCTTTGGCTCCTGGTTACAGTGTGACTTAGGTCTGTGAAAATGTCTCTCTAGTGGCTACCCCCAAAATGGCCCTAGGGCAGGACTTCTTCCCCCAGTTCATTGCAGATAGCTCTGAAGCTTGTTTGCCCTCTCTTGTAGGATGCTGACACTCTGTGTAGGGAGGGAGAGATGTTCCCTGCCCTTCTTGCAAGCATAAAGAGCATGGGCTCAATTTCAACAGGGGTGCAGTTCTTGTGAAAACTACTGGAAAGGCTGTCCCGAAATGCACTTATACCAGTCCCAAGCAGGGAAAGCCTCTGTTGTGTCCATAACAGTGAACTTGGAAAGCAGGAGATGACCTTTCCACATTCCATTCCCAGGTACAGGTGTGGCCCCCTTCAGTGGTCAGCACCATGCCCATATTTTCTTTGTCCTAAAGGAACTTTAGCAGACTGCACTGCCTCATTCTCTAGCAGTGACCCACACCAAGGGCTAGATTTTCAGATATCCTTCAGCTCTCCAGGAACCCACCAGTATTTTGTGGTTGCCAAAATCAGAGTTTATTCTAGGGTGTGTTCACAGGGAATGTGGTACATGCAGCAGCACAACGGCAGAAATTCCCCCAGACAAGGCAGTGTTGTACCATGTGCGCACAACCAGTGTGGTGCCCATTGTCTCAGTTCATACCTAAGGAGAGTGTGGGATACCAACATGAGCTAGCCACATAGTGCTGTGTCCCCAAAAACTTCCTAAATAGCTCTCAACAGTGTTGCTTAGAGTCACAGTGGCAGAGGGACTCCTCCAAAATTTGGCGGTCAATGGTTTTTTGCAGGAGTAAGTGGAGCAGAGAAGCAGACCCTCCTAACCCCTCAGTGGAACCTTGGGATCAATCACTGCCAGACTCTTGCTGCTTTCCTTTTCTTTGCCCCAGATACTTCCTATAGGCTCTCCAACATGTCTTTGTTGTCTTTCCTCAGTTCTCCATTTACATAACAACCATTAGTCTGTAACTTTGATCTTCTTTCTGAAGAGAATTGTTAAACAATATACCTACTCAGCCATCTTGAAAATAATTTTTAAAAAAACTTTAATATAAGTAAAACAAATGATCAATACTGTTTTCATCTTATTTGACCTATTAGAAGAAATTTAAAATTGAGTAATGCTTTTTCCTTGATATACTTTCTTCATTTAGTTTCTTGAACATCACTTTCTCTTTGTTTTCTTTCTATTAAAAATGTTTTTAAAGAAATCAGACTAATTCTCTGGTTCCTCCTCTTCTTTCCAACCTGTTAATATTGAAACATTTTAAGAAGTCTTTGATCCTTCTTTCTTTTTCCATTCCCTTGTCAATCTCATCCAGTATAATGACTTTGCTACTTACCCAGATTCAAACTTCATACGGTGAAGCCCTAGCCTACAATGTGATTGTATTTGGGAAGTATTTAGGCTTAGATAAGATCATGGGATAGAATTAGTATTCTTATAAGAAGAGAAAATTAAACCAGCACACTCTCTCTCTCCACCGCATGAAAACATGGCAAGGAGATTGCCTTCCGGAAGCCAAGAAGAGGATCCTCATCAGGAACTGAATCTGTTGACCTTGATGTTGGATTTTCCAGTCTCTGGACTGTGTGAAATAAATATCTGTTGTTTACGTCACCCAGTCTGTTTTTTTAATAGCAGTATAAACTAATTAAGAAAGTCTATATGGATAACTTTCTCCCTTCTTTGAGTCTTTCCTAAAATGTCACCATCTCAATTTGGACTCTTCTCAACACATAACTAAAATTATAATTGTTTTTCCAGCACTGCCAATTCTCCTTATTTGATATACAGTTCACATGCCATAGCATATGCCACATTTAAATGACTATACAATTTATTTTTTATCTTTATTGCTTATTGTCAATCTCCTGTAACTATAATACTGGATTTAGAATATAAAGGGTAGGAGTCTTTTCATTTTTAATAATGCATTCCAAGCACTTAGAACTTTGCTTAGAGCATGGTTATAAATAAATATTTGTTAAATACGTAACGGTTAAATAAACGGGGTTTTTTGCATTATCCCAGATTTTTAAAACATCTATGCATTTTAGAACATTTTACCAGGTTTTCAGATACCAAAACCTACTGCTTCATATTTGAGATCTATAGAATAATCCTTCTTATTCTTAGTTCTAATTTAATATAAACCATTTCTGATATGTGGATGATGTGCCAACTGCATTTGAAGTCTACTGTATATAATATAGTTTTGATTACATGTTCAAATTTTAAGAAAGAGTGTGTAAAAATAACATACTAAAATATATGCTTGACTATTTCATAATTTAATAATAGCAGTACATTTTCTGAGGAACTACTGATCCATGCTCAGTTATTTTTTAAAATGCCTATGGGCCAAAATTTATAAATGAGAAAACATTTCATAGCAATTCATAATTGGCTTCAAAGATTTTAAAAGAAAATATAAAACACTTTTTAGAAAAGAAAACAACGTAAGGTCCATGATGTGAAAATAAATGAGTTATCATTAGCATGAGATATAATTTGTGAAGTATTGCTAAACAGGTTGCAACTGACCTCTAAAAAGTATTGTATCAATTTAAATAAGTCAGGAGTTTTTAAATATTTTATCTTTCAACAGTTTGTTAGCCCTGATTTCTTTAAACCATATTTTGTAATTCTCATTGTAGAGACTTTTCACCTCTGTGGTTAGCTGTATTCCTAGGTATTTTATTCTTTCTGTGGCCATTGTGAACATGACTGGATTTTTTATTTGGCTCTCAGCTTGGATATTGTTGGTTTATAGAAATGCTACTAATTTTTGTACATTGATCTTGTATCCTAAAACTTTTCTTAAGTTGTTTATATATTTAGGAGGTTTTGGGCAGAGACTATGGGGTTTTCTATGTGTAGAAGCATATCATCTGCAAATAAAGGTAGTTTGACTTCCTCTTTTCCTATTTGAATGCCTTGTATTTCTTTCTCTTGTCTGATTGCTCTGACTATGACTTCCAGTACTATGTTGAATAGGAGTGATGAGAGTAGGTAACCTTGTCTCCATCTAGTTCTCAAGGGGAATGCTTCAAGCTGTTGCCTATTCAGTGTGATGTTGGCTTTGGGTTTGTCATTGATGGCTCTTATTATTTTGAGTTATGTTCCTTAGATGCCTAGTTTGCTGAGGATTTTTAACATGAAGTGATGTTGTATTTTATCAAAAGCCTTTTTTTGCATCTATTGAGGTGATCGTGTCATTTTTGTTTCTAGTTCTGTTTATGTGGTGAATCACATTTATTGATTTGGGTATGTTGAAACAATCTTGCATCCCAGGAATAAAGCATACATGATTGTGGTGGTATAGCTTTGTGATGTGCTGCGGGATTCAGTTTACTAGTATTTTGTTGAGGATTTTTGCATCTATGTTTATCAAGGCTATTGGCCTGAAGTTTTCTTTTTGTTGTTGTTGTTGTGGCTCTGCCAGATTTTGGTATCAGGATGATGCTGGCCTCATAGAATGAGTTAGATATGACAAAAACAAATGGAAAAACATTCCATGCACATGGAGAGGAAGACTCAACATTGCTAAAATGACCATACTGCACAAAGCAGTATACAGATTCAATGCTATTTCTATCAAATTACCAATAACATTCTTTACAGAATTAGAAAACAACTACTTTAAATTTCACATGGAAACAAACAAAAAAAGCCTAAATAGCCAAAGCAATCTTAAGCAAAAAAAAAAACAAAGATGGAGGAATCACATTACCAGACTTCAAACTATACTACAAGGCTACAATAATCAAAGCAGCATGGTATAGGTACAAAAGGAGACACATAGACAAATGGAAGATGTGTGTACAAACATCTGATCTTTGACAATGTCAACAAAAACAAGCAATGGGGAAATAACTCTTTATTCAATAAATGATGCTGGGATAACTGGCCAGCCATATGCAGAAGATTGAAACTGGAACCTTTCCTTACACCATATACAAAAGTCAATGGAAGATAGATTAAAGACTTAAATGTAAAACCTAAAACTGTACAAACCCTGGAAGATAATCTAGGAAATACAATTCTGGACATCAACCCTGGCAAACATTTCATGATGAAGACACCAAAGCAAATGCAACAAAACAAATATTGTCAAATTGAGCCTAATTAAACTAAAGAGCTTACGTACAGCAAAAGAAAAATAAGGAAAAGGAAAGAAAAAAGGGAAAAAAAAACCCTGTCAACAAAGTAAACAGACAACCTACAGAATGGGAGAAAGTATTTGTAACCTATGCCTCTGACAAAGGTCTATTATCCAGCATCTCCAATGAACATAAACAAATGTTCAAGCAAAAAAGAAGCAACCCTATTAAAAAGTGGGCAAAGAACTTGAACGAACACTTTTCAAAGAAGACATACATAAGGCCAACAAAGATACGAAAAAAAGCTGAATACCACTAATCATTAGAGAAATGTAAATCAAAACCACAATGAGATAACCATCTCATCTCCCACTACACAGAATGGCTATTATTTAAAAAGTTTAAAAAAAAAAAAACAGATGAGATTTCTCAAAGAACTTAAAACAGAATTACCATTTGACCCAGTAATCCCATTATTGGGTATATATCCAAAGGAATATAAACTGGCCAGGCAGGGTGGCTCACACCTGGAATCCTAGCACTTTGGGAGGCTGGGGTTGGAGGATCCCTTGAGCTCAGGAGTTTGAGACCAACCTGGGCAACATGGCAAAACCCCATCTCTACAAAAAATACAAAAATTAGCTAGGCATGGTGACATATGCCTGTCCTGTAGTCCCAGCTACTTGGGGGGCTGAGGCAGGAGGATCACTCAAGCCCAGGAGGTTGAGACTGCAGTGAGTCGAGATTGCTCCACTGCACTCTACACTGAGTGACAAAGTGAGACACTGTCTAAAAAAAATAAATATATATATGTATATATATATACATATATATAAATTGCTCTGTCCTAAAGACACATACACTTGCATGTTCATTGCAGCACCATATAAAATAGAAAGACCTAGAACCAACCTAATGCCTATCAACAGTAGACTGGATAAAGTCTGTACATATACAACATGGAATATTACACAGCCATACAAAACGACAAGATCATGTCCTTTGTAGCAACATGTATGGAAATGGAGGCCATTATCCTAAGCAGATTAGTGCAGGAAAGGAAGACCAAATACCACACGTTTTTATTAAAAAATGTGAGCTAAATGTTGAGTACATGAATTCAAAAAAGGAAACAACTGACACTGAGGCCTACTTGAGGGGGGAACAGAGGAGGGAGATGGTAAAAAACTACTATTAGCTTCTATGCTTATTACCTGATGACAAAAAAAAAAAAAAAAAAAAATCTGTAAACTGCCTGTAATCCCAGCACTTTGGGAGGCTGAGGCAGGTGGATCACGAGGTCAGGAGATCGAGATCATTCTGGCTAACACGGTGAAACCCCGTCTGTACTAAAAATACAAAATTTAGCCGGGCGTGGTGGCGGGCGTCTGTAGTCCCAGCTACTCTGGAGGCTGAGGTAGGAGAATGGCGTGAACCCGGGAGGCGGAGCTTGCAGTTAGCTGAGATTGCGCCGCTGCACTCCAGCCAGGGGGACAGAAAGAGACTCCATCTCAAAAACAAACAAACAAACAAACGAAAGACAAACAAAACAAAACAAAAAAACCCGTCAACTAAACCCCCCTGACACAACAATTTACCTATATAACAAACTTGCTCATAGACCCCTGAACCTAAAATAAAGTGGGAAAACAAAACAAAACAGTTTGTCATAAAATATTCATTCTTTTATAAAGAACATTAAAGAAACACAATTTTATTTTGTTTCTTTCTTAAGTAAAAGTACTCCTGCTGTTTTATAATTTACACAATAGTAAACTTTAAATTCAATAGGATGTTTTCTCTAACCTCAGTAGTAATCCGGATTTAGATTGATTCTATTTTGGATTATATTGACAATTTAATTGTAGTTCTAGTGATACTTTCCCTGTATCCCATCCTCCATAAACGACAGTAGCTAATAAAAAATAGCATTTATTAGAACATCTAGAGTCAATATTTACACTTTATTATACTTATCATGTGTATGTTTGTGTCTGCCTTTTTAAAAATCTGTTTAAAATTAATAAAATTTGTTTTTAGAGCAGTTTTACAATTACAGCCAAAAATTAAGCAAAAGGTGCGGTGAGTTTCTTACCATCCCTATTCCCCCACACACAACTTCCCTAACTATCAACATCCTATAACGAAAGGGTACATTTATTACAATCATTGAACCTACATTGAGACAATATTATGATCCAGAGTTTATAGTTTACCTTAGGGTTACCTCTTGGTGTTGTACAATGCAGCTCTAAGAGCTTTTGTACGTATTTTGTTAGATTTATATCAATGTGTTTCATTTTGGGGATGTTAATATAAATAGTAGTGCATTTTTAGCTTAAAATGCCACTTTTTTATTGTTGGTATATAGGAATGTGATTGGCATTTGGAGAAATGTACAATGAATGACATGTATCCACCATTTCAGTATCATACTGAATAGTTTCACTGCCTAAAAATTGTGCTTTGCCTATTCATCTCATTATTTTCTCTAATCCCTGGCAATCACTGATCTGTTTACTGTTTCCATAGTTTTGCCTTTTGCAGAATGTCAGATAGTTGAAATTGAACAAATGCAGCCTTTCCAGATTGTCTTCTATCATACAGTAATATAAATTTAAAGTCCCTCCATGTGTTTTCATGGCTTCATAATACGTTTTTAAGCACTAAAAAATATTCCAATGTCTGCGTGCACCACAGTTTGTTTATCCATTCACCCACTGAAGAGCATTTCAGTTGCTTCCAAGTTTTAGCAATTATAATTAAATTTGCTATGCGCATATGTGTGCAGGTTTTTGTGTAGACATAATTATCAACTTCTTGGGTAAATACCAAGAAGTGCATTTGCTACATCATATGGTAGAAGTATGTTTAGTTTTGTAAGAAATTGCCAAATTGTCTTTCAAAGTGTCCACTTTGCATTCCCATCAGCAATGAATGAGAGCTTCTGTTGCTCCACATCCTAGCCAGCATTTAGTGTTGTCTTCTTTTTAGGTTTTGGCCATTCTAATGGATATAGAGTAGGATCTTATTATTATTTAAATTTGTAATTACCTAATTACATATGGTGTTGAACAACTTTAAAAAAATAAAACTTATTTTAGGTTCAGGAGTACACAGGCAGATTTGTTATATAGATAAATTTTGTGTTGCAGAGTTTTTGTATACAGATTATTTAGTCACCCAGATAATAAGCATAGTACCAAATAGTCAGTTTCTTGTTCACTGTGTGTGTATCTTCTTCAGTACAGTGTCTCTTAAAGGTTTTGGACTTATTTTAATGGGGTTGTTAATTTTCTTATTGTTAAGTTTTAAGAAAGTTTTGTATTTTGGAAAGCATTTTTTTATCAGATATGTATTTTGCAGATCCTCTCCCCAAGTCTGTGGCTTGTCTTTTCATTATCTTGTTATTGTCTTTCATAGAGCAGAAGTTTATAATTTTCATTAAGTATAAGTTATCAGTAAAACTTCTTTCATAGATAATTTGTTTGGTGTTATATCTAAAGTCATTGCCATACCCAGAGTCGTGTAGGTTTTCTCCTGTACTATCTTCTAGGTGTTTTATATTTTTTGAGTTTACATATAGGCCTATGATGCATTTCAAGTTAATATTTGTGAAGGGCTTAAGATCTGTGTCTAGCTTCACTTTTTTGCATGTAGATGTCCAGTTCTAGCAAAATGCATTGATAAGATTATCTTGTCTTCAGTGTTTTCCCATTCTTTGTCAAGGATATCAAATTTATGTGCATATGTTTCTAGACTTTTTACTCTGTATCATTTATGTATTTGTTTATTCTTTTGCCAATAGCTCACTGTCTTAATTATTGTGTTTTATAGTAAGTCTTGAATTAGGGTAGTGTTAGTCCTATGGCTTTGTTATTCTCCTTCAATATTGAATGGACTTTTCTGGGTCATGTACTTCTCCATATAAACATTAGAATCAATCAGTCTTTCAACATCTACAAAATAAGTTGGTGGAATTTTTATTAGGATTGCGTTGAATTGATACATCAGTTAGAAAGAATTGATCAAATATTAACTTTTTTTATCAATAAACAATCTATTAATTCAGTTCTTCTTTGATTTTTTTAATCAGAGATGTGTAGTTTTCTTCATACAGAACTTGTGTACATATTATTAGACTTATGTCAATGTATTTTATTTTTAAGGTGTTCATATAAATTATGGTGTATTTTTAAGTTAAAATTCTACTTCATTATTGTTGGTATATAGGAAAGTTATTGACATTTGCATATTATCATTGCAGCCTGCAAACTTAGCATAATTGCTTATTAATCTGAGAGTTTTTATGCTGATTCTTTCAGATTTTTTATACCAATGATCATGTCACTACAGAAAAAAAGACGAATCTATTTTTTCTTCCCAACCTGCATTCCTTTTATTTCCTTTCCTTGTCTTATTGTAATAGTGTCATTGTCTGGGATGATACCTCAGGTTCATTTTCTCATGGCCATGAAGATCAAGGACATGGACACGCAAGAGTGAGATGAGGAGTAGTAGTTTAATAGGCAAAAGAAAGAGACTAGCTCTCTGCTACAGAGAGGGGTCCCAGAAAAATAGGTTGCTGGATCCGCAGGGAAATGCAGGGCATTTTATACATGAGCTGGTGAGGAGGTGGTGCCTGATTATACAAGGTGCAAAAAACTGGTTGGACCAGGTGTGCCATTAACATAGAGCATGAATCTCTGGTAGCCTCTGACCTAATCTTTTATTATGCAGGTGGATTCTCTGTGCTAGCTGCACCATGCTGTTGTCCATTTCTTTCTTACTGTACATGTGGTAACAAAAAAGGGAAGATGGAGCCTTCATGTTGGGCATGACTGGCCCCCACTGATTTCTGCTAATTTGATTTAGCCTTTTCTATTGGCACAGCTGCCGGCATTCCCACGTGCAAGCTCCAGCTTCCTTATCTATGTTTGCAGCTCAGTTTTTCAGGCTGCTCCTTGTTAGAAAAGAAATGATTTTGGGGGATGCCTTTTGGTAGTAAAGAAATTCTGCTGAGGACTTTATTGCCCTATCTGGCTAAATAATTTATTTCCACCTCCTGTATTATTATTACATTAAGTAGGACTTTCGGTATAATATTAAAAAGCAGTGGTGAGTGGGCACATCCTTGCTTGGTCCCATCTTAGCAAGAAAGCTTCTGGCTCCTCACCTTTGAGTATGATGTTAGAAGTGTTTTTTAGATGATATTTATCAAGTTGAGTATGTATCCTTCTCTTTCTAGTTTGCTAAAAGTTTTTGTTTAAAATGAGAGTTAGATTTTGTCAATTGCTTTTTTGCATTTATTAATATGATCCTGTAATTTTTATTCTTTAGCCTGCTGATATGATGAATTGCATTAATTGATATTCAAGTGTTAAATAAGCCTTGCATAGCTGAGATAAATCTCATTTGTTATTGTAACTCTTTTTGTACATTGTTAAGTTTGATTTGCTAATATTTTGTTGTAGAGCTTTGCATCTATGTTCCTTAGAAACATTAAAACATAGTTTTAATTTCTTATAATGATTTTGTCTGATTTTGCTTTTTCACAATGCTGGCCTCATAGAATGAGTTGGAAAATATTCCTCTGCTTCTATTTCCTGAAGGAGTTTGTATAAAATGTTATAATTTATTTTTTTTTAATTTGTGGTAGGATTAACCAGTGAAACTATTTGGACAACGTACATTCTCTTTTGCAAGGTTATTAATTACTCATGCAATTTCTTTAATAATAAAGATCTATTCAAATTCTCTATTTCTTTTTCTGTGAATTTTAGCAGATTGTGTATTTCAAGTAATTAGTCTATTTTTTCTAGGTTGTCAAATTTGTGGGCATAGAATTGTACATAAATTCCTGTATTATCCATTGAATGTCTGTAAGATCTGTAGTGATGTCTCATCATTCATTTCAGATATTAGCAATTTCTGTCTTTTTTTCTCACACTAGTTTATTTCTTTATTTTCCTTGTTTATTTCTTTTCCTTTCCTCACTTCATATTTAATTTAGCTTACTTTTTCTAGTTTCTTAAAGCAGAAGTTTAAATGGTTGCTTTTAGATCTTTCTTATTTTCTAATGTATGCATCCAATGTTATAGATTTCACTGTAAGCATGGCTTTTATTACATCCCACAAATTTCATAAGTTGTACTTTTATTTCTATTTAGTTAAATATTTTAGAAATTTGGCTTTTTTAGGCTGGGTGCAGTGGCTCACGCCTGTAATTCCAGCACTTTGGGAGGGTAAGGCAGGCAGATCACTAGGTCAGGAGTTTGAGACCAGCTTAACCAACATGGTGACACACCCCGTCTCTACTAAAAATACAAAAAATTAGCTGGGCATGGTGGCACGTGCCTGTAATCTCAGCTACTAAGGAGACTGAGGCAGGAGAATCACTTGAACCCAGGAGGCAGAGGTTGCAGTGAGCCGAGATCACACCACTGCACTCCAGCCTGGGCAACAGAGCGAGACTCCATCTCAAAAAAAAAAAGAAATAAAGTAATTGCCATTTTGATCCATGTTTTATTGAGATGTGTCATTTAATCTTTAAGTGTCTTGTAATTTCCTAGCTACCTTTTCTGTTATTGATCTCTATTCCAATTCCATTGTAATATGAGAGCAGACACTGTTTGATTTTCATTGTTTGATATTGGTTAAGGTGTGTTTTATGGCCTAGACTATGGTCTATCTGGGTGAATGTTCCATGTGAGCTTGAGAAAAATGTGTTACCTGCTGTTGCTGGATGGTGTAGTCTGTAGATGTCAATCATATCCAGTTGATTGACGGTATTGCTGAGTTCAATTATGTCCTTACTGTTTTTCTGATTGTTAGCATTTTATATTTCTCCTGAACAGGTACTGAAGTCTCCTACTAATAGTGGATTCACCTGTTTCTTTAGGCAGTTGTATCAGTTTTGCCATCATGTAATTTGGTGATCTGCCTTTAGGCCGAAACACATTAAAGATTGTTATGTCTCCCTGTAGTATTGACCCTTTTACAACTATGTAATGCCTCTCTTTATTGCTAAGAACTCACCTTGCTCTGAATTCTGCTCTATCTGAAATTAATAAAACTACTCATGCTTTCTTTTGATTTCTGTTAGCATAATATATCTTTCTCTATTCCTCAACTTTTAATCTCTATGTCTCTTTGTATTTAAAATGGGTTTCTTGTAGACGAAATATAGTTTGGTTTTTAAAAGTACAATAACAACCTCCATATTTTAATTTTTGTATTTGGGCCACTGAAATTTAAAGTAATTACTGATATTGTTGGATTAAAACCTACCATATTTGTTACGATATTTTATTTGCTGCCCTTGTTCTTTCTTCCTATTTTACTACACATTTTAATGCCTTTTTGTGGTTCTGATTGAGAATTCCATATAACATTATGACCCTTTTTTAATATACAAGTCTATTCCTAGATTGCACTTGGCAATAATATTGTTACTACACTGCATTCTACCACCTGGTTGTGGAAATCCTAAAATATCATCTCTCAAGTTGAGCATTTTTATTCAGGCACATAATAGGATCATACTACTCAAACATTTTTACTCAGACATGGACATGGATTTCTCTGATAAATGAAATATGAACAGAAGATAGAGTGTCATATCGTGGAGTAATTTTATCAGTAAAAGCCAACTTACATCTGATTTCAGTAGCTCTTTGCCATCTCTTCACTCTTATCCTGAATGCATATAATACCAAGATGGACCTTCATTTGACTGTGTCTCTAAGTAAATACAATGAGGAGACTCCTCAGAATAACCCCTATGCATCATGTAGCATAAGAGAAGTATAAACTTCAATGTTTTAAGCTGCTACAATGTTTGAGATTGGCTATTTCCATTATACAACCAACATCTTCCAAATGACAGGTAAAATGGAACCAAAAGAAGTTCATGAACAGCATCAAATATATGGTATAGCCTTTGAAGCAAGTCAGGATACTGTGAGATAAATGTTATTTGAGGTTGGAAGTTATTAGAGTTACATGCTATTGGATCTATTTTTGTTATGAGTAGCAAAAATTTGGTAAAGCACTTGCATATAATAAGCTTTTGGCTCTAGATCAAGGGTTGGCAAATATTTTTTATAAAGGGGCAGATAGTAAATATTCTAGGTTTTGGGGGCCATATGTTCTCTATTGCAACTATTCAATGCTGCTGTCATAGCAGGAAAATAGCTAGAGACAATATATAAACAAATGGGTATAGATGCATACTATTAAGATTTTATTTACCAAAACAAATGACCTGCTGAGTGCAAAGGTTGGAAAAGGGAATTTAAGAGCAAAGGTAGTAAACTGTTGGCTGCATTAGACAAGATATTATAAGGAAACAAGTTCAGAAAATTTTTAGCCATCATGAAAACAGACATCAGAGACTTAGAGGTTGGAAAGAGGCAACTTCAATAAAGCATGTATTTTCTGTGGAAAACTGATATGCTCATCTTACACAAAATGTAGTTACTCAGTATCTTAGTTTAGACTTTGGCAACCAAGTGTCATACATTGGGTGGCTTTTAAGCAACAAAAAATTATTTCTCACAGCTCTAGAGGCTGGAAGTCAGAGATCAAGATGCTGACAAGGCTGGGTTCAGGTGAGGGTCCTCTTCTTTGTTTCAGACTCTTGTTTCTCATTATATCCTTACATGGCTAAAATAGGGCAAAAGCCCCCCTTGGTGTGTCTTATAAGGATGCTAATCCTATTCATGAGTGCTCCAACCTCATAACCTAATTACCTTCCAAAGGACCCACTTCCAAATACCATCATGTTGAAGTTTAGGATCTCAACATACACATTTTGGGGGAGGACACATTCAGTCCATCATACTTAGTCATGTCTCCAGAGAATTGTGGCTGTGGTTTTTAGCACATGCAATGAAGGGGAGTCAAATAAAAAAGCAGCCCATCAAGTCCCTGAAACAGTTGTACTGCTAGATGAGAAATTATAATCATAAGTTGAAATAAACAATTGTTCAGTACTTAAAGCCCCCCCCCCCCCGCCCCACCGTGACTTCCCTGTCTTCTATGTGCAGGAAAAGGCTTGAGAAGACTGCTCAGCCTGCGAGAAGATAACAGAAGATAATTAAAAATAAAACAAAGAAACTCGATGATGACAGGCTGAAACTACTCTCCAGGAGCAAAATCTTATCCTAATCTAAGAACATTCTCCATTCCCAGGATGTGAGATTTAGAAACTCCTCCCAGTATTTTTCTTGTGGTATTTCAATAGTGCTATGAAAAGGGACTGCTGTATGGTTCCAATCCTTCCCTCTGTCCCAAAACTACCTCCTTTCGTGAATTTGTGGAGAGTATATTACTTGTCTTCTTGGTACATATATCTCGAGGCTGAGACCAGGTCTAAGATTATCATAAAGGCCTAAACATAGGACATGATGGCTATTGTGCTGGACTTTTGGGTTGCCTACTTTGGGAGGCGTAAGCATATTATACCTGAGTGAGAAACAAGTTTTTATAATAGAAAGGGAGAATATTCTACCCATTAAAACTATTCACAAATATGTAGTATTATCAATCATACGGGAGAAACATTCCTCCTACTTTAACTAAACTATCCCTATGTGATTTTTTATGGCCAATAAAATGTGAGCTGAAATGTTATATAGTACTTCTAGACAAAATGTTAATATCATTGTGTGGCCAACCATCTTTTCTTTTCCTCCCTACCTCCAAAGTTGCATATGCATTTATCACAATGGAGCTTCTGTCAGTTAAGATCCATGAAGTAACTACTAAGGCCTGAGTCCCCTTGACCCCTTGATTGCCCTCACTGGCCTTACAGCATTAGTGGGGGGAAAAAAAAATCTTCTTTCAAGCTTTAAATATAAGATACATAACAACTTGCTACAATTGTGTATTTTCAGACTATACTGGCAGTTCTTCTCATAAATACTACCCATTCAATTCTCTTTAATTAAGAAAACTCATTGGCCTTTATAAATCTATTTAAAGTATAAAATTAAAGAATGTCTCCAATTATACAAAAGTGATCTGGGTTGGAAGCATCACAGACCCTAGGGTAGTACAAATAGAGACAAGGCAGTCAGGAAAGAAAAAAAATACTTTGGGGACTCAGGCCTGAGTAACGAAGGTGCAGAGAACTATCAGAAGCCTTTAGGACCCATAAGCAGCCAGGAAGAGTGGTTGCTCCTAGGAGAATACCTGATAATTTGAGTGGGGCTACTAACCTTAGGAAAAACAACATGGTAAAAAACCTGGACCTGCGATAACTGCTTAAGAGTCAGTGGCCTGGCGCGGTGGCTCACGCCTGTAATCCCAGCACTTTGGGAGGCCGATGGCAGGCGGATCACGAGGTCAGGAGATCCAGACCATCTTGGCTAACACGGTGAAACCCCGTCTCTACTAAAAATACAAAAAATTAGCTGGTCGCGGTGGTGGGCGCCTGTAATCCCAGCTACTCAGGAGGCTCAGGCAGGAGAATGGCGTGAACCTGGGAGGCAGAGCTTGCAGTGAGCCGAGATCGTGCCACTGCACTCCAGCCTGGGCGATAGATAGCAACACTGCAGTCCGGCCTGGGCGAAAGAGCGAGACTCCGTCTCAAAAAAAAAAAAAAAGTCAGTATTTGAAGCAAACATCTCTGGAGAAAAGCTTCAATACAGAACCTAGAACCGATATAGAATTAGATGAAGCAATAAATTCAGGGTCAGAGATTATTAAACACTCAAGAATCCCATCAATATTTAGTGAAGTTCTGAAGAAACAATATGCAACTAATTTTAATCCTGTGGATTATTTATATTTTGAGCGTCAATCACAGAATACAGAATATCTACATAAAAAATCTTTAAAAAAACAATTTATGCAGTTTCTAAATAAAGCATTCCACAAGGTGTGAGAAAAACACTTGGAAATAAAAATGAAATGGAAGCCTCTAGAAATAAAAAATAACTTTTTTTACAATAAAAAAATCAATGGATGGTTGAATCAGTTGCTAAATTATGGGAAAAAAGGATTGTCTTACTCTGTTAAAAATGATATAATTTGATGCCTATTACTTTTAAAAAATGCTTAGACAGAAGTCCTTAGGATATTTGGAATATGCCAAAAATTATTTAACCTAATAAATATAAAGTAAAAATGTTTTCAATAAACGTAACTCTGAATGAGTATTGAGAGAGGTATCTCCTTCATAATCAGGGGCAGGCCCATTATCACTATGTATATTCAACATTGTAGGAGGCAATAGCTAGAACAAAGAAAAATATACAAGCATGAGGATTATAAAGACAGCAAGTAATCATCACTTGCCATTGACATGATTGTTTAAAAGTAGGATTGGGAGAAAGATGCTACAGGCATATCAGTATTAGCAATAAGATAAATAATAATGTGGACTAAAGCAAGAATAATGAGATAGATCAATAAGCAAATTAAAATGCATACAAGCAATATTTAGAAATTTAAATAGCAAGAAAAATTAAAAGCATCTATAAATTACTGTAATAGCTGGCGTGGTGGTGCATGCCTGTAATCCCAGCTACTTGGGAGGCTGAGGCAGGAGAATTGCTTGAACCCAGGAGGCGGAGGATGCAGTGAGCTGAGATTGCACTATTGTACTCCAGCCTGGGCAACAAGATCAAAACTCCATCATAAAAAAAAAAAAAAGAAAAAAGAAAGAAAGAAATTACCATAATAAATGTGCAAGACCTGCACACAGAAAATTATATAATTTAACTAAAAAAATTAAAACTCTAAAATAATGAGATATATCCAATATCAATAGGTAGAATGAATAAATATCATAAGTATATCATTCCTTTTCTACAGATCCAAACTTATCTACAGATTCAATGATTCTAAAATTTACATAAAGTAGCAAACGACTATAAATAGTTTAACCCTCTCTCAAGAAGAAAAGTATGGAAGAAATGGCTTTGCTACAACCCAAGGCTTATTTTAAGTTATAGTAATTCAGACAGTGTAAAAAGTGTACAAAGTTAGGCAAATTGACATATAGAACAAAATAGTGTATCCAAAAATGGATCCACACAAATATGCCACTTTGATTTAAGGCTGAGGTGGCAAAATGAGCAGCAAAAATTTGTTATCCATATGGAAAGAAAGATGAAATTGAATTCCTCCATCAAAACACATCCATAATTGAAACCCAGATGGCTTAAAACTTGAAATACCATAGACAAAGCTTAAAATGTTTGAAAGAAAATACAGATGAATATATTTGTGATATTCAGAAGTGGTAGATTTTTGAAAATTTGCAAAAGTGTTCACTATTAAAGTGTGAGATTTTAAATGTGGATATATTAAGTTCAAAAACTTCTATTCACCCAAAGATAGGTTAAAAAGTTAAAAATCAAGCTATAAACTGGGAAAAATATTTGTAGTTCATATAACTCAAACAGTGGCATGAAAAATACAAAGAATGTATAATAAGAAAACAATGTTTTAATAATCTGTTACTATATAACAAACCAACCCACCATTTATTGGATTAAAGCAGGAACCTTTTTTTTTTTTTTTTTGATACAGAGTCTCACTTTGTTGCCCAGGCTAGAGTGCAGTGGCGTGGTCTCGGCTCACTGCAAGCTCCGCCTCCCAGGTTCACGCCATTCTTCTGCCTCAGCCTCCCGAGTAGCTGGTACTACAGGCGCCCACCACCATGCCCGGCTAATTTTTTGCATTTTTAGTAGAGACGGGTTTTCACCGTGTTAGCCAGGATGGTCTCGATCTCCTGACCTCGTGATCCACCCACCTCGGCCTCCCAAAGTGCTGAGATTACAGGCGTGAGCCACCGGGCCCGGCCGGGAACCTTTTTTTTTTTTTTAAATTACTCTGCAATTTAGGCAATGCTCTATGGAAATATCTTGTCTCTGGGCTCCATTGTATCAACATGACAGACAAACAAGAACGGACAAGTCCAAGATGACATGACTGAGACATTTCCAGCAACTGCTCTGGAGTAGCCAAATGCTTGAGAACGGGTCGGGACTCCTTTTTTTTTTTTTTTTTTTAACTTTTATTTTATGTTTGAGGGTACATGTGAAGGTTTTTTACATAGGTAAACACATGTCACAGGGGTTGTTGTAAACATTATTTCATCATCCAGGTATTAAGCCCAGTAGCCAATAGTTACCTTTTCTGCTCCTCACCCGCCACCCTCCCGCTCAAGTAGACCCCAATATCTGTTGTTTCCTTCTTTCTGTTAATGAGTTATTATTATTTAGCTCCCACTTATAAGTGAGAACATGTGGTCACATCTTTCAGGTCTTATCTCCATGTGACTTCTTCATCTAGCTTGTTAGTCAGGCTTCCTTAACTAATGGCTCAGGCTTTGGGAAAGTGAAAACAGAAGTACTAAGAGCTTTCTAAGTCTGGGCCCCAAAGTCACACAGCATTGCTTCTGTCTCATTCTATTTGTCAAATCAAGTCAAGGGCCAGTTCAAAGTCAATGGGAGGAAATACAGACCCTAACTCTTGAGGGTAAAATTGATATCAGACCTTTGGGATGAGACAAACGACTGGGGTCATTTCTAAAACAATCTACCATGTAACCCTATAGAAAAGTTAGCAAATATATGCAGTCATTCCCCAGCAGGAAAGAAAAGATCACCATAAAAAGAGATTCTCGGTCTCATCACTTTCATGATTAATGAGAGCAATGTTTGACAACAATGAAATTTCATTTTACACTCCTTGGAGTAGCAAAAAAAAAACACAAAAAATCAGACAACATCAAATACTTGAGAAGTATTGCACCACTGACCTCTCCTATTTTTGGCAATGAAAGTGCCAACTGACACAACTTTCTGGTACAAAATTCAGCATTGTCTTCTAAAGTTGAGCACCCCATACGCTATGACCTAAAAATTACTCTGTATTCATATGCATGACAAAATGTTTCAGAAGTCGACCAAAAGGCACGTATAAGAATGTTCATAGCAGCGTTGATTTTAACAACAAAACTTAGAATCAAACCTGATGTCCACTGATAACAAAAATGGATAAATAAAATATTGGTATCTTCCTTCACACAATATGTCTTAGTAATTATGGGCTGCTAGAGTAAGAATAACATAGACTGGAAGACTTAGAAGACAAATATTTATTTCTCAAAATTTTAGAAGCTGGGAATTCCAACTTCAAAACACTGGCAGATCCTGTGTCTGGAGACAATTGCCTTCTCATTTTATCCTTACATGGCCTGAAGAGAGGGAAAAAGACAAAGACACACACAAAGAGATAACCGTAGTCTCTTTTCTTCTAAGGGTACTGATTCCATTCATGAGGGCTCTATGCTCACAACTTAACTCTCTCTCTCTGAAAGTCCCACTTCTAAGCACCATCACCTTGGGAATTAGGCTTCAACATATGAACTTTGGGGGGACATAAACATTTAATCTATAGCATTATAGAATATTATTTAAGAGGGTAAATAAATATTAAGATACATATAATAACATGGATGAAGCGTAAAAACATAATGTTGAATGAAAAGATCAAACCCAGGAAAACTACACAGAGTATGATACTTGTTTTATACAATCCCAGAACCAATAGAATAATATATGATATGAATTTCTATATACACACATATATTAATCACTATATAAAGTGATAAAATTATATGTAAGCATAAAAAACAACATGAAATTGTAAGGACAGTATTTGTACAGGAGGCAAGAAGAGATCAGAGTCAGATATGTGTCATTCACAGATGTTTTAGTGCTTGGGTAATGATTTATGATTATTTATTTTTTAAGAAGTTGTACTATTCTTTCCTTCAATTCATGCTGACTTGTTCAGCAAAATTGGAATATATTTGTGCATTCACCTACAATATGAATTATAAGATTATACATTTTATTTTTTCCTTTTTTTTCTTTTATCCCTTTTCTTCCTCACATGACTACCATTATTTTTCTTTTTGTATTATTTATTTGGGGATACAAACTTATCCTCAAACTGAGCAGCACAAAACAACAAATGTGTATTTTATCACAGTGTTTCCAAAAATCAGGAACCTGGCTATATCTTAGCTGGTTAGTTTTGACTCAGGAGCTCATGAAGTTGCAGTCAGGACATAGGCAGGGGCTGTAGTCATCTGAAGACTTGACTTGGCTCCTTAATGTTCCAGATTCACTCACAAGGCTTTGGCAGGAGGCCTCAGTTCCTTGCTGGCTGTTGCTCAGATACCTCAGCTCTTGATCACGTGGGCCTTTCAATGGAGATACTCATGATTTCGCTTCCTGTAGACCTAGTGATCCAAGAGAGAGCAATTAAGACAATACACAACCTCAGGAGTAATATACCATCACTTTGCCATATTCTACAGGTCACACAAGACAACTCTGATATAACATGGGAGAGAATTATGGGGTATGAATATCTGAAGGTAGGGATCATTGAGGGCCATCTTGGAGGCTGGCTATTATGCTAATAAAACTTTCAATAACGAATGCTAAAAACACGTTAACAATATAACTATGTGAAAAAAATGTGAATGAATAATACATTTCTCAATTTAATTTAGCACAGTGAAACACTTACACTACCACATTTATAAACTTTATAGTCCTCATAAATTTCTCCAAAATTTCTAAGATAATTCCTGTATAGTTTGTAATATCCTCCTAATTAAATCCTCCTTCTGCTTACCAGTTTGTAAGAAAAGCAAAAATTACTATTTCAATTTATATTTACTGATTTTTCAGTTAAAATGACAACTTAGCTTGCAGTTGATTACTACTGCTTTCAGCACACAGATATAATCTTTTATATTTGTTTCGAGTTAATAGTTTGTGTAAACTACTGTAAGGAAAATCTCTCCCCATTCATTTTTTTAATGTTCTTTCTATACTTAAATCAATTGATACCTCAAACTGTATTTAAATAACCATGTTGGAGATTTTATTTACCAATAAAAAATGTAAAAATAATTATCCAGTTGTCTCACCTCTGTTAAAATGTGTCCTATGTTCTTTCCATAAACTTCCACAATTTGATTTTCCAGTGCATGATCATAGGAGGTTTCTGCAACAATGGGGAGGTGTTCTTTTGGTGCAGACTATGTACTCCTTGCTGTCAATCATCAGAAATGCACATTACCTTGAGTAGACAATAGAAATAATGGCAATTCAGAGATGTTGGCAAAAATAGTTGCTGCTTTTAGTATTGCTACAATGTGACACCACAGAGGGAAGAAGCCAGAGAGAGGAGTTAAAGACAACATTTTTGAAGTGATCTATAGAATTATCTGAAGTTTGTGACCCATATCTAGTAGAGATGCCACCAATCCCCCATGACTCCAAACATCATTTTAGAGAAATTTTTGCATGTGTTCAAAATTTTGCATGCTGAAGGCAGATTCAACAAATTTCTGACTTTTGATAGTTATTTCCAACCCCTTTTTATAGTCCTTCACTGCCAACTCCCACAGACACATGCAGTCTGGCCTGGAAGAATAGCAGGTACGCTAATAGTAGTTTCTTTTTCTGTTTGGCTCAGTACTAAAGAGGTATAGAAACAGGAGGCAGAGAAGCTAAAGAAAAATTAGTGAAAAGAAAGGAGAGCTATAGCTTGATAGTAACACATGGTTACTATCAAACACTACTTTGGATACTCTCTTGATTTTGTTTATTTCACATACTGAAAGGATAACATAATAAGAGACACTCAAAAAGAGGTCTGAGTTTTATATGTAGGTCTCAACAAGAAGCTGTTGAAGATATTTCACAAACAGTACTAAATTTTGGCCTTGCTGTCTGAGGATCATAAAAAGTCATTTAGAAATACTGGCATGTTATTTTCTTGTGGGTATATGTTAAATAAAAGTTTAAGCTTCTAGAAACTTATACATTCCAACTCCTTAGACAACTTTAGACATAACACATTTTATAATTAACAGATTTATCTTTAAGTAGATAGATACGTAAATGTTATAGATAGTATGTATCACACATATGTTGCACCTCTTCAAGAGAAACTTTGTTCATCACAAATGTTCATACCACATTTAACATTTAACATTGGATCGATGCTGGTAGATGAAATAATTACTCTCAAACACAGTCACAGAAGGTTCATTCTTTTAGTCACAAAATAAATATTTGTTGTGCAACTACTGTGTGCCAAGGCAGAATCTAGGGAAAATGCAGTGGCATTGGGGATATCTTTAGTGTCTCTGAATATACATTAGTGCACAAATCCAAGGGAGACTGTGACTGGTTGTCATAGGAGCTAAATTATGTTTTTACATAGGAAGAAAAGAATAGATGAAAAATATATGATTGTATAAATGAAAGAAACTTGGAGTTAAAAGCAACTTACACCCAACTCTTCTCATCATGCATTTAACAGTTGGACACAGTATTTTGATTTTAAGTTAGAGGACTTTGTTTCTTCTCCAGGCTTAACCATTTTCTAAGGTAGGGCCCTCAAATAAATCACTTAACCTTTCTATTTCTAAAAATTAATCCTACTTTAGAGTATTTTTTGGAACAATCAAATGAGATGACATAAATGGTACTCAATGTAGAGCTCTCTGCTGTTATTACTAGAGATCTCTTCTAGTGAACATATTTTTAGAAGTTTTGCATAATTTTGAGATTTAAAAATACAAAATGATACTCTTTTTCACATTTTTTTCTGTTTGTTTAAGACTTGTGGTTAACCCATGGGCAGTTATACGGTTACTAATTGAGGCTTTGATATTCTTTTTATCCATTCTGGCAACTGTTGTTCTAGAACAAGATATAATTACTTTATCAAGGTGAACCTTTTCTATATGCTTCAACCTAACATAATGAATTAATATGAAATTAACTTTCAACATATAGTGAAATACAATACCAGTTATTTTATAGATTGAATACCCTTTATTGACAAACGAAAATGAAGAGACTAAAGTAATGTTTGACACCTGCTTACAGTGGCAAGCCATATAGGGAAACTGGACACCAGGAAGAAAAGGTAATGCTTTACTTTATTAGAGAGTAAAACTAGACAACAGACACTATTCAGGTGAACAAAAGAGGATGGCCCTCATATATTTTGGTTACTTTGAATACAAAATCCAAAGAGAAATGGCTCCAATTATTTGCTTCAATAGTACTTTATTAAACCTTATCATTTTGGAAAATCATAATACACAAAAGCAAAACAAAACTCCCACAGTTAGGAGTACAGAGCCCAATATCTTATCATGGAAGCATATACATAGTAGATATTCACATAATCAAATTTAAATTTGTGGGTCTCATACAGTTAAGGAGAAGAGGTTATGCAAAATATTAATCATAGTCTGGTTATAGGTCTCTAAATAAAATTATGGGAGTACGTAAAATATAGTTGTGGTAAAAACTAGAGATCAAATACAGATAGAGAGATACTAGACCATTATTTCATGAAACAAATTAGTAATTTGAAATACCATATTTTTCAAAAAACTAAGATGAAAAACATCAACCAAAAGAAAAAAATACTGTGTGAAAGTATTTATCAAGGTACTTAATCATGTATTCAGTTTATTTATAGGCAACAAATGACCACAATTTTGTTAATGCAGTTAAATAATAGCATACAATTTTGTATTTAAACATAGTAATTATAATGTGTGAATCACAATATAAATAATAATGCCACATCTAACATTCTGTAATTCCTGTGTTTCCAAAAATATTCCAAGTATTATAGAAACAATTTTCTAATTCAACTTTTACATATTGATTTTATGTATGATGTATTGTTCTCCATTTAAAAATATTTTACCAGTATTTTTTGAATAATTAATGTTGCTGTTAATTCAT
Organism: Gorilla gorilla gorilla; assembly: GCF_029281585.2. Taxonomy (NCBI): domain Eukaryota; kingdom Metazoa; phylum Chordata; class Mammalia; order Primates; family Hominidae; genus Gorilla; species Gorilla gorilla. The sequence continues at coordinate 66,821,426 of NC_073224.2, read as the reverse complement.
TTCATATGTGTGTCCAATTATGATTACAATCTAAATCAATATTAAAGTTATATTTTTGATAATCATAAATCTTTCTCAAATCATATAGTTTTTCTTTATTACCTTCTGATCCTTTAAAGATGCTCTGTATGTATCTCTATAAGCTATTAATACTATTTTTTATAGTTTCTATTCTGAATACAAATATCTCTTACAATCAGCAATTTTACAAACATAGTAGCATTTACATGTATTCTCTGAAGGAATGTCTACATTGAAATGTTATAGAAATAGCCCTGAAAGATATCCATGATATGCTATATTATTTGATCCTGAGGATATTGTGCCAATTGAAGCAGTTTTTTTCAGGATTACATGTGCTTGGCAAAACTTTCTAACGATTAATATGTAGAAACATTTTTGACAAATTACTACTTGATTTTAATGTGGTTTCATTGATTTCTTAAAGCTGAGACTGGATATTTTTTCAGTTCTTCATTTAATTCCATTATTCCAGCTTCTCTTTCAGCAAATTTGCAGAGAAAAAAGCAATGCCTTGAGTGGAATGCTGAAAGCATTTGGATAGTTAGGCATTTTAATTATGAAGTTTTTCATTTCATGTCTTTGTTTGTAATAAGGCAGATAGTAATTGAGGCAGTTAAAGCTACCTGAACATAAAGAACTTAGACTATTTCTAATGTTCATGGTAAAGTCATGCATATATCTAAAATTTAGATTTAAGTAATTTACCTGCAATTATGTTTGATTGGCTTGTCATCTCCAGGCAGTCCTACATAAATCACTAAAAAACTAGTTCATCAATTTTTCAATATAAAATGATTCATGATTATAGAATATGATAGTTGAAAAACACAGTTTCTCCCTAAATGATCACCTTGCAAAACAAAAGTGTCCCATCTCTTCCAAGGGCACAATAACTCAAGGCTAGAAATGTAGTTTGGTTCCATAGCTGAATGGATTGAGCACACTTTTTGAATACTGTCTACACACATAAATAATAGGATATGAAAAATACACGATGAAAATTTGTGTAATACAGTATGTTCTCCTATTGTTAATCTACCTTTCCAATTGTAAAGAAAAGTGACTGTTTTGTAAGGGGTATTCTTCTCTATAACTTCTACCTTTTAATTGATCCTATAATTGGTAGTAATTAAAGAGCATGTAGCAGTCACCAATCTTTTTAAGTAATGAAATGAAGCAAAGACGTAATCTAAAAGCATAAAAATAATGGACAAATTGATTCAGATTTTAATGGGAATTCCTTGTAAAGCCTTCTGTGAAATATCTTTTTGGAAGTAAAGAGATTAAAAGAAAAAAAAAACACAAGAGTCATCAATTAAGCAGAATAATAGTTGAAGAAACGAACATAGAACAAGGATTTTGGGATGGATAGAAAATTCTAAGAGTTGAATATGGAGTCAATAACGTTTTTTGATGCTAACTTACATGATATGCGGGTTTTATTATTTCCAGAAGCTCTTCACCAGAGTATTTGGTATAGAATAATATACATTTTAAATCTATTTTGAATAAGATAATAGATAATTATCTCACTGCTTCTCTTATTACCTATTCAATTTAGACTAATTATTTAACTTTTCTGTTCCTCAGTTTCCTCGTCTGTAAACTGGAGCTATTAAAACACCAGATGTACAGTTCTAGTGCAAGAATTAAGTGACATTATAAATGTAAAGTGCTTTAGGAAAGTATAGACTAATAATGTGCATTTAGTCAATGTTAATTATTAGTATTATGATTCTAATACACACCTGTAAAGGTCTTTATATAGTGATATAAGAAACTTTTTTGTTTAGATAGGAGAAATATGTTCATAAAAAGTTTTTTTTTTAAGCAAGTTAAGAGTGACATTGTTTTTACATCAATCTTCTATTTTCACTGGCATGATACCATCATAGCATTCAAGGAGAAACACTTTATTAAACATTTTGCTGGTGGAATTGTTCTTTACAGACTGACATCATCATCAATCCTCCACATCAGTAGCTAAAGCATAGTTTAAGTTTTGGTTTATATATGCTTTTGAAAACAAAAGCCATTCTACTAAAATGGATCGTCAAAAAATATCTAATATATTAAAAAGAACTTTCCATTAAAATTTATGGTCATTCTTCAGCCTTCCAATAAAACTATATTACTATATTACTATCCCATGTAGGTGAATTATTTAGTATAATAGTGATTAAGTTTGCAACCAAGCACTGTTTGGCTTTAAATTCTAGCTTTACTGCTTACTTGCTGTGTGAATTTGGACAAGTAATATACTACCAAAGTTTTAGAGTTTTCATCTGTAAAATAGGAATAAAAATAGTATCTACCTCACCAAGTACTTTTGAGGACTAAAGAAGCTCATTTATTTTGAAACCTCTTGTGTAAGTTAAAGAGAATGCAGTTAGTATAGGTGTTGCCTTCATTGTAATTCTTCTGTTTTGTAATTGTCAGGGGTACTATTATTAAATCTGGCAATTTTCTCTTGTCCCAATGAAAGTCTCACCTCTAAATTCTTTCTCTCTCCCTCTTTCTTTCTCTCTCACACACATATACATATATACGTATATGTGCATCTATATATGTATATATAGATTCTCTCTATTTTTTTTAACTTCCTACTTAAATAGTGTTTTCTGTCTTGGTGTCTAATGAATATATAGGCATTTCTTTATTCAATAACATTGTTTAATTAGTCCATGTAGTTTGTGAATAGAAAAGGCTTTAGACCTGGAAATGGTGCTATACAAAATATAAATGAAAATTTTGATTAACAGACAAAAAATAGATGCCAGTTTTTCTCTGAAGCAAAAGTTAAAATTAATAAATTATTAATTTATTTAATTTTATAAAAAATAATAAATTGAACTTCCAGAATTATTTGTGAAGGATCCGTGATAGAGGATGGGGAAAAACTTATTTGAAAACTCTGCAAAATGTAGGAATTTAAAGAAAAATAATAAAAGATTGAGCAGAAATATATGCACCTAAAAATAGGATTTTTTGTTCCATCCCCATTTTCAATTCATTATTTTGCTTCATATTTCACTGAGAAAATTGAAGTAATTGGAAGAAAGTTTTCAGAAACTTCCACCTGTGTATTTACCAGCATATACGCTGCTTTGCCTCCTGCTACTATTGAAGGGTACTCCCTGAATCCATATCAGGTCAATTCTGCCCTTTTTACATAAGATCTGGTCTTGTACCTTCATTCTTCTAAAATACTTTTATCAAAATCTCCAGGTACTTCCATGTTGTTAAATCCAATAACAAATTATCAGTTTTCATTGTATTTGACCTGTCAGCAGCCTTTAAGCTGGCAAGGCACTTCCTCCTTTTTTATACACTTTGTTTGTAATTTTCAAGGCACGATACTCCCTTCATTTTTCTCCATCTTACTCCTACAACTCATTTAGTTCTGCTACTTGTATGCCTTCTCTTCATCCTTTTAATATTGGAATGTTTAGAGCTGAATCTGTGAAACTTTTCTTTTATCTCTATATGAGATTATTTTAGTAATTCCACACAATTGTTTACTTTACGGACCACTTATATAGTGAAAATCCCCAACTTATAGCTCCATCTCTGATTTAGTTTATAAAATCTAGACTCTTATCTACAACTAATGGACTCAGTGTTCCCATTTTGAACTCTAACACTCAGTTAAACATTAATATGGACTTCTCATATTGTGCACAAACTCATTCATCTGAATTTCTTCTCTTCTCATTAATGGCACTTCATTCTACCATTGGCTTCATGTCTTCTTTAACTTCTTTTCTTTTAATTCCCATAGCTAACCTGTCAGGAAAATATCTTGATTCTATTTTTTAAGAAAAAATGTAGAATCTGACCACTTCTCACTAACTTTACCTGATTTTTTTCTCCAAATAATTCAATTATTAGCACAGTTAGAAGACTAGCACTTTTCCAGTTGTAATGATTATTCTTTAGAATCTGTTCTCAAAGCAGCATCACACGTCAAAAAATAACTCAAATCAAATCACTTTTTCAATGAGTCATACATTGGCAATAGTAATTAAAATTTCCCGTCCCTTTATTTGTATTTATTCCCCTTACCTGCTTTATTTTTCCTATAACAATTATCACCTTTTAAATATTATACAATTATGCTATTAACATGACTCCACACAACTAATACATAGTTCTCTTGGATTCAGGAATGTTTTTGGTCTTATTCTTCAATATATCCTTAGCACACAGAAGAGTCCTTGGTAAATAAGTAGGTACTCAATAAATATTTGGTAAGAAAAAGAACAAAATATACATTGTATGACTTAGGAAGATAATACAAAAGAATAAAGATGATATGTAGTTTACAATTCAATAAGGTACTAACTAAATAAGGACCACAATTTTATTTATATTTCTTTTAATAAATGTATAACAAAAGAATTAAGTGAAAACGAAAAAAATAAACATTTTTTAAAAAGTAAATGCAATATTCAGTATTTCCTATGATTATAAACAATTTTTTCTACCCATTTTAACTGATAAAATTAACATAGACTTAAAACACAAAGACAGAAGCTTCTCTATTGGGTATTAACTTAAAGCTATCCTTCAGTGCTCCCTTCAGATTAGCAATCCTCTCTAAAAGTTTTATTACCAGTGGAAAGCAGCTCTAACTTTGTCTTAGTTTTTTGTTGCTTACAACAGAATACTTGAAAATAGGTAATTTATTTTTTAAGAGACATGGGGGTGGGGTAAGGTTTAGTTCTTACAGTTCTGGAACGGGGAAATTCAAGTCCAAGGAGGTACATCTAGGGAGAGCCTTCCTGCTGATGGGAACTCTCTACAGGGTCTCGAAGTAGCACAGGACATCCTATGATGAGAAGGCATGCTTGCTCAGGTCTTTCTTCTTCTTCTTACAAAGCCATCAGTCTTATTCATATAATAACCTATTAATCCATTAATTGATGAATGTATCAACGCCTTATGAGGGTGGAGACCTTATGACTCAATTACTTCCCATGATCTCCACCTGTCAATACTGCCTTAGTGGGGATTAAATTTCCACATGGGTTTTGGAAGGTAGAAATATAAACAATAGCAAATGTGATACCTCTTTGAACCAGCTTTCTGTATTTTTGGAGTTTTCTAGTTAATTTTTCATAAAATAACTAAGGTAGAAGAGCTGTTAAGGTCTTGACATATTCCTGGCCTATGTAATTGGTTTCAATGGAGAATTAGTAAACTATGGCATTTCAAACTTGATTGGACCCAATGTAATAATAAAAGATTCACTTTAAACTTGGTACTGTAGTGCTCTAATTTCTTTCTTTTCTTACTAGTTTTATGCTGTTGATTTTTTAATGTATTATTTATATAAAGTTTTATATAAGCACATTCATAAAATGCTAAATGCACAAAAGTTGCCACCAAAACAAATCTATAAATATTTGTTAAATAGTACATAATAGTATTTACCAATCATATGTAATATTTCAAATACAGAACAAGATAATGAGCACACATGGTTTCCCTATATCCTCTGATTTCCAGAAAATATCAGATTTCAAAGTCTAGTCTTAATGTCTGTCTGTTATCTTAAATTTTACTTGGATGCTCATGTGATCTGAACTTTCATTTAAAAAATGAGATCATTTGGTTTTAAAAATGAAATTACTGCAGTTACGCAGTTTCTACTTTTAAAAAGACAGTTCGCTATTTGAAGTATTATCTTAATTCTCCAAATAGCATATTATCTTGTTTTCTCTTGACTATTTCAAATTCATCTTGCCCCAAATTGGAAGTCAATATTTGACTTAGTCCATTTGAGCTGCTATAACAAAATAACATAAAACTGGGTGGCATATAAATAAAAATTTTTTATTTCTCCCAGTTCTGGGGTCTGGGAAGTCCCAGATCAAGGCATTGGCAAATTCAGTGTCTGGTTAGGGCTTGCTCCTCACAGATGAAGGCTTCTCACCATGTTTGCTCATGGTGGAGGGGGAAAACCGGCTCCCTGTGAACCTCTTTTATAAAGGCACACATCGCACTCAGCCTTCATGGTTAATCATCTCCCAGAGGCTTCATCTTGAGGCTTAGAATTTCCACATACAAATTTGGGGGTGACAAACATTCAGACCATAGCAATGTTATCTCTGTTCCTTCTAATAGGAAAGTATCAATTCATTCAAAACTATTTATGAATTACCTACTATGGGTGAAGCAGAAATGTAGGCACTGGGAACACAGTGGTGAACAAGATAAACAGAAATGGAGCTAATGTTTAGTGAGCAAGAAAAGAAATCAGTAAGGTAAATATGTAAAATACATTGTATGTTAGTGGTGAGAGCTAAGAAGAAAATCATGAAGGGAAGAAATACAGGAAATTTAAAACCCATATGAGAGGAGAGCCAGAACCATGCATATATCAAGGGAAAGCTGTGCCAGGCAGGAGAAACTTCCAAAATAAAGAATTTGAGGTAGGCATGTCCCTGCCAGACTCCAAGAGGACAACTAGGGGATAAGAGTTCAGAAAGGTGAGGGAGGTTAAGACAGATTATACACTATTTTATATTGCTTAATTTTCCCTTTATGTAAATGTATTGTCAACTCTTTTGCTATTCTTTAATTGGTTACCCTAAAGTTTATACTATGCATTATTAATTCATTCTAACACAAATTATGACTTTTACCACTTCCAAAATGAAACTAGAACATTAGAACTTTTTAATTGCATGTATACTTATATCTTTTGTATAATTTTGGTTACACATTTTAATTTCATATATAACAGAACCCCATAAAACATAAGTCTAATTGTTTTGTACAGTTCATACTCAGTAAATTTTTAGTTGTGTTTATCCTCATTGCCCTTCTCTTAGTTCTTTGTTACTGTCTTCATTTCTGTGTTTTCCTCTCAGGCCATTTTGCTTCTGACTCTTCGAAGTTCTTCCTCTCTGGAGTCATAGCCCCTCCAGTTCTGTGTCTTCAGCAGCTCTTAGCTGCCTTCAAATCAGTCCTTTCTATTGTGTGTGTGTGTGTGTTGCATGGTTGTTCTAGGTATGCACGGCCAATGCATTTTCTGTGCTATTTCATTCCACATCTTATTTCGGAACTTTATACACATTATTTTGTATGTATTTCTCACAGCAGTCCTTCAAGAAAGGTAACGTCAGTATTTCTGTTTACCTATCAGGAATGTGATGTTCCTGAGACTAATCAACGTTCCTGAGACTACTCTGTTCATAAATTCTATAGTCAGAATTCAAATGTTGGCCTGTAGAATTCAAATAAGTGTGTGTGCCCACACTCTTTCTACTTAGTACAGACATAGCCAAAGGCTCCATGAAGCTCTTGATTAGCCACATGAATCTAAAGAGAACTTACTCTGTTCTAGGCATCATACTAGGGGTTGAATAGAGTGTGGTCTGTGGAGATAGGGTATAGAGAAGGTATACAAAGTTAGTACACCTCCCATAGTCTTAAGGAACAGGTAAAATACACATATAACAAATTATCAATAAATATAAGTGCTATCTATAGAAATGAAAGTAAGTATCAGGAGTGGATTTTGGGGGAAATGTCTTCCTTCTTAGAAAGAAATTATATTTGAACAACTTCAAAGGTGAGAAGAGGTTGTCAAGGTAGCGAATGAATAGCAGATCAAAATATTATGGACATTATCCTGTACATGATGGGGAACTGTTGCGGATTTGGGACATAGAAGAAATATTAACAGCACCCTCATAATGATAGAAAGGAAATGGTTAAAAGGGAAAACTGTTAACTGCTTTGGTGGGGTAGAGATTGACACTGATGAGAGATTATTTAATGGTTTCAGCCTGTTCATATCTAGATTTCTTCCTAATGAGAGAGTTTCCACCCTCGAAAAAAAAAAAAGAATATAACTCTCCCCATTGTTACAGATTGACAATTTTATAGACAGAAGGTGGGAGGATCTCAAATTAGAGAAAAAATAAAATATAAATCTAGGTCAATCATTTTAAAGTTAAAAATGCCATGAAATACTATTCAGGCATATAAAATAATCAAAATATGTATTTTGCAGAAACATGTATGGCACTGGAGGTCATTATCGGAAGTGAAACAAGTCAGACACAGTCAAATACCATGTTTTCACTCATAAGTGGGAGCTGAAAAATATGTATACATGGACATAGAAAGTGGAATGGTGGATAATGGAGACTCGGAAGGGTGAGAGTGTGGGAGAGGGAGGATAATGAGAAATTACCTAATGGGTACAATGTACGTTATTCAACTGGTGGATATCCTAAAAGCTCTGACTTTACCACTATGCAATCTATGTCTGTAATGAAATTGCACTTGTACCCTATACATTTATTTAAAAATAATAATAAAAGGCTAGTGTAAGTATGCTTTCTTAAAAAAGTAAATAAATTACCAAAGTAATGTTTAAAAGCGCTATTTGAAAGAAGCAGCTCTGTTTAATAACAGTAGCACTATATGGTTGGGCACAGTGTCTCACACCTGTAATCCCAGCACTTTGGGAGGCCAAGGCAGGTGGATCAAGAGGTCAGGAGATCGAGACCATCCTGGCTAACACGGTGAAACCCCGTCTCTACTAAAAATACAAAAAGATTAGCCTGGCGTGCTGGCGGGCGCCTGTAGTCCCAGCTATTGGGGAGGCTGAGGTAGGAGAATGGCGTGAACCCGGGAGGCGGAGCTTGCAGTGAGCCGAGATTGCGCCACTGCACTCCAGTCTGGGCGACAGAGCAAGACTCCGTCTCAAAAAGCAAAACAAAACAAAACAAAACAAAAACAAAAAAAACAGTAGCACTATACTTAAAGTTAACTTTAACAACTGTACACAGGTTATGAATACATTGCATACAGTACTAAAATCTCTGACAAAATCACGGCTACACAGTAACAAAAATAGCCCATGTATCTATCTCTCCTATGAAATTGCAAATCCAAGATCAGAAATCGTATTATTATTTATTTTATTACTCCCTTGGAATACTAAATGACCTAGTAATTACATGTTGAATAATTTACTAAGTGAAATACAAGAAAAGGGAAAGAAAAACGATATAAAAATTGTCATAACTTGAAAATAAAGGATTCTAGACTATATGAGAAAAGAAAATATTTTACCAGTTAATATCAGCTAAGGCATTTCTTCAGTTCTTTGTAAAGAGAAACTAGAAATTTATATTTGAACCCAACTGAAATGCTTCAACAATATATATAGTTAAATGAGCAGTAATATATAACTAGTTTTCCTTCCAAAGTTTGTTTATTCTGTTATTTTCATTCTTTCTTTGTCTCCAAGTCTTGAGATAAAGAACCCCCAGTAGTTTTTCTGGGTAGCTGTCTTGTCTATAGATTACATATGACTATTATAACCAGATATTGATGCAAAAAAAGTAGATTAAACAAGGAAAGAAAGAACGTCATCTACTGAATGAGAATCTAACAAGAATTATTTCTGTATGTATGTGCTACACGTTGCTAGTGCAGCAGAGTATTTTTTAAAATAATCAGAAAGGAATTATTTAAAATGTTTATTCTGCTGATTCAATTCAAGATTACTTCAAAAATTTGGCTAAAGAAGTTCTGATTCCTCATATACATTTTAGAGTCAATCTGATTTACACATTAGTTGTATTTATTTCTAGCGTTTCTTGTGATATGACGGTAAACTGATGCCTTTGATTCTATGATAAAGGAAAATTTTTATCTCTATCAACTTAGTTGTGCAACAAAGTTCTCATTTCTGCCTTCAAAAATTTTATTTATTTTGATATAATTCAAATTAGTTTAAAAGATGCAAAAATAGTTCAAAGGACTCCCATAGACTTTTTACATAGTTTGACAAACTATTCATACTTTTCCCCATTGACCTTTTTGTTATCTCTTTTTCTCTGTGTGTCCATGAGTATACACACACATATGTATGTACGTATGTATGTAGATGTATAAATTTTCCCGAACTCATTGAGAGTAAGTGATAGAGTCACGTCCCTTTAGATATGTGTGTCATTGTATGCTTCCTAAGGAAAAGGGTATACTCTTACATAACTACGGTACAATTTTAAAAATATTGATACAATATTATTATCTAATCCACACTTCATATTCAGATGTCATTAATTGTTCCAATAATGTGCTTTATAAATATCTTTTCCTGGTTCAGAATCCAATAAGGTATCATGAATTACATTCTATTGTCTCAACTTTCTTGATACAGAGCATTTCCTTGAACTTTCTTTGTGTTTCTTCCCTTTGGCAATTTTGGAGATTACTGGTGAATTGTATTTTAGACTTGTTCTTCAGGTTGAGTTTTGCATATGTTTTGGTAGGAATACTATAAAAGTGAAGATCGCCTTTCTCAATATGTTATATCTGGAAGCACCTGATGTTCAATTGTCCAGTATTGTGATATTAATTTGATAACATGGTTAAGGAATCTAAAAAGTATTCCTACTATAAAATTATTATTTTTTTGTAAGTAATAACTGGTTTTATTTATCAAAATTTGATCTGTTGGGTTTACCACCTTTTGACACTTTTCAGACTCTATACTTATTTTTATGTTTATTAGTTGATCCTCTGTAAGGAAGAGATTTCCTTCCTCCTTTATTTATTAATTTCTTCATTTTTATGCCATTATGAATTCAGATTATTATTAACATCTGGACAGCGACTGGCCCTGCAAAATAACTTCTTGTTCTTTACATCTATTTTAATTATTCTTTGGCTATTTCTTACCTTTGGTACAACAAAATAATCCAGGCTCAATGTGTACCTTCCCCGCCCCAGACTCAGAATCAACTTCTTCACTAAGAATTCTAGATCCTTTTACTAAAGGCTATATATTACTTTCTTCTATTTTTAATTTTTTCCATATTTGCCACTACTTTCTATGTCTCAAAAATAATTCATAGTAAAAAAAGCTGAACACAAAGTTTGTATTTTTAAATTTAAAATTATATAAACAGCAAGATTGTGAAAAATAAAGAGTAAATTTTCTTTCTATTGGATATATATATAAAATAAAATTTTTATCATTATAAAGTTCTCCTGAAAGTAATCTTTTGAAAAGATAAATTAATTTCACTATTATAAAAGAGCTCAACTATAATAATTGCATCCTTTCTTGTATTAAGCATGCACGATTTTAGACAAGACTATTAAGCTTTCCGGACACAACTCAGGTTTGGTTCTGCAGGTAAGCAAACATAGAGAAAGGATCTTCAGTTTCCTTACATGTTTTTCAATTAACTCTTACCCTTTGGATCAGCTTACTTCTCCCCAAGGTAATGCCACGGGCAGCTAAATGATGAACTTGCTTTCTCAGACTCCCTCAAAAGCACAGGAACATTTTAATTGTGGATCTATGTGGAGGGATGATTGATGTGAAAAAGAAATCAGAGTTGCTCACTATCACACTTTATAAAATTCCCTTCCATTTATCATTCACTATCTAAAAGCCCTCAAGATTAGTTTTGTTTAAAGATTATTTGCATTTAAATTGTAGGGATATAGGAGAGTGCTTGCATTTTACGACTGAGGTTAAAAACTAAAGTCATCAGTGGTTTAATCTTTTTTAAAACAACATTCCCTAAAGCGACCCAAAGCATTGAATATGCTACAATATTTAGTAAAAAGTTCTTTAGTTATGGGGCTACTGTGGAGTCAACAACGTAAAAGATAATTTAAAAAACGTATTTATTCTTTGCTAGGTTACAGCTAAAAATACATTCCTGCAGAATAATTGTCCTTGATGTGAGCTACTCTAAAAACAAAAATGAAGCTTTTTATTTTCTGAAATTACAATTGTATAAGCCAATTTTTCTCAAGTATCATGCAGAGTTAATTGACTTCCAGTAACCTAAATTATGTTGTTACCTTACAGTTCAATTTAAAATTGTTAAGCAGAGAAATTTAGAAATGCTTAGAATGAAAACATTAGGCATAAAATAGACTGTAATATTATAGCAATTCTAAGTAGATTGTACACAATGCAGATTATGGCTGTGAGTATAAAACATAATTATCTATATTCCTTCATTTCAAGAGTTCATGGGGTCATTCATATCAAGTAAACAATCACACTTTCGAGTTTTTACCAGTAAAGAGAACTTATTTGAATAATTCTCAAAAGCCTTTCATTTTAAAAGGTCCAAGATAACTATTTTATAGCATTTACGGAATTCTTTAAAAGGACTGTTTCTATATTGATAGTAATTTTTTTACTTTGATGAATGCAGAAACACTGATTTATATTTTTAAAAATGTTTAACAAGACCATTTGGTTGAGGTTAAATTGACCTGAAGGTCTGAAGTGGGCTTGCTGAGGGAGAAACATGATATTTACTCTTCCTGGCTCACACTGCCTCATGCATCTTGATGGGAAACATGCATCTAATATCCAATGATTTGATTTTACAATAAGATATTTGGCTGGTCATGTTTGATAGATTCTCCTTAAGAGGTATGTGTTATACTATATTATGTATACTACTATTAGAGGTGAATCTGAAAGATCTATTTCTTTTTTATATCTTAAATCAGATTAATGGGAAAGCTCCATGTGATTTTTAAAAATATATTTCATCATTTGTATACTTGTTAAATTTAATAGCTAAATACTAAGAACATCAACCAGTTATCTACATCAATTTATTTTTATATTGAGTTACATAATTATTAAAACTCTTATCAAATATTCACAGGCTTATTTTATCTATCTATACACACACACACACACACACATTCCTAATCTGTCTGAACAAAGGTATCATACAAATTTTAAATAAAATCCTAAAATAGATATTTGTAGTTTGTACACAATATGTATTCTTATCTGCCCTGAGTATGAGGTATAAAGCAAGCAGAATAATATAAATAAAAACATTTGTAAAATATGAAAGTAAATCAAATGACAAATATAGGACAATATTACTTTTCACTGATCACCCCATCTCCCAGTTTTCATGAGCATTAATTGCCTTCCTTATGTTCCTGGATATAGGATAAAAAGTTATCTTTCATGAACATGCTACATTTTTACCTTTCAATAGCTCTTTTCCTTAATTCAAATATATTGATTATGCATCTAAGTCTCTGATATTAATCAGATATTTACAGATTTTAAGTAGCTTTTAGTGGACCCAAAAATGGTGCTAGTTTGCAGATGCTAAAGCTAGTAACCTATAAAAATTATTTTGGAGCACATAGGCTTCTAAACACTCTACAAAGTAACTCTTTATGTGATTATATCCTCTCAGTTTTCGGATTATTGACACACAATAGATTATTGAAATAAAATTATAATTATTACCAGAGCTTAATCTTAAATGCCAAATATTCTAACAGGAGTAAGATTTTGAATTTCAATGGACTATAGCAGATGACAATGTTATATTAATATTTTTCACTATTACTGCTTTGTTGCAGTCGCAGACATTTCCTTTTTGTCTTTGTTTCTTTGTGTTATCCCAGCTTTGGGATATTTTCCTAGTGGTGACATTTTCCTGGTTCTTCCTGGGCATTTTGGATATTATGTTATGTGTCCCTGTGTTTTATTTGAATCCTCTGTTTTATCAGGCCTCCTGTGACACCATGCATGTTGAGGAAGGAAGCAATGCATCATTATTCCCAGGTGAGGGTGGAAGTTGAGGTTCCCCACTTGACTTGTTTGACAGTCCAGAAGGGAAAGTTGCCTCCTTATTTCTAGTCAGGGTCAAATTTAAGTTTCCCCATTGGACCTCTGCTGACACTATTTTAATAGTCTTTGTAGGAGACAATAATCATCAGAATTTGAGGAGTGTCTTTGGGGAATGGAAATCAAGATTTAGTTGTAAGAAACACAGAAGAGTTAGAATAAACTCTTGGGTGCCATGTGGAAGGTAAAGAAAGAGGAGTCAAAGATGGCATGCAGATTCATGTTATGTGAATTGGTAAATGGGGATATTATGACAAAAGCATGGTTTTTAAATGACTTTTTTAGTAATTTATAAAGCTTTTATATGAGAATAATGTTTAACGTGAAAACTTCCTAATTTTAAAACATATAAACATTTTTATGTATTGAACTTATTTCTATGTTTTTCTTTGGTACGAGAAATGCAGGTATACTTGCATTGATCTTTCTGATTGCATTATCACGACTTTTTATGAATTATGCCATTTTGATATTTAATATAGTATATCATATGACTAAATTTATTTTTTAGTCTAGCCTCTTAATGACTCCTATGCACATTTTATATTCTTAGTCATATTACATCATTATTGATTAGATATGTTGTCTTTAATTGGATTGTAATTGGATGGTATTCTTCTCTGAAATTAGTTTATAATTACCTATTCTTTTTGAAATTGTACTTGTTAAAAACTAGTTTGAAGGAGAAAAGTGAATAAATTCAAATCTTCCCATTCTTTATGCATTAAAAAACTTCACATTTAAGTTTTTTTAAAAAATGAAAAGGTGAGAGAAAATATTAATTGGTATAAAACATAAATATAGACAGGTAAATTTAAATATATAAAATATAAAATGTGAGTAACATCTAAAATAATAAGCACAATAAAAAGACCAAAATCAAACTTGTGAAGTTTCACTTCCAATATGACAACACAGAGCTCATATTTGTAAAAGCATTTGCTAATAAATAAAACAGAAATAATTTAGTTTGAAATTTAAAAGAAGACATGAGTAGAGAATAGCAAGAAATTTAGAGATAATACATTTAATCAAAGATCTTTACCATATTTCATGTCTATGATTTCCTTATTTGGAATTATCTTTAGGTCCATCCAAACATTATATTAAATATTATAATGCCAATATACATTTATCCTTTGATAGTGGACTTAATTTTTTGAAATGCCTCAAAAAGCATGGTTATGTAAATCTATGGGCAAAAAAAAAGCATTCAAAGAAGTAAATGTCATTGAGAACAAATACAAGAATATAATCTATTTTCACATGAGATGTGCTGTCACTGAGATATTCACATGTTAGCTTAGTAGAAAGTGAAAAAGCTATAAAAGATATTTAGTCCATCCTATGGAGAGGCAAGGGAGAAGTAATTATCAGGAGGAATTAAAATTTGAGCTAAATCTTGAAAAATTACTTTGCAGTATTTGGCTACACAAGAGTTGAAACAGAGTTCTTGGCAGAAGGAGTAGCATGGAAAAATGTCGGAATGCTTCAAGAATGATACAATTTTAAAGGAATTATATGTAGTATATTCTGACTGCCAAAGATAAATGACAGTATAAGAGGAAAGCAGGTCAAATTATAAAGGGCTTAGAGAAGTAAACCTTGCCATATAAGTAATGATGAGCAACTGTCAGGTCTGAAATAGAAGGCTGATCTACAATTTAGGGCAATTTGGAGGATGTGTTGAATAAGTGTAAGGCAGTAAGTGTCATTGCTATTAATAAAGCTTCTTATTCTTGCTCAGTATCCCCGAATTTATTCATATACACTTTAATGTAAAATCCTCATCCTACACCTTATATCCTCTTGATAAGAACTACTTTATAAATTCTACACATATTGCATTATAGTTACTTCACTGAAAAAAAATCTCCCAGAATCCAGAATGTTTAACGTTAAGAAAACAACAGTTTTAGAAGAGACATTGTACTATTGATGGAGAAATGATATGCTTTCAAACTTTATGTTTATATTAAGAAAATTTTCTAATTAAATTAATATTAGGCTGGTCCCTGGCTAATGTGTGGAATAACACATTTTAAAGACCATTTCCAATGGTTATGTGCCTATTTTAGATATATTACATATTTGTTTGTTATAAAAACAGGGAACTATTACAAATAAAATGAAAATCTGTAGAAATTCCTAACACTATTTATATTATTTTTAAGTGTTGGAAATAAAATAGTTTTCTATCTCTTTCAAAAACCTCTGTTTAACAATTTAAAAAATTAAGTGTGGCTTGGCAAACTTTTCACTATTAGAATAGAGTGAGAAAAAAATAAGTAACTCGTTTTACTTTTAAAATGCTTCAGATGCATTAGTTTATCCAAATAGTATATGCCACTTACTTTGCTTCAAATACCGGTAAATGTTACATCATCAAGAACCTTTTAGTAAAATCACAATTCTGTGATTTCTTACAGAGTTTAGAATAATCACTTCAACAATTATAGTAATTGTTTGACTCTTGCTAAGTAAGTATCTTGGAACATATTTCAACTTTTAATGCACATTTTATTCACTATATATATAAAGAATATATATAATTCCTTCTCAACATAAAATAAAATTTATTAAGTATTAAGGATTATTAAGAGGATATAATTGAAATATTAGAAAGCTATTTAACATTTTTTACTTTTTAAATTATTTATTCATATTAAATCCTTTCAAGTATTTCTACACATTACAAACACTGTGAGATAATCATATTTCAAAGTAAAAACAAAAATCCTTCTCCACAAATCACCTTTACCAACTGTCTTCACCAATGTTTACCCTTTCAAAATATTTTTATCTCATATACAAGAGATAAACTAATAATAATATAATTAGGGGTGAGTAGAGTGAGTAACCAGTTCCTCTGAGTATGTGCTCCAATTACTTTAGGTAATGTGATGAAACAGTGATTGGTGAGAATATTGAAAACTATATGGGGAGAAGCAGAGAAAAATAAGTTAATCAGCCACTTAGGTAAAAATGATCAGTTCCATTTGAGACTGTCCTCTACCAGTCATCCCCAGAAGCAACATCAACTCATCACACTTATTGTATGTTCCCTCATCCACCACTCAACCTCTCAGACTTTATCTTCAGTTTCATATCACAGATGGTTAGAACAATCCCTGGAAAAGGCAGTTAGGGTAGATCAATTGCAATAGTCGCCCCAAGTTTTCACACCCTACCTGCATCTATGGCTTTTGATTTGTGACTTTTTATTCAATTCAGCAGTGGCAAACATGACCCAGAGGTTTGAAAAGGTGCTTCTGCACTTTCAGGTTCTTTCTTGGACACTGTCACTGCCCAGGATAGCCTGCTAGAAGAATGAAGAGGTGTGCAGGGTGTGCTGTGTCATCCACCTGAGAGGTCTTTGGAAAACAGGCAGCCTCCAGCCAAACTGCCACTGGGATGCAAGAGCAAGCCTGCTCCAGATGAACAGAACTGCTCAGCCAACACACACAGCTGTGAGAAATAAACAGAGGTTGCTTAAGTCACTACATTTTTGACTGGTTCATTGCCAGCAATAGCAGGTAATATACAGGAGTAATCCCTGAGGTTTTACATAAAGTGCATACAGGGGTGATCTCTAAGGTGTTACATAAATAACTGATTTCCAAGGACTCAGCCACTGGATCTCCAGACTCAGAGGTAGCATCCAAGAACTTCTAGTCATTCTGGGTGATGGATATTCATGGCAATGCCCTGCCAGTGCAGTAGCTGTTGGCTTCCTAAACTCCATGGAGCAGCAGCTTTTGACTCATGCAAAGAAAAAAATATATACGTAGAAGGAGAAGAGAAGGTAGAAAAGATGAATGCTGGAGTTGGGGGACAAAAAGTGCTGGACTTTTCTAAATATAGCTTTTTGTGAAGATTTAATTTAGAACCATGTAAATATTTACATAATTATAAATCAAAATTACATTTTAAAATAGCAATTCATAAAATCAGAGGCAACGAGGAAAGTGAAACTGTTGTGTTCCTGTTTCAACTGATTTTAAACAAAGAATGCAACTGCACATTTTCATAGATATAGATAAAAAAGTAATGTGAAAAATTTTAAAATTATGTTCATCATTATACAGTGATAGTGTTGAAGTGTGTTTTGTTATTATAACAAAAGTGTTGTGTGTGTAATTTGTGATAAAGAAATTAATTCTATATTTATGTCATTAAGAACTTAGATTTTGATGTGAGGGAAAGGTCATATAGATGAAAGATTATATAAGAAAAATTATATAATTTCAAAACAGAATCAGATGTATTACAGTGCATTAATCATGCATTTTTTCTCTTAAAAATATATCTATTATTTGTATCTTCTAAAAATGTTTAAAAACAAAAAATAAACAGAATCTACAGACAACCTATATATAGCACCAAAATTATGATCTTCAAACAATGCAATTTCACATTAAAAGGAACTAGAGCTCTTTGGCAGGAAATGATTAGTACTATATCTGAGAATAAAATGTAAGAGATGAGACAGACAAATCTTGCCATAGCAAAAAATAACAGACAGCAAGAAAGCTAAGACTAATGATATGTCAATAGAATCAGGAGCCAAACTGAAGACATTCATACTTTTTTAGAAGGATACTTTCAGTATTAATAAGACTAATAAGCACAATGAACAAGAAAATATATATAATTAAATCCATGGAATAAGGATACTTAAAACAACAAATTATTCATTAACTTAGTGGTTTTCTAGGAAACAATGTTAATTTTCTATTGCTGCATGACAAAGTCCCATAAACTTAGTGGCTTAAAACAACACACACTTATCATTTTATAGCTTCTGTGAGTCAGGAGTCTGAGCCCAGCTTAGATGAGGCCTCTGCTCAGGGAAGAGTTGCACAATGCTATAATCAGAGTGTTATCCTGGGTATATTCCCATTTAGTGATTCAGCTGGGAAAGAATCTGTTTCTAAACTAATTTAGAATTGGCAGAATTCATTATAGCTTTAGAACTTCATTTCCTTGTGGCTGTTGAACTGAGGGCCCTTGCTTTTTGCTGGCTATCAGCTGGATACCACCTTCACATCCAAGAGGCTGCTCACAGTTCCTTGCCATATGGATTTCTCCAATATGTCTAATTCATGGGACCTGCAAGGAGAATCTCTACCTCTAGTCTGCTCAGATGGAGTCTTATATAACATAAGTACATCAGTGACAGCCTTCTATTCCCTTTGCCACCTTATGTTGGTTGGAAGCATGTCACAGGTCCCACATAACTCAAGGCAAAAAGATTACAGAAAGGATTGAAACAGAGTAGAGGAATCATTGGGAGTTGGGGTCACATAAGAATCTGCTATAGAAACCACCTTAATATTTTGAAAGCTGATAAATAACTGGAAAGAAGCAAACATTTGTCCTACCTTTTTTGTGAGAACAATACCTCAGAGTAGAAAAATAGTTGTTGAATGAAAAATTATCATTATAAAGGACATGGTAAAGAAAGAATGCTGAATTTAATGTAGTACCATGTTGTAATCACTAAAATAACGATCACTCATGCTTGTTAATTATGGCATTATTTACCTATTAATAGAAGTATGCAACACTGTATACAAAGTCTTTTTTTTTCCTAAAATGGCTTGTAAATGTCACAAAGTTTTTATGTTTAGCTACAAATTTATTGGCAACTAACCAAGTATAGTTCCAGATAGTGAAAGTGTCTAAAGGAAAACAAATTGTTTCCCTTTGTTTTTAACACAAGTGGAAGAAATAGATAGATCAAGAGATTTAGTATATATATAAACATAGTTTGTATATTTGTATTTATTTCATTTAATTATTCATTCAAACTCTATAAAAATGTGAGACAATCATAGATATTTGATCACTTATCATATAGCTGATGATATTAAGAAATGACTATGAAGAACTTTTTAGTTGTGAGAATGTTATTGCTGTTAATTTAAAAAATAATCCTGTTTTTTAAAAACATATTAGATAATTATTAATTAAATGGCATGTGTTGAAATACATCCACATAACTGGACAGGGAGTATTATATGGAGAGATCAATGAATAAAGACGGAGAGATCGATGAATAATAATGTGTTATTGGCCAACTATTGGTAAAGAATTGTTGAGGGGCATATGATGGTTTATTTTCCTGTTTTCGGTGCTTTTATACACAGCACTTTCCCTTTATCCACTGTTTTACTCTCTGCACTTTCAGTTACCTGCAGTCAACTGCAGTCTGAAAATATTAAATGGAGAATTCTAATCTTAAAATAATTCATAATTTTAAAATTGGGAGCCAATGTGAGTAGCATGATGAAATCACACACTGACCTGCCTGGAATGTGAATTCTCCCTTTGTTGAGTGTACTCAGCTGTCTATGCTACCCTTCCATTAGCCATTTATTAGCCATTTTGGTTATCTATCATGGTCACCCATTGCATATGTTCCAGTTACCCTTAATGTATTTAATAATTGCCTCAAAGCACAAGAGTAGTGACGCTGGCAATTTGGATATGCCATAGAGAAGCTGTAAAGTGCTTCTTTCAACTGAAAAGGTGAAAGTTCTCCACTTAATAAAGAAAAAAATGCAGGGTTTGATATTATCTGTGGTTTCAGACATCCACTGGGGATCGTGGAAAGTATTCCCCATGGATATGTTTAAAGATTTTTTTACAATAAAATGTTTTTAAATAAATCAAAAATTAAATATTATAGTAAAGTGATACCTACCATTATCCATTTGCAAAACAGACTACAAAATGATTAGCAAAAATATGCAATGCCCAATCATTGGAGTCATTCACTTTCTTAACGTATAGAAAATTTATTACATATGTTTTCTTAAAATTTATAAAATGACAATCATATATTTTATAATTTAGATTCACCTTTTTAAAATGACACATTTAGAAAGAGTTGGGAAATTTAAACACTTTAAAATTTCATTTTATGCATTTTATTACACTATATTTCTATTGAGGTATGTTGTGCATACAATGAGGTGCACAGATCATAATTGTACAGTTCTAACATTATTGACAAAAGCATAAAGCTAGGTCACTCACACCAATGTTAAGACTAATAACATTTTGATTACTCAAAGACGCCTAATAGTGCCTACTTCTAGTCAATTCCCTACCTACTCCCTGAAAGCAACTACTGTTGTAATTATTTCATCACTGCTTAAGTTTCTCTGTTCTATGAAAACAGTGTATGCAAGTGGAGGAATGGCACTAGAAATCTGATCTGTGAGCTGGCAATATGTGGTGCATTGCTGGTAGAGAATTTAAAACAATAAAATCCAACTAAAACTTGGTCAGTTTTTCAATATCACCATAAACTGGTGATTTTTCAAAAAAGTCAGTATTAAAATACTCCACCTAGAGGAGACACCACTTCCACTATTACTCTCTCCTTCTTGGAATGCCGTTGTCCAAAATTATATCTAACAGAATGATGTTCTATACAATCCTATGGTAAGATTTCTTTCAGATAGCATTTTTGAGAGATTTATCCATGTCATTGTGTATACTGATAGTTCATCCCTCTTTATTGATGAGTACATATCCATTATTTAATAGATCATAAATTATCCATATTTCTGATGGTAGACATTAGGATATTTGTAGCTTGAGATTATTATAAAGTTGCTTTGAAAATTTTTATAAAAATGTGTCTTACAAAGGTGTATTTAAATGTATAAGAAAATGTCAAACAATTTTCCAAATTGGTTGTATCATTTTACTCTGTGAACACCAATAGTTCCCAACATTTGGTTTTATCAGTCCTTTTAATTAGAGCCACTTTGGTGGACATATATCTGTACCTCATTGGGTTTTTTTTTTTTTTTGCATTATCCTGATAACTCAATGATGCCACTCTTTTAAATAATCTGTTATTGGTCATTCCTACAAGTTATTTGCATAAGATCTGTTTGAATATTTTACCAGTTTTCCTGGTATGACTTTTCTCTATCATTGAGCTTAAGGAGTTGTTTATATGTTCTTTATTTAACTACTTTGCCAAATATTTGTATTGCAAATATTTTCTCCACAAATTTGTATTATTATTCATTTTAATGTATTTTGAATTATATATATGTAGTTCATAAATACATATTTAAGTTTTTAAGATCCTTTTAATCAGATATTTTTATGATTAGATTTTTTGGGTAAGGACAGCTTTTGCTAATCCCAGATTACAAATATGTTTTCTTATATTTTCTTTTAAAACTATATAGTGTTTGATTTTAAGTTTAGGTCAGTAATCCATCTCAAAATAAATTTCGTATGTAGTGAAAGGAAGGTTCAAGGCTCATCATTTTTCATACAGATACCTATTTTTTTTTACCATTTTTTGAAAATGCTCTTCATTCTGAATTGAAGGGATGAAGTTGCTTTGTCAAAAATTATTTGATTATATAAATATAGGTCCATTACAGAAAGTTATTCTATTTAATTGATTTCTCTCTCCTTATGCCAATACCACAATGTCTTGATAACATTTATTTTAGACTGAAATTTGAATTCAGATAATGAAAGTCCTCCAATTTTGTTGCCTTTCAAAATTGTTGGGATAATTTATGTCTCTTGCATTTCTGTTTAAAATTTAAAATATTTTTCTTGACTTACTGTTATACACTTTGAGGTACAGTTAAGAATCTTATCTAACAATATTCTTACATATAACTCTTCTTTATGTTATTTTCAAGTTTACTTCTATTTAAACTAAAAACTTACTGTACATGACTGTACATCGTTGTCACCAGTTCTATTTAACATGGTACTCAAATTCTTACCCAGAGAAGAAAAAGAAATAAATGGCATTCAAATTGGAAAGGAAAAAGTAAGATTATTTATGTTCACAGAACTCATAATATGGTGTATAGAAATCCTAAAGTTTCCACAAAGCATTGTTAGAATAAATAGATCTAGCAAAGTTGCATGACACAAAATAAACACAAAAAATTAGTTGTGTTCTTGTACAATTATAAGGAACAATCTGGAGAGTAAGAAAAAAATTCCATTCATAATAGCATCAAACAACAAAAAAATTTAGACATAACTAGGGAGGTGAAATATATATGCACTGAAAACTGCAAAATACTACTGAAAGAAATTAAAGACATCAATAAATGGAAAGGCATTCCATGTTTTGTATTAAGAAACTTAATATCGTTAAGAATTAATGCTACCAAAAGGTTTCTATAGATTCAGTGTAAACTCTACCAAAATCCCAATAACATATTTTGGAAGAATAGAAAATTCCATCATAAAATGTATTTGGAAACTCAGGGGGCTCAGAATAGCCAAAACAATCTTGATAAAAGAACATAGTTGTAGGTCTCACACTTCCTAGATTCCTTGTTCAGTGCTCTGACAGACTACCATAGGCCAGTGTCAATTTCACTCTGTTCCATGGCTTCTCTCCTCATCACAATTTGTGTAAAGCTACAATGACAGCATGAAGTCGACAGAAAGCACCAAAGAATTAAACCCCTACCCTATAAGAATAGTTTTAAACCAAAGACTCTTGAGAGCTGATGCAAAAATATCTCAGCTCCCTCATCCTTCTCATCCTTGGGACCAGCTGAAACTGAAGCATATGTTGTGTGCCATTTTCCAGAGTTTCACCATAGAGTAAGCTGCAGGAGACAATAGAAGACACTGGTGCAATAGAGCTCTCTTTATAGCTGATTTTCCTTCCCTCTGATCACTTTTCTATCCTCATCCTCTTGTCTCTTATACTTCCCAAATAAACTACATCATCTCAAATTCTTGTATCAGGGATATCTTTGAAGAATCTGAACTAAGACAGCAGTGACATTACTAGCTAGAGATAACAGTAAGTCCTATCCATACCAATAGCTACACTAATGTGTCAAGCAAATTAAGTTATAAACCTAAGAGAGTTAAAAACCATCCACCAGAAAAAATTGAAAGTGTTAATTCACAGTAAGTTGATTAAAAAAAAAACTTATCAAACTGTCATTGAAAGTATAGAAAATGTGTGATTATGTGGAATAAGTAATTAGGAAAATACATATTCCAGAAAATATTGTTTTGATTGTATTTAATTGTTAGATTCAGTAAATTAACTTATAAGTAAACATACCTGGTTCTAAATAACTGCAAAAGAATATTGCTATTTTATATCCTAAAGAAATAATGCTATTGGTATTTTATCCAATTTTTCCTTGTAATCTGCTAGCATAGAGTTCAAGCAACATAAATCATTTCACTAGTGTAGAAATATATACTGTTGAACCAATGCCACCACTTCAAAATTCATAGGATTTTTATGGCCAATTGTAAATAGAACATTTTTAATTAGAAGTGATGTTCTTTAAAAAACAATTTTTTTATAGAAAATAAGTGTGTAGAGAAGAATCTCATAAAATTTTCCAAAGCCAACCCCTAGCTCTGAGAACATTTTTAGAAGTAAAGCAAATATATTGGTATAACTGACCCATTAAGAAGGTGATAAAGTAAATGGAAAAGAGATGCAATAGTATTTCCACTTCAAAAATTTGTCACACGCACGTTATTTTGTCTTTTCTTTTAATTGTACTCTATCTTATGTTTAATGGGCACTTTCTGAAATAGTGAAGGTAACTAGGGAAAATACAGAATGCTCCAACTTTGCTTCCCCTTGCCACACCACAAAGAGTCCCAAGCAAGGTTATTTTAAAGACATCCCTGGATTTTCTGTTTGTTGGATTTGCCACCATGTCTAATTCTACAGTCACAACTCAATTGTTCCTAATACACTGGGCCAGATACTAAAATATCTACAGTATCATATATATGACATGTCATATACATATATATATACACACACATATATATACACATACACGCAGTGTCTGTATATAGTATATATATAGTCATATATATGTGTGTATGTATATATATATATTCATCATGGAACTTATATATATGACTCTGTAGATATTCATATACATGAAGAAAACTAGGAGGTCTCATCATTAGGGTTTGCATGGATTCCATCCGGAATCAAAACCCTCTGACACAGCCAGCCAAGGTGGGCAGGGCAATATAATCCTCTGCCTTTCTAAGGGACCAAAGCCTGAGTCAGTGTATTCCATATATGATTCGTGTACAATATTTTCAAAAACAATCTTACTGAAACTAGGCTTGAGCCTTGACAACTTCAATCCATGTATCTCTCTCTCTTTTTTCTTTTTTTGATGGTATAACCTTCATGTGCGGTATTTCTTGAGACAAATTTATCAAAAACTTGTATTTATGAGGTAATTTCTTTGGATTGCAAGGTGTGTGCAGATATAAACAAAGACTGCAGTTACCTATTGCATTGTAATTTTCTTTTAAAATTTCTAAAACCTATTTTTTTCTACACTTGTAAATTTGAGGATCATTCATTTTAGTGTAATTAGTAGAAGATAATAGGATTGAAAATTTTCCCCTGCTCTCATTTTCTTCTAATAATAAAAAAAAACCTCTATATGTTGGCTTTGTTGCTTTAAAAACATTTTAATCATGAAATTTTGATATAACAAAATGGTATGTAAGTTATAAAGAGAATTGTTTGAATGAACACACCATCCTTAAGACTGCCCAAATTATGAACTATTTTGTTAAGTCCTATCCCCTACTCAAAAGCAAGCACCCTGTTTCCAGTCTATTTTCATCCCCAGGAACTTTTTTTTTTTTTTTTTTTTTTTTTTGAGACGGAGTCTCGCTCTGTCACCCAGGCTGGAGTGCAGTGGCGTGATCTCGGCTCACCGCAAGCTCCGCCTCCCGGGTTCACGCCATTCTCCTGCCTCAGCCTCCCGAGTAGCTGGGACTACAGGCACCCGCCACCACACCCAGCTAATTTTTGGTATTTTTAGTAGAGACAGGGTTTCACCATGTTGGCCAGGATGGTCTCGATCTCCCGACCTCGTGATCCGCCCGCTTCGGCCTCCCAAAGTGCTGGGATTACAGGCGTGAGAAACCGCGCCCGGCCATCCCCAGGAACTTTTATCTAAAATACTGCATTTACCATTCTTTGACTTTCTTTATAATTTTATCCTTAAATAACATATTATAAAATTTTGCTTGTTTTTGAACTTTTCCCTGAGATTCATATATCTGATTAAACAATATTGATGCATGCAGCTGTAGATGATTTATTGTCCATGCTGTATTTTAATATATAAATATACTACTATTTCCCATTCATCTTTCACCAAATATTCATCACATAGATATTTGAGGTATTTTCTTTTTTTCCATTACAACCCTATTATTGTAAACATTCTTAAAATTTTCTCCTGGAGTACATGTCCATATAACATAATACCATTTGTATAAATTTTAAAACAAACATTTGATAACTTCACTGTATTATAAAGGAAATTCCTTGCGGACAAAGGACAGATAGAACTCAAAGTCATCCCTCTGCTTATGTGAGACGAATATATATCTGATTGCTTCCTCTGCCCTATTTTTTCACTGAGCCATATTAAGGCATAAATGACTATTCCTGTAAATTGTATATTCAGTGAAAGGCTAATCAGAAACTCAAAAGAATGCAATCATTTGTCTCTTATCTAGCTATGACCTGGAAGCCCCTTCCCCGTTTCAAGCTTTCCCGCCTTTTCAGAACGAATCAATGTACATTTTACACGTATTGATTGATTTCTCATGTCTCCCTAAAATGTATAGAACGAAGCCATGCCCGTCCACCTTGGGCACACGTCGTCAGGACCTCCTGGGGCTGTGTCAAGGTCGCCTTCATAACCTTGGCAAAATAAACTTTCAAAATTGACTGAGACCTTTCTCAGATTTTTTGGGTTCATAACTCAGACTTGGTAGTTTCCAGTTTATTTTTTAAAATCGAATATGTGCAAAATATATATCATATTGGTTTTAAAGTACATGTTCCTCTATTATCTGCTACTATGAGTAACATATTATTTTAAATCACAGCTTAATATTCCTCACTCACATTCCTAATCATTGAACTTTTGTATCTGGTGCAAGCAAACTGCAACTGACTTACCTGGGTGATTCATAGCATGATTGTTTTCCATGCCCTATACTTGCTCCTGGTTTCAGTTAATAATGGCTTTTCTTTCTGTTTGTGGGTCAGGGAGGCTTAAAGCATCATTTCCCTTTATCTTCCCCACCGAATAGTCTCCTGCTGTGCTTTACCCCTGTGTCTATAATGTGAAAAACATCCGTCCTACCTAAATTACCATTCAAGTGTAATACCTTTTTTATTTAACCCTGAGTGTATGACTGCTCCCTTTAATCCTACTCAATCTACCCTGAACAGGGAAATATCTAAAGGAGAATTTATGGTCCCAAGCTTCAAATGCTATTTCTCAGTGTACTTGGAAATGATTTCAAAATTGATGTTCACTGAAGTTTTAGATCAAAAATTGAGCATAGATAAAGCCAAGGTCATGGCTAGTCAGCTCACAATTATTTCTGTAAAAGCTTACCTAGAGAGAGTAACACTGCTGTGCTTTGTATCTCAGATGATAAATTAACATTAGAAGCCAAATTAAAGTATTACAGAATAAGGGCTCATGATCTGGCCAAAAAAGTATTCAGGCATGACCTCACCAATTAAGCCACTAAAGTGATATGACAGACAGGTCAGACAGCTTTAAAGAGTGTCTAGAACTCAAATAGTAACTGAGCTCAGGTGAACATACACAGAGGAAAGTGACAGCTTAGAGCAATAATTTATGCATCCTAGAATAAAATTCAAAACTGTTTTCATGGACTCTCTAGAAAATTCTTAGCAATCATTACACTAGAATATTTTACTCTTTTACAGATATTTGATAAGCATTTAGTACTCATTTGCTTCCCACATCCACAATTTCCAAAGCTAGCAAAGGAGCTGTGGTAATATGCTAATTATATTACCTGTGAATAGAGAGAAGATATTATTCTATAACCCCTTGTCCAATATGTAAAGAACCAACAAACAACATTTTTGTATATAGTGTATTTATTATGATTTAACTAACTTACATTAATGTCTGTGTAAACGTATGAAAGTCAAAAATTATCCCCCAATTTTAATGAGATGACAAAGAATCATATGCCCTCAAATTTAAAACCATCTATAATTTGTGAAAATAAGAAGGGTAAATTAGAGTACTGGTATACAATTTATTTATAATTATTGACTTATTTCATATTTTAAAAGTATTACTATTAAGAAATTTTTTAAAAAAAAAACCTCACATTGTATCAATGTTCATCATTCTTCATCATATTTTGTTCACAGAGCATACCAGACAGCTTCTGAAGATACGTGTGTGCCTTGACTCATTGTGAAAACTTATCTTGCACATATTTGTCTGAACCATGAACTGTGAAAAATCATTTTTGACTTTTTAAGCCTAGGTTTGAGATATGGATCAAGCAGGGACAAAGGGACAAGATACCAGCAAGCCCATAAATATAACAGCGCAAAGCATGAAGAGCAGAACCGAACTGAGAAAATGATCAAATCGGAGCAGTCTAACACTCATTTTATTCTCCTACATCAAAAGTACTCGCATTAAAGCAAGGAAAATATGAATGTAAAATACTAACAAGGCCAGTGTAAAGGCAGTGTTACTAAAGTCAGTTAATTAGCAATGTTTTCAACCTATTCTGAATGTTGAAATAATAATATATTTTTGTAATTTTCTTTACCACTCCACTCTTTTCTCTGCTGAGTAGAAGTAAATGAGGCATTGGAAACGTTGGATTCTAGCCCTCATACAACATGAGTCTATAAATGAAGTGATATGCTTAAAGCCTCTTTCAGAAGTATAAAGTGACTGCAACATACTTACAAGTTGTAAGCTATTTCTCTAACTGTACATTAAACATGTTAGCCAGTATAATCATACTTTGTAACCATGTTTTTTCCTAAAATGTGAATCCAAGTCGACCCTGCTCCATCACAGAATGATTATAGTCAGAGGACCTCATTGCAGAAAAAACACTTTCCAGACTCTCTAGCATGTTAATATCCCTTATAAGGTGTTCCTGGTGCATCTCTCCAGCCTGATAGCTCTCTGTCCTACAACTGTGTTAGACTTTACCTCCTAACCTTTTCAGCTGTTTACTATTGCCAGGAGATGATAGAATACCTCAGTGCCTTTGCCAAATAATTCTAGTCCATAAGTATACATGTCCTCCTCACGCTCAGCTCACACACTAGCTTCCTGATGAAACTCCTGATCCTGCAAAGAGGACTTACTTTTTCCTGATATGCATTTTTACTTTCCCTTTATGTGCATCTTTACTTTTCTCTGCACATTCTACAGCATGGAGATAAAATATTTTAGCATTGATTGTTACTGTGTCTGCTTCTTTTCACTTGGTTAAGGCCTTAAGGAGAGAATGTTTCAAAAGACTTCTATCTCCAATCCCCATAACAACCCCTGACACAAAAATGTGTATAAAATGGACTATGTCATCATTAGTAGTACTCTCTTTATTTTTATGAAATAGCATTATGGCTACTTTTCAATATGGTAAACAGAAGAGAAAGTAGCCATGTAAATAAAACTTACTGTTGAATTAAAATTCTCTGTTGGAATAAAATGAAAACTGAGAGTACCTGATACCTACAAGAAACTTTTGCTAAGGGAAATAGGTGATGTTCACATATACATTGACTTCAAGGGGCTTAAAATCTAGCAAATTAGACAGCTATGCAATTCTGTGTAAAATAAAACAGAATAGTCAATCATGCACGAAGACCTTTGAAGTTAAAGATAATGAGAATATTATCAGTTTAAGGGCTTAGGATTAAAACTATTCTCCTGAGTGGCATTTGAGATCAGACTTAAGAACCAAATTGATTTTTGGTGCATACAATGCACTTCATGAACACTGGGATATATTGCGAATATGGCTTGGGACTATCTTCTATAAGATTTAAAATGCAGAAATAATATTTTGAATTTAATTTATTAGTATCAAGCTAGTGAAAGTTTAGGACTAGAATACTCAGATGATTAGGAATACACATTTTAGAACAATTCAAACAGGCCACCACATATAGAGGATTGTAATAACATGTGAAAAATGTTCAGGAGGCAGGTAAAGTCCAATAAACAATGACAGCAATACTGAACTGTGACTGAATACAAGGTAGTGGCAGCACCTTGGAAAATGGAATGAGAAAGATTGGAGTTTACATGAATGTAAGGTTCAATGATTTATCAGCCAGCTCATTCATAAAGAGCAAGAAAGGCATTAAATATTAACCTGAGAATTTGAGCCCAGATAACTGGAAGGATTATGTGCAAATAAAAGAATAATAAATTAATGAGAAAAAGATGTTCTGGAAAGAAAATGTATGCACAAGAAATAGTGCATTGTTATAGCATAAAGGGTACTGGAGCAAAAGCAACAACAGTAGTTATTTCTATTTACATTTTTTTTCTTTACCATAATCCAGAAAAAATATTTTATCTCAATCTGAATCTCCAACAATCTATGCCAATCATTGACATTTCCACTGCCATTACACGGCAGAGTAAAAAATCAATCTGACAGTACTGTAACATTCCTACAGCTTTATTTCTACACTTGTCCTGTCACTTAGTTTGCTGCTTAACCAGTGGCATAATAGTAAATGTGTTAGGCAGCTGTCATTTGTTACAGACCAATAATTAAAATGTTAATTGTACTAAAACTTCAAATGTACTTTTTGTACTAGATAATAAAGAAGTCCCTTACAACCACATTTTCTGACAGAGAAACAATTGACATAATTTTTAAAATTTTTTTTTCTGTTCTCTTTTAGAGACATAAATAAGGTTTTTGTTTGATGTGATGGGTGGTGTAGAGCCACTTTCATGATAAATAACATAAAACCATTAAAACTAAAGAAATTTAGTTATCCTACGCACTACTTTATTTTATTATAGAACATCAACCAATCTAATAGACTTTTTGTACCAAATGGACTGAGTTTATTTTATTAGAATTGTGTAACTGAAAAGATTGCTTGAATGATTACTTTTGTTAAGGTTGTATCCTTGTTTCTATGTTGATTGATGTCAGGCAGGTAAGTAATAGATAATAATGAATTACTACTACTGTCCATTTAAGAACAAAAATTGGTAATGAAATACTGGATGTTAGAGAACAAATTATTTTTTTAATTTTTAAATGATAGTTACATAATAGTATATATTTGCAGGGTACACGTGATGTTTTGATATAAGCATACAATGTGTAATAATCAAATCAGGGTATCAGAGTATCAATCACCTTAAGCATTTATGATTTCCTTGTATTAGGAACACTCCAATTCTACTCTTTTAGTTATTTTAAAATATACAATAAATTATTAACTATAGTCACCATATTGTGCTACTGAATACTAGATCTTATTCATTCTAACTATATTTTCTACCCATTAACCATCCCCAATTTACCCCCTCCCCGGCTTGCTATTCTTTCCTGCTTCTGATAACCATCATTCTGCTCTATATCCATGAGTTAAATTGTTTTTATCTCTCATATGTGAGTGAGAAGGCTTGATATTTGTCTTTCTGTGCCTGACTTATTTCACTTAGCATAATGTCCTTCAGATCCATCCATATTGTTGAAAATGGCAAGATTTTATTCTTGTGGTTGAATAATATTCCATTGTGTATTTGTACTATTTTTTTAATTCATTCATCAATTGATGAGCACTTAGGTTGATTCCCTATCTTGGCTCCTGTAAATCGTGTTGCAATACACAAAGGAGTGCAGATATCTCTTTGATATACTAATTTTCTTTCTTTTGGATATATACCCAACAGTGAGATTGCTGGTTGATAGGATAGTTTTATTTTTAGTTTTTTGAGGAACCTCCACACTATTCTTCATAATGGCTATATACTAGTTTACATTCCCACCAACTGTAAAAGGGCTCATGTTTCTCCACATCCTTGCCAGCATTCATTACTGCTTGTCTTTTGGATGTGAGCCATTTTAACCGAGGTAAAATACTATCTTATTATAGTTTTGATTTGCATTTCTCTGATTACTAATGTTGAGCATTTTTATACATCTTGGACATTTGTGTGTCTTGAGAAATATTTATTCAGATTTTGCCAATCATTAAAGCAGATTGTTTTTTCTTTTCTACTGCAAAGTGTGAGCTCTTTATATATTCTGATATTTATCCCTTCTCAGATGGATAGTTTACAAAATATTTTCTCACATCTTGTGTTGTGTCTTCACTTTGTATTATGTTTTCTTTGCTGTGCAGAAGTATCTTTGCTTGATGTGACTCATGCCCATTTTTGCTGTGGTTGCCTATGCTTTTGAGTTGTTACTCAAGATATCCTTGAATAGACCAATGTCCTGGAGAGTCTCCCCAATGTTTTATTCTGGGAGTTTCACGGTATCAGGTATTAAATGTAAGTCTTTAATCAAATTTGATTGTATTTTTATACGGTGAGAGATAGGGGTCTAGTTTCATTTTTCTGCATGTGGATATCCAGTTGTCCCAGCACCATTTACTGAAAAGACTGTCTTCCCCGAATGTGTGTTCTTGGTGCTTTTGTTGAAAAAAGATTGACTAATAATATATTTATTTATTTATGGATTTTCTATTTTTCTCCATTGGTCTATGTGTTTGTTTGTATGCTAGTACCATGCTGTTTTGGTTATTATAGCTTTGTAATATAATTTTAAGTCAGGTAATGTAATTCCTCCATTTTTGTTCATTTTGCTAAGGATGGCTTTAGCTATTTTGGGTATTTTCTAGTTCTATATAAACTTTAGGATCAGATTATTTTTTCTATTTCTGTGAAGAATGTTATTGCTATTTTGATAGAGATTGGGTTCAATCTTGAATTTGCTTTGGGTAGTATAAACAATACAAAAATACTGATTTTTCCCATGCATGAAAATGGAATATCTAATCTTTAGTATTCTTTTTGATTTCCTTCATCAATGTTCTATAATCTTTCACTTGTTTGGTTAACTTTATTCTTAGGTATCATATTAGTCCATTTTCCTGCTGCTGATAAAGACATACCCAAGACTGGGCATTTACAAAAGAAAGAGGTTTAATTCGACTTATAGTTTCACATGGCTGTGGAAGCCTCACAATCATGGCAAGAGGCAAAGAGGAGCAAGTCACATTTTACGTGGATGTCAGCAGGCAAAGAGAGAGATTTGGCAGGGAAACACCTGCTTTTAATACCATAAAATCTCAGAAGACTTATTCACTATCACAAGAACAGCACAGGATAGACCTGCCTCCATGATTCAATTACCTCCCACTGGATCTCTCCCACAACACATAAGAATTCAAGATGTGGTATGGGTGGGGACACAGCCAAACTATATTATTCCACCCTTGGACCCTCCCAAATCTCAGGTCCTCACAGTCCCCCAGAGTCTTAACTCATTTCAGCATTAACTCAAAAGTCCACAGTCTAATATCTGATCTGAGACAAGGCAAGTCCCTTCCGCCTATGAGCCTGTAAAATCAAAAGCAAGTTAGTTACCTCCTAGATACAGTGGGGTTATGGGAATTGAGTAAATACAGAAATTCCATTTGGGAGAAATTGGCCAAAACAAAGGGGCTATAAGCCTCATGCAAGTCCAAAATCCAGCAGGGCAATCACATCTGAAGGCTACAAAATAATCTCCTTTGACTGCATGTCTCACATCCAGTTCACACTTATGCAAGATATGTGTTCTCATGATCTTGGGCAGCTCTGCCCTTGTGGCTTTGCAGGATCCAGGCTCCCCGCCTGCTGCTTTCACAGGCTGGCATTGAGTGTCTGCAGCTTTTCCAGGCACAGAATGCAAGCTGTTGGTAGATCTACCATTCTGGGGTCTGGAAGATGGTTGACCTTTTCTCACAGCTCCACTAGGCGGTGCTGCAGTAGGGAGTCTGTGTGGGGGCTCCGACCCCACATTTCTCTTTCGCACTTCACTAGCAGAGGTTCTCCATGACAGCCCCACCCCTGCAGCAAACATCTTCCTGGATATGCAGAAGTTTCCATACATCCTCTGATATCTAGGCAGAGGTTCCCAAACCTCAATTCTTGACTTCTATGCACTCACAGACTCAACACTACATGGAAGCTGCCAAGGCTTGAGGCTTGCAGCCTCTGAAGCCACAGCCCAAGCTCTATGCTGGCCCCTTTCAGCCACAGCTGGAGCATCTCGGACGCAAAGCACCAAGTGCCTAGGCTGCACACAGCACGGGGACCCTGGGCCCAGCCCACAAAACCATTTTCTCCTAGGTCTCTGGGCCTTTGATGGGAGGGGATGCCATGAAGACCTCTGGCATGTCCTGAAGACATTTTCCCCATTGTCTTGAGGGTTAACATTTGGCTCCTGGTTACTTATGCAAATTCCTGCAGCTGGCTTGAATTTCTCCCCAGAAAATGGGTTTTTCTTTTCTATCACATTGTCAGGATGCAAATTTTCCAAACTTTTATGCCTTGCTTCTCTTATAAAACTGAATGTCTTTAACAGCACCCAAGTCACCTCTTGAATGCTTTGCTGCTTAGAAATTTCTTCCACCAATTACCCTAAATCATCTCCCTCAAGTTCAAAGTTCCACAAATCTCTAGGGCAGGGGCCAAATGCCGCCAGTCTCTTTGCTAAAACATAACAAGAGTTACCTTCACTCCATTTCCCAACAAGTCCCTCAACTCCATCTAAGAACACCTCATCCTGGACCTTATTGTCCACATTGCTATTAGGATTTGCTCAAAGGCATTCAATGTCTCTACAACGTTCTAAACTTTCCCACATTTTCCTGTCTTTTTCGGAGCCCTCCTAACTGTTCCAACCTCTGCCTGTTACCTAGTTCAAAGTTGCTTTCACATTTTTGGGGTGCCTTTAAGCAATGCCCCACTCTACTGGTACCAATTTACTGTATTCGTCCACTTTCACACTGCTGATGAAGACACATCTGAGACTGGGCAATTTACAAAAGAAAGAGGTATAATTTGACTTACAGTTCCATGTGGCTGGCAAAGCCTCACAATCATGGCGGGAGGAAAGGAGCAGAAAGTCACATTTTACATGGATGTCACCAGGCAATGAGAGAGATTGGGCAGGGAAACTCCCCCTTTATAACACCCTAAGATCTCATGAGACTCATTATCATGAGAATAGCACAGGAAAAACCTGCTCCCATGATTCAATTACCTCCCACTGGGTCCCTCTCACAACACATGGGAATTCAAGATGAGATTTGGTTGGATACTCAGCCAAACCATATCAGGTATTTTATTTTATTTATAGCTATTGTAAATGGGATTAAATTCTTGGGTTTTTTTTCTTTCATATTGTTCACTGTTGGCATACAGAAATGCTAGTGATTTTTGTATGTTGATTTTGCACCCTGCAACTTTACTGAATGTGTTTATCAATTCTAATCATATGCTGGTGGATTTGTTTTTTTTTTTTTTCTAAATTTAAGATCATAACATTTTCAAAAAAAAAAAAGAATTTGTCTATGCCCTCTCTAATTTGGATGCTCTTTATTTCTTTCTCTTGTCTGATTGCTCTGGCTAGGACTTCTAGTATCAAGTTGAATAAATGGTGACAGAGGGCATCCTTGTCTTTTTCCATATCTTAGAGAGGAAAGAACTTCAGTTTTTTCCCATTCATTACAATACTAGTTGTGGGTTTGTCATATATGGCTTTAATTACATTGAGGTATATTCCTTCAATACCTAGCTTTTTGAGAGTTTTTATAAAGGTATGTTGAATTTGATTGAATACTTTTTAAACATCAATTGAAATGATCATATGGTATTTATCCTTCATTCGGACTATATGATGTATCACATTAATTTGCATGTGTTTAATTATCCTTGTATCCCTAGGAGGAATCCCACTTGATCATGATGGATGACCTTTTAATTGTATTGTTGAATTGGTTTACTAGTTTTTTTGTTGATGTTTTTGCTCTATGATATCAGAAATATTAACCTGTAGTTGTATTTTATTTGTATTTCTATTGCTGTGAAGAATGTCATTGGTATTTTGATAGGGATTGGATTCCATTTGCAGTTTGCTTTGGATACCTTAACATTATTGATTATTTCATGAACATGGAATATTTCTTCATTTTTTGTGTCTTCTTCAATTTCTTGCTTAATGTTTTATAGTTTTAATTGTAGAGATCTTCTACTTTTTTGGTTAAGTTATTCTTAGGTATTTCATTTTGTTTTATTTTATTTGTTGCTGTTGCAAATGACATTATTTTTGTGATTTCTCTTTCAGATTGTTTGCTCTTGGCATATAAAAATGCTACTGATTTTTGTATGTTGATTTTCTATCCTGCAGCTTATTGAATTTATCTGTTTTAATAGCTTTTTGGTGGAGTCTTTAGGTTAAAAACATAAAATTTATCGTGGATACTCAAACTAGAGACAAGGAATTTCGATGTTTAGACATAAATTGTGGAAAAGTCTTTTAAAGAAGGGAGGTTTACAGGTTTGCTTGTTTACTTTCGTCTCCTCCCTCCTTCTCTTGGCTCCTCCTTCCCTTTTTTTTTCCTCCTTAAAATCACTTTTTTCTTTCTTTCTGTTTTGAATTTAGGTACATGTAAGAGAGTTTATTATACCCCACAGTACATGGCATATCAACAGTTTTGCAAGGTCTTTCCTTTATTTAAATTAATTTTTTTAACTATCATTTATATTTCTCATTTACAATCTCTACTACCTTCCCTTATGGTTAAATTGGGTGTGTGTGTGCACGTGCATGCACATGCTCACGCGTGCACACCTACACCTTGGTAAGCCAAAGAATGCTTATGTTTCTGTGGTCATGCCTACTTATTTCTGTTAAATAGCATTCTATTGTGAGTCTTATATTCTTTGTTAATATAACATTTAAACAAAAATGATTTCAGTTGCATATAATCACATATTTTCCTATTTCAAAATGTTCCATATTTTTATGCAGGCCTCCTCCACGTTTTACTGTCCATTTCCCGTAAGTAGACATATAAGTTGCCTTTATCTAAATGCTAGCAAAAATGTTGCTTCCATGAATGTTTCTGTACACGAGTCTAATTAAACCGGGCAAGCATTTCTGGGGTATAAGGATTTTAACTGCAGATCACAATATATACTTATATTCAATTTTATTTTATATTTCCATATTTATTTCCATAATGACTTTTCTGATTAAACTGTTTTCAGCATTATACACGTTTCAAAGTCTCTACATATTCACCAAATCATTTATACAATCAAACTTCATGTTTTGCTAACCATACAAGTATAAAATGGTTATTATTTACATTTATGTTTGTATGATTACCAATGAAATTGTTAGACATTCATGTGCTCCATGTATGAACTGCCTCTTTATATACTTTGTCCATTTTTCCCCATTGGATTTTGTATTTCATCTCATTGATTTGAGGATAGATATTTCTATCAATTATTTAATCTTATATTTTTTAAACTGTTTTAAATATAAATAACAAGTGATAGATGTTATCACAATCTATTACTTCTCAATTTTTTTGTTGGTATCCTGTGTTAAGCTGAACTCCTTGATCTTAATGTAGTAAAATAATAGGTATTTTTTATCCAAATTTTCCTTTTTTGAGATCTTGTTTTAAGAAAACCTTTTTTTGTTCTAATTCAACAAATGTTTATTAAATACTTACTGTGTGTCAAGTATTATCCTAGGCATCCTTTTTTTCCAAAATAAATAAACCTGTTACAGTTATCCATGACTCTGAGACAGTGAGCTATACTAAGAATTACCTCTAGGGTGAACAGTAACGTTCTATTATTTGAAAATTCCTCTGGCAATTTATGATTTCAGAATGATAACCTCTTTCCTGTCGTGCTTTCTTCCATCCTAGATATGCATTGTAGATGATCAGGTGGTCTGAATCCACCATGGCCAAAGCTGATTTTGCAAGATCTGCATCATCTTTTCAACCAATTGGTGTGGTAAAAGGAGACTTCTCTGTTATAACTGCAGCTAGTGTTGCCACTGGGTCAAGGCAGCCAAATACTGTACCAAAAATAAGCGTCTTGCCAGTCTTGACATACACAGGTAAAGCTGCAAGGTGTTGGCCCAACGGAGTCAGCTGAGGCTCATTTAGCTTACAAGCTCCAGTTTTTTGGAGGAAATTCATTGAATGGCTGATCACTGGGAGCTGAGGCGGATCTAAGGCTTTGAAAGGGATATCTTCAGGAGAATCATGATTACACCTCATAATATGAAGGCATAATTTCTCTAAAGGTACATGTAAGATTTCAGGAACAGAATAATCCATAAAGCCGTCAAATTTTTCTCTTGTGTACCCCCAGAAGCAGAAGCCATCTCTGTCCTGCCCAGCTCTCCCCTCGCACTGCAAAGCAATGGCTTTACTGACAAATGTCTCAACCAAAGAACTCATCTATCTGCTTTCATGGCTCTTATTTTCTTGTTTTTCCAGTATCAATTACAAACTCAATATCTGGAATAGCGCTACCCGTCTCTGCAAAATTTGTTGCTAAAACAATCTTTCTGACTTCTGCAGGAGGAAGTGTGAGTGCTACAGCTTGACCTTGGTTTGAAAGAACAGAATACAGAGCTATCCATTTATATCGTTCAGAATAAAACCTTTTATCATTTGATAGGAGATCATACAACTGCTGAATATGAGCAAGGCCTGGTAAAAAGATTAATACTGCTTCTTCAATATTTCCGACTTGGGAACTTTTATCTAAATATGCAAGAAGTTCTAAAATGAAATCCAGGTTGATTTTATGAGGATTCAAGTGTAGAGAATAGCATGCTGAGTGAAGTTGCTGTACTTTTGCTAGAATAGATTTAAATCAGCATTTGCTCTAGTCTGAACTGAAATATATTCTTGATTTTTTTGATCCCCCTGCTTTGCTTGTAACATAAATGGTTATTTCTTCTTCCTTCTCCAGAAATTTCTGACAATATCCTGATTCTTTTTCCTGTACACAGTCTGTTTCTTCTATTATATCTTCACGTTGAAAAGCCTCAGGAGGATAACTTCTTCCTGAAATCCTGAGAGTGGGGCAGTGTGTGAAGTATGTGGAAAATTTTTCACTGTCCACAGCGGCACTCATAGAATCAAGTAGAGATCAGAATGTTTTTGTAAAACTTCCTTTAAGATAGTTAGTAGGAAGTCTGACTGGACACTTCTTGTACGAACCTCATTTACAATAAGGTGAGACACATTAGTAAAAAGACCATCTTCTTGAAGTTTCCTTGACAAAACCCCTGTTGTACAGTAGAGTACACTGGTAGATTCACAAGCTTGAGATAACATCCGGATCTGATATCCACACAAAGAATTCCTTCCTCCAGTTCCATTTTCACAGCCCAATTCATCACACACTCTGGTGGCTAAACTCACTGCTGAGATCCTTTGAGGTTGGGTACAGGCAATGTTACATTTACTTGCTCCCCACTCATTTAGAAGCAAATCTTCCAACAGAAAATGTGGTACCTGAGTACTTTCATCACTCCTTGTTTTACCTGCCACAACCATTCCCCAGTGCCTTTAAGAGTTTCTACACCTGCATCCAGATGTTTAAATACAGGAAACTGCTGTCTTTCCTTTAGAAGTCTCTAAGACTTAGGTGTGCTTTGCAACTTTCTAAAGAGGTTTATAACACGTTCCAAATCTTCTGCATTTGCTGATACCAAGGACAGTGCAGAAAAATCCTCATCAGAAACTAAATTTTCCCAAGATTCCTCAGGATCATTAGAGATTTCTCTCTTATTTTCAGAATGTTGTTGTCGCTGCTGTTTCAATATATTCAAAAGTTGGGCAATAAAAAGATCACATGGTTTATTGGTTTTCATTTTATTTAATTCTTCTCTTTTCTTTTCCTCATCACTGTACTCTAGCCAAACATCTTGGGAAGTAGGATGAAGTCACTGATAAACTGACTGCCCTTTAACTAAATGATAAAGAACTAAAGTGCCTCCCAGGTGCTGAGCTTGCATGCCATCCTCTGTTAAGATTGTAGGCAACCTACCAGGACAGCATCTTCAGACTTGATTACCCTAACCCTACATTTCCAGCATCTACCTACTGGAACTTTTTCAAAGGAAGGATTTCGACTTTTGGGAAGAGTCTTCCTGAACCAGTCAATCAGAAATTGTTTGGGAGATTTTCCAGTTCAACGTTGAGCAGTACAGTCAAAATTTCTTACATCATGAGGTTCTTTTTATCTTTCTCTTCTTCAGTAGCAGCTGCAGATTTTTCAAATAACTTAAAAGTTCAACGCACTTTCTCCTTCTATGGCCACAGGAGGCTTTTTTTCTTTCATTTGGTTGATGTGAAATCTTTATGGCTGGATTAAATACTGGATCATCTTCTAAAGTTTCAATTTCTCTTTGAAATTTCCTTATTTTTTCCTGAGCCTCCTTTTGGTCTTGCTTGTTTGTTTTTTTTTTTTTTTTCCAGTTTATAGGTAGCTGTTGGCTCCTTTGCATCTAGCAGTTTTGCTGCAAGATGTAAATAACTTTCGCTGGGGTCAATTTTTTTTTCCTATTCTTCTAAACTTTTAGAATTCTCATTCTTTTCTTCTTAATTTGTTGTTTAGTGTACTGTGAAATCCACTCTTTCATATTTGCTTCCATATTTCCTTCTTCCTTTTTTGGCTTCATCTTAGGGTCTTATTCTTTTGTTTGTTTGTTTTCTTTTAGGTTGCAGTGGAGGTGAAATAGTGCCTTGTATAGGAGACTGCAATTTCAGCCTACTTTTAGGTTGTTGCCCTTCAAATTCTTAACTGAATCTTTCAGTGTGTCATTTGCAAGGTTTAAACAGAGCCAATCCAAGGCAGAATGATGGTCACCTCCATGTAAGAGAGCATTGGTCGTGACATCTTCAATGTCTTAGTCTTAAATAAAAATGCTTGTAAAGCCGTTTAAAAATCCTGCAATTTTTTGGCATTAAGTCTTCCAGAAATCACTCCCTTGTCATTGTTTTGCTTGTCATTGCTCACTCCCATAATTCCTTGCTCTAATTTGTTATTAATTACCACTTTCAAAATAGATTTACCCAGACTTGCAGGACAACCAGAATCATTTGTAGAATTAAAACTATAAATTTTGGGGCCTTGCTTGACTCCGGGCTCCCTGGTGCTTGCAGCGGTGTCGGGAGGGAGGCTTGGACACCGGCTTTTTGTTTTGGGCCTCCTGAGCAGTTCCAGCCCCAGTGGTTGATTTGGCTCTGAAAGCAGACATGGCGGCCCGGACCGCCAGACCACCGTGGTCACCAGAGCCATGTGTTTCTTGTCCTTGCTGCCAGTGTTGCAGCTGTGGCAGAAGATCATTCACGGTGCAGGCCCTGGTGCTGCCACCAAGAGCTCTTCACATTTCCTGGCTCCTGTGACACCACCCTGTGCCCTCGATTCCAAAAAAAGCTTTCCTGCAAGAAGATAACAAACATATCTTCTTGTCTTTTCTTCTTTATGTTTTTTACTTGCCATATATGAGTCTGCTTTGTGTATCTTGCAAATTAGCTATTCTGCTTTATTTTTCTCCATGTCATGGATCTGTTTTTACAGCAGTACGCATTAAGCAATGTTTCCCCACTGGTGTCTCCTTTCATCTATATGATATTCACATGGATCTATTTCTGAACCCTCTGTTCTGTTCCATTTCGTTGTTTAGGGCTAGAGCATCATAGTTTGATAACTATTGTTTAGTTGCATTTCTTAAAATCTGGCAGGATAAGTCCCCTCCTCTTTTAAACAAAATTAATTTAGATATTTTGACATTTAATCTTTCATAAAATTTTTACTCCTTGAACTATCTTGCTGAAATTTATCTTGACATTGCAGTGGTTTTATAAATAATCTGGGTGCAATTATGTTCTTAAAGAAGACAAATTTTGTCTTTAACCTTATTCTTCTTTTATCTATTTTGGTTTAGATATTTATTCTTTTGCATTTTGGTAGGATTTTTTTCTGCATACGTTATAGTTTTTTGTTTGTTTGTTTGTTTTTTGCTTTGACTTAAGGTTTTTCTATTTTTTTTTTTTTTTGGAGTGGGGGTCACATTATCTTGTAATTTTTTTATTCTGACACATACCCTAAATAGAAAATGTATGCATCATGTATCTGTACAACTTAGAATAAAATAAACATCCAATAACTCACCTCAAGCTTAAGAAACAGAACAATATTCTCCATTATTGCATCTCCCCACTACCCACATACCCTACGGAGGAAACCTACTCTCTCTATTATTGGGTTATTCATGTTCTTCCTTTTCTTTATGGTTTAATCATAAAGCTATTCTCATATAGTATCTTAATTTGTTTCACATTGAATTTTATACGTTAAAACATGCTTTGTATATTTGTCTGAGATATTTTTCTTTTGCTCAAAGCGAGAATGAGCTACATTAATGTATATAAGTGTAGTTCATTCTTTGATACCACTATAGAATGTTCAATTGTCTGAATATACTCTGAGTTATTTATAGTTTCTGTTGTTGATTGACATAATGAGTTGTTGTCAATACTTTATAATGATGACTGATGCTGCTATAAGCTTCCCTATACATGTCTCTTGGTACACAGGTGCAGACTTCTGTTGCGCAGCAGCTCTCATAGTGTGAACCCTGGACCAGTAACATCAATACCACTTGGAAACTTGCTAATAATGCAAGTTATCCAGCCCCACCCCAATCCTACTGAGTCAGAAATACGAAGGGTAAGACCCAGCAATTTGTGGCTGCTATATTTTTAAATTGGTAAATGCTTTTATGAAGAAACATTATTGATTTTGTAAGTTGATATTGTACTTGACCGTCTTCCTGAACTCTCTTCTTATTTGAATATGGCATATGAGTTTTTCATCTTAGTTTTCTGATAGAAGCACTACAGCAATTCTAAATTCCTGCACTAACTTGACCTTCTGGAGTACTGAATCTAATTTTTAATGAAGGCAACGAAACATAATTGGGAGTTTATATGAACAACACAAACTGAGCAAATGCTAGCATTCTCCTATGTCTTCCAATCCTTTCCTAATTTTCTGTTATATTTAATGTGTGCTTAACTCTGTGCTACAAAGTTGGGGGAAGACATGGAAAATATAAATAAAAAATCATGATGTCACTTTGTCAGGCTTGGAATTTTCTGTGTCTCCTACCTATTATTTAGCCTCTACTCTGTTTAGCATTTATTCAGTGGACAGTTCCTCAGCCCAGTCTCTGTTTAGTTAACTTGTTAGCTCTAAGAAAATTACAACCTTTAATCATGATTTACAACCTACATCTTCTTTGATTATGATTAAAAATATGAACACTTTTAATATTACTATGAGCCCCACATTTTGCTCAATATATTAAACTCACTACTTCAATGTACTTTATAAAATGCTTAAAACTTGTTGCTGATTCTTAATGAAAAAGCAAATAATCAAACTATACTTTTAGCCCTGAATAGAAGTTAAGTGGCAACCATATCCTTACCTTTAGGGAATTTAAATTCATCATCAAATTGAATTTATTATTTTTTTCTAGCTTTCTTTACTCTAATTCAGATATTTTTCTCAGAAAGTCCTCTTTTAGTGGGAATGGTCAGAAGTTTACTTGTATTATAATAAATGCATTATTATTTTCAAATTATTCAGCTTTTAGAAATGCACCAGGATGTTCAGCTATGCATTGGGTACATCAAATGACTGAACTCATTAAGAGTAAGAGGAAAGAAAATTGAATCATAGAACAGTCTTTACAGAAAAATATTATCATTTTATTACATTTGAAGATCTGAGTGTGCTTATTTCATTTTATCTGCACTATTAAATCTAGTTGAAACATGAAAAACAAATCAATTCATGAAGTTGAAAAAAAAGTGCACAATATTCCTGAGAAGGCTTAAGCTTGCACTAGCATTTGTAAGCTTTTTGATAGGAAAGGGCTTAAGGCTGTAGCCATAAGAAGAAAGTAAAAGGCACAATGGCAAGAAAATACTAAAAACACCAACTACATTAAAGATCAATATAAATTATTAAAGATTTATTGTGATTTTTTATTTATTGTAAAGCATAGTCTTTAAATAATTCAGTCACCTGGTGGTAAAAGTGATAGTTTGAGAAAGAGCCTAACAATCAACTTGAGCAGTATTATCAAAGAAAGTTTTTCATTTTTCATTTGGGTTTCCATTGCTCCTTTTCTAGTGCTTCAACCAC
The DNA here is from genome assembly GCF_029281585.2 of Gorilla gorilla gorilla. Classification (NCBI taxonomy): domain Eukaryota; kingdom Metazoa; phylum Chordata; class Mammalia; order Primates; family Hominidae; genus Gorilla; species Gorilla gorilla. The sequence goes on along the minus strand of NC_073224.2, from coordinate 66,777,578 downwards.
AATATTCATGTTAAATGAAGAGATTAATTATTTAATTATTGTATATATTCTGTCTCCATCAAAACTGTTCATTAGGTTCTTGATGTATGAGTCTTAGGTTTGTGCAAGATAGTATTTACTATTAAGTACATATTCTATATTTCTTTGTATTATTATCAACCTGTTAATGAATAAATACTTACGTAGTTATGGATAAAATATGGTAAAATTAAAAATATTTCTTTGAAATAAACTATTTGTTGAAAAAAGGATTGTTGACTAAAAATAAAAGCCATCCAGAATTTCAGTTGTTATTTATAAACTTAATATGGTTGTTTTTAGAACATTGCAAACACCTTCAATCATAGGCAAAGCATAAGCAAAATATACTGATACTCATTATAATACTTACATTTATATAAAATGATAATATCACTGATTTAATTAATTTCTTAATTATTTTCGTGTGTTCTCATACCTTCTAAAAATTGCAGTGCACTAACCCATAATAATTTCTATATCTCTGGAATTATATTAACTTTATCAAACATGAGTGGAAAAGACTACTTCGTCATCCAAATCAAGGTTTTAAGTTCTGGGTTGCTAAATAATTGATTCCTGGAAAAGAAGTAGATTTGCTAGCATAGCTGAACCTCCATGAATCAGCAGACCAACTTGCTATAGTCAAGCTCCATGTTTACTTCAATGAATCTTTTCAAGCTCATCAATTTTATAAACATATAATTGTCATGAAAGCCAGTTCTTTCTACTTGTGTTATTTTAGCTATGCTTTTCAGACATTACCTGGTCAATTGGCCTTTCATTTGTTTCATATTGACTTCATCAGTTAATGCTGTCAAAAAATTTTGCCTATCTTTGAAAATAATCTTTGTAAATAATTCATTCTGATTAACAGTGTAATCCTGAAATTTTCATTCTCAGATCACAATGTATTAGGTCAGTTGAGTCACCTTTTCCATTTACAACATTTGATTAAGCCATTATCTTTCAAAAATACAGTTTGACACCATTTTTTCCTTGCCACATAGGTAATAACTCACAGGTTTTAAAAATATATCCATATTATTTGCTACTTCTATCTTCCAGAGTTGAACCCAAATTCTTCTTCTGTTAAGTGTGGCTGGGACTTAGTGATTACCTTGTAACAAAATGAAGTAGAAGGGCGAGTGCGGTGGCTCATGCCAGTAATCCCAGCACTTTGGGAGGCCGAGGTGGGTGGATCACCTGAGGTCAGGAGTTCGAGACCAGCCTGACCGATAAGATGAACCTTCATCTCTACTAAAAACACAAAAATTAGCCGGTTGTGGTGGCAGGCGCCTGTAGTCCCAGCTACTCGAGGGGCTGAGACAGGAGAATTGCTTGAACCCAGGACGTGGAGGTTGCAGTGAGCCAAGATCATGCCACTGCACTCCAGCCTGGATGACAGCATGAGACTTTGTCTCCAAAAAAAAAAGAAAAGAAGTAGAAGTGATGATGAGCAACTTTCGAGGGTAGGTTATAATAAAAGGCACTGGTTTTTTTGTGGTTGTTTGTTTGTTTGGTTGTTTGTTGAGACAGGGTGCTGCTCTGTCTCCCAGGCTGGAATGCAATGATGCAATCATAGCTCACTGTATCACTGTAGCTCAAACTCTTGGTCTCAAGTGATCCTCCACCCTAGGCCTCCCAAAGCACTGGGATTGCAGTGCCACCACACTCTGACAATTAGGACAATCTCTACAGAAAATGGCATGAACGTTTCTCAAAGAACTAAAATTAGAATTACCATTCAATCCAGCAATCTCACTACTGGGTATCTACCCAAAGAAAAAGGAATCATTATATAAAAAAAAGACACCTGCAATCATAGGTTTATCAAAGCGCAACTCACAATAGCAAAGTCATAGAATCAACGTAAGTGCCCATTAATGGATGAATGAATAAAGACAAGGTGGTATATTTATATACCATGGAATTCTACTCAGTCATAAAGGTGGAAATCATATCTTTCACAGCAGTATGGATGGAACTGGAGGCCATTATCTTAAGTGAAATAACTTAGAAACAGAAAGTCAAATACCACGTTTTCACTTACAGGTGGGAGCTAAAGAATGAGTGCACAGGAACATACATAGTGGAATAATAGACATCGGAGACTCCAAAAGGCGGGGATGGGGGTGGTGGGAGAAGGATGAGGGAGGAGAAGTTACCCATGTGGTATGATTTACACTATTTGGGTGATGATCACACTAAAAGCCCAGATTTCACCACTATACAATATATTCATGTAACAAAAAATCTATTTTTAAAATAAATATATTTTTAAAATAAATAAATAAAGTGGAAACACTGTGGCTTCCATCTTAATTTCTCTGTCTCTTTCTTTCTACTGGGAAAAGCCAAGATCCGGTAGCACCTGAAAGGCCTTCAGTAATGACCCATGAGGACCTGAGGCCTGCCAGCATCCAGGTGTGTTAGCTCAGTAGCAGATTCTTCAGCTGCAGTGGAGCCTTGAGATGATTGCAACCTGACCTGGAGCCAAACTACCACGTAAAACCACTCCCGGATTCCTACTACTTTGAAAGTGAAATAACAAATGTTTCAGTGTGTGTTACATGTTAGATTTTCTATATTATAGATGATATCGATGTTTTTATATATTCACATTATGAGATTCACATGACTTCTTATGGGATCAATATATTCTATAACCCAAGCTTTATCATTCTCTTTTTATGCCCAAATGATCACAACTTGGCCAAGGGGAGGTGCTTTTGGTCTTTGAGCAATAACAGGTATCTTTGGGTTTTATTCCTCCGACTTGAAATACTAAAACTTTCTGGCAACAGAATGTTTCAAACACGTCCTATTTTTTGAGGGGGTTGTGGTCATGTATAGAATGATACATATGCCTTCAAGCTGCATTACTTGTTCTCTCCACTCATAATATAGTTTCCTACCCATCTCCTTCCTCTTGTCAATTAAGTCTGCATAATGCTGCCTCGTAGAAAAACTTTCCTGGCTTTCCGACTTAAAAGGGCCCTGGCACAGCACTTTCTATGCTCTTTTCTTATGGCACTTAAACCTATGACAGAAATTATAAAAACTACTTGTAGCTTTTTGTATTTTAGACTATGAGAAGGTTTTTTTAATTAATTGATGTAGGAATGTATTACCATTTTTCTGAAATAAGGAAGTACATTTAAATTTTGATGCAAGTGTTTTAACTCTTTCCCTAAAGTTTTCTAACAATAAAATAGGTGATTGTTCCATATGTAAGTATAGGTGCAGTTTGAACTTTTATACTTTAAAAATCAAGAAAATTCCTTGAGTCATTTTCTAACTCCTGGCCTAAGCTAAAAATAAAAATAGGTCAGATTTATTGAAGACCAGCAGTGTGTCCTATACAGCACTATGTGCTATATTTGTGTCATCTCATTTACTCCTGGAGATTACCCTGTGAGGTTGCTACCAGCATTACTCTTATTTTAGACCAAAGAAATTAAGTCAGAGGGAGACTTAGCAGTAGGCTCAAGGTCACAGAGTCAGAGCAGTGTCAGAATTTGAAATTTAACATTTGAATTCTAAAATCCATACCTTGACCACTAATATCAGATTACTGACAGATTTCTAGAAACATCTATCTCATGAATGTGACATAAAATTTGAAGATGCATTTTGACAGACATATTTTTATTGGCAATTTTTATAGAAATGTAATTCATGGAAAATAAAGAGCTTACAGAAATATCAAGTAAAAACAAAGTTTTCATGATGTAGCTATGCAGGAAAAGATGTTCACACTTGGAATACATTTAGAAATATATAAATTATTATAAGGAAAAAATTAACGTTTGTCCCAGTAGTAGAATAATATTGAGAGGAGAAGTTCCTACTGACTACTTTTTATTGTTTTTTCTTATATACGAAAAAAAAAGTTGAGGAATTTTTTATTTTTATTTCTATCCACAACTACTTAAAAGTAAACTTATGTGTTTGCCCTGCTCATTTTCCACATATGCAAAAATCAGCAGCTGGAGGGAATAAAATATGCAAGTGTGATATTATAATGTATCGCAAATTGTAAGTATCAACATCACAACCCACAGAATACAAATAAGCTTAAAGGAAAGATCAGAGGTGACTTGGGAATAGGCTTTAAAAAGGCACAATCTTGATTCAAATTTTGTAATTGGCTCTTAGCTGATACTTTTTAGCCTACATGAAAGACTATATTAACCTTGAAAGCACAAAATATTATGTTTGTCCTCACAAAATATCGATCTAGATTTTGTACAGTTTATAAATTATATTTTCTTTCACGTTATTATTTTAAAAATACATTACACTGTCAATTCTACACAGTTGGAAAGTTAGATTCCTAATGTTAAGGTATCTCTTTTCTTTTAATTAACATTTTTATTTATTTTGTTTGTCTTATCTTTGTGTATTTTTCTCTTCCTGAGCTAAAAAAAGAATTCATCAGAAGTTTTATAGGAAGAATATGGATTCAATACTTTTAAACTTTAGCTTTGAAATGCAAAACATAGAAACAGAAATGAATAATTCAGTGAGTCATTCACATACCTTGAAGACATCTATTTGCTTACATTTACTTGGCCTTAGTTGAGTCATCTGCTAGCAACTTTCAGAGAAGGGGCATACAAGGAAAAAGAAACATTTTCTCTCTCTCTCTGTCTGTTTGCCTCTGTCTCTTCCCTCCTTCCCTTCGCTTTGTTTCTTCACTCTCTCCTTTCACTTTCTGTTTCTTCACTCCCTTCACTCTCTCTCTTCTCTCACTGTCATTTCCCTTTCCTCCATCTGTTAGTTTTGTGAATATACTGTTTTCCCAGAATGTAAGAAGCTGATAATATCTTTTTGGTTACCTTAGGTAATCAAAAGCCATGTATTTAACAGAGTAAAATAAATAAACTATTGGACAAAGTCTCACTTCATTTACATATTTTTTAACTCTTAACTTGTTTAAAATATTTTGTTAGATTTCATGCTATTCCTCCATATTGCTATTTTTCCATATATAAAGGCAAGTCTGAGAAACCAAAGTCATATTGAATATATTGATTATTTTCTAAATTATCTTATCCCCATCCCATTATTTTTTAAAATAAATTGAAACAAATTTTGCATTAATCTCAAATGCATGTTAGGAATGATTGATCAGCATTTGAATTTGTGGACATTCATGCAAATTTGAATTTATGGAAATCACACAAATGGCAAAAGTAATTCATCATCTACAGGCTCAATCATAGTAAAATGAAGCATTTAAAAACATGTTATTGTATGTCTTCCCTACCATATCCTCTGGACATATTTCAGCTCACCAGTGTTGTTTTGACTTAATTCTTAGTTCACTCTCCTGGGTGAGATCTTCTGATTAGCTGGTTTGGGGTTTGAAAATGCTCCATTCCCTGGTGGATGACTCAGCTCTCCTCCCATGTGTAACTTGAGAATTTCTTATAAGATGTCCATCTTACTGTCAGCACATGACCCCAATTACAATGGGCTTTGGGAGTTTCTTTTACTTGATATAAGCCAACATTTAACAGGCAAAAAGTGTATCTTTTCATTAAAAAGTTACTTATTTTATATACTGTATTCATATCTATGACAACTCAGTCATTAAAAACAAATGTTTTACCACAGAGTATAATCTCCGAAATCTGGCCCTTTCTATTGTTCATTTCTATTGGGAACACCTAGCTCAGGCACTTGTATCTTCTTGCCAGCTTATCAGAAACGTGATTTTAACTGGTTCCCATACTGGCTATACTTTCTTTTTTAAAAAAATTATTATTATGGGTACATAAGAGTTGTATATACTTACGGGGTGCAGGTGATATTTTGATACAAGTAGAAAATGTGTAATGATAAAATCAGGGTCATTGAGGTATCCACAACTCAAGCATTGATCATTTCTTTGTATTAGGAACATTACAATTATATCCCAAAAGTTATAAAGTATAATAATTATTGTTATAATTATTAGTAACTATAGTCATTCCATTGTGCTACTGAATACTAGATTTATTCATTCTATCTGACTATAAGTTTGTCCCATTAACCATCATGCTTTATCCTCCCCTCTCTGCTACCCTTCTCAGATTCTGGTAACCATCATTCTACTCTCTATTTCCATTAGTTTAAATTTTTTTAGCTCCCACATATGAGTGGCAACATGCAATATTTGTCTCTCTGTGCCAGGCTTATTTTCACTTGACATTATGTCCTCCAGTTCCATCCATGAAGGATTTCATTCTTTTTTTGGCTGAAGAATATTTTGTTGTGTATATGTACCATATTTTATTTATCCATTCATTCACTGATAGGCATTTAGGTTGCTTGGGTATCTTGGCTATAGTAAATAATATTGCAATAAAAATGGCAGTGCCAATATCTCTTCAAAATACTGATTTCTTTTCTTTTGGACCTATACCCAGCAATGGGATTGCTGGATCGTATGGTAGTTCTATTTTTAATTTTTTGAGGAACCTCCATACTGTTCTCCATGGTGGCTGTACTAATTGACATTTCCACCTACAACGGTGTGTAAGATTTCCTTTCACTCCGTACCCTTGCCAGCATTCATTACTGCTTGTCTTTTAGATAAAAGTCCTGTTAGCTTGAATGTGATAATATCTCACTGTAGTTTTGATTTCCAATTCTCTGATGATTCGTGGTGCTGAGTAAATTTCTATATATGTGTTGGCCATTTGTATGTCTTCTTTGAGAAATGTCTGTTCAGGTATTTTGCCCATTTTAAAATCAGATATTTTTCCTATTGAGTTGTTTGAATTCCTTATATATTCTAGTTATCAATTTCTTGTCAGATGGGTAGTTTACGAATATTTTATCTCATCCTGTGGGTTGTCTTATCTCATTGTAATACCTAGTAAACTCCCTGAAGCTCTGGTCAAATAATAGCATTGTTCTGTTCTAATTTTGAGTGATTCGTGCCATTTAACTTTTGTTACAGCTGACATTACCAGCTTCTCTATACTACCCCTATGATCAGAGCAAAAAGGCTATACCGATAGCCTCATGTTATATTCTGCAATTCCTTCCACTAACATGCCTTTGGTTATGCCTTTCTATAATGCAGAAAAAGTGTGGAGAAAAAATGGTCCCATCCTTCCTCATTTCCCCAACTCCAGATTTTTAAATCAGATATATCCTAAAAATGAAATGACACCTCCCCTCTGTAATTTTTCTTTCATGGACTAGAACTATTTTTTATATATATGCTATGATAGCATTTAATTTATTGCTCTCTAAAGGCTCTGATCATTTTCTACTCTCTTTTTTTTTATTTGTATTCATGCTTTACTTCTCCAGATAGGCACAAATCAAGTCACATTACTTATATATCATTGAATCACCCACAGAGCAGGGTGGCACATCTTTCAAAGAGTAGGAACTTGATCATACTTTAGGGGAAGGGGGGAGAACTAACACATTATGCAAAATATGTACAGCTGAAATTAAGAGTTACAGATGCAAGATATTTTGGAAATCTATAAAAACAGTTATAAGAATAAGTGCATATATTTCTTCATCTAATATCTTATGCAGAGTAAAAATAACTGATTCATGGATTTTCCATTCCAGAATTTGGCAGTAATTTTGAATTTGAAAAAAAATCTTAAGAAAAATTTTTTGGACTAGTTTAAGAAATATATATTAGCGTCTGGAGAAAATGCTTTTTTTATATTCTAATTTACATTTATGACTATCCTCCCTCAAAAAATTAAATTAAAAAATTGGACCAAGAGAATGTGCTTGGCTTTGTCTTTTTGTATGGAGTTAATAAATCATTCTCTTTCCCAAATTTATTTTCTTAAGCAATAAATACGTACAAGGAAATATAAGTTTATTCTGTCTCTGTAAATCTTGGTAAACATAGAAAAGATATTTTAAGTCAGATTTGTAAGAAGTCTAAAAGACTAATGCTTAGTGCTGTTTTTGCAATTAGGCTCACTAACTTAGATTGAATGTTTTTGGAAATCTATTGTAAATTGGTAGTAGGAATATGGATTACATATATCCTTACAAAATTCATTAATATACTTCTTGGTATCACACTGGCTCCTGACTCAAAGAGTATTTTACGTTCTCCTTTAATTACTCAGATTACTAATGTAGAATTTAATTAATGATTACTCATTAACAAAAATTATCTTTATTTCTCACATTTTTAAGATAAAGTGAAAAAATTCTGTGAATAAAAATTTCAACACATTTTAAGTTAAATCCAAAAGCAGATTTTCGACTTGGATTATGCAGTTTATAAATATCTAGTTTAAGTTGTAAGAACAAATATAAAACATAACAAAACAAACTCTCCAACAATTTTTTTCCTTCTTTTACTTTATGGATATATTTAAGAACAAGTTTTTTTCTGACACTATATTAGCTACCTCATGTTTTGTAACATATCACTCCAAAACCTAAGTAGTTTAAACAATTGTAATTATTACATCTTTATAATTTCAGAAAATTGGGAAGTCCAGAATAACTTGATTATGCAGTTCTTGTTCAGAGTGTTTCCTAAGGTTCCAATGAGTTATTCTGTGACTCTGGTCATCTGAAGGCCTTACTGGGATGGAGGTGCGATTTGCAAAATGTTAACTTATGTGAAGTAGCAAATTGGTACTTACTACTTTATATAGTAATATAGCCTTAGTTTTTCTCCACATAGGCCCCTTAATAGGGTTGCTTAAGTGTCCTGATTCCATAGCATCCGGCTTCCCCAGAACCAGATCAAGAGCAAGAAAGATTTAATACTCTTATCCTAACGTCAGAAGTCACATACTCTCTCCTCTGTCATACTCCGTTGTTCACACTGGCGGGCCCTGCTTCAATATTGGAGGAACAGCCTGTATACAAGGAGCTGAGACTCATTCCAGGCTATCTTGAAGGCTGTCTACCATTAAGCTTAATAACTTTAATTAGCATATCTAAACTTCAGTTTTCTTTTCTGTAAAATGAGTGGTATGGACTAGATTAGAATCTGCAAACTTTTTTTTTGTAAAGAGCAAGAAAGTAAATATTTTACGATCTGTGGGTCATATAGTCCCTGTTGCATCTACTTAACTCTTTGGTTTAGCACAAAAGAGGATGTAAATTACACAAATGAATGTACACTGTTTTCAAAAGAAAAAAAAACTTTGTTCACCAAATAAATTTGGATTTGACTTACATAATATAGCTTGCTAACCCTGGACTAAATGATTGCCAATATTTCTTTCATTTTATAGACTCTAATTATATATTATTTATGTAGGATATAGAATTTCCATTCCATATTATTTTAAAAGAGTAAGCACAGTGTATATATGCAATAATGTTGAAAAATATTAAAGACATGTGCTTGTTATGGATAAAATTGTGTCCTTACCAGATTTATATGTTGAAGTCCTAATACCCAGTGTAACTTTGTTTGAAGATAGGGTCTTTAAGGAGGCGATTATGGCTAAATGGTGTCATAAGACTGGGGCCCTACTCCAAAAGGACTAGCGTCCTTATGAGAATATCAAAAGGCACTAGAGATCCCTCTCTGTCTGTGAGGGCACAGAGAGAAGGACACAGAAATAAAAGCGCCTATCTGCCAGCTAGGAAGAGAGGTCTCATCAGAAACTAAATATGCTGGTACTTTCATCTTGAACTTGCAATTTTCAGAACTTTGAGAAAATAAATTTCTGTTGTTCAAGTCACTTAACCTGTGGCATTCTGTTATTGCAGCCTGAGCAGACTAATACTACTCACAACATTTTCAGATTTTATTATGTTAATAACATACAAACCTATTACACTTTTCCCTTCTTAAAATTATCCCTTTCTTTGGCCTTACATTTCCCTGTAGGCTACATCTTTTTTCTATAATTCCTTTTATTACAGAGTTACTACAATAATTGTCTTTTACTACCTCTACTTCCTATGATGGCATTACAATTACACTTTCTTCCCCACCACCGTACTGAAATAATTCTTGTCAAAGTCACCATATTCAATGGTCAAGCCTTAGTACTCCTTTATGGTCCTCTCACCTGCATTTAATACATTCTCACTCTGTCCTTTTGAAACAATCTTTTTTATCTTCCTGGGTGTCATACTATGTCCTGTTCCTCTTTCCTTAATATTCCTTCTCAAGCATCTTCAAATGATATTTCTACTGTTAGTAAAATATGCCAGGATTCAGGCCTAGAGCCTCTTTTCTTCTGCATTAATACTGAAAAACAGTATTATTTGTGATTCTATCTGCACTGATGGTTCTAAATACTTTTATGTACTGTTTTTAATACATGCAAAATTGTTTCTAGTCCTGACCTCCCCCTGAATTCCAAATTTATATAGGTAATTGTTAATTAGAAACAATTACCTATTGTGTCTGCAACCGGATACCTGTCTGAGGTCTGTCAGGGACCCGTCCACACAGCAGGAAGTAAGCAGTGGGCAACTGAGCATTACGCCTGAGCTCCACCACCTGTCAGATCAACGGTGACGTTAGATTCTCATAGGAGCTCAAACCCTATTGTGAACTGTGCATACGAGGGATGTAGGTTGCGTGCTCCTTATGACAATTTGATGATAAATGTAATGCACTTGAATCATCCCGAAACTATACCCCACTCCCTGTGGTCTGTGGAAAAGTTGTCTTCCATGAAACAGGTCCGTGGTGCCAAAAAATTGGGGACAGCTGTAATAGACATTTGTAACTAAAAAGCCCCAGTGTAGTTATCAATACCCACTGCCCACCAGTCTTGTTGCTTTACCATGTTCCTGATATCAAGAAATGATGCCATTATACATGGAGTTGCTCAAGCCAGAACCAGAGAATCAGGTATATAATGGAGCTGATTGGTACTGATTTATGAAAGCCTTGTTAACAGATGTGAACCTGAGAGGGCCAAACCTTCAAGATGATCCCATGTGACTATCTGGGTCTAAATTTTCTATAGAGTCAAATGGCCATTTGCTGACTAGAGGTCACACACCTAGAATAAGTTCTCTTAAAACGCACACCTCTGTTTAACTTTGAGACTTTTCCAAGTTTAGCTGTATCAACCAATCAGGGTTCATATGCATTAACCAATCAAAGCTCAGCTGCAGTGACCAATCAAAACTAAGCAAGTTTGTATCTTCATTTAAATAAATGAACTGATTGGAAACCTGAGCAGGAACTTTTGCTTTAAAACCCAAACCCTCCATTTGTTCCCTGGAACACACCTTTATTTTACACCAAAGTCTGTATCTTCCTGGTTTGCAAACTTTTCATTGGAATAATGTATCTTTCCTCCAAATTCTTTTTCAGAGAACTGTTCACAGCTTATTGTTATTTCTTTAGAAATTTTGTGAGCTGATTTTTAAAATAATCCACTATTAAATTATAGAATGAAACTATATTCCAATACCTGAAACTATACAAAAAGTTCAGGTGATAAATAGTTTTAAGTAAGAAATAGTTTTCAAGTGAGTAATAGTTTTCAAGTGAGAAAACAATTGGGATCAGTACTGATCACATTTAGCTGACAGACATTTCAGTTCAAAAAACATAAAATTATCAGTGAAAAATTAGCAGTAAGTTAATATTCATGGTTGAGAAATTAACAGTATGTCACAAATCAGATTTAATAAGAATTAATAAATTTTCATGCTACTCCATTTGTCAAATCATGGTTGAATTGTAATCATAGGTTGTCTACAGATACAAAATTTTGGCAAAAAAGAACAATCAACAATATATCTTGAATAAATTGGTTATATGAAAATCATAATATGTATTTTATATCTCATTAATATTTGGATACTGTGTGCTACAAATATACACACACATAATTTTGAAAAGCCATTTATCAAACATTTACTGGTACACTGTTGCTTAGATTCATCTTTGATTCTTCTCTTTTCTTATGCTGTGTATCCAATCCATCAGCAAATTCTATCAGTTCCACAAAATAGATCTCCAGTCCATGCACTTATTCCTAACTTGTCTACCATTACCTTAGGCAGAGCTATAATCAACTTTTTCCTAAGATACTGCGATAATTTCCTAACTGAGCTCTCTGTTAGTCTTTCCTAATTATTTTCCATTTTGTCATAGGAATCTGGATCATCCTTTCAAAACTTCTAACCAATCACATCATTATCTTCCTTAAAACTCCAATGACATTTCAAAAAAACTGGGTGAAAGTCTTTAATGTAATATTCAGGAAATTACCTTCTCCAACATTATTTTTGTCTGCTCACTCTTTTATTCCCTTCAGCTCCTTGAACATTTTGCCATTCCTTAAGTATTCCAGGTTTGTTTCATCTCAACTATCTTATAAAAAAGCTTTTCTTCCTTTCCTTTACTTTCCTCTTTTCTTTTCTTTTGTTTTTTCTTGCTGTGTCATCTAGGCCAGAGTGCAGTGGTGCAATTACAGCTCACTGCAGCCTCAATCTCCTGGGTTCAAGCAATCTTTCCACTTCAGCCTCCCTGGTGTCCGGGACCACAGGCATGTACCACCATGCCTGGGTCATTTTTTTATTTTTTTATTTTTCACTTTATTTATTTATTTATTTATTTATTTATTTATTTATTTATTTATTTTTAGAAACAGGATCTCCCTATGTTGATCAGGTTGGTCTTGATCTCCTGGGTTCAAGCAATCCTCCTGCCTCGGTCTTCTGAAGCTCTGGGGTTACATGAGTGAGCCACTGTACCTGGCGAGGAAGGTGTTACTTAATGATTCTCACCTTTCTTTCTTTCATTTAGCTCTTCATATAAACATTTGATCCTCAGTGGGATCGTCTCTGACTAGCTTAATGAAAATGGCATCTCCTAGTATCTCTTAAAATGCTATATTTAATTTTCAGTTCCTTATATATCTCCACCAGAACCAGTGCAGGTATCCGCAGCTGAGAGACTCATAGATGGTTCATATCACAGGACACTGTGCAGATAACCTCCAGTACCAGCTCAGAGCCAGGTAGACTTGCTGGGCGTTTCGACCCCGAAGACGGATAAAAATCACTGCAGCTTGGCTCACAGGAAGTCACATCCATAGGAAAAGGGGAGAGTACTACATCAAGGGAACACCCCGTGGGACAAAAGGATCTGAACAACAGCCTTCAGCCCTAGACCTTCCCTCTGACAGAGCCTACCCAAATGAGAATGAACCACAAAACCACCTCTGGTAATATGACAAAACAAGGCTCTTTAGCATCCCCCCAAAATCACACTAGTTCACCAGCAATGGATCCAAACCAAAAAGAAATCTCTGATTTACTTGAAAAGTAATTCAGGAGGTTAGTTATTAAGCTAATCAGGGAGGCACCAGAGAAAAGTGAAGACTAATACAAGGAAATCCAAAAAATAATGTGAGAAGGGAGAAATATTCAGGGAAATAGATAGCATAAAGAAAAAACAATCAAAATTTCAGGACACATTGGACACACTTATAGAAATGCAAAATGCTCTGGAAAGTCTTAACAATAGAGTTGAACAAGTAGAATAAAGAAGTTCAGAGCTCAAAGACAAGATCTTTGAATTACCCAATCCAACAAAGACAAAGAAAAAAGAATAAGAAAATATGAACAAAGCCTCCAAGAAGTCTGGGATTATGTTAAGCGATCAAACCTAAGAATAATTGATGTTCCTGAGGAAGAAATATAAAGGTTTGGAAAACATATTTGGGGGAATAATCAAGGAAAAGATCCCCAGCCTTGCTAGAAACCTAGACATCCAAATACCTCAGCAGAAACCCTACAAGCTAGAAAGGATTGGGGTCCTATCTTCAGCTTCTTCAAACAAAACAATTATCAGGCAAAAATTTTGTATCCAGTGAAACTAAGCATCATATATGAAGGAAAAATACAGTCTTTTTCTGACAAACAAATGCTGAGAGACTCACCACTACCAAGCCACCAGTACAAAAACTGCTAAAAGGAGCTCTAAATCTTGAAACAACTCCTGGAAACACATGAAAACAGAACCTCTTTAAAGCATAAATCACAAGGGACCTATAAAACAAAAATGCAAGTTAAAAAGCAAAAACAAAAAACAAAACAAAATAAAGGTTCACAGGCAATAGCACGATGAATGCAACAGTACCTCACATCTTAATACTAACGTTGAATGTAAATGGGCTAAATGCTCCACGTAAAAGATACAGAAATGCAAAATGAATACGAACTCACCAACCAACACTCTGCTGCCTTCAGGAGACTCATCTAACACAAAGGACTCATATGAACTTAAAATAAAGGGGTGGAAAAAGGAATTTCATGCAAATGAACACCAAAAGCTAGCAGGGGTAGCTATTCTTCTATCAGACAAAACAAATTTTAAAGCAACATCAGTTAAAAGAGACAAAGAGGGACATTATATAATGGTAAAAGGCCTTTTTCAACAGGAAAATATCACAATCCTAAACATATGTGCACCTAACACTGGAGCTCCCAAATTTATAAAACAATTACTAATAGATCTAAGAAATGAAATAGATAGCAACATAGTAACAGTGGGGACTTCAATACTCCACTGACATCACTAGACAGGTCATCAAGAGAGAAAGTCAACAAAGAAACAATGCATTTAAACTATATCTGAACAAATGGACCTAACAGATAAATACAGAACATTTCATCCATCAACTGCACAATACACATTCTATTTCTACTCAACAGCACATGGAACTTTCTCCAAGATAGACCATATGATAGGCCACAAAATGAACCTCAATAAATTTAAGAAAATCGAAATTATATCAAGCACCCTCTCAGCCCACAGTGCAATGAAACTGGAAATCAACTCCAAAAGGAACCTTCAAAACATGCAAATACATGGAAATTAAATAACCTGCTTCTGAATGAGCATTGGGTCAAAAACAAAATCAACATAGAAATTAAAAAATTCTTCAAACTGAATGACAATAATAACACAACCTATCAAAACCTCTGGGATACAGTAAAGGTGGAGCTAAGAGGAAAATGCATAGCCCTAAACACCTATATCAAAAAGACTGAAAGAGCACAAACTGACATTCTAAGGTCACACCTCAAGGAACTAGGGAAACAAGAACAAACTAAACCCAAACCCAGCATAAGAAAGGAAATAACCAATATCAGAGCAGAACTAAATGAAATTGAAACAAAAAAATGCAAAAGATAAATGAAACAAAAAGTTGGTTTCTTGTAAAGATAAATAAAATAGTTAGGTTTTTATCAAGATTAACCAAAAAAAGAAGAGAGATCTGTATAACCTCATTAGGAAATGAAATTGGAGATGTTACAACTGACACTACTGAAATACAAAAGATCATTCAAGACTGCTATGAACACTCTCACGCACAAAAATTAGAAAACCTAGAAGAGAGAGATAAATACCTGGAACAACGCAACCCTCCTAGGTTAAATCAGGAGGAATTAGTTACCCTGAACAGACCAATAACCAGTACCAAGATTAAAACAGTAATTTAAAATTACCAACAAAAAAAAGTCCAGGACCAGACAGATTCACAATAGAATTCTACTAGACATTCAAAGAAGAATTGGTACCAATCCTTTTGACACTACTATTACACAAGATAGAGAAAGACAGAAACATCCCTAATTCATTCTGTGAAGCCAGCATCACCCTTATAACAAAACCAGGAAAAAACACAACCAAAAAACAAAACTACAGACCAATATCCTTGATGTACATAAATGCTAAAATCCTTAACAAAACACTAGCTAATCGAATCCGACAACATATCAAAAAGAAAATCCACCAAGAACAAGTGAGTTTCATACCAGGGATGTAGGGATAGTTTAACATAAGCAAGTCAATAAATGTGATACACCACATAAACAGAATTGAAAACAAAAATCACATGATCATCTGAATAGATGCAGAAAAAGCCTTTGACAAAATCCAGTATCCCTTTATGATTAAGACTCTCAGCAAAATTGGCATGCAAGGGACGTACCTCAATGTAATAAAAGCCATCTATGGCAAACCCACAGCCAACATAATACTGAAGGAGGAAAAGTTGAAAGCATTCCCTCTGAGAGCTGAAGCAAGACAAGAATGCCCCCTCTCACCACTCCTCTTTAACACAGTACTGGAAGTCCCAGCCAGAGCAATCAGACAAGAGAAAGAAATAAAAGACATCCAAATTGGTAAAGAGGAAGTCAAATTGTCATTGTTTTCTGATGATATGATTGTTTACCTTGAAAACCCTGAAGACTCCTCCAGAAAGTGCCTAGAACTGGTAAAAGAATTCAGCAAAGTTTCCAGATACAAGATTAATGTGCGCAAACCAGTAGCTCTTCTATACTCCAACAGCAATCAAGCTGAGAATCAAATCAAGAACTCAAACCCTTTTACAGTAGCTGCAAAAATAATGAAATACTTAGGAATATATATAACCAAGGAGCTGAAAGTCCTTTACAAGGAAAACTACAAAACACTGCTGAAATAAATCACAGACGACACAAATGGAAACACATCCCAGGTACGTGGCTGGGTAGAATCAATACTGTGAAAATTACCATACTTACCATACTGCCAAAAGCAATCTCCAAATTCAATGCAATTCCCATCAAAATACCACCATCATTATTCACATAATTAGAAAAAACAATTCTAAAATTCATATGGAACCAAAAAAAGCGTCAGCATAGCCAAAGCAAGATTAAGCAAAAGAACAAATCTGGAGGCATCACACTATCTGATTTCAAACTAAACTATAAGGTCATAGCCGCAAAACAGCATGGTACTGGTATAAAAATAGGCACATAAACCAGTGGAACAAAATAGAGAACCCAGAAATAAACCCAAATACTTAAGGACAGCTGATCTTTGACAAAGCAAACAAAAACATAAAGTGGGGAAAGGACACCCTCTTCAAAAAATGGTGCTGGGATAATTGGCTAGCTACATGTAAGAGAATGAAACTGGATCCTCATCTCTCATTTATACAAAAATCAACTCAAGATAGATTAAGGACTTAAATCTAAGACCTGAAACTATAAAAATTATAGAAGATAACATTGGAAAAAACCTTCTAGACATTGGCTTAGGCAAGGATTTCATGACCAAGAACCCAAATGCAAATGCAATAAAAACAAAGATAAATAGCTGGGACCTAATTAAACTAAAGAGCTTTTGCACAGCAAAAGAACAGTCAGCAGAGAAAATGGAAAACCCACAGAGTGGGAGAAAATCTTCACAATCTATACATCTGACAAAGGACTAATATCCAGAATCTACAGCAAACGCAAACAAATCAGAAAAAAAATCTCATCAAAAATTTGGGTAGGGACATGAATACACAATGCTCAAAATATACAAATGGTCAAGAAACGTATGAAAAAATGCTCAACATCACTAATGATCAGGGAAACGCAAATCAAAACCACATTGCAATACCATCTTACACCTGCAAGAATGGCTATAATAAAAAAATCAAGAAACAGCAGATATTGGTGTAGATGCTGTGAACATGCAACACTTCTACACTGCTGGAGGGAATGTAAACTAATACAGCCACTACAGCAAACAATGTGGATATTCCTTGAAGAACTAAAAGTAGAACTACCATTTGATCCAACAATCTCACTACTGGGTATCTACTCAGAGGAAAAAAGTCATCATATGAAAAAGATACTTGCACATGCATGTTTATAGCAGCAAAATTCGCAATTGCAAAATCGTGGAACCAACCCAAATGTCCATCAATCAGTGAGTCGATAAAGAAACTGATATATATATATATATATCATGATATAATGATATATATAATGATATATATAATGATATATATATATATATATAATGGAATACTACTCAGCCAAAAAAAGGAATGAATTTATGGCATTTGCAGTGACCTGGATGAGATTGGAGACTATAATTCTAAGTGAAGTAACTCAGGAATGGAAAACCAAACATCTTATGTTCTCACTGATGTGTGGGAGCTAAGCTATGAGGATGCAAAGGCATAAGAATGATACAACGGACTTTAGGGACTTAAGAGGAAGGGTGGGAGGGGAACTAGGGATAAAAGACTACAAATACGGTGCAGTGTATACTACTCAGCTGATGAGTGCACCAAAATCTCACAAATCACCACTAAAGAACGTGTTTAACCAAATACCACCTGTATCCCAATAACTTATGGAAAAATTGAAATTAAAATAAAAATTAAAAAAAGACAAACTACATGAGGTTAGCAGCGTGTGTGTGTGTGTGTGTGTGAGTGTGTGTGTGTGTGTGTTTGATTGTTTGTTTGCTTCCATATTTCCAGAGTCCAGGATTGGATCTCAGTATTAGGCTTTCAAAAAATTAGCTTATTTCCTTATTGACAACTCTAATTCAAATGTAAGTTTCATTCAGCAAGAGGCCAATTTTATTTTTTTCATTCCTACACCAACAGCATCAAAGAAGTTCTTTGAATTTAACAGAAAAGTCATAAATATTTGTAGAATTAATATTATTTTTGTTTCCATAGTGATATGGAAAACACGATGCGCCAAGAGAAAAATTTGTCTACCATTGAAAGCTTGTTACTAAAACATAATATTAGTTATTAAATATCCCTGTGTATATTAAAGAATTTAACATAGTCCAAAAAGAGGTCTTGCCTTTGGCCTTGGCTTGTGAGAGGTAATTCCTAATGCCATGGAATGCCATGCCTGTTCAGTGGCTTTGTTTGAGATCTTTGGCCAGCCAGAGAGTAACATGTGGTTTAGTGATGATCCCTTGGGTCTGAAAGTATTAGTTTGATATCCTGAGAGTCTAGAGGCTGAGATCAGCCATGTTGTCAGTCAACCATACTGACATGATGAAGCCTAATTAAATACTCAAGATTCGTGTGAACTTTCCTGGTTGGTAATCTTTCATATGCATTACCACACATCAAAGTGGAGAAATTAACACTGTCCATGAGTCCATGGGGAGAGTAAAACAGAAGTTTTGTTTTTGATACTTTTCCCAGACTCTGCTATATATGCTTTCTCCCTTGGCTGATTTTAACCTGTATCCTTTTCCTACAATAACCACAATCGTGAATATAACAGCTTTCAATACATCCTGTGAGACCTTCTAGTGAATGATGAAATCTGAGGAGATTTAGGGGACGTTATGTTGAACTTGCAGTTGGTGTCAGAAATGATGGTCTTATATGCATTTGTATACCCTCTAACTTTGTACTATACCTTTAATAGACACAAATGTTATTCTTTGAGTTATTCATAGAATATGATTTTACAGTCGAGGTTTGCTTTCTTTTTGCTTTGATTTTAATCTCTGGTGGATGTAGTGCACCATCCTGATTCCACTTATGTAGTGGAATCAGACTGTAGTGCACCATCCTGATTCCACTTTATGAACAAGGCATTCTTCCTCCTAGTTGTTCAGAAAGCAGCTAGCTAAGTCCATCAGGACTAGAGAGCAAGGAAATGAGCAACAATTTGTAAAATATATGCAAGACTTGCACCCTGGAACTAAATAACATTGTTGAGAATAATTAAAGAAGACAAATATATGGAATGATAAATTTATAAATTTGAAGACACTAATTTTTAAGATGATAGTTCTCCCCTAAACTGATTTATACATTAAACATACTTCCAATTGAAATCTCAGCAGGCTTTTTATAGAAACATAAAAGTAAATTCTAATATTTACATGGACATGCAAATAACTTAGATGAAGATGGACAAAATAGGAATGAAGTCCAGATGACTCCTGGTATTTAAGATTTCTGGGGGGAACATTTCTATACACATTAATTTATGTACTTTGTGCTACTTCAACAGAGGTGAGTAGTTACAAAAGAAATCATATGGCCCATAAGCGTTAACTCTCTTACTTTTAACAGAATAATTTTTCTGAATTCTGACCTCTAACAAAAACAAATTTAAAATAATAGGAGAAAATGGATGATATGTATTATCCAATTTTAAAATTTACTACAAAACAGAGATGATCAAGGTTGATGCCAAATACATTTAGGGCCAAATGTTTCTTTGTTGTTTGGGGCTGTCCTATGCAATTTGAGGTGATTTGCAGCATCCCTGGCTTCTACCCACCAGATGACAGTAACCGCTTTCCCAGTTGTGACAACCAAGGGTGCCTCTAGACATTGTTAAATGACCCCTCAGGAGCAAATTTACTCCCAGGTGAGAGTCAATACTATTAGTCTACAATAAGAAGGACAAGTTGTATTGTGCTAATGATAGACATATAGACTAAAGGAACACTTTCAATGAATCACTCTTCAATGGTCAGTTGATTTTTAACAACAGTGCTTAAGTGATTCAATGGATGAAATGGTAATTTTTTTGTTTTTTAAGTTGCAGAAACTATTGGATGTTCTTATAGGAAAGAATGTTACCCCTTAATTCAAACCATGCACAAAAGTTAACTGAAATTAATCATTAATTATAAACTTAAATGTAAGAATACATGTGAAACCATTAGAATTCTGTAACAAAAGAGAGTCAAAAATCTTTGTGGCCATATAGCAGGCAAAAATTTCTTACATAAGAAAAACAAAAGCATGAACCATAAACGAAAAACAATGATAAGACATTGTTAATATTTAAACATCTTGTTGTTTGAAAGAAGCTGTTATGAAAATGAAAAAGTAAAATACAGCACATAAGAAAATTGTGCAAATATATATCTGACCAAGTGCTTCATTACAGAATGTATAGTTAAGTCAATAAAAGATGAGTTACTCAATAAAACTGGCAAAGTTTGTTTGACAGTTTTAGAAATTTAATTGGCAATAAACACGTGAAATGATTCTCACAAAGAATAGTCACCAGGAAATTAAAAATTAATACATATTCAGACATCACTGCATACCTATTAAAAGATCAAAAATATAAATTGATAATAAGGATAGGGAGCAATTGGAACTCTTCTGCCTTTCTTGTGGGAATACAAAATCATGCAGCTACATGTGAAAACAGCTTGACATTTTCTTATGAATAAAACATACACTTATCATATAACCTAGTTATTATACTCCCAGGTATTTATCAATGAAAGGTTAAGACATATGTCTACAAAATGACTTGTATGGAAATAAACATAGCTTCATTAATCATAATAGTCAAATATGTGAAATAAAGCAAATGTTTATCATCAGTTAAATACAGAAACTAAATGAAGTATATTACAGGAATCATACTCAGTTACATACAAGAACAAGCTGCTGACACTCAAAAGAGCATGTTTGGCTCTCCAAAATATCATGCTAAATGAATGAAGTGAAACACAAAGACTATATACTATATGATTCAATTTACATAAAATTCAAGATAAGGCAATAGTATAATGACAGAAAGCAGAACAATGACTTGCCTAAGAGCAAGAGTAGGACAAGGGTATTAAAAGCAA
The DNA here is from genome assembly GCF_029281585.2 of Gorilla gorilla gorilla. Lineage (NCBI taxonomy): Eukaryota > Metazoa > Chordata > Mammalia > Primates > Hominidae > Gorilla > Gorilla gorilla. The sequence goes on along the minus strand of NC_073224.2, from coordinate 66,756,208 downwards.
AAGTGCAGAAGGAAAGTTTTCTTGGAGTGATGTAAATGTTCATGTGTTGCAGTGGTTTTATGAATGGATACATTTATCAAAACTCATCAAACTATACATTTTAAATGCATGATAATATTAGATGTAAGTCATAGATCAATAAGACTAAGATTAATTAAATTACATAATTTGAAGAAAAGACATAATTTAAATGCTTATGATATAAACATATTTATGTGAAAATTAATATAAGCAACAAAAATAAAATTAATAGAATTCTGCAAGTAGTAAAACGCTAAATTAACTTACGAAATTACTAGCGTTCTTCTACAATGAAATAATCAACTTAAATACTTTTAAAGTATGAAGTAAACAAAATGTTGAAAATGAAACAACAAACTTTTATGGCCTTAGACTAGTAAAACTATTCTCAAACTGACACAAAGATATGTAAAAACAAAGGTGAAGAATTGATGGATTTGACAACAGAATTAAATATTTTGAATCAAAATATTTTATAATATAAATAAATGATAAGATTGGAGATAGACTATATAATAATCTGTACTATCTAACATTGCTAAACAATTAATAGATTATACAAGAAAATTTTGCAAATCAATGAGAAAAATGGAAAAAATTAAATATGCAAATGATTCACAGAATCTGAGAACTGAATGGCTAATAGGTACAAATATGTATAAACTTATATCTCTCTCTATATATAATCTCTATATATCTGGGCCACACTATCAAGCATCTCTGCATTATAAGTTACATTAAGAACTATAGACCTTATTCTAAAATATTGAAAATATTGAGTGGTGTTTTAAGCACATTTAAATGCAATATACACATGAAAACTATGCTTTGGCTACATTCTATATTATAGCGAGGAAGACAGAAAAATTTTTAGTCAGAAAACCAGTTGGAAGTATTCTGTAACAATCAACAGGAGAACTGGAATTGGTAATGGAGATGAAGAAAAGTTTATGAATACAAAAGATATTTAACAAATAATGTCAACAGAGCAAGGTAATTTATTAGATTTGGAATTATAGAAGCAAGCAAAGGATGAGTCCAAGTTTTCTGGCTTGTGAAATTTCTCAGATAATGCTGTCAGAAGAAAAATACATAAAGAAATGACAGAGGATAGAGATAGATGATTATCTCATTTATGGACTTAACTGAGCAGAGATCCAAATATAGATGTAAAGTAGGGAGGGATATATATATATATATCCCTACTTTACATATATATATATCCATACTTTACATATATATGTATGTGTATATATATATGCATATCTATATACTCTTTAGCACCATAAATATATGAGCCTACAATAGAGACTAGAAAGGTATGGTAAAAGAGAAAGGACAACCAGGAGAAAGCTATTTTATGAAAGCCAAGGAGAAAGAAATGCTTAGAAAGAGTATTCAACATTTTCAAAAATGGCTAAAAGGCAATGAAACATAATAACTGATGAATAATGTTTTAGTTTAGTGATTTTTGGTTAAGCGATGAAGCTGAAAGTATGAATACAACAGGTAGAACATATAAAGCGCTAATATTTATTGAGTATTTATATAGATGCCAGGTATTTTCCTGAATTTTAATTAGAGTATTTTTCACTATAAGCATATGAGGTTGCTGTTATTATTTGTACTGCATTTTATACATGAGTAAACACAGGTATAATGAAGTACAACAAGTTCTCACTTAATCTCCTCAGTAGGTTCTTAGAAACTGCTACTTTAGGCCGGGCGCGGTGGCTCACGCTTGTAATCACAGCACTTTGGGAGTCCGAGGCGGGTGGATCACGAGGTCAGGAAATCGAGACTATCCTGGCTAACAAGGTGAAACCCCGTCTCTACTAAAGATACAAAAAATTAGCCCTAGCCTGGGGTGGTGGCGGGAGCCTGTGGTCCCAGCTACTCGGGAGGGTGAGGCAGCAGAATGGCGGGAACCCAGGAGGCGGAGCTTGCAGTGAGCCGAGATTGTGCCACTGCACTCCAGCCTGGGCGACAGAGCGAGACTGTCTCAAAAAAGAAACTGCTACTTTAAGCAAAATGACATGTAATGAAACCAATTTTACCATAGGCTAATTGATACGCAAAAGAATTAAGTTATCATGGCATATTTCTTGTCACAAAATCATCAACAACTTCTAAATAAAGACCAAAACACTTCTAATATTAGACATTAAAATAAATGTGTATTAAATATACATTTTAAAAATTTTAATAAAAGCAAGTAAGATAATTACTTACTTATTCCAGTTCATATTTTCAGGTGGCTAAAGACGTCCAGGCAGCTCAGGACACAAGGTGGGTACCAGTCCTAGACAGGACGTCATTTCCTCACAGGGTGCATTCACCCAGACACTCACACTCACTCATGCTGGGACAATGTATACACACCAAGTAAACTAACGTGCATATCTTTAGGATGTGGAAGGAAACAAGAGCAAACAAAGAAAACCCACACAGACATGGGGAGAATATGCAAACTGCACACAGACAGTAGCCACAGCGGAGAACAGATTCTCTTTTCTCATCTACGTTTTCATAAAACGACATTGAACAAAATGAAATTATTCAAGGACCTGTTGTACAATAATGAAAAGATCTCATTCCACAACTATTCATGATGAAAATAACAGTTAAGTTGTTTTGAGCAAATTATAATAATAGTGAATAATATCATATAGAAACAAATAAAAAGCAAAGTTACAGGAAAAAATGAAAAATACAAATGTATAAACACTGCTGTAGCATTGACACTGAGTCATATTTGGTAATACATTACTTAGGAGAATTTAAAAATATATATAATATAGTTTTGGGATCGTGTATTTGTTTGCTTATGTAGTTGCCTAACAACAAGCAACAGATGCCTAAGTGGGCTCTTCTTCAGTGAAGCCATATGTCTTCCCCCTGGGGAAAAGGAGAGCAAACTTACTTTTTTTTTTTTTTTTGAGACGGAGTCTAGCTCCGTCGCCCAGGCTAGAGTGCAGTGGTGCAATCTCGGCTCACTGCAAGCTCTGCCTCCCGGGTTCATGCCATTCTCCTGCCTCAGCCTCCTGAGTAGCTGGGACTACAGGCGCCTGCCACTACGTCCGGCTAATTTTTTTTGTATTTTTAGTAGAGACGGGGTTTCACCGTGTTAGCCAGTAGCCAGGATGGTCTCGATCTCCTGACCTCGTGATCCTCCCGCCTCAGCCTCCCAAAGTGCGGGGATTACAAACTTACTTTCTTGATGAGACATGGTATGGGTGTTGCAAATGACCAAAACTACTTTTATTTTACCATATTAAAGTCTTTTATAAAGAAAGTGATTTATTTTTACCTTCACAAAAGTAAATCCCGCAAAACAAACCTCCACATTTCCCTGCTGTCAACCTCAATGGCCATAGTACATAAAGTAAATAAAGGGCAGTGAAAGATGTATAATGAGAATTCTTGGACTTCTGCAAAATATTCTGAGAATATTCGTACTCAGAGGTCTCCATCCAAAATGCTCATCTCCGTTGTGTTATTGCTTAATTTTCTCTGTAGGAAGTTGATGGGATGTGCCTATGTGTATATCTATGATCATACCACTCAAAGGTGCCATAGCAGGGGTGGGACAGTGGGAGTAGTCTGCACCAGGTGGAGGCAATATGAGTAATGAAGCATTCTCTATAGAATCTTTTAAAATAATAATGGCATTGGTCAAACAGGCCAGCTACACACATTTGTTTCAAGTGTTAAGTTTGTGGCGGTTCGGAATAGATCAGAATCATTTTGCATGTCTTTCTTGTCTATGATGCCCATTTAGCTACACATTCTTTTGTTTAACAATAGATTCTACATAAACCATGCACCTAGTGATTGTAAATAGGTAGGACCAAAATTTGAGTTACTTCTATTATCACATCATGTGAAAATTATTATCTGAACTTGACAGAAGAATTATTTTTGAAGCATTTCCTCTGATATATTTCCCCCCTTTTAAAAAAATGCATTAATGCAAAAGATATTTCTGATAAAGGGGTGTTACTGAAACTTTACAAGGAACTTAGCACTCAACAATAAGGCAATATCATGACACTATTCACATTAGGAAAGCCATGAAATCAACCTCAGTGTCTATCAGCATTTTGCTGAATAAAGAAAATGTGGTATACATACATCATGGAATACTGTGTGGTATATATACATCACGGAATACCATCAGAGATAATAAAATCATATCCTTTGTAGCAACATGAATAAAGCTGAAAGCCATTATCCTAAGTGAAATAACTCAGAAACAGAAAAGCAAATACCACGTTTTCTCTCATAAGTGGGAGCTAAATAATGTGTGCGCATGGATATAAAAATGAAAATAATAGACACTGAGGGCTCCAAAAGGGGAGAGATTGAAAGGAAAGTGAGAGTTGAAAGATTGCCTATTGGGTACAGTGTTCATTCTTTGGCTGCTGTGTGCACTAGGAGCACAATTCCCACCTTTATGCAATATAATCATGCAACAAATCTGCACATATACCCTTTGAATCCAAATTTTAAAAATTGAGCAACCAGTTGAAAATGGACAAAGAGAAGAACCTACACCTCACCAAAGAAAATGTGCAGTTGACATATAAGCATATTAAAAGATGCTCCAGATCATATGTCATTAAGGAAATGCATAATAAGTAACAATGTGTTATCACTACATACCTAAAAGAATGACCAAAATCTAGAACACTGACAACACTAAATACTGGCAAAGATGTGAAGAAATAGGACTCTCATTGACTGTTAATGGGAATACAAAATGGTACAACTACTTTGAAAGACAGTTTGCCAGTTTCTTATAAAAGTAAACATTCTCTTACCAAACAATCCAGCATATTATGTTCCTTGGTATTTACCCAAATTAATGGAAAATTAAGTTCACACAAAAGCTAGCACACAGATGTTTACTGCAGTTTTATTCATAATTGCCAAAACTTAGAAGCAACCAAAAGTCCTTAAGTAGGTGAATCAGTAATTAAACTGTGAATATCCAAGCAGTTGAATATTAGTCAGCACTAAAAAGAAATGGACTATCAAGCCTTGAAAATACATGGAGAAAACTTAAAATGCACATTAATAAGTAAAATAAACCAACTGGAAAGGGCTACATACTGTATGATTGAAACTACATGACATTCTGAAAAAGACAAATCTGCAGAGACAGTAAAATGATTAGTGATTGTCAGTCATTAAGAGGAGGGAAAGATGAATAGACAGAGGACAGAAATGTTTAAGGCAGGGAAACTATTCTGTATGATATTATAATGGTGGACATATGTCATTATACATTTGTTAAACTCAATGAAAGTACAACACCCAGAATGAATCATAATGTAAACCACAAACTTAGGTTGATAATGACTCATCAATGTAGGTTCGCTAGTTGGAACAAGTGTGGGAGGTGTTGGTAAAGGAGGAGGCTATGGATATGTGGAGTCGGGAAGAATAAGGTATGTAAAAGTAGTGTCCCTCAAGTTTGCTATGAAGCTAAAATTCTTCCCCCCACAAAAAAGTTGATTTAAAAGAAAATATATTAATGTAATTAAAAAGTACTAATTTATTTCTTTTGTCCTTTTTCACAATAGTATATTTTAGTGGCTTATATAGATTTCAATAAAGGAAAGTTTTCACTAAGTATCTTTTGTATTCATCATTAATATTTTTAAATTATTTTGAATAATTTTATTCAATAATAATTTTAATAATGCATGAATAATTTTAAAATAATCTTGCAGTGTAGAGAAGAACATATTAAAATATGATCTGTTCCAGTCATCCAATTTTATATCAAATATCTAGCTATTAATAATTTGTCCCAAGCCTTCCTTCTGAAGATTGTCTTTCTCTTGGAAAGCTAACTCTTTGCCTTGGATCAAATGAATGCACCTGAAATTTCTGTCAGTTTAAGATAATTTTATTTTTCTGCTCCCACCAGTCCACCAGAAATATCTATACTATTTTGAAGAAATTTTAGAGGTTGTGTCTGAAATTTATTTTCAGAAATGGTTTCGGAACAACAATCTGGTGAATTTACACATAATGACATTTTTCTCTTAGATTTTCAGGTTTTCAGAGGCACTTGAAGGGATTGTTGCAGACTGTAAGTATATAGGTGTTCCCGGAGCTGTTCCTTGGCATCTAAGTTTGGGTTCTTTATGTCAAAGTTCCCAAATATTTATTTTATGGCTTTCTTGCTATGACTGAAAGCAGGAATGTATGAAAATACTTTAGCTTATTGCACAGGGTAGTATTAGAGTAAGAGCATTTATTTTTTAAAAGGAGACTTTCGATCCCAATTATTTGTATAATCTGATTATAAAATCAAATAATACCATAAGGTTTTAAGACAACCGTGTTTTATTCTAAATTCTTGGCCTAAAATATGTAGTGTCCCCCATCTACAGAGCTGTTTAGATGCAGTGAATCAATATCAAGGTGCATCATCCATTTGTTAATGAATTTGAAGACGGAATAAGAAACAAATTTAAATAAGTTTTACTTGACTTCATACTCTTTATATTTTAAACGTACACTTTTTAAACGGTCGTTTTTGCTTTACTGTTTTTTGTTGATTTGGTGTTTATCTATTTCTGCTAGTAAATGTCTATGAGAATTTTATAGACATTTTATTTATTCACAGAAAGTTCAGTATTCACATCAAGTGTTTGTTACAGTAAGTTTAAGAATAAGAAGCTCTAGTTGCAAGACATTTTCAATCTTTTCTTTCTTAGCTATGATTTATAAATATAATTTCAACTACTATTTGTGGTGTGCATTTACTTTTTTCCCTAATTGCCATTCTGATTCAATAGTAAAATTTCTAAAAGTATTTTAATTGATTCTATAAATAACTATATTTACAAATCAATAAAGATAGGTATTCAAAATATGGAAAACATTTGCAAATATGCTTTTCTAAATATGTCACTAGCTCCCAGGAAGAAGACAGAATTATGGATTATATTTGCTACTAAAATAAAGTCAATTATTTGTTTTTGTTACTGTTAAATACGATTAGATGTCCCCCTAAGGTTCATAATGGTTTTCTAACCACAGGGACTATAATTTTGTAAACTATTCAGCAGGAGATATTAATTACTATGTTTATTAAACAGAGAAGAGTGGTATTCTTTCCTACTGGTGTTGTGTTTGCATCTCAACTCAGTATTTAACAGCACTGTTATGTGAGTACATAACATTCTTTATGATTAATTATAGCTCATTATCTTCCACTCAAAGTAAAAACATAATTTTCTTAGACTTTATTTGTCATTATGTTTATTTATATGGTTTGCATGTGTTTAAGATTAACCATTACAAAATAGTTGAAATGGCAGGACCTTTGAAAAACAAAAATAAATGAAAACCGTAGAAAAATAAGTTATGGAAGACAAGATGGTTATATTCTGGATATATCCATAGTAATTTATCTTTGAAGGATTATGTTTTGTAAGTTGGGATGGCTACAATATTACATATTAACACATATAACTTAGAATTATTTAATAGATTCTGACTTTCATTTAAAGATGCACTGCTTGCCCATTAACAGTGAAAGGAAGTAATATACGATAGTGTATATGTACACACATATTTCAAATTGGTCCCACTGAAACAAATTGGCCATGTATTTCTTTTCTTTTCTTTTTTTTTTTTTTTTTTGTTTTGAGACGGAGTCTTCCTCTGTCACCCAGGCTGGAATGCAGTGGTGCGATCTCGGCTCACTGCAAGCTCCGCCTCCCGGGTTCACGCCATTCTCCTGCCTCAGCCTCACGAGTACCTGGGACTACAGGCACACGCCACCACACCTGGCTAATTTTTTGTATTTTTAGTAGAGACGGGGTTTCTCTGTGTTAGCCAGGATGGTCTCGATCTCCTGACCTCGTGATCCGCCCGCCTCAGCCTCCCAAAGTGCTGGGATTACAGGCGTGAGTCACGGCACCCGGCTGGCCATATATTTCTTTGTTTGCTTTTTAACTAACATTGATCTACATTTTATAAGCAAAACAATTTGGAGAAAGTGAATATACTCTGCATGGATCATACTACTCAGTGAGCTTATTTGGTATGGTGTAATTTAAAAATATTTAAGTGGGTCTTAGTTATTGCATCTGATTCTACAACTGAAATTTAATTGAAAACTTATGAGATCTTTTGAACATTTTTAGTTTAACCCTTTTAATTGTTTTTTCAAAAATGATGATTTTTTTCTTTTTTCTTTTTTTTTTTTTTTTTGTCATCCAGGCTGGAGTGCAGTGACGTGATCTATGCTCATTGCAACCTCCACCTCCTGAGTTCAAGTGATTCTCCTGCCTCATCCTCCTGAGTTGCTGGGACTACAGGCATGCGCCACCACGCCCGGCTAATTTTTGTATTTGTAGTAGAGATGAGGTTTCACCATGTTGGCCAGGCTGGTCTCAAACTCCTGACCTCAGGTGATCTGCCTGCCTTGGCCTCCCAAAAGTGCTGGGATTACAAGTGTGAGTTACCACACCTGGCCAAAAAATGATGAATTTCATCAAGTATCTTTTTAATTATCACCTACAACTATAACTTCAAGGTCTAAGACCATATAGAATATATACCAACACAGTGAAATTTATTTGAAAGAGATGAATTAGTATGGAATCATATATCTTTGTTGAATTGGCGAACTTACGTTTGAGTCTTTGAAACTACAGAAGTTTAGATACTAATCCCTATTCAGTACCTTATAGGTCAAGGAACAGGTTTTCTGTTATACTTACTCTGAGATTGTATTGAATTGAAATTTGATCCCAAATATTCTGTGCATACGGTCATGCAAGTATATTATTTTTAAGAACATGTTGGATAAAGAAATACCCACTATTGATTAAATTAGCCATACTCTAGATGAGGCTAGGTTTTGCATATATCAAGGAAAAAAAGAAAATTGGTATAATATTTCAACAAGAAATCAAGAATTTCCTTCTCTTAATTAGTTTCTTCCATTTACAAAGCAAATTTAAAATTTTTATAATCTAGATATTCTTGTTGGAATTATTGGCATTTTATTATAGTTATTTTGTCAATACTTAGAAACACAGAGCTACTTATAATATTCTTACAATATAGAAGAAAATATGTTATCAAAATTGCCAATTATAATTTTTAATTATTTATTCATACATTTTCTTTTTTGTTTTTTTTTTACAGGCAGCCTAAATGGATTTATTATGTATAAAAATCCTCATCTCACATTATCTAAGAAAAAATGGATGTTTGGTAAGAAAAATTAATTCACAATAATAACATGAGCCCTTACACTTATCAGAAAAACCCAGGTATTTACAAAGTGTAGATAAAAATCTGTTTTTTAAATTTTTATTGTTTTTTTATTTTATTATTATTATACTTTAAGTTTTAGGGTACATGTGCACAATGTGCAGGTTTGTTACATATGTATACATGTGCCATGTTAGTGTGCTGCACCCATTAACTCGTCATTTAGCACTAGGTATATCTCCTCATGCTATCCCTCCCCCCTCCGCCCACCCCACAACAGTCCCCAGAGTGTGATGTTCCCCTTCCTGTGTCCATGTGATCTCATTGTTCAATTCCCACTGATGAGTGAGAACATGCAGTGTTTGGTTTTTTGTCCTTGCAATAGTTTGCTGAGAATGTTTTCCAGTTTCATCCATGTCCCTACAAAGGACATGAACTCATCATTTTTTACGGCTGCATAGTATTCCATGGTGTATATGTGCCACATTTTCTTAATCCAGTCTATCATTGTTGGACATTTGGGTTGGTTCCAAGTCTTTGCTATTGTGAATAGTGCCACAATAAACATATGTGTGCATGTGTCTTTATAGCAACAAGATTTATAAACCTTTGGATATATACCCAGTAATAGGATGGCTGGGTCAAATGGTATTTCTAGTTCTAGATCCCTGAGGAATCGCCACACTGACTTCCACAATGGTTGAACTAGTTTACAGTCCCACCAACAGTGTAATAGTGTTCCTATTTCTCCACATCCTCTCCAGCACCTGTTGTTTCCTGACTTTTTAATGATCACCATTCTAACTGGTGTGAGATGGTATCTCATTGTGGTTTTGATTTGCATTTCTCTGATGGCCAGTGATGATGAGCATTTTTTCATGTGTGTTTTGGCTGCATAAATGTCTTCTTTGGAGAAGTGTCTGTTCATATCCTTTGCCCACTTTTTGATGGGGTTGTTTTTTTTCTTGTAAATTTGTTTGAGTTCATTGTAGATTCTGGATACTAGCCCTTTGTCAGATGAGTAGGTTGCGAAAATTTTCTCCCATTTTGTAGGTTGCCTGTTCACTCTGATGGTAGTTTCTTTTGCTGTGCAGAAGCTCTTTAGTTTAATTAGATCCCATTTGTCAATTTTGGCTTTTGTTGCCATTGCTTTTGGTGTTTTAGTCATGAAGTCCTTGCCCATGCCTATGTCCTGAATGGTATTGCCTAGGTTTTCTTCTAGGGTTTTTATGGTTTTAGGAGTAACATGTAAGTCTTTAATCCATCTTGAATTAATTTTTGTATAAGGTGTAAGGAAGGGATCCAGTTTCAGCTTTCTACAAATGGCTAGCCAGTTTTCCCAGCACCATTTATTAAATAGGGAATCCTTTCCCCATTTCTTGTTTTTGTCAGGTTTGTCAAAGATCAGATGGTTGTAGATATGCGGCATTATTTCTGAGGGCAAAACAGCATGGTACTGGTACCAAAACAGAGATATAGATCAATGGAACAGAACAGAGCCGTTATTCATACATTTTCTAATGGCACACATATGGATCTACTTCTATGAAAATGATTTAGAAATTCATATCAGATTTTTCAGATTCTTCTATTTTGAGGATAAAAATTAAGTTCTTTAGAAATAATTGTTCTAATACCTAGCATTTATTAATTATAATAATAAAATACTCAAATTACATTAATGTTTGGAATCCAATGTCAGCCAAACACTAATTCACCAGCAAGTTTTTAAAAAAATAATTTCATACAAGTGTCAGTGTTCAGTCATTATATAGGTAAAACCTTTACAGCTCAAGTCCTCTGTCAGTGTCCATCAGGTTTTTCACTAACTGCAAAACTTTCTGAAGACTAAGTACTTATTTCTGCTTTCAAATGTTTGGGAAAGTATACTGAATTTTACGTGTATTTGAATAAGATTTCATGCAGATTTGATGACACCGAGAAGGTTTTGGAGTTCTTCATCTTTTCACTAAAAAGCACTATAAATAAATCCAGGTATACCGCTGACAATATGTGTGCAAAGTGTTTCCCTACTTAAAATTGCTGAACCCATATCAAGTTTTTAAGATGGCCACACATTATCAAATAAACTCTGATATTCCACGTCATGCAAGTTATTCATAATCATCTCAACATCTATGAAACCCCAGAATATCTCATAAAATAAGATGGCTGCTAATGTTTTCTGCAAATATCTTGAAAAATTGAATCAACAAATGTTGTCTGTCATTTTAAGGAATTGTGCATAAATTTATACAATTGTGTAAGTAAGTTTTGAAATCAAAAACAAAATATAGCTTCTCCTCTATTTTCCACAAATATGAATTATCAAAATTTCAAAATATTGCCTTACATTCATATTTTTTTACTAGTGGTAGACTGTTTAAAGCATTCACTCATTCAGCATAGAGATTTGGAACACCTACTATGTGCAGACAGGCAGATCATTAGGGATATAGCTGTAGTAGGAAAGAAAATCTAGACAAGAAAACTTTCTTCCTTCAGCTACAGTGGCTAACAATTATATAATTAATAAATTAAATATATAGCCATGGTCTTCACATTTGAGCACATATATTTATATTTTGATCTAAACATCTGATCATAATTATAAATACAAAGGATATAGTTTTGCTTATTATAAACATAAATATTTTGTCAATAACTGCAAAGGGTGTGAGGTTTTACTCATGTGCTAACACACAAGCATGGCAAAGTTTGCTAGATGCTGGCAGAAGGCATGAGACTCCAGGGTCAGAAAAAAGGATTTTTTTTTTTTTTTGGCTAAGCAGACGGCATGTTTCATGTTTGTAAGTCTCACGGGGGCAATGCTGGGGTATGACTATGTGGATGACACACAGACAGTGGAGTTGTCTCAACTGAGAAACCATGACCTTTTGAAATCCCCAGTGTTATGAATTTGCTAGCAAACCTGCCCGATGTTTGCCCTGTAGAGAAACATTTTCTTTATTATACTGCTAGGAATGACAAATATGACCTCTTCCTCAGAGGGAGATACTATCTCTACCTTCCAATGTTGTTTGCTATACAGATGGATTTGGAAGGAGAGCCTGTGAGAGTTTATGAAAACTGTCACTAGAATAGAATTGTTTTATTATAATGGTAAAAATTGTTGTAGTACCTTTAAATGCATCCAGTGGAATCTAAAAGTCATCGTGATTTCACACCCTTCTCATCACTCCTTATTTTCATTGGACTCAAATTCCTAATTATATTACCATCAGAAAATGGTGGCAATATACTTCTTATCCCTTATTAATTTCATATTATATGTTGTGTAATAATTGTATAATTTAAATTTAATTATTTTTAATTGTATATAAGAATCTTACATTTTTCTTTTTTAAATTTTATTTTTCCACAAGTTATTGGGGTACAGGTGGTATTTGGTTACATGAGTAAGTTCTTTAATGGTGTTTGTGAGATTTTGGTGCACCCACACCCAAGCAGTATACACTGCACCATATTTGTAGTCTTTTATCCCTCGCCATCCTCCCAGTCTCGTCCCCAAGTCCCCAAAGTCCATTGTATCATTCTTATGCTTTTGTGTCCTCAAAGCTTAGCTCCCACATATCAGTGAGAACATACGATATTTGATTTTCCATTCCTGAGCTACTTCACTTAGAATAATTGTCACCAATCTCACCCAGGTCGATGCAAATGCCATAAATTCATTCCTTTTTATGGCTACATAGTATTCCATCGCGTGTGTGTGTGTGTGTGTGTGTGTATCTTTATCCACTAGTTGATTGATAGGCATTTGGGTTGGTTCCACGATTTTGCAATTGTGTATTGTGCTGCTATACACATGAGTGTGCAAGTATCTTTTTCATATAATGGCTTATTTTCCTCTGGGTAGATACGCAGTAGTGGGATTGCTGGATCAAATGGTAGTTCTACTTTTAGTTCTTTAAGGAATTTCTACACTGTTTTGCATGGTGGCTGTAGTAGTTTACATTCCCACCAGCAGTGTAGAAGTGTTCCATGTTCACCTCATCTATGCTAATACCTACTGTTTCTTGATTTTTTGATTATGGCCATTCTTGCAGGAGTAGGATAGTATCACCATGTGGTTTTGATTTGCATTTCCTTGATCATTAGTGATGTTGAGCATTTTTTCATATGTTTGTTGGCTATTTGTATACTTTCTTTTGAGAACTGTTTATTCATGTCCTTAGCTCACTTTTGGATGGGATTGTTTGTTTCTTTCTTACTGATTTGTTTGAGTTAGTTGTAGATTCTGGATATTGGTCCTTTGTAAGATGTGTAGATTGTGAAGATTTTCTACCACTCTTTGGGTTGTCTGTTTACTCTGCTGACTGTTCCTTTTGCTGTGCAAAGCTCTTAAGTTTATTTAGGTCTCAGCCATTTATCTTTGTTTTTATTGCATTTGCTTTTGGGTTCTTGTTTGAAATACTTGCCTAAGCCAATGTCTACTTTGAGTTATCTTAAAATTATTATTGGTATGCCATCAATCAAAATCATAAATAGCTTATAAAATGTAGATAAATCATTATTTAACAAAAAGTATAATGTTACTTAAAATGTATCCTTTAATGAGATAGCTACTTTTGCTCCCAATGTATCTATTAATGAATATTACATATTGACAGAATAAATAGAGTTTCAGCAACAATTTTTTGTCACCTTTTAAGTGGGATCATGCAGTATTTATTCTTCTGTGACTGGCTTATTTTACTAAGAATAATATTCTCAAGGTTCATCCATGTCATTGCAAATAGCAGGATTTCCCCCTTTTTAAAAGCTGACTAAACATATAAATGTATGTATATACTACATCATACCTATTAATTCATCTGTCAATGAGCATTAGGTTGTGTCAATTAATTGGTTATTGTGAATAGTGCTGCAATGACAGGTAAGTGCAGATATCTTTTTGAATACCGATTTAAATTTTTGTGGATATATACCCAGAAGTGGTACCATGAGATCATATGGTAGTTCTATTTTTAATTTTTTGAGGAATTTCCATACTGTTTTTCTTAGGGCATGCATTATTTTATATTCTCAACAATGGTGATATACAAAGATTCCCTTTTCTTCACAGCCTTGCCAAGACTTTTTATCTTTTGTTTTTTTGACAACAGTCATACTAAGCGATGCAAGGCAATATCTCATGGTTTTGATTTGCATTTCCCTGGGTATGAGCAATGTTGAACATTTTTTTCATACACCTGTTGGCCATTTGAATGTCTTTGAAATCTCTACTGAAGCTTATTTTTAAATCAGATTACTTGTTCTTTCTTTCTTTATTTTGAGATGGTAGGAGTTCCTTATTAGATCTACAGTGGCTTGCGAATATTTTCTCCCACTTCGTAGGTCTCTTTTTATTCTGTTTATTGTTTCTTTTGTATGCAGAAACTTTTTAATTTGAAGTAATTTCATTTGTCCATTTTTACTGCTGTTACCTGTGCTTTTGGGGTCATATTTTAAAAAATTGGCTGGTCATAGTGGCTCATGTCGGTAATCTCAGCCCTTTGGGAGGCCAAGGTGGACAGACCACTTGAGGTCAGGAGTTCAAGTCCAGCCTGACCAACATGGCGAAACCCCCTCTCTACTAAAAATATAAAAATTAGCCGGATGTGGTGGCTGGCACCTGTAATCCCAGCTACTTGAGAGGCTGAGACAGGACAATTGCTTGAACCCAGGAGGCAGAGGTTGCAGTGAGCTGAGATCATGCCACTCCACTCCAGCCTGGGTGACAGAGTGAGACTCCATCTGAAAAAAAAAAAAAAAAATTCTTTGTCCAGATGAATGTCATGGAGCATTTCCTCTGTTTTTTATTATAGTGGTTTGCTAGTTTCAGGTATTAGATTTAAGTTTTTAATCCATTTTGAGTTGATATTTTAAGCATATTTTAAAATAAAAATTCAATTTCATTATTTCCACATAATTATTCAGCTTTTTCAACACCATTTATTGAAGACATTATTTTTTTTTCCCCATTGTGTAATCTTGGTAACCTTGTAAAAGATTAGTTGACTGTGTATTATGCTGATATAATTCTGGCTCACCCTCTTTCATTGGTCTATGCCTATTTCTTTATGCTAGTACCATACTGTGTACATTTTTATTACTGTAGCTTTGAAATATTTTCAAATAGGAAAGTAGATGTCTCAGATTTCTTCTTCTAACTCTGTATTTCTCAGCTTTCAGGTTTTGTGTGTTTTTTGTCAATTATTTCTGCTGCTCTGTGGTAGAGATATTTGTTTGTTTGTTTGTTTGTTTGTTTGTTTGTTTTGGAAACAGAGTCTCCTTCTGTCGCCCAGGCTGGAGTGCAAAGGCGCAATCTCAGCTCACTGAAACCTCCACCTCCCGGGTTCAAGCCATTCTCCTGCCTCAGCCTCCTGAATAGCTGGGATTACAGACGGGCTTGGTAGAGATTTTAATGTATTGTTGTGACTCATGTTTTTCAGGTCTATTGTAAGCAAAACAAATAAAATTAAGAGAGTTCATTTTTCTTGTTGAAAATAAGGAAATAAATTTCCCTTCTTTAATTTGCTTAAAATATTTACTTTAAAAAACTTCTAAGTATGTTCTGTCTTTGAAACATGTATATTTCCTTTTGAAAGTTAGCTAGGCTTTCTATCACTTTATGACCCAGAAATTTCTTTCTCAAGGACTTGAAGACCATCTCTTTCAAATGTAAACAATAAAGTAGATAATACCTCTATTTCCCAGTTTTTATGGAAAAGCAGAACCCTGACTTTGGTGACTGATTTGCTCCAATTTGCAAAACGACCTCCTGTTTAAAGATATGAAAAGACACTTTCTCCTTTGGATAAAGCCAATTAGCTAAGACAAGTGGGCCTCCCAATTACCATACATTAGGATGAGCTATGTGTGATGAAAGGTTCTGTCAAGTCCTCTTATTTGAGAACCAGTTAATATTTATGTTCATAAGATGTATGCAGTGGGTTGTATCTCTTTAGCCTATAAAAGAGGGATATTTCTTTATGTCTTTGCAATCTTTAAGTGGATTGCCTGTGATGCACATCACATTCTGTTTTAATGCTTATTCAATAATGAGAATGTTGTCTTTCTCTACTACCTCGGTGGAGAGAATCTCTTGGTTGGAAGAAGATTTTGTTTTTTTTTTGTACTTTCCTATCATCCTGCTATGTATCCTATCTATTGTGATAGTTTTAATGCATTTATGTTTGTGCATATATATGTGTGTATTATATATCAATTAATATATTCATTAATATTTCCACTTGGTTCTTTTTATTATTCTTGTTGTATGTTGCTAATATTTTGATTCACATTTTTTAAAAAACAACCTAATTGTTAGTTATTTTTCTTCCTCTTCACATAACTTTCCTCAGTGGAGAATTATTCTGTATGTTATTTAGTATGTTATATTTTTTAAGTATGTATGCTTTATACATGTTTAGTTTTGGCATGTGAGTTTGTGTTCTCCTTGTGGAATCAGTTAATTTAGTAACAATGATAGTCCTATAACAGGCTCTTATCCATAAATTTAAAGAGGAGTAGGGAATTAGCTTCAAGGTGGCAGGTTCCTGGTGTAATTCACCCGGAGAGGAAAGGGATAAGTGAAAATTCAAGAAGTAAAAGCTCTGGCCAGTGGAAGCATTTTAACATCAGCTTTTTACTTCACTAAAGCTTTTTTTTTTTTGAGACGGAGTCTTGCTTTGTCGCCCAGGCTGGAGTGCAGTGGCGCGATCCCGGCTCACTGCAAGCTCCACCTCCCGGGTTCACGCCATTCTCCTGCCTCAGCCTCCCGAGTAGCTGGGACTACAGGCGCCCACTACCACGCCCGGCTAATTTTTTTGTATTTTTTTTTTAGTGGAGACGGGGTTTCACCGTGTTAGCCAGGATGGTCTCGATCTCCTGACCTCGTGATCCGCCCGCCTCGGCCTCCCAAAGTGCTGGGATTACAGGCGTGAGCCACCGCGCCCGGCCTTCACTAAAGTTTTTGTACCACCTTGATATCCGGTGAACATCAATATCAACTGTTGTTGCTGATTTCTGCAGCAAAAGGGAGGCGATCATTGTTCTAAAACAATGTGGGGAGTAAAAGCAAGATCTGATGCTTAAAACTCTTCGTCCAACATCGAGCGTTCTTCTTGATGCTCTCTGGTCTAGACCTACATCCACATCTCCCATACTCACCCATCCTCCAGCATTTCTGTATCCTGTATTGTCTTCACTAGTTTCTTGAATCTCTTTTCTTTTCTTGCCTCTATAATATCTTCAGGTTTGATTTGGAGTGAGAAAATCTGCTTTCCATGCTATATATCTCCTCCTGACATTAACTGGAAGTCTCATTTTCTGAAATTTCTAATGTAATTTTGACACAGCCTTTTGTTTTTAATACCCACTGAGAAAGAAATCCTCAGATGTGGCAAACATAGCAGATGACTGGAATATATTAAGTAATGTTGGCCGGGTGCAGTAGCTCATACGTGTAATCCCAGCTCTTAGGGAGGCAGAGGCGGGAGGATAGCTTGAGCCCAGGAGTTTGAGAACTGCCTGGGCAATATAGTGAGACCCTGTTTTCCACAGAAAGAAAAAAAAAAAGCCAAAAATCTCAACCAACCAACCAACCAAACAAACAAAATTCCTAAGTAATGTCTACATTAAAGGAGGCAGGGCTGTTTAGAAAGGAAAAAAGATATTTGCAAGACAGAATATTAGCATCAGGTGAACAGGACAGTAGTAGAGAAATTCCACTGAATGGGAAGGTTAAGTAAATATATACAAAAATGCTAATATTCTTTATTTACATTTAACATGTTGGTTAAAATGTTCAACTTTTATATACAACAAATAGAAATATGAGTTAAAATTCACAATTTACAAGTTTGATAATTCTGTACTGTTACTAATAGTTATGAAACTCTATTTTCAAAATATAATTTATCTTTAACTTTGATTGAAAGAATATACATCTTTAAAAGCAATGCTTTTGTTGCCATTTTGGTGGTACATATCTAAGCTGGTGCATACATATTTCAAAGCAGGTATACTTTAATGATAAATAAAATATAAACATGGTGCAAATAGTTATGTTATTGAGCAAAGCATTCAACCAGTGGTAAATGTATTATTATTGTGTTTCTAAACTCTTTTTTTTTTTCATTTGTATAGCAGATTGCAGGGACAAAGCTATGCTAAATGTACTAACATTGCGTTTCTGCACTCATTTTTTTGTTATTCACATAGCAGATTGCATGGAGAAAATTATTAATATTTTATACTATGGCAAAATTTGAATGCTCATCTACTGATCTACTTGGTAAATTATTTCTGAAGATTGAAAATATTTGCATAGTTTTTCTGATGAATATTCCAAAAATTAAGGTTTAATAATAATGCTTAATTGACTAACAGAATTACAACTCTAAAATAATTGTAGAAATTGTGTTTTCTCGGCCATCTGCTCTCTTTACATTACCACAGGCATCTTCCTGTCTGCACCTCACACTCCACACAGCATTTAGGGCATGCACTGCATCTAAATTATCACCTAATTAGAGAATTAGCCTGAGGTTACATAGTATGAATCAATTGCTTCTCCCTTTGAAGATACTGCTGCCCCAGGAATTGAAAGCATAGATCCAATGGCATGTCATTTGTTTTTGGCAATGGTTCCAGAGAAAGCTATATTGCCTTTGAGTCAATTAAAATAGCAGTAAATCTTTCAACTTCAAAAGATGCATCAGGTTTAATTTATTAAAGAGACAGTTTGGGGTTTAAAAATTTACACGCAGTATAAACAATCACACTATCATTAAGAAGAAATCTGTTATACAACAGTGACCACACAAATTTTAGTTTCTGTAATCTTTGTGTATCTAGGGACACTTGTATCTGAAGTGGCTTTACATGTAAGTTTTTTAGGATTTTAATTTTATTTTATCATTTCTACAGTTAATTTTTAAAACTTGCCTTTAAAATAATTGATTTTTAAAATTCTTAGGGCACCCTTGAACTTCCTTTCTTAAAACACATTGAAATTCACAACTGCCTGTACCAAAGCAAATGTATGCTATATAAACGAGGTCAGGAGATTGAGATCATCCTGGCTAACATGGTGAAAACCTGTCTCTACTAAAAACGCAAAAAAATTAGCCAGGCATGGTGGTGGGCGGCTGTAGTCCCAGCTACTTGGGAGGCTGAGGCAGGAGAATGGCCTGAACCCGGAAGATGGAGCTTGCAGTGAGCCAAGATTGCGCCACTGCACTCCAGCCTGGGCGACAGAGTGAGACTCTGTCTCAAAAAAAAAAACAAAAACAAAAAAAACAAAAAACAAAAAAACAAACAAAAAAGAATATCCCAAATAGTAACTTACATCTTAATAACTTCAGTTTAATTTGTCTCATAACATGTTGTACTAACCCATAGTAAAAATCTCTTTATGGAAATCTCAAGTTGTGTTCGTTGCTTGACTTGTCTCTGAGTCTATCTGGGTTAACTTATAGTTTAACTTTAGCTGTCTGGCTTTTTGCATGTGGCTTTATGGGAATAATATTCATGGTTTTTGCCCTTATAAAGGAAGAACTAAGAACCTCAGGTAGAGTTGAGTAATCTTAAGTAGTCTGCCTACTTTGTGAACTGTTTTGTGACCTGTGAGGGTCTCACTGAGGATCAGCAACACTGTCAATCATTAAGACAATTTTAAACATTTTACTAAATATTTTAAAATATATTTATCTCATTTTTCTGGAAGTTCCGAAAGATAAGCTGTTATATATAAAAATGGTTCAGCAATTCATGAATGCTCACAGAACTTTTATTTTCTTAAGCAAGCATTATAAATTTTGTCTGACCTACTCTTTTGTAGGCATTCCTTCTGAGATTTAATGGATGTTTGAATATAATCTCTCATTTGTGGTTTCAAAGACAAGCTAGAGTTAGAAAATTTAAGAATAGGCTGGGAACTTGAAGAAAATTTCCCCAGGGATTTAACAACAATGTTACATTCAAATAATGATCTGTTTAGAAATACTATATGTTAAGTTTTTAATGTCTATGCTTATTAATAGTATCCTGAATGTATTCTCATGGTTTTTGGAGCAAAGCATATTTTCTTTCACTTAAAGCCAATAACCTTGCCGGTTAAAGCAATAACCATGCCAGTTCCCCAAGTCCCAATATGCCCTTCTAGGGCAACACTGTGAGAGTAAGTTAAGAGGTCATTCACAGGCACCAGAGTGGCAAGAAGTACGGAAGCCCCAACTATATGAATCTAGGAGATCATGTAGCAGTGGGTCAGTCATCACGTATTCCCTTTCAGAAATATACAGAGAAACATTTTGCTTCCTAATAAATGTTTCTCTTGAGAACTAAAGGGAAAAGATCCTGGATTACTTCCCTTTGGAATGTAAATGTATGTTTTTAGGGGGAAGATTAAACTAATGTCCCAAACTTTAAAACCCCCAGAATATCTGTATGGTCTTGTGTCTCATCCTCCTTGAAATGTAAACGCATACTTCTAGAGAAGTAAAACTTGATCTGGAGTTCTTTTTCTAGTCAGCATAATTTTACTTCCAAGGCTGTCTTTTAGTCTAGGTTCTAAGTTTCAGTAAAATTTTCACAGAAAGTCCTAACTGTGCAGAAAGATAGAATACTTTTTCTAGTCTCACACTATACCTTTAGCTAATATAAATAGTACAATAGTACTGAAGAGAAAATACGTTGTCATATTGTTCACAAAAGTGGCAAAAATTTGACAGAAGCAAATGGAAAACTCTTGATAAAATAAAAATATATCAAGTAAAACACATCCTTAAATTACTTATAAAATCAAATGCATACCCATTCCAGAGAGTTGCACTAATAAAAGATAATGTAATCTTTTATTTGATTGTTTCATTCCTAGAATAAAGTATTATTCTTCTAACTTTTAGACAATTGATAAAATTATTTTCATAATTATTTAAAATATTTTATTTGTGGATGACAATATTAAAGAGACATATAATCTCATATTACTTAGTCTGGTTTATAAATGTTTTAGTACATTTGGTAATAGACAGAACATCTTGTTGTTTAAGAAGAGAATATCCTACAACAAAAAATGAAGCCATGAGGAATATTGTTCTTTGAAGAGTCTAAGAAGTAGCTAAAGGTCACAATATGTATATCCCTGCATTGCAAAGCAGTCTCTATATGAATAGAAGATTGACATTCCTCACCAAAGAAGAGGTCTTTGAAAAATAAATTTTCAAAAGTTTAAAAATGGAAAATATCAGTTGAAAAATAAATTTCAAAAACTAAAAAAAACTGAAATAGAAAGACAAAAAATACTCAGTTTGCATAACTTCAATATAATTTTTGTGTTTGTATCTAATATTATTCTAATAATTCAAATATATTGTCATACTCAGACATTTCATGAGATGCTTTTTTTGTGTAGTATCCAACCTTGAGGCAATGAAGCTATCACAGTGGTATAAAAGAAAACAAATTGCATTTTTATTCTTCCTCAAAAAGTGTTAGAATAAATTTCATAAGGAGAAAATCATTTTTAAAACATTTCTTATGTAGGCTAGTAAAGAACTTGTATACAAATGTACAAGGGGGAAAAATGAATCTTACACAAGATTGCTTATGATAGAAACCAAATTTCAAATAGCATTATGTAATTGCATTTCTATTGTAGCTAGTATTGATTTATAGTCTTATTTTGGTAGAATAAAAAATTATACTAATGGGAAGATACAAATCAACATGATACTCTGTAAATAACACAGATAAAATACACCAGAGAGGATGATAGACGCAGCTAAGTAGAAACAACTGTCTTTTCTTTTGACAATAATTTAGAAAGTAATTGATTAATTCTAACCAAGTGTGTGTTTGTGACGACCCCAGTTGAGACATCTTGCTCTTGCTGAATGTATGAATTTTGGTATTCGTGTATTTTTGTCAGAGTTGTGTATTAACATACTGAAAAGTCAGCTTCTCAATCTCTTGTATATAATATTGCTGTAAATGTTAGTAAGCTAACTTGATTGCCTTTTTATGTTTTTAATAGGTTAGCTTGAATAGCTTTATAATGTCAATAGTCATTTAGAAAATGATGTTACTTGGAGAGAATGGTGATCTCCCTTTCCCTACTGGCAACTACAGGCCAGACTTCCACAGCCAAGGTGATGAGGAGCTATGAGGCAATTAAACAATAAATGTGAAGTCAGCCTCCTCATTTTTACTCAGAATTGGACTAATTCCACCAAAGAGATTGGACAAACACCTACTAACGCCAAAACTTGAGGCAATTATTCTAAAGAAAAGAGGGTGTT
Organism: Gorilla gorilla gorilla; assembly: GCF_029281585.2. Lineage (NCBI taxonomy): Eukaryota > Metazoa > Chordata > Mammalia > Primates > Hominidae > Gorilla > Gorilla gorilla. The sequence goes on along the minus strand of NC_073224.2, from coordinate 66,733,625 downwards.
CTAATAATCCGTACATGTACTTTAGACCACAGGCCAGAGGGAGAATTATCCAACAACTTATGTGATGTTACGTCCCTCTTTTGTTTGTAGTGTATATGTAATTGCCTCAGTTGTCCCCTCACTTCATTTGTTCACCAAAAAAAAATATACTTTGCTCAGATTGGTGATATAAATCCAAGTTAAATATCAAATGCTCCACAAAATAAACCAGTGTGCTATAGGTAGGTAATATAAACCCAAAATCATCACAAGATTTTCTACACTTAGCTAATAATCTGTCCTTACTCTCATCTTTGCCTGCAAGAAATACTACTCTGTTTTCAAATGTAACCTCTGTACAATCTCCGAGACATTTTAATTTTACTCTGTCTTTTATCTGACAGAGTTACCTGCATATTTTCTTATATATCGTCACCTTATATTTTCAGAAAAATATTTGTACTTCAGTAGAAATCTCTATGCTCCAGGTTACCTGAATCTGATTTTATGGCAACTATTTTATAAGTCCGTAAGTCATAGACCCCCACTGCATACCTGAAACCACAGATAGCACTAAACCCTATACAGGTCTTTCTCAATTTGCTATGGGGTTACACCCTGATAAGTGCATCATAAATTGAAAATATTTTTAAGTCAACAATGCATTTAATAACTCGATAAACTCCTCATAATGTAAAAAAAAAATGTAGGTCAAACCATTGTAAGTCAGGGACCATCTGTATATACTATGTTTTCTCAATCTAATAATCAAGGCTCCCAAGTGACTAAGTTGAAGGTAGCATATGAAGTATGGATATCCTGGATAATGAGTTGATTAATGTCCAGGGCCAGAGGAAGCAGGACAGCACAAGATTTTATCTTGCTAATCAGAATGGCAGAAAATATCTCTTCTCTGCAGACAGAAGACAAGGTGGCAATTCTAAAGAAAAGAGGGTGTTCTAATAATCTTTACATGTACTTTAGACCACACAAGGAGATAATATATCATTATGTGCTTTTGGCTTCTCAGATATTCTATTAATTATAGCATTACAATAACATCCAAGTATATTTGATTAATATATAAAACATTATTCAATAACTGTGACAATATTTGCTTAGGAGAGTCAGGAACAAATGACTCTTGATTTCAATGTACTGATAGCATTTTAGACATTATTATCACATATCTGGAGTAATAATTATTCTCCATGCTATTTTTCCTTAGCTGCCCATATTTCTGAATTTTCCTATCTCTGATTCCCTATAATATAAAGTGTTTCTTTAGAATGTTGCACAAGGATGTTTGTGAAATACTACCTTTAGGAATAACAAATGCCCATTCTCTCTTTCTTTCTATTTAATGGACTCTATTCTGCCCCCAGGATACTGCTAAACGTAGGAGCAGGCAAATTGCTTCTTCTTCCTTTGGCTCAAATATTTTGGAAAAATGGAGAACCCAACAGAGCTCAAAGGAAAAGTACCCATAGAATTGTGCAATTTTCTCATTTTTAGTTTTCTTTTTTTTAATGGATGTTTCAAGACTAAGATTTGTTGTGGACTTAAGTTTAAGGAGAAAGAATTGCAAAGAAAGTCAAAACACATGTGAAATGATAAATGTGATGTTTGTATCTTGTTAGTGAGCTCCTTGAAAGTGCTTGCTGCTTTGAGGTAGAGTAAAGAATACTGGGTAAATAATAATTCCTGCAGAGTGAAAGTTGTTCATAGAGAGAAATCATGCAGAGATGCTTAGAAAATCTACATCACAAGAAATCCTTTTCAGCAGAAGAGTCTTCCTCTGAACTTGCACATAGGTCAGAAAGACTTAAAATGCTTCTTTATTGATAATGACAGAAGTTTAAATAAGTTTCAGGTGATGTCTATCCAAATCTATAAATTGAATCATAATTCAAAGCTCCAATTTGATCTAGTAATCCTACTTAGAGAACAGACAACACTTCTGATGTGATAAATCAAAATAGAATACAAAGTTGACACAGTTTTCTGGTGAAATACTGGATTTTTCTCAATGTGTTATTATGTATACACAGGTAAAAACAAAACAAAACTGGATTTTACCAAAATTGTTAGTTTGGCAAAGATATATTACAAATCTACTATGTGTAGGCATGATTCTAGGTTCTAGAAATCCAATATTAACTAACATGATATCTGCTTATATTGAGTTTTCTTTTATTGGAGTAGGCAGATTATAAATATATAAACATATGAATAAATAGATGAATTTCCTATGAAGATAATAAATTTGCAAAGAGTGTAAATGTTACCAATAAAATGAGATAAGATAATAGTAGGAAAGGAATGGTTGTATTAATTGAGGCATGGAGGCTATTTTGACTAGGATGGCCAGACATCTCTGACAGAATGGGTGAGTATTGAAGAACTCTTAATAATGGGAAGGATTTTTTTTTTTTTTTTTGAGACAGAGTTTCACTTTTGTTGCCCAGACTGGAGTGCAATGGCATGATCTCAGGGGAAGAAGCACTCAGGCAGAGGGAATAAGATATGCAAAGATTTTAAGAATGGAATGACTTTCCATGTTTTGGATATGGAAATAAGAAACCAGGGTGACTTGAACATAATGGATATTGAAAAAGGAAGAAGTAGATTATAAGGACAAATAATTGTTTTTTTTTTTTTTCAGCTGAAAGGCCAAATTGCAGGACAAGGATATGAAATTAAGGAAATGGATCTAAAATATGAAATCCGGCTTCCCAGACAATAACGATATTAAAAAATCTCTCATTTTCTCTAAAAATCACACATAATCAAAACCAGGAGGCAAAGATTTCAAAAATTGTTTTACCAATATGTAAATAATATTTGAAAATGATAGAGCCTACTCTGAACTTCACATCACTCCACAGAGACAGATAAAGATCAAGCGAAGATAAAGGAAAACACATCAAGGTCCTAATGGTAGACAAATTGATAGCATCACCAGAAAAAGCAAAAGTTTTTATCTTGAGAGAGAAAATTTGGGGCGAATTTTGGGAAGTGTTCTAACAGCTAGTGATCAGAACACTGACTACTATGGTATCTAAAGGCATAGTATCATCAGTTTGTTTACAGACACAATAATGTTTGGAAAACACTATTTTGAGAGAAACTAAAGAAACTTGAAAGAGAATGATATCACTTAGAGGCTTGATGGCAAAGAAAAGGTACCAACCAGAGGATGAACCTATGAGGCCCATTACAAAATCAGATGATTCACCAAAACTTGTCATTCAAAAAAAGATGTTATGTATTATAGAAACTTCCCTCAAATACCAATTTCTCCTTAGAAATACTAGTAATTGATGGTCTGGAAAAGAATGAGAACAAATTAAAATAAATGGGAAGAGGTAGGCCTTAAATTATAGAGTAAAACAGGAGATAATCAATACTAATTAGCTAACAAAAACACTACCCCAAAATCTAACCACAAAGGGGATTATAACACTTCAAAATGAATTAAAGATAATTAAATAACTAATGAAAGATATGACATGATGCAAGTCAGAAATGCAAATACTTAGAATAGAAATATACAAAAAAAGTTGGAAAATAAGAATTGACAGTATTCAGAAAAAAAATTAAATAAAAAGACACATTTATTTCAAAGAGAAAAACTAAATCAAAATACACCAAGAAATCATCTTTATGAAGTGTAGGGAAATATTTTAGAGTAATAGAAATATGAATAGCAGTGATGATTACATGACTATATAAAATTTCCAAATCTTTTCAAAATGTAAGCTTAAATTGAGTAAATGTATTCCATATAAGTAAGTCTCAATAAGGAAAAACAATAACTTTTGCTTTCAGATAAGATATGGTAGATTGTGAGGTTCCAATATTTTCACACACATTAATAGAGAAGAGCAGAGAAACTACAAAAATTATGTTTCACCATATTATGATTCTGTGGAGGAAACAGTCCTTTCCAGGTGGTTATTGACCATTTTCTCCACTGAAAATTTCTTGTTGATTTTGTGGACAGTCTGAGATTCCAACTTGCTCCCAGCAGAGAGACCAAAACTGTGGGAGATAGAAACCAGCAGTGCATCATGGTCATTCAGGACTGTTGTGGTGGGTTGAAAACTGGATGATTGGCCAACCCTGGGTTTCCTCATATTCTGGCTGAATTCTGGGGCAGACTAATCTGCTATATCAGCATAAAATCTTTTTAGTCTCAAGGTGCTTGGGAGACAAATTGCATTCCAAAATTGTGGCTGCCTCAAACACCATTACCAGATATCCACTCAAGAACTTCTCCAAATTTTTATGCTGTAGGGTTAAAGGGTAAGAAACTAATTCAGAAATTGTTCAATAGCATACATGTATTTCCCAGTCTCACGGAGATCTGGATACAAGGCTGAATACTTTTTCTCAACAAAAACCCACAAGAGTCACATTCAGGGAAAAGGAACAAATTAGATATGAATTAAGTTTCATCAGAATGAAAGCCCCAAGTTGCCCCAGCTCCATTACTGATAGATTATCAACCATCCTCCGTGAGGAAAGGTATCATCTGAAGGAGACTCTACAGGGTTTTGATACAAAATATCAGACCAACATATTTAAAAATCACTAGACATACAAAAAGTCAAGAAAATATATCCAAGAATCAAGGAAAATAAATAAATATTAGACATATATCTACAGATGTTTCAGATTTTAGAGTTAGGAAACACTTTGAAATAATAATATTTTCTTTAAAAAAAAAAAGTAGAAAATTTATTTTTCAAGAAAGGGAACCAGAAAACAAAACCTCTTCTCAGTTATGCCTTGCAGTGTCCTCCCAGTGTCCTTTATCGGCAAAGTCTTAACATGGTACCAACTTGAAAAGGAGAAATGTTTACAGGCTCTACTTCCTGTACTTCAAAACAAGGTGAAAGAAAGAAAATTGACAGCTAAGAAGCAATAAATGTATAACAGATATCATAAGTAATGCTGAGCACTACAATCATTATTGATAATTTTATTTTGAAAAGGTTGAGAATGTAAGTACATATATTTGGGGTTAAAGTTTTCTGTATTTTATTTTTATTATTATGACCAAATTGATAATTTTCTAAAAATATATATGTATATATTTTAACACACCTGTCATCAAGCAACAGAAACACAATTTATATTTTTTAGAAGGAGCATTTGGATTTTCTTAATTTTTTAATTTGAAAATTGTGCTTCATAGCTCATATCTTTCCTATTCCTCTAGCCCCTTCCTTACTTATTTGCCAACCTTAAAATACCACCCCCCTCCCGCACTCCTGCCCTTAAACACGCAAAGACACATGCCAAGCTGGTCTTGCCATAACAACTTAGTGACATTAACAAGCCTCTTTACCTTTTGGAGGCTTCAGAAACAAAAATATGTTGACACAGGAGGGAAAGTAAGTATTAATTATTTAGTCTTTCAAATCTTTTGCTCTATTACTCTAAGAATCATTTTTAGCTTTGTTTTGTTTGTTTAAGTAATGAGACAGTACAAATTCTCCATTAATTTCAATCCTTTTAAATTTATTCTTTATACACTATTTATTTACCTGGACTAGGAACTCTATAGACAATCAAATCAAGGAAAATAATGTTCTGCTTATAGGATAAAATGAAAATGTTGATATGAAATCATAAAAGGCAAGCAGAACTCCGAATTATAGGAAGATTTGGTCAAATGGAAGAGCCTGTGCCCAAGCTATTTTTAAAAGCATAGAGCCCTATCCTATGATCTACCAGAAACACAACTTAAACTAGCCAAAGCAAAACAAATGCATGAATAAATAATAAATAAAAATATTTTCGCACATAAGTATATTTCGGTAGTAAAAAGGGATGATCATAGCAGACATCTCTTTCATCTCTTTTTCTTTTATTTTAATATGTTTATTTTCTCATACAGGCTTTCTCAAGTGATATAAAACCTGGCTGCTTGAAGTAGCACTTACTTATACATCCTAAGATCCACCTGTTTTGAGGATGCAATTTAAAATATTATAAAGAAAGACTTCTGCTTTGGTATGTCTCAAATTAACTGATAGGATCTACCACTGGGCCCAAAGGTGATGAATATTATGATTAAATCATGAAATATAAGGCCCTTTTGATGCAAGACCAAGAGAAAGATGGAAAAGGTTGTTGATGAGTAATTAGCCAGTTAGCTATATATATTATGTGCCTACTACAAACATTATAAAAAATAACTAGATCAAATCATAACTATAGGTAATATCACACACTATAGCACGAAAATTATAAATTCTTTAAAAATAAACTGGGGAAGAAATTTGCAGGATCTATATAAAGAGAATTTTTTAATTTACTAAAAGGTATAATAGAAATTAGGAAAAAAGTAACATTGATGTATTTATTTCACTTTAGATTTAGAGGAAATATGAAGAAATAATAAAAGAGACAAAAAAATAAAATTTGCCCAAGATAACTTTTAACTACAGGTTCGAATGAATATGGCTCTGGAGCAATAATTTCCAACATTAAGTATGGAAAGAAATAAAGAAAGGAAAAAGGGAAAGAGAGAAGAGAAAAGAAGGAAGGAGGGAAGGAAAAAAGGAAGAAGGAAGGAAGAGAGGGAGGAAGGAGGAAGGAAGAAAGGAAGAGAGAGAGGGAGGGAGTGAAGGAGGGGAGAGAGGGGGAAGCTAGGAAGGAAGGGAGGAAGGAGGAAGGAAGAAAGGAAGAGAGGGAGGGAGGGAGTGAAGGAGGGGAGAGAGGGGGAAGCTAGGAAGGAAGGAAGGAAAGGAGGGAGGGAGAGAGAGAGGGAGGGAGGGACAGACGGAGGCAGAAATGGGGGAGGGGAGGGAGGGAAGAATTTGAAGTATTTGAAGTAAAGGAGACTCCTTTCTCAAGGGAAAAGAAAATGAAATCTGAGCCAAAAAGTTTTACATTGGTTATGTTTCAAGGGTTATAAAGTTAAAAATAAAATTAAACTAAGAAAAAAAAGAAACACTGAAAGGAGTCATTAGGATTTTAAAAAGGGGCATTCAAACCTACAAAGGTGGAAAACCTGGAATTAACAGATGCAAAATGCAAGATATGTAAATTAGTGCTTAAGAGAAAATGAAGTGATTTAGAGTATGAGAAAAGTATTTGAAAGTATGAAAATTGACTAGAAAAATTTTGAAAAGAACCAAAAATAATGTGGAAATGAAAAATACTATAATTGATAATACAAATGTTGGGGCAGATTTAAAGAGCAGAATAGAAAATTATTGAACTGGAAGAAGAGTTGAAGAAAGTCTGAGTGACAGTATGAAAAGATGAGTTGGAGAACACTCTAACAAAGAAATTGTAAGAGACAAAAAGTATAAAGAGACCGTCATTTATTCATTCATACACACACACACACACACATATGTATATACAGACATACAGATGACTCCCAATTTGTTTTTCAACTTTATAATACTACATTTAGTATGCAGCATCACTGACAATCTAGCATGGCATGCATAAGTTGAAAATATGGTGAAATGAAAATTAACTTTCCACTTAGCTATATTTTTAATTTACAATGGGTTTATTAGAACTTAACCCCATTGTAAGCTGAGGGACAATCTGTCTATCTATCTGTCTATCTGCTTATCTATCTATCTATCTATCTATCTCTCTATTCTATCTATATGTATGTATTTGCACACATAATTCCAAAGGGAAATGAATAGAGTGGTAGAGAGGTGACAGGAATTACAATGAGTACAAAATTTCCATCATAGAAAGAAAATTCAGAAAACTAATGAATTCCAAATAAAAGACATTTAAACAAACAAACAAAAGCAAAGAAACCAGAAATCTGGACTTAAACACCTCAGGAACTTCGGAAAAGCAGAGAGAAATAAAAACTATTAGAACAGCTAAAGAGAGAACATAGCTGACCTACAAAGGAACAAAGATACTTTAGCTAGTATGGAATTCTGGCTTGGTAGTTATTTTCCTCAACGTACTTATTATTCACTCATTCTAACTTCCTTTGCTGCTCTTGAGACCTTCATTATAAATCTATTGGTCCTTTTTAATCTTTTTTATCCCTTTTTTGGTAAAATCTGTTCCTAATCTTATCGCATTCTGTTTCTAAGATTTTCTTTATGGTGTTTAATTGCTTTAATTTTATTATAGGATGGGTATATATGTTTAGGTGTGAATTCCTGTTTTATCTTTTCTGCCTGGGATTTGCTGGGTTCTTTAACTTTGTGGATTAATTTTTTTATTAGTTTCAAAAATCTCAGCTTGTGTTTTTAAATAATATAACCTCTGCCACATTCTATTCTATTTCCCTTTTCATTGTACTCCAACTAAAGACAGGTTAAAATATTTTCTGCATCTTCTAAGTTAATTACTTTCTCTTCTGAATTTATAATTCTTGTAACTCCTGATCTTCATTCTGGATTTTTTTTCTAACTCAAACCACTAAATCATTTTTAAGCTATGTCTAATCTACTGCTAATCCACTGGATTCCAATTTCACTTATTGAAATATTGAGATTAGAATTTCTACTGGGGTTCATTAAAAAAGTTTTAATGTTGGCTTTTATCTCCCTGAACATATTAATTATCCTTGTTTTACAGTCTGTGTGTGTTAATCTACTACAAAACAAGTCTATTTCTTATGCTATTTCTTATTCTTGTCATTTATTCTGGCATGTCTAAATATCTTTGATAGTGTATTAGACATTAAATTTAAAAATAAAATCTTTGCAGAATAAATTTGAGAGTTAAAAGTTATTTTTTCCAGAAGGTATTTGCATTATTTTTGGATGGTACTTGGCAGCATGTCTTCACCTTAATTAAATTTTAGTTCTCGAGATTTATTAGGCAGGAACAATGATTTCCAATAGAACTGTAGTCTTTGAAAAGGCTAATTTATTTCTGATTTGTACTTACTATTTTTAGGATCTTCTGCATCTATTTCTTTAGCCCTGTATGGCTGTCAAATCTCTCTTCTATTTTAACCATTTCTGGGGTGCCTGAATGCCCCCCTTGACAAAAGAAGCCTTTATTTCTGGTCTTACCTCTCTAAAATTTTGTCTTCTTCTTTTAAATTGTGGCCAGTAATTTTGTACTATTCTGTTAGTTACTTGATGCTTCAGATTTTTTTAAACAAATATTAATTTAGCTTTTTTAGCTTTACTCAGTGAAATGTACTTCCAAAATTACCAAACTCATACGACCACAAGGCAAATACCTCTCCTAAAGCCAGTACAGTATTTTTAAGTGCTTCTAATTATTTGAAGTTCAGTCTTTACTTTTAGCATAAACTTATGTCATAAGCAAAGACATTCAGTTGATGAGCTGAAAAAGCCTGCAAGAGATGCACCAGTCTTTATTAAACACTGGGTTTAAGATACAATTAAGGAAAACCCGAGCAATAAAAAAGGATTAATCCAAAAACATCCAAAACATAACTTATTAGCATGTAATACAAAATAAAGATAAATGATATTATAAAGCAGTAACACATTATTATAGTTAAAGTTTAAGCCAAATAATATAGCAATATGATCTATAGAAGACAATGTAAAGTTCTCTTACTAGCTATAAAAAGTCCTTGAAATACTATCATAGTTCAGGATTTTGTTCAACAGCTTTTTGGTTGGTTTAACTCTGTTATGTTATCAATGAACTCGATTAAGGAACACTATTAACTGCTGCATTCGTGCCATTTTATTTTACAAGGAATTACCAAAGCCAGTGCAACACTGAAGAGAAGACTTTTTTTTTTTTCCTCAAAGCAGCTGGTCATAGCAAAGAATTGCTCCCTCAAGAACTATAAAATTCTTCCACTTGACAGCCAAGCAGAAAAGGTGAGAACAAAATAAACAGCACCGCTAACAGGAGCTGTCACCATGATGAATGCTGATGAGCAGTAATTAATGTGGATTATTTTAAGCAAAGCCCAGAGGTCTAAGCTGATGCCCACTGACTTAAAGATAGGGAGCAGGATGAAGGATCAAAGAGTGAAGAAACCACTCCAAAGAGATACTGTTTTTTTTGGATTCCATGTACAGTCATATGTCACTTAGCAATGGGGGTACATTCTGAGTAATGTGTCTTTAGACAATTTCATCATTGTGCAAGCATCATGGACTATGTCTACAGAAAGCTGGATGCTATAACCTACTGCACACCTAGGCTATGTGGTACAGCTTATTGCTTCTGGGGTATAAACCTGTACAGAATGTTACTCTACTGAATATTGTAGGCAATTATAACACAATGGTAATTATTTTGTGTATCTAAGCATATCTAAACATAGTAAACCTACAGTAAAATATAGTATAAAATATTTGTTTAAATGATACTCCTGTATAGGTCACTTAACATGAATGGAGTTTGCAGGACTGAAAGTTGCTTTGGGTGAGTCAATGAGTAAGTGGTGAGTAAATGTGAGGGCCTAGGACATCACTGTACACTGCTTTAGACTTTATAAACACTATACACTTAGGCTACACTACATTTATAAAAAATAAAGTAATTATGCTTTGACATTCAGATGGCTATGTCAGTAGGCAATACAAATTTTTCAACTTAATTACAATCTATGGGATCACCCTTTATAATTCAGTCCATCATTAACCAGAGGATTGTTATAAAGCACGTTACTGTAATTTCTTATTTTAAGCTTAACCTTTTTATTTTCTTCTTATTCTTCTATAAAGACGTACTGTGTGATCGTTTTAGAATAACTTTTAGGTGTTTGGTTTCTAATTTTTAAGATAGTTTTTCTCTATAGTCTTTTGCTAAGATGCTCATTTCCAAAATGGAAATAAAAGAGTATCTCCTCAGGAAGGAGAAAAGAAAAAGGGAGGAGACATCGGGAGTTAGCAGATACAAAGATGCCAGTGACACAGGTTGCCCCGCAGTTTGGTTGAGAGGATGCTGTTTGACCATCTGACTAATACCATAATTCTCCTCCACTATCTATCTTCTGCAGCATCCCTTTTAGGTCATTACAAGTCTAAAGAAAGCTGAGTAATGAAACGTCGCTGGGAGCCTTGTTTTTTTTTTTTTTTTTTTTTCTGTGCATGCATGCACACGTGTGTGTTCACATGTGTGTGCAAAGTGATGTAAATATTTTTCATGTGTGTCTTGGCCATTATTATTATTACTGTGTTAAATTGCCTGTTCATATCCTTTAAACATTATTTTTTGATGTTTAAAGTCACATTTTATAAATGTTAGTCATTGAACAAATATTGTCCTATGTCAAGAATGTGCAAAGCAATATTTTAGGGAACAAAATAGAGAACAAAAAAAACAAATTTTTGCTCTCCTAGTATTTATATATTTGAATAATGCTGTAATTATTTGTTTCACAGTTTGGCATTTGGCATTTCAATATTTCCAATGCTATTTTTAGAGAGAAAGTTTTGAATATTTGTACATTAAAAATCTTCTTTCATTGAGCGCTCTTGTAATATTGAAAACTAATTCCTTCACCATGAATTGTATTTATCTACATATATTTTATTCATTAATATTTTGTGTATGTTAGTTTTCTTTTAAATATTTAATTTAAAATTTATATTGGTATATAAATGAGACACATTATAAAATTATTAAAAAGCACAGTGTATTGATTGCCATCTCCATTTCTCACAAAATTAAAAAATGAGATAATTGTCAAATCTGCATATGCAAAGATATTTGTTATATACCTTTGCTTTACACTGTTACATTCATGTTTTCTTACACATATGGATATGCATAAATAGATACGTATTTTTTTCTTACACTTTGTACTCAGTTGCATTTTAAAAGTTTTTTCCGGTATTGCTAAAGCTTTGTACTGATCACTGTTTTGCTCTCTTTTCATTACATTAATTGATACAAATTGTTACTGATTGATTTGAATATTCTTTTCTATTATGATGAAAATGACCTTTTAAAAAGCCTAATTTGCCTATATATATGTATTTTTTTAAATTCATGATTCATCACAACTGTTTGTCAAAGTGAAACCTATTTTTGCCCCTTTAAATATACAATGTTTCCCCCATGTGATTTTATGGGTCGATCGCTCATTTATTTTCACAATTTAGTAATATTTGATTGCTTGGATGTACTTCATTTATCCATTCACCTACTGGAGGACAACTCTTGGTTGCTTTCCAGCTTTAGCATTTATGAATAAAAATGCCATGTGCAAGTTTTTGTGTGGATATAAGTTTTCAACTCCTTTGAGTAAATATCAAGGAACATGATTGCTGAATTATATAGTAAAAGTATGTATAATTTTGTAAGAATATGCGACATTGTCTTTTAAAGTGGATACTCCATTTTGCATTACAACCAGCAATGAATGAAGTTCCCAATACTTCACTTTCTCGTCAACTTTTGGTGTTGTCTGTGGTTTGGATTTTTGCCATTCTAGTAGGTATTTAATGGTATCTCAGTTATTGATTTGTGATGCTCTTAAATAACATATAATGTTGACCATCCTTTCACATGCTAATTTTGTATCTGTATATTATTTTGGTTGAGTGTGCACATCTTTTGCCCATTTTTAAATTGGCTTATTTGCTTTCCTATTGCTGATTTTAAGGGTTATTGTAACTTTTGGATAGAAGCTCATTTTTTGCATGTCAACTTTGAAGTGTCCATTCTAAAGCTTTTGAAGTAGAAATTTCAAGTAGTTCAATAGTGCTATGGATCTGTAGTTAAGTGAAGAAGACTTGGCTGGTGATAAAAATTTGGGAACCCTCAGGCTCTAACTGATTCTTAAGGCCAGGTGGCCAGATAGGGTCATCAGATAATCAATCAAAGGAAGAAAATACAAGCAAACTAAAGACTGAACCTCAGGGAGTTCCAATACTTAGAGGTCAATAGAGAGGTATCCAGCAAAAGAGATTGTGATGGAACAATCCCAAAGGTAAAAACAAACCTGGAACTTGTGGTGTCCTTTAAAACAATCGACGCAAAGGAGAAGAGAAAAAAATTCAATTGCCTTATCTGTTCCTGATAGTTAAACTGATGACAAAGACAATTGGATTTAGTAAAATGTGAGTCACTGGTAATCTTGACAATTGCAGTTTTCATTAAGTTATGTATGGAAAACCTGCTTCGACTTGGTTCTTAAGAGAATTGTAGATGAGTTATGCCCTTGCATCATTCTTAATTTTATGCATTTGTGTGTTAATTATTTTATCTTGTTAAAATATTCCAGATATATTTGCTTACTCCAAATAATTAGTTCATAGAAATTTTCTGTCATTTCTATTGTTGTTTTTTTTTGCTTTCTGATTTATTATTTTTCCCTTTTGTTTCCCTTAGTATATTTTAAAAATGTTAATATTTTTGTAATGTATTGAAATATAATGCTATTGATTATATTTTATGTTTTGTTGCAATTAATGTCTTTCCAAATATTTGGTTTAATCTTTCTTGTCACCTTTTATTTAGTTAGTTATTAATGTAATTTATTTTTAATCAGAATCAAGGATGATGTTTTAAATACATGAATTTTTCCCATGGGTGTATGTTATACTTCACATGTCTTCTTGTGTGTTTCTGCTTTTATGCTTCCTATAATAGTTTATTGTTTCCTCTTGCCTGATCTGTCAACTATCCTTATCTATATTTTGCTATTACTATTTATTGAACATTAATCTGCTAAATAATAATGAGTCAGAGCCGAAAACATGCCCAAGTAATGTGGAGTCAAATAGGTATCATTATAGCAGAGACATAATACGTGATGTGTGCTGTAAATGTTCAAGAGAGAGCTCTCTATATATGAAGTATTTTATAACACTGCTGAAATCTATTAATGGCATCTCAACCCCCTGAGCTCTAGATAATTTGGTAAATATTTATTTTTATCATCAATCATTGCTAATATCATTCCAGAATTTTTTCAATAAAACCATTGACTTTTAATGAATAATTATCTGCTTATCCGTAACTTTAGACTAAACAACACGTAATAATTGGAAAAAAGACCTTTCACATTGCCCCTTATCTCATAGTCACAGGGTTTCTCTCTTTGGAGTCTTATCTGTGCTTTCTGGTACAGCGTCACTTGTTTCCACCAGTGTCCAATTTTAAAGGACATTTTGTTTCTTGAATCTCAAATTTGCTGCTGTCCAGTTTAGTGTGTTGCATAATCATGGCATGATCTTTGGATCAGCTTTCTTCTCAAATGTAAACTGATTTCTTACTCCAATTCAACTGGGACAAATGAATGGGACAAACATGTGCTACCACTTCCATAAGAAAACTGTTATTTTTACGTCAAAGTCTGACATGTTGAAAGAGTTTATTAAATTTTCTTGAGGATGTGGAAAGGGGTATAGAAGACGAATTTAGTAGCTATGAATTTACACCCTTTTTAACTGACATGTGATCCTCAAAGACATCTTGGGAGATGAATTATTGATCAGTTTTAAAGCAAACCTTATATTTGTTGTCCAGATAGTACTGTCAACAAAATACCAAAAATGTCCTCTCATTTTGCACTTGTGCATGTATGTATGTGGGTATGTTGGACTATTCCGTTTTATTTTTCTTTATGGATAGCAGAGTACTAAATTCTTCCAACATGATATTTCTTCAGCTCGGGATTCTTTTTGTATTTATTTAAAATTATTATCTTTAACTTCTTGGTCTTTAAAAAATAATTAATATAATAGTTTGCTGCATCTCCATCTCTGATTTGTGTTTGTCTTATTCTAGTGGTTTTAGTTTTATTTTCTTTTTATCTAAATTATGGGTATTAATTGTATCTTTCACATCAAAATTATTTTGCATTTAGTGTTTTTTTCTGTACATATCATTCTAAAAATATTTATAGTTTTCCAAAAATATGCCTTTTCCTTTTTTCCAGAATGTCAATTATTGTTTTTTTATTTCATCTGTTTTCTTATCACTTGTTTTCTTCTCTTGTCTCACATCATCCACACTGCCTCAAATTTACTCATGTGAAAAGCAGATGCTTTCTAATATTTATTCTGTTTAATATTAAATCTATCACAAAATACTACAGTTATGTATGACAATATGAGAGTAGTATTTTCCATTATTTATGTTGTAGAACCATGTCATGCTACTCATTCTGAATTATATTTCATTTTCCCAGTTTATACACCTGTGAATGGTGAGACGACTATTTAGTCCCACTGTTTTCAGTAAATAGGGTTATCACATTCTTACTTCCTAAACATGGCTCTGCTTTAATAATCCTTACTGAGCATGCTTTATTGGCCACTAAATGTACACAATATGCTTTCTGGTATTTTTGCAGACATCTATTTGGATCTGTTCCCCTAAATTAGAATCTATTTCTTCTCCTGCTAGGAATGTTCAGGATTAGATTTCACTTCTGAGTAATATAAACAAGTCAGTAGATTTTCATTTATCTCTTGATTTAAAAAAGCACATGAAAACTACAAAACTCAGAGTGGATTGTTACTACATTTATTCAGTTTCAGTCTGTTTCACTGTGACATTCACAAGTGACCTGTCTTCCTACATAATCTCCAGCTTTATTGCTGGAAATTGATTTCTTAGGAAGCACTGACTTGGGAATGAAAGGATGTGATGATCCTGGCCACCCTGAAATATAACTCTTAGTATATATCAGTGGTGGAAAGGAGGCAGGGAGAATTGGTGAAGCTGAGTATCTATAAGGTACAGAGATATAAATGAACTGGGGTAAATTAAATGAAATAATCTGCTATATTGTAGTTGATCCTATTTGTTCTGCTATTTACTCAGGGTGCCTATAAAGACACTGGTATCTGGCAAATTTCTACCCTGTAGACTTTGGACCAGATAGGCTGGGTTTGCTTAAGAGCCTTGACACTTTCTAGCAATATGGTTTGGATGTTATTTTACCTCTCTTTAACATAACTCTTTTATCTATGAAAGAGGGTTGACAATTGTGCCTTCCTCATGAAATCTATGAAGGTACCTCTGAAGGTTAAATTATGAAAGTTAAATGAACTCATATCTGAAAACATTTAGGGCATTAAATAGATAATTCAGAAACATTCTGAATTATATAATGTCTGTTCCATATATAAGCAAATATCTACCTTATTTATGTAACTCAAATTATATCACCGAACTTATATCACTCAATTTTGTCAACTCAATCTGAGAAAGGGTGACTCAGATTTTTCTAGTTGTATTTAAAATCAAACCTTGTACAAGTACTTATGAATACATAAATTTAATAGTACTTTAATTCTTAATATCTAATATTTGTATCTAGACATATCTAGATCTTTCAGTTATTAGTTGCCAACATACATTTTTAAGACAATAACCCTTTTTTATTTTATTTTTATAACTTCAAATTTTATTTTAGATTCAGAAGGTACATATGCAAGTTTGTTACATGGGTATATTGTGTGATGTTGAGGTTTGGGATAATATTGATTCTGTCACCAAGGTAGTAAGCATCATACTCAATAGACAGTTTTCAGCCATTCCCTCCTGCTTCCTTTCCTCCCTAGTATCTACTGTTGCCATCTTTATGTCCATGAGTACACAATGTTTAGATCCTACTTATAAGTGAGAATATGTGATATTTGATGTTCTGTTTTTGTGTGAATTTGCTTGGGAAAATGGCCCCCAGTTTAATCCATATTGCTGCAAATAACATGATTTCATTCTTTTTTATGGCTCATAGTATTTCATGATGTATATGTGCCATTTTTTAAATCTAATCTACCATTGATAAGCACCTAGGTTGATTCTATGTCTTTGGTATTGTCAATGGTGCTGCAATGAGCATATGATTGCATGTGTATTTTTGGTAGAATCATTTATTTTGGGATATAAACTCAGTAATAAGATGGCTCCATCAAATAGTAATTCTGTTTTACGTTATTTGAGAAATCTTCAAACTGCTTTTCACAGTAGCTGAAATATTTTACATTCTCACCAATGGCATATATGAGTTCTCTTTCCTCCACAGCCTTGCCAGTATATGTTGTTTTTTGCCTTTTTAGTAATAACCATCTGACTGGTGTGAGATGGTAAGTACCTCACTGTGGTTTTGATTTGCATTTTCCTGATGAAATGCAAAAAAACTGGGGTAAATTGAATGAAATAATCTGCCGTATTCTAGTTTATCCTATTTTTCTGCTATTTCCTCATGGTGATATTGAGCATTTTTTCATGTGTTTGTTGCCCACTTGTAAGTCTTCTTTTGAGAAGTGTCTGTTCATGTCCTTTGTCTATTTTAATGAGGTTGTTTGTATTTTGCTTGTTGGTTTCTTACAGATTCTAGATATCAGGCTTTTGTTGGAAGAATAGTTTGCAAATATTTTCTCCCATTCTGTAGGTAGTCTGTTTACTCTGTTGATAGTATCTTTTGCTGTGTAGAAACTCTTTAGTTTAATTAGGTCTTACTTGCCAAATTTTTTGTTGTTGTTGTTGTTGCAATTGCTAGAGGACTTATTCATAAGTTCTTTCTCAAGAATGTTGTTTCCTAGATTTTCTTCTAAGATTCTTATAATTTGAGATATTACATGTAATTACATGTAAATCTTTAGTCCATCTTGAGTTAACTTTTGTACACAGTGAAAAGGTAGGGGACCAGTTTTACTCTTCTGCATTTGGCTAGCCAGCTATCCTAGCACCCATTTTTGAAAAGGGAGTCTTTTCCCTATTGCTTGTTTTTGTCAGCTTTGTTGAAGATCAGATGGCTGTAGATGTGCAGCTTTATTTCTGGGTTCTCTATTCTGTCCCATTGATCTGTATGTCTGTTTCTGTAGCAGCACCATGCTGTTTTGGTTACTGTAGTCTCATAGTTTGAAGTCGCGTAATGTTATGCCTCTGGCTTTGTTCTTTTTTCTCAGGATTGCTTTGGATATTTGGGACTTTTTTGGTTCCGTATGAATTTTAAGATTTTTTTTTCTAATTCTGTGAAAAATGATGTTGGTAGTTTGATAGAAATAGTGTCAAATCTGTATGTTGCTTTGGGCAGTATGGCCATTTTAACAATG
Source organism: Gorilla gorilla gorilla (assembly GCF_029281585.2). Taxonomy (NCBI): domain Eukaryota; kingdom Metazoa; phylum Chordata; class Mammalia; order Primates; family Hominidae; genus Gorilla; species Gorilla gorilla. The sequence goes on along the minus strand of NC_073224.2, from coordinate 66,715,674 downwards.
TAGATTCTTCCAATCCATAAGTATGCAATATTTTTCCATTTGTTTTGTGGTCTATTATTTCTTTCAACAGTGTTTTTTAGTTCTCCTTGTACAGATCTCTCGCTTCCTTGGTTAGATATATTTCTATGTGTCTTTGTGTGTGTGCGTGTGTGTGTGTGTGTGTTTGTGTGTGTGTGTTCATTGTAAATGGAATTACATTGTTGGTTTGGTTCTCAGCTTGAAAGTTATTTGTGTATAGAAAATCTATTGATTTTTTGTAGATTGATTTTGTATCCCAAAGTTTTACTGAAGTTGCTTATCAGTTCCAGTAGCCTTCTGGTGGGGTCTTTAGGCTTTTCTAGGAATAGAATTTTATTGTCTGTAATGAGAGATAGGTTGACTTCTTTTTCTATTTGGATGCCTTTTATTTATTTCTCTTGCCTATCTTCTGTGGCTAGGACTTCCATTACTGTGCTGAATAGGAGTGGTGAGTGTGAGCATCCCATCCTGTCTTGTTTCAGTTCTCAAGGGAATGTTTCTGCCATTTGCCCATTCAGTATGATGTTGGTTGTGGGTTTGTCATACAGGGTTCTTATTATTTTGATGTGTGTTCCTTCAATACCTTGTTTTGTAAGGGTTTCTTTTTTATCATGAAGTGATGTTAGATTTCATCAAAAGCTTTTTGTGCATCTATTGAGATTAATGTATGATTTTTAATTCTGTTTATATGGTGAATCACATTTATTAATTTGTGTATGTTGAACCAACCTTAAATCTCAGGATGAAGCCTACTTGATTGTGGTGAATAAACTTTTTCAGTTGGCTAATATTTTGCTGAGGATTTTCGCATCTATGTTAATCAGGGATATTGACCTGTAGTTTTCTTTTTTTATTGTGTCTTTGTTCAGTTTTGGTATCAGGCTGATTCTGGCTTCATAGAATGAGTTACGGAGGAGTCCCGTCTCCTTAATTTTTTTGGAATAGTTAATATTTAATTTATTTTTGAATTATAGCTTGTATAAAGCTACTACTGTAGCACTCAAAGGAGTAAAGTTTTTCTCACTGCCCTCTAAGGCATATTTTTCCAAACAGATGATTATTTCAAATGAAGCAAACCTAGAGTGGAGCCACCCATAAAATTTTGTAAATAGAATCTATGGGATCTAAAATGTTGGACCTAGATATTCAAGTAAATAGTCTAAATGAAGAAGTTCTCCTGAGAGTTCATAACATCAATCAAAAATCACTTAGTACATGAAATAATATTTGCCACTGTCTTTTATAAAAATTAAACATGCAATATCTTCATAATTGACACCAAATTCTTAATATATTCTACTTCCTTTTCTATGTCATATAAAATTTATTTGCTTGTAACAGTACCTTAATTCACATGAAAAATATTTGAAATATTATTTTTTAAGGTTGACTTAAGGCAGTTATACTGCCCCATTAAGTTTTCCTAGACTCTCTTAAACAATTCTTTAAAGCAAACTGTTCAAAATTGTTTTTGGTTTCTTTGTTTTCTAATGAAACTGCTAATGAGAGTTTTATCTTGATAGTTATTTAAATCCCATTGAATGCATGTAATGTCAAATCTGTTTATTCAGATGAGTCCTGTTCAATTTATTTTAAAAATCTAGAGACATTCAATTATTAATGGTGTCTCTCTATGCAAATCAGTTTAACTATTCTGATGGAGTCTTCTAGTCATTAACCTGTCACTAAATGTGTGCTTGACTGAATTGCTCACTGAATATTTGTTTTTAGGGAGACCAAAATTAGGAAAGACTTTTTTACCCATTTTGTATACATGAACAACTCTTTTGATAAGTTAAAGTATCACTTCAATTTTCTATCTTCTTATTTTTCCACCCTAAGGCTCGATGAGATCTTTAGCAAATAGACTGATTGAATAAATAATATTACTAATCAAGGCCATTCCTCAATCCAAGAGCTGTTAGTATAAATGTCTTTAATGTAACTGTACTTGTTAAACACATAATTATCTTTTCTTGAAATTGAATTTTTAAAACTTGAAACTGTTTGAAAGAAGAATTTTAGAAAATAAAATACATTGCTACGGGAAGTCAAGATTCATGCTAGAGGGCATCCCAGAATAGAATTGTTGAATTCAGCCTTATTCAGAGACTATAGTCAAACTCGTGGGTCCACAAAATTGTTCTTAGAGTTTTGGATTTATCAGACTCTGGGGAATAGACTTGGAACTAAACTGATTGAATTATAGATAATCAAGCAGACCAATTTAAACAAGAATATAATATTTAAGGGATTTGTGTAATTGACAAGCGCTATATTCACTGAAAAAAATCTCAAAGAATACTTCTAAGATACCTACTACCTGTCATGTACAAGGTATACTATATATATATATATATATATATATATAGAGAGAGAGAGAGAGAGAGAGAGAGAGAGAGAGAGAGAGAGAGAGAGAGAGAGAGAGAGAGAGTCTTGCTCTGTCACCCAGGCTGGAGTGCAGTGGCATGATCTCAGCTCACAGTAACCTCCGCCTCTGGGTTCAAGTGACTCTTCTGCCTCAACCCCCTGAGTAGCTGGGACTACAGGCATGTGCCACCACACCCAGCTAATTTTTGGTAGATGATATTTTTAAAAGACAAAGTTTTCTTACTTTCAAAGATATTTCAAACTAGCAAAGATACCAGCAATTATACTAGAGTATTTTAGGGAAAATGCAGTGTGGCATTGGAAAAAGCTATACATTTAATCCTTAGTACAATTACTTGAAATGGCCCAATGCATGATTCTTCCACAGAGATATGCCTCTAGAACTAATTTGAGTCATTGAGTCAGAATTTTGCCAGTACTGTCAGTTAGAATGTTGAATGTCAATATTTTCTACCTTTTTAAAGCATAAAACACATTTCAATGTTCTGCCAGTATCACAATTAGAAAAAGAAAAACGTTTAACATAGCAGTAAAACACTATTTCTCCAACACTATACTTAAATCCTCCTCAAATCTTGTCATGTTCATTTTTAGCATACTTACAGGGTATTTCCTCTGTGTTCTTCAGATTGATCCTCTTGGACCTAATGTGGTATGTATTATTTCCCTCCTTTCTCACAGTACTGTGTATGCTTGTTGATGTATTTGTGCTTGTATTGTTTCTGATAACAAAAATAACAGCCTTACTGGCCAATATATTAGTTTTTTATGTTCTCTTATATGTCAGGTTAGGTGATGTCCAGGATATCATGTTTATATTGTAACCATGAAATCCCTATGCCTTTGTTCTCTAAGCTACTCATATCATTGATCCTACTCCTGCCAATATTTACTTCAGGAATGCTATTTGTGAATACAAAAGCTGCTGACATCAATATCATTAATGCATTTTGTTTGTAGTTTCATAGTATTTAATTCAACATATTTAACTATCATGTGTGTGTGTGTTTACCTGCTTTTTTTGTTGAAATGTTTCTACTGATGACTGAACCACAACTCTATGGGCTTGGTAGCACCATTTTGAGAACACCATTCAGTGCAATTAATCTGTGGTGCAGCTTAAACCTAAGTGTGCACCTTAAATCTCTCTGCCCTCTCTCTTACCCCTGCAGTTATCCTGTTCTACAGGTACATGTAGAATAGAGTAATGATGGGCTTGTGATATGAGCTATCTGGACATATCTGAAGTATAGGGCGAAGATGAATAAGTTTTAAATTTAGACCCTGGCTATATGACAATTTTCTTGAAATGAAAATGTTATTACAAACATATTTCAATGCTTGGAACCATTTAGAACCTGTAAGTTATTTTTGTTGTATCTAATCTAATTTATTTTACCAATTTCCTTTATGAAGACACTCAACTTCTCATGTTTTGTAAACCTTGGAAGCCGCTTCACTGTTATCTTTGTGACATTTCCTCACAAATATCTGTTGGTCTAATCTGGCAACTTTATTTTTATAGTTACTGTATTGTTCACTAGGAAGCTTATTACCAGTTAATATATTCTTAAAAGTATATACATCATTACAAATTGATGACTTTATCATGACTATTTTTATTCCCAAGTAAAAACATTTTATTTGTTTATTTTTAAAATAATTTCCACTTTTATTTTAGATTCAGGGCATAAAACTGCACATTTATTACATGGGTATATTGTGTAATGCTGAGGTTTGGGGTACAAAGGATCCCATCACCCAGTTAGTGAGCACAGAACTCAATACGTAGTTTTTCAGTCCTTCCCCCACAACTCTCTCCTCCCTCTAGTAGTCCCCAGTGTCTATTGTTGCCATTTTTATGTTCACAAATACCCAATGTTTAGGTCCTATGAAGTGAGAACATGTGGTATTTGGTTTTCTGATCCTGCATTAATATGTTTAGTATAATGGCCTCTAGTTGAATCCATATTGCTTCAAAGAAGATGATTTCATTTTTTATGGCTATGTAGTATTCCAAAATGTATATGTGCCATTTTATTTATCTAATCCATCATTAATCAACACCTAGATTGATTCCATGTCTTTGCTGGTGTGAATAGTGCCATGATGAACATACAAGTGCATGTCCCTTTTGGGCAGAGTGACTTATTTTCTTTGGGATATAAACCCAGTAATGGGATTGCTAAGTTGAATGGTAGGGCTGTTTTAAGTTCTTTTGAGAAATCTTCAAACTGCTTCCCACAGTGGCTTAACTAAGTTAGCTTCCCATCAACAGTCCATAAGCATTTTATCTAAAAGCATTTTAGTATAGGCAATGAGCAACATTGTCCACAGTAGAGTAATTAGAATAATAGCAAATATTAAGATGAGGCTTCATCTTCCACATATACCATTTACTAATCACAAGGGTCTTGGGAAAGTCATTCAGTTATTTGTGGTCATTTTTTTAAATGTGTAAGTGGAAGACAATAATTGTTGGCATTTCTATAGCCTGAGGTTGTTATACTGAAGGTGATGGAAAATGGATATCAAAGAATTCCTGGAAAATATAACCATGATTCTGTTTTGTGGTGATTATATTTACCAAAATAAATGTATGCCATACCATGATTTTAGTCCTTTTATATAATCCTAAAATAATATCCTGATTAATTGGGGATGAGAGAGCAGGACAATAAGGGGAATGTAGTCTATTTTATTAGCATTAAGCTGATACCTCTGTATGGTTTCCTGAAGAATATGAGTAAGTAGGTCTTCAGAAAGTGTATCTGTTCATGTATAAATTATAGTTTTCTCTTCTCTAGAGTCTTTTACCTCTAGCCTTTGCTGACTTTACAATACATATGCAAATGAAGAATAGACAATGAAAGTTTAAAAACTACTTGTGAATAAGCTTGGTTGATTAATGTATTCATAAATTAATAAGCATTTAATTATGTAAAAATATATAAGAAGGTACTCTGTTTACTGTAAAGCAATATTGTAAAGCTGACTTTTTTTTACCTATATCCTTTTACATTTGTTTCTAATATATTCATTCAATCATCAAAAAAAGGAAATATTGAATGGTTATAACTTTTCAGGGTGTGAGATATGAGAGACATTGCCAAAATCTCATGGCTTTCAAAATGGGCTCATTTTAAATATAAGACTGTCAGAAAAATATCCACAATAAACACTTAACTCCACAGAATTAAATGGAAACTGCCTTTTCGTATTCAATTGGATGAAATTGTTAAAGTATTTTTTAGAACCAATGACATTAACCTTGGCCTTGACTCTTATTTGTGACCCACTTCAGTTATACAGCCTTCTAGCTCTTCCTCAAGCACACCAGCAAGTTCCCTCTTCAGACCTTTGCCTGGGAAACCCTCTTGCTCCAGATGTTTTTATGACTTGTCCCATCAAAACTTTTAGGGTTATATCAATTGTCACTCCCCAGAATGGGCTTCTTTAGACATTCTGTAAATAAACTCTTTCTTCACTGTATAGCCCCCTATTGGGATAAAATTGTGTTAGGTCTCTTATAATTATATTAATTTTTAAAATCTGCTTATTATCCATGTCTTCCACTAGAATGAAAATTCTATGAGGACAAGAACATTTTCTCTTATTCCCCCTATTTCCTCAGCATCAAAAATATCCTTTGACGGACGGGCGGGGGGGCTCACACCTGTAATCCCAGCACTTTGGGAGGCTGAGGCGGGTGGATTACGAGGTCAGGAGGTCAAGACCATCCTGGCTAACACGGTGAAACCCCGTCTCTACTACAAATACAAAAAAATTAGCTAGGCGTGGTGGCGGGCACCTGTAGTCCCAGCAACTCAGGAGGCTGAGGCAGAAGAATGGTGTGAACCCAGGAGGCAGAGCTTGCAGTGAGCCGAGATTGCACCACTGCACTCAAGCCTGGGTGACAGAGCAAGACTCTGTCTCAAAAAAAAAAAAAAAATAGCCTTTGACATCTAATAAACACTAATAAATTTTTGATGAATATATTTATGAATGCATAAATAAGTGAATAGAATACATGAATGAAATCAATGAAAAGGTTCTATGAAGTAATTTTTTTTCTTTAGATGAAATTTTGAAAAATTAGAGCAGGAAATGATACTACTTAATCTTAACTACTAAAGTTTGTGCATTTCTAATAGCTAACAAAACTTCTGCTTAAATTCTGATTAGTAACAGATGGATTGGGGTTGACATACGGATTTAGACATGGCAATGATGACATGAAACCAATACATTTATCTTGCTTTAGTCATGATCAGTGAAAGCATGTGCAAGTATATTGCACATGCTTAGAGATATTGAGGATTCAGTTCCAGAGCACCGCAATAAAGCTTATATCATAATAAAACAAGTTTTGTGGATTTATTTTTGTTTCTCACTGCACATAAAAGTTAGAAACAGAAAAATTCACAAAGTATATGATAACTACTTAGTATAAGATACTAAGTATGCAGTAGGTTATGTCTTACAAAACAATGTGCAACCTTAATTTGAAAATCCTTTATTGCTAAAAACTGCTAACAATCATCTGAGCCTTCAGGAAGCTGCAATATTTTTGCTGGTAGACGATCTTGCCTTGGTGTTGATGTCTGCTGACTGATCAGGGTGGTGGCTGCTGAAGATTGGGGTGACTGTAGCAATTTCTTAAAATAGGAAAATGAAGGAGATTTGTCTTTTCTTAGCAGTAAGTCTCAATAGTAGGCTTAAAATTTTCACTAAACCCTGCTGGAAACAGATGTGCTTTCATCCAGGCATTGTTTTTCCATTGATGGAGCATAGGAAGAGTATATTTAGCATAATTCTTAAGGGCTCTCATGTTCGTTTCTTTGTGAGAATGGTAAATAAGCTTTGGCTACAACTTAACAACACCAGCTGCATTAGACCCTACCAAGAGAGTCAGCCTGTTCTTTGAAGTTTTGAAGTCAGGCATTGACTTCTCCCCTTTAGCAATGAAAGACCTAGTGGCATCTTCTTCCAATATACGACAGTTTCATTCTCATAGAAAATATGTTGTTTAATTTAGCTTCCTTCATCAATGATCTCAGCTAGATCTTCTAGATAACCTGCTGCAGCTTCTACACACAACACTTGCTGCTTCACCTTGTACATGTTATGTTATGTTATGAAGATTGGCTGCTCTCCTTAAACCTCATGAATCAATACTAGCTTCAAACTTTTCTTCTGCAGCTTCCTCATGTCTCTAAGGCTTTACAGAATTGGAGAGTTGGAGTACTGCTCTGGATTCAGTTTTGTCTTAAGGGAATGTTGGAGCTGGCTTGATCTTCTATCCAGACCACTAAAACTGTTTCAATATCAACAATAAGGTTGACAAAGAAAATATTCAACCTTCCACAGGCTGATATTCCTGTGTTCACTGGAATGATAAGAAAGAAAAACAGCCTTATTGTTGATATAGAAAAAAAGTTCCAGAACTTTTCCTTTGCATTTACAACTTTGCTAACTGTTTGGTGCAAGAGGCCTAGCTTTCCGTGTATCTCAGCTTTCAACATGCCTTTTTCGTTAAGCTTAATAACTAGCTTTTGAATTAAAGTAAGAGATGTGCAATTCTTTACACTTGAACGCTTAGAGATCATTGTAAGATTATTAATTAGACTATTTTCAATATTGCTGTGTCTTAGCCAGTAGGGAGGCTCAAGGAGAGAAGGAGAGAGGGGGAAAATGACTGGTTGGTGGAATAGTCAGAACCCACACATCTATAGATGAAATTCACCCTCTTATATGGGCATGTTTCATGGCACCCCAAAACAATTACAACAATAACATCAAAGATAAGTGGTCATGGGTCACCATAATAGACATAATAATAAGGAAAACATTGAAATATTGCAGTAATAATCAAAATGTGACACAGAGACACGAGGTGGGCACATAATATTAGAAAAATGGTGCTGATAGAGTTGCTTCAAAGCAGAGTTACCACAAACCTTCAGTTTGTAGAAAACACAATATCTGTGGAGCACAATAAAGTGAAGTGCAATAAAACAAGGTATGCCTGTGTCTATTCACATAGGCAATGAATCAAAAACATCATTTTTTTTTCCATCTCCAAAATGTGGGCTTTTGAACATACACCCCACAACTATATCTTTTATTTGATGGCGTTCATAGTAACAGTCATTTATCATGCAGAGAAATAGCACTGGTGTTGTGTCTAACACAAAATATGGAGCAGTTGCCTCAACAGATCTCTAAGTTGTCAAATATGACATTCCATGTGGAGAAAAGCTATACTCCAACAGAAAGCACAGGCCAAAAAAAGAAAAAAAAAAGCTTAAGATGTAGAATTAAATTAGATACAACAGAGGAAATCTTTAGCTGGCAATGCCAACTACATACTTTATTACTTTTGTCAGTAAGTATACACAGGCACACAATAGCTTTTTACTTTTTTCCTTTTAGCATATACCTTATTTGAAACCTTTGAGGCTGATTGTTTAATGAAATATAATACTGCAGTTTATAATTTTAAATTGCTGTTGAACTTGGTATTTTAATTAAATATTGTCTGTCTCATTCCCAAACCTCAGTAAATGCATACAAATTGGCAACTATTAATAGTCCATTGGGTCTTATTTTTAGAATATAATAAATATTTACTTTTGTATAGTTTACTAATATAAAATACTAGGTGATTAAGCAAGTTTATTTGAGGATTCTCCTTAAACAATGAGTACTTGAAAATTGTCAGATTTCTTTCAGGTAAAATTTCAAACTGCCTTCTAGGGCTCTTACATGAACTCATATATGTAGGAGTTCATTATATATATATATGTGTACATGTATAGTTAAGTTTCACATTTAATCTGTTATAATATATTGACCTTTCAGTTATTCTTAATGTCTTGATTAATTTCAAAGAGAAAACTGTGACAGCTATGTGTTTTATTAGTCTTTAATCAGTATAGTTTCAAGATCTAGTGTCTAGAGCAGACCCTTTCTCTAATTATTGCATCTTGATCATGTTGTCAAGACTATAAAGGGCCTGAGATTTTACTCTACTTGCAAATTAACAACTTAGTGTGCCACTATTTCTTAGATGGTGTAAAAAGACATGACTTTTAGGAGCAGCAGACAGTTTATTATTCAAATAAATAGCAGTAGTCAAAATATTCTTATTTTCACATGCTGATTCTGGAGCTCAAATTCCCACAAGAATGCTTGACAAGGGCCACACAAGGATTGAATTCACAATGGCTTTTGTTAGGAGAGATGAACTCTGGGCTTAGAGAATCAAAATATTTTGTAATGGGCAGAAACCTTGCCTAACTTTTGCCTCAGAAAGACATTACCTTAATATTACCAGACAGCAGACAAACCTGCTTTCTGTTCTGGAATAAAACTTTTATCTTCCAAAGCTGGTTGCTATACAAACATCCCTGGAATTCTAGTCTGGAGAAAAAGCTATGGACGCCTCTGCTCACAAGATGTGCAGAAATATCAGACCCTCAAATAATTATCTTCCAACACATAACTTTATCTTCTATGTGTTAAATTTTAAATCCACTTTTGAATTTAGTTGTTTGTGTTAACCAGCTGTTGTTGCAGTGATGTGCAGTAACAGTTATTTTAAGGTGCAAAGTCTTAAAATATCAAGCATTTACTTTATGCTTGTACATATACAAGTCAATTGCTAAACTTTGGCTGATGTAGGCTATGCTTGGCTACATGACTCTGCCTTAGGCTGTGAGTCATCAGGGATTGTCCCAGGCTTTTGTGGGATTCAGTTCTGTTTCATGTGTCTGAAGTGAGTGTCTCAGGCTGAAATAACAGCAATTGCCAGGACGATGTTTGTCTCGTGGTTGATGACCCAAACCAACAAGCTAGACAAATTACTCAGGTGCACTTTGATCCTTGGTTAACATCATTTTCTCTCTATTATGCAAAGCAAGTTGCATGGCCAAACCCACAATCACATGGGTGGGGAAGTATACATCCTCATAGCAGAGAAAATTTGAGAGATTATTTTTGAGCACTACTCCAATCACTCCCAATGTTTTTATAAAGTTCTTTCTCATTCTCAATGATTATGGTTCAACTTTGCATTTACTAAATTTCAATGGTATAAATAGAAAGAAATATAGAGACAAAGATTGATAATGCTTGCTGACAACCTGAATTAAGAACCAATGGTGCTGAGTAATTTATTAGAAGGCAGTGCAGTAATATTTTAGTCTCTATCTGTTCATAAAGAGATAATGTGTTTACAAAGCCAATAAATAAACATGTTTTTAATTGCTCCGCAATATCTTGAAATGCATCACATATATTTGGCTACTATGCAGAGCAAGGAGAAAATAATACTATCAAGAATAGCAACCAAATTGTGTACATTCTGTTTCAGTTAAAAAGTATTGTGTTTGTATTATTTATGTGATGCCTCAAACAACAATGTAGGTGGGTGACATATTTATAGTTCTCATGTTTCCAAAGAGGATGCCAGCATTTGAGACGTTAAGCGATTTACCATGGTCACACTGCCCAGCAGTGGCAACCCTGGGGCTCAAGCCCTGTCTGACTCATCTTCAGAAGCACAATGAGTAATTAATGTTAAAATATTCACAGCATGTCACTAATTATAACATTTTTATTAAAACAACATATTCAACTCTCAGATACTTTGGTGATCTGGTTTATTGATTTAGGAATTATTCTTACTTTACAAAAATTTGTAATTCAAAATACATCACAACTTTTTACTGACTTTATGCTGATTTATTAATATTTTGTATAAGTCAAATGACTTTAGAGTACATTTTACCTGAATTTAGCTTTATTATCAATGTTCACTGTATCTGTTTACTTACTTATTTAATGTGGCACTAAATTTTTAAGTTATATCTAACAGAGATGCTTTAAAAAAGAGAGATTGTTTGAAACTCTGATCTGTAGAATGGACCATGAAACAGGATTTTAAGCTCTGTAATAATGTCAATAGCTTTTAGCTGAGCCTTGGTTTCTGCAGTACTCTGACATCCCTAACATTCTGCTGTCCATAAGCTTCTTAGACCTCTACTCTCATTTTGAATCTAACACATTATACAGCAGTTATTTATTCAGTGTAATTTTGTACAAAAGAGCTTTTAAATGTAGCAGCATTATGAAATTTAACATAAAGGCATATTTATATATGTGTACGTAAATTCAAAATATATTAGAGAACTATTTTCTCTTAATTACGGGGGTGAGCATTACATATGTTGTCAAGTAAACTTTAAATTTCTTATAAATAATCCTTATTTTAGATTTATGCTCTATCCACATTCCATCACCCAAACTTACATATGTATTTTTTGGTTAGTAGTGAGCCAATCTTTATTTTCCTTTGTTTTGCATTTTAAAGTGCTTCATTAGGTTTCAAGATGTTTCATTAAGTTTTATTAAACTTATTAAGCTGAGAGATTAAGTGCCACTTTATACAAAAAACAAGTCACAAAGACACTTCCCTGGGAGACATAAAACCTATTACCATTACTGTCCATGAAATAGTTTTAGATTTTTTTAAAATAGTGAAACAGAAATTAAAATGGTATATCCAGAGTATACCAAATAATTTGTCAAAATGTTTAATTGATCAGTTTAGCCAAGCACATTCATATTTAGAATGTTTCCACAGATAAATACATTGGAACCCTTCTGTACATCTCTCTCTTTATGTCTCGCTCTCTCTCTCTCTTTCTCTCTATCTCTGTGTGTGTGTTTGTGTGTGTATTTTTTGATAATAGCCATCCGAATGAGTATGAGGTGGTATATCATAGTGCTTTTAATTTACATTTTCCTGATGATTGATAATGTTGAGAACCTTTTCATGTATGTGCCATTTTTGTGTCTTTTGAAAAGACATACCTATTCTGATCTTTTGTTCATTTTATTTTATTTCACTTTTTTTTCTGGTGTTAGGATTTTTCTTTTTTTTTTCTTTATTTCTTCTTAAAAATAAAAGGATACATGTGCAGAACGTGCAGGTTTGTTACATAAGTATATGTGTGCCATGGTGGTTTGCTGCACCAATTGACCCATCCTCCACTTTCCCTCCCCTCACCCCCACCACCCAACAGGTGTGTGTTGTCCCCCTCTCCATGTCCATGTGTTCTCAATGTTCAACTCCCACTTACGAGTGAGAATATGCGGTGTTTGATTTTCTGTTCCTGTGTTAGTTTGCTGAGGATGATAGTTTCCAGCTTCATCCATGTCCCTGCTTTTATTTATTATTTTTTTATTTTAGGTTTGTGGGTACATGTGAAGGTTTCTTGCTACACCCATAAACATGTGTCATAGGGGTTTGTTGTACATATTATTATATCAACAAGATAATAAGCTCAGTACTCAGTAGTTATATTTCCTGCTCTTCTCCCTCCTGCTACCCTCCCCCATCAAATAGACCCCAGTGTCTGTTGTTTCCTTCTTTATGTTTTTAAGTTGTTATCATTTAGCTTCCACTTATAACGATGAACATGCAGTATTTGGTTTTCTGTTGCTGTATTAATTTGCTATGGATAATAACCTTCAGCTCCATCCATGTTCCTGCAAAAGATATGACTCATTCTTTTTTATGACTGCATAATATTCTATGGCATATATGTACCAAATTTCCTTTATTCAGTCTATCATTGATGGGCATTTAGGTTGATTCTATATCTTTGCTATTGTGAATAGCACTACAGTGAACATTCACATGGATGTGTCTTTATGATAGAATGCTTTATGTTACTCTAGGTATATACTCAGTTATTTGAGGAATTGTCATATTGCTTTCCACAATGGTTGAACTAATTTACACTCTCACCAACAGTGTATAAGGGTACCTTTTTCTCCACAACCGTGCCAGCATCTGTTATTTGACATTTGAATATTAGTCATTCTGACTGGCGTGAGATGGTGTATTAGCCCGTTCTTACACTGCTATAAAGAAATACTCAGGACTGGGTAATTTATAAGGGAACAAAGTTTAATTGACTCACAGTTCTGCATTGCTGAGGAGGCCTCAGGAAACTTATAATCATGGTGGAAGGCAAAGGAGAAGTAGGCACGTTCTTCGCAGGGTGGCAGGACAGAGTTAGTGTAAGCAAGGGAAATGCCAGGTGCTTATGAAACCGTCAGATCTATTGAGAACTCACTATCAGGAGAATAGCATGGGGGAAACTGCCGCATGATTTAATTACTTCCACCTGGACCTGCCGCAGACACGTGGGGATTATGGGGATTACAATTTAAGATGAGATTTGGGTGGGAGCACAAAGCCTAACTCCATCAAATGGTATCTCATTTTGGTTTTGGTTTGCATTTCTCTGATGATCAGCAATATTGAGCTTTTTTTCATATGCTTCTTGGCCACATGTATGCCTTCTTTTGAGAAGTGTTTGTTCACGTCCTTTGCCCACTTTTTAATGAAATTATTTGTTTTTCTCTTTTCCTTAATAATATTAGATATTAGCCCTCTGTCAGATGCATAGGAATTTGCAAAAATTTTCTTCCATTCTATAGGTTGTCTGTTTACTCTGTCGATAGTTTATTTTGCTGTGCAGAAGCTCTTAAGTTTAATTAAACCCCATTTGTCAATATTTTATTTTGTTGCAGTTGCTTTTGGTGTCTTTATCATGAAATCTTTGACTGTTTCTATGGATGGTATTGCCTGGGTTTCCTCCAGGGTTTTTATAGTTTTGGGTTTTACATTAAAGTCTTTAATCCATCTTGAGTTGATTTTTGAATATAGCGTAAGGAAGAAGTCCAGCTTCAATCTTCTGCATATACCTAACCAGTTATCCCAGCACCATTTATTGAACAGGGAATCTTTTCCCTATTGCTTTTGTCAGTTTTGTCAAAATTTGTCAAAATATCAGATGGTCGTAGATGTGTAGCCTTATTTCTGGGCTCTCTATTCTCTTTCCTTGGTCTATATGTCTGTTTTTGTACCAGTACCATGCTGTTTTTGTCACTGTAGCCCTGTAATATAGTGTGAAATAGGGTAATGTGAATCTTCCAGCTCTGTTCTTTTTGCTTCGGATTGCCTTGGCTATTCAATCTCTTTTTTGGTTCCGTATTAATTTAAAATTTTTTCTCTAGGTCTGTGAAGAATATCATTGGCAGATTGATAGGAATAGCATTGAATCTGCCAACTGTTTTGGGCAGTATAGCCATTTTAATCATATTGATTCTTCCTATCCATGAGCATGGGATGTGTTTCCATTTATTTATGTCTTAACTGATTTTTTTTGGAGCAGTGTTTTCTAATTCTCATTGTGGAGATCTTTCATCTCTCTGGGTAACTGTATTCCTAGGTATTTTATTATTTTCTGTGACAAGTTGAATGGTATCGCCTTTCTGATTTGACTCTTGGTTTGGTTGTTGTTGATATACAGGAATGCTAGTAATATTTGTATATTGATTTTGTATCCTGCAACTTTGCTGGTGTTGTTTATAAGGTGTAGGAGCTTATGGGCTGAGACTATGAGGTTTTCTAGATATAGAATCATGTATCTGCAAATAGAGATAGTTTGATTTCCTCTCTTCCTATTTGGATGCGCTTTATTGTTTCTTCTTGCTTGATTGCTCTGGCTAGGACCTCCAATACTATGTTGAATAGAAGTGGTGAGAGAGGGCATCCTTGTCTTGTCCTGGTTTTCAAGGAGAATGCTTCTACCTTTTGCCCATTCAAGATAAGGCTGGCTAAGGGTTTGTCACAGAGGCTCTTACTATTTTGAGGTATGTTCCTTCAATACCTAGTTTATTGATAGTTTTTAACATGAAGCGATGTTGAATTTTATCAAAGCTTTTTCTGCATATATTGAGATAATCATGTAGATTTGTGTTTAGTTCTGTTTATGTGATGAATCATATTTATTGATTTGCATATGTTGAACAAAATTTCCATCCTGAGGATGAAGCCTACTTGATCATGGTGGATTAGCTAGCTTTTTGTTATGCTGCTGTATTTGGTTTGCAAGTATTTTGTCAAGAATTTTTGCACAGATGTTCATCAAGGATATTGGCCTGAAATTTTTGTTGTTGTTGTTGTTTCTTCGCCAGATTTTGTCATCATAGAATGACTTGTGCAGAAGTCCCTCCTCCTCAATTTTTTTTGGAATAGTTTCTATAAGAATGCTACCAGCTCTTCTTTGTATCTCTTTTGTCCAATTTAAAGTCCATTTGCTTTTCTACTCTTTATTGGGAGTTTCTTATGAATTTTGGATATCAACCCCTTATCAGACATATGGTTTTCAAATATATTTTTCCCAATCTGTAAGCTATTTCATTTTGTTGATTGTTTTCTTTGCTGTGAAGCTTTTTAGTTTGAATATAGACTCATGTATTTGTGATTTTGTAGCCTGAGCTTCTGGCATTATATCAAAAAATATATATATTGCTAATGTCAATATCCAGGAGCTTTTCTCCTTGTTCTCTTCTAGGAGTTTTGCAGTTTCTGGTCTTAAATTTAGATATTTTTATTCATTGTCAGTTTTTAGTGCATGTTGTAAGGTGAGATTCTAATTTTATTACTTTGCATGTGGAAATCCAGTTTTTCCAGCACCATTTATTGAAGAGAGTATTCTTTCCCCCGTTGTGTTCTCTTAAATCCCTTGTCATAAATTATTTGGACCTTACATACTTCGATTTATTTTTTAGCTCCCTAATCTGTGTCATTGGTCTATGTGTTTGTTTTTATGGCAGTACCATACTGTTTAGGTTACTATAATTTGTAATATTATTTCTTGTAATATAATTTCAAATTAGAAGATATAATACTTCTCACTTTGATTTTTTTTCTCTCAGAATTATTTTGGCTATGTGGGGGTCTTATAGGTTTCCATACAAATTCTATATATATTTTTAATTTTTGTAAAAAATGACATTGGCATTTTGATAGGAATTGTGTTGAATTTGTATAATACTCTGTGTAGCATAGACATTTTATTAATAGTAATTTTCTGATTCATGAGTATGGAATATCTTTCTATTAATTTGTGTATTCTTCCATTTCTTTCATCAGTCTTTATAGTCTTCAGTGTACATATTTTCCTCTCCTTGATTAAATTTATTTTTGAATATTTCATTTTTTTAAGCTTTTATACAATGATTGTTTTCTTAGTTTATTGTTCTGTCAGGTCATTACTATAAGACTACAGTAATCAAAAAGCACGGCTTTGGCACAAAAACACACATAGATAAATGGAACAGAACAGATAACCAAGAAATACAGCTGTACACCTGCAGCCATCTGATCTTTGACAGGGTTGACAAAAATAAGCAATGGGGAAAGGACTCCCTATTCAATAAACGGTGCTCAGATGGCTGGCCAGGCACATGCAGGAAAGTGATACTGGAACTCTGTCTTTCTCCATATACAAAAATTAACGCAAGATGGATTAAAGATTTAAATGTACAAGCATAATCTATAAGAATCCTAGAAGAAAATCTAGGAAACATCATTCTGTACATCAGCTATGGAAACAAACTTATAACTAAATCCTCCAAAGCGATGGAAACAAAAACAAAAGTTGACAAGTAGGACCTAATTAAACCAAAGAACAACAAAAATCAATCAATCAATCAATCAATCAATCAATAAAGATCAACAGAGTAAACAGACGACCTACAGAATGAAAGAAAATATTCATAAAGTATGCTTCTGACAAAGTCCTAATATCCAGCATCTATAAGGAGCAATAAGAAAAAACTAAATTAACCCCATTAAAAAGTGAGCAAAAGAAGCTAGGCACAGTGGTGTAATCTCAACACTTTGAGAGGCCAAGGCAGGAGGATCACTTGAGACCAATAGTTTGTAACTAACCTGGGCAGCATAGGGTAACCCTGTATCTCCAACAAAAATTAAAAATCAGCCATGTGTGGTGGTGCATTCCTGTAGTCCCTGCTACTTGGCAGCCTGAAGAGGGAGGATTGCTTGAGCCCAGGAGGTTGAAGCTGCACTGAGCAACAGCCTGGGCAAAAAATCATGAGTCTGTAAAAATAAATAAATAAATAAAAGAAAAAAAAAGAAAAAGAAAAAAGTGGGCAAAAATATGTACAGACACTTCTCAAAATAATACATACAAACAGACAACAAACATCAAAAAATGCCCCACATCACTTTATGCAAGTCAAAACCACAATGAGACACCATCTCTCACCAGTCAGAATGGCTATTATTAAAAAGTCAAAAAACAACAGATGCTGGTGATATTATGGAGGAAAGGAAATACTTAAACACTGTTGGTGTGAATGTAAATTAGTTCAGCCACTGTGGAAAGCAGCTTGAAGATTTCTCAAATAACTTAAACAGAACTACCATTTCATATAGTAATCCCATTGCTGGGTATATATGCAAAAGAAAATAAATCATTCTATGAAAAAGACACATACACTTGTATGTCCATCACTGTGTTATTCATAATAGCAGACATGGAATCAACTTAGGTGCCCACTAATGAATTGGATAAAGAAAATGTAGCACATACACACCATGGACTACAATGCAGCCATAAAAAGGATAAAATTAATGTCATTTTCAGCAACATGGATGCAGCTGGAGGCCATTATCCTAAGCTAATTAATGCAGGAACGGAAAGCCAAAGACCACATGCTCTCATTTACAAGTAAATGCTAAACATTGGTTACATATAAACATAAAAATGGCAGTGAAAGACACGGGACTACTGGCTGGAAGAGTGGAAGAGGGTCAAAGTTTGAAAAACCACCTATTGGGTACTATGCTCACCACCTGGGTGACAGGGTCAATAATCATGCAAACCACAGCATCATAAAATATACCCATGTACATTCCGCATACAAAAACTCTAGACTTTACTCTTCTTCCAGAGTTTATGTCTTTATTTCACACTTTACATCTTTTAAATTGTGTATTTCTTAACAACTTATTATGGCATCATAGCTTTAGTTTTTATTTATTTATTTATTTACTATTTTTACATTTAATTTTTATTCTAGAGATATATATGGTTTTCACTCTACCATTACAGTACTGCAGTATTCTGGATTTTATTATATATTTACCTGGACCAGTGAGTTTATAGTTTCATGTGTGTTTATGATAGCAATTATTGCCCTTTAATTTCTACTTGAATAACTCCCTTCAGCATTTCTTGCAGGGCAGGTCTAATGTGATGAATTCCTTCAGCTTTTGCTTGTCTGGGAAAGACTTTATTTTCTTTCATTTCTCAAGGACAGCTTTTTTGGCTAGAGTGTTCTTGGCTGCCATTTTTCTATTCTTTCAACACTTTGAATATAATCTTCAATTCTCTCCTAGCCTGAAATATTTCTAAGAAGTTTGCTTATAGAATAAAATTCTCTCTTTGTCTTTGATTTTTGACAGTTTGATTATAATGTGCATTGGAGAGGACTTCTTTTGTGTTGCATCTTGTTTAGAAACATTTAAGCATCATACATCCGGTTGTTCATGTCTCTTCCAAGACTTGGACAGCCTTCAGCAATTATTTCATTAAATTAGCTTCCTTTCCGTTTTTGTGTCTTTTCTCCTTCTTGAACTCCCAAAATACAAATAGTTGTTAGACTAATGGTCTTCCATAAATCTCACAGTCCATCTTCACTTTTTTTTTCATTCTTTTCTCTGGATGAGTTATTTCAGAAGAAATGTTTTAAAGTATAGAATTATTTCTTTTGCTTGATCTAGTCTGTTTCTCTATTTTTTTTTTATTTAATTGATTGAATGCTTTAGCGCCAAGCTTTCTGTTTGGTTTGTTATTATAACATCAATCTCTTTGTTAAATTTCTTATTCATATCATTAGTTATTTCCCTGATATCATGAACTAATCTATTTGTATTCTCTTATGTCTCACTTAGTTTTTTTAAGATCATTATTTGGAATTTCTTTTTATGTATTTTATAAATTTCCACTTTTGGAGGGTCAGCTACTGGATAATTACTGTGTTTCTTTGGTAGCATTTTTTTTTCTTGCCTTTTCATGTTTTTTTATGTCTTTGCACTAATGTGTGTAATCTGTCAAGTAGTCATCTCTTCTAAACTTTATAGACTAGTTTTCTTAAGGGAAAATATTCACCAGTACGTGGGTCTGTTTGCCCAAGGTATGGTGGTTCTGGTTCGATGTGGGCAAAGTGATGTAGTCTCCATGCAATTCAAGGATAATATTTACAAGGTTTAGACGAAGATCAATCACATCCTTTTTCTATTAGATGGTAATAATAATTTATGTTACATTGTTTATTGAGAAAAGTAAAGTTTTATTTGAAATAACCCAATGTTTGTAAAATATTTTTAAAAATACCTTATATGTGTACACATGTTGGTGTGCACACATGTGTGTATCTGTTTATAAGCATGAAGTATATGGGTACTTTAAAGGGATAGAAAATGAAGAGGAAAAGAATTAGCAAAAGGGAGTAAGGTAAGAAAAAAACAGATTATACCAAATTTAAAAGTGAATCTGCATTAATGTTCATGGAAAACGATATAACATCAAAATGTCTTTTAAGAAATACTGAAATATTTAATAGAAGCATGGGCAAGGATTACAATTAAAATAGATAAGAATGTTGATTTGATTCAGGTCTGGGAGTGTGAACAAAGCTGAGAATTGGAAATTTATTAGCTTGATATAATGTCTATAATAAAGCATAACTCTTTAAAGGAAACAGTCAAATTACTTCTTAGCTTATATATATAGATCATATTCAAATATCTCAAATAATTGTTTTCTAATTATATTCATAAATAACTAATCAGATTTATTAGCTTTTTAAGTAAAGTTCATTCTCAACTATCATCAGTTACTTCTGGGAAAACAATTTTAATTTTTTTTAGCTTAAGGAAGATGTTCTCTCAAGTTGTCAGCTATGATAGATATAATAACAAATCAATTTTAGCTGTGAAAATACAGCATTTTCTTGACAATGGTCTAGAATATTACCTCATTTGTAATTCTAAGATATCTACAAGGTACCACACGACATTTGAAATGCTATAAAAGATTGATATCAAGAAAATACTGGAACTTAGAGTTTTTCAAAAAAATCTAGATTTCAGGTATGCCTCTGTGTCTTCAGGAATTTATAACTACTCATTTCAATTAATTAGTTTTGAACACAGTCACCACATCAATGAAATAAAATGATCACATTAAATAATTACTAAGCTTTTAGCTTTATAAAGTTATACTTTTTAAAAAAATTGCTTTTATTGAATTTTAAAATTTTAATTAAAAATAACAACTAATATTGTAAAAGTTTTTAGATAAATTTCACTGAGAGTGAAAAGTAATATTGTATTTCTGAAGGTCAATTTTTGCTGTATATGTGAAAAGTCATTGATACATTTACACATTTTAATCTAGCTATTCTACTTCTAAAAATGTAGTCTGATGACATAATCAGAAATAAACACAAGTTTTTCTAAAAAAATAACTTTTGTGGCATGTAAAAAAAATTAAGATAGAGCATGTAATTGATAGTATGTCATGCAGACATTTTATAGGTTGTTTTTCATGCTAGAAACAGAATAAGCTTGTTTATAAAGATAATATTAGTCAAAAACTCAATGACTAATGACTTATTTTTTTTCTTCTTAGGTGAAATACCTCTAAATTCAATGCAGTGTGTCTAATTGTTAATTTGAAAGAAGTACAATAAATATACTATGTCCAAAAATCAGGAAATACAGGAGAAATATGGGTAAAATACGTCATCTGGAAGCATATCATTAAAACAGTTCCCCCATAAAGCATTTAGCAATTGTTTTAGCAAATTGATTTTTAAAAGTAATATTCTCCTGTATCATGGCCACTATTTATTTCCATTACCTAATTCTCAGAACACATGCTGTGTTTCTACCTGCTGTGCACACTAATTAGGCCTTTATAGTACCAACCTTTTAACCTAACAAACCCCTTTAAGCACTGCTTATGTTGGAAAATTTCATAACATTATAAATTAAGGACACAGTTTCTGTAATTCACTGAAAGGCTATTATACATAATTCTTATTATTTTGATATTTATTTTTTTGAAAATGTGAGACAGAGATTTTAAATTCTATTCAATGATTTTATCCCCAAACCTCAGACTCATTCTGTCCTATAGATGTCTGTCATCATCATATTAGGTTATAAAGAAAATTATCAACCCTCCCCACTTCTACCTTACACTAATTCACCCCAGTTACCCAGTTGAAATAAATGATGACAGAAACAGAGAAAGAAGAGATACAAGAGGGGAAATAGTTATGAATTAAAAAATAAGAAAACTTACAAGCTTGAATATCATGCTTCTGAATATCTACATACTGCAAAATTTCTTCAAGTGCACAGCAGAGACACCAAAGCAGAATCATTGCTATGAAATTTTAGAACATGAGTGCCAAAGACTTACAATCTTCCAGAATGAAAGACACATTTTGATAAAAGTATACACATTGTTGATCCAATTCTCCTCAAAAAAATTTTTTCAACTTTTTTTGAAAGCTGCAGGTGTAGAGATACAATTATTTACCAGAAATAAACTGTCCAGAGAAAAGTCGGTCTTGAACAAACCATCATGGGACACAAAGAAAAAAATCAGTAAAACCTCTGCTGATGAAGCAGAATGTCTGCACAGAAATTACTAATAAAGAACTATATGCCATAGTAATTGAGTTTTGTGGGCTGTGAATGTATTATGTGTCTATAAATATGCTTGACTGTTTTCAAATGATTAATTATAACTCGATAATAGGATTTCATTCATTCTTATAAATCATTTGGTGTTATTTACAAAGTCCTGTGGAACACAGCTGTTTAAGATATCGTCAAATAAGAAGTAAAACATGAGAATATTTAATATTTTGCTTTATTTCAAGGTTAAAATATTTAAAAGATTTGTTCTGCATAAATTTACTGGAAGTGATGTCTACTCAAGCAAGTAGCATTTCTGGTTTGTTTAAATAATTAATTAGTTTTGAATTCTAGATAAGTCTTTGCTTAAGTATCCTAGAACAAGACTAAATTGCATTACACTGGCTATGTGGGAGACACTAGGTGGAGCCCATCTTTATTTGGTATTACATTTTATATTTATTCCCTTGATAATTCAGTGCCCCTAAATATAGATTATCTTGACCAGGTATGAGTGTTGGCTGGTGTAATTGGTGGTTTATTCTTATGGGACAGGATACTTATGGTGATCTGGGTGTCAGCAGTTTTGATTGCTCCTGAATCTTTTTAACAGGACAGTACTCATATTGAATTATGCCTTCACCTTTTGACCTCATTTAATATTATATCCTCTTCAAATTAGTCACGATGTTGAGTTAGGGCTTAAACATATACATTTTCGGGGACCCAATTCAGTCCATAACAGGTCCTCAATAACTTGAAGCTCTTCAGTTATTTTGAAAAGTCAAATGGGTTCAGCTAGTGAAATGGCTCATACATTCTTCAATGAATAACTATTTAAGCAATTCCAATAGATGAATATATATTTTCGGAGAGCACTGGATTAAAGTTACCATTTAAAATAATTCAGAAAAATGAAAATGGAGTTTTTTGAGTATTCTGCGTATTTCTTTTTTGTTCTTTAATGAAAGATTCAGGAATGACTCTCGCTCTTTTTCGCTATTGCTATTTAGGAATGTGAGTTTTGAAATTGCTTTAGTAATTGTACTAATAGCCTGAGGAGGGGATAACATACCGAAGACCAATTTACAGGGAAATGGAGTCAAAGCCAATGAAATGAGATAGTCCTGAAGTCCACACTAGCACTACCATTTCTGATAAGTGAGCCAGAAAATTGACTTATTATTTCAAACAGTTTGTGTTTGTTCCTCTGTTACTTGCACCTTAAATGATCCTAACAGATGCAGCAGGGCAATACAATCTCTAGGAGTTAGAGATGAATTCACTATTTCAAAATACTGTTTGTTAAAATTATTAAGTTATATGTAAGGGCAGACACAAATAAATCTATTGGCAAAAATAATATTTCAGACCAAAAAGATCTAAGTTTCACAGCAAGAGCTTGTAGGACAAGTGTCTGAGTTGCAATCCAGGTTCATTTAGTTGCTGCGGGTTCTCGTCTCTTATGGGGGTTCTGAGGATTAAATGAAATAATACCTGTAAAGTGCTTAGAACATTGCCTGTCATGTAGTATGCATTCAACACATATTAGCAATTTTTGTGATTTTAAAGATTGAGAGTATAATTTTTAAGATTGCCATATAAAAGAAAGAACATAAAGCCTGTTTTCTTAATGAAATTACGTATCTTCAGCTATACTTCCATGAAGCCACCACAAGTTTGTATAAATCTTAATTTGAGAATCACTGGATTACAGAAAGCTACCTTGTTCCAGAGACTGTTGGCTGTCCCTAGAGATGTATGCTCCCTTTTCCATTGTGTATAGTTGTTGCTGAGAATCAACAATTCAGTGAAGGACCCCACATTCCAACCTCCCTTGTGTTTAGATGGCATTATGTGATTATTTCTCACCAAATAAATATTAGTAGCAATGGTGTAAATTACTTTGTATGGGAAGATTTTACCTTGCCCAGAGAAAAGTCTGACCTTTCCCACTGGCTGCTGAGGTAATCTCTAAACCCTTAGAATATCCTGCCTGAAGAATATGTCTTCGTTTAACCTGAAAACTTTTGGCCACACCAGGTATCTAACAATGTGATAAAAGGTGAAGTCTTTGGGTCCTATGGTATCAGCTTGACCTGCAGAGAATCTGGAGACATAAGTCAGCCACATAGTTGGTAAACCAAGTCCATGTCACCAGGCTCTACTTAAAACTCTAGGCACTAAGACTTGGGTTAGCTTCACTGGAGGCTATATACTCTACGCATATTGTCACAAATCGATTCTGGTTAAGCGCTGTCCATGACTCCACTGGAAGAGAAGAACAGGAAGCCCCCCACACAGAACATTTCTAGATTTTGTCCCATGCATTTGTTCCCTTCATTGTATTTTATCCTTTCACTTTTATAACCACAACTCTGCGTATAACCATTTTCAATGACTTCTGTGAATACTTCTAGTAAGTAATATAACTTGAGGGTAGTCTTGGGGACTACCGGACTCTGCAGGTGTTATTAGAAGTGAGGGTGGTTTTGTGGTCTGTTCCCTAACTTCGCAGTCATTTTCTGGCTAAGGAGTTTAAAGAGTATGAGTGCCTTCTCCAAATGTAGATTTTGTTAACCAACTTGATCCAAAGAATTTCAAGTCATAGGGACTAATGGAGCCTCAAGACAGAAGGAGCCTGGAGTATAAACCAGGCTTGCACCCACATCCACATTGTATTTTTTCATGAGCAAAAAGTAAATTTCCATTTATTTAAGTAATTGGAATGCTGCTATATATTAAAACAACCTTGCCATAACGAATAGGTTTCTTAGCCGGGTTTTACTTCCTTTGAGGCACTAAAAGATGGCATGTAAGTTTAAACAACAACAACAACAAAATAAACAAACTAATTGCTGATAGATAATGGCAGTCACTGTTATTTATTGAATTTTGAATCCATGTTTTCTGCATATTTTATGTCTGATGTTCTGGTAGATGCTGTTAGAGTTACTTTAAGTAATAAAAATAGTTTGCTGGTAATGTCTATTCTCATTTCAGGTAGAAACAATATCCTTTCTACCACTTATTTTATTCAATTATAAAGTCTCCACTTTAATATATAATATGAATGAGCAAATATTATCACCTTACAACCTCTACAAATTATTTTAAAAGAATGTAATTTTGAACTTTATTTAAAGCAACCAAATCACTTATCTACCAGCTGGAATTTAGTTCTGCTTTATTGTTCCATTATTTCCACAAGTATAATTGCCAATTAATTTACTCTATTTTTCTCTCATTCCAATTAGAGTTCTCTTTGAAGTTTCCTGACCATTGAAACAAAGCCCTAGGTTTTAAGCTCTATGTAGCCAGTGGTGATTCAAATGTCAGTGCTGCAGGCTGTGAAACATCCTTTTTCATTAGCTTGAATAAAGTGACTTATTTAGCTTGCTATCTAGCAATCCTGAATGTTTAATGTCTGCTGAAAATTTGCAGCTGAGATAATATCACTCTTCACACTCTGAACTTTTCAAATATTTTTTTAACTCAATATAACAAAGAGTAGCATTCTCATACCATATTTTAAGCTTTTATTGGAAGTACAGGCTATTATAAGATGATAAAACAGATAGAAGGCATTCTCTTTTATCTACAGTTAGAGCTAAGAATATGTTGTGGTATCTGTTTGTTTATGTAAAAAGAAATTCAAAATCACCAATAGATGGCCATCCTCTTGAAGGCATAATATTTTGCTTAGTTTAAAAAATAGTAGGCAATATGTACCAAATGAAAATGGGAAATCTATGTTCTGTAGCTCCTTTGTATGGCTGTGTTATTTAGTAAAAGTTTAGAAATAAGTAAACTTATACAAAATGGAAAACTTTCTAAGCAAGTAAAATGAAACCACTTTTTATTTCTGTGTCTTGTTTGAACAGAGAATTAGATGCTAATTCGAAATTTATAGTTTTCACTAGATTTTGTGAAGACAGAGACATATCTATAATGCCTCTGGGAAAACAAATGAAATGTTTTTAGCCCCAAATGTAATCCTTTTAAATTCTCACACATTCTGATATTGTACCAAGGTATTGATGTATATCATAGCAGAATTTGACTAAGGAGAAATATGATTCAAGCCTTTTAAAATTATTATTGTCTCATTGTATCTTTTTTCTCTTACCCTCACTCCGCTCATTTCAATGAGGAAGGATTTCCTTAGTATGCAAGGATGGAAGAAGGAAAGAGGAAGCTCTTCCTTCTCTCCCTTATGTACCCCGGATATCTTTTAAGAAGAGAAGAGAACCAGGAATGCCCACTCCCCTCTTTCTAGATGCACAGTCATTCATCTTCAGTCTGTATCCCTTTGGATTGCATCCTGAACCCCTGGGACTCCTTTGAAAAAATGCCTTCTTTTTCATTTCTCCTCCTCAGTTCTCTCTACATGGATAGGTGATTATGTCTCCGTACTGTGGGGCACTCCCCTCAGATGCATCCTCCAAACTGGAAAGAGTTAATTTCCAAAACCTTAAACTCTTTGGCTTAGAATTGGGCTCGGGGGAAGGGAACCTAGAAACCCAACGTGCTGGCATAAAGGTTTTTTGTTTCTCTCTCTCTTTTTTTTTTCTTTTTTTAGACAGGGTCTTGCTGTGTCTCTGGGCTAGAGTGCAGTGGCACGATCTAGGCTCACTGCAACCTCCCCTTCCTGGGTTAAGCCATTCTTTTGCTTCAGCCTCCCGAGTAGCTGGGACTACAGGCACAGCTAATTTTTGTATTTTTTAGTAGAAACGGGGTTTCACCATGTTAGCCAGGATGGTCTTGATCTCTTGACCTCGTGATCCGCCTGCCTTGGCCTCCCAAAGTGCTGGGATTACAGGCATGAGGCACTGTGCCTTGCCAGGGTAAAGGTTTTCTTTTTTTTTTTTTTCTTTTCCAGTCAGGCTTTTGCCCGCCCTCTCCCAGTGCAAACTGGTAAAAGGCCTCGGAATTTTTGAGCTGCCCTTACCCCTCCCCTTGTTTCATTTTGATACATGTTTTCTCATAACCTGGTTTGTCTGTTCTTTCCTCAAGGCTATCAGATTCCAAACAGTCTGACAACTGGAGCCTCTGACAATGGCTCCTTACTGCTGAGAGCCCTTAGGCCCCTGAGGGAGCTCTGACTGCAGTTTCCCCAAACAGCGCCCCCTTTTAGCAGGAAGCAGTTAAGATCGGTCTTCGTCCTTATCCTTATTCTAAGGGCAGTTAGATGCACTTCATTACAGGTGGGACTAAGACAACCAGGTGCGAGGGATCCCTGGAGAATCTCCAATCATCCTGCTCACTAAGGTGGAGCCTCCGAAGTTCACACATTTGCAGCAGGGAGGAGCCTGGCTCCTCCTCTTCCTGTGTGGAACGTGGGATTCCAACTCTGGGGCAGGAAGCACCTCAGCAGGGGACTCTGGCCTTGCAGAGGATCTCTGTTTCCCCATTTTCCCCCTTTTCACACAATAAAAATCCTGCTTTATTCTTTTCGTGGCTGTGGGACAGACAAGAACACCATCTTTAGCTGAACTACGGAAAAGTCCTGCAACACATCCATCCATACGTACGAGGAGATAGGAAAAAACGTATGTTAGATTTTTACTTTACTGTCCTCAACAGGGTGATAATGTGTTATATCATATCCTCCCCGCCCCCGGAATTTTTTCTTTACTCCCTAGAATATACCATGTATTCAGCATGATCTCTGATATTGATGTTGATGAGAATAATGAGGTCAGATGAAGTGTATACAGTATGCAAATTGTATATGTATCAATATTTTGGCATAACTGATATCAACATTAATTAATGAAATTGTGTATCATTAAGAGAAACAAAATATCAGAGAAATATATCTTTATAAAGCAGGGTACAATGAACATAAGCTTGATCATATTAAAGGCAGTGTAGTACCACTTAAATAACTTTCTACATGAGATTATCTACTCAGTTTTAATTACACCTGTATAAATTAAGTACAATGATAATAAAAATTAAATTGTGTGGAGTCTAAATAACATAGAGTCAAATTTATATGATGGCCTGTTGAAAATATATGTATGTAATATTTGACATCCGACAATGTATATAGCAAAATAACCAAACATTACAATAGCTTACATAAGCTAGAATTGTATTTCTATCTCACATAGTTATGCAGAAATTGGCTGTTACTCCAGTTACTTTAAGGATAACAGGTAGCTGTTTCATATTCCATACCTGGCTTTTATCTTTTGATCTTTACCTCTTCCTGATGTGATTTTTGTATTCAGCAAGTGTGGAAGGAATGAAAGTACAAGGACTATGAACTCACGTTCCACTGAAGAGTGTAGGGGTTAGGGTCCATTGATGTGCCAGCTAGGAAGTTGTTAAGGAGCCTGAATTTAGAAGGGTCCCCACATTGGTTTAATACTTTGCTGTCACTTCCTTGAAATTCGTAATAATTTTTTAACAAGGCTCTGCATTTTTATTTGGCATTGAACCCTGAAAATTATGTTGCTAACCCTGAGAAAAATGACCAAGGCATGCATTTCCCCTTTTGAATTCTTACTGGCAAAAATTTGATTATATAACCACAACTTTGCCACATTAAATGCTGAAGATTGTAATAGCTTGCTGGCAGCCAGGGAGAGCTAAAACTCAGGAGTTTTATATTAAAAGGAAAAAAGAATGCATACTGACTTACATCTAACAGTCTCAGCCAGTGTCCATGTTTTCCTTTTTTTGATTCCCAGAACCTAGCAATATGACAGGCACATAGTAGGTGGCTATATTTTTTGTTGAGGAAATAAATACGTGGCTGAAATACATGAAATAAATGAAATCAATAAAACAAAACAAACAAATCTTTTAATTTTAGGTGGAGATATATCATCAAAAGAACATTAGAAAATGAGATTGGCTCAATCTAGTACCATTTTTTATTATTAGATAAATATTTCCAAAGATTCAAAAATACTTTCAAAATTCCTGGTTCACAACAGATAAAAGCAGGTAAGTATTATGCCTATGGAGCTCAGTTTCCAGAAGGATAAATAATGTTTGGTCAAAATGTGATACAGAGGTACGAAATCTCACACTCTTTAATTACTGGTGAATGTATCAAGTTTCTCCTGGTAAAAGTAGTCTTAACTTGGACACATTTTGGTGTCATACCTTTTTTACTGTAACCACTTTAAGAGTAATATGTTTTCTAAAAATAGTGTTAGGACAA
This sequence comes from Gorilla gorilla gorilla, assembly GCF_029281585.2. Classification (NCBI taxonomy): domain Eukaryota; kingdom Metazoa; phylum Chordata; class Mammalia; order Primates; family Hominidae; genus Gorilla; species Gorilla gorilla. The sequence goes on along the minus strand of NC_073224.2, from coordinate 66,686,476 downwards.
TTACATGTGATTCTGGGTTCCCAGATAATAGATTGTTGCTGGGGAAATTAGCATAAACAAAAAAAAATTAGCAATATAGAGTCATTTGGTATAAAGCAAAACAAACTAATGTGTCAAAATAATCACTGCTGTTTGTTATTACTACTGCATAAAGTAACTGATGGTCATCTTGATTACTTAGTATAGGGAATAAGGAATTTAGAAATAAGGAATTTAGAAAAAGCTGCATAAAAGAATTACATAAAAGAGTTTGAAGGTATAAAAAGTGTACAAGGTTTGCATTTCTGAAAAATATCCTTATAAAAACCTATTTAGTCCCTGTTAAATTACTGAATAAATACAGCACTTGGGTAATTTGTAAATTGTAAATTTTATGCTCATTATTATGAAAATACATTAGAGTACTTAGATGTTGAGTTGGAGGATACATTAGCGGAAAAGTAATGCATAAGAAGGCATTATTATATTAGTTAGAGTGAAGGCTGAACAAAAATAAAAAGAGACTTTAATTGTATTGACTCAGGAAATAAATTTATTTCTGTCTTATGTAATGTGCAGGATATATATTTGGAATCTTCTCAAATTAGTCATGTCAGGATTAGTTAGGGGCTCTACCATCCTTGAAACATGATTTTCAAGGTTGTTCCTTTCATAGCCATTCACAGACGGGAAGAAAAGTAAGAGTGAATCCAGGCCAAGTTTCTTTTAAGTAAGTGAAATGGAAATTGTTGAAATGTTTTCTACTAACATTTGGTGATGAGAATTTAGACATATAGTCAACTACTTAGAAATGAGATAAGAAAATGTAAGCTAGCTGAGAAGCTCTGTACCTAGGAAAAAAGAGATTACTTTGAGGGAATAAATAAGTATTGTAACAATACTTTCCCAAATACATTATTTACAATTTAAAAATTATTTTTAAAATGATTTTTACTTACGGAATTTCTAGCAATACACTGAATGTCCTATAGAATTATCATTTCTTAAACTGCTTTTATTTAGAACAGATTTATTTAGATTTACAGAAAAATTCAAAAAGATAGGACAGAGTTCCTATGTACTCCACTCTGTTTCCATGTTATTAAATTCTTAAATGTAATACATTAAAATAGTTATCTTTGTTAGAATTAATCAATATTGATACGTCATTATTAACTAAAACCTATACTTTATTCAGATTTCCTTAGCTTTTATTTAATATCCTTCTTTCACTGCTACTACACAGGAGAGTATTGGCTTTTTTATATTAACTTTGTGTCCTTGCTCTGTTAGCTGAGAGAGCCTAGATGCAATGACAATCCTGTAGCAATGAGCACACCCACTGTCTAGATTTTGGTTTCTGCAATACCATTTCCCAAAAATAGTAAAAAAAGATTCTTAGAAAAATGCCTGGTTCTAGGACTGGGACAGGAAATAATACAAGGTGAGCCAGTGATAGAGCATAACTCTCCACTCACTGAGTGTGGGGTATGCACAGTAACTTTGTTCAAAATGGTACGGTATGGAAAGGAAGAAAAATGAGTGAGCTTTTAGTGTACACCCCAGACAAAGACTACATCAGTCAGGTGATCAAGGTAAACATCTCGATAGTTTATGTTGATAGTAAGTACCCTTTATATGACATAATGAAATGGGGCTATGTGGTCTTCTCCCAAAAACATAGAACTGCAGTCTAATTATGACAGAAACGTGTGTTCTACTGATGTTAAATGGAATATTCTATAAATTTCAATAGGATCAAGTTGATTGGTAGTGGTGCAAGGTTAAACTGTGTCTGTAGTGATTTTCTGCCTGCTTGATCTATTACTGCAAGAGAGGTGTTGAAACCTCAAACTATAATAGTAGATAGTTTCCTTTTCAATTACATAAACTTTTGCCTTATATGTTTTGATGCTCTATTGTTAGTTTGTTAAAGTTTGCTCTGTCTTCTTGGAGAATGGTCCCTTTTTTCGTTATGTAATGTTTATCTTCATCTCTGAACATTTTTCTTGTTTAAAGCCTGTTTCTTCAGCAATGAATATAGCTACTTCAGTCTTCTTTGGATTGATATTAGCACAGTATATATTTTTCTATCCCTTTTAAGTTGAATTTTTATATATGTGGACTTCTTTTAGAAAATATATAGTGGAATCTTTTTTGTTGATTAAGACAATCCGACCTAAGGGTAGTATTTAGACCATTTACATTTAAATTGATTGTTGAAATACATAGATTAATATCTACTATATTTCTAATTGTTGTATATTTGTTGTACTTAGTCTCTACTTTTCCTGTTTCTTCCTTTTCTGCTTTTAATTGAGAATTTTTACCATCCTATCTTATCTTTTTTTTTAGCATATCTGTTTTAGCATATATTGCTTTAAAATATATATTTCAGTGAATGTTCTTGAGTTTATAATACATTTTTTTAACTATCTTACCTCCAACTTTAAATAATACTATATGGCATCATGCTAGTACAGGTATGTTGTAACAGAATGATTAGTAAATATTTCCTAGATTTTTCAAGTTAAAAAAGAAAATCTATTGAACTATTACATCTATTAAACTATTTGTGAATTTAGCATAGAGGATTATAGACTGGAATATTCTGCAAAATTGGGGGCCACGAAGAAAATAACAATTAAGAATTACATAATAGACATTATATAATTTATATGTATTTTATAAATTGTGTTATAACTTACTAGAATTTTCTGTCCAAGGGAAACAAGACAATATCATAAACCAGTGTATAGATCATAGAGTTTCAGAAACATAACTAAGACATTTTACACATTTCTACCACTTCCCCATAAGTAATAAATAAAACACTTTCTAAATATAGTAATCTATTTCACATAATTTGTAAGTACAATCTTCTGCATTTAAATTATTTGAGTATAATATTTTTATTAGTCCTAGTGTTTAAAAATTTTTAAGAAAGATATGCTTTTATATTTATTTAATCTATGTAAGTCATCATATAAATATTAGAAAATCTGGGCAAGCACGGTGGCTCACGCCTGTAATCCCAGCACTTTGGGAGGCCAGGGCAGGCGGATCCCCTAAGGTCAGGGGTTCGAGACCAGCCTGCCCAACATGGCGAAACCCCATCTCTACTAAAAATACAAAAATTAGCCGGGCGTGGTGGTGGGTGCCTGTAATCCCAGCTACATGGGAGGCTGAGACAGGGATAATTGCTTGAACCCAGAAGGCAGAGGTTGCAGTGAGCCGAGATTGCGCCACTGCACTCCAGCCTGGGTGACAGAGGGAGACTCTGTCTCAAAACAAATTAATTAATTAATTAATTAATTAAAATTTAGAGAATCTGAAAATACAGAAAGTGATTTAACAAGAATAAATTTTATTTTAAAAAGTAAAATTTGCTACCATGTTTTATAAATTCTTGATACTACTTTATCTTATTAGCCTCAAAGTAAAGGAGGATTGTCTACTGCAGAAAATAGCAAATATCAACCACTTTCAAGTGAATTATAACATACTACTTAATAATAAGGCAACTATTTGGGTAATGGTGGTTTCACTTAAAATATTTTGTTTGCAATATTAAAGTTATTATGTTGTATGGAAATCAATAAAATTAATTTATTGAGCGAGTTGCTCATTTTCCATCCTCTTTTTGTGTAGGATAGTATGGACAGCTCCCTAAGGAAAACTTACCTAACTGTATATTTGTGATATGTTTTTGAATCGTCTTCCTTTCCTATTAAAACGAAATATGTTAGGTGAATGACGCTGCGACCTGGCAGTGGAATCAGCCATATGTTGTTGATATAATGATGGAAGAATATGGACAAGTGCTATTGAAATGTTCCAATGACGCTGTTTTAATTTAGAAAAAAAAGAAGAATATAACAGATTTTATAGCATTGGCTCTTAGCTGTATTGATTTTAACCTTGCTGTAATATAAATTATGAAGAAGGCTAAAACATTTACCCAGAGGAACTATTTTTATAGAATCTTTAAATTCAGAATCCCATTTTTATGTCATATATTCAAGGAACCAATATATGTTGGACTTATAAAGTGTAGTGGGTGCAGGGACCACTGACTTCAGGCTTTTCAATAACTGTACATAGTAAAGGCTTAAAGAAAGAATATGATTATGTATGGTTCTGACTTCTATGAACTTGAAGTCTAATAGAGTTATTTAGGTAAGAAATTAAGCACAACAGACTATCAAAATGACTTTATTAACGTTTTTGACATTGTTGCAATTGGAGTGTAAAGGCAATGGTTCATTTTGTTATCCAAAAGATGAATAATAAATTCAAATGTGCTGTGATTTTTTTATCAGACTCACAAATGAGAATCATTGTTATTATTTATCATCCTCATCTTCATCATTATAAATGGAAGACAACGGTGTGGGATAGAAGAGTGTTGCAGGCAGAAGGCAGGATGCTATGTAAGAAAAAAGTCTAGAGACATGAAAGAGAGTTCCATCTTTGTACTAAAAACCTTTTGTATAGTTAGATTTAGTTTGCAGTGAAATAAATACAATTGAAGAGAAGGATAGAGAAGTAGCCAAGGACGGCATTATGAAAAGAATTACATGCCAACTAACAAGTTAGATACCTATCCTACTGAAAAGTATGCAACAGATTTATATTTTAAAAGATTTGTATTGTCAATGTTCACTCTTGTGACTGGGTGAAGCACGGATTGGAAAGGTTTCAAGGGGAATTAGAGGAAAAATACATATTTTAGATTTTCGTCAGTAGAGCAATCTCAGTAATTTAAAAAAATATATAAAAGCTCCCTAATAAACACATAAAACTGACAGATTAGATAAACAACTACCCTTTTAAGCAAAGCTAACAAGGAAGAAAGCAACAGAAAACATCAGAGCTCAAAAATGAAGCAGAAATTGAACCTTGAGATAATGGAGGATATGTGGGTAAGATAATGACAGAAGAAGAGAAAAATTCCAGTCTTGCTAACCAAGAAGTTTATAGGTTTGAATCACTGTGTAGGACATCAGGGGGGGCTTTACTGTATCTAAGTAGATAACAAAGATATTGAAAAGATATAAACAAAAACGTATAAAATGCAGATAATGAAGTTGAATCGAGACGACAGGAGAGTCTCCCATCTAGAAAAAGTTTCCTCATTGGTGGGACTGCTCAGGTGAAACAAGAAGAGTGAGAAAGTCACACACTGAAGCTGCACTTGCAGCAAGTATGGACAGGCCGCATGTGACTATTGAGCCCTTAAAAAATGTAGCTGAGCACAGTGGTGTGTGCCTGTAATACCAGCTACTCGGTAGGCCAGGAGGCTGAGGCAGGAGAATTGCTTGAATCCAGGAGGCGGAGGTTAAAGTGAGCCGAGATCAAGCCACTGAACTCTAGCGTGGGCTACAGGCTACAGAGCAAGACTGCTTCTCAAAAAAAAAAAAAAAAAAAAAAAAGAAAGAAAAAGGAAAAATTGAGATGGGGATAAATACATACTAGATTTCCAAGACTTGGGACAAAAATATCTACAATGACCCCAGTAGTAATATTTCCTATTGATTACATCTGAAATTATATCTTAAATATATTGGTTTAATTAAAATATATTAAAACATTTATTCTGGCTTTTCTTTTGCTTTTAACAAAAAGTGGCTACAAGAAAATTTGAGATTACATGTATGGCTTGCATTATATTACTGTTCAGCAGCTCTTTCTGAGAGAATAATCTTTTAACACTAGAGCTCTCCCCAGCTAGCACTCATATTATTATTTGTTGATGGTGTTAACACTGTAAGCCACTAGAATTTAATTTATTCCTGGCTTTTGCTTTAAGATGTAAATCTTGTTTTTGAATCCTCATTTCCAAACAGAAAATCAAACCCAAGCTGGAGAAACTATATTCTCTTTAACCATTTAAAATGACAATTGTATTATCTAATGCTATTTTATACATCCTTACTATATTTCTGAATTTTTACATTATTTTATATAAATTTTAATATCTGTTGATGGAAATTTCTACTAATTGATCTTATTTTCCAATTGGTTTATTTGTACACAACCATTTGTTTTCCCAAACACACTTTAAAATAATTATGATATATTTATAATTATAAAAAAATCTATCAAGATCTTCTTTAATGGAAAGTAAACTTAAAAATTACTTTAGAAGTGATATCTGTTGCAGTATTGGTGTATTCGTCTAGCAGCATAATGCATATTTCCAAAACTGTCAGTTTAGTTTTATACTCTTACATAATTTCAGTAAGTGTATTTCTTATATTTACCTAACTTATATCTTCATCTACTTTATGATTTATTCTTCTGCTTTAGACTTTTCCAACTTATGATGGAAGAAATGTTCAACTGTATTAAAAATAAGAATATAATATGTTGTTTTATTCTACAAAAATTGAGAGCTGTCCTTTCCATTAGAAATTTATTGTTAGAGGTTTATTTAGAAGAATTTTAAACACTTACTATACTTATTTTTAATAATAGGTTTCCGCTTATTTTCCTAGATCTCTAAAATATCTAGTATATAAAGTGCGTAAGTGAATATTCACTGTCATTTTTTCTTGTTTTTTATTATTTTAACGATTTAAAATGAATATATATATATTTAAAATTGCCTGTTACCATAAAATACAAACAAAACTATATTTCAAAACCAAAAATATAAGAGATACATTTTAAATACTTTTGTGTGAAATAATGAAATTGATTTCCATTTTCTGTAGTAAATACATTTTTAAGTATTATTGATGTTTGAGTGTTATTAAGTATTAAGTAGCTTTCTATTACTGCTGCAGATATTTTATATGGACCTCATTTTTTCCCCATACTTATTCATTCTTGCACTTTTGAAGTCCTTTTCAGGAGTGTTTTGTGTCCATAATAATTTTCGATGGAGGGAGTGACAAGTCAGAAACCTGTGATAAGATTACTCTTATCTGGAAATGTTCATATTTATAATGCTCTCAGAATAGTGCTTTACTCATGCTAAGTATTGCATATCTATTCAACTATTCACATATTATGTACTATATCTATTATGTGATAGCCATATTCTGTCATGGTAGCATAAAATAGTACTTCAGTCACTCATTGGTTAATCTGATTGCTAGCACACAGCAGAATTTCAAGAGTAAGATTTTTGCTTCACTTTGAATTTCATTTATATGTACTAATTTACTACACTTGGATGCCATGTCCTAAATATTAAATAATTTGACATGGATTTCTAATTATCAGTTATTCATAGTTCATTAAAGTAGCTAATGTTGCCTTCATGTAAAAGAAATGGAGATGTTTGTAAAAATTTCCTGCTAAAATGCACTTACCAAATATTGGAATTATTAAAGTGACTGAATTATAATTCTTGAAATTATTAGACTAGGAAAGACTAGATATAAAATTACAAATCTGATCTCATAGGTGGAAGATAGAAAGAATGTCAATAGCAACAGTATAAATAGATGGTATAGTCAATGGGAATGACAAAGTATAAACTCTCAAGTTTTAAAAATTCAACTGATTGGACTATACTTCCGAAGGGTACTAAAAGTTTAGCGTATGTGAGTCAAATGATAAATATTATACTTAAGGCTAGAGGGAAAACGTAAGTTTGCTAAATGATTATTATCCTACTAAAATCATCCAGGCACAAACTCAGTGTGATACTGTTATCATAGTATGGTTTGGTTTATTCAGTGTGTCCTTTTCATTTGTCACATTGATTTGGAAAACGTATATGTAGTCTCTTAAAATTTTATACCAAGTTTATTATGTAAAAGGTGTCTTTTCTATTTGGTTTCCAAAACTTTTCACTTTCCTTCCAGTTGAATTCCTATATTCTATAACTTCCACTTTAGCAAATATATATAGTCTTATTTTGCTCTTATGTTTTTTCAAATGGGTTATTTTATTCAAATGAATATATTTTATATCTGTTCAAAACGAAGAGCTTTTCAATGTGCATAATGAAGAGAACAAAAGAAGGTCTGTGTAGGATTACAGAACAGTCCATGGTCCTGGTTCATCCCAAGCTATTTCTTCCCATTTTGAGAATAACTGCAAAGACAGGGCGGGGTGGGGGAGAGAGAGGGAGTGAGAGTGAGAGAGAGAGAGAGAAAAAGAGAGAGAGAGCGCGAAGAGAAAATGAACCATCTTTTATTATTGAAATGCACCTGGGACCATCAGCTGTTTCTGCATTTTCATTTTTATTTCTTTGAGCTGAGAGTGAACATTTGGAAACAGATTCACCTTGCTAAAATGCAACTTGAGATTCCAGAGATTGCAAGTCAAGTCACACTGTGATGGTCATCAAAATAGTTGATGCAGTAAGAGATGTTCCTAGAGGAAATGCATTCACAATAAATTTTTGATTTTCAGAATTTCAAGTACTATTGAATTTATTAACTTCAAGATAAATTTAGAGTCATTAATTTGGGGATATCAAGAATCTAAATGAAGTAAAGTGTCCTATTTTTGAAACATGATTTTAAATAAATCTTTTGTTCTAAATAAAGTTTTGACAATAAAGTTTATATTAAAAATTAAAAAAACAAAAGTTTTTATTAAAAATTACCGAATTCCTAAAACAGCAGTGAGCAAAACTGGTTGAGTATAGGCCAATTCAGGAAAAATTAAATATTTTTGAGCTGCATTTTTCTCATACATTGGTAACTCATGTTGTATTAACTTAGATTGTTAATATAGTCGATTTCTTATGGACATTTCTTAATAGGTGGTCATATGTGAGATATGGAACATAAAACATGTTTATGTTTTAGTCATGTATCCTCTAAATCTATATATCCCTGTAGAATTTGCTTGTTATGTTTATATAGATTGTATTCATTGTTATTTTAGACACAATATTCAGAAAAAGGTATTGATATTCTCTCCTTTCAGGAGAAACCTTGACTCAGAGCTATTAAACACTCACTGACAGAGCACTAAAAGACTTGGAGCTAAGATAATTTTATCTTATTCAATAGGACCTTTGTGACAACACTTGCCAGGCATGAGGAGTCCCAGGATAAGACTCCAGTTATGAACTTTCTTACCTGTGGTCAAGGGTCTTCTCTCTGACATGGCGGCCAGAAATAAGTTAGCTGTGCAATAAAAGAAATAGCACTCCTAACAATTTCTTTTAAGTACAATGAAATTAATGTTCTTCAGAGTCCATTGGTAATTTGCATGTTGCTCAGATGGTTTCTGGGTGTCAAAGGGTCTGGACAGCTGGACCTTCAAGACTCTTCTGGAAAAGGTGCTGGAGGCAACTCTGACTTTTACAGTATGTGTCTTTTCAAACATATTGTCTATGTTTGATAAGCTTGGTCACCTTGTGGATTACTAATTGTGTATGATCAATGCCTGTTTTATATAATGTTTTAGATGTACTGTGAATGTGTGTATCATATAATGTTAACTGATTTAGACCTCAATTTCTTAAGTTACTCGTGTTTCACCATAAGCCATTGCATGAAATGAAAATAAATGCAGAAATATGATGGTTCATTTAGTGCTCAGTGGTGCAATAAAAAGAGGACAAATTTGTTCCAGAGAAGCCTATATTGGAATCTTGATCTTTCAACTTAGTTTGTGATCTTGGGGAGCTTGACAAGCCACTATGAGCCTTTGTTATTTTCACCAAGAAAATGAGAATGATAATTTATAACCTAGTGCTATTGTCAGAATTAAACAAAAATAATATTTTCTATGATACCAGAATGATGGTGTTTAATACTAATATAAATTTTCTGTTGAGTGACCTACTATAACAGAAAGTAGTTTTTTTTTAAAAAAATCAGCTAACTGAAGTAAGACATTCAGCTACACATATATTAGGTTGGAAGAACAATTATTTGCTTATGGTGTGTTGGTTATTTTCTGTCTGAACTGTCTTTTGCTCTTAAATGCTTAGGAGTTAAAAATAAACAACCCAAGAATCAAGAATGGCTGTTATTATAATGTTTTGTTCTATCTGTTCTTTTATTCATCCATGCCATGGGGTTCTTTCTCTGTGCCCTGAGAAATGCCTTCATGACCAACAGGAAAGCTGGCCTGGTCTGGACAATGGATTTGGTTAAGTAATAAGAAAATATTTATAAGTTATCTAGAATAGAGCTGAGTGATAAATAGCAAAAAACACATTTTACAGATATGGTCACATAGGTAAACACAAATGAAATTCAAGTTTATAGAAAAAACAACTAATAATATATCTAATATTATTTCATGAGTAAATGGAAACAACTTTCAAACCAAAATTTTGAACTAAAATTGGTTTCATATTGAAATAATTTTCTCCTCAAAATATTTTTAGTAATATGTGCTTCTCTGAGAGAAACAAATCTATTTACACTTGAACTAGGTATTTGAACATTTATTTTATACCATTACCTTACAATTTGTGAACTCTAGAAATGTTTTTTATTGACACTGGTAAAGTGCTGGAATAACTAGGTTTTCAGGATTTGAAATTAAAATAATTGTGCCGAGTGTGCTGATTACTGGTTCCTAGAATGTAGAAAGGGAAGGAGAAAGCAAGCAAGTTGCTAAGGAAATTAAAGGTTTGTTTTCTCCATGATATGCCTTATTATCACACTGATTTTTCTGTGTGTTTGCCGAAATGTTCTGATATTTGAGAATTAGTTTATCTGAGTACTTTAATTATAATTGTGTCTCTAGTATTGGTTTCCTAAATACGAGTAATAAACATACTACTGTCGTTGTTCTGTTAACCATAAAAAACAACTGAATAGTAAGTATCCTACCTACTTGGGTTTTCCATAAAGATAATTGAAAGAGACCTTCAAATATTTCCATTAAAAAGTCTTGGTGAATTTTCCCCAGGTTCTAACAAACTATATCAAAATAGAACTCATTTCATGGAAAAAAGGAATCCCACAGCATTTCTTTTTAATAACTGTTCAGCTACAAAATTTTATTGGTATCTTTTTATGTTCCCTCTAGAGGATGTAATGCACAAAAGCATTGCCACGGAACATATAAAATTACAAATGAAATTTATTGTAAAAAGTAGAATGTCTTCTAGACTGGTGTCAGTATTTATGTCATTCATAAACCAAAACTGCAGTATAATATATTCATTGTCAGCAAGTTCATGTGTGTAAATTGCCATCCAATGTTATTGACTAATATAAGACAGATATTGAAAAGACAATTTAAATTTACTCTTCCAAACATAAACTGTTCCACAAAAGCACTGTAAAAACTCCTTCAAGATTTTGGGTTGTGCTTGGCATTTATGGTTAACTACATAATTTGGTCGTGTCATAATCCATTGTGTTTGGCAATTTGGCATTAAACGCCTGCAGAGCAGATTGGATCCTCACCACCTCACTAGTAGACAGCTTGAGTCTATGACGAAGCAAGCAAGAGAAAAGATCTAGACGACGCTGACCAGGTGGGGAGAGTTTATTTACACGGTCTCTGATCTCTAGCAGTTGCAAAAGTGCTGAATCCTGGGATCCCTGAGTATAGGGGTAGTCCAGCTGCAAAATCAGGTCCCGAATTGCTTCAGGGTCAAAGTGCATGCTGTAGCCAAACACTTGAATGTTATTGATTTTCATATAGCCCAGGTTCCGGGAAGGGTCAATAAACTCCAGAGGTTCGTAGTAAATGCTCTCATTACCATTGGGACCATTGGACTTGATGCGACTTCTCAGGTAGATGTGTACTGTCTCAAAAAATGTCTTCCATTTGTTCCCCAGAGTTAATGTCCAGTTATAACACTGCAGGGGGAGGTCCAACTTAGTCCGCTCCCAGTCTGGAAAGCTGTTTTCATTCACAGGCATAAACCAGCTCTCAGAGTGGCTGCCTCCGAAGGGATTGACGTAAACAGCCAACACTGGCTCCAAGGTGCTGTTTTTAGTTAAGCAAATCTGTAAAGAGAGACCCAAAATCATATGGACCAGACTTGACTTGTACTTATTGCTCTTCAAGGTGAGGAGCATCCGCTTACGCCAGGAGGGATCAAACCAGCTATTGAGGCGCATGTCATTGCTGATAAAAATGGCATGGACTTCTATTCGTCTGTCCGTTTTCTGCAGCAGATATTTCATCTCGAGATCTTGCAGGTCAGTTTCAAAGCCAATATAGTGATCGGTGGACTCGGCGACTTCAGGCTTGCAGAGCCCCTGGCTGAGCATGTAGCCGGTGTTGCAGGTGCCGCAGCGGGTGCGGTTGTCTGGTGCGCATGTCAGGCAAGCAGAGGCGTCTCCCACTGTGCAGGGCAGGAACGCGGTGCAGACCACCTGGTCATTCGGACACGTGCACGAGTGCGTCTCTTCTGAAAAGCTGCCTAGGAGGCCGTTCTCATTGCAGTAGAGAAAAGACTGGATGCGAGTAAGCCAGTAGGTTGAGGTTCTAGAAATACAAAACAGAACGAATCTACATAAATACAAAGATATTCTGTGTACTGCAGTAAACCGTAGCTCAGAAATCTTTGCTATCATTTCTTCAGGTCATCTCCAGCCAGTAATTTAAATGAAATAAAAGATTCATAGAGCTCATAATTAGACTATATAATACACACACACAGACTTGTGTATGTATATTCCATTTATCACGGCACAAAACAAGATTAGAGCTATACTTGATCTAAACTGCAATACATTTCTAAATATGTGATATCTTCTAAAGACATTGCATGCTATCTCATTAGTGTACATGGAAGACGATTGTAAATAAAAATGGGTCATTATTGTTTTGAAATAAGAAGAAGAAAGGTAAGTGATTTTATCATAACATATTTGTAGGAGAATTAGAGCATATAAATGGTGATTGTTCATTCATTTACTCTTAGCTTTATAGACCACTAGTGTTGCAGGAAGGATGAATAGAAAGTAAAAGAAAAATGAAAGAAAAACAAACAGCTCTAAATTGTCAATCAGTGTATTTAGATGCTGGGGTTGTCATCAACATTGAAAGAACAAGTACCCACTCAAAGAGATATTAAAACATGTTTGAGTTTATTCTTACAGGCTGCTCAAGAAAATAGTTGAAAATATCTCATTATAATCAACAAGCTCCTTCAATAAGGGGTAAGTGTGTTAGTTTAATGTGTTTGATTTGAGTCATTAACTTTTTTTTCTCTTCAGGTTAATCATGATTCCTTTTTCAAATCTCACTTTTCTGATTTTCTCGCGTTATTTAAACTATTTTGGTGTTTTAAAACCAGTAAAATAATGAGGAAACAGCAATGGCCTTGTAATAACACAATTCCTTGTTTTCAGTTTGTTGCTTTCTCATACTGCATGTATGATCATGGGAAAAGTTGCACAGCCTCTATAACACACAGTTCTCTCATATGAAAAATGGGAATAGTAATATCGTCGATGTTGAGATTTTGTGAGAAATAAATTAGGGTCAAACTCTATGCATGTACTTAGAATATTGCAAAGTGTCTGTTTCACAGTAGATACACAACAATTCCATTTTTGGTATTCTTATGCTTTTTTGGTGTTCACATTTAATACATTTTGGATTTCCTGCAAAATATATATGCTGTACTCAATCCTTTAAATATCTACTTACTGTTTTTCATAGTGCGTTTTTCTGCTTAAGATTTTGTATTACTGTGTATTTACTTATTTATATTGTTTTTCTCATTACATATAATACCCATTTGCCAAAATCTTGTATGTTTTCTTTCATAGCTACATAACCTGTGCCCAGTAGAATGCCAGGAGATAATAAGCCTTTAATATTTATTGAATATTGAATAAAATGCATGGATTAGCCAAAGGAACATTTTCTTAAGAAAGGTATTTTTAAGTGAATTTTAAACCCTAAACTGAACATTTAATACACTTGGAAAATCCTAGCTCTGAAGTAGCAGGTAGTAAAGTAATACAACACTTTATTTGACATTTGCACAATTAAAAACACGCAAAAGCCTTTCTTGTCCAGCTTCTGTAAATGCAACTGTGTCGTATATACTCAGAATAAAAGAAAAAAATAAATCAAATCTAAGCCAACCATAAAACATTTTCCTTTTAATTATTTCTTATACTGAAAATCACTGATTGAAATTTTAAACCTATTAGATTCATGGTTTGAATATGTCCCCCAAAGTTCATGTGCTGGGAACTTGATTGTTAATGCAGTGATATTGTGAGGTGGTATCTAATGGAATATGATGTGTCCTTGGAGAAATGCCCTCATGAACAGATTAATGCCCTTATCTTGGGAGTTAGTTTCTTATAATTGGGCAAGTTTGGCTCCTTTTTGCTCTCTGTCTTGCCCTCTCTTTGCCCTTCCACCATGAGATGATGCAGCAAAAAGGCCCTCACCAGATGCCAGTCTTTTGATCTTGACTTTCCAATCTCCAGAAACCTGAGCGAATACATTTCTGTTCATTATAATTACCATGTCTGTGATATTCTCTTATAGCAGCATGAAGTGGACTAAGATAATTTATTTCTGAATTTCTCCAGATACTTTTAAGATAAATTCTCTCAAAAATTCTCCCAAAAGTATGCCCAGTGTGTTGTGAAATAACAAAAATGTGAGGCTATTTGGCACTTCATAAACATTACATCAATATATGAGTGTCTCTGCTACTCTTGCTGTGGTTCCTTGTTTTCTCACCACAGAATATATGTGCAAAAAGCTTCCTATTGCTGGTTTATAAAATAGCTTGATTAATCATTTCTGTATTCAGTCTTAGAATGCAGATGTTAATACTACAGATTCATCATTTACAGTTACTGACATGTTTATGCCATTTCATTCTTTTTCTCAATCACATTCTTTCCTCCTTTATGCCTTCCTTTTTCTTTCCTCCTTTTTTCATTGCTACCTTTCTCTTTCTCTGTCCTCTCCTGTTTTTGCTTCTTTATTCAGTTCTCATTTATGTATATCTAATATAAACTACATAAAATATACGTCCTATCCAGATGAAAAATTATATTTTCTTCCCTGAAACCAAAGAATTAATTCCTTGAGCCAATTCATCTCCCACTGTAAGCTCTAATCATGTTTCCAAATCATAAGAAGAAAACAAAAAATGAAATTCATAGACCTAAGGCAAAGATAGAGCTCACAAAAGTAGGGCACTGTAGAAAGAATCATTTGGACACTTTAGAAAAGCAAGGACTTTTTTCAGCTTTCTGTCTTTTCCAATCCTTTGCATGTCTGGCAAATACATTATGGAAGGAAAGCATTTTGGCTGTTGGATTTCAGCTTCTTGGGTTTCAGCTCTCATGTATGAATACTGATAATTCAGTATACTGCCACAGCTCTGGTACCCTGGGACTAAAGAGATAGTATGTAGATTTTCTTACTTGATCCTTTGCATCCTTTTTCCTCTAGCACCTACCTTTTGACTATTTTGCTACATTCTACAAGGAGGAAATAGATTTTTCAAGAAAGAAGAAATTTAGTTACCTGTCTTTTCTTTACTCCTTGTGTAATCTTAGTGAAAAGAGCAGTCAAAAATAAAGACTAAGCAAATTGCAGAATTGTATAATGAATTTTTCACATAGTTGGTTCCCCCACCCAACAAGGTAAAATTTAGTTCCCCTTACTTTATCTTAAAACTGTAAAAGAATTTTGGAGACAAATGTCCTAACAATTCAAAATTAGTTTGTATCAAGTGTATTTCCACTTTGTTTCTTTTTATGCTTAAGTATTAACACAAATAAAAGAAGCCACATTTTATTCATGTATACACATTGGTTAGACACACTATTTACGGTCTACTTGGGCTGAGGATTGTGACCACATGGGTGGCAAGTAGGTCTTCTGTTGTTTTTTATCAAACAGGTGGCAATATTCCTGACATCTGCTTAATAATACTTCAGTAAACATTCTAAATAAAAGAAGGAAAAAAGGAAGGGAGAAAGAAGACAGAGAGAAACTAAGGAAAGGGGAGGGATAAATACATTATAGTGAAGGAACTACAGATTATGGAGGAACAGAAGAAGGAAACTAGAATGCAAACTTTAAAAAAGCAATTGACATGATAAATACCATGATTTCGACCAATTCAAGGATATAGAGAATCTTTATCTATAAGGAAGAATTTAAGTTTTGAAAATAATTCCTCAAAAATCTTTTAGGTGAAAGAATTATGAGCAGAAAAATACCTTCCGGAGTTCACTTGAAATTTAATTGGAAAAATTAATCATTAGCTAAAAGGCCATTAATGTTTATACCACTGAGAAATCATGTGGCATACTAGTTTGAAATGTTTAGACAGCTGTTTCTTCTAGTCATCTTTGTTCAACCTATAATATTTTCCATTTATTTAAGATTTGCTCTTCTCCACAGGATACACATTATACATGTGTCAAAAGAGGACTAGAGTAGGAGTGTGAATATCTGACTTTACAGCCATACTTTACCCTGTGCCCTGTGACGAGTTACTTAGCCTGTTTAACCTTCAGCAGAAGCTTTGGAATTCAAGCAAATATTTGTTCAAATTATGATTCTGCATGACTGTGGACTATCGATAGCTTTCTGAGTCCCAATGTGTTAAACTGTGATTTCACTTGCTGATCTGTTGCCAGGATGAAATGATATAACAGGTAATACCCACCTACGACAGAGTCTTACACTGGGTAAATGCTCATAATGAAACAACATGAATTAAATGTTTGACTCTACATTTTTTTTTTGTTTTAAAGAAAATCAACTTAAGATATGATTATTTCTCTCATTAAAGATGTTAGGTATGATTGGTGAACCAAGTTCCTGGGCCCCACCCCAGACATAATAATTTCTCGGAGTAGGATTCAGGAATCTCATGTTAAAATATGCAGTCCCAGAGAACTATTATGTATACACAGAGGTTGCAAGGTCCATTATGTATGTAAATCAACAACCCAAAACTGTTATTAGGGATTCCTTAAATACCAGCTAACCATCAACATGGAGGAATATGTCTACAAGAAGGTAAGGAAAAGTTGAAAGTTCTGTAGAGAAGAGGACAACAGCAGATGGCTTTTAATTTATATGCATTTTGGGGCTCCATGGCAACTATGTACAATAAAATTTATAAACTGTAGTAGAAATTTTACACATAAGAAGAATAAGCCACACACTAAAGCCTATCATAATACATCACTTCTGTTCTGGTCCAGTAATATTAACTGTTTGGTGAACATCTCTCATGTCTGGGGCCAGTCACTTTTTTTTTTTTTTTAATTTCATCTCCTTTCAGTAGTTTGTAAATGCTAATCCCATTTTAAAATTTGAATACAATTGAACCTTATCAATTTTAATGACTTAGTTACATATCTATTAAGCATTAGAATGAAGACAAACTCAGAGGAAAAAATCTAAATATTATTTTTTAAATATGTGTTGAAAGTTTTGTTTCACAGAATAAGGGAGTGAGGGAGGGGCAGATGGAAGCACTTAACAACCTCAGGAAAAACAGTCATTTATTGCCGTAGCAGGACAACATCAAAGATACAATAACTTTTATTTGTGATGTAACATTTAGGTTCTTGAGTGACAATACACTATATTGGCTTAAGACCATTTTCTTAGGAGCCAGACTGTCCACTTTGAATCCTGTTCATTTACTTCACCTGGAAAATAGGAATTAAATATAGGGTTGTGCTAAGAATTAAAACACAGTTGCAGGCAAAGCATTTGAAAGAGTGCCTGTGCACAGAATAAACAGGAAATAAATGTAAACTCTTATTCCTATTATGAATGTTATTCCTACTCTCATCTTTTAAAGAAATATTGTAGTCATTTTCTTTATTATAGCCACTTTTTTTTCTCAGAAGATGGAACATTTCGTTTTCTCTTCAACAATTTATGCACTCATGCACAGTATTACACTACATCCCTGTGTTTCACCTTTTTAAAAATAGATGCCATTTTATTAACATGATCAAGACTGTATTTAAATATACTTGTATGACTTCTTTGTGATCCTTTTGAAACCCTCAAAAATATGCAAAACAATATTGCTCCAATTCAGGACAGACATTCTAGATGTGTAACGCTTTTCACTGAAGTATTAGAACATATGTTGATAGAAAAACAATTACCTGGTCTCATGGTTAAATCTGCTCTGAGCAGTAATAATCTTATTTCAAAGGTCCCTTATTCCAACCTTCTAATCCTTTATTGCTCTCCAAATCTGTGCAATGTGGATCCAAACGTTAAAACCTAAACAATATAATTTCAGAATCTTTTTGAAGTTAAAGATTAGCACTTTCTTATGGTTAGGCTATTTTATTTCAGCCTTCATAGATTTGTTATTCTCAGACATGAATACTTTAAATACAAATTTGGAATTAGGCATCCGCAGACATTTAAGCAAGCATAAGCTGATTATTAGCTCAGTCACAGACAGATAAAACTAAATAAAATTCTGTCACTGTCTCTCCAGACTCTTGCTCTGGCCATCTCAGTTTTGGCAGCGTTGCCTAGGGCTGATGTTGACACTCCTGACACACAACAGTTTCACTCTTGGAAATACTTTTACGCTCTGAGAAAGGGAAATGTCACTTTCAAAGATCCCTCAACTTTGAGTCTCTCAAGAAAGTAAGTACACACACACACACACACACACACACTTTAATTTATTAACCTAAATTCAATTATCTACTAATAATTTTGGCTTGCAAGAAGGCAATGAATAAGTGCATGAAGCAGTTGAATGTGTAGGTTATATTTTAAAGATAATATTAGCTGATGTTAACATTCATTGAGCTTTTCTCATGTGCACAGTTATATTACAAGGATTATTTCATTGTCACAACTCTCACTACCTGATATAAGTATGCTTGTTATCCTAACATTAATAAACACACGAGTTTTAAAAAGTTTAAATAACTAGAACCTGTCCAAGATCTAGCAGCTAGTGAGTGTCAGAGCTAAAGGTATATCCCTGGTCTCTATTTCTCCAGAATCACAGTTTCTTGTCATCATGAACTGATGTAATTCAAATAATTTATTATTTAATCTGGTTAAGTGGTGTACACAGAAAAATCTACTTACTTCTCAGAGAGCTATAGAAATTTTCTGTCCACATCTATGCGGCATAATATAGTTCAAAAAATCAATAGATAAATCTCTCTTCCACTTATAATATAAAATATAAAAAGAAACACATCAACTTTTAAAGTGAGAAACATGAGGCACACAAAGATAAACACAATTACTTTTCTGGAAGTAAAAAAATTACCAAAAATAACATATATTTTAAAAATTAGCATACACATGCAATTTTCTATCAAAGATTACTGTCAATTGAAATATATTTTTCACTAAATCATATTATATATTAAAATAAAAACGTTTAAAAAGTATTATTATAGGCAAGTTCATGCTGTTAAGTGATTAGTGTGATTGAGGAATAGGGATACATGGAACTATTTTGCAAATAGGAGCCATCAGGCCTCTCCTATGTTCTTTTATAACATCCTGGTATTCACCCCCCCATAATATTCATTACACCAGGTCACTGTTATCAAACCAGCTACATAATTTGTATTCTGTGAGAGAAAACAATCATATACACACACACATATATAATGAAAATGATTTTATATATATAACATGTTTATTTCACAATTTTATTATCATAAAGTACCTAAGTCAGTTTACAGTTTTATGTTTAAATCTTTGCATTACAACCTTCAAAACCTTTATTGCTCTTAAAATCTCTGCATTATGAATTCAAATTTGAAAATCTAAACAATAAATTTTAAGGATTTTAAAAGTATAATATTGCTTTTAAAAAGTCATTTCATTTCATTCTTCATAGATCTGTTCATCTGTGACCCTAATATTTGAAACTAAATATAAATTTGTTATGAATAAATACATTAATTAACAACATAGAGAGGAAGCTAGAAAAGCAAGTGCAGACTTAAACTAGAAATGTTCTTGGTTGTAAAGGATTTTTAAAAACATATATTTATTTATTTTTTTATTATACTTTAAGTTTTAGGGTACATGTGCACAATGATTTAATACTTTTTTGTTACTACCCAGTGAGTGGTAGACATTTTAAAACCCAGACTTATTTTCATAATATCTGTTTTTCTTTAAAATATGTTTCATGACCAATTTCCCGTCAGTTTAAAGACAAATCAATACATTTTTCTTGTTGAACATTGAAAATCTGAAAACAAATGAAATTGTATAATTTAAATAATTTAATGAAATTTCAGTGTGCTTCCAAAAGTGGTACAATTTAGCATCCCTTTAAACCAAATGTTTCTGGACTCCCTACTTATTCTCTTTTTACAATCATCGTTGTTGTTCTCAGTGCTGAATATCAGCTCATTCCTTTGTGTCACAATTAAAGCAAGAATTTGGTTTCTGAAAATCTTGAATGTAGTTTTTGTAAAATAGTTTTATTAGATTTGTATTGCCAAGCTAATCTACTTAAATTGATCAATTTCTGATTGGATGACACCCTAATACCTTTCATATAAAAATATAAATTATTTTGAAGCCTTTACATTCTGACAACATCTAGTTGTCATTACTCAATAAAATATTTTCTTCAAAGCCTTTACATTCTGACAACATCTAGCTGTCATTACTCAATAACATATTTTCCACACTTACAAATCTGTCCTTGTTACCCTCCTAAATATGTCATGTACAATTTCAACTACATGCAATTTTCTTTTACAGAATCGAATGTCCTTTTTCCTCTGCTTAGCCAGTTCAAGATTTAAATTCAATTTTTCTTACCCTAAATGATCTTCCTTAACAATCTAACTTACAATGACTTACTTTTTTGGACAAGTGTGTTAATTATTATCTATATCACTTATTTGTAATTAAGCCCACTATAACAACATAGTGTTGTATAATAGATTCTTATCTTGTGATTTCAACTAAGATATACCACTCCTGATAGTATCTGTGTTTGTCTATATGTTAACTTTCCTAACTGGAGTATGATCTCCTAAGAAAGAAGAAAATGTATATTGTTACACTAGAATCCCTAGAGTCCAACAAAGTGCTTTTTCTCCCAACCCCTCCAAACAAAATTGCTAGATCAAAATTGACCTGGACTTATGTTGGCGAGAAAATGTAACAGTGAACACTCTTAAAAACTCTCTTACTGGGGAAAATCAAATAATTATGGCACTGAATTTTTTTAATGAATTTATGATCTGGAAAATAATAATCTGATTTCTGGTATTGTAAGTCATGTGACTGCTATGTCATCAAATAACAACATGGCCTTCTAGACTCTATATTATTGATTAGGAGTTTGATTGACTAAAATGTAATTTCAAAACTGGTCATCTTTAAAATGCTAATGTAGATGGAGATACTGGAGCTGAATAGTTGTCAGAAACTGGGCCATTAAAAAACAAAACAAAACAAAACAAAAAACACCAAGATAATATCACCTTCTAGGAATCCTTGATAGGTGAACTTCATCGATCAAAAATGTCACCCAAGTCACACTCGCAATGCAAGAGCTTTATATTAACATTTTCTAGTGGTTGGAATAAAATTCTGAACTCAGAATCATAACCGCATTAATAGAGATGCCACAAAATCACCAGGAAATAATAGGTTATACGGCCCTTACAAATGTTACCTTTTATGAGCATAAGCAAATCGTGTGTGTGTGTGTGTGTGTGCACATGCTGGTATAAAATTTGTACAATGGTTTAAGGAATGACAATTCATAACTTTAAAAGTCGGCTCATTTAAAATACTAATAGAAACAGTAAAATGTGGTCCTATTTCACATGACTTTGCTTTTCAGGGAGAAGAGTACATAGGTATTATCTCTTAATTGTTCTAACAATTTAATATTATGTTTGCAGAAAATAAAATCAGAATGTATAAAATGACTGTTCTAAAGACAGAAGCAATCTAGTATGCCTAACCATCTTTGGCCACATTATTTTCCAGATGAGACTACAAACAATGCTGAATTAACTTAAATTACTATCTCACATCTACATAGAAAACAAATATTTAATCCTTGGTTTTCCAGACAAAGTTACAAAATGTAGACCATCTCCCTCACCTCAGTGACAAGACTTCTCACTAACCAAAATATCATCTGATTGGAAAAAAAAAATGAGTCTCTTTGGATGATATCAGCAATGACACAAATCAAATAGGTATTCAAAATACACTGTTCTCTCTTACTTGTGGGGTAAACCACAGCAATACAAATGAGAGCCTTTTATCAGCTGGCAGGAAGATAGAAATTTGTGTTACTTGAAGAGCTTCATCTGTTCAGTTAGCAGGGAGAAAATCCGTAAGTTTTTTCCTTAGTGTTTCTAGTTCAGCCTTAATGTAATTTTTGAACAGTAAATCCACTTTGAAATCATTTGAATATCAGATATTATTGTTTTCTTTTTGTTTACAAAGTTATGTTAACTTATCTTTATTTGTGTATTCATGTATTGCTTTTATCATGTATTGTCTTTTGATATTAAAATGATTCTTTGGAGGATAAAAAGAAGCCACATCATATGTAAATAATTGCTAAAACCATGATATGAAAAGTTACATTCCCTCTCCCTCCCCCTCCCCCTCTCCCTCTCCCTCGTCTCCCCTTCCCACGGTCTCCCTCTCATGCCGAGCCAAAGCTGGACTGTGCTGCTGCCATCTCTGCTCACTGCAACCTCCCTGCCTGATTCTCCTGCCTCAGCCTGCCTAGTGCCTGCGATTGCAGGCACGCGCCACCACGCCTGACGGGTTTTCGAATTTTTTTGGTGGAGACAGGGTTTCGCTGTGTTGGCCGGGCTGGTCTCCAGCTCCTAACCGCCAGTGATCCGCCAGCCTCAGCCTCCCGAGGTGCCGGGATTGCAGACGGAGTCTCGTTAACTCAGTGCTCAGTGGCTCCCAGGCTGGAGTGCAGTGGCGTGATCTCGGGTGGCTACAACCTCCACCTCCCAGCCGCCTGCCTTGGCCCCCCAAAGTGCCGAGATTGCAGCTTCTGCCCCGCCGCCACCCCGTCTGGGAAGTGAGGAGCACCTCTTCCCGGCCGCCATCCCATCTAGGAAGTGAGGAGCATCTCTGCCTGGCCACCCACCGTCTGGGATGTGAGGAGCCCCTCTGCCTGGCTGTCCAGTCTGGAAAGTGAGGAGCGTCTCTGCCCGGCCGCCATCCCACCTGGGAAGTGAGGAGTGCCTCTTCCCGGCCGCCATCCCATCTAGGAAGTGAGGAGCGTCTCTGCCCGGCTGCCCATCGTCTGAGATGTGGGGAGCGCCTCTGCCCCGCCCACCCGTCTGGGATGTGAGGAGCCCCTCCGCCCGGCTGCCACCCCGTCTGGGAAGTGAGGAGAGTCTCCGCCCGGCAGCCACCCCGTCCGGGAGGGAGGTGGGGGTCAGCCCCCACCAGGCCAGCAGCCCCGTCCGGGAGGGAGGTGGGGAGGTCAGCCCCCCGCCCGGCCAGCCGCCCAGTCCGGGAGGTGAGGGGCGCCTCTGCCCGGCCGCTCCTACTGGGAAGTGAGGAGCCCCTCTGCCTGGCCAGCCGCCCCATCCGGGAGGGAGGTGGGGGGGTGGGGGGTCAGCCCCCCCGCCCGGCCAGCCGCCCCGTCCGGGAAGGAGGTGGGGGGCTCAGCCCCCTGCCCGGCCAGCCACCCCGTCCGGGAGGGAGGTGGAGGGGGTCAGCCCCCCGCCCGGCCAGCCGCCCCATCCGGGAGGTGAGGGGCGCCTCTGCCCGGCCACCCCTACTGGGAAGGGAGGAGCCCCTCTGCCCGGCCAGCCACCCCGTCCAGGAGGGAGGTGGGGGGGTCAGCCCCCCGCCCAGCCAGCCGCCCCGTCCGGGAGGGAGGTGGGGGGGTCAGCCCCCCACCCGGGCAGCCGCCCCGTCCGGGAGGGAGGTGGGGGGGTGGGGGGTCAGCCCCCCCGCCTGGCCAGCTGCCCCATCCGGGAAGGAGGTGGGGGGCTCAGCCCCCTGCCCGGCCAGCCGCCCCGTCCGGGAGGGAGGTGGGGGGTCAGCCCCCCGCCCGGCCAGCTGCCCTGTCCGGGAGGTGAGGGGCGCCTCTGCCCGGCCAGCCGCCCCGTCCGGGAGGGAGGTGGGGGTGTCAGCCCCCTGCCCGGCCAGCCGCCCCGTCCGGGAGGGAGGTGGGGGGGTCAGCCCCCCACCCGGCCAGCCACCCCGTCCGGGAGGGAGGTGGGGGGTCAGCCCCCCACCCGGGCAGCCGCCCCGTCCGGGAGGTGAGGGGCGCCTCTGCCCGGCCACCCCTACTGGGAAGGGAGGAGCCCCTCTGCCCGGCCAGCCGCCCCGTCCGGGAGGGAGGTGGGGGGGTCAGCCCCCCACCCGGGCAGCCGCCCCGTCCGGGAGGTGAGGGGCGCCTCTGCCCGGCCACCCCTACTGGGAAGTGAGGAGCCCCTCTGCCCGGCCAGCCGCCCCATCTGGGAGGGAGGTGGGGGGATCAGCCCCCCGCCCGGTCAGCCGCCCCGTCCGGGAGGGAGGTGGGGGGCTCAGACCCCCCCCAGCCAGCCACCCCGTCCGGGAGGGAGGTGGGGGGGTCAGCCCCCTGCCCAGCCAGCCGCCCCTTCCGGGAGGGAGGTGGGGGGGGGGTCAGCCCCCCGCCCGGCCAGCCGCCCCGTCCCGGAGGGAGGTGGGGGGTCAGCCCCCTGCCCGGCCAGCCGCCCCGTCCGGAGGTGCCTCTGCCCGGCCGCCCCTACTGGGAAGTGAGGAGCCCCTCTGCCCGGCCACCACCCCGTCTGGGAGGTGTACCCAACAGCTCATTGAGAATGGGCCATGATGACAATGGCGGTTTTGTGGAATAGAAAAGGGGGCAAGGTGGGGAAAAGATTGAGAAATCAGAAGGTTGCTGTGTCTGTGTAGAAAGAAGTAGACATGGAGACTTTTCATTTTGTTCTGTACTAAGAAAAATTCTTCTGCCTTGGGATCCTGTTGATCTATGACCTTACCCCCAGCCCTGTGCTCTCTGAAACATGTGCTGTGTCCACTCATGGTTAAATGGATTAAGGTCGGTGCAAGATGTGCTTTGTTAAACAGATGCTTCAAGGCAGCATGCTCGTTAAGAGTCATCACCACTCCCTAATCTCAAGTACCCAGGGATACAAAGACTCTGCCTAGGAAAACCAGAGACCTTTGTTCACTTGTTTGTCTGCTGACCTTCCCTCCACTACTGTCCTATGACTGTGCCAAATCCCCCTCTGCGAGAAACACCCAAGAATGATCAATAAAAAATAAATAAATAAATAAATAAAAATAAAAAACAAACAAACAAAAAAAGAATCAAAATTACAGGAAAAAAAAGTTACATTTTTTCATATATTTGCATATGATATGTAGATTAAATACCTGTTCAAACAAAAATAGTTTGACCTTACAAAATCATATATAATTATCAAGCCAAGGATTAACAAAAGTCATTCTGGACATAGTTTACCAGATCCTCAGTATGTACTTACTAGAGGTCTGAGTCACAATCTCTCCAGTATTCAGAGCCATCAACCTATTGACACATTCCTCATATACACCATAAAGTAATAATCATAAGTATACAATGTGATGGCTAAGTTTTGGTGTCAACTTCACTGGATTAGGGGATATGCAGACAGCTGGAAAAGCATCATTTCTGGGTATGCTTGTGAGGGTGTTTCCAGAAGAGATTACCATTTGAATCAGTGGACTGAATAAAGAAGATGTGCTCTCACCCAATGTGGGCAGACACCTTCTAGTCCAATGAGGATCTGGATGGAACAAAATGTCAGAGGAAAAGCAAACTCATTCATACTCTCTTCTGGAGTTGGCAAGCTCTTTTTTTTCCCTGCTGTTGGGCATCTGAATTTCAGTTTCTCCAGCCTTTGGACTCCAAGAATTGCATAGTCCCTCAGGTTCTCAGGCCTTCAGCCTCAGACTGAGAGTTACACTATTGGCTTCTCTGGTTCAGAGGCTTTCAGATTTGGACTGAGCCTCATGACTGGATTCTCTGGTTCTCCAGCTTGCAGGTGATCAACTGTGGGACTTTTCAGCCTCTTTAATCATGTGAGTCCATTCCTCTAATAAGTCCCCCTTCATATGTGTGTATGTATATCTGTATATATGTATTCTATTGGCTCTGTCTCTCTGGAGAACCCTGACTAATACAATAAAGAGAACTCACTATGTACATGATGGGCTATGACACATTTTTTGTATATTAATGCTTACTTAGCCTTTGCAACCAATACGTGTGGTGAATGCTATAATAGTCTCCAGTTATAAGTAGGGAGAGTAAGGTACACCGGATACCTCATAAGTTACAGGACAGTCTGTCTAGGCAAATGAAGTAGAACTCATGCTCTCAACCACTCTATTATCTATCATGTTACTAGCCCAAGAAAGGCACGTAAAATATTGTGAAAAAAATATTGAGAAAAGATATTTTTCTAGGTAATTATAATCTCACACCTTCTAAGGTAAGAGTTGTCTGAAACATTTTAGGCAGCCCAGAAAAAGTTTGGAAAAAAATGTGAGCTGCTCTACTTTCTCTGGATGAAGCAACACAAAGTAAGATGGGCATGTAACTCATACTGGCATCTTGATATCATCATGATATTTTATAGTTATATTTTATAGTTTCTCTATAGTTTAGCCAAGTACCCTCTACTAAAACACATATTTCATAGAGCCAGATGACTGTTGGAGTCCTGTAGTATAAATGGAATTCTGAAGGGACTTGAATCAGGATATCTCAGACCTTCTATTCAACCAGCCTAAAAACTAAGAAAGGGGCAACTCACCTCAGCTGATGTTTGTGGCCATTAGGAATAGATTTTTAGGTTACATCTATATTCCACGAAAAAAAAATTACAAAAACTGAATGGACACAGGATTAAAACCAAGTAGCCTTTGATTTTGGAAATTAAATTATTATTATGTAAACACTTTGAATCACAATCTATGATTCTTCTAGCACAAGATAAACCTGTCAAAAAACTATCATGAACCAGAATACACTGTTTTATTAAAACTTTAATTGGATCATGTGGTCAGGAGATTGAGATCATCCTGGCTAACATGGTGAAAACCCGTCTCTACTAAAAATACAATAAAATTAGCTGGGCATGGTGTTGGGCGCCTGTAATCCCAGCTACTCAGGAGGCTGAGGCAGGAGAATGGCGTGAACCCGGGAGGCGGAGCTTGCAGTCAGCCAAGATTGGGCCACTGCACTCCAGCCTGGAGCCTGGGCGACAGAGCAAGACTCCATCTAAAAAAAAAAAAAAAAAACAAAACAAAAAAAAACAAACCAAAAAAAAAACTTTAGAACTTTAATTGGAACAGAGGAAGGGAATTACTTTGGACCTGATGGTAATCACCTCCTTACTTAAACAGTTTACTCAAAATATTTCTTTTCTTTTTTTAATTAGCAGGTCATCTTTATACATATTGAACTGTTACGGTATCTGGTTGTGTGAGGGGCAAAGGGAATCTGAGGAGGTAAGTGAGAAACAGCAACGTGATATGTAATTATGTAATTTAAGAGTGGGTGCTTTATTTGACATTGGTGCCTATCCAATATTCACAGGTCTATTATTCTTGCTAACAGGACCTTGATTTTGTTCAACACAAGGTGCCAAAATAAAACAATTTTTCCAGTTTCCCCTAGAGTTAGAGGTAGCTATGTTACACAGTTCTGAAACAAACAGAAGTCTAATGTGGGAGAGTCTTGGATTGCTTCTTACTCCTTTAGTCAACAGACATGGCTTACTCTACTACTTTCTGCTACTCACCCTGAAAATGGACATGAGGTCTCAAGCTGCAGGAGCCATCTTGCCATTTCAAAGTCACAAACATAAGGAAACTTGAGGGGAAAGGAGGGTAAATCATAATTGGCCCTGAAATCAAGTTGAGGGACCATTGGAAGCAATTTCTTCCTATATTAGAAAGAAAAATTAAGAACCTTCTGTGAATGGAGATTGGAGGACTGGAGGAGTGTTCCAGGGCTGAAACAACTTGAATGGATTTGCATACTGAGTCTCAAAAAAGTGTTTAGAGGAAAATACCTCAGAAACTAACTTGTTTTTAGCAACTCTAAAATGAAAGCCAAGCAGGCCATATAGTTGGAACTTTTGTGGAATAAATAGATAAAAGGGTGAAAATCTGAAAGAGGAAGTTGAGCCTATTGACCAAACGGACAGGTGATTTTCTTTCACCAAACAGTAAAAACATATAACTTAGTACAACAATCAAAAAAAGTAGTAACAACATGGGAGAGAATGTGGAGGTTTGAAGCATGACTGGTTATACATGAAAGCTTTTTAGTGCTTGTTGAAGATAAAACCTGGAGGCATGTAAAGAAAAGGCTTTTAAAAATTAAGTATGTGTTTTCAGCCTCAGCAATCCATATCACAGTGTTCCTGCAACAATGTCAAATTAATGTTGAGAGTATATGCTATTTGCTTGATTTATGAGGATATATTCTAATGTCAAATAATAATAGAATATTAACTGAAATGAGACTGAAATCACTGAATATTTCTATGCATTAGTATATTATGAATTCCTTGACCATGGCACCACAGGAGGCAAGTAGTATAGCCTCTATCTTTCACAATGCTATTTTGTTTTTGCACTGAAAAGCTTAGAAAAATACATTTGCAGTCTTGGATGATGAAAAACAATTTGTAAATTAATAAGTACATACTGAATTTTTAACCTAATGTGTACTTTTTCCTTTTCTAAAGAATCAAAAGTCTCCCTTTAGTGTCTTCTTAACTGTATTTGGATTCTTGTGAGGAATATTTTATTCCTCATTTTAGTTTACTCCCACATAAATCACTCCAGTAAATGATCTGAAGCTCAGCATTTCCCTAGTCCTCTAAATTGGAAGAAAACTGACACATATATCAATGCCTTAAGTTGCTTTGGTGAGAATTGTACTGAAACATTACATTCCCCAGGAAAGAACCCAGGATTAAATCAAAGCTACTTTCAATTAAGTATTCAAAGCATAGGGCTTCATATTAAAAGAAAATGATGTAGTTCTTTTTCTTCATGAAAGCATTATTGAATGGTACAAACTTTCAGCTATAAAATAAACTGTGGGGGGTGAATGTATAGTATGGATGGTGAAGGATGTTTTAATTAACTAGATTGTGATAACTGTTGATACCACACAGTGTGTATGCATATCAAATTATATTGTACACCTTGAATATGTACAAATATTACCAACTAAATATTTTAAGATAATAAAAAAGCAATAATCAATTGATTATTATTATAATCATGGTCATAGTCCCTATGTACTAATTATTCTTCTTCCACTCCTCCTCATCCTTAATTAATAATTAATTCAATTAATTATCATTCTCCCACTCCTCCTCATCCTTAATAATTAAGTCAATTGATTAATTATCATTTTCCCACTCCTCCTCATCCTCCCTCTCCCTTACCTTCTCCTGCTGCTCCTCCTTCTTCTTCCTAACCATCTTTGGAGAATTATGCAATGTCACTTCAGTTTATTATCTTTATTTAGAGAGGGCGGAGATTGTGGAACGTAAAGTTCTGAAACAACTTGTCAGTACTATTGCCGAAAAGTCAGTCCATTTAAAATACATGGACAAAGAAGAACATAATCCCAATCTTTCACGGAATTATGCTAATTAGTTAAACAAACAGCATGTGTCTCCTTTAAGGAGACATTAAGTAAGTTTCTATACATTTACCCATTTCTAAACATCTGGAATTACTGAAAAATAGAGTTGAGTCAAAATAAGTCAGAATTAAGTAGAACTATACTCTTGTTTATAAATGAGAAAGCTGAAATAACAATAGCAAATTACTCCAGTCCTCCGTCAATTAGTGGCAAAACTAAAACCAGGGAGCATATTTCTAGTATATTGCAAACATGATAGAACAATGGCTGGATTTGAGATATGAAATAGGACCTGTCCAATCCATGGTTTGGGGACTCCAAAGCTGTGTGATTTGAGGACATATTAACTTCTTTTGGAATATGTTTTTTCACTAATAACGCAAACTAGGTTTTACCAGAATATCTTTAAATTTCTTTCCAGCTTCAACAGTCTACATTCTACCTGAAGCCTCAGGAATCCTATGCGTCTTCAATAAAAATACTTAGATTATACCAGTGATATAGTTTGGATATTTGCACCCACCCAAATCTCATGTTGAAATGTTGTCCTCAGTGTTAGGGTTGGGGCCTGGGGGAAGGTGATCAGATCATGGGGGCAGAGTTCTCATGAATGGAGTGAGTTGTCATGGAATCTGGTCCTGTAGAAGTGTATGGCATCTCCTCCCCACACTTTCCTCTCTTGCTCCTGCTTTCGCCATGTGGCATGCCTGCTTCTGTTCTGCCTTCTACCACGATTGTGAGCTTCCTGAGGCCTCCCTAGAAGTAGAGCAGTTGCCAGTACTATGCTTCCTGTAAAGCCTGCAGAACCGTGAGCCAATTAAACCTCTTTTCTTTATATTTTACCCAGTCTCAGGTATTTATAATAATGCAAGAATGGCCTAATACAACCCCCAAAAAATCAGTACCTATAAATTAGATTATAGTAACTATAAAGTCTGTTAGTCAGACTTTATAGTAGTATTATCCAAAGGAAAATAACAATCTTCTGTTCTCTTCAAATATTTTAGAAATAAGTTTGCCACTGTGTGTGTGTGTGTGTGTGTGTGTGTTTGTGTGTGTGTGTGCATGTGTGTTTGCATTTATACTGGTCTCTTCTAAATACATTGTAATTATATTACACCAAAGTAGGATCATATCACGGCTCAAATCACAGTCCTTCAACCATCTCATTTAGTACACAAATGGGAATCCTTACAGTGGCCCATAAGACCCTGTATAATTAGGCCTCCCACTACTCTCTAAGCTCACCTGGATTTCTTTCCCACTTTCTCACTCCACTACATCTTCACTGGTCTCTTCACTATTTTGAATAATACACATTTGCTTCTCTATCTGAGCATTTACATTTGCTGTTTTGTATTTCTGGAACCCCATTGCTCATATATCTGTACGATTTATTCCTTAATCACTTTCAGATCTTTAAACTATTAATAATATTTTCTTAGTGAGGCTTCTCATAGCTATCCTATATAAAATATCTGGCCACTGTAGCCCTCTCGATCATCCTTCTCTGCTTTATTTTCTTGTTGCATTTATTTTTCATTTTTCTGCTTTTAAATGTGTTTCTTATTGAGAATTTTACATCTAATGATGGCAGGAATTTTTATCTCACTTATTCATGGTCATAGTTCCTATGTACTCAATAAATTATGGTAAATAATGGATGAATAAATTTACTTAGAAAATTTGTAAAATGATAGGCATAGTTAGTAGGTACAAATAAGCACTCTATTTAATTTGCCTATATTCAATTTAGAGAAGATTTTCTTAGATATACTAAAAACAATTCTCAGCAAAGTAGAAACACCTGTAGTTGAAAATTATTACCTAATTCTTCTCCTTTTTGCTCCCAACACTATACTTCAGTTTCCAAAAATCCACTCCATTCAATTTTCTCAACCACTGTGATATTTAGAATAGAAATTTGTTTTAGGGGAAATTTTTAGAATACAGCAAATGAGAAGAGCAAATCAAAATTTCAATCCTTGAAGATGTTTCTCATCTATAAATTGACAAATATTTCTACGTCCCAGGTTTTCTACAGCATCTTTAAAAATTGTGAAAAAGAAATGTCTATGCCTATACATGCTATTAGCAATACAAACTAAGCTTAAACAATTACAACAATAAAAACAGGAACATCCCGACTCTGTGCCTCACCAAGCTCAGTGGTTTTTGGGTACAGAGATATGGGGAAGTTCTGAAACTGTATTTGCTTAGGACAGATAAGAGAAGAGCAGTCAGCAATAACTGTGGGAAACCGAAGGTGACATAATTTCTTATTGCAGCTCTACCATGTGATTACATGTAGACTATGGTGGATGAAATTGATTTTCTAAACAGGTTCTACCTATCTTTCTATTTGGCTTTCTTTTTACATTCATACGAAAATGAAATTCAAAGTGTATATGTTTCTTTGAGAAAGAAAGCAAATGGATTACCTCAAAAAGTTGCCAGTCATTGGGAGAGTTATATTGTGCATATTAACTTTGCTAATTCATTCACCCTATTCCTATTTTTATTCCATATCACTTACGATAGACACATTCATCATCTCCTGTGTAGTGTAAAATCAGAGGAAAAATGATGTTGTTTCCTAAAGCTGCGTACAATACTGTCTATACTTGATATTTTTTATCCAGATAATCGTATGCTACAATAGATTCTGGCAGCCTTAAATTTCTCCTCAAAATAAATGTCATGTAATTCCTGAAAAATACTAATTGAAAGTATCTGCCTTTCACAAATGTGGTTAAAATCTACCATTAAGAGCTGAAAATTGATTGAAGTAGACAACATCTGCTTTTAGAACTAACGGCTCTAACAAATAATGTGTTATTCCGGCAAGTGGGAATACACATACTTTAGATATGCTATGACATGTCACACACAAGAAATTAGCTTTCAAAGTGGTATGTCAACATTAATTTTCATAGTTTCATAATATCTCTAATCATAACCAATGGTGTTAGACAAAAACACCTGCTGTCCTTTCTGTTATTTGTTTGTAAAATTAAATTCAAAGTAGCATAACTACTATGTAACTGGCTCTCCACCCTGGGGTAACATGTCCTCAAATGTTCTTCCAGTATCAGTGGTTGGTGTAAACATAACAATCTAAAGGGACTAAACACAATTTCAAAAGAACACATTTGCATTACTTTTCCTAATAGATTTTCTGATCCAAAATCAAGTGAGGGAAATATGAATTTTTATTTATGGAATAGTTACCTGAAGAGAAATTGAAGAAAGAATTAAAGCCACAGGAGTATTTACCTATTTGCATATGAAATATTTTTGATTTTATCATGTTCTCTTTTGCTTAATGAATTTGAGTGCCTTATGTGACTTAGAATTTCTGTATACAAAATGAATTCAATTTTTTTACATCACTGTCAAATACAGGGCTTTGGATATAGGGACATCATTTCCTTACAGTTATTCTCAACTTAAAAAGCTTATGACTTGTTTAAATCAAGTTACAGTTGGTGAAAAGAGAGTAATTGCTGCTACTTTTGCTATTTAATCTCCTCCTTCATACAAAACATAGTTGACCTTCTCAGCATAATGCCTTTGCAGAATATAGAACTAAAAGTGTAAATCCTTTTGTAATGCAATTGTTTCTTGTTAGAGAGAATGTCTCATTGTTATTTACAATAAATTAAGAAGAAGCATCTTGTTAAAGGCTTTATGGTTGTAGTATCAATCTTTCAACATTAAGTTAACTTTCCATAAGAAGCTTGTGTCAGTATAAACAGAAATGTGCACATAACAATACATAAAATTTATAAGTATTTATTAACTTCCTACTCTATAAATAATTGTTGAAAACCTGAAAAGACACAATGGCTAATATTAAGGAGCCTATATTCAATCTTCATTATTTTTAACTATTATTTTAAATCACTATTTAGTATGAAAATTTCAAACATACACAAACAGTAGAGATTCTACTTGAGGCCCCAGGTATTTTTTAGCTAGACTCAAACATTACTCAAATCTTGTTTTATATATTTTATCTACCAATTCCCATTTTTTTGTTAGGTTGGGGAAGCAGGTGTTTTAGAATGTTTTAAAGCATCTCCCAGATCTCAAGTAATTTCACCTTTAAATATTTGGTGTGCAATTCAGTATATATCCTCAAATTTTAAAAATTAAAAGGATATTAACTTACATAATCACAAATGTCATTATCACATAACAAAACCAGCTGTAATTTATTGACAAGAACTAACACCTGGGCATATTCAAATTACCCTGATAATCTAAAAATAATTTTTTAATTCTTAAAAATTAGGATTCAACAAGATTCTGCTCATTTCATCAGGTAGTTATGTCACTTAAGTCTTTTTCAGTCGTTTCTCTTTTCTCCTCATGCCATTGACTTTTTGTAGAAAGCAGATCAGTTTTATAAAATAGCTCACATTTTGGATTCGATGATGTATTCCATGTGGTATCATTTAACTTGTTCTTACCTCCTTAATTAATAACGTGCACAGCAAAAGTTGTCACCAAAGGTTTGGTTAGATCCAAATGCATTATGTTTTTGGGCAAAGGGTACAAATAAATCTCATAAATGACGCTGAATCCACTATGTTTTAGTCTTAAGTTAATATTCTGTTCCCAAATCATACACACACACACACACACAATATAAAGAACTCTGATTTCAAATAAAGCTCTGTGATTCTCTAAAAATATTTATCAAGAAATAGTCTGCATTTTAAATAGAGGTAAGAAAATATGGTAGCAGTAGTGCCTATTATAATAGAAAGTCTTTGGTTATAGTCCCAGCATAACTATAAATTAAAGATGTTCCCTTTAATTTTTACTCTTAAAATCTTTACTGTATAGATAATGATATTGACTTATTGACTGGTGCTTATACTTTAATTTTTAATAAATAAATGTTTCATAAGGACTTACTTTTACCAGAATGGCTAATAATTATCAAGTGCCTACTATGTTCCAGGTACTTTTCTAAACATCTCGCCTTTATTAACTCACGTGGAACTCACCATGAACCTAGGAGATAAGTACTAATGTCTTCATTTCACAGAAAAGTGAATCACAGCCTGGAGCAAAGTAACTTTAACATGAACACTGAAATGGCTGAGCTGGGATTTGAACGGCAATATGGTACTCTTCTGTGCTACTTAAGACTGCCTTTCCACAAAACCAGCTTCTTCTTAAAGGCATAATAAAGGTAATGGTATTTCCTTCAGGCAATTAAAACATCAATCAATTGTAAAAGATCCATATATACATGAAAGTGGTAAGCGGTACTGAGGGAAAAAGACTTTTTGTTTTTCAATAGGGAAATAGAGAAAACCTAAATTATTCATTCGTTTAGTAATTCATTCGAGGAACATTTATGGAGCTGAGAATTTTTTATTTTAGCCATAGTCATCCATTCCATTTCTCTCATCAGGCCATTTTATGTTCTTCCTGGTTTGCTCAATTGTGGGAAAAGTTATGTTCCTACGTTAATAATAACAGTTAAAATATAAACTTTTAAAGTCTGTCCAGATAAGAAGGGAAGCAAAGGATAATTACTATTTATATTTTTCCGATTATCTGATTAGCACCTAAATAAAAAGATTGCATTCAATTCTGTACTCCTATTATCAGAATTAATATAAAAACATCCATTTATTTTTCATATCATGACTTCTTGATAGTTTCCAAGTCTTTAAAACATTACATTACATGAAAGATATTTTCCATCTGTTTTATTTTTCATTTTATTTTTATTTTATTATTATTATTATTATTTTGAGATGGAGTCTCACTCTGTCTCCAGGCTGGAGTGCAGTGGCTCGATCTCAGCTCACTGCAAACTCCGCCTCCTGGGTTCAAGTTATTCTCCTGCCTCAGCCTCCTGAAAGCTGGGATTACAGGCACATGCCACCATGCCCGGCTAATTTTTCTATTTTTAGTAGAGATGGGGTTTCACCATTTTGGTCGGGGGGTCTTGAAAGTCTGACCTTGTGATCCTCCCTCTTCAGCCTCCCAAAGTGCTGGGATGAATGAATTGGAGTGCCTTATGTGAGCTACCGTGCCCAGCCCTCTTTTTACTTTTTTAATCACCTATTGTCAATAAGTTTCACTTATACTGAGTGCAGGTGTTTATATTTCAGACAAATTGTTAGTGAACTGTTAAGGCATTTTATTCAGAAAAATCATGAGGAACAGGAAAGGCAACAATGATGAGATGTAATTGTATTTTGGTTGATTAATGCCTTCCATGTGTCTTTTTGTGTTGTAAAATCCTTAAGCTGGGAGTCCCAGATTCTGAAATAAGCATCATCTATCATGGAGAACTGTTGTGCTGCTGGTGTACTCCCACTGGGGACTGCAGGCTACTCCTCAGCAGCGGTGTGGCCAGAGCCATACTCAGCATCTACAGATCCTCGAAGAGCAGCTGTTTGTTAGCTTAACTCTTTTTCAGTAAAGTAAGTAGTTGAGTCCATCACATCTAGCAAGTAGATATGGTACTTCTCTGTTTCCTTCAAACTGCTAGATGAGCATTGTTTTTACTTTTTAATTTATTTTCTCTTTTGTGGAAGAAGAGGTTAACTACTTTCTATGGGCATTCTGAAAGACATATTTGAAAAAATCCAAAGGCTAGTCATTAGCAGCTAGTGATTCTGAATTCAAAGAATGTAGAATTCTGAAAATCCCAGGTTTTTCTTATCCCCTTTCAGCACTAATTTTTCTCTGTTACAACCTTATCTCATTGCAGCCAATTCACAGTAAAGTACTTCATAATAAAATTTTACTATTCCATGAAAATGGACTAGAAAATAATTTGTTGTACAAAATATGTGTATTAGAAAATACAACATAGAAAACAAGAAAACAGCAGGTTCATTGATTATGACACATTAATATTGTCATATAACTACTGTTTTCTTATAATGTCAAGCATTTAAATACAATTTTACAAACCTATTTTTTAATTTATTTATTTAATTTTAATTAATTAATTTATTTTTTTGAGATTGTGTCTCACTCTGTTGCCCAGGCTGGAGTGCAGTGGCGCAATCTTGGCTCACTGCCACCTCCGCCTCCCGGGTTCAAGCAATTCTCTGCCTTAGCCTCCTGAGTAGCTGGGATTACAGGCTCCAGCCACCACGCCCGGCTAATTTTTTTTTTTTTTTTTTTTGTATTTTTAGTAGAGATGGAATTTCAACATCTTGGCCAGGCTGGTCTTGAACTCCTGACCTCGTGATCCACCACCTTGGCCTCCCAAAGTGCTGGTATTACAAGTGTGAGCCACGGCACCCGGCCCAAACCTATTTTTTGTTAAGTGCAAAATTTTTCTAAAACTGCTTGTTTGTAAACTAAACAGAGAATCTTTTAAACATACGATTTGAATTAAGCATTCACAATGCCAACAGATAGGCATATCTATGTCTATAGACTAAGAACAAAAAAAGGCAGTAAGTTAAATTATGACATATCATGTAGAATTGAAATCAAACTTGGGAAAATACAAACAAGAAAGATATCTTTTGGTATAGCACAACATGTTGTCAACCAAAGTGAAAATGCCAAAAAATAAAATTATCTATGAAATCATGAATAAATAAGGCATATTGGCAAAGCTGAAAAACAAAAAAGTTTTAAAAGGCAGCCTCCCACTGAATCTAACACAAAACCGGCCAGAGCTATAGTTTACTTGGTTAAGAGCAGACTGCCGGTACTGTACTGTACTGTACTGTACTGTACTGGTACGGTATAACAAAATGTGTTTTATTATTTGGGGATATGAAGAGAATGAAAAATAGAATATTAATATTAGAAATTAAAACAAAACCGATTTTACAAAAACAAATTACAGTATGATAGAACTAAAAGCACAAACCAAAAATAATTGTACAATTAAGAAAAACAGCACACATTAAGGTAACTTAAAACAAGACTACAGAGTGATAAAAATCAAAACAGAAATATCAAATGTTTATGAAATCAATTTGCTAACAATGTGCTATTGATATGTTTGTATTTACTGCAGAAGTAAATAACATTTCTACAAATAAACACTAAAAATATTATTACCTTGGTTCTCCTATTTTGAAATGTGTAAAATACAGACAAAAATATAAATTAGTTTCCAGATGGAAACCTTGCATAAGCATTAATATAAAAGTTTAGGCAGTAAGTTCTTATTGAGTTCTAATTATCTGTCAGCATCATTTTAGATACTATTGTGTGGGGAAAGTGGAAAAGGGAGGAATAGAAAAGAAAGCAGAGCTATTCTTTATGAATTCTAACTGCCTATTACATTAGAACCTCAAATATATGGAATGAATCAATACATGAAGTAAAATAGAAAATAAGCAAATTAGGAGTATGTAAATAAATGCAAGAGGAATTTTAAAAAATAAAAATCGTGTGGACTGAAATAACCAAATGAGATGGTAAATGAACTGAGGCTTGTAGAATGAATGTAATGTAATATGACTAAGTGGAGGAGGATAATAGAGCAATATTACTGTGAAGAATATTATATTACAAGGGTAGTAGCAGTGAAGTGACATGTTTCAACTGACATGATTCCAACTGCCTGTGAGAACACTCCACTTGTAAGATATACCATCAACTTTAATTTGGTATGTATAATATTGAATCCTTCTCTCTTTTTAGTATCATTTTCTGCCATCGGATCCATTGTTTAACTCACATAGCCTTGAATTCATACATTTGTTCATTTGTACATTCATGTATTGATGCATTCATACACTCACTGGATAGATATGAATATAAATATTATACTGGGTTGAATAGTGTCCTCCCCAAATCCATGTTCATTCAGAATCTCAGACATCATCTTATTTGGAAATAGGGTCTTTGCAGATATAATTGGTTAAACTTAGATAAGTTCATATCAGAATAGGGTGGGCTCTAAATTCAAGCCCTTATAAGAATAGGAGATCACAGAAACATGGAGGGAAGTAAGCCATTTGACAACAGAGGCAGATTGAAGTAATGCAGTTACAAGCCAAGGAACACCAGCTATCACCGGCATGAAAGGCTTTCTCCCTAGAAACTTCAGAGGGTACATGACCTGGCTAAAGTCGGGTGGGGGTAGGGGGAGGGGGAGGGATAGCGTTAGGAGATATACCTAATGTTAAATGACCAGTTAATGGGTGCAGTACACCAACATGGCACATGTACACATATGTAACAAACCTGCACGTAGTGCACATGTATCCTAAAACTTAAAGTATAATACAAAAAAAACCACCTTGATTTCAGAATTATATTTTTCAGAACTTTGAAAGAATAAATATCTGTTGTTTTAAACCATCCAGTTTGCAGTAATTTGTTACTGCAAACTTAGGCAACTAATACAGAAATAGGTATAGATATAGATAGTGTTTTGTCTGTGCCGGCTACTGAGATTATAAAGATGCATGAATCTGAGGTCATGTACCTCAATAGCAGACAGTCTAGGGAAACTGGGATCACTTTTGAATTATCCTTCTGTTGGGACAGACAGTTGCAACCAGACTTGAACTTTCTAACACATTATTGTTGAGTGTGCCAGACTTCAAGATTTACCTGTCTTCTCAAACTGAGAAGTCTCTGTAGCTGGTCACATAGCCTGATGGTGACACCTGTATAATTGTTCGCCCCCCTCGAGGAGGGGAACTGGCTTATTTACTGCTTATGATAATACTTGTTGTTTGCTCAAAAAGTATTGGACTCTTGGCTCTCTGTTTCTCAGCAGTGATGAAAACCCATCACATGTAAAGAATCCACCTGGACCACTTACATAACCCTGTGTGAACTGGAGGCAAAGGGAACTGGGGCAAATATGCAGATGCTTATACCGCTTGCTTTGTCATTACTAATAACGA
This sequence comes from Gorilla gorilla gorilla, assembly GCF_029281585.2. Lineage (NCBI taxonomy): Eukaryota > Metazoa > Chordata > Mammalia > Primates > Hominidae > Gorilla > Gorilla gorilla. The sequence goes on along the minus strand of NC_073224.2, from coordinate 66,647,089 downwards.
CTTCAGTCTCTGACTCAGGAGTCTGTGTCTTCTGCTGACATCTATGAAAAGCAATACACTAAAATGTTAGCTCGTCGGTATGGTAAAATCTCAGAATTCTGAACAGTTTTTGAGGCTTCCTTTCTATCCATTCAGGTTCTAAATTTTATTGTCTCATTATTTTCAATGTCTGTAAGTACTTAGTACAACTTATATTAAGTTATACTTGCTATGACTTATATTTAGATAGTACTTAATACCAGTTATACCAAGTACCGATTAGTACTACTTAATACTACTCATAATGCTGCTAAAGCTATTAGTTAGAATATTGTTTTCTAAATTGTTTCCTAAATGAATAACCATATCATTCAGCCAAAAGGAAAAACTATGTAGACTTTTCATTGCAAAAGTTCCAGTGAATTATTCAAAGCCCATACAATTAGATTTTGTGAATGCTGAAATCTGTATTTTGCTGTCCATTGGTAAGCGCTCTCTTTTAATTGTTAGCTAAATATGCTCACTTTCACAATTTCATTTAAATGATTTCACCTATTTAGATAGTTGCATCAAACTTTGCCCGAGTTCTTCCCTTATTTTATAGACAAACTGTATGTTATCTGAATTGTCTTCAGTTTCTACTCCTTAGTGATTCTGAAGTCATTTGAAATATCTCTATACTTATATATGGCATATGCCCTTATGCTATGATTTGAATTTGTTTCCTAACACACATGAGTTGGAAACTTAATCTTCAGTGCAACAGTGTTGGGAGATGAGATGATTAGACCACAGGGCTCTGCCCTTGTAAACAGATTAATACAGTCATCACAGGAGTCGTTTGATCCTTGAGAAAGTGGGTTTGGTTTGAAAATAAGTGTGTCCCCCTATTGCTCTCTTGCTTTCTGTGAGTGCTCTCTCACCCTCTTCTGTTCTGCTATGGAATGACATAACAAAACAAGGTGGCCCTCACCAGATGGTGGCACCTTGATATTGGACTTTATGGCTTCCGGTGAGAAATAAATTTGTCTCATTTATAAATTACCTGGTCAGTGGAATTCTGTTAATAGCAGCACAAAACAGACTAAGACAACTTATATCCCTAAATGACCCTGAGCTTTTGAGAGCTGATGGCAATAACTTATGTTTTTATTCTTAAGAGTCCAGCACAATGTACAATGCGTAGAAGCTGCTTAACAAATACTTATTAATAAAAATAATAACAGTGATACCTGATGGTATTTTAAAAAATCATTTCAAGTTAAACAGTTTATAACTATTTTAGGAAACTCATTTATTTATATTATATATTTAATAAATAGTTTTGAACACAAAACATCATATGTAATGCTGTGGGTGTAAAATATTTTGAATCATATCAAAGCTTATCAGAAGGGGCAGAGATGTGCAAAACTGATGTAAAAAGAACAGGGAAGGGAGAAGAGTGGTTGTCTTATACAAGTAGTATACATTTTCATAAACAACTCTGCACCACTTATGGAAGTAAAAATTAGTGTTTATATTTACCTAAAATCTTTACAGATACAAATCAACCTCTGGACTTCATGATAAAATATATTCCAAAGAGTGTCATGAAGGTGACTAAGAAAATTAATTAGATCAGCATTTGCAATGTACCATGAGTCAGAGAATCATGGAAATTAAAGCAGGATAGGACTTTGGAGATCACCTTGTCCAACACCTTCATTTGGTAGATGAGGAAATTGAAACCAGATTGACAAGGATAATTTTCCAAGGTCACACAGATAATTAGTAGCAGAACAAGGCCTCAAATGTAAGTATTCAAGTGCCTAACTAGGGTAGTTTCAACCAAATAAAGGTCACGCTGTTCTAAAGCATTAAAAAATAAAACAGAATAAAGAGCTCTGTCATCAAGTACTTTCTAAAGAGGAAATAGTGAACATGTCTATATATGCCTATATATGTAGCATAAAAATACATATGCATATTTACAGGTTTATATATATACATATTACATATATACACATATATTATATATACATACTATTTTTTGAATAAAATGTGGAGATATGCCCATATATCTTTCTTCTCTTTTACAATGCTTTAAAACATGTTTTTTTCTCCTTGAAGAATATGTTGTACATTTTATTTCAACAATTATTAACATGCAAACTTTTTTGATAATAATGAAGAAATAAGCAGTGAGATTGAGATAGCTATTCAGAATATGTAATTGATTTTCTGCATGGTTCATTTGATTATCTTAAAGAAATTTCTACATTTCCAGAAATGAATCTAACACTTTAAAATTAAAATCACAATGGGAGGATATAGCAGAGACTATAACTTGTGTGTTAATAGTCATCTTCCTTTCTTTGCATAGCAATAAACTTTTTAGCTGAGTACAGAGATAGCCAGTCAGTCAAAGGCCAAATTTTCTAACATTTGGTACCTATAGTGACTTAAGAGTAAGTTCTGCTCTCTGGATTGTAACTGATATGATATATTCAACTTTTAAGGCATGCCTCCATAGCGAAGAAGCAGGCTCTCTCTTTTTCATTTCTCCTTCGCTGCTGCTGGAATGGAGTTACTGTAGTGATAGCTGCAGTAGTCACACAGAACCACAGCTAAAAGGAAACCAGCCCTCTAACACTGTGAATACCAGCTATAAAAGGCCTTCCTAACATAAGTGTGAAAAATACTCATATCTTGTGAAAGCTACCATTTGAGTCTTTTACTTCAGAGTAACTTAACATATACCCTAATTTAACTGGAATTGATTTGACTAGGAATTTAGATGTTTCCATTCATTGATAATTTTATGTGCAAAATATTTAAAAAATTGGAATAAAAAATGCAAGTTGGCTTGACAAAATGCTGATAAAAATTCTTCCAACATAAGAACAATTTAAAAATAAATCATTAAAAGTAAATTTAACAGTTTATTTCATAGAACATTGGTTTTTCTAAATAAATAATGGTATTACATTGTATCTCTGCACTTCCCATATGTTCACCTTGAATTTGCAGAACTATCTGCAATACTAGAGAGTTCCATTCCACATTCCCACTCGAGCTCCACCATGGTATGCTTTGACTGTCTTTCCTCTGTGCTGTTCTGGATATTCCAGAGGTATATCCTGTTAAAATACCTGTATCATAGGACTTACACCCTGTTATTATAATTGTGTATTTACTTATTTTTATTGTTAATTGAAGCAAGACACTTCAGTATTAGCACTTTTAATTCCCAGTTCACTGACGATGCTCAGTGTCTTTGCATTTGATATTTATTTCTTTTCCTCAGATCTACATTGGCCAGCTGGCCACATCTTTCATTGTCTTTGTTCAAATTTTGCCTCTTCAGGGAGATTTATCTATGTAAAATGGCACCCTCCTCCCCAGTCAATCATTATCATGTTAACCTGCTTATTTCCTTCATAGATTTTAATATCAGAAATTATCTGATGCATTTATTTGTTGACTGTCGATTGTCTGTTTTCTCCTTGCAGTTTTTTTGAATGTACATTACATAGGAGAAAGAGTGCTGGGATTCTTCAAATTCAAACATGGATATAGTTTCTACCTTCATTGGACTGATAGAGCAGTGAAGAAAGCAAATATTTAACAATGATTACTCATGCAACCATTAAAAGGGTAATATGACTCTTACAAAAATCAAATATTTAATTTGATCACAAACAGTATTTATTTATTTCTTAAGTGAATGAATCATAAAGTTACTGTGTCTCACCATTGTACACAATATGGAATAAAATTGTAACTGTAGATAAATTAGTAATGCAGCATTATGAGTCTTTTCTAATAAACTGTTATTTAAATTGATATATTTTATATTTTTATCTGAATTTATTTTTATTTCTGAACTAAAGAGGTGATTATACATTTGAACAGCTATTCCAAATTTTATCTTTGAAACTGCACGTTAATACATTCTTTATTAATCTGCCTAAGTGAGAGACACCTAATAGAAATAAATGTGGTCAATAATATAATTTGAAATATTAAAGTGTTTTACAGTATTTATAGTTATTCATTCATATAAAATACAACATATTGGCCTACTTAAAACATTTTGTAAAAGATCAGTTGTTTTTCAAGGTACTTAATCAAATGTCAGTTCTACCAACATATAATTAGTTTTCATCCTGCCTTTTCTTCTTTTTTACAGTTCTGAATGTACAGACTTTCTAAAAGTTACATGAGTTTTTGTTACACCCACAATTACCTATTTGAATAAACAAGTACTATATCATAGCTAAGCTCACACATCAAACTAACCGTCACTGTGGCCAAGTAAATTCCCTTCACAATGAAATAAAAATAAAAGTAATGTTGTCACTTCTGGAAGAAAGACTTAGTAAGGATTGCACATTTCAGTTTGTATTTCCTGCCCTAGCAATTATGGGTATATATGGCAAAATGGACCACCCATCAGCCTGGCTATCTGAGTGACTACAAGAAACTGAGTCCTTTCTAATTTTTTTTGGACTGGGAGAGTGAGTGAATGATGAACTTTTTTCATGTTACATCGCTGAAAACCTAGGATTTGTATGTTATAGCAGTGTAATCTAGTTCACTATTTCAACTTGAGGATTCCAGGATCAATAGGATAGGGAAAGAAAAGACAAAGAGTGATTCATTGAGTCAAATTTCTTGGTCCAGAAGTAATATCAATGCTGCTTTCAATTCATTGGCTGTAATTAGTATCATGTCTCCATCTAAATACAATGGAGTTGGAAAAATCAGGTAGGAGGATACAAAGATCCCCAGTAGTCAGTCAACATTTCTATCTCATACTTATTCATAATTATGTGAATTTCATAAGTTACTTCTTTGAACTTCATTATTCTTCCTCTAGATAAATGGAGAAATAACCACTTTATGTGGTTGTGGTAAGGTATAGATTCTATGATATATGTGCAAGATTATCATATAGTAAGTCCCCAGGACTACTTTCCCAGACTTTAAAATGACTTTTAATTACATTTTTTGTAATTACATTACTTCATCAATTTGTTATATAAATATTTATCACACAATTACAATGTGTTATTTAACTGACAATTCAATTTTATCATCCACAAACTATTTTTGCTAGCTTCTCAGTGATATATTGATTTACAATTGATGTATGTCTACATCAAATGGACACGAGTTGGTTGATGAATAAAGGTTATCATTCTCCACTGGTTTCACAGAACTTAAATATCAACTTGATCCAGAATTTAATTTCTTAGAAGTCTGCCCAATATCTGACAAAAATGGTAGAATGAGATATAATTCCACACTCAATACACATTATTTGTTAATAAATTATGCTTCCAGGATTAATTCCTATTTGATATTTGCTGTGATTTACCAGTTTATCACATAAAAGATGAATTGCCTTTACCTATGCACGAAGTAGCAGAGAATCAAGAGAAAGATTAAATCATGCAAACTAATGTCTGACATATGTGATGAAAAGGGATATTGGATGTAACATATCTTAAATATAGCTAATGCTTTGAAAATCCTTCCTGACTCAATTTATTTTTCAAAGCTTGACTTACACTAGATCAAAAAAGATCTTTATACCAATACCGGTTCTACAGTAGAACATACAAAATAATTTTAAAATCTTACAGATATGTCCAATTATTATCTCAAAGAATAAATACTTGAAAGTTCTGATTTGATTTGCAAAGTCTACCATGTATATACACAGCAGTCAGAATAAATTTTTCACTGTTTTTATTTACACATATCTCCTTTTCCAAAGCATAAATAAATCATATTTGATATCATCTGATAATCTCATTTACACAAAACCACTCAGTTATTGTCATCTAAGAAAGGATCAAGATTAGGGACATCAGAGTGAGAAAGCTAATAAAAAAATCCTATTTTTTTAGTCTTTTTCCTCTTACCAATAGTTTCCTCTATGTAAACCAATTGTAAAATGTATTCAGCTCAGACAGTAATTTTAAAGAAACAGAGTTATCTTTTAAAAGTGACATGGTAGTAATTTTATTGTCTACTAGATGAAGAGTGCATGGAGAGACATATTTTTGGTCATCTACATGCAAATAAGCATTGAATTATAATTTCAGTTTGCAGTGTTATATTATTTACCAGTTCTGGGGATACTTGTAATTCATGCAGTAGATAATTACAGCATTATGTTCTTTTAAATACCATTAGAAAATAACAGGTGCAGTTTCTGAACACTAAGGAAAATAAGCCAATCTGTGTTTAGAGCAGCATGCTTAGTGTGAAGAATGAGAATGTTACTGATGTGATGAGGACTTTTAAACTGTAGATGATGTTAGCAAACAAAGGATTGTTTTTAGTTGCCTTTTTAGCAGTCTTTATTATTCCGTTAGCATTTTCTCCCAAAAGTTACGGACAATTTCTAGAGAAATGTGTATATCAATTCTATATACTGTAATGATTAACACAGAATGCTATTTGCATGCTGTACTTCTAAAATCAAGACAGAATAAGAGAATAATAATCATGTTAAGTATATCGATAAGACAGCCAGTTCTCATTTTACAAGAACATGGTGAACACAAATCCATTCTTTAGACAACATTTAACATTCCTATAAGATTCAAATATCTATTCTGGAGTCTGACTTTCTGAATACATATCTCTATGTAGTTGTGCTTACAAATAAATAATTTGCCAGTTGAGACAAAATAATTTAGTAGAACCTTATATATTCAGGAAAAAATTCTAGCATCATGTCCAGATATCAATTTGGCTTCTACAAAAAAATTTCTGTCTGACTTTTGATGTGTTTCTTATCACTCTAGTTTGCAAGTTTTAAGAGCAAATAAGAGAATTGACCCAAATCTTTGAGCTGTTTGACTATATGCCTGCCTTTTTTTTAACTGACAAATAAACAAAAACTCCTCTCTTTCTTGTGGCCTGTCTTCCTGCTGCTCTTTGAAAAATCAGGAGTCTATGTTTGGGCCAAACTCTTCATGCTGTTTTTTGTTTGCTGCTTTGTTTTACTCAATTTAAGTCTTTTATCAAAAAATGTTTTTACTTACTTTTATAATTAGTGAGTAAACTAGATTTCATATCTTTAAAACTTTTTTGCTGATTTCATTAACCCTAAGCATTATTTTAATTATCTGAAGAGTGGAAAAATTTGCTAACTATGAAGGTCCTGGGAAGAACAAGGAAGAAAGTCCTTCTGCCTCCTGTCCACCACACTTCCCCTTATCCTAATGTTTGCTGAGCACTTTTCATATTCTAGATCCTGTTCTAAAAGTGCCATATGCATTATCTTACCTAATTTTCTAAAGAACGGTAAGTATTCATATGACATTTTGAAGTTATCACTAAGAAGTGACTGTACAGCCAGGGATTGTGTTTCTCAGTCAGCTTTGCATCCAGGTATAGCCACGTGACAAGTTCTTGACAACACAGGGAGTATGAATGGCAGACATAACTACTAATTTGGACCCTTATAAAACAGGCGGTGCTTTCCCACATACTCCTGCCCCTGCCCCTTTTACTGACCAGATGCTAATGTACCAAGTAACCTTGGAAGCCACTCATCAAAAATGAAAAGCCACCATACATCGGGATTCCTGAACGATTATCTGCAGCAAAAGTTAAAGTTCTCACACCAGTATAATCCTGCGCCCTATGCCCTATCACCTTGGGTTCTTTTAACGTGGAAAAGCAAATCCATATTGTGTTCATTCATTACTCATTATGAGTCTATTTGTTCTATCAGCTTGCCCTAACTGATTCAGATAGATATTATTATCCTCATTTTATAGATGAAGAAACTAGGACCAAGAGAGTTTAGGTTGCTTGTTTAACAGTAAAAGGTTATGTGTGTGTGGCGGGGGGTGGGGGGTGGGGGGACAGGGAAGCTAACTCCAAAAACGTGCTACCAAAAGCTGTGTACAAAGCCTTCACTCAAAGTTAAGTGGATATAGGATGTTTTGACAGTAATCGACACTGGGTGGATATTCATGAGTTAAAATGTTGAGATTAACCAGTAATGTATAATTTTCAAGAACCCAACATAGTAATAATAACGATAACCATTTCTATTCCACTACTGCAGCTATCCTAACATGGTACATACTATCTCTGTCAATGTAGATTCCAGGTTAGAAACTCATGTTTTTCTAAAGGCTTCTGACTCCCACATTCTCCCACATCCTTGTAGTCTACAAGGTCTGTCTATTGTATTTCCTCAATGTATCTTTTATTTATGCCCGTCTTCTGTGAAAACCTTTGTCATCTGTAGTCTAATGTCCCCTACCTCTAATTTCAACCTTTCTTAGCTACATTTTATACTATCACCATAGTGAAATATTTAACAAGTAAATCTGGTAGTATCATTCTCCTGCTCCAACAATTCAGCCCACAGTTAATTCACATTGTGGACTTACCAAGCTCTCCATGATCTTGCTCCTATCTACAAATGCATTTTCATTTACTCCATCTTTTTCTTTGAATTTATGAGCTAGAAACTCTAAACTATAACAGATACCAGACATTATCAGATTTAATATTCTGTATTGGTCATTTGCAATGGTGACTTTGGAAATATATGGATATAATAGTACCTACAACATAGGGCTGTTAGGATGGATAAGAAAACATATGCAAAATGTGCAGCGAAGGTTTAAACTGTCTATCCTGGCTAATGTGTAGAAGCAAAGGACTTGACTGAAATGAAAGTTTGCCAATTGTCTGTAATCTAAGCATCAATTTGTAATATTCTTTAGTATAAAATTTATGAAATACTCAGGACCTATATATCAAATTTGCCAATGACCTTTAATTATAGATTCCTGAACATATCTGCAATGTTCATGATTCTGTAAATTTGCATATCACACTCTTCTGCCTATAGCCTCCTATAGATGGGTAATTTACCTAGAAACTACCTAATCAATCATTCTTTAAATCTTACCTAACATTATAACTTCATTGTGAAACTTTTATTCCCAAACAGAATTGGGTTGATTTCACTTATGTTAACAGTGCCCTCATGTTATGCCATTACAATTTTCGTAGTGTATTGTATTACATCATGTAGGACTGTGTTATCTTGGATATTTGTATTATATTGGGTTGTAGTAAAACTCATTTCAATGTATCTTTATCAAATTGCATTTTAAGCTGTTTGTATCATATTTTTCTTATCCAATTGTAAATTTCTTCAGAGCATAAACGTTAAATATTCATCTTATTCTTCATATTATTTAGGAAAATGTTTAGCACAAGGTTGACATTTAATGTTTACAGAATCAGACACATAACGTAATAAATGAATGTGCATTTATTCAGAACTTACACAATATTGTACTCCATTTTATCCTCTGGATTTTGTGGTGAATTTAAAATATGTTCACAAGTTCTTTGAAATTCCTTCCATCAAGAAATGGGGCTTAATTACCCTTTCTTTGAGTGTGGAAAAGATTTGCATCTAACCGATAGCAACTGATGAAAATGACTGTAACTTCTGAGAATAAGTCATAAAAGGTTTTGTGTTTTCCTTCTCACTCTAACTTTTGGATCACTAACTTTGAAGGAAGCCAGCTAACACGTCATAAGGACACTCAAAAAGCACTTTGACAAGTCCACCTGTCGAGGATCTGACAGCTCCTGCCAATAGTCATGCTAGTGAGCCATCTTGGAAGTAAATCTCTCCCAGGCCAAGTGAGGCCTGCATATGACTGCAGTCTGGCAGGTAGCTGGACTGCAACTTCATGAGAGATCCTGAGTAAGAATACTTAACTAAGCTACTCCCCAAATCCTGACCCCCAGAAACTATGAGATAATAAATGTTCTAAGTTTTAGGGAAATTTGTTTTGCAGCCATAGATAACTAACATTTAATAGATTATAGTAAGACTATACTTACATTCTCTAAGAACTTGTAACACTGCATCTATGGGAAATTCATACTCATCCATAGGATACAATTATAATGTAAAATAGTTTATTATGTGGTTTTAAATGATTAATTTAACAAATATTTACCAAACATCTGCTGTCTTACTGAAAATAAATATATGCATTATAACTTAAGAATTTTATTTCTGAGCATGTATTACAGAAGAATCCCCACAAATCAGAGGCAGGAAATGCAGCAGCATATTTACTGTGGCATAGTATAGAGTGGGAGGTGTTATAGATAGTTTAGAATCACATCATGAGGGAATGGATTAAAAAAAGTATGATGGATGAAAAGCATAATGGATGCAGGCTAAAAAATAGATATTCTACAGCAATTAAACATCAAACAATATAGGCAGATAAGAATGGATGCATCTTAAAAACATATTTAATGTAAAAATGCAAAAACATGATGCATAATACACTTAATACAAATTTAATATGTGTACTTGTACATCATTACATGTTACAATAGTACATCCATATTTAAGGACACATATCAAGCCCAATACGGTGGGTATGTCTTTTGGGGAAGGGAATGGAAGTCAGGATAAGGGATTTAAAAGGGCAAACTATATATATTCATAAAATGAGGCAGGGTCCTGGCCTAGAAAGAAAATGGTAACTATGAAATGTAACTTAAATCTCTGTATGTAAGTTTAAAAAAAAAAGTCAAACCAGACACATAAAACAAAATATAAAAGCAAAACAAACAAAAAACCCCAAAACCACTTACTACATTTCTTGTGTTGGGGGATTTAAAATACAACAGCGAAGAAGAGAAATAGTCCCATTGGGGCTTTCATTCTCAATATATAAGTGAAATAATAAATAGGAAAATTTTAAGAAAGCGTTAAGTACTGTGAAACGATTAAGGGTGTGACATGATACATAATAATGCATGAGGACTACGGTGGTTAGGGAGCCTTGGGAAAGCCTCTTTGTGGAGGTGATATTTCAACTGAAAGCCAAATGATTAGAATTAGTTCTCTGTGCAAAGATGTACAAAAGGATATGTGTTCCAGGTAGAGTGCAGATGCCTCGCCTTGGCAAGACAGGGATAACAAAGATCAATGTGGCTATAACATCATGAGTTCATTGAGAGTGACAAAGCAGGATTATGTTAGTAGTAAGAAACAGGTTTAGATTTTAGCATTAGTGAAAAGGAAATCAGGGTAGAAAAAATAGGTTTTACAAAATAAACATCATGACTGCTGTGTGGAGAATGAATTCAAAAGAAGGGCGGGAGTGAAATGACAAAGACTAGTTATGATGCTACAGCTATAGTTATACTTTTAGGAAGACATATAATTATTCTGAGCAGTGATGGAAACAGTAGCATTTGAAAGATTCTAAAGAGTCTCCAGAGACAGGCAGGAGTCATACAAACCAAGTGGGTTAGATGAGGGACTTCAGTTTTATTCCAGAGCAAATGGGTAAAAATAAAATTGCATGATCTGATTGATAAAATGATAGCCTACATTTTAACCCATGCTTTTGGGAGGGATATTAAATTTGCGTAATGCACAAACATTAAATATATGAGTAATAATAAAGTGTCAACATTCGGTGTCACTGCTCCTACAGAGCTGGAACATGAGCTTTTAGGACAAGGCAAGAAACCTCCAGAGGAGGCTGGGAAAAGTCAGATGAGAGGTGTATCTCAGCGCCTCTTTACTACAGGTTTAGTGACAAATTTAGTTACCTGCTGAAGTACACATGTTATTTAAGGATGATTTTAGCATCTAGAACAGTAAATGTATATACATCAATTAGCATCAGAAGTGTCTGCCAATGCCTGGCTTGATAAGACTCTGACCTTTCTTGAAGATAATCTTTCCAAGAAACCTAGATGAATTCTCTTGGTTGAATCTTCACAAAGCATTCCTGCATTTGTGATAACAAATGCATATGGGAATTAATCCTTTAAAGCTGCTGTTAAAAATACTCAATAAAAATCAAGAATTAGTAATGCTGCCACGATAGAATTTTTAAATAATAAGATTTTAATGGTATACACATCGTTAAAAGCTCTTTTATGGAAATGTTTCTGGGAATATTCCCTGTTTCAGTTATGCTTGGGGATTTTCTTCCATTTGTTAGTAGAATTGGGAGTTCATGAGGTTTAGTATTGTGGAGATGACATTTCTTTTCCAAAGCATTTAGAAATTTGTTACTACTTTTAATATAGTGGTTGTACTTAATTTTGGTGTGTATGCATACAAATCGGCAACAGAAACCAGTTTTGGAAATTAAAGTAATATTGTAGAAGTAGCCAGAAATCATAATTGTGTACATTTCATGTTCCATGGAGATAACAATAATCATGCCAATGACAAACATGTTTGTTTTTAATAAAATTACCAATGATACTTGCATGCGACTCCCTGATTTCTGGTAATAGCCCCAGGCTAAACTTGAGCATCATGTAGTCATCTTGAATCATGATTTTGTAAAGGGGTAGATTATACATTATAAATTAATAAATAATTATTTCTGCATTAGTTTATATTCTTCATATTATCTGATTATTGCAGGTTGCCTACAACATACGTAAAAAGGCAGAATGCAGCACAGCATATATCATTTTTCCTATTTTATTAAAATTTGTGAATATTTCTCTAACTCTCTTATCTGTATACCAAGACACAAATATGTAAAATAACGCACACATTACTATAGTAGCTAACTTCTTGTGTAACAAAATTATCTTACCATGAAATGTACTTAAAATTAAGTCTAGAAATAATAAGACAATTATGACTAAGGTGTGTGAGTGTATTTGTGCAGCAAACATCTTCTATTCACCCCATAACAAGAGGCACATGCCCTGGTTTCCTATTTTGTTAAAGATAAAAAAAATTTCATGAGAGAAATTCCAATACAGTACAATCATATTAAGAGAGTATTCATATTCAAAATCTCCAGAATATAATATATTGCTATCATTTTTTGAAAATTTTCTTTATATTTTGTTTTAAAAAGATAATACATCCTTAGAGTTTTAAAAATGTTGACTTAATTAGCAATGTACTTAAAGAGCTAACAACCATTGTTTAACACATTGATTGGGTTGATTTGGGTTGCTGGGGATCTTTGTTTAACAAAATCACTACCTCTTAGGCTATGTACCTAGCCACCACAACTGAACTCAGTTCGTCACATGGATTCCTTCTTTTCTATTCCCATTAGCAATGCACTAATTGCAGTTTTTCTCTAATGCTTACATTATTCCAGTATACTGCTCACCTTCTTCCCTGCCTTCCCTCTTTGAATAATCTTGTTTGTCCAAATTTTTAACTTAAAACAATGCTTCAGTTATTATTTTCTTCATTGAAAATTAAATTACCACGAGCTTACAATTTTAACATATGCAAACATTTTTATTTTTTCCGTCATCTAATTCAAATTTTTCATATAGTCTGCATAAGTCTTGTAATTTGAGGGAAGCCATTATTCTTACCTTAATTTTTACTCATAAATAAATATGAAGAGACTTTTCCAAAATACTAATAGGAAACAAATGTAAACCTAGAAGAGCTATGAGAAGTGCATATGGGATAATCATGGTTGCCAATTATTGAGCACTTACTACATAACAGATATTTATTAAACACTTGAAATTCAACCAGTCATTTATTTAAATTGACCCCAAATAAACTAAATATATATTTATATAAAATGCTCATTTAAAAGCTGGGGTATGGTAATTAATCAAATTAATCTATTATAAGTTCTCACAATATCTGGATGAGTAGGTATCACTGTTCCCCAATTTACAGATAAACTAAGGTATAGTGTAGCTATGTGTCTTGCTCATTACGAGACAATAAATAATGAAAGAACCATGATTTGAACATGACTCTTTTCGAATAAAACATTCTGTTTTTAATCTGTAGACTCCACTGAAGGAGGTTTGGGGAAAAAAGGCGGGAGTAAAATTTTGAAGGCCCAAGGCAATACAATTTTTTCTTTGTGAGCTATGAAGAATTATAGATGAAAGAGAGCAAATAAGGATGCCACTTTATCCGGTTTTTATTTTTGGAAAAGAAATACTCTGATTGCCATGTGAAGGAAAAATTGAAATGATCTGAGACTGGAGGCAGGGAGCTATATCCCAACTAGATATACAAATATTCTCTCGGGTGAGAATTCTAGACTTGGAACCAAAGTTAAAAAAAAAAAAAAAAAACCCTGAAAAAATGCTTCGCATTATAGACAAGAGGTGGAGGGGAAGGAAGTACAATACAAGAATTGTCTGGAATGATAATGGTGTGATTACAGAAGTAGCACATCAGGAGGGTGTGAGATCATAGAAACTGAAAAGAGAGAATTTTAAAAAAGAGCAAAACCAGTACAGTTTTTAAGTATTTCCAGGTTGACAAGAAGAGATACGCCATTTGATCTGGCAATTAGATGGTCATTATTTTAAGACTGATGGAAGAAGATAGTAATATTGGAGTGAAAGCCATTCTTCAATGTTTTAAAGAGTGGATGATATTAGATAAGTAAGAAAGAGGAAACTAAAAGAGAAGAAAGAAAAAAGTACATATTGATTAAATTGATTAAATATAAATTATGTTAGATACTTTACATATGCTGATTCTTGTAACCATGACAACTGTCTTATCTTCCATTCTACAAATGATGCAACCTGACTTTACAGAAATTATGAAAAGACTTTCTAGTTTTTTTGTTTGTTTGTTTTTTAGATGGAGTTTTGCTCTTTTTGCCCAGGCTGGAGTACAATGGCACGAGCTCAGCTCACCGCAACCACCGCCTCCCAGGTTCAAGCGATTCTCCTGCCTCAGCCTCCTGAGTAGCTGGGATTACAGGCATGTACCAGCACGCCTGGCTAATTTTGTATTTTTAGTAAAGACGGGGTTTCTCCATGTTGGTCAGTCCGGTCTTGAACTCCCGACCTCAGGTGATCTGCCCACCTCGGCCTCCCAAAGTGCTGAGATTACAGGCGTGAGCCACCACACCTGGCCAAGACTTCCTAGTTTTTGAATGGTAGATCCCCAGAAACCCAACAAATTTATTTATTAGTGTTATGAGAATCTTTATTTCAATGAAGACAGCTAAACATGAATTACACATGATTTGAGGTGAAGTTATTGCATAAGTTAAAAAAACAAATCCTTGTATTATTCAGTTCTCAGTTCAAAATCACCTTCCAGATATGAAGCAAGAAATATCAGAAAGCAGGTATGAGTCAGAAAATGACTTCGTAGCTCATTGCAGACAAGAGAGTTGTAGGAAAACCCAAAGAGCTCAGATGTTAGTTTTTGTGCTTTGCCCTCTGTGTTGAGCCTTGGTATAGGTGGCATTTGTGGTGGGCAGGGGTTTGGGGGAGAAATAATTGAACGCTGTGAAACTTGGGGATCAGGGCAAAAGGGAGCCAGCAGCCCACCTGCAGAGTTGCAGAACTGAGGCTGGGTGTAGCTTTGCAGAGATACCAGCAACAGAGACAGGTGGGTCTCAGAAAGGCTGGTAGAATGGCCATGTCCTTCTTTGTGTCCAGACCAAGAAAGGACAAAGGACCTCAATGACCTGAGTACAAAAATGAGGAAGATGCTGAGTAGCCTGCGTAGCTTTGTCTCCTTCAGAGCCTGAGTCCAGATCATATACATCTCAATGGTGGCAGCAGGGACAGGCAAACAAAACTGGAGTTCCACAATAGTGGGGCTTAGAAAATCCATGCTGGGTTTAGAATCAACCCAAGAAAGGAGAGAAAAAGCCTTGAGAGGGAATTTTATAACTGAATGCAATGAAATGACAGACCAGAGTTGAACTTTGGATTTAGAAAGAATATACCTAAAAGTGCTTAGATTCCATTTCTGCATTAGGTAAAATAGATGGGTCACTGTCAGAAGACCGTATCATAGAAAAAAAAAAAAAAAAATGATCGGCCCGGAGCCGTGGCTCACACCTGTAATGCCAGCCTTTGGAAGGCCTAGGCGGGCAGATCGCTTGAGCCTAGGAGTTTGAGACCAGCCTGGGCAACATGGTGAAACCCCCTCTGTCTCTACTAAAAATACAAAAATTAGCCAGGCATGGTGGCAGGTACCTGTAATCCCAGCTACCTGGGAGGCTTAAGCGGGAGAATCACTTGAATCTGGGAAGCAAAGGTTGCAGTGAGACAAGATCTCACTACTGCACTCCAGCCTGGGTGATAGAGTGAGACTCTGTCTCAAAAAAAAAAAAAAAAAAAAAAAAAGAAAGAAAGAAAAGAAAAAAAAAGATCTTTGTCATCTGACATTTGAGTGTCTGACTTGCAAAATCATATTGACTATGAATTATTTTATTAATTTTTATGTGTGAAAAAACACTAGGTCTGCTGCTAATAAAGAACATTAGAAGGAAAGGTGGGCAGGGAGGTTTGAAGGAAATAGTAAATAAACATTTTCAAGTCACTGTAGGAAAGGAGCAAAAATGTGACTTTATTGCTGAATGATATTTAGAGTTCAGTCAAGCCAGATTTGAGACAATATAGCATATGACATAAATCTACATAGTTAAGGTTTTCTCCAGGCAAAATTTAGTGTTACCTTTCTCATGTTTATAGGCCCAATATTATATCTATGGTAAACATGTTTTGGATACTCATTATGTTAAGTCAAGGGGCTACCCCATGAGTAAACCACAGTCCTTGTCTCTGAGGGCTTGCTTTCTATTGGAAAAGACAAACGTAAGCGAATAAATACGATAAAAATGTAATATGACAAAATTGAGAAATATTGAATTCCAAAAGACAATTTCTAACTTTGTTGTAGAAAAAGGGGTTAAGAAAAATTTTCAAGAAAGGAGATAATATTTCAACTGGGTTTTGAAAACATCTATAGCAAATAGCGGAAATAGGTTAAAAATATTTTAGGAAAAAACAGCTAAGCTGCACTTAATTTGAGTATTTTTTATTTTGTGAAACATTACCAGAAGCATTTCTCCACTTAAACTTTATTTCTTGCAAATATTGTTCATGTTGAAGTGAATCTATACAAACACTTTTCACTAACATTCAAAACCATCTTGTTTATCCTTTTAAACATACTTGTATTATTAGTCTAAATATAAAGATTCATAGAAAGATAAGAAGATGCAAAATCTACAATTATATGTGATACTATTGTTATTATACGTTTATTAAATGACTTCATTTGCCATGAAAACATAATTTACCTGATAAATCTGTTTACTTAACCACACTGTATGAAAATGTGCCACACAGAACTATATTTATACATGTAAACCTACCATTAATTATTAATCTTATGGCAAGCATAAAAGTAAACTTTTATATTAATACAGTTTAATTTTATTTCCTAAAACCATAAATTTTAGGATAAAAAATAAATTAATTTTGACATTGCTCAACATCAAAACAAACTTTAATAAAATGTTAAAATTAAAGCTGTAGAATTTGTTTTCAAATTTAGTGAGATGAACTGTATTTCAAAACAGCACATAAACATTGAACTAGTCACATAATTCAAGGATACCAAAATTAGCATTCCATGGATTCATTCATTAGAAAGTACTGGTGGCCTCTTTACCCACATAGTGTAAAGCTATTCATGCCAGCAGCTTACGACACTCAAGTTTGCCAAATTTCACAGGTGCTGCCTGAAGAGAATGATAGTCTGCCACTCCTCCCTTGCAAAAGACAAATCTCTATTCACAAGAGCGGGAAAACTTACAAACAGAGAGGCTATTTTTTAAAATCTTTGATGCTAATTCAAATAGGAACTTGACCAGTTGTACCTCCTCTTAGCAACAGGTGCAGAATTATACAGACTCTCCTATAAATATTCTTGAAAGAATCCCTTGGCTTTAGCATTTTAATGCCATGTTTCTTTAAATGAGGCCTGTTTTTTGTAGGTTTTCTAATTTGAATGTTATACTCTTGCAGACTGTACCTAATTTATTTTACTAATGAAAATATCAAATGTCAATTGATTTGTATCTCTTGTGGAAATTTTGCCATTAAGATATTAATATAATATATTTTATAGATTTTCTGCTAGTAAAAAGAAGCTCCTGTTTTTCATCAATACTAAATTGCTATAACTCTTAGTTATTTTCCCAGTAGTAAAGATAATTTTATGCCTGGAATTTAAATCCATGTTCTTGATTGAGATGTTTGTTTATCTGCAGTGTAGTCAAGAAGACACTGCACTCGACTGGGGCTCAATTCCAGAATTAACACCACAATTTTATAACTGTATAACCTTTAGAATATCACTTAATATTTTAATCCTCTTTCTTTCTCTTTTTCTTTCTTTCTCTCTCTCTCTTTCTTTCTTTCCTTTTTTTTTTTTTTTTTTTTTTTTTGAGACAGAGTCTTGCTCTGTCACCCAGGCTAGTGTGAAGTGGCATGATCTCCGCTCACTGCAACCTCCGCCTCCTGGTTCAAGCAATTCTCCTGCCTCAGCATCCTAAGTAGCTGGGTTACAGGCATGTGCCATCATGCTGGGCTAATTTTTGTATTTTTAGGAGAGACAGGATTTCACCATGTTGGTCAGGCTGGTCTCAAACTCCTGACCTTGTGATCAGCCTGCCACAGCCTCCAAAAGTGTTGGGATCACAGGTGTGAGCCACCACGCCCGGCCTTAATCCTCATTATTTTTCCTATATGTAAAATAAAATAATAAAGACTGATTTGTACACCCCAAGTAGTTAGTGTGAGGATCAAAAAAGATATCGATTATGAAAAATATGAATAAAAGTTTAAAAAGTAAAAAGTAAACATGAAAAGAAAAAATATATATAAAATAAAAAGACTCTTTTTTCCAGAAGAAAATATGGGAGAAAATCTGTTCAAGTTGTGATTGGCAAAAATTTCTTTGGACTCAGCCTTTCTACTTATAGAAGAAAATAATTGATGAATTAGACTTTATTAATGGCAATCCACATTCTGGTTGGCCACATTTACAAGTCAGAAAAAAAGTGCTTGCCTCAGAATATGTAAATAATTATTTTCAACTAATAATGGGAATACAAACAGCTCAATAAAAATGAACAACATAATTGAAGAAACATTTTACATAACCTGATATATGAAAGGTCAAGAAGCACCTGAAATGATAACTAATCATAATTAGTTATGTGGAAAGGAAATCTCATTCTAGTCAGAAAGTGGAAAACTGCTAAGGATTTGGATATGGCTAGAGCTGAAAACAGAGTTAAAGAAAGGGTTTTGCTTTTGCGCTGGCATTGGAAATGATAAGATTCATGCTATTTTTTTAAGTAATTCTATTTTAATACGTGTGTGTTGATCTCTGTTTTTACAGAAAATGCCAGGTACAAAGGTATAGTTTATCTTGGATACTAATTTGAGTGGGGTTTTGTCTTCATTTTTTACAATTTAATTTTCTTTTTTTCTTTTCTATAAGTGTTTGACACCATACTTGTCTTCATTTTAATAGTGTTCAGAGTATAACCTATCAGAAATATTTTTATACTTGAAAAAATACAACTTTCAAATAAAAAAATTAAAAATATGGAATTGAAGTATGCCTGAGACAAGTTAATCTAATTATCAAAAAGCTCACTTTTTGCTTCAGCAATATGTTTTATTTAGGGGAAAAAAAAAGTTGGCCTTTCTGGACTGAAGAGATCTGAGATAAAAGGAGAGACTAAAACTACGCCTGGAAAACTTTCATTAAAAAAATTTCCTGAAAGGCTGTAAGTAGTTTTTATTTTTCCTTTTCCAGATATTAGAATTTTGGCTTGAGTTTTCTGTGGTATCTGAGGAAAGAAAATAGGAGAAGAGAGCCTAGCTACCCAATTTCCTTCTTTAAAGTAAAGATGATTTGCAAGTTTTCAATCAAAAAATTAAAATGCTTTAAAATATACAAAACATAGAACTATACATCAGCTTGGAGTGGAGGAAAATAAAATGCAAGTAGCCTATATACTTGTCCAATTATCTTTCTAAAGATTTTTGGCTTATGGAGAACAGCAAAACTCTTAGACTGAGGTTAGATTACCTCTACCACATGGAGACTGCTGGCTTTCGGAAGATGTGTCCACTCACTTCAGTTTGGTTAGGCCAAGACAAATAATAAAATCATGAAGACGACATGGAAACAGATGCAGAAAATGTAATGCTCCCCAGCTTCTGAATGCAAAGAGAAACTGGCTCACCAATGGAACTACTCAAAGGTCAAGCCTTTAAGTTAAAAATAGGAAACAGCCTTTTCCTAAGGGACACTTAGGGACCATTCTCATACCTGCAGGACCAATAGTCCTTTGTGGATATGGAAATAATAATAGAATGTTCTGAGAGGGATGCTTCAACAAGCAACACCCCCAAAACTGAGTTATTCCTCTATCTAGGCAATGTATATTTTTATAGATGAGTAAGGGCTGAATCCAAAAACATTTAATGACTAGCACTGCGTGAACACCAGCCCTTCAGAATGAACACCCAACATATAAGAATGGTATCAGCTCTTACACTGCTATGTTCTGGCTCTAGCTGAATGTCAGTACTGAGGTATGCCATGACTATTTTAAGTCATTTTAGCCAAATTCAAGGTGGTGGCCAGGTAATATCCCTTTATCAAATGCTAACTGAACTACAAAATTTAGAATTATGAATCCCTAGACAGATTGGTAACCTGAAAGTTATGAGAATTGCATAGCCATGACCATTTATAATTTTATCGAATAATATTATCAATAAAACATTAATCTAATTTCCTCACAAATTTATGCAAGGAGCATGATGTCTGGTTGGCTTGTTTGGATATTGATGTCCATGAAAATGCATAGGAGAGTATTAAGGGGAAAATCCTCCCTATTTGTTGTACAAGATTCTTTAAGAGAGGCTGCAGAAACACCAAATAATGTACAGGCATAGGAGACACAAAATGTGCCAAGAAAATTACAGGAAATTTCAGTATCAATTAATGTCTTTTTGAAATGCAACCCCCTCCCCCTTTTTATTTCCTCTCTTTCACTGAACTGGCTCATAGCTAGTATCTTCCCCCAGTGCTCATATAAAATAATACAATGGCATCCACAGCATCCATATTTCATTCTCTAATTCTATCCTGCCCGAAAACAAAGTGGAAGTTCAGGGAAAGTATCTTACTCCAAGTTTAGGGCAGGGGAATTCATGATAGCCCTGGAATCTTGTTAAAGGACAATGGCATCATCAACTGCGTAGTCTCATCTGGGATGTTAGTACCCTACAGAAATTTTAACCCATTGTGCTGTAGCCTTTCCTCTAGGTGGTCATTTATTTCCATTAAGATACTTTATATTTTAATAATTAAATTAGAAAACTAAGTATATTCATCTTTTTTCCATTTTTGTATAATTTTTGTTAAAGTTACATCATTTTTATAAAAGATTGGCTTCCATAGTTTCTTGTTGCCTGGAAAAAACCTAAATAATATTTCTAACCTTCTAAAGTCAGAAAAATCTTACCGATGAACATATCTCATCTTCATACTTTCCAAAATGGGTATTTTATCACTTTTCCCAATGATCTGTCAGTCATCCCCAATAACTCTCTGACTGTGTTTTCTATTACCATACTCTCCATGGGAAGCCACAGGGGCTCCTCATGATTCCTGGAGCACTCCAGGCCCCACTGCACCTCAGGAATTTGAACATGCTGCTGTTCAGTCGGCCTGTAATTCACTTCTCCAGATATACATATGGCATACTGCATTCTCACCTTCTTCATATATTTGCAGACAGTCTTGTTTAAAATTGTAAACACAATGACGACCACATAGATACCTAACCCCTGGCATGTCCTTTTTTTCTTT
Organism: Gorilla gorilla gorilla; assembly: GCF_029281585.2. Taxonomy (NCBI): domain Eukaryota; kingdom Metazoa; phylum Chordata; class Mammalia; order Primates; family Hominidae; genus Gorilla; species Gorilla gorilla. The sequence goes on along the minus strand of NC_073224.2, from coordinate 66,625,401 downwards.
TCTGGCTTATTTTTTCCTTAATACTGATAATCTTCAAAAATAATATATAATTTGCCCATTTACTTTATTTTTTTCACCCCACTAAATCATTAACTCATAATTTCCAGGCTATTTATATACATTATATATAATCTCTCTCTATATAAAATTGCGCAGGCCGATGTATGTCCTGTGTCATACATGACATTAAATGTTTATTTGTCCAATGAAATAAAAAATGGTTACAAGTTCTCAGTAACTTTAACTTTTTGTATGTTGATTTTGTATCATGCAACTTTACTGAATTCATCTAAATCCCATTTAAATTTTTATTCCTTCTTCTTTATCAATTAAGGCATTTGTAACTATGATCTTTATTTTGAGTCTAGAATTCACTGTGTTCTCATAGCACTATGAAGTGTTCTCTTTTGAACTGCTTTCTTTAGAGTCTGAAATTTCCCTTTGAATTTTCTTTGAACAAATGATTAAGTAGGAATGGGTTTCTTAATTTCCAATCAGGGAAGAATTTCATTTTTAAAAATTGCATGTCAACAATTTCACTTAAATGTAAATTAGTACAGCCACTGTGGAAACCAGTATGGAGATTCCTTAAAGAACAAAAAGTAGACCTACCATTCAATCCAGCAATCCAACTACTGGGTATCTACCCAAAGGAAAAGAAGTCATTATATGAAAAAGACACATGCATACACATTTTTATAGCATCACAATTTGCAACTGCAAAGATATGAAATCAACCTAACTGCCCATCAACCAAAGGGTGAATAAAGAAAATGTTATTATGTATACATTCACACACATACATATATACACACATACCATGGAATACTACTCAACCATAAAAAGGAATAGAATAATGTCTTTTGCAGCAACTTGGTTGGAGCTCGAGGCCATTATTCTAAGTGAAGTATCTCAGGAATGGAAAAACCAAATATCATATGTTCTCACTTATAAGTGGGAGTTAAGGTATAAGGACTTAAAGGCATAAAAATGATATAATGGACTTTGGGGACTTAGAGGGGAAAGTTAAAAGGGGGGTGAGGGATCAAAGACCACACATTGGGTACAGTGTACACTGCTCAGGTGATGAGTGCTCTAAAACCTCAGAAATCATCAATAAAGAACTTATCCATGTAACCAGAAACCACCTGTACCCCAAAAACTATTGAAATAATTTTTTTAAGAGATCAAAAAAGTTCACTTAAAATATTTAACCTTATTAGATTATGATAAAATAAATGACCTAATCTGGACTTTGTTAAACTTTTAACATCAGGGAATTAATATAATCTTAAAAGGAGTGTCTTGGTATACCTTCTCGTTGTATACCTTTGTAGCCCACTTGAATGTTACACTCATAAATCAAATGGCTATGTATACGTGAGGGTATTTGTAGACTTTGTAGCATTTTCCATACTATTTCAATTACTGTATAGTTATATAAATATTCACTATTTTAATTACTATATCATCATCACCATCACTACTATCATCATCATTATCAAATAGACTGTTTGAGTTTTAATAAATGCTGAGACTTTACACATATAAAAGAGATTCATTTTCATAATAATTTGGTAAGGAAAGTATTCATTATAGGTAGGAAACTGAAGTCAAAAGAGATTAAGCAATTTTCAGTGGCTACTCAGCAGTGTAGCCAGAGCACTTCTGGAACACTATTTTATTTCTTTAGAAAATATTTGAATATTTGGCAATCCTAGTCTACTATCATTATCCCTCTTTAAAAATATTATTTACTATATTTGCTTACTTGTTTTCCCAGATAAATTTCAATTAATATTGTATTAAATTGATAATTAGTATTATATTGCAATATTAATTTAGTGGAAAATATTAATGGATAAAATATATATATACAGAATTATTTTTCCATTCAGAAAACGAGCAAGTTCTCCATGTATTCAAAATTTCCCTTAAATTCCCATAAGATTTTTATTACATTTATTTTCTTATATTACATATTTTGATATCCTTGTGGATGTATTCTTTTCTGTTATATTTTCTTAAGGAGTTTTGTTTGCGTATTGGTAGGCTATTCATTTTTATTTATTCTGTAGCTAGCAAATTTCTTTAAGTACATTTTTTCAGTTTTTTAAAATTATATTCTATGGGGCTTTCCATGTAAATATGCATGCCATCCACAACTAACAAGCATATTTTATTGTAAATATCAATATTGCATATTTTCTAATTTTCAAATTGTGTAGATTCAAGTTTTATTTTACTGGCAAACTTACTAAACAAGGATAAACAATAAGTAATAGAAGACGATCTTTTCTTTGGCATAAATTTACTATCCAGTAAGAATAATTTATTTCAAGATAAAGTTTATATACCTTCTTGAGTGGATTATTCTATTAATTTGTTTAATAAGCAACATTTTCAGAACCAGAGATTATAATATCTAAAGACACTTTATATATATGAAAGTCCTTTTGTTTTGCTCTCAAATAAAACATCAATTCACTAAGCAGAAAATTCTTGAGTCATATTTTTTCCTCTCAAAACACCATGCGTTAATCTACCATACCTTGCAATTAGTGTTTCAGATTAAAGAAATTGTTTTCATTCTTACTTGGTTACCTTTCCAGTGAGGAAAACAAAACAAAACAAAATTCTTTTGCTGTCACAGTCTTGGAAAGACAAGCTGGAAGTCAGTTTCCCTCTCATGGTTAGACTGGACTGCTATATTTGGTTTTATAACCATATACTACTTGACATCCTGACAAACTGCTTTGTTCCTCTGGTTCTCCCTGAGAGAAGAAAGATAGGAATCTGAGAAGCCAATCTGTGGTCCAGAAAGAGCCGCTAGCCATGTCTGCCTTAGGTTACTTCCATCTAGAAATAAACAGGCCTGGATGTATGATAGACAAATGCTGTAATTGTTGACTTGTAGCCAGACATGTAAGATGAGCACGCTATTGTGCACACTTTTTCTCTTCCTTTGTGCCCATACACACAATAAGTAGGCTTTAAAATACGTCAAATATTTAAACTAATTGATGAACTAAGAAAAACTGAAATGGAGTAGCTAAAAATGATTGATATTAACTCAGAACCATTACATAATACAATTCTATTTTATATATTTTGCTTGGTGCTGAGTCTTTTTTCATCCAATTTCAAGAAAAGCTCTCTCTCTCTCTTTCTCATTGCCTCTTCTCAATGAAATATCAGTCTTCTCTCTATGGAAATTCTATTATGCAGGCTGTATATTTTTACTCTCACCCATACTCTTCATGAACCTCACTTTTAAAATAAATTCTTGCCGGGCGCGGTGGCTCACGCGTCATCCCAACACTTTGGGAGGCCGAGGCGGCGGATCAAGAGGTCAGGAGATCGAAACCATCCTGACTAACACGGAGAAACCCCATCTCTACTAAAAATACAAAAAGAACTAGCCGGGCGTGGTGGCGGGCGCCTGTAGTCCCAACTACTGGAGAGGCTAAGGCAGGAGAATGATGTGAACCTGGGAAGTGGAGCTTGCAGTGAGCTGAGATCGCGCCACTGTATATAGCCAGGAAGACAGAGTTGAGACTCCGTCACAAAAAAAATAAATAAATAAATAAATAAATAAATAAATAAATAAATAAATAAATTCTATCTCCTCATTCTTTATTTATAGTACTGCATTAGCTTGTTTTACTGTAATAAACCAATGCTCTTCTTTTAACAGTCTACTGTATTTTAGTTTTAAATTTAATAATCATATTTTTTATCTTCTAAACTTTTTCTTGTTTTCCTATTTTTCCATTCTATTACTTAATGTTTTTTGCATGAATTTAATACTTTCTCAAACTTTTCAATGATGACGGATTGGGAAGAACTAGGACACCTTCTTTAACAAACATGATAAACCTGAGAAATAACATGGTAGAGTAATGAAGAACTCGACGACCTCTATAGCCAGATTGCCTAAGTTTGGACTCTAGCTCTGCCACCAGTAGTTGAGTAATCTTGCTGAATTTGTTTAGATTATCAAAACTTCAGAATCCTCAATTGTGAATTTAAAGTAAAACTACTACCCACCATATAACATTGTATTAAAAGTGAAAAATTGTAAAGCATTTAGAACAGTGTTTGACACACGTTTGTTCTTAATACACGTTAGCTAATAACTAGTTAAACATGACAGTTGTCATTAGTGAGTCAGTTCCAGGATAATCTCTTTTAGCCCGGTATGTCGGTGGCTCTTCATCAAGAGATATTGGTGGATTCCACTGCATGTCTCTTCTGCTATTTAGATAGGTATTTCACTTACATTTGATGAATTGTGATTTGGTCAGCTTCAGCTTCATTCCTGTTTACTTTCTGCAGTTTATCTTTCAAAATATCTCTCCATATTATTGCATATTGATGAATGATTTAATAATTTCAGGTAGCGACACAGTTTTGTTCAGTTCAATAGGAATTTAGATGAGGTTATAAAAGAAAAATCATGTATTTAGATCATAATCATGTATTGCTCTCCTTATGTATTAAATATATTGTTGAGGGAGCATGTATGTTTTTGTATACACGTCTCAGTGCGTGCGTGTTAGTGTGCACTTAGGATATTGTTGAGTAGTTGTGTGTGTGTGTGTGTGTGTGTGTGTGTGTGTGTACATGTGAGAGAGAGAGACCTGGTAGAATTTCCTTATATTATTACTAATGTACATTGTTTTATATTTGTTTATAGCTAACTTTCCTGCTTATATGAGCTAATTTTGTTTCAGTTCAATAAAAAGTGTTACCTGAGATTTGATCTTTTGTATTTCCTTTGAGGAGCCTACATGAATTCTTCCTGCTGAGCTTAATATAACCACCACAGCAAACTGACCTTCATTTTCTTGAGTGTTCTTTTGTCACGTCAATGTTCTTTTGTGATGTTCTATTTGTTGTTGTCTGAAGGGCATCTAGATTGTGAGATAGGAGATTTTTATTTCAATTGGCATTGATTTTTGAAATGTATTCACTCACTTTATAACTTGTGTTGGCTGCCTAAAATGAAGTGCTTCACATTTTTTTTCAGTGTTAGGGATTTGTGCTGGTATGCATCTGGTAATATGTAGTTTTCACCCTCTTGATTTATAAAACCATTTTCACTTTTAGAAAACAGTGTCTTAATTTAATGCTCAAGGAAAAGAACTCCGGATTTCAGTCATATGCCATTTTAATGAGTTGGTATATATGTGCATATGCCATTTTAATGAGTTGGTATATACGTGAATATCTATGTATTTGTGTGTGTGTGTGTGTACATACATAGATACATATACATGTTAGAAAATAATGATGCTAAAAGGCGGTGAGGAAGATTATTTATAGGGACTATTTTGTCCTCTGCATGAGGATTCTAACACATAGTATTGAGATTAGAGATTGCGTACTGCATCTAAGTGGTGTTACCAAATTAGTCATTAGATTAAATGTTATCATTAAAGCAACTCAAATTAGGTTTTCCCCACTTAATTGAGCAAGTTTGATTCAGAAATGATATCATTTGTAAGATTTACCTGATTTCTGGTGTTTAGTACGACATTATATTATTTATTAGTACTATCATTCAGAATGAGAAGTTTAGGACAAGCATCTACATATTTACCTAATGACAATTTTGAAATAGCCAATTTCATTTTTATGCATTGATGCTTCCAATATTATTTGTATGAAGCTGACAAAAAAGATTCTCATACTTTGAGAAAACACTTTGAGTTATTCCACTTTTATGCATGCACTATTATATTTTTAAAGAATAAGAGATTTTAAAATACTAGTCTAATCTCAGTCAGATGACACCAATATCATGGTGTCTATCCCTGGCCACAGCATTTTAATGGGAAGTGTTTAAAAGGAAAGGTCATAGATAAAGATAAATAATTCTGTTATATGAGATGGGATTCTACTGTGAGATAACAAGACCACCACATCCTCAGAATAGAAACCCTGTCTCTACCAAAAATATAAAAAAATAGTCGAGTGTGGTGTGTGCGTGTAATACCAGCTACTTGGCAGGGTAAGGCCATAGAATCGCTTGAACCCGGGAGGTGGAGGTTGCAGTGAGCCGAGATAGTGCCACTGCACTCCATCGTGGGTGACAGAGCAAGACTCAGTCTCAAAAAAAAAAAAAAAGAAAAAAGAAAATAAAAGAAAAAATGATGTTCAGATTCCTATTTATTTGGCAGTTTAAAAGGCATCTGCTTATTCAAAAACGTAAGTAAAATTGTTTAGAAGTGATTCAAATATAGATGAGACCTATTAGAGATTCAGCCCTAACTTAATCATATTTAAAAAGCAAAAGTACAACCATTCTAAAGATTTCACGGTCAAAAACATTGTAAGATCTGGAGAAACATTAGTACCTTGGGATCTATATGGATTTACACTATGTGGCTCATCTACAAACCACTGACAGTTAATGTGATATCAGCAAATAATCAGTTTATCAATTTGTACTCCATAATATTTCTCTCTCATATGTAAGTTCATGTATCAATATCAAAAGAAGAGCCTCACTTAAAGTAACTCTCTCTATATAAGCCAAAATAAAAATTGAGATGAAAATCTCAGAAGTAAAGGTTATAAGAAAGAAATCCTGACAAAAATATGTCCTAGTAAATGAATCAGCATTTTATTTGCTGGCCCTATCAAATTAGAATTTTACAAGGACATAATGGTGTAATCTCTGAGTCCATTTGAGAAGGTAATGAAGTAATTGTTTGCCAGTGATTGATACCCAGCACAAAGAAGACAAGTAAAGAGGTGAGCAAAGAAGAGTATTCCAAAATAATTTTCAGCACAAGGTAATTGCCAAATATTTTACTGTGATTGAAGTTACTATATAACAACCAAAGACAAGCCTAAAATCAAAAAACTGGGTAAAAAATGATGTGACATTGATCCCCAAGCATATACTTGGACAATTTAACAGGAATTTAAGGAAGTAGAAATTTAATTCTGAAAATCCCTTGTTTAAATTAGTCTAATCATGTTTATTTCCTAATTGTAAAACCTTATGGAGTATTTGGCATGCATGCGTTATAGCTTTCCAAAAAGGGCTGTAGTATTCAAGAATCTCCAACTTTGTTTAACCACCACTCCCTTTTAAAAAAGGAATGTATTTATTTGAGATAAAATACGTTATCTTAGATAAATTTATTATTTTAGATTGTTGTCAGTAAAATTAATTCTTTTTAAATTAATTCTTATATAGATATAGAATATTTTCGGTCCTTTTTAAATATATTTTTTGTTAACTAACCATGGCAGTCATTATCTCAACACTTTAGTTGCTTTCTAGTAGCTTTCATGCTAGATACCAATCTCAAGCAAATAATTATTCATTACCTTCTCAGACAGACTCAGAGTTTACACTTTCTCATTGTTGTAAAAACTGAAATTGATACGGTCCAAAAAACAACATGCTGATTCTCTATAAATATAATGAGATGATCATTTTGAACTACTACATACATGCACAAATATATATATATATCCACAGAATCTCCCCCAACCCCCCCGGCCCCCAAAAAAGCATAGCCTTTTGACTCTGTTAGTATTGTCAAAATCAGCTATCTAAAAAAGGTGCCTCTATTGGGTTGAGTCTGGACATCTTTCCTGTGTACATTGTGGGCTGCAGACAGAGTTCACTGGACAAAATGTTGAGGTACCGAAGTCTATGTCCTAATCTTTCATCCGTGAGAAAAAGATGAAGAAAAGCAAGCACAACACTATATTTCTACAGACTTTAATTTTATTTTAGCATTATAGTCGTACTCTGCCTAAAATGCCCAAATTAGTGACTGGCATGGCTGACAAATAGTATAATTAAAGAGCACCAATAATTTTTATACATACACATAATACATATAAATTAGTTTAAAAAACTAATTTCAACTCACAACTGTCTAAGATATAATAAAGTGAAAGATAATTAAAAGATTTCTGAGTAGGTTAGAGTAGAAATATTATGGCAAAAATAAAACCAAGGCCATTTTAGAGCCATGGTGGCTGAAATGTAAGCTATACCAAGAATTAGATGAAAATAGGTAGCATAAGTGATAGGACAATTTTCCCTACTTTGAAACTTATTTAGAAGTTATCCCAATCAAGAACAGTGGGGTACATGCATGAATTTTTTTTCCTTCTTCTTCTGTTGTCCTCAAAAAGCTAATCTTGGCTCCCTTGAATCGGAATTCAGACAACTAAGACATTCTTTCTTAAGTAACAGTTTGTTTGCATTTAGACCATTATCTTTATGGCCAATTTTATTTTGAGTATGAAACACATGAAAGACATTTTGCAGAAAATTTATGAGTGTATTAGAAAATACCTACACACAAGAAAAGGGGTTTTCTGTTTTTGAAATGGAAAATACTTATCTAAGCACCTTTCATGCACTGGGTACTTCATATTTGCATTTCTCAATAACAACATTTAATACATAAATGTAAGGGTTTGCAAATTTACTACTTCATTATTACTGAGTATGGGCTTGTGAGTCATCCTGGAGTGCCTGAAACTAAAAAAAAATAAAATAATAAAAGATCATTTTATAACATGTAAGTGTAAGAAAAAACTAATATCCTAATTTCCATACAGTTTCATATAAAATTGCCTTCAGCAAAAGTCCCTCACATTAATATATAAATGCAATTTTTAACTAAATCATAGATTCTATAATATTAAAGAATTTGGGTCAGCCATGGTGGCTCATGCCTGTAGTCCCAGCTACTCAGGAGACTGAGGTTGGAGGATTGCTTGAGCTCAGGATGTCAAGGCCACAGTGAGCTATGATCACACCAGCCTGAGCAACAGTGTAAGACTCTGTCTCAACAAAATGAATAAGTAAAGAAATAATTTGGAGGCCATTCTGTAAGGTACTTTTATTTGTTGGGATGCACGTTTGGCTCTAGTAATATAACTCAAATAACAGTAACTTATACAAAATGGAATTTTATTCCTCTCAAATAACAGTACAACATAAACAATCCATGACTTATATGGTGGCCTCAAAGATGCTGGGTTCTACAGTTCTTCACAAGTTTCTTCAGTTACGATTTTTAGTTCTAGTCATCACATTTTCATCTTAGCTAGGGGAAAGAGATAAAAAAGATGACACATATTCTTCTTCCCTTAAGAACCAATTTAGAAGTTTCATGCATTCCTCCCATTTATATACATGTATCCACCTTAGGTGCAAGGAAGGTATACAGGTGTGATGCAGCATGTGCTCAGATGAAACTCAGGGTTGTACTAGTAAAGGAAGAGAAGATGCAAAGGAAGAAGTGTTTGTCTTCTATTAGCTACTTAGGAGGAGAAGAAATTTATTTCAGGCATTCTCTATCCTAAAGAGTGATCCACATAGCCCTGGGTGTAGGTGGGAGGAAGGTGGGAAAAGAGGGCAAGATCCTATCAGAAGATGCACAAAGTCAAAACTATTTTCATAGAAATAAATAAGACATTTTTCTTTTGCATTGTTTTGACACTTCCACTGACAGTTCTAAAGCAATGGAGAGGAAACTACTGCTGAAGGCTTACTACAAACCAATTAGTGCCACCAAACTGCTCTCCTAGTGGGGATATATTCCTTACTGATACATACTTGTAAAACAGAAAGAAATGTTTTCAAGAATGTTCATTTTGAAGCATTTAAAAGAAAGTTTACTGCATCTTAATCTTCAGTATAAATCTGCATGTCACAACAAGACACATGAATAAAGGACTTATGCTGCAGATAGCACTATAATAGTTGATTTGAGGAAAATAACTTTTGCCATTATTTTAGTTGCAGGCTGAGGTAGCCACGTTTTTCATGGAAAACCATTTTTACTTGACATAGTTTGACAGAAAAATGATGGTTATTCAGACTTGGACACTTGGTGGATCTGTTATCAAAACTTAAAAAAATGAAGCTGTTGCTTCAGGACAAACAACTGATTTATTTAACGGCAATGATAACAATAAAGCATTCAAGTGAACAATACAGAACTTGTATCTGCCACTAGAAGACTGACAGCTTTCTAAAATGTAAAGGCTTTCTCATGAGTCCAATGATGATATTAATAATAAGTTCTTTTGTTATTGCCTACTGAAATATGTCAGCATTTGGAAGATTTTCATATATAAGTTGAAAGAGCATATATAGGAGTGCATGACATAGCTATTATATAATGAATAGGTAGACTTCAACCCATTTTTCTCTGTGTCATTAAAATATTCCATTACATCTCACCTTATTTTGTTAATAAAATGTGAATAACTTCATAATAATAATATATTCAATTGTTTTCATTGCTTGCTGCAGCCTGTGTGTCCTGACTCAGAAGATCTGAGTGTGTACTTCTATTCACAACTCTGTGTTCAGTGACATCACATTGGTAGATTGACCTTGACTGTGGTAGTGAACAAAAATTTTTAAATATTGTTCATCAAAGCTTTCTTTTTTCCTAAAGAGTTGTTTGCTAAACTTTTACCAACACTTCATTAAATGTAGTATTTCTATGGATCCTTGCTGCTCTGTGAATGGCAGCACAACATAGTATAGCTCAGTTACGTTTTAGGAATTATACTATGATAGTTTTCAATAATTGCTGACATAATTTGGCTCTGTGTCCCTACTCAAATCTCACCTCGAATTATAATCCCCACATTAGGGAGGGACCTAGTGTGAGGTAATTGTAGGGGCAGTTTCCCCTGTGCTGTTCTCATGAGTAAGTAAGTTCTCACAAGATCTGATGGTTTAAAAGTATAGCACTTCCCCCCTAGCTTCCTTTCTCTCTCTCTCCTCTGGGTGCCATGCAAGTTGTGTCTTGCTTCCCCTTTGCCTTATTCCATGATTCTAAGTTTCCTGCAGTCTCCCCAGCCAGGAAGAACTGTGAGTCAATTAAGCCTCTTTTCTTTAGAAATTACCAAGTCTCAGGTAGTTCTTTATAGCAGTGTGGAAGCAGACAATACAATTGCTGTAATCACTATCTTGTGATGAAATTAGTAAGCCATTGTTACATATCTGCAAAGTTTTAGAATAGGAGCAAAAGTTGACTACCTCAAGGAAACCAAATTGTCACAGGCTTTAGAGTTTATTCAAGTAAGAAAAATGATTTTTATGTCGCATGAATTCCTCAGAGCAAAAATGGTGAGATTAATCTGAATGTCAAGCTTTATTGAAAAGGAAGAACTATACACTCTACAGAGTAACTTTAATCTATCTGTCATTATATAGGAAATGTGAAAATATCTTATTGGTGGAGATGTACTTTGAAGGTCTTGTTTGTTTTTGCTTATTTTTCAAGATCTTAGCAGATCATAAATTGAGGGACTGTTTTTAGGGTGAGAAAAGTTCAAGGGAATGACTGAGAACAATTCCATAAAGGCAAGAAAAAAATATAATTTGTAATGAAAGCGAATTACTGGTATGGCTTATCTAAGTCTTCTTCAAAAATTTCTGAAAATGTAACTTACAAACACCCAATGTTCAGTTTACACTCTACCATATTCTACCCTCCTAGAATCCAGTACATATTTTTTTTTTTGTTTTCCTGATGTCATTTCGTATTATTCTTTTAAAATGGAAAAAAAGAGAGATAGAAACAAAATGTTACATTGGCAGTAAAAGAAAAACGGGGATGGAAAATATCAAACTTCAATAAATTTATCTAGCAAGAAGTCTGCATTGTTTTTGTGTGTGTGGTGACTAATAGTCAACTTAGGAATTATGCTAAATTAAAAAAAAAGAAAGTCAAGAAAATTCTGTGGCAATATTTGACTTATTTAATTTAGAAGTTTTGGAAAACAAAGATTTATCTCTACTATGTTGAATTCTAATGCAAATATTACACTTCTATTTTATTCTACTTATTTGTGTTGGACGCTCCCAGTTTGAACTGGGATTTCAGCTTCCCACATTTTCATTACAAAACTTGAACTTGTATAGCATTTTTGTATGTCAACTTATAATTCATTTATTTCTACTAGAAATTAATGTGGCTTCCATGATATATTTTACTCTAGTATCTGCTCAATTGCAGTTTCTGTTTCTTCACTCACCTCACATATATCTACACTTTCTGATAATACAGTCTTCCCTCAGTATCCCAAGAGGATTGGTTCCAGGAATTCCTCCATCCCCCCAATATCAAAAAAAAAAATTAACACATACTCAAGACCCACGGTAAGCCTTGCAGAATCTGAGGATACAAAAGTCAGCCCTCCTTATGCATGGGTTTCGCATCCCATAAATACTATATTTTTCATCCACCAGGTTGAGGATGAGGAACTTGGTGATGGAAAAGGTTGCGTGAAAATCTTTTTGATTGGGAGAAATCTGCATATAACTGGACCCACGCAGCTCAAACTCATGTTGTTCAAATGTCAGCTGGATTCAGATTTCATGGATTCCTGTGAACCAATGATTGCCATTCCTTGAGATTGGATTCCCTGAGATTGTCCAAATCTTCCCTGAGCTTCAGACATACATATCGAGCTCTAGACGTACTAGTTAAAAAGAACCCTAAAGTCAATGTCTTTATAACCAGACTCATCAATTTGCTTCCTAATTCACCTCATCTTCTTGCACTTTCTATTTTGGGTAAAATAATGTATTTCATGGTTTTCTAATTGCTTTTAACCTACATATATAAAGCATAAGGCTCATTATAATCAAATAACAAGATCTTCACCCAGCCACAGTTTCCGGGATTGGAATGTTCCCTGGGAGTACACAAAAAGACATATTAAATATCTTATTTGTGGAGGAAATAAGAAAACTTATGAGATGCATAAAATAATGATTTATAGCAGTGCTTAGAGGAAGCTTTATTGATGTGAATGACTGTATTTAAAAAGATGAAAGCAATAACAAGGAATCAACCTAGGTTGCCAACAATGGTGGACTGGATAAAAAAATATGGTACATACATACCATGGAATACTACATAGCCATAAAAAATAAAATCACGTCCTTTGCAGTAACATGAATGCAGCTTGAGGCCATTATCCTGAGTGAGTTAATGCAAGAATAGAAAGCCAATTAATGTGTGTATTTATTTATAAGTGGGAACTGATATAGTTTGGCTGTGTTCCCACCCAAATCTCATCTTGAATTACCACATGTTGTGGAAGGGACCCCGTGGGAGGTAATTGAATCATGGGGCAGGTCTTTCCCACGCTGTTCTTGTGATAGTGAATAAGTCTCATGAGATTCTATAGTATTAAAAACGGGAGTTTCCCTGCACAAGTTCTCTCTTTGCCTGCTGCCATTCATGTAAGATGTGACTTGCTCCTCCTTGTCTTCTGCCATGATTGTGAGGCCTCCACCAGCCACGTGGAACTGTAAGTTCATTAAACCTCTTTTTCTTCCCAGTCTCAAATATGTCTTTATCCGCAGCATAAAAATCGAGTAATACAAGAACTAAACATTCGGTACTTATGGACATAAACATGCTAAAGTAGACATTAGAGACTATTAGAGTGGAGAGAAAGTGAGGGGGCCAATTATTGAAAACCACTGGGTACTATGCTCATTACCTGGGTGACGGGATCAATCATACCTCAAACCTCAGCATCATGCAATATACCTATAAAACAAATGTGTACATTTACCACCTGAATCTAAAATAAAAGTTGAAAAATTAAAAAGAATAAAATAAAAGAATGTTTTATTCCCAAAAGGTGAAAATTCTCAAATTAATAACTTATTCCAAGAAACCAGAAAAAGAAAATGATATTAAACACACAGCAAAGAGGAAAAAATAATAGAATTGGTATGAAAAATAAACTAAAAATGAAAAAATAATAAGGACTATCAAGAAAACTAAAAGTTAGTGAAAAATGAAAATGAGGTTGAAAAACTTTTAGCTAAACTGACCACAGGGAGGGGGAGAGAGAGAGACTGAGAGAGAGAGAGAGAGAGAGAAAGAAAAGAGAAAGGACTGCCTAGGAAAATGAAAAGACACCTTAAATAATAGAAGTAATTATTTGTATATCATACAACTGATAAGGAACTTGCAATCAGAACATATGAAGTCCTCTTACAACTCAATGCTCACTTTCAAAAAAATATTGAAATCTGTGAAGGATTTGAATAGACATTTTTCCATAAAAGATATACAATGAACATGAAAAGATGTTCAAAGCACATGAAAAGATGTTCAATATTGTTAGTCATTAGGGAAATTTAAATCAAAACCAAAAGATATTATTTCATATTCACTTCGATGGCTATAACCAAAATGATACAAAATCACAAGTGTTGAAGATAATGTGGAGAGATTGGAGTTGTCATTTGTGACTGGTGAAAATATAAAATGGTGCAGCCACTGTGAAAAACAGTTTGGTAGCTTCTCAAAACGTTAAATATAGTTGTCTCATGACTCAGCATTTCTCCACTTTGGTATATACCCAAGAAAATTGAAACATATGTCCACATAAAAAAGTGTACATGAATGTTTGTAGAAGCATTATTCATAATAGCTTAGAAGTACAACAAGCCAAATCTTCATCAAGTGATGAACGAATAAACAATATGTGGTATACCCATACTACTGATGCTACAACATAGAAGAACCTGAAAGCAGTTTGCTAAGTGAAAGAAGCTAGTCACAAAAGGCCATATATTGTACGATCCCATTTATAGAAAATGTCCAAAATAGGCAAATCTATAGAGACAAATAGTAGATTAGACAAATTTATAGAGAGAAACAGCCTTGGACTGGGTGAAGGTTTATGAGGAGTGACTGCTAATTGGTAATCCATTCCTTTTTGAGGCAATGAAAATGACCTCACCTTAGATTATGGTGGTTGCATAGTTTTTTTTTTTATACTAGACACCAATAAATTGTAAAACCAACCAAACAAAAACAATCCAACGTTTTCTTTTTAAATGGATGTTTAAAATTATGTACTAACCTTCAGGGTTTTTTTTCCAGCAAAAGAAATCTATAATTATAGAGTTCTCATCTTAATGATTTAAGCACCAAGTCAAAATTCAAGCATTTTATGTAAGAGATACTGATACAAACATATATTTCTTGTGATACTGTCCTACATTTTCCCGTAGCTTTTTGTTTTCAAACTGACCTCAAATAGATAAATACAACTTTTTATTACACTTACTTGTCAGTACATCCTAAAGCAGGAAATTCAAACTCTGCTTCCCCAAGTCAGTTCAGACACAAATAATTTAATTGTCGTCATCATTCCTATTAAATTTCAGAAGCTTTCATAGTAATTTTCAGAAGTTTTTGTAGAATTAGGTTTGTGGTTTTCTATACACTGGTTATAGAAAATACATCTTGAATTATTTTATCTGAAAATTATGTATTGAGGAATTTTAATTTCTCATCCTGTTTGTTTCCTAGGCTCACAATGTAACCATAGGGTTTGTGCTTTTCTGCTCACTGTAATGCAATTATTAGTTGGCTACAACACATAATAAATTAGAATGATTTCTTCATTTTGATAAGAAAAGAAAAAAGAAATAAGTGCTAGTGTATATTTTTCTCATTGTACTATTACTTTGAAAAATAACTATAATTTATTATTTGAGACTTAATATATTGTTTTCAAATTATCTCTAATAGTATAAATTAGATCATGATTTGTATATTAACACACCTGCATTCAGAAAAATAAATAGAACTCACTTTTTCGTCAATAAACTTAATTGCTTACATTACCACAAATGTCTTACCTTTGTCTTGGCAGGCTGATGAGGGGTTGTTTATGACACCTCTTGCTAAGGCTAAAAAGCTTGTGTACAATTTTCTGCGCCTTTAGGAAAAGTTGTTTCATGCTGTTCTCCAGTTGTTCATAACGGCGCTGAAAATTAGAATCCATTGTCCACAAATGCATTATAGTAGATGTGTTGAGGAAATAATTCATAGGTAGCCTTTTCATAAATAACTTGAATTCATCTGAAAAATGTCAAAATTCAACACTTTAATTATGAAACAATTATTTTTTGTTTTTCACAAACACGTATAATATGTCAATATTAAGAACAAATACATATACACATATATGTCAAATTAAGAACAAATAAATACAGTGCATCATTTGTGAGTAGCAAATTAATAGAAGATGGGGTTTTTAGATGCTTTAGAATTATCTTCTTTGCTGTTCCCTTTAAAATAGAACTTTCATAAAAGAAGAAAACTAAAATAATTTGTGCTAAAGCAAATAGTTGAAGCAGAAAGTTTAAGTTCAACTTAATTTTTCTGTGTGCTTCTTTTAAACGTCTTTCAGTAAACTTTCTTCAATACATAATCATTAATCTGACTTTCATTTTTGGCAGTGGTATTAATAATCCTTTGTGTATTTAAAAACCTTTTCAGAAATTTTTATTAACTCAGAATAGAAAATATATAAAATTGCTACCAAATAATTGTATCGGTTTTTAAAGAAAAACAAAAACCTTTTTAAATATAAAAATTTAGATTTTAAATATAAAATTATAAAATTAAACTACGCACCCTAATTATAACTGATCTTATTTTTAACCCTCTTTGTAACTGACTATATTCTAATTTGTTATGACTAACCATTTAAAACATGAGTACATGCTAAAAAAATACTGAAAAGAATTTAAAGCTGAAATATTGGCTTTTGTTTTTGAGTCAATAATTGTGCTGTCTTTTCAACTGTCTCGTTTAACCAACATTAGGAATAAAAGTTGATGCTACACTAAAATAAATAATAATCAAGAAGAGCTAATAAATATCTGAACACAAAAGATAGTTGAAATAATTTTCTAAAGGTGGAAACAACTAGACTGTTAATCAACAAATATGAGCATAAACAAAATGTATTATATACATACAATAGAATATTATTCAGCCATAACAATGAATAAAGTTCTGACACATGCTACAGCATAGACGGACCTTTAAGATATTACACTCAGTGAAATAAACCAGACACAAAAAGAAAAATATATTGTATGACTTCCCTTTAATGAAATATCAATGCTGGGAAATGCAACTTTTTAACAATTCACAGTGAATTATATTCATGAACATTGGGTTTATTTTTCCTAGATCAAATAAGTACAGAGTTCTGGCATCTTTCCGGCATTGAAGGAATAGACTTTTATCTTAAAAAAGAAGGAAAACTAAGCAAGGTAACAGTAGTTTTTACAGAAAAAAGAAAAGAGAAAACATTTTATAGGGCGTATCTGTCCAATATACTTCAAACCATTTTTTAAGTAAGCAGAGTGTAAATAATAGATGCATTTTTTTTTTTTTTTTTTTTTTTGAGATGGGGTTTTGCTCGTTACCCAGGCTAGAGTGCAAAGGTGCCATCTCGGTTCACTGCAACCTCCACATCCTGGGTTCAAGCAATTCTCCTGCCTCAGCCTCCCGAGTAGCTGTGATTACAGTGCATGCCACCAGGCCCAGCTACTTTTTTGTAATTTTTTAGCTGACCAACAAGGTGAAACCCCATCTCTGCCTCCCAAAGTGATGGGATTACAGGAGTAGAGCCACTCTGCCTGGCCTATAATTCCAATTTGATCATATCCTATATTTTATTTGGTCCCATTTGTGTCTTTTGTTAAATTCCCTCTTTTGAATAAAGAGTTAATGCATGGAAATTGGAAAGCATTTCTTGGATTTTTTACATAGCAGATGCCACTATTTTCAAAACTAATTACTCATTTCATTGTCATCTTTTACTTGAATAGTTTTGAAAATCCTTTATTGTATTGTAGGCATACATAGTTTAATTATGTTCATTGTTTGTTATAATAGTATTGGGAAGGGATTTAAATTCATAAATTTTATTGAAGATAAGGAGTATTTTTAAATACATTTTAACTGAACTAAAGTGAGTATAACAATGTATGGCAGCTGAAAATTGCCAGTATGTGATTTCTAAGAAATAGGGTTTTAATATGACACTTGAATAATTACTTCATTATGAAATCATTAAGAGTCACCACTGTCACCCAAAACATTTACTGAACACCTGTTGTGCACAGAACATACAGATGTTTCAATCCGTGACAACAAATATGAATAAACCTGTCTTTTTATTTTAAAAAATGACTAATGATGTGCAATATTTTCAGATGTTAAAACTAACATCTTCAGTATCTGAAATTCACTCTACTTAGAAGACCCCCAGAAATATTCCTGTGGATATCTTTTCTTTTATTGTTGGCAATTAGTAAAATTTATATTTATAGAATACAGAAATAAAATTTGAATGATGCATTAGAATTATAAATAAACAATTTACATAACTACAGAAATAAAACACAATTGTTAGGGATGCCAGATAACATTTTATCTTATAGGAATTACCAAAGCTATGTAAAAAATAAAGTATTATTTGCTTTTAAAGTGGAAAATACACAACAGCCATACTTTTGGGGATACATAAATAAGCCTGTAAAAGAAAACAAATCAATACCATGTAAAAATTACCCAGAAAAAGTTAATCTAAAATATTGGTAATTAGAGAGATTTTATTCTACAAATATCTCTGTGTTAAGTATGTATCAAGTGAGTACTTTTCATGGCATAATTTTGAGGACGATGGAGAAACAAAGTAACAAACTGCAAAAACAATAATAATGGGAATATACATCATCTAAGCTGGCAGGAATTTATAGTCAGTCACAGTCTTCTTAAAACTTTTCACATGAAGCAAATAATAATACATAGTGAAATGTATTATATTAATGAATTCTGTGGAAATAAATAGAATTAGACTGGGTGACAACTTTCTAATAAATTATAGATGAATAATGAGGCATGATGTTAACTCTCTGGACTACTACTACTTCTCCATTAAAAATTGAGTAATTTTGAAAATAGTTAAACAAGGTTTGTTGCGCCTTTATCCTTTTTCCATCAATAGAAAATCTAGTAAACACTTGATAACTAATTAGCTAATTTTGAAACTAATAGCTATAAATATTAATTCAATTATTTATCCCAGTAATCCTTCATGCAAATTTTATTGGAGCAATTTTATATGCAAAACACAGGTAAGACTTGGTTTCATAACTCTGTTAGCAAAAAGTTTTATTAACACCACTATATTCAATTATCTTATGTATTTATGTCTTTGGCATAAATTTATGTTTATTTCCATGCTTTGCAATTGAATTAAACTGATGAGAGTGGGGAACTGAAAATTTTGGGGATGTTAAAGAATCAGACTCAGATACATACCCCCGATTGGAATTTTTGCCCTTACTAATAAACATAAAAAAACTTTGACCAATGCAGTTAATTTTGTACTTTCAAATGTTCAGAACCTCTATTCAGAACTGCTTTAGAATATATTTTCAAAGATATTCTAAAGCATTCTAAGTTTTCTAGAGTTTTGAGGGTATATAATTTACTTCCTGAATTACATAAAACATTAATCAGTTTTTCATTATTTGTAAATAATTTCTTGAGTTATAAATCAACTAAAATAACTCAAAACAGAAGCTGCTGTCATTGGTAAGCAGGACTATGGATAGGGAGTATTGAAAGAGGAAACTTGTGCTTGCTTTTATGATTGTTATTAATTCAAATTATTGTGCTAATTATATTACAATTTATATTAATATTGTGAATACATATAAAATATAAGCACAATACTACAGAATTATCAATACACCAAGTACATATCTTCTGTTTCAGACATTGATTTTTTATTTATTATTTTTTAGAGACAAGGTTTCACTCTATTGCCCAGGCTGAAGTAGAGTGGCATGATCATAGCTCATTGTAACCTTGAGCTCTTGGGCTCACGCAATTCTCCGGCCTCGTCTGCTCCAGCAGGTAGGATTACATGCCTAGCTAATGTTTTATCTTTTATCTCTTTTTTTTTTTGGTAGACATGGGGTCTTACCATATTGTACAGGCTCAAGCAATCCTCCCATCTCATCGACCCAAAACGCTGGAGTTTCAGGTATGACCTACAGTGCCTGGCCTCAGACATTTAAATAAAATGACATTATTTAATTACTTGTTAACATGAGGTAAAACTCTACTGGCTCACATTTTATGTGTGTTTTTTTTAAAATCAATGTATATATTGGTATAATTCAAGTATTTCAGTAGAAATGACAATGCAATATGGGTAATACATTTATTATGAAAGCATAGCAACAGTTTCACTACAATGATAGAAAAAATACATAATATCTAACAAAATACATAAAGGCTGATCACAGGGTATGTAAAATAAAAAGAGAAATAGAAAAAAACATATGTCTGATATATATATATATAAAGAATCCATGCAAACATTTGTTTTTACACAGAAAAAAATGATCATTTCTGATTTTATATACCAATCCAATGACTTTAAATTCATTTCTTCTACTTATGTTTGTGAACATAGGATTTCTTGGAAAATAATACGTGCTCATAACAAATTCTAGTAACACAAATTTTTTGTAAGCAATAAACTAAAAAAAAAAGTATTACTTTCTCACACTAAATGCAAAACTTTGGGGCTTTCCATACATGAACACATAGCAAGTATGCAATGTTTCATTGGCTGGGTTTTTATTTTTTTTTATTTTTTTATTTGTGTGTGTGTGTGTGTGTGTGTGTTTTGCTGTTGTTTAGTCTACAGTTGGTTTAGACGCAATACTAAGTACTAATTCCAAAGCTGACAAATAAATATGAAACTATGTTTTCAATGTTATTGATCAACCAGAACACCCTCTAATAAAGCTATTTCTTGTTTCTTGAGAACCACATTTTCCTGGAATATGAGTTCCTCTGTCTTCTGATTTTCAGTGGCAAAAAAAAAAAAATATTCTAGCAAATAAGTTAATCAAAAACCTCGACACTACAGAAATACTAGCTTTAAGTCAGTAAGATACAAAATTGGCAAGATATAAAAGAAGTGGGAATGTGAGTGAGAAGAAAGATTCACGGCAAGAAAAGTTGAGACAGAGAAATTCCAGGCAGTGTCCTGAATAGCAGAAAGTTACCAAGGGATGAAATGGCACCTGCTCCTCCAGGGAGCACTACTAATACACAAATTTTGACCCACGCTATAACCCTTAGTAGAACTGGTAGATTTTTTACGTTTGCAAACTTTTTTTCTCCTAACGGTTCTAAGGGACTATTTCAATGATTTGTATTGGTTTTGAAATTTCCCAATATCTACAGTAAATCACTGATATGACTTTGAGTGACCACGCATCAATGTAAGTCTATTCAAACCATTCTATAAGCCATGGGTATAGAGTTTATACAGAAATTGACAAAATACTATAATGCTGCATAAAGTAAATGGCAAGCCTGTTTAATAGCTTGTGAACTGGACAATTTTATGAGGCTACAAAGTGATGGGTACATAAGGGTATAAATCAGAAACAGATTCTAATTCCTTAGTAGCTGCCAGAAATAAGGTATGCTGTTTCTCACTATTTTATTTTTCTCTGAAAGATGCATCATGTTTTATATTAAAGCATTTTGATACATCAAGCCAATTAATCTGTCTCTCATTGGGTTGCCCTGTTTATGACCCCATTCATCTGTTTGAGAAATTACTCAAATACAGCCTTATCTCTTAGAAGCTGGAAAACCCAGGTCCTCACTCTCCCCGTGTCCTTGCAACTACAGAGGGATTGGGTGTATCATTTAAACTAGAAGAAACAGGTGTACCACCCAGATTTTGATCTTAAGTTGTTAATGCAAAGACAAAGAGAGTGCCTAGAGAAATTTTCTCAGGAGAGAATGTTTGCAGCAGTAATGGTAATGGTTAGTTGGTTAGTTCCATATGGTGCTGTTCATTGCAGTTAGCAGTGTTGACCTCACTAAATACGTCTTATGCATTTCTTTTTTTTAAGATGGGGTCTCACTCTATCACTCAGGCTGGAGTCCAGTGGGGTGATTTCGGCTCACTACAACCTCCACCACCAGGGTTCAAGTGATTCTCGTCCCTCAGCCTCCCAAGTAGCTGGGATTATAGGCGCATACCACTACTTCCGGCTAATTTTTTATATTTTTAGTAGAGACGGGGATTCACCATGCTGGCCAGGCTGGCCTTGAATTCCTGACCTCGGGTGATCTGCCCGCCTCGGCCTCCCAAAGTGTTGGGATTACATGCGTGAGACATCGCGCGGGGCCTATGAAATTTTTTTTTACTGTTTCCTGTGTAGCACATGAGTAGGTTTCCCTACTTTTCTTGGTGATTTGATGTGCCATCCAGAATCCCTTTATCCGATTTTGGATTTTGGTTGTGTCACCCAAAATCCCTGAATTTATCCGATTAAGTGAGCTAGAGCCTGTTTGTCTTATTTACATCAAGGAATCTGGGCTTATACAGGTACAGATACCAGAAGTGGTTTGGTAAAAGCTTCCAAAGAAAATTGAGAGCATATGTGGTTTGTTTCCTACTGGCTGGGGCAAAAAGCTTCATAAACCTACACAGTATTAAGGGTAGAATTTTGACATTAGAAATTCCACCTCTGCCCACCTAGAATGAAGTGTGTGTTGCAGAAATGGCATTTGGACCTATATGCCTGCATATAATTGAATGAAGAGCATGAAAAATTCAAAGACTGTGGGTGAGTTTACTACTAATAGAGATGGTTTGCTTAAAGTGCCCCAATTCCTACCCATTCAAAGTACAGAATGAATGTGAGACTTTCAAAGCCTGTGCTAAATAAATCTTTTACCTCTTGCAGCTGTAGGGCTTCAAAACAAGCTTTGACCCCAGGATTGAATTTAAATTCCTTTCAGATCTGTTATGTTAAAGTTACAAAGAACCGTGATTGGAGAGGCATGGGAACCTCGGAACTGAAGGGTAGATATGTAGGATGACTGGAATTGATTTAAAATAATCTAAAGCATAAACTTTTGCTTTCCCACCCTTGTGAAGCCAATTCTTATGCCCATTATGCCCCAGGGGAGCTTATTAAAAATATTCAAAGGGAAGGATAATTTTCCAACAGACTACCAAGAATTTGCTCATTTTTTATTGGAGGAAAAAGCATTAAATGCATGGGTAAAAGGAATGCTAGTATCTCTGAGTGCTGTATTGGCATTTGTCTATAGGATAGGGACATAAGAGTGAAAATCGGTGTGAAATCAGTTCAGCTCTGACTTCAATGAATATATAATTACCCTCTGTACTGAGGCCCAGTAGCAACTATTAGCCGTCAGAGTCACAGTGAACATAGGTATTGTAATACACAGATAGATCAATGTGCTACTTAGAAATGTTTAACCTGTAGAAATTTTAGAGTTTACTAATCAGATTATGCGCCTTGACAAATACATGACCAGTGCCTTGAGGTCCTATTTAATTTGTGTGTGTATATATGTATGTATATAAAAGCAAGACATAGGTCTGGCAACAAAGGCCTGGTTTCAGTCATCATGAGAAGAAAGTTGTCTTATCAAATTCTCAGCCCTGAATCATTCCTGAATCATTTCAAAGACCACATCTCTTGTATCACAGGTTAGTAAGTATGGCAAATATTCAACTCAAATGGTGAGTGATAATTTCTGGGGCCCTGGTATGCTACAATATTCTGGAAATCAGAGTGTGGTCTTATAAAAATCAGGTAATAAATTCAATTTCTCCTATATGCTCTTCACATTAGGCCAATAAAGACTGTGACCCATATGATGTTTAGTTTCCAATTATTTGAGTAAAAAATTGTAATGGAAGAACATTGACTTCATAAGCTATTATGGAGTAAGATCAATTAAGACAAAAATACAAAGTGAAGCTTCCTGTTTCTGCTTAAAGTATAAATCTAGAGTCACATTGCTTGTTTTTCATGCTTGACACAATTCCAGGAATTTGGGATGCATGCAGTACTTGAAAATCGTGAAGAGGGTATTCATATTCCATCTCCAATTAACTCAGTATGTTGGCTAAAGCTTCAACATAGAGTCATTCTAATTAAAACTGATATTCCTGATGTGGTAGCTTTACCAGTGGCATGATTCTTGGCACCGGGGATAATGCTTCCTCTCTGGCATACATTGTTTTCTCTATAACTGTAAACAGAGAATATCAGGAACAATTTTTCTTTCATATGTCAGTTACAAGAGTTAAAGGTTCTCATTGTATTCTGGGTTTAAGTAATTTCTCAGCATCTGTGCTACAATTTATTTTACAAGGACGTAGATCATCTCACTGTGCCACAGGACATATTTTGTTAATGACATACTCTGAAAAATATGAAATGTGAAATTTGTAAAAAAAACACGACTAGCAGGTATTCTAGCTTATGGCCTATACCTTAAGTATGCCTGAGGACTGAAAATAAACGTTATTTATATTGAGAGTCTGGTGATTCTGTGCACATTTGGATATCCTCTTCAAAATGAAGAACAAGTAACTGCTTCTTCATATCCCCTTAATAAGAAAGATGTACAAATCTTGGAAGTTGCATAAAATGCTTTCTCTGGTGACATTACTGATAATGATGACTTCAGTGATCTGTATTGGTGTGGCAGATGTGCCAGCTGCAATTCTTTTGCTCCTTGATGCCTTCAAGAGATTACTTCTGCTATTGTGATTTGAGGCTTGTTTCTGGCATAGCATCTGAGCCAGCATCTCCAATCCTTTTGTTGATTCTGTGAACTATCCAATCCGATGTCTTTAAATAAATTCCTTTCTGCTGCAATCAGATGCTGTTCTTACAAGAATGCTGACTGATACAGCTAACTGAGGCCTCAAGGGCAATTATAATTTGTAGTTCAACAAGATTTTAACAAATATTTGTTGAATGTCTACTGTGTACCAATCACTGTGCTACTTGAGTGTTAAAACCACAGTAATAATAATTATTACTGTTATAATAATGACAACTTTATCAGGAATTCTGTGTTGATGAAATTATATAATTACTATGAAAACTTAATGTCTTTTATATAATTAGTCATAAATAACTGTTAGTTATTATTTTTCTTTTATAATTTATTTAGTGTTTCCATATGAGCTGTGCTCAGCACTTTACATGGATTAGCCCGTTTAATCCTTACAGCAGTCCTAGGAAGTGGGTCCTATTATAATCTACATTTTGCTGATGAGAAAATTTCCCTAAGCAAGTTTCAGCAAGCTGTTCAAAGTGACACAGTTATTAATTAAAGCCCAGAACAAACAAAGTCTGAAAAAAGTAAGGCTCCTCTATTTTTGTAGAGTTGACAGGAAAATAAAATTATTATTCCCTACACTTAAAGAGTGCTTTTGTTTGGTAGACTTTTCATAAACATTATCACATTCAATCTCATAATAACCATGAGGTAGGACAGTCTGGTTTTGTTGAGATGTGGTGTGAAATGAATTTGAATTATAGGATGATTGACAGACCAACCTATGAGAGAAAAAAATAGGAAAATAATAGACCTGAGGAAATATAAAAGGAAAGAATTTTATATTTCTCTGAGGGTGAGGACAATGTTTTATTTTGCTTTGTATTTTCCCTTTCCAAAGCCCTAAGACAGCATATTAAATATACTATGAATTAAGTATACATTTCTTAAATGTTGTAACCAATTAACAAGTTCCAGAAGGAAATGATTGAACCTAAATATAAACATCTACAGAATAGTTCATGTGGAAAAGCAGTTAGAGCTTAGTCATATAAAACGTGAAGCCATTTTTTATATCTTATGACCACGAATGACTCACGTGGGTAAAAAACAGTTGAAATAAGATATGTTTTACAATTCTAAGACTTAATACTAATATGAATAAAGAGAATTCAGGTTGAAAGCAAAACTGCAAGATAAAAATGTAGATACATTTCTTAACTTATGGATGAGAAAATGGCAAATGAAATTTACGTGGAAAAATTATAATGTGTGTAAATTGCAGCTTTATGACTTACTAGTCAAAATATCCTGCAATAACCTGTGATCGTTAGTTATAAGCAAAATTAGTAGTACATATTCATGGCTACATTAGTAAAATTTACATTCAGTACCTTTTAAGTCTTAAGCATTCTTATAGGCCCTTAACACTTTTAACTCTCTATCTTAGTTATTGCTGTAATGTCTGCTGCACTGAAACAATAACCATGACTTAGATAGGCTGAGTAAATATTTCCAAGTGTGATGCCTGCTATGTGATGCCTGCTATGTAATGCCTGGAGAAAAGTTGCTGAACACACAAGCAATATTTGCCTATGAGACTGAAACTCAATTGAAGCCATGTACCCACTGGCAGATCAGGAATCCAGAGCTAAAGTGAAGGTGGTGAGAGATAATCTCAGAAGAGGGATTTTTACCCTGGCCTAAGCGGTCAGTGTGGTTGACGACATGCCACCCATAGTTCCCTGTTTCTTTACTGGACATAAAGAAATCAGCATACATGCACAAGCATATTGCTGTTTTTGATTGTTTGGTTGCTTGTTTACTTGTACTAAATAGCCAACGGTATGTTGATCAACATCTAATGGAGAGAGAATTGGTGGAAAACACTTCACACCCTTTAAAGAGCAAGTAATAATACCTTCAAGGAAAAATACCCTTTCTTTTAAACAGGAAACACTTGCTTGCCACTACTCTCCTTTTGTAGGCCAATTGTTAATTTTTGCATTAGGTTTTATTCCTTTTCACCAGTCAATGTAAATGGAGGCCAAATAAGTTTAGTGATTTCGTTATGAATAAAGATCTACAGAAAAGTTGAATTAGTACTTAAATTAAGAAATTTCATCCATAATTTGTCTTTCATATTATGTTGCTACTGAAGTGTTACGTATATTAAATGAAAATGTATAATAATTATTAAAATAATACTAATTCACATATTATTTAACTATTAGGAAAGTTAAGAACAAGCATAAAATATATTATCCACTAGCCACATTGAGTATCTCTACACATAACTGGAAGAATGGGAAACCTGTCAGTTATTTTGCTCTATGACATTCAGCTGTAATCTGATTTTTAAAAATGTTGTCTTCTTGCCACACACAGTGGCTTACACCAGTAATCCCAACACTTTGGGAGGCCAAGGCAGGAGAATTGCTTGACACCAGAAGTTTGAGACCAGCCAGCACAGCATAGTAAGATCCCAAGTCTATAATTTTTTTTTTTTTAATTAGCCAGTTGTGGCTGTAGTCCCAACTACTCAGGAGGCTGAGGTGAGAGAATCGCCTATCCCTAGGAGTTCGAGTTTACAGTGAGCTACGATTGCACCACTGCACTCCAACTTGGTGACAGAACAAGATCTTATATCAAAAATAAATTTAAAAAGGTCTTTCTTTCTTGCAGTAGTTTTACATACAGTGGAACTGCCTACTAGATGAAAAATAAAAACAATGTGATTAAATTTTTAATAAGTCAATATCAGTGATTTGGGTGACAAATAAATGCCTAACTCCTTATATATGAGTTAAATTTTCCCTCAAATATTTAAATATTGGCTTTCATGTACATAAGAGCTATTATACTCTTTATTTTTATCATGTTATGTTTATAAATTATTTACCATATTTCTTAGTTGTTGAAGACATTTTTCCTCTGGATTGAATTAACCAAATGTGTTATGTGTTATACACTCCCATATATTTTTCATAATGTTACTTAAATTTGTCAGAAAATGGACTTTATTGAATAAAAACTACATGTGATGCTTCTAATTGGTCATGTTTAGTTTATTGATTCCAAATTAAAACATCTCAGATTGTGGCATTAATAATTTACAGATAATTGGCAGCTGTGCTAACTTGTTTATTATGAACTTGGCACCATTGTCATTAGTCTGAAGCTGGTACATTTCTCCCCAAACCCTCCTCCTTGGGAAATTCCAGTTTAGACTTTATCAGTGACAGAAAGTCATGTGGGACGTGGAAGGCTGACCGGAAGTGGAAGCCATCATCCTCAGAAGTTTATGATAACTGAACATACGACAATCGAACATAGCCTTTCCCAAAATGCAGTGATATGGTGACTCCCACGAACAGATACAGCAGCTTCCATAGAAATGGCAGCATTCCCAGAAATAGCAGCTTCCAAATACCTCCCCAAGGTTTCAACTTCACAGTGGCCAGATGCATGCAACCTCTCGGACCTGTCTGCAAACTAAGCTTTCTATTCATGACAGGGCTTTGAGATTAAGTGGATTAAGAATGTTTCTCCAGTTCTCTTTCTACCTTCTTCCTCTCCTTCATCTTCTCTACATCTTCATGTGAGCACTAATTCCCATTTAAAATCCCTTGTTTCTATCATACTTTTGGTTATTTTATTTTCCCGTTTAAAAACAGATGAACAAATCAAGTAATGCAGCTGCGGCTAGTTTTCTATTACACACATTCTTCACTCATTACAACCGGAACACTGATTCTGTTGTGGATAGCAATGGATCCAGATATAAAACTACTTGCAGCATCTGGTGTATACATAGCAACCATCTGGCCAATGAGACAAAAGCAAGAATCTGTATGTGGGGGAAGGGATATATTCATGGCTAATGTTTTCAGTTTATGATTTAGATCTTGTCCTTATTCCTTATTGAGCTTTCCTGTGTCCTTTGGAGTAAAATGCAGACCCAAAGCTGGAGCAGCCACACTGTAACCATGAGGAAAAAGTCAAGAGAAAGGGAGATACATTGGTCTTCATCTCCTCACGCCCTTGAAGCAGCACTGGCACTACCACTTCATTGCTGTTATATGCAGATAGTTGTAATTGAAAATGAGAAATAAAGAGCAAGAATGGAAGTCTTTAAAGCAATAATTCCTAAATTGCTTATCTCAAGAACCCTTTACATTCTTAGAAATTATTGAAGACTCCAAAGAGCTTTTGTTGGTGAAGATATTTTGTAAGCATGTATGATATTAAATATGTATTTATTAATGTAAACCATTTCATATAAGTAACATATTTTATGAATGAAATACACATAAATAACATGTTTTTATGAATATAACTATTTTCCCCCCAATTTTTTGTGAGATTAGCATTGTTTCAAATTTTGCAAACCTCTTCAATGTCTGGAATAAAGGAAAACATCTGGCTTCTCATATCTGCTTCTGTATTCAATTTTCCACAGTATTACACACCATGTAGATTCTATACCTGTCCTCTGTACACTTGTTAGAGAATAAAAGTAAAAATTGAAGGAAACAACATCTCTATTTTATTATAATAAGAGGCTTGATCTTGTGGACTTCCTCAAAGTATCTCAGGGACCAGCAGATTTCTCCTGATACACTTTGAGAAGTACGGCTGCAAAGAATAACAAAATAATCACTTTTCATGATTGTAAGTCACTTTACACTTTACATGTTACTTCAGTTAAAATCCTCATCAGTCCTATGAAGTAAATAAGAGTAGCTCTGCTCTATTGACTCCCTTTTATTGTCAAGGGAACTTAGCTTCAAAGTGATAACATTTTCTCCAACATCTAAGTTGGTACCTACTCTGCCTCGTCATTAATGTGTCTTATTTTCCACTATGTAGTTCTGCTCTGTGGAAAGTAATATTGAAAGGATGGATAGAAAAAATATAAAACTGAAAAATGTAGTTCTTCTGAGTATATAGATCCATACGTATATATACACACATATACATGTACACACATACACACATGTACACTGGATTATAAACACATAAATACCATATATATGAGATATTGTATACATTAGCCTGTCTATATGTATAAACGGCAAAACTCGAAGTTTACATATTTTGTTTAGAATGTAATAATATGTAGCTAATTTTAAAAATACCTGTATAGTTTTATATATAATAGCATTGAAATAATATAATAAAATGCAGCACCAATTTCATAGTATTTATAGTATGCTACCTAATCAAGGAAAAAGGATTTTGTGATATTCCTAAGAGTTTAATATGTAATGTTTCATTTTTCAAACCACCTAATAAAGAGAAAATCATGTTAGTTCATATTTAACAGCTGTAGATCCTCTCAATAATCTTGCTTTTTTCTACAGATTGTCTTGGAATTTCATGAGGCAGAGAAACAAAACTTTGACAGTTATCATGTGATTTTTCCCCTGAAACATGCCACCACATATTAAAATTGAGGAATCATATTTATCCTATCTGCTGTAGAGGTGAGCTTCTCTGACCATAGCTCTGAAAATCACCATTACTATCCTTTGTGGAGAACCCTGAGAGCCAGTTATAAAAGATATAAATGATACTGCATGGCCTGAGAGCCTGATGCTTTGCAGACTCCTGGCATTGTGTATAAGAAAAGTGTTCCAATAATAAAATCATGGCAATATTACTCCTTTCTCACAACAATATTTTTAGTAGTAATCTAGGCAATAAATGTAATAGCAGGTCTAACACCACTGGCAATATTAAATTGAAATAGCAAATTGCAAAGCGAGTGAAATTGTTATCGGAGGGATTGATCTAGAGCAGAACCAATATTTTTAGCTTCCAAATAAATGTTCAGTAAAATAATACTTCACTATTATGCAAACATTATAATAGTGAATTACCAAAAATATATTACTTAAAAAAAGTCATATTCTTTCATAGACTGGGGCACAATAAAAATAACTAAAATGAAAATACAGTTATTTTTACATTCCAATGAGTTTTAGTAGTTCACAATACATTACTTAACTCATCCTAAAAACTAGACTCTGAATTTCCAGGAATGTTGTGTTTATTTATATTGGAGCCCATGCAAACATTAGACCTTAGCCAGAAATGTTGCTGCTTCTCTGTACAAGCATACACAGTCAATAGGTTTGGAAATGATTCTTAATATATTAAAAACTAAAACTTTCTTTATGTTACTGTATATTAAAAAAAAATTAATTATTATATAGGTTTTACTCCTTATAGGACATGAAAAGCATAACAAACAGAAATCTGTCTCCTATCTATCTATCTATCACCTATCTATCTATCATATATCAACATCTGTCACATTTCTTGTAACTTTCAGGGGATGCTACATTTTGCTGCAGTAACAAAACACCCCTTAGATGATTAAAACAATTTATTTCTTTCTTACATTACATGCCTTAGTGGATCAGTGTTGAGCTCTGCAGGATCTTGAATCATGGAGGCTCTATATTCTAACTTCACGCCCTGGAACATAAAGCCCTCCTGGTTTTCACAGCTTGGGAAGAGACAGTAACATGTGTTTTTGTTTTGTTTTGTTTTACTTCCTCAGCCTGTAAATGATACCCTTTACTTGTATTCACCCTTTATTTTTCAGAACTTAACATGTTGCACCATATAACCACAAGAAAGCTAGAAAACAATAAAAGAGTATAATACTTGGTGGGCATTCTGTTTCACCATGATGATATCAAATATTCCTTTCCTCTCATTGTTCCACATAAAGAACATACTCCATACTTCCCTAGGAAAGATGACCCAACTGTCCCATAACTGTATCAACTGCAAAGGCCAGGTTTGTTGAGAGATGTGGGCTAGTATGTTAATCAATTTCAGATATGGCTCCCATTGGTCTGCAAGTTGATTAGAATACAAAGTTTAAAAGATGAGTTATTTGCTTCCAATACCAATATTAATGTTGGAGGAATAGAATAACCACAACAAACACCTTGGAAGTGGATTTAACCAAAATTTGTAATTAATTTAACAGTCAAACACACTTGGAAGTAGTTTTACTTTCTGGGAGGTTCTTTTTAATCATGGCCCTTTACTAATAACCTCACTTCCAGTTATTTTACAGATATAGTTCCTGGATCTGCTACATTTCTTTACCTTTTTTTCATCTCTGCTTCTCTTAAACTTAAAGGGACGGGCTACGTTAAAGCTGTCAAGGTTTTAAATGAAGACCACACCCTTATTGTGATCCTTTGCAGAACATGTGTCCCTTAGGCTTTCTCATTCTTACTTTCACTGCTTGGGGTCAAGAAGCAGTTAGCTCTTTTAACTCTGGAGAAATGAAATCTCTGACTTTGTTTCATGTACCAAAGAGAGCTCATCTGCTTCTTTTAACACATGGCCAAACACAGCCATTAGTCATCAACCCAAAACACAAAGGCTTTGCTTCTTAATCTCTTTCTATGGAGCTAAAATTGCATGGGGCAAATGGCATCCCTCGCAAGTAATTGCAGATGACAGTATTACCACAGGATAACATGAGCTGACATGTTTTTTTGCTACATCTCCAATTGACTACTAGGCCAAAATCTTCATGGTTTTGTTTGTTGGTTTGTCATGGAAGCACCCACTTCTTTTTTTTTTTTTTTTTTTTTTTTTTTTGAGATGGAGTCTCGCTCTGTCACCCAGGCTGGAGTGCAGTGGCGCGGTCTCCGCTCACTGCAAACTCTGCCTCCCAGATTCACGCCATTCTCCTGCCTCAGTCTCCTGAGTAGCTGGGACTACAGGCGCCCGTCACCACGCCTGGATAATTTTTTTTTTTTTTTTTTTGTATTTTTAGTAGTGACGGGGTTTCACCGTGTTAGCCAGGATGGTCTCGATCTCCTGACCTTGTGATCCACCCGCCTCGGCCTCCCGAAGTGCTAGGATTACAGGCGTGAGGCACCGCGCCCGGCCCGGAAGCACCCACTTCTAGCACAATTTCTGTAATAGTCAGGAACGAAAAGGTTATGTAGTGATAACAAATCTAAATGCATTATTTAAACAAATAAGGTAAAATAGTTTACCAAATTGTTGAAAAAAAGAAAGAGCATGTATTGTTAGCAAACTCTACAATCCGATATTTACAATACCAATACCCCATAAGCTCTAAAAACAGAACAAAAATTTATAGTTAATTTGACAATCAAGGCTAATTTTACCTAAGTTCTCTTGGGAATAAATCTTTCCTAATGCATTATGATGCAAGCTCAAACAAATTGCAATGTTATTTCACATGCACTGCAGTTGACCCTCCTTAATTGTGTTCCCCATCTGTGGATTTAACCAGCTACAGGTGGAAAATAGAAAATTTAAAAAATGGTTGCTTCTGTACTGTACATGTACAAACTTTTTTCTTGTCATTATTCCTATACAATACAGTATAACAATTATTTACATAGCATTAGGTTGTATTAAGTATTATAAATAATCTAGAGATGATTTAAAGCTTATAAGAGGATTTGTGTCAGATATATGCAAATATTATGCCATTTTATATAACAGACTTAAGCATCCATGTATTTTGGTACCTTTCAGGGTCCTGGAGCCCCTGGATACCAAGAGACTGTATTTGTATCATATTTTCATTCTAAAAGATGAAATATTTTAAATTATGTAACACATTTTTCCCAAGGGTTTTGTACGTAGTACTATGGACCTATAATTTCTAAATCGTGTAGAAAGATAGGATATCATAGATGACTGCTTTGGTACACAATATGTTTCTCTGGATTTGTTATATTTATATTTTTAACTCATCTCCCTTTCAATATATGTTGATTTTTCTTTCTGAATATTAGTTTCTGTTGTTATTATTGTTAGTGTTATAACCATTTGCTGTTTAAATATACTTAACCAGTGCAATTGTTTTTGTATAAGCTGGTTGTAATGCCACACACAAACAAATGCACCTTTTTGCCAATCAAAACTTCAATGTTTTATTACTGTATAGGATCTAGAAGAGTAGAGAAAGCTATCTAAGAAATTAGGTAAAAATGTTGATGCTAAAAACCTGAATACTGGTTCCATGTATTTATTGCTTGCTGATGAAGATTAATCACATCTCAGAGCATACATGACTGTTTTGCCAGCAGAGTGATAGAAATTGAATTCCATTTTTCTTACAGCCTCTACTCATCACTTACATAAGTACCTATAAATATACAGGCAACCACTATAGAGATGAAAGGAAACAGACTTGCTAAAGAAGAAATATTTAAAAAATTGGGTGAGTTAAATGATAAAACAATATCTGAGTAATGAAAAAAGTCAAGAGAAATTGAAGAACTATAAGGGAGGTAATGCATTTAAATTCAATAGGTTTTATTTTATACAGAATTATTTGAAATATTTCCATGAATGAAATTTGATTATCAGCTTGGTAGAAATAACAGTATATTCTAAACTGAGCAGACATCAGTAGAATTAGATAACGCCTACCTTTCTCCTTTCTTTTATTACAATGTCAGCATAATATTTAAAACGTCTCAGCAAACTCTTTCCTTCATAACTTTAATAAGTAGATTTGCCAGGTGCAGCACTAGCAGGAGGCCCTTAATATATTTAAGTTGGAAAATGAGGCAATTATATTTCAAAGTTCTGATTGGCTACATTTTAATTTCAGAACTATGAGATGAACTGATTTAGCTAGTGGCTTTCTGGAGAAATCTCCCACATCTGCACCTGTTCATTTTATTAAAATAGAAACACCTTGCCAGGGGTGAGAAAAAGATATTGGTCACAGAAGCAATGACAGCTTGGTCCCTCTGCTTTTACTATTGATTACATTTCTTGACAGTCACATGGGAAGTTAATTACTAGTAGGCAATTAACACTCTTGAAAAATAATGAAGAAAACATAATTATATTGAGAACCCCAAAAGACTGTTTGTAATCTTAAACGTGATATTCCCAGGTCTCTTTTTATAGTTTTGTCAACCGAGGTCTTGACTTTCCATTTTTTCTACACTGTTTTGTCAACCCAGTGTCTGTCCCTAACAAAAAGCAGCAATTATTAATGCTCTATTTTCTTATTTTAAATTATTAAAATGAATACTGAATTTTCATCAGTCTAATTAAAATTCTACAAGGAGTCTTTCAATGAAAACAAGATAAAATTTGCTTTGCATATAAAGTGAATAGTCTTCCCAGTAAAATACATCTGCTGTGGGAAATAGTTAGGACAATTTATCTACTATCAGCTTGTGATCTGTTAAATTTGTTTTTTCCCCTTTCTCCATTATGGGGTAGTGGCTCAACGAACAGACTCTCAAGCTGAGCCATTTAGGCTTTAGTCTCTGCACTGTCACTCAGCAATCATCTGACCTTAAATATAGTTCTTTGTCCTATCTGTGACATAGTTTCCTTTTCCGTAAAGTGGAATAATGTTGGGTTTGTACTACTCATTTTACTAATTTTATCTGGAATGAGTTCATGTGGTATTCCTGGTAAATAATGTGTCAGCCCTCCTTTTCCCTAATCTTTACTGCTGTGGTGTCATAAGAAGGGTTGATGCCATTTGTTTTTTCTTCTGCAAATAACCCAACATGCCTTTGACCTGGGGACAGGAGAAAATAATTGTTCTGCACACAAAAGGGAAAGAGCACCTGCCCGCTGCCTACTTGAAAGGATCTAATGGGCCTAAATCACAATTTCACCTGTTTGGTATATTAATGAAATCTCTCTAGGAACCAGATAACCCCATGTGTCTCACATTTTACATTACAGTTTCACAACCTAGAGGTGTATCCAAATTCAGAATCTTTATTCCTCCTTCAAATGTGCATTTCTATAGATATAGCTGTTACTGTCTTTCTGGCACTTTGGGGTTTAAGCATGAAACTGAGTGTGAGCTACAACTATGTGGACTTCTTGTGGTGCAAAGAAGTTTTAGTATCCTTTTAGACCAGAAAAGTTCATTCCCAATATAGGGAAAAAATGCGATAGATATAATACTTATGGTATATTTTTAGGATAATAAGTAAGACGTTTTACAGGAATATTAAGAAATTGAGGGAAGCTATGTACTCTCACAAGTAATAAAGTAGCCACCTAAGAAGGTTTGTGATGTTTAAATGAATTGATAAATAAATTGCTTAACAAGTCACTAATTATTAGCTACTCAAAATTATAGTACCAACAAATTCTAACTCCAATGGATTTTTCAAAGACTTTAGAAGTCAGTGTGTTAGCCATAGTATTTAAATATTAAAAAAACTTTATGTAACATGTCATTATTTGGTGCTAAGCTGTCTTTATTTAACATTTTATTTTAAAATAACAACAATTCCTAGGAAGTTACAAAAATAGTACAGACATAATCCTCTATACCTTTCATCCAGGTTCCACTAATGATCGTATTTTACATCAGTAAAGCACAATATCAGAAACAGGAAATTAATAGGTATAATTTATGTGTATAGTTATATACCAGTCAAGATCAGTACTATTCTATCACTACAAAGATATGCTCAGTTCCACCTCTTTGCAGTTACAACAATCCCTCCACTTCCAACTGTACCTAACTCCTGGCAAACACTACCCAATTGTTTTTATCTTCATAACTTTTTAATTTTGAAAGTGTAATACACATGAAATCAGACAATACATGGTTTTCTCTAATTGGCTTTTTTCTTTACTTATCATAATGCCCTCACAATACATCAGAGTTATTGTCTGTACCAGTATACATGCAAAATGTTCATTCTTGTTATTGATGAATATAAATTTATGGTATGTGCAATACACTTTGTGTAATAATTTACATAATGAGGAACATTTTTGTTGTTTCTAGTTTTTGACTACCGTAAATAAAATAAACCATTCCCATTTCATGTAATTTTAGATATGTTAAGGCTTGAGTCTGCCATTTTATTTTTTTCTCTTGTCATTCCTTGTTTTTGCTTCCTGTTTTCTTTTTGTCCTGCTTTTCTATGCATAAAAGTTTCTTAAAATTTTACTTGATTTACCTGTAGTATTTTAGAATGTATCCTTTTGTATGTATTTGATTTAATGGCTGCTTGAGGTTTTACACTATGTGTACAAAACTTATCATGGTGGACTAGTGTAGGTATTTTACCAGTTTGAATAAATTGTAGAAAACTTACCTCCCCTTTAAGTTCCTTTACCCTCATTCATTTATAATGTAATTACCTTAAATATTCCCTCTACATGTATTGAGGATCATTCTAGACCATATTATAATGTTTGCTTTGGCCATCAAATGTAATTTAGAAAACACAAGATGAAAATGAAAGTTGATTTTACTTACCCATTTTTGTTTTTTTAACCTTCTGTTATTTCTTTCTGTTTAGGGAACGTTGCTAGCCATTCATTTAGGGAGGTCTTTAGTGAAAAAATTATCTTAGTTTTCCTTCATTGGAAACCTACTAAAATCCATTCAATTTCAGAAGATTTTTGCTTGATATTGAATCATAGTTAGCATTTTCTATTAGCACCTGAAAAATGTCACTTCCTTCTCATCCTCATAGTATTTGATCAAAATTATTAAAATTATTTTCTATCTATAGGTAAAAGTTTGTTCTCCCTTGTTTTCAAGATTTATTTTCTTTGTATTTTCAAATATTCTACTGTTGTGTGTCTTGGTGTGGATTTCTTTGTGTTTATCCTATTTAGGATTCTTTCAACTTCATAAACTTTAGGTTTATGTATTTATTTGCCAAATTTTGAAAATTCTCTGCTATTGTGTCTTTGACTAATTTTTAGCCTCTTCATTTTCCTCTTCTTGCAGGCTTCTGATGACAAGAAAGTTGGATCTTTTGTTAGAGTACTGCAGGTTCCCCAGGCTCTATTTATTTTCTTTCA
This sequence comes from Gorilla gorilla gorilla, assembly GCF_029281585.2. Classification (NCBI taxonomy): domain Eukaryota; kingdom Metazoa; phylum Chordata; class Mammalia; order Primates; family Hominidae; genus Gorilla; species Gorilla gorilla. The sequence continues at coordinate 66,588,055 of NC_073224.2, read as the reverse complement.
GAATATTTTCTCACTGCTGTTCAGATTGAATAATTTCTATTGCTCCACCTTCCAGTTAAATGATTTCTTTCCTTGTCTTATTAATTCTTCTGTTGAGCTTATCCTTTGTTCTGTTTTAGTTACAATTTTTACTTTTACCATCTCAATTTGGCATTTATTTTATAACATGTATTTCTTTGCTGACTGCTTGATTTTAAAAAAATTAAAATTGTCCACAGCAGGTATGGCCTTTGTGTTCAGCTCAGCGAGGTAATCTCTGGCTTGCATGATAGTAGTGTTTTTTCCTTTGTTGGAAGATTTGAGTTTTTCAAAATAGTCTACAGAGTTATTTATGCAAGAGGCTAGGCACATCAGATAATATTTAGCATGAGGAAAACCCTTACCAGAAAGACAAACAATGTGATGTAGCATGGGAGCTTTGGTTCACACAGTATCCATTGACCTGGAGACTAAGATCAATCATATGGGCAGTAAAATAATCAATTACGCCTTTGTGAGGGATACACTTCTTCCTTTGGCTGACTTTAAAATGTATCAATTTCTTGTAATTACTTATAACTGTAAGTGAAATAACCTTCAGTGATGTCTGTGGGTCCTTCAAGTGAATTATCAAAATTGAGGGGGTTTTGGAAAACTCCTTAAGTTGCAGTTGGTGTCATAAATAAGCGTAGAAGTACACTGTGAGAACTGTTACCTGTAACTTAGCAATCAGTCTAACTTGTCACATTGAGACTTTGCATTTTTTCTTTATTTTCAAGCATGTTCATAACTTTCAATGAAGCATGTTTTTGATGGCTCTTTTTCAATCTCTGTCAGATAATTCTAGCAACTGTATTACCTTCTCATTGGCATCTTTTGATGCTCTTTTCTCAGTTCAGTTGAGATTTTTTTGGTATTTCATGTAAGTAATTTCAATTTAATTTTAAATTGAAATTTGGGAATTTAAATTTTAAGTTTAAAAAAATTTAAATTTGGGAATTTAAAATTCCCAAATTTTAGGTATTATTTGGGAACTACTAGGTCTTATTTAAATGTGTTTTTGTAACTCATGTCTGACTCTGCTCAAAGAGGGAATAAAGATAATGACAGATTAATGGCAGGTTAGCATTGAAGTTTTAAGTTCCAAATTTGTCTTCCATTGAAACGCCTGGGGAACAGGGCTTCTCATTACAGCTGGGAAGGAGGGGTGTTAGGTCAGTTTTCCCATGAGGTTTTTGCTGATACCATCCTGATAATGGGGGATGGATGCCTCATTAATGCTCTGCAGATATCTCCACTGATACTGCTGGGGTTTGAGCTTGTGAGAAAAGTCCTGACTTTCTGACTTTCCAGTAGGAGTTCTTTGTCACAGTGTAGATGGCTGTAATCATTACCACTCGGTGGGGATGAAAGTCCAGGCTCCCCTCTTGGCTTTCTATCATACCACCACAATAGGGTGGTTTGGAGCACTTCAGGATAGCCTGATAAAGGCAGAAACCCAGACTCCCTACTTGACCTTTAATGACAGGAGTAGGTTAGGGCTGCAGCATTTTATGTGGTGTTTGGCAGGAGTAGGACAATTATTGTCTATCTTGCTAGGTTGCCACTTTCCTGATTCTGTGCCTAGAGAGAGCAGACTTTTCTTTTGTCTGTTCCCATTGGTATTTTTCAAGTTTCTGGAGCATGTACCATATATATAGTGCATGATATATGAGGCAAAAAATATTTTTAAAAAGCAACAACAAAGCTCCAAAGAATTGATAGCTGTATTTTTTCTCATGTCCTACAGTCCTTCTCCAGAATGTGAATGTTTCTGCACTTCTTAAAGTCTCATGTTGATTTTTACATAGATTGTAATAGTTTTTAGCTAAAATTCTTTAGTTTAAGGAGGCTGACAAGGATATGGAGAAAAGAGAATGCTTGTACACTGTTGGTGGGAATATAAATTAGTTCAGCCACTGTGGAAAGCCATCTGAAGATTTCTCAAAGAACTTAAAACAGAGCTACCATTCCACCCAGCAATCCCATTATTGTTTATATACCCAAAAGGAAATAGATCATTATACCAAAAAGACACACGCACTCATATGTTCATCACAACACCATTCACAATAGATCAGACATGCAATCAACCTAAGCGCCCATTAATGATGGATTAAAGAAAATGTGGTCCAAATAAATGATGGTCTACTATACAGCCATAAAAATAGCAAAATCATTTCCTTTACAGCAATGTGGATGCAGCTGGAGGCCATTACCCTAAGCAAATTAATGCAAAAACAGAAAAAAAATACTTTGTCTTCTCACGTATAGACGTACAGTGTGAGCTAAACTTTGGGCACTCATGTACATAAACGTAGCAAAAATAGATAGTGAGTACTACTAGAAGTGGGAAGGAGGGAGGGAGCCAAGATTTGGAAAACTACCTATCATATACTATGTTCACTACCTGGGTGATGGGATCAATCATACCCTAAACCTCAGCATCAAGCAATACACCCATGCAACAAACCTGCACATGCACTCTCTTAATCTAAAGTAAAAGTCGAAATTATGTTTTAAAAAAGAAAAAAATGAAATCCCTACCATATTCCATACATAAACATAAACTCAAAGTGGATTAAAGACTTAAGTCCTGAAGCTTTAAAACTTTTAAAAGAAGACAGAGGAAGAACTTCATGACATTTGCCTTGACACTTATTTCATAGTTATGACACCAAAAGCTTGGGTAACAACAACAACAAAATGAACATGTAGGACTGCATCAAATTAAACAGCTTTTGCACAGCAAAGGAAATAATCAACAGAGTGAACATGCAAGCCATAGAATGGGAGAAAATATTTGCAAATATTTTATGTCTGATAATGGGTTTACTTCCAAAATCAATAAGGAACTCATACAACTCAATAGTCAAAAACCAATAACCTAATTGAAAAATGGACTTGAATAGATATTTCTCCAAAGAAGAAATAAAAATGACCAACAGGTTTATAAAAAATGCTCAAGTCCCTGGTCATCAGGGAAATGCAAATGAAAACCACAATGAGATAACATTTCACATCTCTCAGGATAGCTATTATCAAAAAAGAAAACAGACCAAAAAACAAAGAACAAGAAGTCACAAACCCACATTTTAAGAGTAAATTGAATCTCTTAGATATTATCATATTTGTAAATTATACATAAATAGAAAATTGGCTAAGCTGGCACAGAAATCTACCCACTTGACTCTAAGAAGTTATAATTGCATAGATTACAAAGGTGCAAAATTAGTGGAAATAATGTAGACATCCATGTCTCCTGCATGTATTTCTATCTTGAATGTATATAATGCCATCTGCTAGATTATAGTACTCAAATACAAATATTTGATCTAAAAATGTATAATAGCTGAATAAAACATCTGCAGGCAATAGAGTTACCCTATCAGGGATGTACAACGATAAAATAATTATCTAGTCTACAAGCAAAAGGAATAGACTTTAAAAGGATATTTAAAAGTACAGTTATTTCTTTGTGTTGGGAATATTCAATATCATCCTTCTAGCTATTTGAAACTATATATTACTGAATGTTCCCAACGAAAAGGAATGAGGTTTATTTGAGATAATGAATATGCTAATTACTCTGATCTGACACCATACATTATATTTATGAAAATATCCCTGTGTATCCCATAAATATATACAATTATTGTTTGTCAACTTGGTCATTTATATATATATTTTTTAAATTAAAGTAAAGGCTGGTCACGGTGGCTCAAGCCTGTAATCTCAGCACTTTTGGAGGCCGAGACGGGTGGATTACCTGAGGTCAGGAGTTTAACATCAGCCTGGCCAACATGCTGAAATCCCATCTCTACTAAAAATACAAAAAAAATTAGCCAGACATTGTGGCAGGTGTCTGTAATCCCAGCTACTTGGAAGGCTGAGGCTTGAACCCAGAAGGCAGAGGTTGCAATGAGCCGAGATGGCACCACTGCACTCCAGCCAGGGCAACGAAAGCGAAACTCCATCTCAAAACAAACAAACAAACCAACAAACGAAAAAGTAAAATTAGTTCAGGTATATTTATAAAACACCTTTTTTTGGCCTAGATCCAGGAAATAAAATATATTGTGGATTTAAAATACAAAAATAAAGGCCACATCTTTTCACAACAGTGCATGGTGAAGTCTGAGTTTGTGAGCCAAAAGGTCAGTAAACATAAAGGTTCTTCTTGGTACTTTCACAGTGTTCATTTATTCTGTTTCCTTTACCAGACTTAGCCTGAGTGCCTTTCCAAAACACAAAACCTATTTATTTCACATTTTAATCTTTAGCACCTCATGTCTCAATAAATAAAATGGTTAGTTAAACTCAGTTTACTCATTTAAAAATTCATGGGCAGAAACTCACATTATGTTAGGAATATAACTTCTCCAAATTCAGAAGTGGTGCTTGGTAAAGTGGTATGGTAAATAGAAAAAAAAATAATTCTTTTTAAGAAAAATCATATTCTCCCAGTTTCAAGATTTATTGTGCCTAGAGAACCAGGATTCTATATTTTTAAAGGACTTCCTAGATGAGTCTGGTTAGGTTTGAACACTCTGAAGTAGATCTGTATCTTCCTTTTACAAATAATTAACCAGTATTAAATTGTGTGACCTAGAACAACAGCCAGTGAAAACGCAGGGTTTGTGTTAGAACTTAGATTCCAACATTCTTAGGGCAAGGGCTTTTCAAACCCCTGGGTGAAGTGCTATTATATATGTATTTGGATTTCCCTGATGATCAGTGATGTTGACCATTTAATTCATATGCCTATTGGCCATTCATAAGTCTTTTTTTGAGAAATGTCCATTTAGGTCCCTTTTTCCCAATTTTAAATTGGCTAATTTGTTTTATTGCTATTAAGTTGTTTGAGTTATTGTTATATTTTCCATATTGCCTCTTTATCAGATGTATAGTTGGCAAATGTTTCTCTCCCACTCTACTAGTTTTCTCTTCATTCTATGATTTGTTTCCTTTAAGTGCAGAATATTTTTTTATTTTTATGTAATCCCATTTATATACTTTTGCTTTTGTTGCCTGTGCTTTTGAAGCCATAGGCAAAAACCCATTGACCATACCAACATCATGGAGGTATTTTCTGTGTTTTCTCTTATTAGTTTCATAATTTGGGTCTTATATTTAATTATTTAATCTATTTTTACTTGATTTATGTATATGGCATGACAAAATTTTCTAATTTTATTCTTTTCTGTACAGATGTTCAGTTTTCCCAACACTATTTATTGAAGACTGTCTTTTCTCCATTGTATGTTCCTGGCATCTTTGCCAAAAAGTAGTTCACTGTAAATGCATGGATTTCTTTCAGGACTTTCTTTTCTATTCAATTGGTCTATTTCCATGCCAGTGCCATGTTTTTTGTGTTTTTCTTTTTTTTTTTTTCTATAGCTTTATAGTGTATTTTGAGGTCAGATAGTGTGATATCTCCAGGTTTGTTCTATTTGCTCAGGATTGCTTTGGCTATTCAGAGGCTTTTGCAATATCGTTCAAATTTCAGTTTTTTTTTCTATTTTTTTGAAAAATCTTATTGATATTTTGATAAGAATTGGATTTAATCTATAGATTGTTTTGGGTAGTATGGACATTTTAACAATATTAAGTATTCCAACTCATGAACACAGGCTATTTTTTTATTTATTTCTGTCTTTCTCAATTTCTTTTATCAGTGTTTTATAGTTTCATTGTAGAGATATTACACATTGTTGGATAAATTTATTCTTAAACATTTTTTGTACCTATTGTAAATGTGATTTTTAAAATTTCTTTTTTAGAGAATTAACTGTTATTGAATAGAAATGCTACTGATTTATGAAGGTTGATTTTGTATCCTGCAACTTAATCTTTTGTTTATTATTCCTAACATTTATTTGGTAGAGTCCTTAGGATTTTCTGTACATAGATCATGTTGTCTGCAAATAGGGACAATTTCACATATTCCTTTATAATTTGGATACCTTTTATTTATTTCTCTTGTTTAATTGCTCTTGCTAAGATCTCCAGTAATACACTGAATGGAAGTTGCAAGAGTCTTTTTGTCTTTTTCTTGGTTTTAGAGTAAAATCTTTCCATTTTTCCCCATGGAATACAAGGCTGGCTGTGGGATTGTCATATATAGCCTTTATTTCACTAAGGTAACTTCTTCTATACCTTATTAGTTGAGAGTTGAGAGAAGATGTGAAATTTGTCAAATGCACCTTCTGCATCTATTGAAAACATCATTTTTTTTTCTTTTCTGTTCAGCTAATGTGTTGTATCACATTTATTGCTTTGTATTGTTTGGATTATCTGATATCCCTGGGATAAATCCCACTTAATTATGGTGAATGATGATCTTATTAATGTGCTGTCATGTTTGGCTTGCTGGTATCTTTTTTTTTTTTTTTTTTTTTTTCAGATGGTGGAGTCTTGCTCTTGTTGCCCAGGCTGGAGTGCAATGGCACAATCTCGGCTCACTGCAACCTCTGCCTCCTGGGTTCAAGCGATTCTCCTGTCTCAGCCTCCTGAGTAGCTCTGATTACAGGAGCTTGCCACCACGCCAGGCCAATTTTTGTATTTTTAGTGGAGACGGGGGTCTCACCTTATTGGCCAGACTGGTCTCAAACTCCTGACCTCATGATATGCCTACCTCGACCTCCCAAAGTGCTGGGATTATAGGCGTGAGCTGGTATCTTGTTGAGAATGTTTGCATCTGTTTTCATCAGAAATACTGGCCTATAATTTTGTTTTTCCTTAGTGTCTCTACCTGGATTTGCTATAAGGATGATGCTGGCCTTGTTAAGTGTGATTGGGATTATTCTCTATTCTTTAATTTTTTGGACCTGTTTGAGAAGAATTTGTATTAGTTGTTCTTTAAAGGTTTGACAGTACTTAGCAGTGAAACCATCAGGTTTAGGGCTTTTCTTGGACAGGAGACTTTTTATTTTTGATTCAATTTCCTTACTTGTTATTTGTCTGTTCAGATTTTCTATTTGTTCATTATTCAGTCTTAGTAGGTCTAATGTATCAAGGAATTCATCCATTTCTTCTAGGTGATCCGATTTTTTCACATATAATTATGCTTAATAATCCTTATAATCCTTTGTATTTCCATGTATCATTGTAGGGCTTGCTCTTTTTTTCTTAATCAGTGTAGCTGATGGTTTGTTGTTTTACCTTAAAAAATCATGTATTAGTTGTTGCTCATCTTTTCAATCACTTTTGTAGTGTTTCTAGTTTTTTTTTTAAATCCACTCACATACTCTGTACCTTTTCATTGGAGAAAATTTAATCCATTTATATTCAAGGTAATTACTGATAAGTAAGGAATTACTATTGCCGTTTTGTTAATTGCTTACTAGTTGTTTTGTTGATCTTTTGTTCTTTTTCCTTTCTTCCTCTCTTGCTGTCTTCCTTTCTGAATAAATTATTTTCTCTAGTTGCATGTTTTGATTCCTTGCTTTTTATTTTTTGTGTATCTACAATAGGTTTTTGCTTTGTGATTACCAGGAGGCTTACAAAAAAATATCTTATAGTTATAACAGGTATTTTTAAATTGATGACGAATTATCTTTTATTGCCAAAAAAAAGCAAAACTTTACACTTTTACTTGATCCCTCCCTCCCACGTGTTGAATTTTATGTCACTATTAACATTTTTTATATTTTATATCATATTTTATACCTACATATTGATGTAGTTATTATTATTTTCATAGGTTTTTTCTTATAGTCTTCATATTAAAGATTTATGTAATTTATATACCACCATCACAGTCTCTGGGTATTCTGATTTTGACTGTACACTGACTTTTACCAATGAGTATTATATCTTCAGATGTTTTTGTGGTACTGATTAGTGTCCTTTTTTCAACTTGAAGAACTCCCATTAGAATTTGTAGTAGAAAAAGTCTGGTGGCGATGAAATCCCTAAGCTTTTATTTATTTGAGAAAGTCTTTATCTCTCCATCATTTGTAAAGGACAGCTGTTCTGACTGCATTATTCTTGGTCAGCAGTTTCTTTTCTTCACCACTTTAAATATATTATGCCACTCCCTCCTGGCCTGTAACATTTCTGCTGAGCAGTCTGCTGCTAAATGTATTGGAACTCCCTTACATGTTATTTACTTACTGCTTTCAGGAACCTTTGTTTGCCTTTGACTTTTGACAATTTGAACAAAATATATCTAATTTGATTGGAGACCTTCAACCTTCCTGTACCTGGATAGTTATATCTTTCTCCATATTTGGAAAGTTTTCTGCTACTATTTGCTTTTCTTATTTTTTGAGACAGAGTCTCACTCTGACTCCCAGACTGGAGTGCAGCAGCGCAATCTTGCCTCACTGCAACCTCTGCCTCCTGGGTTCAAGTGATTTTCCTGCCTCAGCCTCCCAAGTAGCTGGGATTAGAGGCATGTGCCATCATGACTGGCTAATTTGTGTATTTTTAGTAGAGACAGGGTTTTGCCATGTTGGCCAGGCTGATCTCGAACTCCTGACCTCAGATGATCCACTCGCCTTGGCCTTCCAAAGTGCTGGGATTACAGGCATGAGCCAGCGTGCCTGGACCTAATATTTCTTTAATAAAGCATTCTACTTCATTATCTGTCTCTCTCCTTTTCTAACTTCTATGATTTGAACATTTTCTCTTTTGATGCTGTTTCAAAAATTATGTAAGCTTTCTTCATCCCTTCTATTATTTTTTTTCTTTCTCCTCTTACTATATATTTTCAAATAAAGTATGATTAAATTTACAATTTTTTCTGCCTGTTCAGTTCTGCTGTTGATACTTTTTTTCACATTTTCATTGTGTTAATTGTATTTTTTCAGTTTCAACATTTATGTTTAACTTTGTTTTTAATTTAAATCTATTAAATTTCTCATTCTACTCACTTTTTTTATTTTTCCCATTGATTTTTTTATCTAGATTTTCTTAAAATTCACTGATCTTGCTTAAAAGAGTTATTTTGAATTCTTTATCAGACAATTTATAATTACCATTTCTTTAGGCCATATTATTTTGTCCATTTCATGATGTCATGTTTCCCTGGATATTCTTGATCCTTGCGGTTGTTTGTCAATGTTTGTGTTATTGTAAGATACAGGTACTTAGTCTTTATAGACTAGCTTTTTCTAGAAAAGCCCTGCATTTATTTCAGTACTGGGGCACATAAGAAGCCAAATGCATCACAGTCAGTGTGGCACTGCCAAAAGTCTGGTATACATTACAACAGTTGTGGCACTGAAGAGAGCCAGAAGCTCAGGGACATTGAGTTCTGTCTGTGCTGAAGGCTGCCTGGGACCTTTGGCGAATGATATTAGTTGGTGATGATGAAGGCTGGAGACTGAATTCACCAAGCAAGCCTTCATCCTGGGATTATTTGGTCTTTCCTGGCACCAGGGAGGGCGCAGAAACTTAGTTTATAGTTACTGGCTTGGAATAGGGGGCTACTAGGTTTTTCCAAATGCTGGGCTTTACTTTGGCAGGCCAGCATTTGGGTTCAATGCAAAGTCCTATGCTCATTTCCCTTCTCTTTTCCCCAAGCAGACAGCCTCCCGTTTCACACAGGACTGCTTGGTTTTGGAGGAAGGGTGATGTGGGTAATGTGAAAGTGTTCTTTTCCCATCTTAAATGCATTTTTTCTTAATACTGTCCTACAACCAGGTACTATGATCTCTCATTTGGTTTTCTTAGTCTTTTTTAAGGTATATTTGTGCATGAGTAGTTGTTCAAACTGATGTTTCTGCAGGGTACAATCACTTGACAGTCCTACTCTGCCACCTTGCTCTGCTCCCTCTGTGAAGTCTTGATAATAGAAAAAAATACTCTCCTCACCAATAACTACATATTTCTATTGTAGAGCATACTGATTCTTGCCTATCAGAATTCAGAATATCATGTTAATCAGGAAAATAAAGTAAATTATAAGACATAGGAAAAATCAAAGTGTTTTTTTGAAATAATATACTTACTATATTGGGGTCTCTAAGATTAAAAACACCCTCAACAGTTAACTTTGTGTTTAATATTATGTACCTATATATTTATAAAGTTACTTGGTCATCATCAAATTCCACTAAAATATATTTTTTCTTTCCACAAATTTATTCACTTCACCAAATAGAATAGGATGGTATGTCACAATCTTTCACATATCAACTTCAGTGAAAAATGATTTTTAAATGCAAATAGGAGATATTATAGGCATTATGAACTAGTGATCTGTAAGCAAAGTGATAATGCGGATAGTTTTATGGTCAATTGCATTGGAAATCAGAGCTAAAGCATTTAACTGCATTTATAAAGCAGACACACTAGTTTCTAAGAGGCAACCTCCCTCACTTGACAGATAAAACTTAACAATCATCAATCATTCAGTTTCAACAACAAAAATAGTTTTCTATAACAATGATTCTCTTCTCAGACTTAGGTACATATTAACATTACCTGGAGACTTTAAAAACCCCATTTCCAGGTTTCATCCTATACAAATTAAATTTAGAGCTATAATACAGGCATTTTTTTATTGCTTCTAAAGGAAAAAAATGGATACATGGGTATAACGTGCAGGTTTGTTACACAGGTATACATGTGCCATGGTAGTTTGCTGCACCTATTGACCCATCCTCTAAGCTCCCTCCCCTCACCTCCACCCCTCAACAGGCCCCAGTGTGTGTTGTTCCACTCTCTGTGTCTATGAGGTCTCAATTTTCAACTCCCACTTATGAGTGCGAACATGTGGTGTTTGATTTTCTGTTCTTATATTAGTTTGCTGAGGATGATGGCTTCCAGCTTCATCCATGTCACTGCAAAGGACATGATCTCATTCCTTTTTATGACTGCATAGTATTCCATGGTGTATATGTGCCACATTTTTTTTTATCCAGTCTGTCATTGATGGGCATTTGGGTTGGTTCCATGTCCTTGCTATTGTAAATAGTGCTGCAATAAACGTATGTGTGCCTGTGTTTTTAATAATCTCAATGAGTTGCAAATGAAGTAAAGTTTGAGAACGAGTGTCCTAAGGCATAATTTGCATTGAAATCTTACATATTCTTATAAGCATTTATGTTTCAGAAAAAATATAGTTTTCAGCATTGCTCCCCAATTTAAAATCAGTTTTTACATTATTGTTACTGCATTAAGGGAATAAAACAGGTTTAAAAATAGAAGTATAACATATAATTAATATGTTAGTTAAATCAAATGATATACTTAATGTTTATACATTTCAAGATTTAAAAAAAAATCTGTCCTTGCTGAAATTGACTTATTATTTCACTAATTTAGCTACAAACAGCTGCTATTGCAAACATGCTCTGAAGTTGAGTTCCAGAAATACGGGCTCTGAATGCTTTTACAATCTGATCTGCTGTCCAATACTTCACAGGGCATATTTATAAACAAAGTAGATAGCAAATAAGCAGTTTATCTCTTTGCTTTTAAAAAAGTCTTAAGCATGTTAAAAAACATTTTAAAGTGAATTTGAAGTAAAAATAATCTTTAAAGTCCTAAGCTTCATGTTTGATTTCAAATGATAATTTTAGATCAAATCAATCTTGTACTCTTTAAAACAAACCTATACAGTGTTGATTAGTGTACTGAATCACTAAGCAACATTAAAAATGTTATTAGTAAAACAAGAAACATTAAACTTGTGTTCTTTAAATAAAATTTAATCGAAAAAAGTAAATAATTCTTCATTTGTTATATGTTCCATGAACCAGCATGTGCCAACATGTCCTGTTTGATATTAGTTTAGTTTGTTTTCTCAAGGAAGCCTGCTCTTTAGATTTGCAATTGGCATAAGCATAATAAAGTCTCCCAAAATGAAAACTTTCAGTAAAGATAACTATTACCTATGCAAGAAGTTCTCTATGACCCTCAAAAACACTGATCCAAGGTGAAGAAAAGGGTGAAATGAAATTATCAGTGTATTTTCTAGATGCAAGAAAAAAATATTAAACTGTGACAACAGGATAAATATATAGTAATAAATAAAGAGATAGAGATTTGTTTCTGCAAACCAGGCTCAATAAAACTGGTTGGGCTTTGATTCACATGAGGAAGAACTGATGTAACTGAATTACAACAGCCAAAAGCCAAGATTGGAAATATTCGGGGTAATAATGTATTGTTTAATTTGTTGTTTTATGTTTTGCTTAAACTTTCATATTTTTATTTTCATTTGGTGAGTGATATAGTAAACTTTATGCCCCTCAAAAGATGTCTGCCTTATGCAGAAGTCAGTTGTGCAATATTTGCACAGAAAGTAAAGATGAATGACTCCAAGGCAAACCAAATGTTCTTATTGTTAATTTGATTTATTTTTAAATTATTTCAGATTTGTGAATTCCTTACTCTTTCTGAAAATCCTGAGTGGAATGGTTTATGAGTGGCACTGAATGACTTAATGGGCTTCCTTAGAAGAAACTATCAATATGGAGGAAGAAATGAGGAGGTGTTTGTGATATTAAAAAAAAATAGTCATACAAAGTAGTAAATTGACAAAGAACAAGATGCTGTTTTAGAAGAGACGAGAGGTAATGTGTGAGGCCCAAGCAGGAATTTCTGCAATTCAGTTTTGTGAAAGATAAAGAAACTGATTCGGTCTGTTGTGAAAGTGTACATAATTTTTTTACTCTCTCAAGTATTCAACTGCTAAGAGCTTTTAAGAGCCATGAGTATAAAGAGAGTTATCAATTTTATTTACTATTTTGGTGATTGTGGTAGGCTGAAAAATGCCCCTCCCCCAAAAATACATGTATTAATCCCTGGAACTTGCAAATATTAACTTAATTAGCAAACGCATCTTTACAGATGTGATTAAGTTAAGGATCTCAACATTGACCTAGAAGCCTTACTCTTCCCCTCAGCTTGACTAAACTTTAGACAGATTTATGAATGATTATAAACTCCTGACCTCCCTTTAATTAGAGCCTTTACTTTAGAAAACTTTCAACTGTAAACTCTTTCCCTGTTCCTTTGAGATGTAAATCTACTCCCAGACTCTGGACAGTTTTATAATCAGAAACGTTTTTCTCAAGGGCCAGGGAGCCATCTCTTTAAAATGTAATCGTAAAAAATATAGGGCTCCTGTCTCCCAGGTTAAGAGCCAATCTTCTGTGGGTAACAAGAAGCAAACACAGATGGCCTAATAACACTAACCAACTTTCCCCTAAATTATCCTCCGGTATTTTCCACTAACTCACCCCACCTTTTGTTTAAATCTTCCCTACCTTTTGTTTAAATGACTTGAGGTAAATCTCTCCTCCCTATTGCAATAGTCTTAAATAAAGCTTTCCTTGTCTAAGTTGTTCAAATCAATTTTTTTCCTTGACAACATGGAGTGATTAACCTGAATTATCCAGATGTTCCCTGAAGGCTATGAAAAGTAATCTTATAACAGGGAGTCCATGGAGAAGTACATGCAGAGAAAAGGAAGATGCAACGTGACCCCAAAGGCAGGGATTGGTGTAAGCATAATCATGGAATGCAGAAAGCCACCAAAAGCTGGAAGAAGCAAGAAAGTATTCTCCTCTAGAACCAAGTGACAGTGCTCCTGCTGACACCTTGATTTTGGACCTCTGGCCCCCAGAATTGTGAAAAAAAATTTTTTTTCAAGCAACCAACTTTGTGACAATTTTTATAGCAGCCCTAGGACACATAGACTGATCAGAAAACATTTTTATTTGAGTGTATCATCTTAATATTATAATAGAAAAACTACTGTGAAAATATTAATTCCACTTGAAACTTTCTATATTGAGATCACTGTTTGATTAGGGCAGTATCATAAGAGTACTATATGTTGAAAACTACACTTTGTTTTCAAAACAAAAAGCAGTAGTAAATGAAACCAATCGTACTATTTTGTTTTAGCAAGAAACCTGATTTTTTTTCCTATTTACTATTGTTAAAATGATAGAATTGCGATAAGCCACTTGAGCACCTGTTTTTAAGAAGAATGCTGTTTAAGTAGATTAATTCAACTGAAGCCCTGGAGATACTAATGAAATTTACCAATTTAGAATGAGCAGCTTCAGTATGGATTTTTAATAAGAAAGCAGCTGCTCATCTAGAAGTAGTAGTAGCTAACGTCTGAAGGCCATGAGATTTGTCTGTTCTGGAAGATATGATAAGCAAGGAACAGATGGTTAGCATAAATAATTCAAAAGAGCTCTCCAGTCACTTGTTTTGGGAAAAACAATATGTTAAACTACGTTTACAAGGTTACTTGGAACTTTAGAAAAAAAAATTATTTCCTTTTCATGCTTTCTTTCAACATGAAGTTTAAAAAAAATTATAAGCATTTAAGGGTTAGTTAGTCCTCTAAAATCAATACGGCCTATGATATCGAATGCATCAAATAAGAGCATTAGATGTATTTTATATATGCAATCACAAGTAAATATATCTATGCCACCAGTGTAAATGTGGTTAAGGCTAAATTGATGTTGACTTATGTATAGTTTTGATTACATCTATAAAGTAAGACCAATTTTTAAAATTAAAAAGATTACATCTATAAAATAAGACCAATTTTTATAAAAGATTACATCTATAAAATAAGACCAATTTTTATAATTAAAAAGAGTTTGCTAGTACTTCTGTACATAGTTTGTCTTATTTGACTTTATTTTACAGATTAAAAATCTGAAGCCACTCCCTTGGTGAAGAAAATGTAATCCTAGCCCTGCAGTTTTGTAATCTTAATAGGTACCTTAATTTTATAGCAAACTTTTTATATATCCCTTGATAAATAATCTTATTTTTTTACTCTACCTAAAAAAGATTTAACATTGACACATTTATTCACTTTTCCTTCAAATTTTCCTATGTATTATATGTATGAAGAATTCCTTTTCTTGTCTCTCATAGAAAGGTACATACATACCCATGCCTAATTTCGTCCAGAGCTGTAAGCTTTTCTAATGTGATCTAAATTGGCTTTATCTTAACTAATTAATATTCTCTTCTTCATTTTTTTCTTCCTGTCAGTGGGAAAATATGATTAGCGACTTGCTAATTAAATAATTTTTACTGAACTCTGTATTTTCTTCAAGTCACCATTCTAAATTTATAACTATATCCATAATTGGAGTTCTTGAAAAAAAAGTTCATTATCTCCACTTTCTTTCCACTCAATTATTCAATTATTCTTAAACTCATGTTCAGCTACACATTATCAAAAACCTCATATTTGGCATACCTTCTCAGTCCAAAATATTACATGTAAGATAACTGTTGGCAGTTGTTCAAATGTTGTAAGCATGAGCTTTTTGAGCTAGATTGTATAGAAGCTGTCCTATTTTCTGTGGTGATTCTCACGTAACATTTTCAAAACCAAGATTTATAAGTGTTACAGTTTCTATCGCTATAAAGCAGACATTACCATCAATCACTAATATATTATCCCAACCCTGGCTTCCAGGTCTCAGTTATGCTTCTTTGTACATTAGATTTAGTTCCTTTAGGACTGCTACAATTCCACTCACCTACCAATAGCACCCTGCCTTCTGCATTTGGAGTACAATCATTAGTCAGCTGTGGCAGATAGATTTAGACTTCTTGGGTGCTATAAATCAAATAGTCAAATTGCTTGTTCAACACCAGATAATGGTTCTGCTAATGTGACATTTACTATCTTCGTGGACATTTCAAATGTGCTTTGATATGGCCTTAGATCTGTAGTATACATTTTTCCTCCAAAAAACATTTAAACATGTGTTTGCATTCCAAAGTAAACAGTTATAATAACAGTTTCCTCAGCCAGAAATCCAAGAGAGAAGCACATATCTAGGCATTAATAATGAGACATTAAAATAAAGCAATGGATTAACATAATCAGGAACTCAGGTACTTTGGTCATTATTGCTGCCTGTTTCCACAGTGGTTGGCCACATTAACTGATAGGTTTTTTTTTTGTTTGTTTCTGTTCTGAAGATATGTAACTCTTAAGAAAATTTTCATGAAAAATTACCCTTTCTGTTTTAGAAACAATAATTTAATTTGAGTCACTGTTTTTCTGAGATCCATGTTTGTCTCATTTAATAAGGGTCATCTATGAGTGGAGTCCAGATAGTCACTGAGAAACTTTCATGGGCACATTTAACATTGATATTTCTCCTTCAAACCAACCAAATAAGGGTAGGCTTGAAATAAGCTCATTGTTATTATAAATAATAAATTATTTATAATATAATAAAATATATAATAAATTATATATTATTGTTTTAGTATGTTCTCATGCCACTAATAAAGTCATAGGAGCGACCTGGTAATTTATAAAGAAAGGAGATTTAATGGACTCACAGTTCCACATTGTGAGGCTGGGGAGGCCTCACAATCATGGCAGAAGACAAAGGAGAAGCAAAGGTGCATTTTAAATGGTGGCAGGCAAGAGAGCTTGTGTAGGAGAACTCCCCTTTATAAAACCATCAGATCTGATGAGATTCAATTACCTCCCATTGGGTCCCTCCCATGACATGTGGGGATTATAGGAGCTACAATTCAAGATGAGATTTGGAAACAGACAGAGCCAAACCATACCATTTCAGCACCTGGCCCCTACCAAATTTCATGTCCTTACATTTCAAAGCCAATTATGCCTTCCCAAGAGTTCCTCAAAGTCATAACTAATTTCAGCATGAACTCAAAAGTCTATAGTCCAAAGTCTCACCTGAAGCAAGGCAATTCCCTTCCATCTATGAGGCTGTAAAATCAAAAGCAAGTTAGTTACTTCTTAGATACAATGGGGGTACAGGCATTGGGTAAGTGCAGCCATTCCAAATCGGGGAAATTGGCCAAAATGAAGGGGCAACAGGCCCCATGCAATCTAGACTTCAGGAGGGCAGTCAAAACATACAGCTCCAAAATGATCTCTTTTGGCTCACATCCAGGTCACACTTATGCAAGAGGTGGGCTCCCATAGCCTTGGGCAGCTCCACCTCTGTGGCTTTGCAGGGTACAGCCCTCCTTCTGGCTGCTTTTACAGCTGGCATTAAGTGTCTGTGGCTTTTCCATGTGCAGAGGGCAAGCTGTTGGTGGGTCTACCATTCTGGGGTCTGGAGGACTGTGTCCCTTTTCTCACAGATTCACTAGGCAGTTTTCCAGTAGGGACTCTGTGTGGGAGCTCCCATCCCACATTTCCCTTCCACACTGCCTTAACAGAGGGTCCCCATAATGGCTCCATCTCTGCAGCATACCTCTAACCTGGACATCCAGGCATTTCCATACATCCTCTGAAATCTAGACAGAGGTTCCCAAACCTCAGTTCTTGACTCTGTGAACCCACAGGCCCAACACCACCTGTAAGCTGCCAAGGCTTGAAGCTACCAACCCTCTGAAGCGTGCAAACAGTCTGAGCTGTATGTTGGCCCCTTTTGCTATGTCCGTGACATAAGGAACCAAGTCTCAAGACTGCAGAAAGTGGCAAGGCCCTGGACCCAGCCCAGAAAATCATTTTTTTCTCCTAGGCCTATAGGCCTGTGATAGGAGAGACTGCTGCGAAAAACCTCTGACATGACCTGGAGACATTTTCCTCATTGTCTTGGCAATTAACACTTGGCTCTTTGTAACTTATACACATTTCTGCAGCCATCTTGAATTTCTCCTCAGAAGATGGGTTTTTTCTTTTCTACTGCATCATCAGGCTGCAAATTTTCTGAACTTTTATGCTCTGCTTTCCCTTTTAAATATAAGTTCCAATTCCAACCATATCTTTGTGAATATATACATAAAATGGAATGATTTTAACAGCACCCAAATCACCTCTTGAACACTGTGCTGTTTAAAAACACACCAGATGTGTTTCTTGCACCAGATGCCCTAAATCATCTCTGTCAAGTTCAAAGTTTCACAAATCTCTAGGGCAGGAGCAAAATGCTGCCAGTCTCTTTGCAAGGATTTATCAAGAGTCACCTTTGCTCAAGTTCCCAACAAGAGCCTCATCTCCATCTGAGATCACCTCAGTCTCGATATTATTGTTCATATCACTATCGACATTTTGGTAAAAAAAAAAATCAACAAGTCTCTAAGAAGTTCCAAACTTTCCTATACCTTCCTGTCTTTTGATCCCTCCAAACTCTTCCAACTTCTCCCTGTTAGCCAGTTCCAAAGTCACTTCCACATTTTTTGATATCTTAACAGCAGCACCCTACTCTTAGCACCAATTTATTGTGTTACTCTGTTACCACACTGCTAATAAAGACATACTAGAGACAGGATAATGTATAAAGGAAAGGGGCTTAATGGATTCACAGTTCCACATGCCTGGGGAGGCCTCACAATCATGGCAGAAGTCAAAGAAGCAAAGACACATCTTACATGATGGCAGGCAAGAGAGCTTGTGTAGGGGAACTCCCCTTTGTGAAACCATCAGATCTCATGAGAGTTATTCATGATCATGAGAACAGCATAGGAAACACCCATTTCCATCATTCAATTACCTCCCACTGGGTCCCTCCCATGACTTGTGGGGATTATATGAGCTAAAATTTAAGATAAGATTTACGTAAGGACAGAGCTAAACCACATGAATTATCAAACACATATCTCTTTGCCCTGGTTGTATAACCATTTTATTCTCTCATTCCATTTTTCCTGGAGGTACAATGAATTTGATAATAATTCTGAAATATTACTTCATCCACCACAAAATCTGAATCTAAGGAAGAAGGGAAACAAATGTCCCACGTTTGATAGACCAGAACATTTTACCTCCAACCTCAACCCTTTGGCTGTAATGGTTAGTTTAGTATTATGCAGATACCCAAACCAGAGCAATAAGGCTCCAATCAATTTCTTTTTCTGTAATATTTGGAAGCAAAACAAAACCAAAACCAAAACATTTTCTTGTGTAGTCTAAGGTTATTGGATACAATTCTGATGATGCCAAAAGCCATCTTTTTCACAAGTTAGGAGAAAATTAGCCAAGATAGAAGTCAAAACAAAGAAAAGTTACAATAATTAAAGTGACACATTCCTAACAATTGCAATCTGCTATTCTTGTCAAGGCATAGGAAAAAAAAAAAAAAAACCTAACCATTTTTCTTTTTTCTAGGGAAAATTATACTTCATTAAGTATAAAACTTAAAATGGCAAAAAACAAAAATAACAAAATATGAAATATTCACCTTGTCTATGTGACAACTACCTGAATTGCCAGACTCATTTTCTACCATTTTTCCTTCTTAGTTTATGATACTGCAGTCCTGGTAATGACAGGAGCTGGCCTCACTATTGCCTAATTATTCTCCTAGATGTAGTTCAAGTGTTGACCTTTTCAGAAGCTTTTCCTTATTGTTTCTCATCGATACACCAAGCTTTATTTCCCTTCTTTGTAACAGTACCACTCAGAGTCTACCTGTGCCTTATTTATATTGGAATTTGTTTGGAAAGACAGATTTTGAGTTCTTCAAGGACACGATCTTGATCATTTTATAACTCTTATGGCTACTAGCACCTCTTCCTCAATAAATAGCTAAATTTGTGAATTATGCCAAAGTCTATTGTCTTATGCCTGGCTACGAAAACTATTATTAGCTCCATCTTGAGATAATTTTAGACTTCAGATGAATTTAGAATTTGAATGGGAATAGAACATATAGAACATGAACCAATAGATCTTAGAGACCATATATTATTCTCTATTCACAGAAAGCAGACTACACAAATGGATGACTGGTGTCAAAGAACCTCACTAGGAACATAGAATTTCATATAACCTTTATTTTTATATATGGGACTTACGAAATTAAACATATCAGCTTAGCCACAGATATAACTCCCAAATCCTAAATACACATTTTGTTCAATTAGTCATCTGATGATGGAAGATGATAGGATTTGACTCTATGTCCCCACCCAAATCTCATCTTGTGGCTCCCATAATTCCTACATGTTGTGGGAGGGGCCCGGTAGGAGATGATTGAATCATGGGGCAGGTCTTTCCCATGCTGTTCTCATGATAGTGGATGGTCTCATGAGATCTCATGGTTATAAAAAACAGGAGTATCTCTGCACAAGCTCTTTTTTTGCCTGCCGCCATCCACATAAGATGTGACTTGCTCTGCCATGATTGTGAGGCCTCCCAACCCAGGTGGACTTATAAGTCCAATTAAAAGCCTCTTTCTTTTGTAAATTTCCCAATCTTGAGTATGTCTTTATCAGCAGCATGAAAACGGACTAAAACAGTAAATTGGTACCAGTAGAGTGGGGTGTTGCTGAAAAGATACCCAAAAATGTGGAAGCAACTTTGGAACTGGGTAACACGCATAGGTTGGAACAGTTTGGAGGGCTCAGAAAAAGACAGAAAAAATGTGGGAAAGTTTGGAACTTCCTAGAAACTTGTTGAATGGCTTTGACAAAAATGCTGATAGTGATATGAACAATAAGGTCTATGCTGAGGTGGTCTCAGATGAAGATGAGGAACTTGTTGACAATTGGAGCAAAGGCAGGTTTTGTTATGTTTTAGCAAAAAGACTACTGGCATTTTGCCCCTGCCCTAGAGATTTGTGAAACTTTGAACTTGAGAGAGATGATTTAAAGTATCTGGCAGAAGAAATTCCTAAGCAGCACAGCATTTAAGAGGTGATTTGAGTGCTGTTAAAGGCATTCAATTTTATCAGGAAAGGAGAGCATAAAAATTTGGAAAATTTGCTGCCTGACAATACGATAGAAAAGAAAATCCCATTTTAGTTGAAGAAAGTCAAGCTGGCTGCATAAATTTGCATAAGTAACATGGAACCAAATGTTAATCACCAAGAAAATAGGGAAAATGTCTCCAGGGCATGACACAGGTCTTTATGGCAGCCTCTCCTATTGCAGGCCCAGAAACCTAGGAGAAAACTGTGGTTCCATGGGCTGGGCCCAAGGTCACATGCTGTGTGTAGCCTAGGGACTTGGTGTCCTGCATCCCAGCTGCTCCAGCCGTGGTTGAAAGAGACCAACATAGAATTCGGAATGTGGCTTCAAAAGGTGCAAGCCTCAATCAAGCCTTGCCAGCTTTCCCATGGTTTTCGGCCTGTGAATGCACAGAAGTCAAGAATTGGGGTTTGGGAACCTCTGCCTAGATTTCAGAATATACATGGAAATGCCTGGATGTCCAGGCAGAAGTTTGTTGCAGGGGTGAGGCCCTCATGGAGAGCCTATGCTAGGGCAGTGCAGAAGGGAAATGTGGGGTCAGAGCATCACCACAAAGTCCCTACTGAGGCATCACCTAGTGAAGCTGTGAGAAGAGGGCCACCACCCTCCAGACCCTAGAATGGTACATCCACTGACAGCTTGCACCATATGCCTGGAAAAGTAGCAGATACTCAATGCCAGCCCATGAAGACAGGTGGGAGGGAGACTGTACTCTTCAAAGCCACAGTGAAGAGCTGCCCAAGACCATGCAAACCTTCCTCTTGTATCAGCATGATCT
Organism: Gorilla gorilla gorilla; assembly: GCF_029281585.2. Lineage (NCBI taxonomy): Eukaryota > Metazoa > Chordata > Mammalia > Primates > Hominidae > Gorilla > Gorilla gorilla. The sequence goes on along the minus strand of NC_073224.2, from coordinate 66,566,625 downwards.
GGATGTGAGACATGGAGTCAAAGGAGATCATTTTGGAGCTTTAAGATTTGACTGCCCCACTGGATTTCAGACTTGCATGAGGCCTGTAGCTACTTTGTTTTGGCCAGTTTCTCCCATTTGGAATGGCTGTATTTATGCAATATCTGTACCCCCATTGTATCTAGGAAATAACTAACTTGCTTTTGATTTCACAGGATCATAGGCAGAAGGGTCTTGCCTTGTCTTGAATGAGACTTTGTATTGCAGACTTTTGAGTTAATACTGAAATGAGTTGATACTTTACAGGACTGTTGGGAAGGCATGATTGGTTTTAAAATGTGAATATACACGATTTGGGAGGGGCAAGAGGTGGAATGATACGGGTTGGCTCTACGTCCCCACCCAAATCTCATATTGTAGCTCCCATAATTCCTACATGCTGTGGGAGGGACCTCACGGGGGATGATTGAATCACTGGGACAGGTCTTTCCCATGCTATTGTGATAGTGAATGGATCTCATGAGATCTGATGGTTTTAAAAAATGGGAGTTTCTCTGAAAAAGGTCTAGTTTTGCCTGTCATCATCCATATAAGATGTTACTTGCTCCTCCTTGCCTTCTGCCATGATTGTGGGGCCTCCCCAGCCATGTAGAACTGTAGGTCCAATTAAACCTCTCTTTTGTAAATAGCCCGTTTCAGGTAAGTCTTTATCAGCATCATGAAAATGGCCTAATACAGAAGATTAGTTAACCATGAGGGTCATTTGCCCAGCACAGAGTACCAAATACAGAATGCATGAACAGATCCCCTATACTTGAGCTCCATTTAGGTTATTGTAATAATAAACATGGCCTAGGAAGCTGTCATTTTTACAAATGGGCTTAATCCATGGAAAATGTGTTACCATTTTGACTTGCATTCAATCTTCTTCAATTCTGTACCAAGATGATTTCTGTAAAATTCTATCAGTTAAAGTTATGTATTACTCTCTTTCACAAAGAGTAAGACATTTAGACTTTATTGTTAATATGAGGTGTAGTTATAACTTCCATATTATATGACAACATAGTACTTTAAAGGCTTTATAATTCATTAAGAACAATCTATATTTATTCACAAATGGATTGGGTTTTTAAAACATATGCCTCTAAAGGACCATGAGATGCAGTTGGGATGAAAAGAGAACAAAATATTTTTAAAAGAGGCACATTGCAAAAGTACTTATCATATATATATATATATATATATATATATATATATATATATATGTGTGTGTGTGTGTATATATATATGTGTGTGTGTGTGTGTGTGTATATATATATATACATATATCTTACAACTCCAATTGAGGCTGGATGTCTCTATAGCCCTCTATGCTCCTGGGAAGGTTTTTCACATACTTTCTAGAATGTCATCATCAAAGTTGTTTCAAAATTTTAAAATGCTGGAAAGTTCAAACATTGTTTTAAAGATTGTTGAACAGACGTAGTTTCCCCTAGGAGATTTCCCTAATAGTAAATACCTTCTGAGAACTTCAAAATATAAATGTGCATTTTAGCAGAAAGCAAGATATCACAAAAGAAAAATATATATATATATATATATATATATATATAAATGAAAACAAAGGGCACGTTGGCATTTTATCTATTGTGTTATTATTGCATCTTTTGAAAGGTATTTCAAACTGAAATAATGGTAAACATCTATCACAAACGAAAGAACACCCAATCAGAAAGACCATATATATTGTAGATTGGAATTTGTTACAAATATTGGCCTTGAGGATATTTACAGTTGTAAATTTCATTATATGATACCAATTCTTCTAAAAATTAAGCTATTAAAACATTTGGGCATATAGATATTTCAGATTTTGTATTGATTTGAAATAAAAGGCAAAGTAATGATGACAAATTTTTCTTGAATAAGAGCTGGTTAAATTTTGCCTTGATGAAAGAGACCTCATCAAGACTTACCCACTCCAGAAAAACTTTGTAAAATAAATAAGACCTGAGCTGATTTTCATCTTTCTGTGGATAGTTGGTTATACCTGGAGTGTCTGTAAACTTTAAGAAGTAACTTTAAGAGGAAACCTTAAGAAGAAAATGGAACATAGAGTTGCTAGAAAAATGCAGAAATATTAAATTATAAAATTGAAAGAAAGGATTAATAATAAAAAATATTTATTTTGGTAGAAATAAGACTATAGTAATAAATTGACTCATTCAAATATATTAAAAACTAGATGGAATCAGTACTAGGATTCATTATGTGTAGCTTCAGAGGTTAAAGCCGACATGAGTGGATGGAAACCTAGGAGATATATATTGGTAGCAATTAAGGAAAAAAAAAGTAATACTACCTAAAAATTGAATGTCCTGCCTTCAGAAAACATGAATAATCTGATCACCAGAGTAGCTCATCCATCAATGCTTCAAGTATTATACAGGAGGAATTCAAATATCAGATGGATAGGTCAGACTATAGAATCTCTAATATATTTTCTAACATTAAATATTGTGATACTATGAGAGGATTTCAGAGTTTCAAATAATAATTGTAACCATGTTTGAGAACTATCATTACAAGTTAAATATAAAATGGTTCAATATAGTTGTTTTCTTAAATACTGAGATCAGCTGAACTTAGTGAATCAAAATTTTCCTAGGAAATGTGATAGATTTAATGAATATTTATCCATTATTGGTTCCTTCTTTGTTATGCTTCCAAATAGAAGAAGAATAAATTTCCTCTCTATTGAATTTTGGATTCAACATATCATTTCCTTTGGCAAAAAAAAAAAAAAAAAAAAAAAATCAGCCTGGACGATGTATGTAACTTCTGAGCAGAATCTTCACAAGCCAGTATGCAGTTGATATGGTTCTCTTTTCTACCTGCCACACATGGAAATATTCCCATGTTCAAGTGAGAGTTTGTTCTGTCAGTCTTGGTCTCAGATGGGTAGGAGGCAGACAACAGTTGATCTGCAACATCCATGTACTATAGAGGATGAATAAGCTTTCCATGTTCTAAAACTCATGATCTCCTGAGGTCATTAGTTATCTAACCTGCTCTAATATGGGAGTTAGGCAAAAGGTGCATTAATTGAGTAAATTCTGTCCATTAAGCAGGTCAGAAGCAGATTACGCTCATCATTAGAGAAAAGAAATGATTGGGCCAGAACTGGAGTGTTGGTTACTTATGACTCTAAGAAAATTTCAGATTCATGTTTACTATACTTCCAAATATGTTTAGGGCCAGGCCTACACTCAGAAGAGGGTACAAGAAAATGATACAAAAGGCCAAGAAAATAATACAAAGATAGTCCTTTTCTTCATTATCTCCCTTTAACTCTCAAACATTTTGCTTCCTTATCCTCTGTTTCCAAACCCGTAACAAAGATGAACCCCATAATAGAGGTACCATGGGCCTCTATTATGAGTCACACATGCTTTAAGAACAAATAAGACAGGAATGTTATGAGAGTTTATTTTTTTTTCCCCAAAGGAAAACTTTATGTTAAGACAAATTACAATTAGATAATCACCTAGTGCAGAACAAGAGACTGGGGAATGGTACCAAGCTTAAAAAAGAAATCCTACTATATTGCTGCTTAGGTGGAAATCTTACCTATGGTCTAGAGCCAAACTATCCATTGTTTAAAACACACTTGCCAGTACACCGGTGTCAAATTAAGGCTAACTTGGGGTTCACTGCTTTACTACATGACTTAAATGTAACAACACAGACTTCATACCATATTAGTTTAGGTATATGAAGGAAGAGGAAGAGAGGTGAATATAAATTGTTAAAATAAACATGGAACTCTTGAGATTCCAAGGAAATGCTTGAGTAGTTTATGACAAGTTTCTATTTGTCCTATTCTGCTAAATAAATAAATAAATAAATAAATAAATGTCAATGAGCAGTAAGGAAAAACTTAATCTATAATACATTGAGGATCTGCAAAAAGCTCAAGGTGTGTGACAATGGTAGAAATATAAATACAAATTTCAAGACATTTTTAAGAAGTAAAGTGCAGCATTAAGTTAGAAAAAAAAACGTGTATGTGTATGATAAAAAAAAGAGGGACTCTTACTTAAGAGCAGTCTTCATGAAAAAATACTTAGGAATTGTTCCTCACAACTCGATATTAATGAACAGTGTGAGATTCTTGCCAGAAAGTTAGAGGAAGCTTAGTTTGCATTGTGCTCAGAATAAAGGATGTAAAATTATTGAATAAAACCATATCTGTTAACACGGCTTTTTGTTCAGTTCTGAATTCCAATGACAAATTGAGATTATTCCCAGAAGATGAAAAATGGTTAAGGGTTTAGAAATTTTGTGAAATAAAGAGTAATCTTTTCATTTCTAAGATATTTATTTACAATCTAAGAAAATAAGAATATTAAATTTACAGAAATAAAAAAGCAAAGAAGATATGATAGTTGCATGCAAATACCTGAAGGCTGACCTAGTAGAGGCAGTAGGCCTCCAGAGAGAAAGAATAAATATTTCAGCACAAGACAATATCATGTTTGGGTTTTTTTTTTTTTTTTTTTTTTTTTTTTTTTTGCAGAAAAGTAGAAAATAAAAAAAAATTCAAAATAAGTAAGAGTGGTGTTAATATTAGAGATGTTATTTCTTACACTCTTCAACTTTGTGATACACTGAGCTCCTAGTCACTGGAAACAGAAATTAAATAATCAATACTAAATTGTATAAAGGAGAGGATTCTTCATCAGGTACAACATTTGACAAGCTGACCGCTAAATTGTCTGTCAGTTTTAACAATTAAGGCAAGACTTCATGCTTCAATAGTGTTTGGGGAAATTTATCTTGTTATTCTCTGTGTTAACTTGCATAGCCAGTGCGACAAATTTGGTCAACCTTTCTAGCCTGATGCTTGTTCAGAGTTCACACAACACAACTACCTGACAACCTGACATAACACCACACGTTTGTTTTGCTGCCAGTTAACTCCGAGATCTTTACACTAGCACTTTGTCAATTCCTTAAATGAAGTACTGATTTTTGCCAACAGCAGGGTTATTTTTTCTTTAAAGCTGGCTGTTAAGATCATACTAGCAACATAACAAAAATTAAATGAGACTCTCAGTGACAGGCCATTTAGCCTCATGGCAGTTGCTATGTGCATGCTATATAGGTGTCACTAGAAGAGAATGGAGGAGGTCGAAAGGACATTGTTCAAACAAAAAGAAATATATATTTTACAAACAGATTTAATAATTGCTATGAGTCATGTGGCTACACTTCACAAAGTTTCCATTTACAAATGCATATAAAATATTGAATTACATAATGATAATGAACAAATTGATTTTTGGAAGAGATACAGACATGTTATTGTTAAAATTAGTATTACAGCCTAGATTATGATCCTTAAAAGTAACTCACAGCCTTGATAAGAAGTTGATAGCAAATATTAACCGTGACTGAAGGCATCTTGTATAGAGTTGAACTCGCTTTAGGTAAAATGTGTAATACATATTGTGTAATACATATTGGGTTGTTTGCTTGTTTGAGACAGGGTCTTGCTGTGTTGCCCAAGCTGGAGTGCAGCTCACTGCAACCTCCACCTCCTGGGCTCAAGGGATATTCACACCTTAGCCTTCCAAGTAGCTAGGACTACAGGTAAGCACTACTACACCTGGCTAATTTATTTTTTTATTTTTTTTTATTTTTGTAAAGGCTAGGGGACTCACTATGTTTCCCTGGTCTTGAACTCCTGGACTCAAGCTATCCACCCAACACGGCTGCCCAAAGTGCTGGCATTACAGGCGTGAGCCACTGTGCCCGGCCCTGTAATACATACTCTTATATCATGTGTTTTTGTGCACTGCCTACATATATTTATTTTTATCATGAGGCATCAATGATAACCTCTGGATCAGAACATGCCACTACTTAATGCATGCAGAGATATTAAGAGATATAAAAAGCAGGTAAGGGTTTTCCTTATGTAATAATAGCACTTTATTAAAGAGGTCCACATGGTGTGAGAACCATGTACTTTATTTATTTATTTATTTATTTGTTTATTTATTTATTTATTGAGACAGTCTCTTGCTCTGTCACCCAGGTTGAAGGGCTGTGGCAAAATCGCAGCTCACTGCAACAACCTCTGTCTCCCGGTTCAAGCGTTTCTTGATCCTCAGCCTCCCTAGAAGCTGGTACTACAGGCACGCACCACCACGCCCAGCTAATTTTTGTATTTTTAGTAGAGACGGGATTTCACCATGTGGCCCAGGCTGGACTCTAACTCCTGGACTCAATTGATCTGACCGCCTTGGCCTCTCAATGTGCTGGAATTACAGGCATGAGCCACCATGCCCAATCAGAACCACCTACTTTTGTATGAGCTCAAATCCTGGCTTTATTACTTAATATATCTATTGTACAAGTCACTTAACATGTGTTAGCCCTAGCTTTCTTATCTTTAAAGTAAAAAAAAATACAATCATAACATTAACACTTTGAAGGATTACTTTAAAGTATAAATGGGGTAATGCCTAAAATGTCCTTTATACTTGATCATTATAAGTGGTTCATTACAGTTTCATTAAACTCCTTATATTAAGCAATTGGAAAATACAGTAAATATTTACTATGATTTTTTTGCAGAAAATCAAACTTAAATTTTCATAATGTTACTGTTTTACTGAATAAATAAATTATAATCACCAATCTGTTTTACTCACAGTGAAAGAGAAAGCTTAATCTTCTTATACATAATTCAGTATAGACTAGTTTTGCCAAAGTAACAAACACAACCAAAGTGTTTTCTGATTTCAACCACAACTAAAAAGTTCTAGGTTTCAACTCACATTATTTATCTACCTAAGGTTGGCTGAGTGGCTCTGCTTTCCTTTGTCCTATCTCAGTAACACAAACAGTGAGTTTTCAACATCTAGAACATCATCAGTTGCTTTGGCTGAGGAAGTACACCAAGCATATCATGCCTGCCAGGTTCATAAAGCCTTCCTCTAGACAGTGATACATACAGTTTTTTCTCAAGCTTCCTTTATCAAAACAAGTCACATGGCCATACCTAACTTCAAATGTGCTGGAAGGTCGACTTTCTTATGTGTCTGTAAGAATGAGAACCAGTAATATTTGCTGAAGAGCATGAGTGACAACTTTGTATTATGTATCAATTTCATTTGATGTTCATAAAATATTTGCTCAGTACTTTAAATCTTTAAATATCTGCTTTGAGAGATCTGATAATCAAATAGAAAATATTTCACATAATATATCTTGACTTTGAATTAATTTCTAATGGTCTAAAATCCAAAAGTTCAGTCATGCATCCAAAACTTTAGGTCCAAATTCAATAGATTGCTGTCTTTATTTTTCAGTGCAATAATTGACAAAGCAGTTTATATAAATTACACATTAATTCTGCACCTATAAGAATAGTTCACTTGTATGCTTTAGTAGAAAAATGAAGTTTGAAAAATAGTACATTTCTTTGAAAATGAATGTGTACTGGTACTTTAACTACTTGTTAGTTTCTCATTATAAGGTAGTATTGCTTAAAAGTTAAATTTATATACACATGGAAGAAGTAATACACAAACTACTGGGTATACAACATTAGAGGATTTTAACAAAGTCTATGTGACCATTATGAGGTTACTGTAAAAGGTATGAATGTACTCAGTATTGATAACCCTTGTTATGGCTTCTAAGAGTTTGTGTTTGATGTGAATAAGTATTTTTATCAAAATTATCCAAATAATAATATAAAGTATACACAATTTAGTGAATTCATCACATATATTTTTGTAAAACTGACAATAGAGTATCAAGTAAAAATTCTCTGAATATATTGTATTATTTATTGATATCTCTTCACTATAGCATGTGTATGAAAAAAGCAAACAAAAAAGTTATCAAAGTCACTTTTTGTTTTGATTTTATGATGCTGAATCGAAGACTTTAATGTTTTTCAGATTAAACTGAATCTTTGAGTGAATTATGAGTTCAAATAAATACAAACTATATTAGACAAACAGGCACATTTATAATGAAAACAATCCTTTACAATAAATAAATTGAAACCAATAGAAAAAGCATTTGTGTGTTCCGGTATAAATATATATTCTATCATCTTATTATGAGGACTATGGCAGGGCAGTCATTCATGCCCTTCTTCATACCTGAATGACAAAGAATAATACAAAACAAAAGCTCTCAAAATACCTGTATAAAAATTTAAAATAACAATGAGTTAGTGTGATGGTTAATACTGAGTGTCAACTTGATTGGCAAAGTATTGTTCCTGGGTATGTCTGTGAGAGTGTTGCCAAAGGGGATTATCATTTGAGTCAGCGGACTGGGAGAGGCAGACCCACCCTCAGTCTGGGTGGGCACCATCTAATTAGCTGCCCTGCATGGCTAGAATAAAGCAGGCAGAAGAATACGGAAGGACTACGCTTGCTGAGTCTTCCAGCCTCCATCTTTCTCCTGTGCCTGGTGCTTTCTGCCCTCGAATATTAGACTCCATGTTCTTCAGCTTTTGGACTCTTGGATTTATACCAGTGATTTGCCAGGGGCTCTCGGGCCTTTGGCCACACTGAAGGCTACACTGTCAGCTTCCCTACTTTTGAGGTTTTTGGACTCGGACTGACCCACCACTGCTTTTCTAGCTCCTCGACTTGCAGACGGCCTATTGTGGGACTTTACCTTGTGCTCATGTGAGTCAATTCTCCTCAAAAAACTGCCTTTAAGAGGTGGAGGTTGCAGTGATCTGAGATCGTGCCACTGCACTCCATCCTGGGTGACAGAGCAAGACTCCATCTCAAAAACAAGCAAGCAAACAAACAAAAAGCCTTCCTTTAATATATACATATATCCTTCAAGTTCTGCCCCTCTAGAGAACCCTGGATAATACAGGTAGTATTTTTGTTTTTTAAAATTGATCTTTAGACTGTGCCTATTGAAAAGGTGAATAGGATTACAATTACAATGACATTCTTAGAGACACTTAATGAAGTAAATCAAATCGAATGTATAGACAATGTCTGGACACACATATATTTTGTTATCTCATTCATCACTCAATCAGGATATAATATGATAGGTAATGTATCTTCTATATATAGCACATTGCAATAGCTTTTATGTAACAATGCAAATAAATATGTTGTTCTCTGCCATCAAAAAATGTCAAACTCTTTTCTGATAGTTGGAATGATGGCACTGATCTAAACAGAGAAAAAACATCAGGCCAACTGGAACAGGTAGAAGGCATTTGGCAAAAATTCATTTGAGATCTAAATCAGAAATCATTATATAACACACCTGTTTGGCACTCCATAGCCATCTATGTCAGATGATGTTAAAAATTAATTGAAGTTCAGAGCAAAATTTGGTAATGGCAAGGGTGATATTCATAATACTTTAAACACTGGTACAGTCAGGCATTGATAAGTCATAATGGAAACAGTGACCAATCAAAACAAATAGCAGCAGAAATCAAACTGGTTTTGCATAACAATCTTGGAGCTAAATACCCTCCCTGGTACTGGAGATAGCTACAAATTACAGTATAGTGCAATGAGCATATCATCACAATAAATTAAAACCATAATGATATCATGTAAATCAAGATTGAGACTGTTGTTACAAAAAGTTTGTTTTATTTCCTTTACTTTTATATTCCAACTACCAATTCCTTTAAAAGAGCTATGTTATAAATACAAGCATGATTGTCAAAAACCTTTACCCATGAGAAGGCAATATTATATAATTGTTAATTTAGAATTAGACTTTTATATCCAGTTCATCAAGTCTAAATAAAGTTACTGAATGACAAATGAAGTAGCCAAAATTTTAAGAGATTAAATGACTTTCTAATGATCACAATGCTTCCTTCTAGTAAAGCTTGGTTTATCTTATTTTCAGCTATTTAGTTTGGAAAAAATGATACATACCCTGGATTGAATGCCTCAAAGGTCACTTAAACTACAGATACACCTCATTTTCCCACAAGTATTGAAGACTGGAAAACATGAGATAGCAAGAGAAAAATTTATATATCCTCATCTGAGATTATACGGATAGACGATACAGATTATGATGTTTTCAGTTTCTTGTATCTGAAAAGTCAACTGTGGCTGACATTCTAACTGTTTGCAAATATTCTGAATCATCTTCTCCTCCAGGCAATATGAAGTGGCATTTCTCTGTTTCCTTTGAAATTAGATTTGGCCATAAAATGTGATCATAAGTAATGCGAATTAGCTAGACACACATTACATAAGAGCCAGTGACGATTATCTGTATGCTTTCCCCTTGCCTCCATTACCAAATCATTCAAGATAGTGATGTTTCCATCAGCCTGAGTCCAGGAGTAAAGTCAATGCTGAGAAGAGACTCCAGCTAACCTGTTGTGGGCACGTAATGTGAGCTAGAAATGACATTTGCTTATACCATTTTAAGATTTTATGGTTGTTTATTATTGCAAATTGATTTCAACTTATATAGAAATTGGACCCAGGAAAGGAGGGAGGGGATAGTGTTAAGAAAAGCAAAACCCTACAGTTGTGGCATGGATTCAGTGGATCATGAAGGTGTCAAGTACCCTTTAGAAGAGGCTGAAATGGGAATGATAACAATCCATATTAGGCCATGAGGAAACAGCTGGGAAACTGTTACCAGCAGTAACTAGGAAAGAATACTGTATACCCAACACACTCAGATGTCAGAAAAAAGAATGCTAGTTCTTTTGCTGGTAACTGTTTATGCCAAAGTATGGCAAGGTATTGCACTCTGTCATAGTGACACATAGCTCCAGATGATGGCTGCACCATGAGCCCCCATCCTGTAGTGAGAACACATAGAGAAGATTTCACAACCAATACACAACAGACAAGTGATATGAACAAAGTGAACTGCAATGTCCTCATCCAAAGATAATATTTCAAGGTGTGCTTCTGTGGAATTACCTATATTACTTGTCTGACATACGACCTCAAACTTAGAAAATAATTGCTGAATTTGACAGCATGAATAAAAGAGAATTGAGAGACTATGAATCAGGTAGAGTTAAAAGAGGCAACTGCTTCTCAACTGCCAGTAATAAAATTACGAACTGAGTTACAATGGCCATTTAAAATTCAGTCTCATAGCAAGGATAGTACGTGGTTGGCTTTCATGCCCCTTGCCATGATCATGAATAAATTGATTTGTTGGACATTAGGGATAATGTCCAATAAAAGTTGTGGTACCCAGAAAATACTCTCCATTGAACTCCAAAGCCCAAGTAAAACTCTAATAAAATTGCACAATTGAAATGAGAGAGAAAGGAGGGAGGAATAGGTGGAAAAACAGCAAATGGGGGAACATATTTAGGAAAGACTGTGGGTGTGGCTATTGGCATAAACTGACTAAACTCAGTCAAAAGATCAGTTAATTTTTACATGAGTTATATTGCTAAAAATAATGAAGTTTAAAATTTAAAATGACATGTGAGTCCCAGTGTTTGGGCAGAAAGCAACCTGAGAAAACTATCCCCCAGGCATATTCTCCAATTCTCATCTCCCATGTGGCTAAGGAGGATAATGGGATAGAAAGGATCACTCATAGGTTGGAGCTTGAGTCCATGAAAAACAGAAGACAAGAGAGCCACTCTCAGAAATAAAAACTGAGGAATCTTCAAAGAGCACTCCCCACCTTCAGGTTCAGGCCTTCAAAATTTCAGAACTGCTCCAACTTGAGTTTGTTTTGTGTGTCCTGTTTTCTTTCTTCTGACTGGAAGTGCTTATGATAGTTAAGCTGAGAAATTCTCACTGGGTATATAATATGTCTGGGATAAATAACTTGCTTTTGGTTCATGACTTGACATCAAAAGAAACTATATCTGGATTTGATGAGGAGGCCGTCAAGCCTCACTCATTGTGCTGGACTCAGTTATTCATGGGAGTTTTGTTCTGTTTATCTTGGGGATGAGGTGAATGCGTCCTGCATCTGGGAAGAGAAGTAAACTGAATATCTTGTGATTTAGAACAGTGCACTGTAGAGTCATTGGAACTTCTCACATATTTTCAGGTTTTCTTTCAGGGAAAAAAGCCCTCCTTGAATTAACTATGAGTTATTTGTTTTGGCCAATGGAATCCTGACAGGTGTGGCATATGTCATTTTTCTGGCTGAAACTTTAAGACTTGTTTGCAGTGTTTTTTCCTTCTGCCATCTTGATCACTTTTGCCTTTAGGGGTTGCTGTCAGCCTGAGTGTTGGAAGAAGACATAGCAAAACTCATAGCAAACTTGCAAGGCACAAATTAGGAAGAAGTTAATAGTATAACTCACGCTGTAACTCAAGGATTTGGGGAATTCTTTACTACTGCAGGATTACCTAGCCTGTCCTTAATGACAGACCATCTCAGATTGACTTAACAGTGAAGGACATTTATTGTCTAATGTAATTGAAACTCTAGAGGCAAGGTCAACTTGAAGCAGGAGTGATTCAACAACTCACTGACATAACCAAAGAAACATTTTTCTATCTTGAATGCCCTACAACTCTCATAAATGCAAGAAAGCTCGTTAATGCTTTTATAAGTATGTTCTTCTTTTCCATTTAAGAAGAAAAGATAATAGCAATCCATGTAGCTATTATGAAAAAAAAAAAAGAAATGAAATCTTGCGTCTCCCCCAAATACCCCTAGGAAATATATTTCTAGGCCTCATTGACCTGATTTTCTATGTATCTTGAACCGATCTTCATAGACAGGGAAACAGATTATTGTGCTTGTCTTACATTAATCAGAGAGTAATTCTGGATATCAATATAAGCTCAATCCCATACTTTGTGCATTACTAAAACTTAAATGTAGGTTTTACTCCCCCAAAATATGGGATACTTTACTGTCAAAGAAGGATAATGAACATTGAGCAACCGACAGCAGATTTTATTAAAGATTATAACATGTAAAGTAGCATGTTAGTTAAAATTCAAATATTTTATTTGGATATACTTATTTTCCCTAGAAAATGTCCTCTTTCCATAAACTGATGGTCAAATATCATCTGAGAGAAAAACTATTTTTGATAAAGAAAATTAATAGTTTACATAAAATTTAAAAAAAATTATTTTTTCTTGCAAAACAGTTTGTAAATCTAGCTAACCCAATCTTTGCAATACTGCAGTACTCAAATTATTTGGCTTTGTAGCATTAGAAAGATTATCTATTTTCAGATGAAGTGTCAAAATGGATAGTGTTCTCTAACAGTTACACCTAGATGATTGCCAATACAAGATGGCCACCAACTGTCATTCTTAGATCATCAAATAAATGTCTCTACATTTAATAGGACATGATGCTGATAAAGACATATGTTGACAGCATACAATACACCTTAGATATTCTATATGCCAAGTGGTAACACATTTTTTCCAAAGAGTAAAATGTCATGCCAAAACATTTGTAAAATATCCGTTCTTTATATAGACCAATCTCTTTATTTTTCCTTAGGATTATTAATTGCATGAAGATTGCTGTATTTCATAATTATAAGTAATGAAGTTTTTTATTTATCCAAAAAAAACAACTGGGGATAACTCAGAAAGTTATTTGGAAAAGATAATTTATTTTTAACTATGTAGTAGTTATTCATTTTTTTCTGGCAATTTTGGTAATTATTTGCATAAGTCTTTTGGTTTTAATCATTAAAATATGCATGCAAAACTGTATTTCTAGCTTTCTCATTAAGTTTGAATCCTTGATCCACATCTAGGTAGACATTGTCTAAGTAATGTCCAACAAAATTGTGATCTTTGTCTAATTAATTGTAACACATAAATTGGTTTTTATGTGGTTACTACTATTGTGAGGTTTTGTGTGTTTCATTTTTTCTCCCTCTATATTTTTATATATCTTTATTCTATACTATTTTTATTGTAATTAATGTTATCTATATGCTACCAATATTTCTTTTTAAACAACATAAATTTATTTTCTAAAAATGTAAAGTTAGAGATAAATTGATTTCTATAAATATTGTTATTAGAGTGAGAAATTTTCTCAGGTTGCAAGACATGAAAAGAGAAATATTTCTATTTTAAATTTCCCTGACACTTTTATTTGCAGGCTGTAACAGGTGGGTTTTCCAGGACTTGCCCATTACAGAATAAAATGAATCAAATATAATCAAATATAAAATGGCTTAGCATTCTGTGCTAATCCTATCTACTGACTGAATTTTATATTCAGTGAAAATAGGAAACATAGACAACAGAAAGTCATTTACAAACAGGTTATCTTGACCTAATGAAATATGCAAATTACTTCCTCATTTTTGTATGGTACCAGTTATTAGCATTCTATATTATTGTGGAATGCACTCTGACACACTTCATGTTGCTACTTACATTTAAGGAAGATTTCCTAAATTCAAATGAATATTCTCTTTTAATAAAATAGCAAACATAAACTAATTTTTTTCTGTTTTAATAAAAATAACTTTTAGATAAGTTGTTTACTTGCATTTGTTTAATTTTTCACATTACATTGAATCAGCCTTTGAAAGTAACCTAAAACTTCATTCCAATTTTTATTGTCTACGTAGAGTATAACAGGATTTGAATTTCAAGCCTGTAGATAAGAATAGACAAATTAGTATGTCTTGCACCTAAAAGTCAAGAATTCCCAGCAGAAACATGTAAAGAGTGCACTTGCACATAATTCCAAAGCTTTCCCAACCATCAGGGAAATGAAATAAGCTGGTGCATTTCCTTACAATCATGGTACTTAGAATAAAGACCATCAACTTACAAGAGCCTGTGAGTGGTGATAATATTTTAGAATTATTTTCCCAATGTAATAGCTGCCTCATTACTTCTTATATTTTGTTTATCTGTTATGAGGCAAAAAAAAAAATGTTTCTCTTAACCAAAAGCTTTTCTCAAAACTATTACATGTGCTCTTTCATATATCTTACTAGTTTTAAAAAGAGTCCAATATAAATACAGTATTTTACCAATTGTTTAGTTCCAAGAAAAGTGAATGTGGTTTTACTGAAGATAAAATTTATGAATAAAATGTTTGGGTTCATTATTTAGCTATCTATACCCTGAAATTAAAAATAATATAAATATTTTTCTGTGATGAATTCTTAAGTTTACAGCAAAGTAGGGCAACTTCTCAAGTGAAATATGAATCAGCTAAATACATTTGACCACTGATTACAGCAAATAATTCAATGTTGTAATTTTCAATATTAGAAATAGTTTCAGGGATACTATATAAGAAAATAGATTTATTCTGTAGATCACTGTTTTCCCAATATCAACATAACGGCATCCACTATGGCAAGAGCCTTTGGTTATAAACCTAAGATGAACAGTCCAAATGTGAGATAAGATTAAAAAGTCTGACTATTGTTAGAACTGGCTTCTAATCAGTACTTCAAAATCTCTGGTCAATGAATGTTCCAGATCAAATATTTACCAATTTGCTACAAATTTAAACATATAACATGTAGTGAGCTTTGAAAATATTAATCTATTCAATTATTCTGTCAGTATGTCCTTCAGATTATTTAGTTGCCAAAGTGCTAATTTTTTATTTTATTAAATTACACGAATATAGAAAAATATAAATATTGTAAGTGTATAACTCAGAATTTTCAAAAACTATATACACCATATAGCCGGGCTCTAGATAAAGAAATAATACATTTTTGGTACCAAAAGAGCCTCTCAGACTCTCATCCATCACATCAGCCCTTGCTTAGGCAAAGGCATCATTGCCCTGATTCATAATAGTACAGGTAAGCTTTGCTTGTTTTATACTTAATATAAATGGAATCATATATGTATTTTTAAGTTTGGCTTCTTTTGTTCAATGTGATATTTCAGAGATTTATTCATATTTTAGATAGTCCATTCCTTCAAGCTTTATACAATTCCATTGTGTAAATATACCATGATTTCAAAATCATTTTAATTGATGTGTATTTTATTGTAATTTGAAGAATTATAATTGTATACATTTATGAGGTAACATTGGATGTTATTATATACGTATATAATGAAGAATGATTAATTCAAACTAATTAACATATCTACCACCTCAAATACTTATTTTTTATGGTGAGAATATTTGAAATATATTAGAAATATATTCTGTTGGCAATTTTGAAACATACATTTTATTAACAAGTCAACATGCTATGCTATAGATCTCAAAACCTATTTTTCCTGTCTAACTGAAACTTTGCAACATTTGATGATCACATCCTCATACCTCCCCCCCACCCTCCTAGTCCCCTCTATTCACCAATGTCTGCTTCCATTATTTTGGTTGTTTTTAATGCTCTATTTTGATCAAATATATCTTAAGGGAGCCTACATTTACTAACTCTTCCTAAATCTATTTACCCTTTCATTGTGTAATTTGTGTTATTTCCAACAACAACAACAAAAGCAAAATATTTTGTTGAAGCCATCGTTGTGTTTTTTCTTGTCTGGAACATGTTTTTTCACCTTCACACAGTACTAGGATAATTCCTTTGGGACCAACTCCATTCAGGACAGCCAGTGCTCTCATTATTTACAACGGCAATGCAAATAGGGGATTCAGGCACAACTAAGAGCCAAAAATAAAGCAGACCTAGCAGCAAAGAATCACGGAGCAAGCATATTTAACTATAAATGAAACAAATTGGACAGATAAAACTGGAATTAATAATTAATCCTTCAATGCAATTCACAGACATTTACCCATAAGAAACAACAGCAAACAGGTTTCCTGTTTCCTCCTCAAAAAGACAGAACAAAAATTGAGTGACTGACCCAAACAAGATGCTGATTTGTGAGCTCTCTGACCAAGAATTCAAAACAGCAGTTTTCAGGAAACTCAGTGATCTCTAAGATAACACAGAAAAGAAATTCTGAAATTTATTAGAGAAATTTAACAAAGATATTACAATAATAAAAAATCAAACAGAAATCATGGAATAGAGAAATACATTTCCTGAACTGAGCAATTCATTAGAGGTCTCAACAGTAGAATGGACCAAGCAGAGAAAAGAATCAGTGAGCTAAAAGACTGGCTATTTGAAAATACATAATCAGGGCCAGGAATGGTGGCTCACGCCTGTAATCCCAGGACTTTGGGAGGCCAAGGTTGGTGGATCACGAGGTCAAGAGATCGAGACCATCCTGGCCAACATGGTGAAACCCCGTCTCTACTAAAAATACAAAAATTAGCTGGATGTGGTGGCGGATGTCTGTAGTCCCAGCTACTCAGGAAGCTGAGGCAGGATAATCGCTTGAACCTGGGAGATGGAGGTTTCAGTGAGCCAAGATCTCACCACTGCACTCCAGCCTGGGTGACAGAGTGAGACTCCAAAAAAAAAAAAAATTAAATAATAGTAATAATAAATTTAAAAAAAAGGGAAATACACAGTCAGAGAGAAACAAACAAGCAAACAAATGAAAAACATGAAAAGGAACAAAGACCACCTATAAGATACAGAAAATTACCTCAAAAGACCAAATTGAAGAATTATTGGTATTCAAAAGTGAGCTGAGCAAGATCAAGGAGTGGAAATTGTAGTCAAATAAATAATGAAAAACTGTCCAAAGCTTGAGAAATATTCAGGTATAGAACGATCTGGGAATACTAGTCAGATTCAATCCCGATAAGACTACCTCCAAGGCATATAATAACCAAACTCCCAAAGATCAATGAAAAAGAGAGGATCCTAAAAGCAGCAAGAGAAAAGAAGCAAAAAGGATGAGTTCATGTCCTTTACAGGGACATGGGTGAAGCTGGAAACCATCATTCTCAGCTAACTATCATAAGATCAGAAAACCAAACACTGCATGTTCTCAATCATATGTGGGAGTTGAACAATGAGATCACATGGACACAGGGAGAGGAACATCACACATCAGGGCCTGTCAGGGGTGGGGGGCTAGGGGAGGGTTAACATTAGGAGAAATACCTAATGTTGGTGACGGGTTGATGGGTGTAGCAAACCACCATGGCCCGTGTATACCTATGTAACAAAACTGCACGTTCTGCACATGTAACGCAGAACTTAAAGTATAATTAAAAAAAAAAAGAAGCAAATAACATAAAAGACATAAAAGGAGCTTCAATTTGTCTGGCAACAAACTTCTCAATGGCATTTTCAATGTGTTCAAAGAGAAAAAAAATTGCAACTCAAAAATATTGTATTAGGCAAAATCATCCTTAAAACATGAAGGAGAGATAAACTATTTCCCAAATAAACAAAAATGGAGAGAATTTACCACCACCAGACTCATCTTACAAGAAATGATAAAGGGAGCTCTTCAGTCTGAAAGTAAAAACATACAAATATGCCAAAAAAAAGTTTTCAAGGCATAAATCCCACTAGTAAAATTAAGTACAAGGACAAACTCAGAATACTCTGTCACTTTAATTTTGGTGTGCAATTCTCTTGTAACCTCATATGAAGCCCAAAAATAAAGTCTGTCAAAAACAGTAATAGCTATAGCAACTTTCTAAGAGATAGTATAAAAATCTGTAAACAGAGGAGTTCGAGACCAGCCTGGCCAACATGGTGAAACCCTGTCTCTACTACAAACACAAAAATTAGTCGGGCATGGCGGCAGATGCCTGTAATCCCAACTACTTGGGTGGCTGAAGCAAGAGAATCGCTTGAACCCGGGAGGCGGAGGTTGCAGTGAGCTGAGATCGCACCACTACACTCCAGCCTAGGCGACAGAGTGAGACTCCATCTCAAACAAACAAACAACAAAAAAAGTAAACTGGGGCAACTAAAAGTAAACATGTGGGTGAGTGGAGTTAAAGTGTAAAATTTTTTGTGTGCTTTTTGTCTTTGTTGTTTCTGTTCTTAGTTTGTTATCCAAGGTAAGTTGTCTTCTCTTTAGCATAACTTACTATATCTATAAGATGATTTTTGTAAGCCTCATAACTTGAGATAAATTCATGGAAAATGAAAAGCAACAAATTAAAACACACTACCAAAGAAAATCACTTAATCACAAAGAAAGACAGTAAGAAGAGAAGAAGAGACTAAAACGAACCAGAAAACAAGCCACAAAATGGCAGTAGTGTGCACTTATTTATCAATAATAACACTGAATGTAAATGGTCTCACTTCCCCAATTATAACGTGTATAGTGGCTGAATGAATAAAGAAGTAAGACCCAACTATATGTTGCCTTCAAAAAATCCACTTAATCTAGAAAGATACACATAGACTGAGCGTGAAGGGGTGGAAAAAGATACTCGATGCAACTGGAAAACAAAGGAGCAGGAGTAGCTATATCTATATCAGACAAAATAGATTAAAAACCTAAGATTTAAAAAGACATAGGAGGTCAATATAAAATGATAAAGGGGTCAATACATCAAGAGAATATAACAATTATCAATAGTTTTATGCCCAACAACAGAGTTTCCTATAAGTACATAAAACACACATTAATAGAGCTAAAAATATATATAAGACTATAATAAAATAACAGCAGGGGAATTTAACACCCTCGTATCAGTAATGAACGTATCATCCAGACAGAAAATCAAGAAAGAAAGAGCACAGTTAAACTACGCACTAGATCTAATGGGCCCTATATGACATTAACAAAACATTCCACCCAACTGCTGCAGAATATACATTCTTCTATTCAGTGCATGGAACATTCTTCAGAATAGGTCATATCTTAAGCAACAAAAAAGTCTGAATAAATTAAAAAATAAAAATCTTATCAAGTAACTTTTCTGACCACAATGGAATAAAAACCACAAATTGAAAACAAGAGGAACCTTGGAAAATACACAAACACATAAAAATAAAACATCCTACTGGACAGCTAATGAGTCAATTAAAAAAATAAGAAGGCAATTAAAAAAAAATGAAAACAAAAATACAACGAACCAAAACTTGAGATACAATAACATCTATATCAAGCGGGATATTTATAGCAATAAATGCCTAAATTAAGAGTATAAAGACTTCAAATAACCTAACAATGAACCTCAACGAACGAGAAAAGCAAGAATAAACCAAACCCCAAATTAATTGAAGAAATAATAAAAATCACAGCAGATAAGAATAAAGTTGAGACAAAAAAATACATAAGATCAACAAAAGGAAAAGCTGCATGTTTGAAAAGATATTAACAAACCCTTAGCCAGATTAAGAATAAAGGAAGAAGAGGCAAATAAATAAAATAAGACATGAAAAAGGGAAATAAATGAAATTTATACTAGAAAAATACATAAGATCAATGATAGAAAAAGTTGGGTTTTTGAAAAGATAATCAAAATTGACAAATTCTTTGTCTAAGAAAAAAAGACCTAATTAAATAAAATCAGAGATGAAAAAGGAGACATAACAACTGAGAACCCAGAAGCACAAAGAATCGTTAGAGACTATTGTGAACAACTGCATGCCAACAAATTGGAAAACTTGGAAGAAATGAATAAATTCCTGGACACATACAGCTTACCAAGATTGAACAATGAAGAAATAAAAAAAAATTAACAAGCCAATAATCAATATGGCTATCAAAGAGATAATTCAAAGTCTTCCATCAAAATGAAGCTCAGGATCAATGGCTTCACTGCTAACTCTACCAAAATTTAAAGAAGAACCAATATCAGTTCTACCCAAATTCTCCAAAAATTTGGAAGGAAGGTAATACTCCAAACTCATTATATGAGGTCAGCATTACCCTGATACTAAAACCAGACAAAAACATGACAAGAAACCAATAAGAACACTACACGTCAATATCACTGATGAGCAGAGATGCAAAGATCATCAACAAAACACTAGCAAACCAAATTCAACAACACATTAACATGATCAAGTGAAATTCATCCTAGGGATACAAAGATGGTTCAACACATGCAAATCAACAAACATGATGCATCACATTAGCAGAATCAAGAAAAAAACATATCATAATTTCAATAGATGACAAAAAAGCACTTGATAAAATTGAACAACAGTTCATGATAAAAACTCTCATCAAAATGGGTATAGAGAGAATACACTTCAAAATTATAAAGGCCATGTATGACAAACCCACAGTTAACACTGTGCTGAATGAGAAAAATAATTTTTTCTTATGAGAAAGGCCTTTTCTTTAAAGACTGGAACAAGATAAGAATGCTTACTTTCATCACTTTTATTCAACATGACATGGAAAGTCCTCTCCAGAACAAGTAGGGAAAAGAACTAAATAAAAAGCATAAAAACTGGAAAGAAGAAGTAAAATTAGTGTTGTTTGTAGACAACCAATTTCACACCTAGAAAAAACCTCAATAAAAACAATGTTAAAATTGATAAAAACATTCAGTAAAGTTGCAGGATACAAAATAAACTACAGAAATCAACAAATAATCTGAAAAAACAAGAAAGCAACCTCATTTACTATGGCTACAACTGTATAAAATACCTCAAAGCAATCAAACCAAATAATGGAAAGATCTATGTAAGAAAAACTATGAAATTCTTATGCAAAAAGTACAAGAAAACACACAAATAATGTAAAGATATTTCATATGTGTGGATTGGAATATTTAATGTTGTTAAAATGACAATACTACTAAAGCAATTTACGGATTCAGCACAATCCCCATCAAAACAGTGGCATTCTTCACAGAAATAGAAAAAAAATTCTAAAATATGTGCAGAAACATCAAAAGATACCCAAATAACTAAAGTAATCATGAGCAAAAAAGAACAAAGCTAGAATCATCACACCACCTGACTTCAAATTTACTACAAAGTTATCACAATCAAAACAGCATAGTACTGGGATAAAAGCAGACACATAGACCAATGGAATAGAATAGAGAACCATATATATATCCACACATTTACAGCCAACTCAACTTTGACAAAGACTACACATACGTTGGGGAAAAGAAAATCTTTTAAATAAATATTGCTGGAAAAAAATGGATAATTTTATGCAGAAAAAATCTAGACCCCTATCTCTCACCATACACAAAAATCAAATAAAAATAAACTATAGACTTAAATCTAAAACTTAAAAATATAAAACTAAAAACAAAATTATTTAGGAAACACTACAGGACATTGGTCTGGGCAAAGATTTTTTTGTTTGTAAAACCTCAACATTACAGACAACTAAAGCAAAAAATAGACAAATGGAATTATATCAAGCTAAAAAGCCTCTGTACAGTAAACAATCAGCAAAGTGAAGAGATAACCCACAGAATGGGAGAAAATATTTACAAACCATTCATCTGTCCAGGGATTAATAACCAGAATATATAAGGAGCTCAAACAACTAAATAACCAAAACAAAATACTAAAAACCAAAACTAATAACCCAATTAAAGACTGGGCAGAATATCTGAATACATATTTCTCATAAGAAGACATAAAGATGGAAAACAGATATATGAAATAATGCTCAACATCACTAATTATCAGAGAAATGCAAGTCAAAACTACAATTTAAAATGGGTTGTATCAAAAGACAGGCAATAACAGGTGCTGGTGAGGATGCAGAGAAAGGGGAACCCTTCTACACTGTTGGTGGAAATATAGATTAGTAGAGCCACTAAGGAGAACTCTATGGAGCTTGCTCAAACACCTAAAGTAGAACTACCATATTATTAATCTCACTACTGAATATATATACAAAATAAAGGTATATTGAATATATATCTGCACTCCCTTATTTATTGCAGCACTATTCCCAATAACCAAATACGGATTCAATTTAACTGCCCATCAGTGGATGAATAGATTAAGAGAATGTGTTATATATACACAATGGAATATTATTCAGCCATAAAATAGAATGAAATCTTGTCATCTACAACAACATGGATGGAACAAGAGGCCTTTATATTAAGTGAAATAAGTCAATCACAGAAAGACAAATATTCTAACCCACATGTTCCCACTCATATGTGGAAGCTAAAAAAAGTAGAACTCATGAAGATAGAGAGTAGAACGGTGGTTTCCAGAGGCCAGGAAGGGTAGTGGGGGCTGGGAGAAAATGCAGGGGAAAATAAAAGAATAAAAATGTATTTATTATGTGTGCTTAAAAATCGCAAAGATAGTAAATTTTATATGTATGTTTTAACCAAGTAAAAATAAAACAATCATAACAAAACTCACAAAACGCTATAAAATTAAAATTTAGATAATTTCATTGTAGAAATAAGTAAAGTGAAAATAAGCACTAACGAGAATCATGTTGAAGAAGGTATAGAACAAATGCTTTCTTCATTTTGCTGCACAAGAGAAAAGCAGACACTAGAAAAGTAGAGAAAGACCTCAGAGGTATCAGATGATAACTTAAAAATTCTTGTACTGAGAAAAGCAAGAACTTTATTTATTAAGCGACTAATACATCAACTTAGGATCAGGCTAAACTCTAATGCCAATAGTACATAGCAATACACAAAGCACCAGTTAATAACCAGTAGTAAAAGCAATGAAAATGTCCATTTGAATGAATAAAAAAATGAAAATCTTTCCAACTATGTAATAGTTTCTTGAAAAAGGACAAATTAGCCATTTCAATATATTTTTTGTCAATATTTAAAAGTGTTATATTAAAATACATGTCTTACCTGATTCCTCAAAGTCACTGTTGTAAGCTTTCCAGGTTTCAGTTATTCGAAGAAGATTCTCTTCCATGGCTTGAATGTCCATGGAGGGGCAGTTGCATTCTGGAAATTTGGGACCACAGTGACACCAGCAGTCATTTTCCTTGCAGATAAACTCTCCCTCTGAATTGCAAGCAATGTAGCTCAAAGCTGCTTGTACAAAACGTTCCTGAAGATAGTCTGGGAGAAGTACTTGAAGCCCTTGAAGAACAAACAAAGAAATTAAACAAATTTACTTTGTTAAAGAAAAAATTAAAATACTTATTTATAATATTCAATCAAAACAGTAAATAATTTAGTGTATTAAATTTTGAATTATGTATTTTTAAACTATCAGAAAAATATCTAAGTCTATATGCTGCAAATATTTATAACTCTTTCAACATATTCTGACTCCATGAATATGAAACTTCAGAAATAGAGATGATTAATCATGGAGATGATTGAAAACTCAGACTATTTGATGTAATTTATCACAATATTTGGTTATTTTTACATAATATAGATGGAGCCTATCTTTCTAAACCTTTGAAAATACACATATGCATTTATTTTCTACCAGTTGATTTCAAATGGTTTTCAATATTTTCATTTTGTTTGCAGACTATCAGCCCACATCAATGTAAATATCATATAATGGGTTGTGTCATTGATAAAATACATATTGAATGTTGATGGTAAGGCTTATCTCATGCCATTAACAACATATAAGTTATATAATTCTATTTTTCAAGAGTCAGTACTAAAAAATAACTACAGGAATCAGATGGACTGATTTAGTTATTTCACAGTTTATTTTTTGCCATGTGTCAACAGTCCTAGTGATATAACTCATTAGTTTTCTAGAAACATGTTTAGTAAAGTTACTATCTCTTAAAAAACTGTCCAAAATATTGTAAAATTAAGATTTGGGCTTTTCTCAGGGTGTAGCATTTATTACGATATTTCAAAAATGTAGTTTTTCAGTATGTCTGGCTACTTAAGAAAACTTAAATACTAAATATTTAAACATATAAGTAGGTAAAAATAAATACAAAGCTAAGGAGAAATCTGGTAATAGCAAAGTGTTACTTACCAGAAAACTGAATTTTTATAATTTCACATGTTTTCTGTTTAACAAAAAAATCAATGTTGACCCTTGACTATTATCTTAGAGGTTGATTTAATAAAAATCATTGATTAACATTTAGAACAAAATTAATTTACAAATATGTTGACAAATTGCAAAATTTCCTTTGCAAATTGTTGGAAAAAGTACTCTTAGAAGTTATATATTCGATTTCGTATTAATTTTCATTTCACCTGGAATAAATATTTATTGAACAGTCTCATTTTGAAGAAAATTGCTAGGTAAGATACAAATATGAGGGTGACTGAGAAATTTATTTGTCACAGAGATATCTGCAGTATATTTAAGAAAAATAAAAGATGCAACTATATAAGATACATGTGATTCAATAAATATAATTAAGTGGCTAAACAATTATATTAAGTTCACAAAAGTAAAAAAACTTTTTATTAAAAAGTTAGGCATTGAACATTATTTGACAGATGTATAGTTTTCAATATTGAGTGACTGTGCTGA
The DNA here is from genome assembly GCF_029281585.2 of Gorilla gorilla gorilla. Taxonomy (NCBI): domain Eukaryota; kingdom Metazoa; phylum Chordata; class Mammalia; order Primates; family Hominidae; genus Gorilla; species Gorilla gorilla. Next base: position 66,541,409 of record NC_073224.2, on the reverse strand, counting down.
AGAGTGATACATTAACAGCATCACACACAGATAAAAAGCTGGGTTATATATTAATATATTTTGGAAATGAAAGTAGTAATATTGTTTCATTGCACATGGGCTATAAGAATACAATGAAAGGGTGCTTACACACATAAATGAGGAGTCATGTTGTTGGGATTCCTATATCAGGGAATACAGAATTAATTCATTTAGATTTAAATTAATTTTACCATGTGGGATACTAAGAGTGGTACCCATTTGGAAGTAGAAGGTAAAGAAATATATTAGAGTTGACTAATTTTTAAGATTAGATTTACGATCTTTAAGAAGACTGAAAATATCCACACTAGGGAAAGAAATTAAGGTAATAGAGGAATAGTGAGAATCTGCTAGACAGTACTGTATTTGATCTAAGGCAAGTAAAAAGTGTTAAAATACTTACAGGCATAAAATGATACATTCAGAAATTTTCTTAATCGTCTAGTCCTATGGCTTACCAAATTACTGCACATTTCAGATACACCTAGTGATTTTTTTTCTGAAAACTTAAAGTGCTAAAAACAATTTGAATAATTCAGAGTCTTTGCTCAAGGAACTCAGGAATCAGTATGCATTTATTAAAAGACCTAAGGTAACAGTAATTGAGTGTGGACTAGATACTTGCAAACTACTTATCCATTTTAATCTAAATTTCACACACACAAAACAAAGAACTCGCGTACCATTTTCATAGTCATAAAGCACATCATTGCATTACAACGTTGAATCTGTAAGACGGTAGTGCTTTTGGAGAAATAGAGAAGGCAGGAGAAGTAATTTGGGAAGGAATGATTGGTGGCAAGAAATGGTGAGTTCCGCTTTAGAAACACAAATACTCCTGCTATGATGATACATACATACACTGCTAAAAGAAGGAAACTCACATTCTGTAAAACCATTATAAAATTAAAGAGTTTTGAGAAAAGAGGTTTAGGGACGCAGCGCTCAAAACACTTGAATTTTACAACCAGACCACCAATAAGAACTAGTTGGTTCCTAGAGAGATAGCTTGGCCTGCTCTGACAAACAACTAGGAGTGGTTCAGGGCTGGCCACGGAATTTTCTTTTTTTTCTGCTATGTACAGAAACAGGAAAGCAGGAATACTGACAGCACTATATTTAGACCAGGTCTACCTGGTGCTGGAACAATGCTTAACAAAGCTTAGTTTTGAGCCTATGTGCTTCCTGTAAAAGCCAGGATGTGAGGGCAAACTGCTACAAGCTGAGAACCACAGAGTAAAATATGAATGTTTCCGGTGTGAAAGGACTACTTTGTTTTCAACCCACCTTCTCATGGAACCAACTAGGAAATCTAGGTAAAGTATTAAAAATAATCTGAAGAGATAACAAGGACAAAAATGAAGTGAGAATTCCTGGGGTTAATCTGGAAATAAGGTAATCCTACAGGCAGAGTGAACCCAATATTGGGTTATATGGTTTGGCTCTGTGTCCCCCACAAAATCTCACTTTGAACTGTAATAATCCCCACGTGTCGTGGGAGGGACACAGTGGGAGGTAAGAGAATCATGGAGGAAGGTTTTCTCATGATAGTGAATAAGTCTCAGAAGATGTGATGGTTTTATAAATGGGACCTCCCCTGCACAAACTCTCTCTTGTCTGCCCCCATATAAGATGTGACTTTGCTCCTCCTTGCCTCTGTCATGATTGTGAGGCATCCTCGGCCATGTGGAACTGGAGTAAATTAAACCTATTCTCTTTATAAATTACCCAGTCTCAAGTATGTCTTTATTAGCAGCATAAGAACAGACTAATATGTTGGGCATATCTTTTCCATTAGAGTTCTGCCCAGAACAAAGTACAAATTGACATTTATACCAACCATGACACAGATAGTAACTTCCTCAGGATTTAGTTACTAGATGAGCTACATACCCAGAGTAAAGAAAAACAAAACAAAACACACACACACACACACACACACACACACACAAAGAAACCACTAGCTTTCACCAGATCTGAAGTATAGTTCCAACTGGCATATTTCAAAATTAATTAAAATAGCATTGAAACTAAATCTGCTCTGAAGGAAAATGCACCATCAATAATTTTAAAATATTTTTATAAATTTTCACTTAAAACAGAATTCAATAAAATATGATGAACATATAAAAAGACAAGGGATGGTATAGAGGGTGTCAAACAAGAATTATAAATTAATTTCAATCACATGATCAAAAATTTAATAACAAAACAGACAATATGGCAAGGAACTAGAAATTATAAAGAAAAATCAAGCGGCTATTTTACAAATAAAAATGCATAATTTGAAATTAAGAACCAATGGATAGCTTTAACAGCAGCATAGACATTTAAGAGATAATTAGGGAACTGAAATATTGCAGAAGAATACGTTTAAAAGGAATAAAAGGGCAAAAAGATATAAAATACAGAAAATAGCATTAAAGATTTGTGTTATGATGGAAAGGCCTAAACCACATTTAAATATAACAGAATGAGAGGAAAGAAAGGAAATAAATGATATTTGTTAAACAAATATAAAATAATATTAGAAAATTGATGAGGAACATAAAAAATTGTAAATTAATTTGCAGCATATCACCACATGTTATGGAAAGACAAATAGCTAAGTAAAAATGACCAGCTGGTCAATGTTCTTCAATGCTGTTTTGCTCATGAACTACCTTAAATAGTTTTGAAAACATAAGCACTACTTTGGACATGAGTAAGATCCTGTTTAAAATTTTCATTATACATAAAAGAGGCCCAAAGTTGGTAAACTGTGGTATTATTAATATGTATATTTTACAATAAAATATTACTCTGCTTCTATATATGTACAAATGAAATAAAATTCCTGTTGATTTGGTAACTAATACGTCTTTTAAAAATAAAATTTGAACAAGATATACAAATATAAAAAAGTATATATGTATGTATAGTGAGTGTATAGATATATAAGTTTGTGTGAATTATGAGTTTTTTAGTAATGACCTTCTTTTTCATACATCTTCTCAAGTGGAAAAAGAATTGTTCCTGAAATAAAATTCTTCAAACACTCACACACACACAGGCACACACACATCTCTTTCCTCCAAGTCATTATTTCATTCTACTATCCCTAAATATTTTTATTCAAGTACAATATATTTTATTAATCAATGTGTTTTCTTAATCATAGTCATACTTATCTTCTATAAAAGTAAATAGCTTGAAATGTAAATATGTATACATATATTTACTGAAAATTTAAATAATATGAATTATCATATAGTATAATGTATGCTATATATGATTTCTTGATACTAAAAATTTTTAAAATATTTCTGACAAATTATAACTATCATATGTAATATGCAATTCAATAGAAGTACACTTATTGTAAGTATAAAGAAATATTTTTTTAAAGCAAATATAATCAGCTTTTTGAAAACACATGGCTTGAAGGACTGAATAGGACTTTTTTTGGCTAGAGTGACCCTTCCTTCAGCATAAATTATTATCCGTCTTCATTTTTAAGTATGTAAGCACTGAGAACAAGTGTTTCAATAAATTAATAAACAGGAACAAAAATAGTTTTTTGAAGTGGCATCATTCAATTTTTATTATAAGCCAAAACACTTATGAACCATCATTAAATATTACATTTAATCATCCACCTTAAAATAGCCTAGTCCTGTGTCAAATTCATTTAAATAAAATATTGGGAACTAACTAATATGGAAAAGTGCTTGTAATTCAGTCCTTTAAATTATTCATTTTCTCAAGGTCTGCCAATTTTACCAAAAAATTACTACCAAAACTTAATAAATGACTTTTAATTATTCTGGTTATACTTTCACTCAGAGGCACCTTGTTTGATGTGTTATACTCATAAGGCATTGAAAAAAATTGAAGTATTATTTCAATATGAATTTGCCAATATTTTCTTATAACAACTTTTTATTATCTACCTTAAATGTATTTTCATCAATAAATTGAAGTTGTAGCTATGGCTCTTTTAATTTTTGAAAAATGCCTGCTCTGTAATCTTATCAGCAAAACGAGATCTCAAAGTCCATCTTTTATATCTCTTATTTTTTAAAATACTGATTCATATACCAGTGCTTAAATCGTAGAGTTCTGTTCTGAATTAGTTGTCTAATCCAGTTGACTTCAACAATTACTGGTGCTTCATTTGCTTTGCTTACATACAATTCCACTTCAGGAACAATTTTTCTTTTTCTACTGAAAGAGGAGAGTTTCAGAAGTTCTCTATTAAAAAACTGTGATAATTTCAGGATTCTCTCAATAATATATCTAAATTCAGAAGATTCCAAAATGGGCCAAACGCTCTGATTCTAAAACTTCACCTTGTACTTAGAAAGAAAACACAACACACAAGCAACTATCTATATCTATTTATCTATCATCTATACCTATATCCATCCATTTATCAGACCAAATATCTAACTAGCTAACCCCAAAAGACATGAAGATCTCTGTTGTTACCTTAGTAAAATATTCTTCAGTGATTCCAGTGTTTTCAATTGCCACATACAGTGACCCAGAAATATCTATACCCTTCAAAGGAATGCACCATGGTAACATTGATCCAGAATTAACAAATTGTTCCCATTAGTTTATAAGGTAGATGAGGGGTAGTACAAAAGGAGAGGTTTAAAAGTGAGCCAACATTTTATTTGGATTGTAAATACCAATTAAATTTAAGAAAGAGTGCATGAAATATTGAGGGTCTTGAATTTGACTTCCTAATAGTATTTTCAGAAAGGACTTTGTACCGATAGGTGTATAAATAAAGTTGTAATAGACAATTAAAAATATAGACATGGAAAACAGAAAAAAAGTGAAAGAGATGGAGGTTTCTGAGTTACTCACATTAGTTGAAGAGAATAGAAATAATTATACAAAAGAGAAATGTTGCTTCATTTATTCCTTGTGTTAATTATTTTTCCAGAGAGATAGGGGACTGAAGGATTTTAAAAATAATTTAATATTTTGAAAACTGAACACAGTAATTCAGACACAAATCAATAAATCTTGTTAGTAAATAATTTTTATAATAAACTGATTGAAGTAGTCACACAAATTGATATAAACGTGCTGTCATTTTTATTGCAATTCATATTCTGATGGAAGGTTAATCCATACATTAAAAAGGAGTAAGCAGTAGAGAATTGCAAGAAACATTGGTGGACAACATTTTTATTTCAATTAGAGAAAATGTTTTAATAAATGTAAATCTATAATTGATATTGATAAATTGGATAACATTTAAATTGTTAAAGTATTTAAGAACTTTGTACTTTTAATACAACTCAAAATAAAAGGCATTCATTCACTATTTAGGATAAATTTAAACAATTCAATGCTATTACATTTTTCTTTTAATTAATTAATTTTTTAAAAAAATTTTTAGAGACAGGGTCTCACTGTCACCCAGGCTGGAGTAACATGATGTGCAGTGTCGCGTGGACAGTGATGTGCGGCGTGGACAGTGATGTCCAGGCTGGAGTGACAGTGGAGCGCAGTGGTGTGGTCATAGCTCACTGCAACCTTGAACTCTTAGGTGCAGCAATCCTCCTGCCTCAGCCTCCCGAGTAGCTGGGACTGCAGGCCTGCAACACCAGCGCCCAGCTAATATTTTTCTTTTTTAGGTCTCACTATGTTGCCCTGGCTGGTCTTGAATTCCTGGCTTCAACTGATCTTCCTGCCTCAGCCTCCCAAAGGGCTAGGATTGCAGGCATAAGCCACCACGTGGGGACACTGATACATTTTTCAAGATTGCAAAGTTAAGGGAAAAAATGGTAGCATTTCTGAAACTTTAAAGCATTTTTATGTAAAACTGAATAATGTAAATATTCAGCTCTAACTTATGCAATTCAAAAAGGCATACTAGAGAATAACAACTCAAAATTACCTCTTTGATCAGTCAACTTAATTTTGACAGAAAGTGTCATCACAAAGACTGTTCTGAACTTGTTCAACTAGTAGTGTTTAAACATGTGTATTCATAACCTGTTCCTGCCTATAAGAATAAGCATGTATGCATACTTATTGTATTTTTAAAAGTTCTTGTGAATAAAATACTCTTTAATGAATATCTAAAATATGTAGTAATAGAAAATAGCAAATTATTTTTATAAAATCTATCTTTAAAATGGAAATCATATGAATATAAATGTTTTGTTAATATATCCTTAAGTACATTTCTATTTACCAGAAGAAAAATACAGTCTTGACTGCCACATTTGGTTATATATAAAATGTCAACAGTTCATTTTATACCATGCATAAATATGGTTACAACTTTCACAAGAATCTTTAAGTAAAAAGTCAAAGCTCAGGCAAGCATATGAAGAAACTGCTACATAATGACACAATGATTACTATACGTAAGAAAAATATTAGGACAGATTTTCAATTGCTATAGCTTAGTTAATTTGAGAAGAAAAGAAAATTTTGATATTTTATTCATATGGTCTAGAATTTCATATTTTCTTGTATCAGTTAAATTATGAAATTAGCCTTTAATGAGAGTTTTTTAATAGCCTGTATGTATATGCAGTTTACTTTAAAAAATGGGAAAGAAATCACGACTGGATAATTGCTATTCAGGCTTGTAGAAAATTAATGAAATTTTACCTACATACCTTGCAACTGAATCTTATTCTCAGGACTCTGAACCAGAACAGAACTGACAGAATCTAGGTTGTCATAGTTACTGCAGCCAAGAGGACCAGTCCGTGTTTCTGTTACCTGGCAAACAAAACATCAACTTTATTATCTAAATCAGACTTTACAATGTCCTTTTGGTTCACTGTAGTTGTCACACACTAATATTATACGTTTGACAGTAAATATCACTGAAAGGTCCAGGATCTCATACACACAAGCAATACACACACCTAAACATAGTGGAAAGCAGTAACTCCCTTTGTCTTTAATTCATTTTCTTTCCTTTGGTTGGGCATAAATATCCCAGGAAAATAATGCATGCCATCTTTGTTCAAAAGCATAACTCATAAAGTCACTGATTTCACCCAAGATATAAAAAAGGCCCACTTCTTATGGAAGACAGCGAGTTCTGACTTATATGAGAATTGTTTGTGTTTGTTTTTACTCAATAAATCAGAGCCATCTGCCAGGCTACTCTCTCAAAACTGATTTTATTATTTTCTTTTACTTAAAAATCTATATTTTTCCCATTTTTATGTTGGCATGAAATTCTAAACTCTCTGTTTGCCTTCCATCTGGTCCAGTTCTTTCCAATATGCCAGTATCTCCCTGTTCAGTTTGACATTCATTCTATGCCTTTGCTTATACAACATCCTCCACTCCCACCCCACTTGGATTAGAAACTTCTCCTTTCTCAACTTTGACTAATCAGTTTTATCTATCCTCAAAACTAAGCTCATGTTCAAATATTTACACAAAGTATTCCTTGATGAATTTCTACCTGTGTTATTTTACCATTTCCATCCAATTTTGGTTTGCAGCACACAGATTTAGTACTTAAATATGTAATCTCATATGTGGACTGATTTTTTCATGGATGTCTTGGGATGGATAGTATTAGGAGATGAGGAGACTAAATTTAATGAATTATATGAGGGTGAAAATGTATCCTGAAGATTTAATCCTGAGGATTTAAAACTATTTAAAGCAGTGCAGTATTGTCAGAATCTTTGTGTCTTCAATACGATATTCTTTATTAATAATCAGACTGGTCTTTGCAAAACACAATTTAGATAACTTCATTCCAATGTTTACAATCATTTAATGGTTTCCCATTCTTACTTAGGGTATGACTTAGAGTCTGTTATAGGACCAGGAAGACACCATATTACCCAGCTCCGTGTTACCTCCCTAAATCCGTCTCTTCTCTTATTTATTCTGTCTTGCTGTATCTCAAACATACTTGACATTCTGATGCCTTGGGGTATTTGACTTGTTGTTCTAGTACCTGGAACGTTCTTCCTCAAACTATTTTCTAGTGAATCCTTCACTTCCTTCAGATTTTTGCTCAAATTTCATTCTCTTGGGACTACTTGGACTAACCTACTTAAAGTGAATACCCCAAACTCTTCCAACATTTTTTTCTTTCTTACATTGTTCTAGCTTTTTCACAGTAGATAACAGTTTATAAAATGCTGTACAATTTACTCATTTGTTATGATTACTGTTGACACCTCTCACTAGAATGAGAGCTCCACATTCTAAAAATGCGGGAGTTTTTGTCTATTTTGTTCACTCACATATCCACAGAACATATTAAGTTCTTGCATCAGCCGAGGGGTATTGATTAAGAGAAAGAGGAGGAGGAAACATAAGGAGAAACTTCGTAGTATAGAGCAGGGAAGACATTAAGGCCATCATGGAGATGATAAAAGCCTAAAGTAAATAGGTACAATAAACTTTATCTGAAGAAGTTCAATTTTAAAAAACAAGACATAACAAGGTTATGAAATGACAACATTGTGAAACACTCAAAGTTTTTATTGATAGAGAGAAAGGCCACTGAGGTTTCCAGTATTAGTGATAACATTCAAAATATGAAGTTAAGAAGCTCACTGTGGAGGATATTTAAAGGAGCCCAGTTTTGAACATGTTGACACTCTTTGATAAAAATATTTAGTAGGAGTGGCAACACAGGTTTATGTCTTAGAAATTATGTTAATGACGGGACTACTAATTTGGAAGTCATCAACTTAGAGGCGATAATCAATGATGGATACAGACACATTAACTCAAATGCATTGAGTGCGTGTTTAATTTGTGTCATGACAACTCTATTATATTTTCTAAATGATAACTCGTTGATGGTAACCAAGATTGACTATGTGTACATAGCCAGAGTTGACAGTGTGGTTTATCATGGGCAAAGAATTACTTTTTCCTTAACACCCCAACAACTTTTAATTATTCTCCACCTACTATTCCCCACTGATGATACTGAATAGACCTTACTTTGTTTAGAGAAATAATTTATAGTGTTGATATGATACGTGTATGTATAATTAATATTTAAATATAAATTAGTCACAGCCTAAGGGCAAAGGGAATAATAAAAACATCAAAGAGAATACTTAGGGTTTAAGATAATTTAAATTTTCATATTATTCTATAATGTGGTTTCACTATTGCCAACCAACACATATCACATGAATATAAACACACACACGCCTGCCTTTTTTAGAAAGTTTTCTAAGTAAAATTGGCATTAAGCTCATACTCATTGACATAGTGATCTTGGAAAAGGGAAGGCAAACTCCTCTAACACTTCATCCTTAAAAGAAGGTAAATAATATTACCCCATTACAAAGAGTCTCTTACATTCACCTACTCTGTTGTTGTCAATTCATGTAAGAAAATTAAATAATAGACATACGTTTTGAGAATATTTGAATATCTCTGTCCTTATATATTGCTTTACTTTCTCATCATTCGCAATATACAATGATATAAATTTAGCATATCCTATTTATAATTTTATTTTGTTCTCTATTCTTCACAACTGAATTCACTGATCACTGTCTGGTTTAATATAAAATTTTACAAACTCTCACACATTATATGAAATAAATCTATCTTTCAATTGTATTCCATTTAAGGACTCCATATTCCTTACTAATGTCAGCATTAGTAAATGTGCCCATACTTATTTAATTCTTTAAAATAATAATAAAATAAATAAAAATGTAAAGAAAATAAAAATAAATTTACTGCAGAGATGCTAACTGTGCCAAAACACAGAATAGCAGTTTACTTGTTTGTTCCAACCTATCATTTTTAATAATAAAAGTAACAAATTCCCATGATGGAAATTTAAGCAATGAAATAAAATACTTTGCCAGAGGAGCAATTGCCATTTTTTCTACTTTTATATGTTTCCCCTATCCTTTTGCCAGACATGAAAATGGTTGAGACTAGGAGTAATTGCACTTCAAGACTATTCTTTATTCGCAGCACACAAATATCATGGCCTTTACCTTTTCACAGTGTATTTCTCATTAATTATTTTATTTGTTTCCTAGTTACATTAGGTTATATCAAGGTAACTTCTGAGTAATTTTATCAGCCATCAATTATGAACATAAAACACTGGAATACTGATAAGTACAATTAGCTCTTTTACAATAGAGTTATGCCCAAACAGGCATAATCTATGACTTTCCATCTGAAATCAATTTTCTCTTCTAGAGACCTACATCTCATCTGGACAACTACAAAACGAATGTTAATATTTAAGAGGGGATTTTGCCCATCCTATATTATAACAAGAAAACCACATCTGAAATATCAGGAGTTGAGGTGGGGGAGTAGTGAAATTTGTTACTGATACCTGCATCCTGACAAACTGCTATACCAGTTATTTACTTTTACACATTTTGCCCCTGTTTACCTTAGATATACTCTATCATACTGTCCACTTCAATCGTCTCCTTTTCCAGAAATAAGTGTTTCTATTTTTTAATCATTCAAAAAACTTTGGGTTGAGAAGGTAGAAACTATACTAGAGAACAATAAATATATTTGGCTCGTATTCAATTTCTGATATCTTAACATTTAATATAAGAATTGATACTTATTATTAAAATAGAAATAAAGACTTAATCTTACATAATTAGTATTAAAAATTTATTCACTGCATAATCTCTTTGTTTTTTAAAAATATTGATTAACATAGTTGCAATTCATATATACAGCAAACGGCTCATATCTAGAATATATAAATAAATTCTACAAACTAACAATAATATGGCAAGAGCAACACTGAAAACTCACTTGACAAAAAAGATATCTAAATATCCAGTAATTTTGAAATAGTTTTCAACTTTATTATCAAAGAGCTGGAAATTAAAACATAGTGAGAAACTACTATCCATTCACCAGAAAGTCTTATAAGCATACAAAGCCAGACAATGCCAAGTGGTGACAATACAGTGGAGAAACTGGAATTCTCATATGCTGCTGCTGGGAGTGTAAACTCGTACAATCACTTTAGAAAATTCTTTGAAAGTATCTACATAAGTAGACATAGGCACATGATATGAGCTAGATACACAGCCAACAAAAATGTGAACATGTGTGTACAGCAGGCACTTGCAATGAGGTTGGTATCAACTATTCTTAGTAACCCCAAACAGAAGGATATTACATTAGTGTGTTAGTCCATTTTCATACTGGTATAAAGATGCTACCAGAGACTAGGTAATTTATAAAGGAAATAAGTTTAATCGACTTGCAGTTCCACATGGCTGGGGAGACCTCAGACATTTAAAATCATGGCCGAAGGCAGAAGGTGAAGGGAAGCAAGACATGTCTTACATGGTGGCAGGTGAAAGAGAGCAAGGAAGTGCCACATTTTAAAACCATCAACTCTCCTGAGAACTTACTATCACGAGAACAGTTTGGGGTAAACCACACCCATGATCCAATCACCTCCTACCAGATCCCTCCCTCATCATGTGGGGATTACATTTTGAGATGAGATTTGGGTGAAGACACAGCGCCAAACCATATCAAGTGGCAATCAGTAATACAATGTGGAAGTACATAGAAGATATAAATACTGTACTACAGTAAGAATAAATTTTTATGTATTCTGTCCACAGAATACTGAACATGAACAAATCTCACAAATATAATGTTGAAGGAACAATACATAAATGTTTCAATATTCTAACACTAGAAGTTTATTTTGCCTAATCTTGAACTTCCATTAATATAAAGCTCAAAATTAGGTAAAATAAACTTCTAGTGTTAGAATACAGGATGGTGGTTACCCTTTCGATATAGAAATGAGGTAAGAGGGCATTAGGATAAATACTTATGTTCTACAAATATCCTATTTTTTAATCTAGGACATGGTTGCTGAAATGTTTTCAAATTTGAACACTTTATGTACTTCGCTGTATAAATGTTATATGTTACTAACATTTGCTAACAATAATCGGTTAATATTAATTTTCCTTATGAATTATATCAAGGAAGGTACCACATCATCTATATCTATATTTACATATGTATGGATATCTAGACATCTATCTACTTACCTGTTTTTATCAATCATCCATGCATATGTACTAAAATGCAAATTTGGATTTTCACACATATATCCTTTCAAATGTATAATTATTCTAATATAGTTTCGCAAAAAGAAAATGCTGAAATCTGACACTGAAAGATTATGAAAAACAAACTACTTTTTTCAATTACTAATATGAGTTTATTTTAAAATCCAATACAATCTATTTTAAATCATCTTAGAGTATGTCATTTTTTTTTATTTCAAGGCTACAATTACTACTGTTCTATAATTGAAGATATATAGATGATAAATTAACTCTTGACTGGGAACTAACAGGTTAATATACATATTTCATTTTTAAGTATGCACTATTCCAAACCATATATTTACCTAGAATGAAAAAAATAGTTTTTTCTTGTAAGTTCACATCTAAATAGCAACAAAAAGGATGAATAAATAAGCAAGTTATTTTACATATGCAGTTCTTCTTATTATAATTACTATGCAGGTTTCCTTTGCCTATAGAAATACTTTTTAGAGTATTTTCAAATAAATCATTATATTTAATGAGATAAAAGTTTGTTAAATTTATATAGTTTATATTCAAAACAGAAATCCTAGTGAATATAGGGGTATCAGAAAAAGACCCCATAGGTCTACTTGCAAAAAAATTTTAAAGCAAAATTTCTTTTAAAACAGTTTGTTTCAAACAGTTGTTTAAACAAAAGCAAAAACACTGTTTCCCCAGAGTTAAAAATTATCTGAGGAGTAGATATATGAAGAATTAGGGTATTAAAACTCTCAAGGGGGGGTGGGTGCGATTGCTCAAGCATGTAATCCCAGCACTTTGGGAGGCCGAGGAGGGGTGTATCATCTGCAGTCAGGAGTTTGAGACCAGCCTGATCAACAAGGTGAAACTCTGTCTCTACTAAAAATACAAAAAATTAGCCGGGCGTGGTGGTGGGTGCCTGTAATCCCAGCTACTCTGAAGGCTGAGGCAGGAGAATTGCTTGAACCTGGGAGGCGGAGATTTCAGTGAGCTGAGATCGCTCTATTGCACTCCATCCTGGGCAATAAGAGTGAAACTCTGTCTCAAAAAAAAAAAAATAAAAATAAACAAAAACAAAAACAAAAACAAAAAACACCCTCAAGGTATTCTCAGAAATATAAAAATATCTTAAATTTATTTTATTTTACCCCAAAGTTTCCATTATGTTTTATTATGCCCATCATAAAATTACAGGGCAATAATTTATTTCTATTATCTCCTTTAATTAACTGTAAACTCTCTATGCATAATTATACACAGTACTGGGCACATGGTAGAAATTAAAAATGTTTGGATTAAATTGGTGGATAAATATTTTAATTTTAGTTAGAAATATTTATTACAAAAGAAAATTTATTGAATTTTTTGGGAACCTCTTGAAGAAAATGTAGAAGAGACAATATATCTAAATTTTTTAAGCTATCAGAAGTTTGAAATCATCTAGTCTCACCATCTCATTATATAAAAGAGATGCTGTATCTGGAGCCAGGGATGTTATCAAGCTACTTCAGGATCATTTGTATGAAATGAGAGCTAGAACTGGGACTTAGACCTCCTAACTCATAAATCAAATACCCATTCTAAACATCACACTGGCTTTCCAAGCTTTATAGTTAACAAGTTTTGGAAACTTTGCTTGGCTTAATCAATGTAATTAATTCTCTCTCTCTCTGTCTGACAATAAAGTTACAATAAAACACAATTTAATTGGTTTAGATTGATGTAGAAGTCAATTACAATGGTGTAGTATATTGGGTCATTCATGAACAAAAAATATTGCTATGAATGTACTGGTTAATATGACTTTGATTGAAGGCCAAATGAATTAACTTTTATTCTAAGTATTAATTTATTAATGCTTTGAAATATAACATCCTGCATATTCTTATATTACTTCCCACTAGGATTGTGAAGAGTAAAATACAAGTGTTGATTAGTTTCTATTATTTCCTAAAACAGTACAATCTTTTCTGTTACCACATATATAAGATCTTTTAAAATTACATATTGCTAAATCTATTAAACTAACAAAATGCTTTATAAAATTTTGATGTTAAAAAATAAGAATATATATATATTTTCCCTTCATTTCTCAACTGAAGATAGTGCCTTATAATATTTTTTCAAATGTTAATATTGAGTTTAAAGGTAATTTCACCATTTAATATTTTTCCTCTGATAGTCATTAAGTCTTATTTCAACATTCTATTAAGCACTTAACATCAGACTGTAATTCAATGTAGTCCCACTTTTTTACCCAGTTGAAATATTTCTGAGCTTATTTTTAGTAAAAAATGAATTTTCGAACATATTATTAATTATAAGATGCATTAAAAACAAAATGTTCATCTCAGAATAAACATTTCAGTAACAAAATGTTTCTTAATTTTCAAAATTGTTTTAGTATTTACAGTACATTTTGTGGGAAAAGTGAAAATTCACATAAAAATGCTACATGTCCTCAAATAAAAAATATATCAATGCAAAATTTTCTTGCATCTCAACACAAAAGTAAGCATTATACTTAGTGTGTTATACATAATTAATATAGTGACTTAAAATATATTTAACATTGTCAATATTTTCTTGGGCCTTCTCCAAACATATAGATACAGTTTAAAATAGTGTATGATATATTATCCATCCAGGATGACTCACATCTTCACATAAAAAGCACAAACACGTATAAACACATTCAGTGCAAGGGAACTTATACCACTGTTGAATTATGCATCTATGCAAATTACTTGAAGCTGACAACTATATTCTCTAATTTTATTCCTCATAATTTTAATAAACCAAATTTTTAAAAATATTAGAAGTTTATAGAACTGCATTTTTAAAAGGTAGCGTTTGGTTTTTTTTATTTGCCTTTTACAGGAGAAATAGTGATACTTGAAACACAAGGATCGAAAGTATGATTGCAAACAATATCATATATAACCATAAAATATATGCAGAATAACAGTGAATTATAAAATTTAACCATAGGAAAAAAATGTAGAGCAAAATATATTTATTTGAAGTAAACTGAAGGTTACGTGAGAATAATACAAAAAACAAAGCACTCTATTTAGGAACAAAATTGAGTATGTCTTCTTGAAGAGCAATTGCTTCAGGGCAGTTTTCACTTGTGTTTGTTACCATGAGGTCAGGCACGACTACAATGATTGGTCTACTTCTTCATAGCCTATAAATTATCCTCTATCAAAATAATACACAAGCACACCACCCAGAACTATCCCCATGTAAACCTATTGAGAGAGACTATGCTAATTCTTTGAGTACACATTAAAATATAAAACTACACAGTGACTAGACAACAGAAGTTTTCTCAGGTTCTTAAATTATTGATTTAGTGTGATATGGAATAAGCAAAACTGGACACAATTTAGTTAGGACAAAGTTGCCAAATAACATCAGGACCCCTTTGTGCTTAAACCATGGTTGCCATGGAAATTAAATGTGTGGCACTTGATTGGTCTTGGAGATGCCAAGTCTGTAAACTCACTCCTACAGATGTTATTTTGAGTTTTTTTTTAAGATAACACAGAGCTTAAAATCACAGCAACTATAAAAAATACATGTAGCCATAAAAAAGCTTTCATTACTTTCCTAATTGCATGAATATACATTTAGAAAACTGACATTTTTATAAAAACTACATTTATGGCAGCTATAACTGATGGTGTTACATGAATGGTAAACTTGAACTTCATTACAGGAAATCTAAAGGGATATGTTGTTACTCTACCTTGGCTAATGAGTTTTCTGAGGTTTTCAATATTAATAATAATAAAAGTAAAGCTTTATTGCCACATGGAGTTACAAACAATAGGTACAGTTTGCAACCTGGTTCAGGGCTGTGGCATTTCCCTTGCACTCTGGTGAGAGTTACTAGGCAGCGACCTCAGTTGTTATAGCCACTGTCTGGCCTGAATGCCACTTTTCCTGGGCCAGAGAAATGATATTTCAGGGAACTCAGGAGCCAGGGTAATTTTCTGTTTCTTTACATTCAAAAAGTGTAATCTAAAGCAGTGTTGATTATATTTATTTTACAAATGAAAGCTATCTGAAGAAGTAAAACATTAAAGACTGATTTTACTTTTTAATCTTTATTGTTTGTTCTATGCATTTCAATCTCATTGCCTTTAACTGTCACTGTCTCTCATCACCCCCAGATGGGACTGTCTAGTGGCAGGAAAACAAGCTCAGGGATCCCACTAACTCCACATTACAGTGAATTGTATAATTATTTCATTACATATTACAATGTAATATTAATAGAAATAAAGTGCACCTTAATGTAACGAACTTGAATCATCGTGAAACCATTCCCTCCACCAAGTTCATGGAAACAATTTTCTTCCATGAAACCAGTTCCTGGTGCCAAAATGGATGGGGACTGTTTGCATAGACTAACTTATAATTGTGCAAATCCCACTAAAGTTGCAAAAAAAAATCTGTTGCCAAGACTGGGAAGCAAAATGTCACACTAAACAGAACTACTCCCTTTATTAATTCCTACTTCCTCCTCTATAATTTTATTTATCAAAACATTTCTACATCTACCCAATCTACTCGATTGATACTCACCTAGCTTCTCAGTCAAGCAAACTGCAAGCTGATGCTCCAAATGATACAAAAACTTAGAAATTGAATTATCCGTTTTGCTTTCTTTGACAGAGTAACTAAAAATGTTCAGGTGCAAATGTCAAGTGCTGAATGAAGTAAAAGCACCTATCACCACCCTGGAGGACGATGGCAGCAGAATCCAGGGCACTGACAGCTAATCACAGCTAGCAGTGCACAAAAAGCAATCTGTCACTGTTAAAATCCCGACGAACAGTCTTTCCATAAGATTCTCTGCTATACTAGGGTACTAAAGCAGGGAACCTCGTTAGATACACACATTTTGGTTGTTTAACATTTAATACAACTATTTCATTATTATTACTTTTAATTTTCTCCTACTCAATGTAGGAGCCAGTATAGTATATTAGAACATATCTCAAAGTGCCCACTATTTTATTTCAAGTAAATACTTCTATCAAAAATTTTCAATTTCTCCTCTGAAATTCCATATTTAATATTACTCTTCTGAAATATTTATTTAAACATCTTATTGCTTATGATTAAAAACTTAAAACTTTTTATTATAGCCGTTTGAAGTTTCAGCATTATCACATATTTCTGAATTCCTTAAGCATATCAAAAGCTTCTGTCCTAAATAATAGGACAACTAATACCTGTGCACAAACTAGCTAAAGTTTTATACTGAGCCCGTCATATTCTTACATTTGTCACCCAATTAAACAAGCACCCGAGAGAACTGATAAAGCGCAGCACACTAAAACTCAACAGACTCAAGCATAATTAGAAAGACAGAAGTGGATTTCTTGTTTCAACTGGCCACTATAGAAACTGTTCTGTCATTTCTTTTCTTTTTTTTTTTTTTCAGAAAAATAAATTGGCTTTGCTCACAAAAAAGTTAATACAAATCCAAATTCTTTAGCAACTTATTATCAGTAAAAGTCAGCAGTAATATGACATTAAAAGAACAAATCTAATTATATAGGAGAAAGAAGAAACATATAGTGTGCACGAATTACAAATAATTATTAAAATTCTAAGTGCCAGGGGAAAAAAACAATAAACTGGCCCAAACTCTCTGCAATATTATAATCATATTATGCAGTGCTGCCCACTCCCCCAGTTTTCTTTAACTGAAACATCATCAGCTATGTTAAGATAATTATTTATCTTAAAAAATAACAAAAATGGAAAGGACAAGAAGTTTAGTGATTTTATTTTCTTTTTTTATTAAACTTTAAGTTTTAGGGTACATGTGCACAACGTGCAGGTTTGTTACATATGTATACATGTGCCATGTTGGTGTGCTGCACCCATTAACTCGTCATTTACATTAGGTATATCTCCTAATGCTATCCCTCCCCCCTCCCCCCACCCCACAACAGGCCCCAGTGTGTGATGTTCCCCTTCCTGTGTCCATGCGTTCTCATTGTTCAGTTCCCACCTATGAGTGAGAACATGCGGTGTTTGGTTTTTTGTCCTTGAGATAGTTTGCTGAGAATGATGGTTTCCAGCTTCATCCATGTCCCTACGAAGGACATGAACTCATCATTTTTTATGGCTGCATAGTATTTCATGGTGTATATGTGCCACATTTTCTTAATCCAGTCTATCATTGTTCGACATTTAGGTTGGTTCCAAGTTTTTGCTATTGTGAATAGTGCCGCAATAAACATACGTGTGCATGTGTCTTTATAGCAGCATGTTTTATAATCCTTGGGTATATACCCAGTAATGGGATTTTTAAAGTATGTATTTGTTGGAAAAACATTTTAAAAATAATTTAAAATCCAATGTGAAATATAACTGCAATTTTTGTGTTCCTCTTCTTTCTATAACTTTTCCACTATATCTTCATCTCCTTACATCATTACCTTCTTGACTATTTCCTCTAGAGACCAGAATCCCCGAGGAACGTTGTACCTTCATGTTACCTCTGGGACTTCATGAAGCTTTAATTGGCATCAAGGGTTTCTTAGATTGCAGCCAATCCACTAACAATTTGCTCTGGGGTCATTCATGGTTATAAAACCCCAGGTCTATGAATTTTGGGTCTCTAGAAGTTGTCTTTAACCATACAACCAGGTGATTGTTAGCTCACTTAACACTAAAATGCACCAAGTTAGAAAAAAAAATCAAAAAGGAGAAAAATGATTCCTCACTGGGTAAATATTTCAATTTATGTGTTTTACATTTTTCTATGGAACAGACTACAAACTAAAATTACTATTCATTCAAATTTAATTTACTTAATATTATTGAGGGAAAAACTTTTGATAATATATTGAGAATTTGGCTTTCTGCCATGAACTAAACGAAACCTGATGAAATGTAGGAGCTGTTATTTTAGCTGTTTTATGTGGCTTGCCTCCTTTTCCTACATTAATTTAATTTTACTTATTGATGTAACTGTTGTGCCTTCTACCAGCAGCCCTTTTCATCACTCTCTAAAACTGGTTACAAATCTATTATCAGTGAAGAAACCAGATAAGCAACCTAGGTAGATTTGTTCCTGAGTAGTTTCTAAATGAAAAATTACAGGAATCTCGCACATCTAAAAGAATGAAAATTACGAAGTCTCTTTATATTACTCAGGCACCTTCTCCACTTGCCTTTTTGTGTTCTGACATATTAAATATAGTTTAAGCTATGAAGAATAACTTGAAAATTTTTAAAAATTATATATTTCAAGTTACAAATAACCATATCATACATAATCCTATTGTTATGCTAAATTTTCTAGCACAGAGCATGAAGCAATTCGGTTACCAGAAAAAAACACACCATAGATTTAAAACTGGTTTATATTTTCAGGTTTGTCACTTACTAGCTGTGTAACTAGAAGTATGAAGCTCCTGAGCCTCAGGAGTATTCTCCCCAGATATAAACGTTAAAATAATTTACCTGCAATACCTGGGGAATGAACTTATCTTTACAAATATGCATTTTTGTTTTAGAAAAAGGAAGCAGACTCCAAAGTGTAATTTTTTCATTAGTCAACTTTATGGTAACAATGTGCCAGTATTCCTAGCTATCAGAAATGATGCATTTTGTCTATGCTGATGGATGAATAACTGCACAGAAGAATTGCATTTCACAGATATTGGTACTTATTGGATTTTTGAAAATATACAATAAATTATAGTTAAGCATATTCACCCTATAGTGCTGCAGAATGCCAGAACTCATCTATCCTATCTAGCTGTAACTTCACATCCCTTAACAAATCTATCCCCATCTTCCACTCTCCCCTATATTTCCCATACTTCTCACCCTCTAATACCCACAATTCTACTCTCTAGCTCTCTACTTTCAGGAATTCCTTTTTTCTTTTCCTCCCACATGTGAGTGAAAGCATGTAGTATTTACCTTTCTGTGCCTGACATCCTGCTTAACATGATCTCCTCCAAGCTATTCCATGTTGGTGTGACATGATTCTACGGATTTTTAAAAAATAAATTACCTACTTACATTTCCAATACACATTTCCAATATATTTCAAGGTCACAGACCGTTGGGTTCTTACATTTATGGGTACTCCCTAGACACTCTATCTTGGACAAAGTTTGAACTTTGTCATTTGTACCTTGAGCCACATGAGAATAAAACAAAAGTAGCTCAATCCATCTGATTCAGCAAATGCTATGGAGATCTCAGTGTCCCCTCTTTGCATGGTTTCTTTTTTATTCTGGTTTCAGAATATCCTTCCTATCAACTTATGAATACACAGAAGAATTCTTTTATTTTTAATCCATAATTTTAGTTATTTTAGTGGGAAATCTGTGTCACCTCTTGCTATTAGATTCGTGCAAACGTAATTGCGGTTTTTGCCATTACTTTTAATGGCAAAAAAGTACCTTTGCTTTTACTTTCCTCTGTTTTTTTTAAATTCATTGTATTGATTTAGTCAAGTTGCTATTTATTTTTTATTATAATTTAATTTAATCTTATTGCACATCTGCCTTTCATTAATAATTTTCTCCCCTTTGCCAATGCTAATAATTGAAAATTATTATTCGGATAAAATATGAAAATTATATTTCACCAAAAAACTCTATTCCATAATGTGCCACCTGACCATTAAGATACTATCATCTTAATTTTTCATTCTTTCATTCTCCTATCTCTACTCTCCACCTACCCAGGGTACTTTCAGAATTTTTGTATTTCTATTCTCCCCTCCTTTCAAAAATGTTTCAGGAAAAGACTTTTTTATGTTTGTCTATTTTTTTCTGATTGCATAGTTCTAAACTAGGATATCAATTTTTTTTTGCATTATGTCACATTTGTTATTATTTAAAACATAGTACATATATTCAGAGTCTGTGAGTTTATATGGAGATTTGAACTCTATGACTATATTTATATACATTCAAACACACACACACACACACTCATACACTCACAAACACCTCTATATATTGTATTGCATATTACATCCTAAATTAAGTTTTCTCATATTTTTCTTTCCTTTCATCTTATGGTTATGAGACAGACTTTCTGTTCATTTTTATTTGTAACAATTCTCCATTAAATAATATATTATTCTCAAAAGCAAATTATTTGAGACTATAGTTCTCAAATTTTCAAGAATTTTCCCTATCAGCTATATTTCTTTAGAGGCTTATAGTGATTTTTCTAAAAGATATTGCTTTTTGTGGGATGCCTCAGAGTATGTGTTGCTATTTTTTTTTTCTTTATTTGCTCATTTGGACTCCAGTTCAACTGCAAGAATATTAGAATACTTCATTGGTAGCAACCCTGAGAGTACTGGAAGACTACTAGAGAAAACCATGCCACACAGCTGTAGCTTAAATAGAACAGCAGTAGCCTATTAGTTCTCAAATAAAAATCATGTCACGTTCATTTATGTAAGCCTATTCCCCAGCAGCCCTATGCACAGCACAGACACTGAATAAACCTTCACCAAATATGCAAATAAATTTGGTAAATTGTAGACCTCCAGACACATTTACCCTTATATGGAGTACTAAATATTTTTATTATTTCTAGCAATTACAGGATCACTTACTATGTATACATTTTGCTTTAATTTCTAATATTATTAATTTAGGTAAGAGCAATTAAATGTTTTCACTAATCTTATTAAAACAAAAAAATTAAGAGATTTTTCAAATGTAAAAAATAGCAACTGATTTCTGTTATAAGCATCAAGAAAAGTAAAATGTGTTAACTTAAGCAAAAATAGTTATGTATTATGTCAAAAATATGATAATTTTACAATTTCCAGCTTTACGTCATCATTTTCAATGGAAAGGATTCCATTTGGTTTTCAAACTTTAACCTACACCAAATGTGAACGCGTTTGAGAATTTGAACTGAATTGTTTAAGCCATTTTTGAGTTACGTGAAGGTGAGAGTACATTTTTCATGCACCTAGTTAAAGCAGGCCCCAAACTTTTCTACTGATGCAAGTCACAAAAGACTAATGATATATATTATATAGTCGACAGGATTATTAAATTTCTTACCAAAACCTCTAAATTTAAAAGGAAAAAATCATTTTTAAGATGACAAAATTTCCATTTATGAGTCCAAGAATTGCTAATAGAAGATTGTAGTTTAAAAGAAAAGAAAATACAATTAAGGTCAACTCAGATTTCTGTCTAAATTAGATAGAAAATGGATATAGGACAAATATCAAATTAGTGTAGCATTTCAGGGCAGAAATGTTATGAAGTTAATGCACTTTAAAATGTAAAAGTAATTTAACCTCAACCTTTTATAATCCACCTAGAGGGAAAAGCAGAAGCTGAAATAGAAATTCTATGCCAAGCACATCCTCTAGTGAGTTTTGATCACTTAAAACTTGAGCTCCTCTTAGGCAGCATAATGGGTAAAATATCCATTATGAAGTGACATAAAATAAATTTGGAATTATATATCACATCACTAATTATTTCTTAAACCTAGCTAAGTTTTATTTAATTCCCTGAGCAAAAAGTGTTCAAATTTAAGACGGAGAAATAATATATTAAATGTTTAGAATGTTAAGGGGGAAAATATGATGTCTTTTTTAACTTGATATTTGTCAATGGCATGTCATATTTTTAAACTCATTTTTACTTCAGCTTGCTGTGGTACTTTTGGGTCTCTATTCACTTCCTTTCCAGTTACCACCAACTTGATAAGCCTGTCCTTTATGTCAGTCAAATCAGTGATGAAATGGTTGAATAGGATGGGGTCAGGGGTATTGCATCATTCATTTATAGAGATCATTACCTGTCAGCATTATATGTAATAGGAAATAAGAGACTCTCCAAGTACTGAGCAGCTCTGTAGTACGGTTTAAGATAGTATCGTAAGAATTTAGCTTGGAACAGTATGAAGGCTGCATTTGCATGATACGCAATGTTCCCCTTGACATATGGGAAGCAGAACCTTAGAATGTTCTACAAACCTCTTTTCCAACCACCATCCAGTGATTATGGGTGGAAATACATAAATTCACCAGATAACTTAACCTGTATCTCAGGTTCAGTACATTTTCATAAGTTTTAATACAGGATTCTTGCATTGTATCGTGGTTTTAATAAGGAATATGCCCTTAACTTGGCATGGTGGCTTACACAAGTAATACCAACAATTTGGGTGGTGAAGATGAGAGGATCTCTTGAGGCCAGGAGTTTGATACCAGGCTGGAAAACACACTGATACCCCATCTCTATAAACTAATAATAATAACAACAACAATAATAATAAAATTTTAAAAAGTGAAACACCCTTAATTTGGTTCCCTTTTTAGCAATTGGTTTCTTTTGGAAAGGGTAAGAGGATTTTGAAATTTCTACTCCCTAACCAAGTTATTTTTCTGTGTTAGAGCTTATTCCTGAGTCCTATGTATTTGCTTGAACTTGTACTTATAACTATGAGCATAATTTTTAAAAATAACATTTATAAAGCACTTAATATGTGCCAGGTACTGTTCTAAGCACCTTAAAAATATTAACTCTTCCTATTTTCCTGACAACCTTATGATGTAAGTGCTATTATTATCTTTCTTTTACAGATTATTAAACTGATACATAGAGATGACAGTTAATTGAGCAAAATGACACAATCAATACGTAGTGAGATTGGGACACCAACCTAGGGCCATGTAGCTCTAGAATTAGAGCTCTTCATTTCTCTTCTCTTTGGCCTATTTCCGATATCACATGCCATGCTGAACCAAGGGGTATGTACAAATTGTGTAGAGAAATGGGAAATAAGGAGATACTTCTGTCAAACACTTAACTCTCTGCCTAGGAATGCGATAAAAGAAATTGAGGAAAAGCATGTATATCTAATAATGACTATGTAACATCTACTGACAGGTAGATAAATCAATTTCAGAACAATATGGGAGGAGTAGAATGCAAAGATTTTTTTGCATTTCACTTAATGTGATATTTAACAATACTCTTTAACAACAACAACCAAAAAAACATAAAAAGAGATGGCTCATAAACCATGCTCATACATTTCAAAACCAACAAATAGTTTCCTTATTTACCAGAGATCTTATCAAATGTAGGCAAACTAATCCAGTTTTTCTCTTTATTCAGACACTGATGATTAATAAAAAGACGATTTTGAAAACATTGAGTTCTTATTCATTCAATAGATGAGAGAACACAAGTCTCTCTACTAAAGATTTGTCAGATACACTGTAACACAGATTTAATCAAAAGTCACTTTGTATATAGTTTGTAAAGATATTTTTTTCCTTCTAAGCACCTTTATTACTGGCAGCTGATATTTCACAAATTCACCAAAATGCATTCAACAAATATTTGTTGAGTGTCAGCATGTACAATGCTGCTGTGTTCCATGCTCAGTTCTGTGAGCATTTCAAAATGAGAGAGATTCTGCCAAAGAGCTTTACCAATTAGTTACACTGAGGGATTTCCTAGTTTAGCTGTGCTGTGATCTTGATGCACTGGAGACCGTGATGTAGAATATACAGAATTATTATAAAAATAGATAGCAACTGTGTGTTGTTAAAAATAAGGTATTTCCAAAAGAGAGTATTGAGTTTTCTTTCTGCTTATTGAAAGAGCTATTACTCCACTACACTGAAGCAGAAGAAATATGAGGATATAGAAAGATTAAGGCCTATTGGGGATTCCTGTGAAACTTTTCAAAGCTGTTTCAGCATACATGCTAAAGTTGTTACCACTTAACTAATTTTAGCAATCTGGAACACTGGGATTGCTGCAGTTTCCGATTGCCACAACATCATCAATTCTGCTCATGCTGAGTTAGGTTCATTTAATTTCAATTAGCATTTATTGAGCTCCTATCTTATACTGAGCTCTGATTGGAGAGATGAGAGAATAAACTACTTCTGTAATAAAATAAGTGCTCGATAACATTATGTTGCATAGCACTTTCAGATGCTAGTTTATTATTATTGTTATTATTATACTTTAACTTCTAGGGTACATGTGCACAACATGCAGGTTTGTTACTTAGGTATACATGTGCCATCTTGGTTTGCTGCAGCCATTAACTCGTCATTTACATTAGGTATTTCTCTTAATGCTATCCCTCCCCCTGTCCCACACCCCATGACAGACCCCAGGGTGTGATGTTCCCCGCCCTTTGTCCAAGTGTTCTCATTGTTCAGTTACCACCTATGAGAACATACGGTGTTTGGTTTTCTGTCCTTGTGACAGTTTGCTCAGAATGATGGTTTCCAGCTGGATCCACGTCCCTGCAAAGGACATGAACTCATCCTTTTTTATGGCTGCATAGTATTCCATGGTGTATATGTGCCACATTTTCTTAATCCAGTCTATCATTGATGGACATTTGTGTTGTTGGTTCCAAGTCTTTGCTATCGTGAATAGGGCCTCAATAAACACACGTGTGGATGTGTCTTATAGTAGCATGATTTAAAATTCTTTGGGTATATACCCAGTAATGGGATCACTGGCTCAAATGGTATTTCTAGTTCTGGATCCTTGAGCAATCACCACACTGTCTTTCACAATGGTTGAACTAGTTTACACTCCCATCAACAGTGTAAAAGCATTCCTATTTCTCCACATCCTCTCTAGCATCTGTTGTTTCCTGACTTTTTAATGATTGCCATTATAACTGGTATGAGATGGTATCTCAATGTGGTTTTCATTTGCGTTTCTCTGATGACCAGTGGTGATGAGCATTTTTTCATGTGTCTGTTGGCTGCATAAATGTCTTATTTTGAGAAGTGTCTGTTCATATCCTTGGCCCACTTTTTGATGGGGTTGTTTGCTTTTTTTCTTGCAAATTTGTTTAAATTCTTTGTGGATTCTGGATATTAGCCCTTTGTCAGATGGGTAGATTGCAAAAATTTTCTCCCATTCTGCAGGTTGTCTGTTTAGTCTGATAGTAGTTTCTTTGGCCTTGCAGAAGTTCTTTAGTTTAATTTGTGTATTTTGGCTTTTGTTGCCATTGCTTTTGGTGTTTTAGTCATGAAGTCCTTGCCCATGCCTATGTCCTGAATGGTATTGCTTAGGTTTTCTTCTAGGGTTTCTATGGTTTTAGGTCTAACATTTAAGTCTTCAATTCATCTTGAATTAATTTTTGTATAAGGTGTAAGGAAGGGATCCAGTTTCATCTTTCTACATATGGCTAGCCAGTTTTCCCAGCACCATTTATTAAATATGGAATCCTTTCCCCATTTCTTGTTTTTGTCAGGTTTGTCAAGGATCAGATGGTTTTAGATGTGTGGTGTTATTTCTGAGGCCTCTGTTCTGTTCCATTGGTATATATATCTGATTTAGTACCAGTACCATGCTGTTTTGGTTACTGCAGACTTGTGGTATAGTTTGAAGTCAGGTAGCATGATGCCTCCAGCTTTGTTCTTTTTGCTTAGGATTGTCTTGGCAATGCAGGCTCTCTTTTAATTCCATATGAACTTTAAAATAGTTTTTTTTTTTTCCAACTCTGTGAATAAAGTCATTTGTAGATTGATGGGGATGGCATTGCATCTATAAATTACCTTGGGCAGTATGGCCATTTTCACGATATTGATTCTTCCTATCCACGAGCATGGAATGTTCTTCCATTGGTTTGTGTCCTCTTTTATTTCGTTGAGCAGTGGTTTGTAGTTCTCCTTGAAGAGGTCCTTCACATCCCTTGTAAGTTGGATTCCTAGGTATTTTATTCTCTTTTTAGCAATTGCGAATAGGAGTTCACTCATGATTTGGCTTTCTGTTTGTCTGTTATTGGTGTATAGGAATGCTTGTGATTTTTGTACATTGATTTTGTATCCTGAGACTTTGCTGAAGTTGCTTATCAGCTTAAGGAAATTTTGGGCTGAGACAACGGGGTTTTCTAAATATACAGTCATGTCTTCAGCAACAGGGACAATTTGACTTCCTCTTTTCCTAATTTAATACCATTTATTTATTTCTCTTGCCTGATTGCCCTGGCCAGAATTTCCAACACTAAGTTGAATAGGAGCAGTGAGAGAGGGCATCTCTGTCTTGTGCCTATTTTCAAAGGGAATGCTTCCAGTTTTTGCCCAGTCAGTATGATATTGGCTGAGTTTGCCATAAATAACTCTTATTATTTTGAGATACATTCCATCAATACTCAGTTTATTGAGAGTTTTTAGCATGAAGCGCTGTTGAATTTTGTCAAAGGCCTTTTCTGCATCAATTGAGATAATCATGTGGTTTTTTTTCATTGGTTCTGTTTATGTGATGGATTACGGTTATTGATTTGCATATGTTGAACCAGCCTTGCATCCCAGGGTGAAGCTGACTTGATTATAGTGGATAAGCTTTTTGATGTGCTGCTGGATTCGGTTTGCCAGTATTTCGTTGAGGATTTTCACATTGATGTTCATCAGGGATATTGGTCTAAAATTCTCTTTTTTTGTTGTTGTTGTGTCTCTGTCAGGCTTTGGTATCAGGATGATGCTGGCCTCATGAAATGAGTTAGGGAGGATTCCCTCTTTTTCTATTGATTGGAATGGTTTCAGAAGGAATGGTACCAGCTCTTCTTTGTACCCCTGGTATAATCTGGCTGGGAATCCATCTGGTCCTCGACTGTTTTTGGTTGATAGGCAATTCATTATTGTCTCAATTTCAGAGCCTGTTATTGGTCTATTCAGAGATTCAACTTCTTCCTGGTTTAGTCTTGGGAGGGTGTAGGTGTCCAGGAATTTGTCCATTTCTTCTAGATTTTCTAGTTTATTTGTGTAGAGGTGTTTATAGTATTCTCAGATGGTAGTTTGTCTTCCTGTGGGATTAGTGGTGATATCCCTTTTGTCATTTTTTATTGCATTTATTTTATTCTTCTCTTTTCTTCTTTATTAGTCTTGCTAGTGAGCTATCAATTTTGTCAGTCTTTTAAAAAAACCAGCTCCTGTATTGATTGATTTTTTGAAGGGTTTTTTTGTGTCTCTCTCTCCTTCAGTTCTGCTCTGATCTTAGTTATTTCTTGTCTTCTTCTAGCTTTTGAATGTGCTTGCTCTTGCTTCTCTAGTTCTTTTAATTGTGGATTTTAGATCTTTCCTGCTTTCTCTTGTGAGTATTTAGTGCTATAAGTTTCCCTCTACGCACTACTTTAAATGTGTCCCAGAGATTCTGGTATGTTGTGCCTTTGTTCTCATTGGTTTCAAAGAACATCTTTATTTCTGCTTTCATTTTGTCATTTACCCAGCAGTCATTCAGGAGCCAGTTGTTCAGTTTCCATGTAGTTGTGTGGTTTTGAGTGAGTTTCTTAATCCTGAGTTCTAATTTGATTGCACTGTGGTCTGAGAGACAGTTTGTTGTGATTTCTGTTCTTTTCCATTTGCTGAGGAGTTGTTTACTTCCAACTCTGTGGTCAACTTTGGAATAAGTGCGATGTGGTGCTGAGAAGAATGTATATTCTGTTGATTTGCGGCGGAGAGTTCTCTAGATGTCGATTAGGTCTGTTTTATCAGAGACTAGGATTGCAACCCCTGCTTTTTTTTGCTTTCCATTTCCTTGGTAGATCTTCCTCCATCCCTTTATTTTGAGCCTATGTGTCTCTGCACATGAGATGGGTCTCCTGAATACAGCACACTGATAGGTCTTGACTCTTTATCCAATTTGCCAGTCTGTGTTTTTAATTGGGGCATTTAGCCCATTTATATTTAAGGTTAATATTGTTATGTGTGAATTTGATCTTTTCATTATGATGTTAGCTGGTTATTTTGCCCGTTAGTTGATGCAGTTTCTTCCTAGCATCGATGGTCTTTACAATTTGGCATGTTTTTGCAGTGGCTGGTACCAGTTGTTCCATTCCATGTTTAGTGCTTCCTTCAGGAACTCTTGTAAGGCAGGCCTGGTGGTGACAAAATCTCTCACCATTTGCTTGTCTGTAAATGATTTTATTTCTCCTTAAATTATGAAGCTTAGTTTGAGCTGGATATGAAATTTTGGGTTGAAAACTCTTTTCTTTAAGAATGTTGACTACTGGTCCCCACTGTTTTCTGGCTTGTAGAGTTTCTGCAGGTAGAACTTCTGTTAGTCTGACGGGCTACCCTTTGTGGGTAACCCGACCTTTCTCTCTGGCTGCCCTTAATATTTTTCCCTTCATTTCAACCTTGGTGAATCTGACAATTATGTGTCTTGTGGTTGCTCTTCTAGAGGAGTATCTTTGTGGTGTTCTCTGTATTACCTGAATTTGAATGTTGGCCTGACTTGCTAGGTTGGGGAAGTTCTCCTGGATGATATCCTGAAGAGTGTTTTCCAACTTGGTTCCATTCTCCTGTCAGTTTCACGTACACCAATCAAACGTAGATTTAGTCTTTTCACATATTCCCATATTTCTTGGAGGCTTTGTCCATTTCTTTTTACTCTTTTTTCTCTAAACTTCTCTTGCTTTATTTCATTAATTTTATCTTCAATCATTGATACCCTTTCTTCCACTTGATCAAATTGGCTAGTGAAGCTTGTGCATGTGTCATGTAGTTCTCGTGCCATGGTTTTCAGCTCCATTGGGTCATTTAAGGTCTTCTCTACACTGTTTATTCTAGTTAGACATTTGTCTAATCTTTTTTCAAATTTTTTAGCTTCCTTGCGATGGGTTCGAACATCCTCCTTTAGCTGGGAGATGTTTGTTATTACTGACCTTCTGAAGCCTACTTCAGAGTTATTCTCCATCCAGCTTTGTTCTGTTGCTGGTGAGGAGCTGCGATCTTTTGGAGAAGAAGAGGTGCTCTGGTTTTCAGAGCTTTACAGCTTTTCTGCTCTGGTTTCTCCCCATCTTTCTAGTTTTATCTACCTTTGGTCTTTGATGTTGGTAACCTACAGATGGGGTTTTGGTGTGGATTTCCTTTTTGGTGATATTGATGCTATTCCTTTCTGCTTGTTAGTTTTCCTTCTAACAGTCAGATCCCTCAGCTGCAGGTCTGTTGGGGTTTGCTCGGAGGTCCACTCCAGACCCTGTTTGCCTGGGTATCACCAGTGGAGGCTGCAGAGCAGCAAATATTGCTGCCTGTTCCTTTCTCTGGAAGCTTCGTGCCAGAGGGGCACCCACCTGTATGAGGTCTCAGTTGGCCTCTACTGGGAGGTGTCTCTCAGTTAGGCTACATGGGGGTCAGGGACCCACTTGAGGAGGCAATCTGTCCGTTCTCTGAGCTCAAACACCGTGCTGGGAGAACCACTGCTATTTTCAGAGCTGTCAGACAGAGACGTTTAAGTCTGCAGAAGTTTCTGCTGCCTTTTGTTCAGCTATGCCCTGCCCCCAGAGGTGGAGTCTACAGAGGCAGCAGGCCATGCTGAACTGTGGTGGGCTCTGCCCAGTTCAAGCTTCCCCAGCTGCTTTGTTCAACTACTCAAGCCTCAGCAATGACAGACGCCCCTCCCCCTGCCAGGCTGCTGCCTTGCAGGTCAATCTCAGTCTGCTGCCCTAGCAGTGAGCAAGGCTCCGTGGGCATGGGACCTCACTGAGCCAGGCACGGGATATAATCTGGTGTGTCATTTGCTAAGACCGTACCTGGAAAAACGGGAGACTTCCACCCAAATACTGCACTAGTTATTGTTTTAAGAGCTTTTCAAATATTAACTCATTGGAAAAATAAAAAAAAACAAAACAGAGAAAATTCAATGAAACTAAAAGCTCTTTCTTGGAAAAGATCAACAAAGTTGAAAAAAAAGTTTACCTTGATTGATCAAGATAAAAAGAGAAAACTCATGTAACTAAAAGTAAGGAAACTAGAAATAACTAAAAATCAGGAATAAATTAGGGATATTACTACTGGCCTTACAGAAACACAAAGAATATTAAAGAAATACTATGAACAATTGCATGCCAACAAATTGTATAATTTCAATGAAATGGAAACATTTCTAGGAAGACAGAGACTTTCTTAAGTGATGACCTTGATTTCCTTTATCACATAGAATATGAAGGTCATTGCTCAGGTTTAGAAGGGCCAAGCCTGGATAGAGTTGGTGAGGAGAGTGATAAATGTTTGGAGGAGCCATGTAGCCACAAGATAAAGCTGAACAAGGGCTAGGCATAGTGGTTCAAGCCTGTAATCTTAGCACTTGGGGTGGCCAAAGTTGGAGGATCTCTTAAGCCCCTTAAGTTCTTGAAACTGAACTCAAGAAGAAATACACAGTATGAATAAACCTAGTGAAGAGATTGAACTAATAACCAAAATCTACCTACAAAGAAAAGTTCACATCTAGATGGTTTCACCACTAAATTCAACCAAAAAGTCAAGGAAGAATTAATACCAATTCTTCATAAACTCTTTCACAAAATAGAAGTGGAAGGGATATTTCCCGATTCCTTTTATGAGGCCAGTATTACCGCCTACCAAAACCAGACAGATGTATCTCAGGAAAATATAGTCCAATATCCACTTTGAATATAGGCATACCAATCCTCAGCAAACTACTGGCAAACTAGATCTAGCCACATATAAAAGAAATATACACATTGACCAGATGAGATTTAGCCCAAAGAATGCAAAGTTTATGCAACATCCTAAAATCAACTAATGTAATAAATCATGTAAATAGAATTAAAAAATAAAAATTACATGCTTAATAGACATAAAATGTATTTGACAAAATCAACACATTTTCATGTAAAAAACACTCACCAAGCTATGAATTAAAAAGAACTTCCTCCATGTATTAAACAGCATGTATGAAAAACCCACAGATAACATCCTACATAATAATGAGAGAAGGAATACTTTCTTCCTAAGAGCAGGACAAAGGAAGAATTTCCATTCTCACCACCAGGAGAATTAGGCAAAAAATAAATAAATAAATAAATAAATAAATAAATAAATAAATAAATAAAATGCAATACAGACTGGACAAGAAGAAGTACAATTGTCTCTGTTTGCAGATAACATTATCTAATAGAAAGTCTCAAAGAAGGCCAGGCATGGTAGCTCACACCTGCAATCCCAGCACTTTGGGAGGCTGAGGCGGGTGAAACACCTGAGGTCAGGAGTTCAAGACCAGCTTGACCAATATGTGAAACCCGGTCTCTACTTAAAATACAAAAATTAGCCAGGCGTGGTGGCAGGCACCTTAGTCCCAGCTACTTGGGAGGCTGAGATAGGAGAACTGCTTGAGCCTGGGAGTCAGAGGTTGCAGTTAGCCAACATTGAGCCACTGCACTCCAGCCTGGGCAACAGAGTGAGACTCCATCTCAAAAGAAATTGGAAAAAAAAACAAAAACAAAAACAAACAAACAAAAAAAAACAAGAAGCAACTTAAGAACTAAAAAAAAAAAAAAAAGAAAGAAAAAGAAAAGGAAAGCAAAAACAGAGTGGTTACCAGGATGGGAGAGGTGGTAGAGGGAGGTCATGAGGTCATGACAAGGTATTAGGTCTATGAGCACAAAGTTGCAGTTATATAGGATGAATAAATGTAGAGATCCAATGTATGACATGAAGATTATAGTTAAAAATATTGTATCGCCTAGTGGAAATTTGCAAAGAGAATAGATTCTAGCTGCTCTCACCACAAAGAAAAAAAGTATGTAAGATGAAAAGATGATTGGTATGGTAATTTGCTTGGCTGTAGTAACCATTTCACTATGTTTAAATACATTAAAACACTATGTTGTACACCCTAAATATATACAATCAAAAAGAGTACCAAATATGAATCTTTCCTATAAATGCAAAATATAAAATGTGCAACAATTATGAATGGTTCATATGCATATTTTCTTGGGTATTCTTAAAGTAAGTTTTAAAAACATATATATATATATATAGAGAGAGAGAGAGAGAGAGGTAAAATTAAAAATAAATATATTATCATTTTACTGATCTTACCCCCAAATAACAAATAATTTACTTATCAAAACTGCTTCTTGGAAAAGTATTGTCATGTTTAATTTCATAAATAGCTTTAAAATTTTAATGTAATGTATTTTATAATTTCAGAAATGTAAATTTAGAGTTAGCTCTAGTGCCTTTTCAACATCACCTGCAACACTCTTAAGTTAACTATGCAGCAGTAAAAACTCATTTCAAGATGGATTTTTTTAAGCTGAAATACTGACCTTCAAGTTAATTGTAATATATTGTTTCTACTTATTCCTAGGTTTGCTGCTCAAAACTTTCCAAACACTATAATTTTGAAAGCTATCTGGTTGTCTTTTCTACATTTCAAGAACACAAGAAACACAGTAACATATCAGTAATTATTTTTGAAAATAATTACTTTTAAAACTTTTTAGTAGAGTCCTATTATAAAAACTTAATTTTACTCAGTGCTTTATTTCTAAAAATTAAAATAACAAGAAAATTCTCTTTGAAAATATGTGTGACATAATATATCAGGTGATAGATTAAATATCTTTTCAAAATACACAATGTATTGTGTTTTTCTCATCACCATCAATTATATAGCATTAACGTTTATTAGACTATTTAAAAATAAAAATATGTTAGTATAATTTTTTGAATAACTTAAGTCAATTGAATTGAGTCTTGGTAGAAAATAATGACCAACTCTAGACATTACACTTCACATTTTATTGGACTACAAATAATACTGTGAAATAAAATTTGATATAATCACTATTAATTGCAAGAGTATAGCAATTAATTAAGCTATGGATGTTTGTGTCAGTGATTTTTATTTACACATTAATTAATAAAGTATAGTCCACATTTATATTCATAATTATAAAAGACAAAACAAACATATTGCTTTATTCCACTTTCTAGAAACTGGCTCATAGTTAAATTGCTTAACTCTTGTGATTTGTAAGAATTAGCGTGATAAAAGCTGGCATGCTTTTGTGGATCTAATTATATTTTTGCTGTTACCTGATAACAGTTCTATTTACTTTATGTTTTTACCAATTATCTGTCTCCTAAATTCTGTAAATCACAGAACAACTTCATTCAATATTTGCTCTAGAAATTAAATACCTACTATATGTCACTTAAAACACAACTTACATTACCAAATCAAAGAAGTTGTGAATCTTGTTATCCTTAGTTTGACAATTTAAAGCATACAAGCAATGCATTGAACCTTTAGGTATTTAGTAAAGGAATTAAGATCTTGGTTTCAGAGACTACAAGAGCACTTTACATCGAATTGTTTATTCAACTAGAAAATATTTCAGTAGTTGAATACCCTTGGATCCAGCCTACTGAAGTCCCCTCACACATCTACTCAGTTCCTCATATTTACTTCTAAGCACTTGCAATCTTAGTCATACTTATAAATGAAGAGGGACACCTTTTACCTGTGCAGGGACACATTTGATAAGTAATAAAAGATACTCTCCATACAAAATTGCACAGACACATCAGTAGTCATGTAACTCAGAGCTGTCGACTTCCTGCAGTGCACATGATCATGGGTTTCTGGCTCCACTCTTGCTTGAACACAGCACACAAGCACAATGCCCTTCCCTGGAACCTTCATAATAACCCTGAGTGCAGCTAACCTTGGCCTGGAAAATCATCAGCTACTTAAAATTACAGCTGCCTCAGAAGGAAATTCCCCTGAGGTCTAAATTAAACCCTGAAAGGTGTAATTGCTCTCCACTCTTTCCCATTCCCCGCTACCTCACCACCTCACGCTTGCACTCCCTGTGAATTTCCTGTATTCTTGGCTATGTTGTTACCAGCTGGTGCTTATCTTATTTCCTTTTTTCCTTAGTTACAGCACAAGATGGGTACTTCTGTTCACAATGATATAGACCCTGTATCATTCCCACTGTTTGCTGTTTCCTCCACCTAGTATAAACATATATACACATATATACATATATATGTGTATATATATACATATATACATATATGTGTATACATATACACATATATGCATATATACACATATATATGTATATACATATACACATATATACATATATATGTATATACATATACACATATATACGTATATATGTGTATATATATACGTATATACGTATATATGTGTATATACACGTATATATGTATATATGTGTATATATACATATATACGTATATATGTGTATATATACATATATATGTATATATGTGTATATATATATGTATATATAGACATATATATGTGTATATATATGTCTATATATACATATATATGTGTATATATATGTCTATATATACACATATATATGTGTATATATATGTCTATATATACACATATATATGTGTATATATATGTCTATATATACATATATATGTGTATATATACATATATGTGTATATATATACATATATGTGTATATATACATACATACATATATATGTATATATGTGTATATGTATATATTTCCTTTTTTGTGCCACATATTTCTCCTGTGGGAGAAGAGAAGTATATGCAAATACCCATTATGTTTTGACGTGAAATGTGCCTGTATATTTCTTACTTAGAGTATAAAAACTGTTGTATAATTTCACAGACACACTTGGTGCTGAACAGCAACAACCAAAATCAATAGCTATATAATAAAATCATTTACAACAATGATTTCTTCTATTAGAAAATACAGTTTGACCAAAGTTTCTGTTTAAATCCTTGAAATTGATTTCTGGAAAAGTTTAGTTTTCCTCAGCAACCAGAAGCTAAGTTTCTCTAACAACATCTTACAAAATTTTTAAATTAACTGAAACATCTGCATTCATGCTGGCTACATTTTTATCTGTACAGCATAAATATTATTTATATACTTGTTACTCAATATAACATTAGTCCTAGAGTCAGAAGCCAACTAACTATATTGCATGATTTGTATCTACTGAAGTCTGTTTCCCAACATCATCTACTAGCAACATTAGGATTTTGTCATATTGTTTAAGTAACCCTTAAGCTAAAGGTATTTCCACATCACCTTTAATTTTCTCCAGTACATCCCGAACAAAAAGATATACTTGGAGCAATCTTCCGAGCATTCTAACCCATTTATGGGTTTAAGTTGAAGTAGTACCTTTTTTTTTTTTTTTTTTTTTGAAACAGAGTCTCGCTCTGTCACCCAGGCTGGAGTGCAGTGCTGTGATCTCTGCTCACTGCAAGCTCTGCCTCCCAGGTTCATGCCATTCTCCTTCCTCAGCCTCCCAGTAGCTGGGACTACAGGTTCCCGCCACCACACCCAGCTAATTTTTTGAATTTTTAGGAGAGAGGGTTTCACTGTGTTAGCCAGCATGGTCTCGATCTCCCAACCTCAAGTGATCCACCCGCCTCGGCCTCCCAAAGTGCTGGGATAACAGGCCTGAGCCACCGTGCCAGGCCTAAGTAACTTTTCAACTGACACAACAATGAACACACATTAATTTTAGTTTCATAAGGTAATACAACGTTACATTTAATCATTCCTTTTTGTATTGACTATGAAAGGTTAGATTTGAAACACTCCAAAATGCTCTCTCTATATTATTTTGTTATGGTTAACTTTGGCTAGGATCATACTCTTCTGACTCTGTTAATTTTACAATGGCCATTTGACAAATGGAATTACATTGACCTAATTTGCCAGAGAATATGTCTAAAACTTATTGTTTAGGAGACAACAATTTCTCCTCTCTTGTCTCTCAATCTCTTTCTCTCATTCATTTTCTTTTTTTCTTTTGAAAATCGGAACTAAATTATTCTCCTCTTTTCTCAGTTTTGATAAAGTCAACCTTAGTGTATTCAAAGTCAAATGACTTTAGTGAACACATAATATTAATCCACCAATTCTAGATTATGTTATATTTTGCCTCCTAGAAACCCATATAACCATACACCTGTACATCTTAATATATCTTAAAAACATTGAGGGGTCATTTTCTATGAAGCAGGACTTCTTAAAAATATTTTGTGCCATGGACGACTTTAAGCCTGATAAAGCCTCTCTTCTCAGAATAGTATTTTTAAATGGGTAAAATAAATTAAGGAGAATTATAAAAGAAATTGATGTTATTAAAACAAATTTGTATTCATGTTTATTTTGTGAGGGAGTCTGTGTACCCCAAGATAAATTCATACAATTCAAATATACTTTAATTACATTTAACCATGAAAAATCTTGACCTACTTATCAAGTAAATATTATATTGAAATACATACAATTTCATCTTAAATATATTACATAACTGAAAGCAAGAAAATTGTAAATATATTTTTATAAAATAATTGTTTAAATTCATGGAATAAGCAAATACATAAAAATGCCTTTTGGATATAGAGGAAACAAACAATGGAAGGTGATAATTTTAGCGTAAACTCATTCTTACCTTTATGGCAGTGGATGCAATTTGAATGTGGTGAAGTCTCCGAAGGGTGCTGTCCCTGTCAATGAAATAAGAAGCGGCTAGCTGATGTAGCGTCTCCAGAGTGACCGAAGAGCTATTGGTGCTGGAATCACTTCCTTCAGCTCGTTTGCTCAACTTCCGCTTGTCCACAAAAATTGTGAGTGACTCCTCTCCTGCATTAATAATATTTCAAATTATTCAATTTTCCACTTAAAATCTTTTTTTTTTTAACTTATCTGCAGGTGGAAAGGTCTAGCTTATGGATATAGTAAAACAAAGGAGTGATATATGCCAAAAGGGCAAGGGGTTTTATTTTTGGTCACCGATATTTCTCAAGTACCACAAAAAGTGCCTGGGATATTGGTCACTTTAAACACGTAGTTACTGAATGTCAGATATTTAGCTTTTGCAGAACAGTTTCTCCAGATTTTATTGACTTTCTAACATAGTTTAGCATAACACTCATATGGTCCAAAATAAAATTAATTTATGGAAAACAAACAAGTGAGGGGCATAAAACGAAACTGTATTTTACTCAGGGCCCGGCGCGGTGGCTCACGCCTGTAATCCCAGCACTATGGAAGGCCGAGGCGGGCGGATCATGAGGGCAGGAGATCGGGACTATCCTGGCTAACACGGTGAAACCCCGTCTCTACTAAATATATATATATATAAATTAGCCGGGCGTGGTGGCGGGCGCCAGTAGTTCCAGCTACTCCGGAGGCTGTGGCAGAAGAATGGCGTGAACCCGGGAGGCGGAGCTTGCAGTGAGCGGAGATCATGCCACTGCACTCCAGCCTGGGCGACAGAGCGAGATTCCGTCTCAAAAATAAATAAATAAATAAATAAATAAATAAATAAATACAAAGAAAGAAATTGTAGTTACTCAGAAATTTTTACCATAGAATAGAATATCAAAATGGAAACATGACAAAGCACTAGTTTTCATCTGCACCTTTAAAATTCAGATAAAGCATGTGTATGCATATACAGGTATGTATACATATGTAATAAATTCAGAATTTCCATGCATAGGATATATTAAAACATTGTGTGTTAATACACTGTGTGAAAAACACTGAAATCTATGTAGGATTTAGGTAGTAGCAATTGGTTCTCAAACGTAAAACGTAAAGTATATTACAATTAAACTGAACTTTTCAATGTCCAAAAGACAAAAATCCATGTCATTGAAGTTAGACATTAAGAACTTGTGATCCTCCGACAAACATATTATTGGATACTCATCTAGCACATAATTGTCAAACTTGCTGTTTTCATTCTTTCAGGAACCCTTTTGTTTGGGTAGTATTGTGCCCATTTATAAACTAATAAGTCACTTTTATGAAAAGGCAAATAAGTTTGTCTAATAGAATAGTTTGCATTTCCTCTCTTTCTTACAATAATATCGATTTTAAAATGGCATAGCCCAGGTGACAATCCAATCTTAAGTAAGAGCTCTTACATGTCTACCAGAGATCAGTTCAGCTTCTCTCAGAAATAGATTTCAACAAATATTATTTCTAAAACTCACATTTCTTGTTGGTATTTGGACCCCAACATGCATATTAGAAATCAGTTAGAGGAAGGAGAATAGTTTAAGAAAAAATATATATCTCAAGAATAAATAGGTGGGTCAAATCATCAACAATATTAGGTAATGTAAATGAAAAACAGCTTTGGAGTAGAGCCAGCTAAAAGAGAAAAAGAATACATACATAAATGCTATAAAATAAACAAACAAAAAATCCCCTACAATCATTCTCTCCAAGAAAAAGATCAACAGGTGAGGAAATTTCAGGAAGTGCATCTCAAAATGACCAAGGAATCAGAAAAACTCATCCACGTGATAAGTCGTGAGAGTGCTAAAACATACAAATACCCTGTAGATAGATGCAGAAAGAACTCCAGTGGTATGGTGGTCTAAGTAAGTACTCACAGTGTGGTTCTGTGAATTATGCAAGAGACATGTCTAAATAAGGAAAATTAAAAATAAAATGACAGAGACATCTTGGTAAATGTAAATTAAAAATAAAGCTAATAATCTTGATATTAGAGAATTTAGGTGAAAAATTGTTAAATGAGAAAAAATAGCAATGTAGTGCTAGTAACAGAAACTTGCAACATTGCTGTAACAGCAACACTTTTCATAAAGCACAAGATACAGGAGCAATAGACATACACTGCTAATATTATGAGACTTCAACACATATTTCTTTCTAGGTACAAAGGGGATAAAAGTAATGATAGAAATATATACAACCTCAAAATAAGGTAGACCTTATCAATAAATCGTAAACCTTATGTTAAGAATAGTGCAAATAAAACATACTTTCAATAATACACAGAACATTTACAAACGGTGACCATGTATTTTGTTACAAAGAAACCTTTAGTAAATTCCATAAATTTGTAAGAATATAGTATGACTCACTGATGGCAATTAAAAACCTAAAAGTTAACAGAAAATTTAAAAAGATATTACTATTACATGTGAAAATTCCCTATTGTATAATATTTGAATGATAGGCTAACTTAAGGCAAAATTACAAATTTTAAGGGAAAATGTTATACATCAGAATTTAAGGAACACAGCTAAAGCACTGCTGAGAGAAATATCCATAACATACATGAGTTAACTACATGATTCTAAAATCAAAGAAAAATGATAAAAAAGCTTATATCCAATAAAAATAAATACAAAGGTAAAAGCAGGTGTTTGTTGTTTTTAAAAAGAGTGGAAATGATAAACACAACCAAGAGTAGCTTCTTTCAGGAGAAAAAACACTGATTAGTCAACCTACTTTTTTTCTTCATGGAGAAAGAAAATTACATAACGAATTGACAGAATAAATATATAATAAAACAGAGAATAGAGCATTTACTTAAAAACATGGAAGAACTATTTTCTAAAACATATTGCAAATAAGATTAGGTGTTACAGAACACCTTCCCCACAACCCCCCCAAAAATTAACATACCCAAATAGTTCACAGTGGATTTTTGCCTGGAGTTTAAATATAAAAAAATTGATAATACTGAAAATGTAAAACTTCTAAATCTATTTTTATAAACTGAGTGTAAGATTAGCACAGATATCTAAAAATCATCATATACAATATATTTTACAATTAATAAATATTGAAGCAAAATTATGACTAAAACAATAATGAACAATATCCAACAGTAAATATTAAAAATGCGTATCTCATGACCAATAGGATAATTCCAATACTGCAAAACTGGCTCAATAGTAGGAAATAATTAATATAATTCACCATATTAACACATCCAGAAACAAAAACGCTGCTATCATCTATTGCTTAAAATACATTTATGAATAATTATAACTATTTATGATTAACTAAGAATTAATAAATTAGGAATCAATGAATAATAACGTTTTTTTCCATAGAGATGGAGTCTCACTGTGTTGCCCAGGCTGATCTCAAACTTCTGGCCTCAAGTGATCCTCCCACCTCAGCCTCCCAAAGTGCCGGGATTGCTGCCATGAGCCACTCCACCTTGTAAATACTTCTTTAAAGAAGTGAAATATAGGATCCTAAGCATAAAAGCCAGCAACTTTCTTAATGGGGAAACACAGGAGGCATCTCTATTAAAATCAGAACCAGACAAACATACCCACAGTTGCTTCTATTATTCAACATGCTAATAAATATATTAAAATGTAAACATAGAAGAGAATGCAAATTAGAATCACAGTGTCAGAACAAACACTTAAACTATGTTTATTTTGCAGATAATATGATTATGCAGGTGAAAGTCCAAAATTTAATAGACAAACTACTGCACATATACAGTAACAAAACTTAGTAAGGTACAAGCAAATAATAAAAATATTACTATCTCAATACACTGAAACACACCAATATTATCTATGTATAAATAATAATGGATTAGATCACACCA
Source organism: Gorilla gorilla gorilla (assembly GCF_029281585.2). Lineage (NCBI taxonomy): Eukaryota > Metazoa > Chordata > Mammalia > Primates > Hominidae > Gorilla > Gorilla gorilla. The sequence continues at coordinate 66,500,099 of NC_073224.2, read as the reverse complement.
TTTAAACAGCACAAAAAATGTGAAACATACATGAAAAGATTTGTAAATCACTTCTGAAAGTTGCCATAATAGACCTTATTAAATGACATGATCGATTTTTTTCTTGAGCATAAATATTCAACATCAAAATATATCAGTTTATCTTAATATTTTGTTTCCTGGAAGTAGGAAAATTAGTCATGTCAATAATGAATTGTAAGTGAAAAAAGTAAGAAAGACTTAAAAAGAATAGGCAAGAATGAGAACATCTTACCATATCTGAATGCAAATTGTAAAATCTGTATAATTAAACAGTACAGGCTGACACATGAATAGGCAGACAAAGTAGAACAGGAAAAAATATCCATAAAATAACAAGTACATGTGGAAATTTTGCATGTAATAAGAGTGGGATAGTAATTCCTTGGGAAAAGATAGACTTTTTACTAAGTGACACCTAAATAGCAATTTGGAAAACAAGGGAGATGATTCTATCAAAGGATAAACTCCAAACAGATTAGAGACATGATTATTTAATGAAATGAAACCATTTGAGTACTAGAGGAAAGTTCATGAAAATACAAAGGAAGGAAATAATTCATAACTAAAAATCCAACAGTAAGGACATAAAACATTCATGAATTAGAACAAGTAAAACCAGATTTTTTCTCAGCACAAAATCACAAATAAAACAAATTGCATTGATAAGGAATATTTACAACTTATATAACGGACAAATGGTTAATTCCTCTAACATTCCAAGAACTCCTAGAAATCAAGGAAAAGGAAAACAAGAATCAGATAGAAAAACAGGAATAAATAGGAAAAGTGTTCAGACAAAAAGAGATAAAACTAGCCCACATAGATTTGAAAATATATTCAATCTAAGTCATAGCATGAGAAATACAAATTAAAAGTATATTGGTATATTACTTTGCAATGACAGAATTTGCTAAAATCCATACTTTGACAACTTGGGCAAATCTATTGGAAAAGTGGAAATAAACAGGCCTTCTGATGTATTGTTGGTGGGATTGCAAAATGATACAACTTACATAGAGGGAACATTGGCAATAGATATCAATAATCTACTCCACAATCCTACTTTTTAGAATGTATTTCAAAGGATGACTGACTAAAACATGCAAAACATGTCTCACTGTGGCTTTATTATTGACATTTGGCAACAACATAAATGCCCATCGGTAGGAATAAACCAGGTTACAACCATACTGTAGAACACTGCGCAGCCAGAAGAAGGCAGCAAAGATTATTTCTACGGAGATCTCATAAAGTGGATAAAAATTGTTTCCGAAGAGTTTTTTGTAAGAAAAGGGTAGATACAAGTATAAAGATATATGGATTTATTTCTTTTTATTTGGAAAAAAGCATCAAACACTGGAAGGATTAACCAAAAGTATTTATGAATATTTACCTACACGAACAGGAAAATCAACATAGATAGAAATATGATATTTAAAGGAACACTTTTGGAAGAAAGATTCCTCTGAACATATTTTATCATGTTGTTTAAGCACTAGAAACATTTTTAAAATGATTTATTATTTATTTATAAAAATAAAATTATATCAAATTTTAAAAGCCATCCCTAAAAAATAAAAACAGAATCCAGTGATACTAATTGTATATCATGTTTGTAAAAATAAGTGACTTAAGAACACATTATTTTGAATGTAAATCAATTTTTGGAATATATTCTGAAGACGAATAAAGGTACAAAGAATCAATAAACCTTATACCTACTGCATGAGCAGCATATTCATAGTAGTATGGTTTTATGCAGTATGTTGTTACATATGAGTATATGGGTATTCATTGTACAAATATCTCTACTTTGGGTATCTTTGAAAAGTCATTGAAGACAAAATCATAATGGGATGAGTATTCATAACTCCTGTTCTACATCTGGCCCAGGTTTAAAATATATTGTTTTATAATAAAAATATCCTGAAGTAATTGGTAAGTTCATAACCAATACTATGGCTAAAATAAAACGCTAAAGGATTCGGCTATTCCCAGATGATTACACTTGGAAAATGCATTAAAATGTTGAAGAAGCATCCAAGTTCAACCTTGATGCATTCAATGTTTTATACAGATTCTTGTATTTGGAAAGAGATTTCCACGTTTTTAAAAAACATAATAATTATATCAAATATTTTCTTCAGTTGAGTAATATATTAAATTCAAAACATTTGATCCAATTAACCAATTGGACATTAGTTTTGCCTCCCGGAGATGCAAGAAAGCCATTTTAAATATGTGAAGAGAGTCATTTTCAGTAAGTCTCCCTTTGTATGGTAGTGAATTTTCCTATTACTGAAGGTGTTGCAACATTAATTGAAAATCTATATGTTGTTGAACAGAAGAGATAATTAGACCAATAGAAGGCATTCTTTCACTGGTTTATGAGGTCCTGGAAGACAGAAATGTATAATCAGTTTTAGTTTAGATGTAAGTGTACCAAGTTTTACTGTCAAACAGATTTGGGTTCTAATGCTGGTTTCAATTTAGTAACTGAATGATCTTGAACAACACATCTTAGGACTCAGTTTCCTTTTATGGAACATTAGCATAGTAATTATTTTCTCAAAGAGCAGCTGTAAGCTGAAATAGATAGCTGTAAAGGGTTTGTAATATCACTGGAATCTAGTAAGAATTCAAAAGTTGTTAACATATTATTATTCTCTTTTACTCACCACTATTATTCAGAGCTGCATAAATCAACTCATTCCATACCTAGAAGTTTCTAGTAAATTTAGCTAGTTTATCTTATTTGTGATGAGAAGTTGGCCTTTCTACTTTTACAAATTCTTTAACCCTGTCCTATAGCCTGCAACCATATACGGAGAGTAAAGATCTCCCACCACAGTTCTTTAAATATCATATTGCTATCTATGTTGATTTTCAGATAAATGCTTTTCAGATAAATACCGCATTTCTACATATGTCTTTGCTTTTCAGGCAAGTATGGTGCATCATTAATTTCTTCTTAATAGGATTCCAATTGATCCATACTTCACCCCCCAAAATAGCTGGAGCACATGCTCATCTTTAAACAGTGAATTAAAACCAATTTGATTTAGGAATACTTCGCACATGTTAGGTTGTCCTATGATACAACTGGAAAGTGACACGTAACAAGAAGTAGGGATCACCATTTTAGCATGGGATCACCATTTTAGCATAGTCCTTATTGTAAGGACATGGATGATAATACAAACCTAATACATGTTGAGGCAATTAAAGATGAACATAGTAAAATGGTGGTCTAACATCATCATCACAAATAAGAGGGATTTCATTTCCTATCTACAGGAGATTTAAAAAATTATTTTTCAGTGTCCACATTTGCTTGTAAGTTACAGATTAATATGACTTCTTACTTCTGTCATGAAGAATATGTATTTCAGACAAGAAAAATCAGATGATAATATATTGGTGTATACCATAATACACTTTTATTACTAATTCTATATTGCTTGTGTTTTAATTGGCTTAGCTTCAATTAAATAATTCTAAAGGCAATATGACATAATGAAGGCAAATGAAACATGAGGTTTAGAGTCAGGTATGTAAGGGCAAATCCTAGTAATAGCACATCATCTCTCTACTTGTTGACTGTGGGGCTTTGGTAAAGTTGCATATGTACTTAGCATTCCCATCTCTAAAACAAAGAAAATATTCTTCTTTCAATTATCTGGGAAGATTAAATAATATAATCCCTCTACAGTACCTGGTGGAACATATATTATGAGTGCAATAAATGTTATCTTTCTCTCTTTCCCTTTTTATTAAGACCTAACAGTTGATGAGGAAGTTTTAAATTTTCATAAGCTAGGATTTCATAGTTTTTTAATTTTACCACAGGAATCAGGACTTAGTCATAATTGTTTCTAATGGTTTTTATAATCAAAATATATAGGATTACTAATAATAGTATTGGGTTATCATTTCTAATAGCCTGATAAAGATAATCCATTAATAAATTGCTCATGGTTCTTCTCTACAGTATAACTTTAATCCATGTATGCAAAAGCTTTCCTTGTAAATATGCATGTAAGGCAACTTAAATCTGTAGTTTAAATGACCATAATAGTTCTTTTAATGAATATCCTGTTTAAAACCCTTACTTACAACAGAGCACACGACTATTTGATGTAAACTTGTTACCTTGTGCTAAGCTTCAACTTTTATAAATCATGGATTGTTGAATATTTAAGAAATTTTGAGAAGGGCACTCAATTTACATGGAGAATAGGCCTATTTCTTTCCTGTAAGAGATCTGTTTTTTTTCAATTGTGCATAACTATCATACTTTTGTAATTATCTTCTTCACAGTTGTTTGAGATTTTTATGACCTGAGAAAATGTATTCTCAATTTTTACTGTAACTTTTCCACAAGTATTAAATTATAACAATTCATCAGAACCTATGTGAATGACACACAATGTTCAGATTTGAAAACTGAAATAGTGTTATTCAATCAACTAAATGATTGCGTTCAAAAGTCATTTTTATTCATTTTTTTAAACCAGCTGTAGCTCATAAGCATGACATGGGTTCCAAAGGACATCCACACATTTTGTAAAAACTAAATGTGATTTTGAAAATGATTCAACATTCTGAGTCTGTTAGGCAGCAAAAGGATTAATGACTGTGGATATAAAAAGATGTGATTATTCCACATAGAAATCATGCAGCTGTGTCTTGTGCAACTAAAATTTTGTGGTGGTTTATGGTCATTAAAAGCACATATTGAAGGATGCTTTCATAGAAAATGGGAAACGGGACAATAAAACAAACAAACAAAAATCACCATTTTAATGTTATACCATGGCTGGCTCATAGAATTTGACATTTTTTATAAGATATGGCCCTTAAAATTATGTATTTTTCCATTCTGATCTTCAAATCATCTATGTTGAGTCAATGAGAAATAGAAATTAAAGAACCTTCATACTGTTTACTTCTCACTTGGATTTTCTCAATTGGCATTCTCATATATATATAGTTATTGAGGGTAGAAACAGACTAAAAATAATAGATAAAACAATGATACGAAGAATCCTACAGGTAAATCAACAATGATAATGTGGTAGATTATTTTGTTCTTTGCCACTACTTACAACACCATCATAAATGCAAACATGCATACATAGTTTCATGATCCATTGTAGAGAACAACTATGAGCAGTTCATGATGCATTATCTTTATTCTGATATTAGAAGGAAGGAGAATGCTGTGATCAGTGAAATACAAGTGAGCCAGATGTTGATATAATGCAAGTTTGGACAGACATCACAAAATTACACCTGTTCTCTTGCTTTTTACCCCTACCAGGAGGATGGCATGTTGCAAAAGAGTCCTTCTTCATTCCCAAGACACATAGATCAGAATCACAGGGTACCCACAGAAACCAACATATAATATTGGTCAGAAGCAACAATTATTGTTATGATCAACTAAAACTTGTGTCTTTTTTTTACTACCATGAGGCTGACTCTTATGAGTTGGATGTATTTTATTTTATTTCGCGATTGCCACTGCCCTTGAGTTAGTCCATTGTCCTATAATGTTTACATTCCGCCCAGAAAAAAAATTCTGTGCATTTATGGCAGATGTCTTCCTGGTCATTCAACTTCCTTACATTTGAATATCTTACTCTGAATGACTGTTTTGCCTTGGAGTGATTTGTAGTTATTAAAAAATGCTATTTGAGTGAAAATCCTTCTCACAGAAATATACATTGAAAACATTGTTTAAATGTAATTGTTTGTAGGTTTTACTTTTGATGTAGCCTTTTGCCTCAAAAAGATGGTCCATTTTTTGGCAATGATAAACCATATTATTACTTGTGCTAAAGCCTTACAATATTTTTGTTATTGCTGCCCTTTTGAAATTATATTGAGTTTGCAGTTACATGTTGCTCTCAGGGCTGATAATCATCCTTCTTAAGCTCCACATGTTAAAGGTACACAGCCTGGTGAGATCTATCTACTAATCTACTAGTATGGTATTGTGGGGAAAAAAGTGTTTTAGAAATAAATATACATAAGAAAAAAACAATCTTAGAGAAATAGGCTTTTGGCAAGAAGCAGAACCAAACATATTAGGATAGTTAAGAAATAGACATGTTGGCTTAACACCAATTGGCATCTGCAAGATATTATGGGGAGGAAAGAGCTAACCTTATATTACTTTGACAAAGAAACATAATATGTTTTGCAAAGTATCCCAAAGGAGAGCAACTGACCTTATGATTATTAAGAGTTACCCTCAAGAATAGACTATAAATTTTCTAAGCAAATTTGAAGTACCATGATACTCTCGATAGTAGTACAATGACATGAAAATAAAGGAACTGGAAATAAATCGCTCTGAGGTTAGGTGGCAATGAATCTACCCTGAGTGAAATACAATTAAGTTCCTTCTAATTTTGGAGCTATTTGCAATGATATAACAAGTATTTTCTAAAACATTTTTGGTATGTATAGTTACAAACTCTTGCTATGATTTTTTTAAGATTATTTCTCAGAACAGTTGATTATACCTTAAATTTATACAGATACTTTAAACAGTGTTGTCTTAACTTAATGTGCATATAAATCACCTGGAGATCCTGTTAAAATGTAGATTCTGATTCATTAATCTGTGGTGGAATTTGAGATTCTGCATTTCTAACAAGCACCAAACTGATGCTGATGCTTTTCATTCATGGACCACACACAAGTAATGAGGTTCTAAACCATAATAACATTTATTAACAAGTTAAATGTCTGTCTTTATCATTGACCTGAGTGTTCATTTAAGGAAGATCTTGGGTGTTTTGCACCGTCATAAGTAACTCAGTATATATTTGTCAAAAAAGTAGACAAGTAGTTTATCTACCTTATCAACGTGCTATATAAAAGAACCAGAAAAAAATATAATAAAATGTCCAATGTTCTAGAACTTAACATTTATCTTTTACCTTGGTTGCCACGAACACCTTTACTAAGATCAACTGACACAGAAATTTTAATTACATTTTGCTCTTGTTTATTCTTCTTATTATTTACATAAGTGATTTTTAGAATTGCTTTAGTAGATAACTGCCTTGTAAACAATTAAAAAAAGATTAACAATATTGCTTTAACTTCAGATATTTTATTTTATTTACCAGTGAAACATGATATATATATATATAGAGAGAGAGAGAGAGAGACAGAAAGAGAATGAGGCAGAGAAACGGATATAATCTTAAGAAATATCAGTGATCTTAAGATTAATTTTAATAAATATCAATACAGCAGTCTTTTTCTCCCTTCAATGACATTTATTTTGATTTTTTCCTAGGATAGGAATCTTCAAAAATATTTATTTTTCTTTCTTTTAAAACAATATATATTCTGAGAGAAAGTAATTCTATGCATCTCAAGTAATTATTCATATTTCTTTAAGAAATAAATTATTTATGTGTGTGTATTAGGTGGATTAACTTTATTATGTTATAAACTAAAATGAAATAAATTTGTTCCTCCTAACAGACCAAGTGAAAATGAGAACCACAGCAGTTAACCAACTTTGAAAGAAGGTGGCATATGAGAAAGAATTAAAAACTGTCTGAATACTTTATACAGAACATAATTCACATAGTGAAAAGTGAGAATTGACTATTTCTGAAATTAAATGAGCATATTCAGAGTTCTTATTCTTATGGGAATGCAAATAACCCAAAAAATTATAATTGATATTTTATCCATATTGTATCTTACTAACTTCTGACTTACACTTTCTTTAAAAGACACACACACACACACACACACAATATTTTGTAAAACTTTTTAGATAAGTGAACTACATTGGAGGCATAGTTTTACACACACACACACACACACACACACACACACACACATATATATACTACATGAGAATTGAGGTAGCATACATTGTTTTAAATCACTATTGTATGAAGTTAATACTATTTTTGCACGTTGATCATGAATTTTTTATTCCAACAATGAAGGGAATTTTTTTTGTATTGAAACAAAATTAAATATCTAAAAAATGCTTAAGTTTAGCCACAGAGTAATCAAAAGGTACATTATCTTAAGAAATACTTTCAGAAAAAAAATTAAAAGGACTTGCAAATGAAAAAAGTATATTGTAACTATTTCTGCTAATAATTTAATTATAGCTTTTTAAATTGTACATTCAATAACAGTGGTCAAACTGAAATTGCTTTTATGATGCCTAGAATAAAAACTATTCTTCAAAGTTTTTCTAAATTAACAAATCTTATTATATTATCTATTTGATCCGGAAATAAATTTTGGTTTTTTATATATATATATATATATTCAGAAAAGAAAACTTTTTCCCTGCATTCCTCTACATGAGAAATTGTTTTTTGTAAACAATCCTCACTGTTACCATGTGTCTGATGGCCCACAGAGCTGCAGTGAGTTAACAGAAAGGCGTAGTGTAGGAAAGAGGCTGCCCATGAAAACTCCACCTCTTACTCTTCCTCCTTTTGTGGATGTGCTTGTCAGGAGATCACAGACTTTGTTCTGCTCCTCACTGCCTTAGAGCTGAGAGAGACAAGAGTGCTAGCGGAGGAACCCACAGGTTTCCTGGCTACTATGACTGGGTGGATAACTCTATATAATTCAGGAGATGCGGATAAGGGCACATTTAAAATTTCTATAAATATTTTGTTATAACATTTAATAAATTTTTAATGAATATTTTGGTCTCTATGTTCCTTAGTCTTTTGTCTTTTAAAATTGATCCAGAACACAGTTTTGTTGCATTACAGTAAACTCTCTTTCTCCCCCTAATTAAAGCCCACCAATTTTAAAGTCATTATTTTTTGTCATATTCACTTATATTTTGTATTTTATATTCAGTACACAGATACACTTTAATTTTAGTATTTGTCATATATTGAATTATAATAAATGTATTACAAAAACGGTCATTAATTATATTCCATAGCTAGAAATCAATATATCCCAGAAGTGCAGTCTTTTTCAAGATTGATTCTTTCAATTCAGTAGCTTATTTTAGATATTCAAACAGTGATGGAATTTAGATATCATTATCCAAAATAGAGGCAAACTGAATTACTATATCGATAAACAGTCTGGTAGCTATAAAATGAAATAAATGGGGAAAATAATATATATTGAAGAATGTTTTTTATAATTTATTTTTCTCTATAGATAGAATGATAATTCAATCACTGGCTTTATCTGTCATAAAATATCCCATTAAAGGCTTCAAGTATGGTGCCCAAAGTTTTATGTCTACATCAATAATATGATATACTAAATAACTCTTAGGGGAAAAAGCCATTTTTCATGTATTTCCTTTTATGACTGTAAAACTGATAGTGAGTATTTTATAGTCAACTTGTTTTGAAAAACATTGAAATTTTGTTGAAGATTTAGGTACTTAGGAAGCACCTAGTTATAATACAACTGGCTTTTTGTTAAAAAGGTTTGCTTATATACATTACACCCTAGTGTTATAAGTTTTTCCTTGGTCTTTATTAATTAAGAGAAAGAAGTGGGGGGATTAGTTCAATTTAAATGCCACAAACCTCCATTTTTTTTAAATGGAGAAATACAATTTCATGTTCAATCAGGTAAAACAGTGAAGGTTAAATGATAAACTCACAGCCACTAAAAAGATTTTAGTGTAAGTACAATAGCAATAATTTTAAAATTGTCAAAATCATTCCTGGTATACATTTTAATCGCAGATATCTTATATCCTTAAGCTATTTAAATAATTTCATGCATCTTAACTGAATTATTAACTTTAATGAACAAAAATTCCCACAGGAAAATAAAGTAACATTTTGAGAAGAAAAATAATTCCAGCACAAAAAACTATGAAAACTCAATCCAAGGAATATTCAGAGATTAGAAAGTGAGTAAGGGTGTTAATTCCATCTCTTTCCCCCTTTAAGCCAATACTTGAACAAAACTTTCAAAAAACTGAAGTAAAATCATTTAGAGAGAGCATACTGCCATCACTGGAAGAATCAGCCTCAAGTGAATAATCTTACAAATTTTGAAACATGGTGTATACAAAAAAACAACATGCAAAACAAAAATGAATCTTAAGGCCAAAATGTGGCATCCACCATACCAACATAGTAAAACAATTAAATTTAAAAGTCACCATAATTTTGAAACTAAGGAACAAGAATGTCTATGGAACCATTGGTGCTTTTTGATCTCTTCTGTCTTTCCTCTGTCTTTTCCTTCTTTTCTTATCTGGAAAAATATATTTTATCTTCTGAAATACTTACAGGTGCTTTGAATCACTTATACAATAATAATGAAGTATGTGTTTCAAAATCACTGAACTTTTTCAGAGGAGGAGTTATAGAAATAACTCAAATTTTACCTTTCAGATTTTATTGCATTAATAATAATTGACATTACTAAGCCAAATAGACACAGCTTTCACAAAATCAATCTTCACAATTATTAAAATATTTTATATTTTTGGCTATCTACACTAACATAATGAAAACAACTTCAATGCATCACATACTTAAATTATACCACACACTGTGCTAAGCACAGTTTTCAACATTTATACTAACCTTTCTATGTCCCATCACATAGGTGTTATTCTCCCCTTTTCTGTTAAATAATTAAAATGCAGAGGAATTACTTAATAGATTTTAAAGTCTCACAGTTGCCTAAATGGCAGGGAGGGAGAATCAGGATTCAACAAGGATATGGCTGATCTCTTTCTCTTCTTATTTTATCACTATTCATTTGTGGAACAAGGCAATGGAGAAATAGTGTATATTTACAGCAAGACTTTTCCTTCTGCCTTAGCCGCCTTACATTTTTCACCTTTAATGTCTTGAGATTCCATGCCGGAGTTATTTTTCACAATGTGCTCAGGCATCCACTCCTTTTTCAACCTGTTCATGCCTTCCTTATCTACTCTTACTTGGGTACTGATTCTCATCAATTCTGAATCTTTATTTGTGAATTTGACCCAATTGGCTCTCTGGATTTGCTTGCATTCAGAATTATTCCTGAATTATAACTCAATTATCCTCTGTTTATATTATAAATGTTTACATATATCTAGTTATTTGGATGACCTCAATCTCTTAAGAACGTGTAGTTTTACTTGTTTATGCATTTAACAAATAGTTAATGAGAACCTACTGTAAATGAAGGGCAATTATAGCCATGGGGATGAAGTGGTGACCAATACAGCTAAGGCCCTTGTTTTTAAGAAAATATGCAAGAACTACAGATAATAAACCAATAGCCAAATAATTAAAATAATTTCACATGATAATAAATACTGTGATAAATGCAAATTTGATCATGAAATAGTAGAGAACAATGGGGTTCACTGGGCACTATTGATGAAAGAGTAGTCAGGAAAAGGCCTCCCTGAAAAAATAACATTTGGGTAGAAAAATGCAAACATCATTGTGACTGTGACTGAAAAATAGAGCATGAGGAAGAAATGAGAAGAGGCCTGAGTTTAAAGCTAGCATTCACAGATCATTGATATAAGGCATTATAAACCACAGGGAGACACTTAGATTTTATTTTAAGTGGCCAGTTCTAGGTTTCAATTAAAACAGTGAATATGAACTGATTCAAGATTTTAAAAGAGCTGTGTGGAGAAGGGACCATTTGAGTATTGTAGGAAAAAAAAATGATGATGTCTGGGTCTAGAGATGCTGGAGAGCAGGTGAGGAAAGAGTTTGATATGGGGTATATTCTGGTGTAAAAAATTGACATGACTTGCTGAAAGACTGGGCTGGCAGGTTAAGGAAAGACAAGACATCCTCTAAGGCTAAAAAATGAACAAGCTGCCTTTTGTGACACCATACCATTGCTGCGAATCAGTCAGGCTATCTTTGGTAAACCCATTAAGAAACTGACAAGAAAGCAGGGATTCACTCTTTTCCTGGCTTTCCTATTCAATTTTATACAGTGTTCTTCATTATAAGAAAACGTAACATCTATTTCTAAATGCAATTGTGGTACATGATTTGAAGTCAAACACAAAATTAAATATATGTAATTCTGGGATATTTTTTAATTTTAGGAAAATGTCATATGTTGCTTATTACACATTATCTCCTAAAAGATCATTTAAGTATATTCAAAATGCTGAATCACACATCACTATGAAAAAGCCATATTTTTAAGGCTAAATAGTATTTAACAATATCACACAATAGCTTCCTTAATTTTTACAAATGTATACATTGACATATACATATACAAGAAAGTGACACTTATTCATTTCTACTTTCTTATTATGCATCATAATTATTTGTTTATCACTTTTTCCGTACCAGCTACAATCTGTATCAACTACAATCAGAAACACTAAAATGGTGCTAACAATGTAATTGTAGTTATTTAACATGTACTCAAAGAAATCTTTCCTTCTCTCTGTAACTAGAATTGATGACCCCACCTGTGACTTCTTATTATTCATGTATTTTAAATAAAAGTTTCCATATCACCTTACAGAGTGCAATAATTATGTCAAATATTTGTATGCTATTAGATTGTAAATAGCTTTCATGCAGAAACTTAGTAATATTCATCTGCTTCACAATTGTGAACACTGTGTGGGACATTTAATAATCACTCAAAATGTGTTGGGTAAATGAATGAATGAGTTCTATAACTATTCATACTGTAGCTATCTTGATTAATTAACACTTTTCTGTGATTTATACGGTTTTAGGCACAAGCACACACAGGCACAAATATGTTCAAAGAGCCGTACCTCCCAGAGTAGCAGATAGCAAGAAATGTGTCCCATATTTCTTGATAAGGTTTTCTGTGATTTGCTGAAGGGTAGGTCGACGTCCCAAAAGTCTTATGTTGCGGAAGAATTCAGGGGCAAGAGGCAGAGGAGAGCCAAGGAAATTTCTTCTCTCAACTGCAAGGTTATTTACTTTCCAGCGGCCAAACTCCCTGAAAAGCAAATTTATTTTTATTCATAAATGCATAATCTATCTGAATGTTTTCATTTGAGTTCACTTGGTAGCTGGGGTCAGTACATTACAATGACTCTTGCTTGTAATACTAGGTTGTGTGCTATGAGTAGGAGAAGCAATATTTATAATTTATTTAACTGGAGTGAATACTCTAAAACCAAGTCATGTAAAGGAAAAATAAGCCACCTAAAGTGTACAGCTTCCACTGAGATTTTTTTCCCCAAGAAAATATATTTTCATAAAAATGACTTTATTATGACTAGAATATGAATATAGAGTTACTAAACAATAACAAAACAACTTAAGGGTAATTTTTTTTTCATTTTCTAAGGTATATTGGAAAAAAAGAATGATTTATATTCATCACCCTAATGATTCCCTTTCTCTATTCACTTTAGAGTGAGAACGTAAAAAACCTCAGGGATATTAAGGAGCCGCAGAACTTTAAAAACAACAAAAGAGAAATCAGTTTTCTTCTTTTTTTTTTTTTTAATAATCATGGTTTACAACATATTTGGAAACCCAAATTCAGCTATTGCAATTTCTCAAGATGCAAAGTGATTTTATGGATGAATTTGGCCAAGTTAGAAAAATGAAAGATATGTCTATAAAAGATTTATACATTTTTTAAAGAATGTATACATTTACATTGAGATAAAATCAATCTTATAATAAATTAGAAAATAATTATAGTAAACTTCATCTGATATTTTTTCTGAGAAGTGGTCCGATAAAATTCTCAAATATCACCCACAGGGAAGAACACTCTTCACTAGGCTTAATACTTCAAAGTGTGTTAATTCATATTTATAAAATAATCAAATAAAATGTTAATTAAACACTTTATACACATGTGCCATCTTTATTTCTATTTTTCTCCAAAAAAATGCTTGCTATGTGCCAGGATCAGTGCATGATAAGAGATTCATCTACTGATGAGACCCACACTGTCCATCTGCAAGTAGCCTTCTCCTTTTGGAGAAATGTTTAGGAATAAATAAAATAAAGACAGAAAATTAAATTTTTAAAAGTTTTAAATTCTGATATGTACTGAGAGATACACATACAGACCACTTTGATGAGAAATATGACTATATGAAGTGTGGCCATATTTTACATTACATGGCCAAGGAGGGTAACTCTGCAGAGACAACAATTAGGCAATATGTGAAAAAATAATAATAAATTGCTTGTTGCAAGGAGGCAGGAAAAGGATTGAAGCAGAATAATGAGGAACAGTGTACATACTTCCAGGACAAAGGGACATGACACTGACAGTTTCTAACTATGGATATTTAGTACTTGTGGCACATGTTTGACAGTCAAACAGCCCATTTTTGTCACTAATTATATGATCAGAATCACTTTTGAATCTAGGGAAGACTTTGGCCTGAACATAAATTAGAAATTCTTTCATCTTTGAGAAATTCTTGCTATCTCCTGTAAGAATCAGCTCATCTAAAGTTTTAATTAGTGTTTTTCTACGAAGGGTTCTCAAACTTCAGCACCTATCAGAATCACCTGGAAACTTCACAACAGAGATTCTGACTCATTAGGTATTAGATAGGAGTTAGAATCTGCATTTTAAACAGACATGCTAGTGCTGCTCTTCTGGTGACCATACTTTGAATAAAACCACCAATCTATATAATTTGCTATATTGTCTTTCAGATCTCTTCAAAGTGTCATCTTTTCAGTAAATATAGGGCTTTTATAGGCTGAATTTATTATAATGTTCCCTCAAAATAGAGTAAGAATGTCTTTATCTTTCCAAACCTAAGTTGATATCAATAAATTTTTATGTTTGTCACTTCTATAATAAATTTACTTAAATCTGAATTGTAGGTACATAATGTATGTATATGTATAATATATAAAATATATAATATTAAATATAGTATATATAAATAAAAATTTAAACATTGACAAAAGATCATTTGAAATCAAATATTTAAGTCCTAAATTTGATGATATATCTCAAGATATATAGTAATACAAAACTTCTAAGAAGTTATTTTTATACCATGATCAAAATAATAGTTGCTCATTAATTCCAAAATTTATTGGCTTATGCTCAAACATTTAATTTTTTAACTCCTGAAAAATGCTTGTAATTTAATCAATAGAGTAACATAACTTGACCTTAAAGCTGTGACATGTATTTTTCAGTGGTTTACAGTGCTAAATTTGTTAACTCAAATGTATTCGTAAATTAAGATACAATCTAAGTGAAATAATTAGACTAAAAAATCCAAGATGTTTGATTCAATGGTAATATTTTATATCCTGTATAAATGCTTTCTAAAATCCTGAAAGATTTTCGATACATGACTGAGAGTAAATACATGCTAGAAAAGTGCAATTCTATGTTTTTTAACAATTAGTAAATATGCAAATATAAATCCATGATCTATTCTGACCTGATGTATTTATGACTTCCTTCATTTTGTCCTCTTAAATAAGAACAATAGACATATTACAAAACAACTAAAACAAATTGTGTACCTTAAGAAATCAATTTATAAGGCTCTATAATACTGTAGAATCAGCTATTCGAAGAAAATATTGTTTACTCTTTATTATCAACTAATATTATTGTCCATGTTGCTGGCAATACAGATGAACATAAGAAAATCTATGACCTCGAGGGCTCAATAATCATACAAAGATAAAATATGAATGAATAAATTGTCATTCAAAGACATTAGAGTATTTTTCTGTGTAAAAATACAATTGTATAGTAGCTTAGTTAGCCCAACTCCTCTACCCATTTGTCATTGTTCTTTGATATGAATGGATCTAATCCAACTCACATTGGATATGTTTTCTCTGAATAGCCTAAGAAGGCTTCCTGGACAACTTTCCAGAGAGCTTCCTTCAGCTATCAGGTGCTTTTTACTCACTCAATATGTTAAATTTGTAGTCTCACTTCATCTTCTAATATTTCAAATGATAAAACACTTTGACACCCCATCTATTAATCAATTATGTCTGTCATGCAAAAAACAAAAAGAAAGAAACTCTTTGGGGATATTACCAAACTAAAACTAATTAAATAACTAAATAATTATAGTTATTGTTAATAACTAAAGAAAAATATTTTCTTAATTTCAAGAAACTTAATCTTCTAGTTTTCTCCCCGTATTTTCATATAAAGAATAAAGCAAAATACTACACCATTGTGTATATCCAAAAGAATAAAGCAAAATACTACACCATTGTGTATTTCCAACAAGGTTAGTTTGTGTAGACAACATAAATTTCAAATTGAAATCTAAGACAGCTCTTATTTCCTCTCCACATTTGGTTTGTACTGTCGTGAAATATGATCACTGTTATAATCTTTATAAAGTTTTTCTGGAAACTGAGATAAAACAACAAAATAATCCTAAGAAGTGGTGATAAGAGCGCTTTAAGTAAAGACAGTCATCTCTGGAGAACCACACTGTGAGTAGTAAACATTAGATATGAATCGAAATTCCCAGTGTCTCTTTTTCCCGAATACAAGATAAGACATTACTGATGACATTTTAAGTCACCGTGGCCATGTGGCTTACTTTGACAGATGAATTGTGAGCATGTATGTATAACCTGGTCCATAAGCCCGGGACATTGACTAGCAACTATAATCAGAATTGCTATGGTCCACATATATCCCTAACGCTTAACAGGATGAACAAGTGAATGAACTGAAAGTAAATTTTGTCATGTAAAGTCATCAAGATTATGGGAGGCTGAGGTGGGAGAATCACTTGAACCCAGGAGGCGGAGGTGGCAGTGAACGGAGATCATGCCACTGCCCTCCAGCAAAGATTATGGGATTATTTGATTTGCTTATTTTCTAGTAGTATAATCTAGTATATCATTATTGATGTAAAGTTTTTTGATGCTGGGAAATCTTAGGAAGGTAATAAGGAGCTAATGTCTGTATATAAATTGGAATCTAAGGGGTGAGGGTTTGTTTTTTTTTCCTTGTTTCCTGACGATAAGATTCACCTCAGTTACAACTAGATCATGCATTCATTAAATGTTGGAAAAACAAAGCAATGGAGCGCTGAATTAAAAACATGCTGTTGGATGTAATTACCATAATGAGAACATTTTACCTAAAGGCATCTCAGGATTTCATCCAGATGCTTTATGTTTATATTAAATAAGAACATTGTTGTATCTAACTAAGTGTTGTATTCTACTTGGAGCCTTCACAGAACGTAACTATCTTCCCATCATAACGTTTGCAAGTCTTTCAATTAAATAGACACAATCGTTAGTTTAATGTAACTCAGTCCTTTTCAAGACACCACTGTTATATAGAACACACATATGGGCTGTAACCAGTTTAACCAGAACATTACTTTGAAAATATTTTGGGGGATCATACTCTAAGGAGCCTCTATTTGCTTATTAGAGTTTTATGTTTGTCTGCTAAAAATTCTGATGTGCAATCATCTACTATGTATGTCCATACAACGTTAATTTTTCTACAATGTTTATTATAATTTTATCCCTACTCAGCTCATAAAAAGGCTAGAAAATAAGAATGGCATCATCAAATTTCAGTTAAATGCTGGTCACATAATTGCCACATTGCCATTAACCTTTCTTATTAGCATTTAAATATATACAAATACACAAATGTACTCAGTATATTTAAAAGATATTAACTGTCATGATTTCTTTAAAAGTGCACACATGTTTGGCTTTCCCAAAACACAGAATTTGCCACTCTTCATATTAGAAATTTTGGATGAAATACCAATGAAAAAGAAACCCAAAATATATTGACAAAAGCAGATGATGCAGTAGCTGAAAAGATCTACCTTTAACTGTTAATTTCCATTAAATGAAGTTGTCTAAAGTCCTAAATGCTATTATTACATTACTTTTCGCATTACTATATTTGTTGGCTAGTAATTTTATCAATAACCATTAAAATTTTCAGACACAATAGAATCTTAAAATAAGTATATTACCTAAGCATTCATGTCTACTGGAACAAATTCAAAACAAAAATCACAAATTAACTTGCCAAACTTGAATAACGATAACATTCTAATTACATCTGTAAAATCATATGGATCTTAAGAAATGGCACGAATGTCAATATTGGCTCCCCATAATTTTATTGAGAAACTGTGATATATAAAATTGACTTTTAAAAGCATTTTTTACTGGCTGGGCACAGTGGCTCATGCCTGTAATCCAAACACTTTGGGAGGCTGAGGCAGACGGATCACTTCAGGTCAGGAGTTCGAGACCAGCCTGGCCAACATGGTGAAACCCTGTCTCTACTAAAAAAAAAAAGAAGAAAAAAATAGCCAACTGTGGTGGTGTGTGCCTGTAATCCCAGCTACTCAGGAGGCTGAGGCAGGAGGATCACTTGACCTGGGAGGCGGAGGTTGCAGTGAGCCAAAATTGTGCCACTGTACCCCAGCCTGGGCCGCAGAGAGAGACTCCATCTCAAAAAACAAAAACAAAAACATTCTTACCATATAGCTTCAACATCTCACAAGTGACGCTGTTTTCCATTTGGCTGGTAAAAGGAAAATGTTTTAAATGGCCTGGATGCCTGTACCACTGAAGCTAGTGTTTATAAAACAGCTAAATGCTCAGCAATTGGCAAGATAAAAAAGTCCACTCTCCCTTTAGCCCCTTGATACATCAAACTTTTTAAAATAAATTTAATAGTAGTAGGGTTTAATTTTTTTTTAAGCTTGGGAAAAATTTTTGGATGATGCTGGAAATTTAGCAGAATGAATCTATTCAAATAAAATACTGGGGATAAAAGTCCAATCACAAATATAACTTATGTGAAGTGTTTATATGTAGGATTTCCGACAAGCACTGATTAATGACTGTTGTATTTTGAAAAAGCTGCCAAACTCAAAGTAGACTACAGAAGACAATTGGCATGACTGCAACAAAAAAAATTGCCATCTCAGTAGAACAACAAGAATTAATTGTAGCTGTAACCTCATGACTATCATTGAAACAAAAAAGATGAAGGTGGGGCTATTGAGAAATTTTTAAAGGATGGTCTGTTTTATGGCTAGTTATGCACACTTCAGATTTTTAAAATATGTTATATTTTAGGGCTTTGAAATTACTGAAAATAATTTAATTTTATGTTACATAGTTTTAAATCACTTTCATAGCTTAATAGGGTTTTATGCAAACTTTAAGAGAAATACAACACAGATGCAGGTATATATGATAATACAGAAATTGATTATGCTTGTTTAAATTAAATCACATTTTGAACACTTGTTAGCAAAAGCTTTCTGTAAAAACATACAAACATGCTGTTAATGATCTTCTCATTTGAATAAAGGAAAATATGTAAGAATTTTGCTTAAATTTTGCTTTCTAAAGTTTGAAAGTATAGTTTAATTTCTATCACAAATATTATATCAACTTATCAAAATTACTCCTTAATTACATTCATATAACAATACAGATTAGGTAACTATTGATAAGTGTAGACAAGTCAAGAGGCATAGACATATCTGAGCTAAAAAAAATAAAATAAAATATTTAGTCTGTTTCTGATAAAAAGAGATACATGGAATGTTTTTTTTTTAGCATTTATACTTACATAAGTAATTATCTTCATTAATAGATATAAATATTTGCATTTGTGAATATATTTTATTATTTTAGATAGGGAATTTTAATTTTTAAAAGGAAATGGAATTTGGAGTGAAACAGCTGAAGTTTCAAATCCTATACTCACCAATTTAATTCACAAAATGTAAAGCTTTCGGAATTTTTGCAAGTTCATAACCTCGGTGATGTAAACACACCTCATCTATGATCATGGATGTAATAAAACTGATACAGGAGACATTTTGAAGTAAAATTTGTAAAACTTAACTGCAGTAGTACAGATAACATGGATTACTTCTTAGTAATTTTTGGTACATGTAAATTTGTGAAGTGGGTTTTTTGTGCCAGGATGTTAATTTTTAAAAATGTATAAATATTATTGATTAAGGTAATGCGATTTTGTGGAATTAATAAGTAAACATTTACAAAAGAATTTATAAATAAAATCACTTAAAGAATATGCACCACACCAGTGTTGTTCCAGGTACAGACTAATAATTTTAATACTCATAAAGATAGGTAAATGTGAAATAGATATCTGTTAATGAAAAAATAATGTTTGCTGACAATTTCTTCAATCATTTAGGCAATATTTCCACTGAGATTTCTTTATGATGATACAACATCTACCTTAAATTAAACATTGGATTTTTTTTAAACCATGGATTATGTGAAGGTAACTAACCAATTATATATCTGAGATTACAATAAATTACAACTTCACGTATTGCTTCATTTCAAGTTACATGAAGAAGGCAAAATGAAGGATTTTTTTAAAGAATAACTGCATTTCTAGTGACAATAAATATAAATTGCCCATCTTTTAAAGAAAATTTTTCATACTAAAGATGAGTTTTGAATAATAACTCAATTCAGTAGAATTTATATTTTTCCTGAAATATGTCTTAAAATGTCTTAAAGGGAATTCCTTTTAAAATGTTAGATGATTTTTCCCACATAGTTGAGGCAAATGAAAATGTGTTGCTGCAGGTCATAGGCTTTAATATACAAATAATTTATTTCAACATGCTCTTAATTTTATGTCTTTCATATATACATCAGATAGGGAGACTGAATATGGTACTTTGTGACAAAATAAATTTTCAGAAAAAGTATAAACTTAAGTTTACAAGGTATAAATTTTTTATTCCCCAAATTATAACCTTTCAGTATGAATCAGGCTTGATTGTTAGAATACAATTTTATACACAAACACTTTATAAAATATTAACTGGTAATTTCATCTTTCTGTGGATATCACTGTCTTGTATGGATTACAAATTGAAATTTGTTATCTAGCAAGCACTTGGTCTTACCATCTTCTTTTGGGGATTTATATAATATAAACCTCTTAAATATTACCTGCTTCATATGAACTTCAAAGACACTAACAATATGTGGGAACTGCCATCTTTTCTGCTCTACCATACCTGTCTCCAATTAATTCAGGTCCTCTTGTTATATGCACTCGTGGCACAATTTTCTTTTCCTTCTGTGAACTTACTTGTGTCACTCTTTGATTCATGTTTCACGTAGATGTGAATTATTTTTTCTTATAACCATTGTATTTTTAAGACTCAAATGAATGACCCATAGTAGTCACTCATTAAATACACTCGGAATCATGAAATGAGTAAATATTCTCATGTGAGCTAAAATGAAATAGCTACCTAAGTATGAAAAAGAATGAGGTTTCCTACTTGTTAGTATACACCCTGACTAAAGTTCACAGAAAATCAAGCTCAGTAGAGGAATATATTTCTCAATTATCCTCTTTGAGTGTTCATGTGACTAGGGCAAATTAAAAGTTAACTATTTGCTCTAAACTGAGAAACACTAACCGTATGTAAAAACCTACTCCCACTGATATCTAAAATATATGTTTGGAAGTTTAGAAATATGCTATCATTTCCTGCTAGGGCAGTAAAATGTATAGTTGTGGTACTCCAAGCATCTTACGGTTAATACACTTTGAGAACAGCAATCCAGATATTTCAGCTATAAGAAGATTTTTAATTTCTCTAATCTATGCCAGCCATAAGGCAGGGGAAGCACATTGATATAGATAAATTCAGTTTTCATCTTTTATGGGTGAAATAAATATATTTGACTAGTTTTCTCCTATAAACTTTAAAATGTAATTTTTCACTGATTAGCAGTCAATAAGTTTATACATTTGGTAGGCAAAAACAACTTTCATACTAGTGTTCATTAAACATTTTCTGCCAGATAACTTTTACCTCATTATTGAAATTGAAATGATAATTTAATTAGACTTGTTTCTAAGCGATCAACCTACGAATTTTAAACTATGGCACTGAGGTGTGTGCTCTTTTTATCTCTTTGTGATAAATGAGAGAAGATTGTTAGAAATAAATTCTCCAAGCCTGTATACCTAGCAAGAATTTGAATCTAGGGGGTGAGACCTCAAACCTAATGACATTAACTCATTTACAGATTGATAGCAACTTTGATTGAAAGGTGGCTGTTACTGGTAATGTATATCTGTGAGTGTGTGTGTGTGTGTGTGTGCATGTGTGTGTGTGTGTATTTGTGTGGGAAGCATGGAGGGTGCATGGGAGAGACAGAAAAAGATATGGAGTATAGAGAGAGAGAGGAAAGAGAAGAAACAGACAAGGTTGAGAGAAGTTTATCCATTAAATGGGGAGGAATGTGAGAAATACTAATATATATCAAACAGAAGCAAAAAGCCAAGTATAGATTAATCTTTTATTGTCCTGACTAGCCACCCAGGAAACAGAGAATGTAAACCTCTACATGGTAGAAGGACTTAAAGGGCCTTTGAGAGTATTTCACATTTCTTAAAAGATGAATTGTAGGAAGTGAATGATTAAAGAGGTTTATAATCAGTTACTTTAATAGGTGATATAGTATAGTCCAAACTCTGAGCTCAGGGTGCAGAGAACACAAGCACAGACAACAAATGCATAAATAGATGCATTGGATTACAACAAAGTTAAAAGCTTCCAAACAACAAAGGAAATAATATACAGAATGGGAGAAAATAAGGGGTCCATATCCAAAATATATAAGGTGCTAAAATAAATCAATAATAAAAAGTAAAACAAATGAAAATACTCTGATTTGAAAATGAAAGAAGGACCTGAATAGATATTTCTCAAAAGAAGATCTAAAAGTGGCCATCATTTTAATAAAAAATATTCAACATCACTAATCATCAGGGAAATGCAAATTGAAACCACAATGAGATATCACTTCACTCCTGCTAGAATAGTTACAATTAAAAAGACAAAAGTTAACAAACTTTGGCAAGGATGTGGAGAAAAGGTAACCCTTGCACACAGTTGGTGAGAACGTAAATTAAAACAGCCATTGTGGAGAACAGTTTGGAGATTTTTCAAAAAATAAAAATAGAACTACCATATGATTTGGCAATCCCACTACTGGATATATATACGTATTTATATGTTGAAGAGATATCTGCACTTCCATGTTTATTGCAGCATAATTCACAGTAGCCAAGACATAGACCCAACCTGTGTCCATTGGTGAAAGAATGGATTTTAAAAGGTGTTATATGTACACAATGGAGTACTTATCAGCCATAATAAAGAATGAAATACTGTCATTTGTGGCAATATGGATGAACCTGGAGGAGAGGACATTATGTTAAGTGAAATAAGCCAGGTATAGAAAGAAAAATTCCACTTGACCTTTCTCATATGTGAAATCTGAAAAAGTTGATCCCATAAAAGCAGAGAGTAGACTGGTAGCTACCAGAGGATGGGGATACGGAGCCATGGGAGGGTTTGGAAAATGCTGGCCAAATGATACAAAATGACAGAAGGAAGAAGTTCAAGAGGTCCACTGTAGAGCATGGCAATTATAGTTAATGGCCATATGTTGTATTCTTGAAAAGGAAGTGATCAGCAAACCTAAAATACTGATGAACTGTAAAACTTATTACGGAGAGTCACTCTACATGACAAGAAAAAATATAAAATAAAAAAATGAAAACTCGGCACAGTGGCTCATGCCTGTAATCCTGAAACTTTGGAAGGCTGAGGCTGGAAGATTGCTTGGGCCCAGGAGTTCGAGAGAAGCATGGGCAACATAGCTTGCTCTCTACAAAAAAAATAAAAAATAGCTTACTCTGGTGGCATTTGCCTGTAGTCCTATCTACACAAGAGGCTGAGAAGGGAAAGGAGAATCACTTGAGCCCAGCAAGTCTAGTCTAACTTGATCTGTGATTGCACCACTGCACTTCAGCCTGGGTGGCAGAGCAAGATCCTGTCTCTAAATAAATAAATAAACAGAACAGTAAAGTCTATTTTTGATGGGAGAATTTTTGGTACTTCTTTAATCTTTGTACTCACTATTGGTTTATTCAGGTTTTCATGTAATTCGTGATTCAATATAGGTAAGTTGTATTTTTCCAAGAATGTATCCATTTTTTCTAGGTTTTCCAATTTGTTAGCATATAGGAATTCATAGTAGTTTCTAACAATCTTTTGTATTTTTGTGTTATTTATTGTAATGTCTTCTTTTTATCTGTGATTTTGCTTATATGTGTCTTCTTCCTTCGTATACTAGATAAACGTTTGTTCATCTTTTTAAAAATATTATTTTTGATTTGTTGATCTTTTGTAATATTTTAATCTCACTCTCATTTATTTCTGCTCTAATCTTTACTATTTCTTTTCTTTTACTAATTTTGGGATTGGTTTGCTTTTACTTTTCTACATTTCTTGAGGTGCATCATTAAGTTTTTATGTGAAGTCTTTTTGTTGTTGTTGTCTTAGGCATTTATTGTGATATTCTTCTTATTCCTGCTTTATCTATATTCCATATGTATTGTTATGTTTTGATTTCCTTTTCATGCATTTTAAGACATTTTAAATTTTTCTTTTTTAATTTTTTATCAATACATAAGTCATTCAATAGCATGTTGTTTTATTCCCATATATTTGTACAGTTTCCATCATTCCTCTTGTTACTGATTTCTAGTTTTAGTCCATTATGGTCAGAAAAGATACTTGATATGATTTCAATTTTTTTGAATCTCTTGAAATTGTTTTGTGTCTTTACATATCATCTATCCTGAAGATATTCCATGTGTTGATGAGAAGATTGTTTATTCTGCAGCAGTTTGAGTGAAATGTTCTGGAAATGTCAGCTTGATCCAGTTGGTCTGGAGCATAGTTTAACTTTGATGTTTCCTTGTTGGTTTTCTGCCTGAATAATCTAAACATTGCTGAAAATGGGGTTTTGAAGTCCCCTACTATCATTGCATTGAAGTGTATCTTTCCCTTGAGATCTATTAATTTTTGCTTTACATATTTGGGTGTTGTGGTATTAGTACACAAACATTTACTATCGTTATATCCTGTTACTGAATTGACGCTTTTATCATTATACAGTGAACTTCACTCACGCTTTTTACAGTTTTTGATTTAATGTCTATTTTATATAATGTAAGCATAGCTACTCCTGCTCTTTTTCGGTTTTCATTTTCATAGAATATATATTTCCACCTCTTCAATTTCAATCCATGTATGTCTTTATAGGTAAAGTGGATTGTTTGTAGGCAGCATACAGTCAGATTTAGCTTTTTGTTCTTTTTTAATTCATTCAGCCACAAAATTTTAATTGGAACATTTAGTCTATTTATATTCAGTGTTGTTATTGGTAGGTAAGGACTTGATACTGCCATTTTGTTACTAGATGTTCTGTAACTCCTCTCTTCCTTTCTTCACTTCTTACTGTTTTCCTTTCCTGTTAAGTTATTTTCTCTGGTGGTATTTTTAATTCCTTAAGTTTTACTTTTAGGGTATTTATTATAGTTTTTGGCATTGTGGTTGTCATTAACTTTACAAAAACATCTTATAGCTATCAGAAGTACCTCAAAATACCTTTTTTTTTTTTTTTGAGTCAGGGTCTCACTCTGTTGCCTAGACTAGTCTGCAGTTGCACAATCATGGCTCACTGCAGACTCGATTTCCCAGGTCTCAAGTGATCCTCCCAGCTCAGCCTCCTGAGTAGCTGAGACTCCAGGCATGTGTTACCATGCCTGACTAATTTTTTGTAGAGATAGGGTCTCACTTTGTTGCCCATGCTGGTCATTAACTCTTAGGCTCAAGTGATCCTCCTGCCTTGGCCTCTCAAAGAGCTTGGATTATGGGGATGAGCCACTTCACCGGGCCCTCAAAACAGCTATTTTCAGTTCCTGGCTGAGAGGGCAAACCTCACCTCTCCAGGTTTGGTGACTGGCACTTTATTTAATCTTTGTTAGGTTATATTTCCTTGAATATTTTGGATACTTGGAGGCATGCATCAATAACTAGGCATTGAAAAATTAGGTATTTATTTCAGTCTTGCCTTGTTTGTACCTGTCCTTCTTCAGAGAGTCTTCCAGTAGTTTAAAGGGGACTGCCTGTTGAGCTCTGTAAGCCAGTGGTTGCTCTTGGCATTTTAGCACTAAAGGGTGCCCTGAGCCTAGGTTTGTTGTAAGTCTTGCAAACTGCTAGCTCACCAACCCACCAACCCGAACATGGAAAAGACATGGGACAGTTCCCTGGGTTTCTAGGCAAAGTCCTTTGCTCACCTCCCACTTTCCCTTAAGCAGAAGGATTCTCTCTCTACTCTGTACTTTCTGTAGTTGAAGAAGGGGTGACACAGGCCACCAGTAGCCTCTGCAGCTTGTAAGGTACTGAATTGCACCCAAAGCCTCTTTGACCAGCACAGTGTAGGGGCTTGGTCAAGGCCTGTAGTCACTGCTGCCTGACTGGCATTGACACTTATTCAAGGCCTGAGGCTACGTTAGGCAGCCAGTAGAGAAGAGGGCCAGAACTCCGGTTTGTTCTGCCAGGATGGTGGATTCCCTTCTGGCCCAGGATGGATCTAGAAGTGCCAAGCAGCTCACTGGGTTCTGTCCTTTGTTGTTTTAAGTGGCGGGGTTCGTACTTGAGTCTTAGGCAAAGCCCCTGTACTCTTCCCTCTTCTTTTCCCAACACAGGGATTCTCTCTCCACACTGCACTGCCTGGGGCTGGGGGAGGAGTGATCTGGGCACTCTAATGGCTGCCACAACTTACATGATGCTAGGTTGCTCCCCAAGCCATCAGCCTCCCAGACCAGTGCAGTACTGGGACTTGCCCAAAGCCATGGTCACTACAGCCTGCCTGCCACTGAAATTTACTGAGGGCCCGAGGCCACTGTAGTCAGCTAGTGGTGAAGCAGGCTGGGACTCAGGTTTCTGTTACTTGGGTGGCAGATTCCTCTCTGGTGCAGAGACGTCTAAATGCCTCTTCTGTGGGCGCCAGTCTAGAATCAAGGACTATGAGGGCCCTGCCTGTGTTGTATTCCACTGTGGCAGGGCCAGCACTAAGTTTCAATGCAAATTCCCACACTCACTTCCCTTTCCTTCCCCAAGCAGCCGGTTTCTCTCTCCACACTGTTCTCCCTGGTAGCAAGAAGGGGTGGTTTAGACAATGTGGTACTGTCCTTTCTAAAGTCTTCAATTCCCCTCTTTTGGTTATTATACCAAAATCAGGCACTGTGATTAATTTTGTTCTTTTGAATGTGATTTCTAATCTGTATAGTTATTCAATGTAATGTACCTGCAAGGTAACAATCACTGGGAAGTTCTAATTGGCCATCATGATCTGGCTCCTCATTTGTCTGTATTTTTTGTTTGTTTGTTTGTTTTTGTGTTTTTTTTTTTTGGTGTCTGGGCTTTTGGTGTTATATTTAAAAAATTTTTGCCAAAACCAGTTTTAAGGATCTTTTCCCCTATATTTTATTCTTGAAGTTTTACAGTTTCATGTTATATTTAAATCTTTAATATTCCTAGGATGTACCCACAAACATTAAAAGTTAAAAAAACATGGGATATAAGGATGATTTGATATACATGGATAATAAATATGACCCATGTCATTAACAGAATGAAGGACAAAATCAATATAATTAACTCAATAGACACAGATAAAGGGTTTCACAAAATTCAACATTCTTTTATGATAAAAACTCTCAACATATTAGGTATAGAAAAAATGTACCTCAAGATAATAAGGACTATATATGACAATCCTACAGCTAACATCATACTCAATGGTGAAAAATGAAAAGCTTTTCCTTTTTAAGATCAGGAACAACACAAGGCTGCCCACACTCACCATTTCTATTCAGCATAGTACTGGAAATTCTAGCCAGAGAATTTAGGCAAGAAAAATGAATAAAATACATCCAAACTGGAAAGGAAGCTAAATTGTCTCTATTGCAGATGACGTAATCTTACACAAAGAAAACCCTAAAGACTCCACTAAACCAAAAAATAAAGTCAGTGAAGTTGTAGGATACAAACTCAGCATACAAAAATCAGTACCATTCCTATACGCTAACAAAGAACTATCCACAAAAGGAATTAAGAAAACAACCCCATTTGCAATAGCACAAAAAAGAATAAAAGGCTTAGGAGTAAATTTAACCAAATAAGTGAAAAATGTGTACACTGGAAATCAGAAGGCACTGATGAAAGAAACTGAAGAACACATAAATAAATGAAAAATTATCCAATGTTTATGGATTAGAAGAATTCTTATTGTTAAAATGTTCATGCTATCCAAAATGATCCACAGATTTAATGTAATTCCTGTAAAAATTTCAATGGCATTTTTCACAGAAGTAGAAAAGAGAATCCTAAAATTTATGTAAAATCACAAAAGACTTAAAACAGATGAAACAATATTAAAAAAAAACCCCAGCAAACCTAGAGACATTATACCTCCTGATTTCAAGCTACATTACAAAGTTACAGTAATAAAAATAATGTGGTACTTGTATAACAAGACACAGAATAGAGAGGCCAGAAATAAACCTATTCATATATGGTCATCTAATTTTTGACAATGGTGTGAAGAACACACAATCGGGAAATAAACAGTGTTGAGAAAACTGGATATTCATAAGTGAAGGATTAAAATTGGACCTTTGTCTCATACAATACACAAAAAAAACTCAAAAAAGATTAAAGACTTAAATGTAAGAACTGAAATCATAAAACTCCTAAAAGAAAACTGGGGAGAGAAAAGCTCCTTGTTTACAACCTTAATGGGAAAACACTATTTTTCACCATTAAGTGTAATGTCAGCTGTGGAATTTCATAGATGCAATTTATGAAGCTGAGGAATTTTTCCTTGATTCCTATTTTTCTCAGATTTTTTTCTCATAAATAAATGTTGAATTTCACCAAATGCCTTTTTTCTGGAACAACAGGAATGATCATTTTATTTTTTCTTCTTTATACTGTTCATATTATGGATTATTCTAATTTTAAAATGTTGAACCAAACTTACAATGCTAGAATAAACTCCACCTGGTCATGGCGTATAATTCCTTTTATATGTAGCTGAATTCTGTTTTCTCGTGTGTGTGTGTGTGTGTGTGTGTGTGTGTGTGCGTGTGTGTACCTGTGTGTGTGTGCATGCTTTTTCTTCTGGTTTGGTATCAGGGTAACAGTAGATTGAAAAAAAAATGAACTGGAAGTGTTATTTTCTGGGAAATAGTCTGTAAAATTATTGTTAATTCTTATTCAAATATTTGTTAGAATTTTCCAGTGAAATCATCTGGGCCTGAAGATTTATTTGGAGTTTTTATAATTGCAACCACAAGGTTTTCAATAATTATAGGGCTAGTCAATGATATAATCTGTGGTCATTTGTGCTTTTTAAGAAATTGGTCAGCTTAATCTGAGTTGTCAAATATATGTGTATAGAGTTTTCACGGTATTCCTTAGTATCCCCTTAATTAATTCTTTATATCCATGAGTTGTGTAGTGCTAACCACTGTTAAGAGTTCCGACTTTGGTAATTTGTCTACTGTCTTTTTTTCTTGCTAGAATATTGCCAATTTTTTATTGTTATTATTTTCAAAGAACTAGGTTTTTGTTCATTGATTTAATCTATTGTTTCTCTTTTTTCAAATTCACTGATTTTTGCTATTATCTTTATGTTTTCTTCATTTGTGTGGGTTAATTTTGCTCTTTTTTAAAGATCTTTGAGGAGGGAGCATATTATTGCTTTGATTTTTTTTCTTTTCTACATGAAAGTTTTTTGTGCTATACATTTATCTCTCAGCACTGCCTAAATCATGTTCCACAATTTTTGATATTTGTGTTTTCATTTTTACTCATTTCTGGGTTTTTTTAAAAATTGGTCTTGGGACTTTGTCTTTAACCTATAGTAAGTTTCGAAGTGTGTGGTTTGGTTTCCAAGTGTTTGGAAATTTCCTTGTCATTCTGATATTGCTTTCTTGTATGCTTCAATTATGGTCATAGAATATACTCTATGTGATCATTATTAGTTGAGATTTGTCTCATGACTCTTAATATGCTCTATTTCATGTGACCCAGGGGCCCTGAAAATGTCTGTGCATTTGGTTAAAGAGTTCTATATATACATTACTAGATCATGTTTGTTGACATTGTTGTGTTCCTCTATATCCTTGCTGACTTTTCATCAAGTTGTTCTAGCAACTGACGAGAGAGGTGTTGAAATATCCATCAATAGTTGTGAATTATTTTAGTTCTTCCTTCAATTCTATTAAATTTTGCTTACAATATCCTGTAGCCCAGTTGTTTGGTGCATACACATTTAAGGCTAATATGTGTTCATGTTGTATTAATCCTTTATCATTATAGTAAGTAACTGTCTCTGTTAGATTTCTTTGCTCTGAATTCTGCTTTACCTTATACTAATATAGTCACTACTTCTTTTTCTGAAATTAATGTTTACCTATTATGTCATTTTCCAGTCTTTACTTCTACCTAACCTATATTGTTATATTTGAAGTGTGTTTTTTTCATAGACAGCTTACATAGGAGCTATGTTTTCTTGATCTATTCCACCAACGACTGTATTTTAATTAGTGTATGTATACCATCTCTATTTAAAGTAATGATTAACATTATAAAACTTAAGTACAATGCTTTCTTTTGTTTCTGTTTTCCATTCTCTTTCTCTTCTTTCCTATCCTCTTGAGTTACTTGAATAGTTTTTTTTTCCTAAAACATATATTTATTTATTTATTTCTTATTATTATACTTTAAGTTTTAGGGTACATGTGCACAATGTGCAGGTTAGTTACATATGTATACATGTGACATGCTGGTGTGCTGCACCCACTAACTCGTCATCTAGCATTAGGTATATCTCCCAATGCTATCCCTCCCCCGTCCCCCCACCCCACAACAGTCCCCAGAGTGTGATGTTCCCCTTCCTGGGTCCATGTGATCTGATTGTTCAGTTCCCACCTATGAGCGAGAATGTGCGGTGTTTGGTTTTTTGTTCTTGCGATAGTTTACTGAGAATGATGATTTCCAATTTCATCCATGTCCCTACAAAGCACATGAACTCATCATTTTGTATAGCTGCATAGTATTCCACGGTGTATATGTGCCACATTTTCTTAATCCAGTCTATCATTGTTGGACATTTGGGTTGGTTCCAAGTCTTTGCTATTGTGAATAATGCTGCAATAAACATACGTGTGCATGTGTCTTTATAGCAGCATGATTTATAGTCATTTGGGTATATACCCAGTAATGGGATGGCTGGGTCAAATGGTATTTCTAGTTCTAGATCCCTCAGGACTCGCCACACTGACTTCCACAAGGGTTGAACGAGTTTACAGTCCCACCAGCACTGGAAAAGTGTTCCTATTTCTCCACATCCTCTCCAGCACCTGTTGTTTCCTGACTTTTTAATGATTGCCATTCTAACTAGTGTGAGATGGTATCTCATTGTGGTTTTGATTTGCATTTCTCTGATGGCCAGTGATGGTCAGCATTTTTTCATGTGTTTTTTGGCTGCGTAAATGTCTTCTTTTGAGAAGTGTCTGTTCATGTCCTTTGCCCACTTTTTGATGAGATTGTTTGTTTTTTTCTTATAAATTTGTTTGAGTTCATTGTAGATTCTGGATATTAGCCCTTTGTCAGATGAGTAGGTTGTGAAAATTTTCTCCCATTGTGTAGGTTGCCTGTTCACTCTGATGGTAGTTTCTTTTGCTGTGCAGAAGCTCTTTAGTTTAATTAGATACCATTAGTCAATTTTGGCTTTTGTTGCCATTGCTTTTGATGTTTTAGACATGAAGTCCTTGCCCATGCCTATGTCCTGAATGGTAATGCCTAGGTTTTCTTCTAGGGTGTTTATGGTTTTAGGTCTAACGTTTAAGTCTTTAATCCATCTTGAATTGATTTTTGTATAAGGTGTAAGGAAGGGATCCAGTTTCAGCTTTCTACATATGGCTAGCCAGTTTTCCCAGCACCATTTATTAAATAGGGAATCCTTTCCCCCTTGCTTGTTTCTCTCAGGTTTATCAAAGATCAGATAGTTGTAGATATGCAGCATTATTTCTGAGGGCTCTGTTCTGTTCCATTGATCTATATCTCTGTTTTGGTACCAGTGCCATGCTGTTTTGGTTACTGTAGGCTTGTAGTATAGTTTGAAGTCAGGTAGTGTGATGCCTCCAGCTTTGTTCTTTTGGCTCAGGATTGACTTGGCGATGCAGGCTCTTTTTTGGTTCCATATGAACTTTAAAGTAGTTTTTTCCAATTCTGTGAGGAAAGTCATTGATAGCTTGATGCACATGGCATTGAATCTGTAAATTACCTTGGGCAGTATGGCCATTTTCATGATATTGATTCTTCCTACCCATAAGCATGGAATGTTCTTCCATTTGTTTGTATCCTCTTTTATTTCCTTGAGCAGTGGTTTGTAGTTCTCCTTGAAGAGGTCCTTCACATCCCTTGTAAGTTGGTTTCCTAGGTATTTTATTCTCTTTGAAGCAATTGTGAATGGGAGGTCACTCATGATTTGGCTCTCTGTTTGTCTGTTGTTGGTGTATAAGAATGCTTGTGATTTTTGTACATTGATTTTGTATCCTGAGAGTTTGCTGAAGTTGCTTATCAGCTTAAGGAGATTTTGGGCTGAGACAATGGGGTTTTCTAGATATACAATCATGTCATCTGCAAACAGGGACAATTTGACTTCCTCTTTTCCTAATTGAATACCCTTTATTTCCTTCTCCTGCCTCACTGCCCTGGGCAGAACTTCCAACAGCATGTTGAATAGGAGTGGTGAGAGAGGGCATCCCTGTCTTGTGCCAGTTTTCAAAGGGAATGCTTCCAGTTTTTGCCCATTCAGTATGATATTGGCTGTGGGTTTGTCATAGATAGCTCTTATCATTTTGAGATATGTCCCATCAATACCTAATTTATTGAGAGTTTTTAGCATGAAGCGTTGTTGAATTTTGTCAAAGGCCTTTTCTGCATCTATTGAGATAATCATGTGGTTTTTGTCTTTGGTTCTGTTTATATGCTGGATTACATTTATTGATTTGTGTATATTGAACGAGCCTTGCATCCCAGGCATGAAGCCCACTTGATTATGGTGGGTAAGCTTTTTGATGTGCTGCTGGATTCGGTTTGCCAGTATTTTATTGAGTATTTTTGCATCAATGTTCATCAAGGATATTGGTCTAAAATTCTCTTTTTTGATTGTGTCTCTGCTCAGCTTTGGTATCAGGATGATGCTGGCCTCATAAAATGAGTTAGGGAGGATTCCCTCTTTTTCTATTGATTGGAATAGTTTCAGAAGGAATGGTACCAGCTCTTCCTTGTACCTCTGGTAGAATTCGGCTGTGAATCCATCTGGTCCTGGACTCTTTTTGGTTGGTAAGCTATTGATTATTGCCACAATTTCAGCTCCTGTTATTGGTCTATTCAGAGATTCAACTTCTTCCTGGTTTAGTCTTGGGAGACTGTATGTGTCGAGGAATTTATCCATTTCTTGTAGATTTTCTAGTTTATTTGCGTAGAGGTGTTTGTAGTATTCTCTGATGGTAGTTTGTATTTCTGTGGGATCGGTGGTGATATCCCCTTTATCATTTTTTACTGTGTCTATTTGATTCTTCTCTCTTTTTTTCTTTATTAATCTTGTTAGCGGTATATCAATTTTGTTGATTCTTTCAAAAAACCAGCTCCTGGATTCATTAATTTTTTGAAGGGTTTTTTGTGTCTCTATTTCCTTCAGTTCTGCTCTGATTTTAGTTATTTCTTGCCTTCTGCTAGCTTTTGAATGTGTTTTCTCTTGCTTTTCTAGTTCTTCTAATTGTGATGTTAGGGTGTCAATTTTGGATCTTTCTCACTTTCTCTTGTGGGCATTTAGTGCTATAAATTTCTCTCTACACACTGCTTTGAATGTGTCCCAGAGATTCTGGTGTGTTGTGTCTTTGTTCTCATTGGTTTCAAAGAACATCTTTATTTCTGCCTTCATTTTGTTATGTACCCAGTAGT
This sequence comes from Gorilla gorilla gorilla, assembly GCF_029281585.2. NCBI lineage: Eukaryota > Metazoa > Chordata > Mammalia > Primates > Hominidae > Gorilla > Gorilla gorilla. Next base: position 66,466,162 of record NC_073224.2, on the reverse strand, counting down.
CATTCAGGAGCAAGTTGTTCAGTTTCCATGTAGTTGAGCGGTTTTGAGTGAGATTCTTAATCCTGAGTTCTAGTTTGATTGCACTGTGGTCTGAGAGATAGTTTGTTATAATTTCTATTCTTTTACATTTGCTGAGGAGAGCTTTACTTCCAAGTATGTGGTCAATTTTGGAATAGGTGTGGTGTGGTGCTGAAAAATAATGTATATTCTGTTGATTTGGGGTGGAGAGTTCTGAAGATGTCTATTAGGTCCGCTTGGTGCATAGCTGAGTTCAATTCCTGGGTATCCTTGTTGACTTTCTGTCTCGTTGATCTGTCTAATGTTGACAGTGGGGTGTTAAAATCTCCCATTATTAATGTGTGGGAGTCTAAGTCTCTTTGTAGGTCACTCAGGACTTGCTTTATGAATCTGGGTGCTCCTGTATTGGGTGCATATATATTTAGGATAGTTAGCTCTTGTTGTTGAATTGATCCCTTTACCATTAAGTAATGGCCTTCTTTGTCTCTTTTGATCTTTGTTGGTTTAAAGTCTGTTTTATCAGAGACTAGGATTGCAACCCCTGCCTTTTTTTGTTTTCCATTTGCTTGGTAGATCTTCCTCCATCCTTTTATTTTGAGCCTATGTGTGTCTCTGCACATGAGATGGGTTTCCTGAATACAGCACACTGATGGGTCTTGACTCTCTATCCAATTTGCCAGTCTGTGTCTTTTAATTGGAGCATTTAGTCCATTTACATTTAAAGTTAATATTGTTATGTGTGAATTTGATCCTGTCATTATGATGTTAGCTGGTTATTTTGCTCGTTAGTTGATGCAGTTTCTTCCTAGTCTCTATGGTCTTTACATTTTGGCATGATTTTGCAGCGGCTGGTACTGGTTGTTCCTTTCCATGTTTAGTGCTTCCTTCAGGAGCTCTTTTAGGGCAGGCCTGGTGGTGACAAATTCTCTCAGCATTTGCTTGTCTGTAAAGTATTTTATTTCTCCTTCACTTATGAAGCTTAGTTTGGCTGGATATGAAATTCTGGGTTGAAAATTCTTTTCTTTAAGAATGTTGAATATTGGCCCCCACTCTCTTCTGGCTTGTAGAGTTTCTGCCAAGAGATCTGCTGTTAGTCTGATGGGCTTCCCTTTGAGGTTAACCCGACCTTTCTCTCTGGCTGCCCTTAACATTTTTTCCTTCATTTCAACTTTGGTGAATCTGACAATTATGTGTCTTGTTGTTGCCCTTCTCGAGGAGTATCTTTGTGGCATTCTCTGTATTTTCTGAATCTGAATGTTGGCCTGCCTTGCTAGATTGGGGAAGTTCTCCTGGATAATATCCTGCAGAGTGTTTTCCAACTTGGTTCCATTCTCCCCATCACTTTCAGGTACACCAATCAGACGTAGATTTGGTCTTTTCACATAGTCCCATATTTCTTGGAGGCTTTGCTCATTTCTTTTTATTCTTTTTTCTCTAAACTTCCCTTCTCACTTCCTTTCATTCATTTCATCTTCCATCGCTGATACCCTTTCTTCCAGTTGATCTCATCGGCTCCTGAGGCTTCTGCATTCTTCACGTATTTCTCGAACCTTGGTTTTCAGCTCCATCAGCTCCTTTAAGCACTTCTCTGTATTGGTTATTCTAGTTATACATTCTTCTAAGGCTCCACCTCTGGGGGCAGGGCACAGACAAACAAAAAGACAGCAGTAACCTCTGCAGACTTAAATGTCCCTGTCTGACAGATTTGAAGAGAGCAGTTGTTCTCCCAGCACGCAGCTGGAGATCTGAGAATGGGCAGACTGCCTCCTCAAGTGGGTACCTGACCCCTGACCCCCGAGCAGCCTATCTGGGAGGCACCCCCCAGCAGGGGCAGACTGACACCTCACACGGCCAGGTAGTCCAACAGACCTGCAGCTGAGGGTCCTGTCTGTTAGAAGGAAAACTAACAAGCAGAAAGGACATCCACACCAAAAACCCATCTGTACTTCTTTATCATCAAAGACCAAAAGTAGATAAAACCACGAAGATGGGGAAAAAACAGAGCTGAAAAACCGGAAACTCTAAAAAGCAGAGCACCTCTCCTCCTCCAAAGGAACGCAGTTCCTCACCAGCAACGGAACAAAGCTGGATGGAGAATGACTTTGACGAGCTGAGAGAAGAAGGCTTCAGATGATCAAATTACTCTGAGCTACGGGAGGACATTCAAACCAAAGGCAAAGAAGTTGAAAACTTTGAAAAAAATTTAAAGAGTTACTTGAATAGTTTTTAAAATTCCATTTTTATGTATCTATAGTAATGTTGATTATATCTGTGTATATATTTTATTGATGGCTTTACATACTAATATATATATATATATATATATATATATATACACACACACATATATATATATATATATATCTTATCACAGTCCACTGGGGTCAATATTTTACCAGTTCCCATAGAAACATTACCTCCCTTTACTTCATTTTCTCTCTCCCATTTATAATATAATTGTGTTTAATAATTCCTCTAAATTCCTTTTGAACAGTGAAAATAGTGTTATATTTTCACTTCACCTGTCAAAATAATTTAGAAAACTGTAGTGAAAAGTTTTATATTTATCATATTTTTCCTTTTTCCATTCTTTCTTAATTCCTGTTATTCCATAATTCCTTCATTTATCTCCTTCCTTCCTTCCAAACAATTTTATGTAATGTCCTGAAAATGTATGAAATAAAAAATTTTAAAGTATATACAATATTGAAAAGTTTTCTAGAGTTTTGGAATATACAGACATATTAAAGAAGTTGTTGAGAAAACAAAGCAAGGTGAGAAAACTATTTCTGTGTAATTACATAACTATCTCTGTGTTCATTTAAAGGTAGAGTTTTCTAAGACTATAGAGAAAGATTACATAACTATACAAAAATGTTATTTGTTGAGAGAAAAAGTGGACAGTAAAACCAAGCATTATTTGACAAAATTTATCATTTAATCATAAATAATATTTAAACAGATATATAGTTATCAAAAAACATTTTTTCAGCAAATATTTATAGATACAATTTATATGTCTATAGTTCCCTATATTTCTTTGCTGAAAGTGTTTTGGTACTACTTGTATATAGATAGAAGCATTTTTTAACATACTTTATTTTCTGAGTACTTTTATGTTAAAAGCAAAACTGAGAGAAAAATATAGAGTTAATCCACATACTCCCAAACTCCACAGATGCACAGCCTCCTAAATTATCAATATCTCCCACCAGGTAGCACATTTGTTACAATTATTGAAAGCAAATGACACATTATTATTCCCCAAAGACCACAGTGTATGTTACAGTCCACTTTGGTGTTGCACATTTATGAGTTTGGACAAGAAGTGTATATATATACATAAATTTATATATATATATGTATATATATATGTGTATATATATGTATATAGATATGTATATATATATGTATATATATGTGTATATATATGTATATATATGTGTATATATATGTATATATATATGTGTATATATATGTGTATATATATGTGTATATATATGTGTATATATATATATTTTAAGTGATGGAATGTTGTAGAAATTGTCAAACACACCTCTATAACTCTAAATGTATCACACTGTGATTTAAAAAGATAATGTCTATGACAAATATATCAAAACCCAGTTACAACTAAAATAATTTTTAGTTAATAGTAAATATAATAAATATTTAAAATGATAATAAAAATCCAAACTAGCAGCACCAGTAGTAACTGTTCGGTATGTTAATTTTGGATTTGTATGAACTCTCACTGCAGAATATTGGACACCTCTCAGTTACACATGATTATTCATATTTGATCTAACTTTGCCCAACTTAATTATTCAACCTTTCCTTAAAAATCCCCTCATAAATATTTTATGCAGTACATGCACCATGGCTTACTTGTTTCTGCTCACATTTTAAAAGTCCCATGCCTTCCGCAGGTTAGACTAGTTTTGGGTTGCTGAGAGCATAAATGTGAAAATAGGCAGGAGTTACAGAATTACAGAGTTCCTCTACATTAAGAATAACTTTCAGGTAAGTGCTGTATATATTTAAATAGAATGCGAATATTTTCACAGAATATAGAAAATATTTATTTAGCTTCTGTCTAGTGAATACTATTATATGTCCTTGTTATAAAACATAACTAATGATGATAATAATAATAATCTTTGAAGTATAGACATTTATAGTTGTGTTTCACTTCGGCAAAAAGATAAAAATATTAGTTTAAAATTTAGCATTTATAACAAGTTGGTATATCACCTTCAAAATGAATGGGGGATGCTAAGGCCTTATTTTACACTTATAAAAACATAACGATAATTCTTATAATTAGATAACATATTTTAATTTTCCAAGTTTCTGAATATAGAGCAGATGGAAATCAACATTTTAAAAATTAAAAGGAAAGATAATCTCAAGATGATCTCCAAAGAGTAATTAAAATTAAATTTTGTAGAAACAGTAATACTTTGATATCAATGTAAACATAAATTAAATGATATAATGACTCTTATAGTGATAATTTAAATACAATGTTTTATAGAAAATAAATAATTCAGATAGGGATGGGGTGACTATGAAGATGAGGGTAATCATTCTTTTTGTAAAATAAATATATTGTAATCAGAAGGCTCCAAATAGGTAATACAGAAGTAATATTCAATAAAGATTGAAAAAGGAGAGAGTAAAAGCTATAAATTAAATATTGAGAAATCAGGCTGCTATATGACATAATTATCTGACAATGAAAATAATAAGATTTTAAGCATCAGTCATTTATTTCATTTGTTCCATTTTTAATAAAATTGCAATTAAGTATTCTGTCAAGTAGCCTTACTTATTCTGGTTTAGGCTTGAGTAAGTATTTTATAAATTAAGTATGAGGACACTTCTGAAAGAACTAGGTCAGTTAAAAGTCAGTAAAGCCAGAAGTCCAGATGGCACTGAATTCACTCAACTAAAATTAACTACTTTGAATTTGGCTCAGTCTCAATATTCAATTATTAATGTGATATATGTGAAAATCTGGCAAATTGGAAAATGGAAGATGATTCAGTTCTTCTAATTACAGGGTTAGATAAAATAAATATTTTTATTTTCCCCCTAGGCATTTAAAAATACAACCGATGGTTTAATAAAAAATTTAACAATCAACATAAAATCATAAATAATTTACTTTTTCCATTAGGTAGTACTTCAAATTGCCATTCATATAAAAGTTAGTCATCTAATGAAGAAAAAACACTATACATCAAATAAAATAAATGTTTAATTTTAAAAAAATGGAAACCTGAATAAAGTAAGAATTCTATACTTATGCAAGTCTGCCACTAACTCGTTCTATGAACTTGAAGAAATTACTTTGTCATTTGTATTCTTTATTTTCCATGCTATAAATCCAAGAACCTAGGCTTAAATCATTAAAATAGTTTTTTTTTTAGATTTTTGGCTTTCAATTATATAACATCTATAATAGAAGAATATCATGCATTTACACTTTTCAATAAACATATATACATATCCCTAGGTAGCTAGTATGTGATTCACCATATTATTTTATGAAGACTTACATATTAAAAATTATCATTCACAAATCATCACACTATATGACTTCAAAGCATACTATGAAGATAAATTAACCCAAACTGATACTGGTATAAGAACAGACACATAGACCAATGAAACAGAAGAGAGAGCTCAGAAATAAATCCATGTAGTTATAGCCAACTGATTTTTAACAAAGGTGCTAAGAACACACTGAAAGGACAGTTTCTTCAAAAAATGGCACTGGGAAAACGATATTATCATGCAGATATATGAAATTAGATATTTATCTCCCACCATATGCAAAAACAACACAAAATGGATGAAAGATTTAAATTTAAGACTTGAAACTACGAGAAAAAGCATAGGAAAAAAGCTCCATGTTACTGGTCTAGGTTAGGATGTTTTGGATAAAACCTCAAAAGCACAGACAATAAAGGCAAATATAGATGGATAAGATTACATGAAAGTAAAAAGCTTCTGCACAGCAAAGGAAACTTCCAACAAAGTGAAGAGACAACCCACAGAATGGGAGAAAATATCTGCAAACCATCCACCTGGCAAAGGATTAATAACCGAAATATATAAGGAGCTCAAACAGCTCAACAGCAAAAAATCAAATAATCCAGTTAAAAACTGGGCAAAAAAATTTGAAGAGACGTTTCTCAAAAGAAGACATACAAATGGCCAATAGGCATCTGGAAAAATTCTCAACATTATTAATCATCAGAGAAACACAAATCAAAACAATAATGAGATATCACCTCACTCCAGTTAGAATGGCTATTATAAAAAATCAAAAAATAAAAAGTGTAAGTAAAGATGTGGTGAAAAGGGAACACTTATATACTGCTGGCATTAGTATAGCAATTGTAGAAAAAATTTGGAGGTTCCTCAAAAAATTAAAAACCAAACTACAATATCATCCAGCAATTCCACTCCTGGGTAACTATCTGAATGAAATGAAATCAGTGTGTGGGAGAGAGATTTGCATTCTTTAGTTTATGGCAGCACTATTGACAATATCCAAGATATGGAATCAATCCAAATGTCCATTAATTGATGAATGAATAAAGACAGTACGGCATTTATACACAGTAGAATACTATTCAGGCATAAAAAAACTCCTGTCATTTGCAACAATATGAATGAACCTGGAGTATATTACATTAAGTGAGCTATGCCAGGCACAGAAAGGCATATACTGCATTATCTCACTAATAAATGGAATCAAAGAAGTTATTCTCATGAAAGAAGAATAGTGATTAGAAAGCAAGGAGAAGAGGGGGAGATGGGGGTAAATTGGTCAATTGCTACAACACCCTAGCTTCATAGGAGCAATAAGTTCTGATGTTCTATTGCATAGTAGGATGACTAGTTAACAATGATGTTAACACAGAGATATTTTGAAATATACAGATATTTGTAAATATAAACATATTTTGAAATATCCATAGATTTCAAAAAAGCTAGAAGAGAGGTTTTAAAACCTCATTGGAAAAAAATGATAAATGTTTAAAGTAATGGATATGCTAATTATCCCAATTTGATCATTACATAATGTGTACATATATCAAACATAATATTGTATCCCATAAATATGTACAATTATGCGTTAATCATAAATTAACAAAGAAAATTATTTTATACTATATGTCCTATCACATGCACATACTTATAACAATAAAATATTGTTTCTTTTCTGTTTTGTTGGCAATATTCAACTGATACCCTGTAAAAACAATGATAACTATATTCAGCCATAATTTTATATCAGTGTTCTCATTCTTTGAAGACTCATAATAATTTGTAAGGCATCTATGAATACAATCATCACTCTTGTAGAGATGATAAAACAAAGACTTAATGAGATAAAGATATCTGCCCAATATGAAACATTTCATAAATTAGTGCTGTCCAAAAAAAAAAATTATGAACCAAAAATGTTATTTTAATTTCTGAGCAGAAGAGCAACATACTCTAAAGGAAATGAAAGAAGTTTGTGAGCTGGCACTGTGGTTGAAAAGAAGTATCTGAATTTATATAAGCGATTTTGGAGGGCACTGAAACATTTTGATTGTAAGAGTAGGGTGTCCAAGGGCCATAAAGACAGAAATGAAAGGAGTTTTAGAGAAAATAAAACTATATATTTTTAATATTTATTTGAAATATGAACTAATGAAAACTGTATATTACCTCTTCAAGGTAATAGAATTCTTAGTTGAATTAAAGACTAAACTAGGTGTGGAGGTGGGGGTATAACTTTAGATAAAATGGCCATGACCTAGACCTAGTTGTTATAATGATTAAGTTTGAAACATATCAACAGTCTCTGTAGTCTAGCTGGATAGATCAGTTTTTTTTTTAATTCCATGTCCTAGAGCGCAACTATTTTAGTGCAGATAATCACGATTTATTGTACAGCAGGCACATTTATAGTTAGACACAAGAATAAGGTTAGAGAGACCAGGGAAAAGTGGGTTATATAAATGTCACATCTCAAAGGTAGATGGAGTAATTCTTATGCCTAAAATTCATTGAATAGTTTAGAATATTTAAATAAAAGATACTATCGTAAAACAATATAGTACCTCAATATTTACAATTGTTCAAATTTTATAGCTTTGATTAGCAGTAAAAATTACAATTGACACTACTAGTTTCTCCAAAAATAAATCATTTCCATGAAACTCGTGTAGTTCTGAGAAGCACATATTGTTTAAACTCTTGAGTGTCTACTGAGTGCAAAATACTCTGTCTTGTATAGTGCGTTTTGTCACTTTACAGATTTGGAAACAAAATCCTAGTTGGGATTGGTTCAATGACATTGCTAAAGTTAAAGAGTAATAATTAGGAATGAAATTAAAAATTAAAACATACAATATTTATTAAATATTTTAAGTTTTTTTAATGCCCTATGATGAACTGAGCTCCTCATTTAAAACATTGTTTTTTTTTTTTTTTTTTTGAGACAGAGTCTCGCTCTGCCACCCAGGCTGGAGTGCAGTAGAGCTATCTTGGCTCACTGTAACCTCTGCCTCCCAGGTTCAAATTATTCTCATGCCTCAGCCTCTCAATTAGCTGGAATTAGCTGGAATTGCAGGCTTGCACCACCACACCTGGCTAATTAAAGCATCTTTAAGTTGTCTCTACAAATCTAAGAAAAGTCTGGGCTATTAGTATTTCATGCTCTTATTTCCATTTGTGTACACAAATAGCTTTGTGCATAGATGCACTTAATATATGTTAATAGAAAGCAAGGCCATATTTTCACTCAAACTAGTTAAGTTATTCTAGTCTATCATTCAGTCTTACTGCTTTTTAATTTTTTTCAAAGTGTAGATTTTGCTCATCATTAATGTGAAGCACTGTTCACCACCTCCCTCGAAAAAAAGAGCTTCCATATTAAGAAGTAACTTTCTTTTTTTCATTTTCCTTCCATCTGTACTTTACAACACTAACAAAAGACAAAAATAATGAACAAGCTTCCATTTCCTGCAAGATGGTGGATTGTCCTACCATAAAAATAATTAAATGTGTGACTAAAATAAACATTTCAAAATACGTTGAACTGGCAAGAAATTTAGGAAACTTTAGAAGCAAAAATCTGAGAAAGCTAAGTCATAGGAATGTGAACCAAACACTGAAGCAAGATTTGCTCTGATGACATTTGCCTAACCCAGATGAACTTAAACTTCAGTTTGTATGACCTTTCTGTTTGATATGGTATAAACATATATCAAAGGAGTCAAGGTAATAGGGAACCTCTAACTCCTTCCACACCCTCACCTACACCTAAAACTGTGGCTTCGATAGTTTTCAATTCTATTTAAGGGCAACGTAGACATAATTTTGCTTTTGAGAAGACATAAGAACACTTGTATATAGTTTTCAATTATATTTAACGGCAACCTAAACATAATTTTGCTTTCGAGAAGACATAAGAACACTTGTGTATCTTGAATTTTAGCACTAGATAAAAGAAAATCTCTCATGAATGGCAAAACTGTAAGTGCAAAAGAGTAATGATTGTATAAGAATTGTTGTTCTTGCGATAGTTTGCTGAGAATAATGGTTTCCAGATTCATCCTTGTCTCCACAAAGGAGATGGGAATTGAACAATGAGAACACATGGACACAGGAAGGGGAACATCACACACTGGGGACTGTTGTAGGGTGGGGGGAGGGGGGAGGGATAGCATTAGGTGATATACCTAATGCTAAATGACAAGTTAATGGGTGCAGCACACCAACATGGCACATGTATACATATGTAACAAACCTGCACATTGTGCACATGTACCCTAAAACTAAAGAATAATAATAATAAAAGGATTGTTGTTAATACATTTAAAACAACTAAACAATAGACATATAATTAAGGAGGAGAGGAAATGTAGTTAAAAGATTCTGAAGTCCTTGAATTTTCTGAAGAAAGATATTAACAAAGGTTCGACTTTATAGCATTGCCATATGTTAAAATGTATATATGTTTATATGTGTTAATATTTCTAAAGTTACAACTAAAATGGTGCAGACACTGTGGAAAACAGTATGGCAGTTTGGGGACATAAAATTAAAAACAGAATTACCATATGATCCAGCAATTCCACTTCTAGATATATATGTAAAATAATTGAAAGCAGGGTGTCAAATAAATATTTGTATACCCATGTTCATAGCAGCATAATTTACAATATCTCAAAGATCTAAGCAACCCAAGTGTACGTCAACAGATGAATGAATAAGCAAAGTGTGGTATCGATACAAAATAAAATATTATTCAGCCTCGAAAGAATGTTTGAACTCATACTATGGCATGTGTGAATCTTGAGGACATTATGCTAAGTGTAATAAGTCCACAATAAAAAAAACTGCTAAAAATATTGTATGATTCCACCTATATGAGTTGTTTAGAGTACCCCAAAATTTGAGAGACAGAGTAGAATGGTAGTTGTCGGGAGACAGGAGAAGGAGAAATGGAAAGTCATTTTTTAATAAATAGATTTTCACATTTGAAGGTGAACAGATTTCTGAAAATGTATAGTATTGATAGTTGTACAATATGGATGTATTTAATACAATTGATATATACACTTAAAAATGGTTAAGATGATAAATTTTATGATACGTCTATTTTACTGTAATTTTTTAAATTTAAAAACATGATTTAGGCATATATTGAATAGTTTTAGAGAAGTGTGATTAACTTTCTATAGTTCCAACAAAAATAATTTTCAAATGACTGGTATTAACCTCATGATCGAAGATTTTTATTTTACAAGTCTCATTGTGTTATACTCTATATTGAACCCTAAGAAAATTCACACTGGGTATGAAAATTTTGCTTAAAGTGGATTCATAATGCCAAAGAATCATTTGTGAGAAATCCAATTTTATTTTCCCTGATTATTTATATAAGGAAAAATAATCCCATTTTACTTAGGAAATAATTCTTTCCAGGAGTGTACACCACTCTAATTTATAATTTGCTAATCTGAAAATATTACTTAGTTAATTCTAGTTATAAAAATAACATTTAAATCTCAAAGATTCAGAATGAAATCCCTAAAATTAATCTAATTTATTTTATTTTAATCTTCTAGTATAATGGTTTTGGAAACTTCAATTACCAGATTTCACAGAGATCCCTTCAGAGTCTGCAGCTGGAATACATGGAGTAGGCGACAATGGCCAATCTCTAGTGTCTGTATATTTTCCCTTATTTGTAAGTTTTGTGTTTTAGTATATATGGACTCACCTCTTTTGTGGTTTTTTTTTTTTTTTTTTTTTTTTTTTTTTTTAAAGTGCAGTTCTAACAAACTAAACTGATGTTTCCCCTTTCAAATAACACCAAGGAAAGAACCCACAGGAAACAGATAAGGAAGAGGATTATGTATTGAATGCAAAACATTTGCAGTTAATTGCATGAAAAATGTTCTGCACTTTCTTGACTTTCAGTGTACCGAGAAAAGCTTTTAACAGCTCATATTCATGTTTACTGAAAATATTCCACCATAAGGCATATAGGCTTTCTCAAAATACTAATTTGTGATCAAGATTAATTCAAGTGCTAGTCAAATACAACAAAGTTAAACTACATATTTTCTGGTATTTCTAAGGCTAATATGTTTTTATATATGCTTAGAAATGATTACAACAGCATTCTGAATTGACCAAAATTTCTTTCTGGAAAAAATACGATAGATTATGTAAAATATCCAGCATACTGCATGCCATTTTTTAAATAAATGAGCTCCTCTAAAAGCCAAGATCATCAGTTATGGCCAACTTAATGCATTATTATCATCTTCTCATATGTAATTATCATAACTTTCTCCCTTTGTTACTGTTTACTCAATCTCCCTCCCTTTCTCCAGTTTCTCTGATTAATTATATATTCACAGAACAGTTCCCTTTGAAATACCTAAGCCTCCACCTTTTCTCCAAGGCTTTTAATTGCTCATCTTTCAAAATCAAAGTCACTTATTACATATTTCTTCATTCTATAATTATCCAAATCCATGAGGTAAGAATAAATTAAATTAATAGATTAGCCCATGATGCATAACAAAGCAGCTATTTAATTTTAAACTAAAACAATATAATTCAAGTGAGTGAATACCTGCTAGTGCATGTTACTTAATTCCATAACCAGCATGTAGGGTTTCATATTCCCTAGATAAATCATTATTGAATGCTAGAGCCAGGTTTGAAACCCTGATAACTATTACTTAAAAACCCAAGTATTTTAAATTATGCTGTACTTTCTTTCTGACTCTGGGTTGGAGTCAGAATTCTAGCAAGAGTGCCAAGGAACTGAAACAGCAAGCACAAGGTCCCATGGGCTTTTATCATAAATGACTGCAATTTGAAAAAGTAGAACATTTATTTTAATTTCAATTATCAAGAAAGGCTTCATAGAAGACACAGCATTTAAACTTTGCCTTGAAAACTGACAATGATTTTTACATATGAGAAATATGAGGAAAGCATCCAAGGCTACAGAAAAGACCTGAGCACAGACATGGATAAATGAAAGTGAGGAGAATGTTTATGAAACAAAGATTAGTCCTAGTGTGAAAGGCAGAATGTAAGGAGATATATAATCACTTTTGAAAAACAGTGGTTGCCAGCAGAGTATAATGATTAAGAATTTGATGTTAGGAGCCAAAAAAAAGTAGAAATTAAATAGAAATAATGATACGTGCCAGTTTTCCCAGCACCATTTATTAAATAGGGAATCCTTTCCCCATTGCTTGTTTTTCTCAGGTTTGTCAAAGATCAGATAGTTGTAGGTATGCGGCGTTATTTCTGAGGGCTCTGTTCTGTTCCATTGATCTATATCTCTGTTTTGGTACCAGTACCATGCTGTTTTGGTTACTGTAGCCTTGTAGTATAGTTTGAAGTCAGGTAGTGTGATGCCTCCAGCTTTGTTCTTTTGGCTTAGGATTGACTTGGCGATGCGGGCTCTTTTTTGGCTCCATATGAACTTTAAAGTAGTTTTTTCCAGTTCTGTGAAGAAAGTCATTGGTAGCTTGATGGGGATGGCATTGAATCTGTAAATTACCTTGGGCAGTATGGCCATTTTCACGATATTGATTCTTCCTACCCATGAGCATGGAATGTTCTTCCATTTGTTTGTATCCTCTTTTATTTCCTTGAGCAGTGGTTTGTAGTTCTCCTTGAAGAGGTCCTTCACATCCCTTAAATGGTGCTGGGAAAACTGGCTAGCCATATGTAGAAAGCTGAAACTGGATCCCTTCCTTACACCTTATACAAAAATCAATTCAAGATGGATTAAAGATTTAAACGTTAGACCTAAAACCATAAAAACCCTAGAAGAAAACCTAGGCATTACCATTCAGGACATAGGCACGGGCAAGGACTTCATCTCCAAAACACCAAAAGCAATGGCAACAAAAGACAAAATTGACAAATGGGATCTAATTAAACTAAAGAGCTTCTGCACAGCAAAAGAAACTACCATCAGAGTGAACAGGCAACCTACTGAATGGGAGAAAATTTTTGCAATCTACTCATCTGACAAATGGCTAATATCCAGAATCTACAATGAACTCAAACAAATTTACAAGAAAAAAACAAACAACCCCATCAAAAAGTGGGCAAAGGATATGAACAGACACTTCTCAAAGGAAGACATTTATGCAGCCAACAGACACATGAAAAAATGCCCATCATCACTAGCCATCAGAGAAATGCAAATCAAAACCACAATGAGATACCATCTCACACCAGTTAGAATGGCAATCATTAAAAAGTCAGGAAACAACAGGTGCTGGAGAGGATGTGGAGAAATAGGAACACTTTTACACTGTTGGTGGGACTGTAAACTAGTTCAACCATTGTGGAAGTCAGTGTGGCGATTCCTCAGGGATCTAGAACTAGAAATACCATTTGACCCAGCCATCCCATTACTGGGTATATACCCAAATGACTATAAATCATGCTGCTATAAAGACACATGCACACGTATGTTTATTGCAGCATTATTCACAATAGCAAAGACTTGGAACCAACCCAAATGTCCAACAATGATAGACTGGATTAAGAAAATGTGGCACATTTACACCATGGAATACTATGCAGCCATAAAAAAATGATGAGCTCATGTCCTTTGTAAGGACATGGATGAAATTGGAAATCATCATTCTCAGTAAACTATCGCAAGAACAAAAAACCAAACACCGCGTGTTCTCACTCATAGGTGGGAATTGAAGAATGAGATCACATGGACACAGGAAGGGGAATATCACACTCTGGGGACTGTGGTGGGGTGGGGGGAGGGGGGAGGGATAGCATTGGGAGATATACCTAATGCTAGATGACGAGTTAGTGGGTGCAGCGCACCAGCATGGCACATGTATACATATGTAACTAACCTGCACAATGTGCACATTGTACCCTAAAACTTAAAGTATAATAATAAAAAAAAGTTAACATAGAAAAAAAAATGATACGTGGTTTGAGGATTCAAAAATAATATTAATAAAAATTTGATCATAGAATCTGGGAAGTGATATAAACCAAATGCCAACCAAAAATACTTATTTTAATGTTATCTTCAGTTAATATGGAGGTTAATTTTTTCTGTGGGAAAGTTTATATCATCACAGTGTTATAAAAAACTTTTCCTATATGAAAAGAAGTTGATTAGATCTTCTAAATTGTATAAGAGTAAAATAACTGGTGACACTAAAGATAGAGAAGAAGAAAGAAAAGCTGGGTCTAAAGAGAGAGTGGAGAAATAAAACAATCGTAAAGTCTATTTGCACAGATGAAAAAGAGTTTATAAAGTTTAAAAACAACACAACTTATAAGAATAGTGACAGGAGAATAAATACTCACATGCCTAGAGGCATGTTGATCATATTATTAATATAAATTCAAAACATGTTCTCTTAATTAGACAAAATATTTAAACTCAACACTGTCTAGAAAATATAAAAAATACATGATATTTGAAAAGTCAAATATATATATATATATGTATTTCTAAGGTCACCTTGTAGATAAAAACATTTAAAAATTAAAGTATATTTATGTTGAAGTAACTGGTAACATTTGAAGTTGTGCCAAAACTCAATAGCAAATGATGATCTTTCGTAAATTGCGAATTTATGTTATTGCAAAGTTCAATATAAAAAACTCCTAAAATTCCTACATAGTTGAAAATGAGCTAACATTTAAAAATATTGTTACAGAGAATATGCATGTAACTGAAAAAGCCAAAATAAATTTTGAATGACACTAAAGCAGCAAGAAAAGTCAAAATACAGCATTTCTAACAATATATTTATGATCTCAGTGATATTTGAAAGAAAAAATACTTTATCCTTCCCAGTGATCTCCTAAAATATATCTATTCTACCCTGACATATTGAAATGAATAGAGCAGGCTTTCCCAAGAGTTCAGAGTACCTCAGTTGTGGATCCAGTTATATTACAAGTTGTCTTTCTGCCTCAAAATAGGAAATGAAATAGACCTTAAGATGTGTTATCAATATTCGCAGGCTTTCTTATGATTTTTTTCCCAAAGTTACTGAAAGCTTTCAAATATGAGTGGTTCAAAGGTTTTGAAAAGAAGATCAAGATAAAATTTCTTAAATTAAAGTTCCAAAATAGTAAGACCAAATCTTAAATTCAATCTCATTTTGCATCATCCGATAATAGGAGATAGCTAAGGATATGGGTGATATTTTTCAGGAAATGTCATGTCATATGTGATGGGTTATTTCTTTCATAGTCTCAAACATTTAATTGGAAATCTTTGCCAATTTGTGGTTATAATAACCTGTTCTGGGAATATGTGGCTTATTTCTTGAGCAGGATTGTCACTCTATTCAATTTGATTTTAAACATGCATTTCAAATTCTTCAATGTATCCTTGTAATAGCTACCATTAATGTCATCAACTACAAGCTACACTGCACAGTAAATTTTAATTTACAAATTACTTTTAACCAATACATTCTTAAGATGACGACTACAAATTACAAGTAATTTAGAGCAATTTGAAAAAAATAAGTAAAATTATAATTGAATGGACCTATTTCAGAACACTACAATTAAATATGATAGATAAAATTGGCTAACTACATAAATACAGGGGATTGGTACCTGCAGATTTTTATGTCTTTTTAAGAGAAGCTGATAAGTTGCTGAGTAAATCAGACCAACAAAATTTGGTAGTGCCTTTTTTTTGATGCATGTGTATCATGTTAATAGGAAACATGTAAGTTAAAGAAATAGATAGCATAGATGATACAGGAAGAAGAAAGGAAAGCAGAAGTCAGCGTGAAGTGTGGTGGGGCAGGCAGTATTCTGCAAGTGGTAAAAATGGTAAAAGCATTAGCAGGAATTTAAATTTGTATTTAGTAGGGAAGTCTCCCTAACTATAGAGTACTATTATAGCAAAATTCTGCAACCTATGTGATTTTAACAATAATCACATGTAATGTGTAAGTATCTGTTCAGTTTTACATTTTGCAAATTTTTATTCTTACAACATCATCAACAATAATCAACACTTACTGAGATCTCAATAAGTTCTGGGCACTCTGATAAGTACTGTCTGCATTATCTTATTTTATCCTCAAAACAACCCTTGAGATAGCTACTTGGATTCTTCTTATATTTCAAATGAGAAAACTAAGGTTTAAAGAAATAAATGAATTATACAGACATATAGCTATTAAGACAGACAGAATTCTAACCCATATTGACCTGACCTTGGTGCTTTCATTGCTTCAGCTTTGTCCTCCTCTTATGTGGATAGTTGGTGAACTAAGTAGGTAAAATATATTTCAACTCATATTTTCAAAATTAGAAAAACTACAAATAGGTATTTTAATGTCTTGACTAATCTTTCATACATCAAATGCAATTCAACAAAATAAAATATGGCTGAAAGAGATGTGAGGAGTCACCCAGCACACTTAAGGGCTTTGTATTTTTTCACAAAATTATCTAATTTATTTTCAAAATATAATGAGTGACTTGTATGTGTAGAGTACTATGATAGATATTTTGAGATTAAAAAAATACTTCATAGACCTTGATGTCTATCAAGGGATCAATCTGTACCAAAAATTGTAATTTTTTAATGGAGAATAATAGAAAAGTAGGAACAGTTTTGGAAACATATTGGAAAAATAATAACGTAGCCTGGGGAGTAAAAGAAGGTTTCCTGGAGAAGTAAATATTGGGTAAGCAGAATAATTGCCTTCCCCAAAATGCCTACATCCTACTCCTTAGAATCCATGAATGTCTTGGGTTACAGGGCAAAGGGGAATTATAGTTGCTAATTACCTGACTTTAGAATACTGAGGTTATCCTGGATTAACTAGGTGGGCTCAATATAATCCAAACAGTCATTTGAAGTAGAGGAAAGGAACAAAAGAGAGAAGCAGAGACATTGCAAAATAAGAAGGAATCAGCTTAACCATGCTGTCTGAAAGCTGGACTAATGGGGCCATTAGCCAAGAGATGTCAGTGGCCTCTAGAAGCTGAAAAGTTAGGAAACTATTTCTCTTCTAAAGCCTCCAGAAGGAATTCAGCACTGACATATTGATTTTAGCCCAGTGAGCCTCCTGTTGGACTTCTGGCCCCCAAAACTATAAGATAATAAATCTGTGTTGTGTTAAGCCACTAAGCTTGTGGTAATTTGTTAGTACAGCAATCAAAACAAATCAAATCCCTAAACAGAGACCTTGAATGTACGCATAAGAATTATATAATATGGAGACTCTTGTCACCAGTACAAGGAAACATATGTGCAAGACCCAGAGCTGAGAGTATGCTGAAGGTAAAACAAAAACAAGAAGTACTTCCTATAGGGACTTGTTATTCATGGTGAGGTTGATGGACTTTATCAGGGGGCTAAAATAGAAGTTAAAATCAGATAAGTGACATAAGGTATGTGTTTAAGACAGGTGACACTGGCATTATGGTGAAGTTTTATAAACTCAGATTGGAGGGAGAAGGTAAACAAGACTGAAGGGCATATTAACAATGAGTTGCCTATGAAGAAAGTTATTGAAGACTTTGATAAAATTAAAAACAGAGTCACATAAGATTATGTGCAAGAAAATGTAATAAAGGAAGCACAGATATACAGGAAACAGGGAGGACTGAATTTAAGATTAGATGCCATGGAAATACTTTGAGAAACAGTGATGTTTGAGCTTAAAACAGCCCCCAGAGTCCAAACTAAAATAAGCAAGTGGCCTCTGGAAGCTGTGGTGTTCCCAAGGAGGAAATTCGACCTAGTGGAATGGCCATTGCAGATGTGGTCACAGAGAGCAACGGATAAGAACAAACTTCCAAAAGGCAGGGGTCAAGGACTGCAGATAACACCAGACAACTAATTTCCTCACAGAGAGCAGAGCCAAAGCCTAATCAAGAGACATGCCCTACCCATAAATTCAGAAGTCTTCAGCATGCATAATATTTTTTATCAATAATTGCTTTGTGTCTTCTATTCTTCCCTCTTCTACACGAGAAATGCAGTTATTGTGGCTATCATCTGTCTGGGCTGGAAAATGTTGTTGCTTTAAGTTCATTCATTGATAGATGTGAGGAACCAATCCAGAACTGATGGACATAACTCTGCTAGATCCAAAGATCTTGGGTACAATGATTGGAGGGAACTTTGGTTTGTCTCTCATGCAGTGGATGTAAGTATATTCCATATTTTAAAAGAAAATTACATTTATATTTTCATGTCCCAAATAGTAGAATTTTACAGAAATTACAAACTCATCACCTACCTCATTTCCTCTTTTTTCTAAACACACAGGCAAACAATACTTCCCAGCCTCTCATGTTAGAGGTAGACTTGTGACAGTTTTAGCAAACAGAAGATATATGGGAAACCATGAGAAACATTTCCAAGCATGATACATCAAAACTCGTTATGGTTGATCCCCCATGATCAATTCCCGCCCCAAACAACTGGACACCGGTGCAGCTGAGGATGACAGAGCTGTCAGCAACGTGGGGCCCAGAATGACTGAGAGGTCAGTCCTATCACCCCCAACTCTGAAGACCAGGAAAATCAGCATTGGAAAGTTCAGAATGACAAAAAAAGGTTAACTTTATTTTGTTACTGAAACTTCGTGGTTTGTTTGTTACAGTAGCTAATGTAACCCTAACTCAGACATTCTTACAATCCAATGAGGTAGATTCAATTATTGACTTCATTTTAGAGGTGAGAAACCTGAGGCACTAAGAAATTATGTTACTTGTCCAAGGTTACACTAGTTAATGTGTGGCAGAGTCATAATTGAGCCAAAGAAGTGCGGCTACAGATGTTCTTCTCTCAATTGCTATTCTGAGACAAAATTATTGGGTTTGAACAAGAATAAGTTGCTGCTGACCCTGGAAAGGTGTATTTCAAAGTAGCAGTGGGAATAAGTTATGATTATACACAGATAATATTAATATGGTTAATATAAACTATCACAGTATTTTACTAAATCTCTCTAAAACTCTCAATATTTTACTGAGATTTATAATTTTCATACATTCTGACAACTTCAGTGCTATAATGCATAAGGGTTGCAGAGACCTGCGGGACCTCTTAAATCTCAAATCCATTTCAATTCTAAACAAAAACACATCAATAATATTCATGCTGAATGTAAGTCCTGAAAGAATTGTTGAGTTTACATTAAACTAGTTTTGAATTCACCAATTTAAGCATTCATGAATTCAAGACAACCAAGAAAAAGAGTATGAAGGACTTCTAGATTTTATAAAGGTTGGATTATCATTTATTATGATAAAAATGTGGCCGGGTGTGGTGGCTCATGCCTGTAACTCTAGTATTTTTTAAGGCTGAGGCGGGCGGATCACCTGAGGTCAGGAGTTCAAGACCAGCCTGGCCAACATGGTGAAACCCCATCTCTACTAAAATACAAAAATTAGCCGGGCATGATGCTGGGTGCCTATAATCCCAGCTACTCAGGAGGCTGAGATGGGAGAATCACTTGAACCCAGGAGAGGGTGGTTTCAATGAGCCGAGATTGGGCCACTGCACTCCAGAGTGGGTGGCTGAGCGAGAGTCCATCTCAAAAAAAAAAAAAAGTCTCTAAAATACCTTGCCTTAAAAAACAACAATTACTCTCAGCAGCAGCTGACGTAAGGGGTCTTCTTGAGAAGAAATGGGGCACGTAATTGCTGCTAACACCTACCCCAAACTCAGCCATTACCAAGGGCAGCTATTCAGTTTCTGTCACTCACATCAAACCTCCATGAATGGCCTTGTCTTCAATTTCATGGTATAAACTGAGGCCATTATGGAGAAGGTTCTTCAAATTTTTGATCTCCATCTCTCAAGTTGTCTGCAATACATCCCATATGTCCCTTCTTCCCTCTTGCCAAAGGGAAAGTGTTGATGTCATTTTATGTTGCACATTATGCTTGAGACCCAATTCCCTGTCTCATATTCATCATTCCCTTTCTCTTGGATTTTCAATTATGCTTTTTCTAATTTATTATAATAGTTTCCCAGTTCTTAAGAAAGTCACATTGAAAAAAAAATCACAATGAACAATTATCATATTCCAAATAAGCATATATTTTTTCATACATCTATGCCTTTACCCTTATTGTTTCCCCTGCTAGAACTCCCTGTTAATTATTTTAGCCTGTTGAACTCACATTTATGCTGTAAGATTTTTACTTTATCTCCTTCTTGGTAAAATCTCTACTAGTTTGAATGAGCAGAATTGTTCATCCATGTTATGCACTCTAGCTGCAATTGATTGATCTCTAGGTTACTTGTATAAAAAATAAATGTATCTGTTACATGTTGATTTTCCTCTTTGACTAAAGGCAAAATTCGTGTGTAAGCATAATCAGTTCCTGAGCACAAAGACTAGCATTTAAAAGTTCAATATATATTTGAATGAATAAAAAAATACTATTCCAAGGAAAGAAGCAAATCAGATACACCTTTCCTCTTTCTTTATATTGGTAAATAATTGAACAAGGAAAGGTATGCTCAAATTCACTGTTTTAAGTTTAATCTTAATAGTAGCCCAAACTACCTTAGATTTCAGGTTTATAATCAATGTAGAATTATAATACCTGTATTTGCATCTCTTCCTAAGAATAGTCTCATTTATTTATTTCCTCCTGAGATCCCATTTCCGTTCTAATTTCATTTAACTTTATCTAATGTTTTCAGCATTGGGGGCATGTAATGATTCTTGATTTGATTCTTTTATTTCTATAAAGAACTTACCTCAGATGCAAAGTTTGATTTGTACCAATTTCCCTTTCACTTGATTACAGGAGTTAGACTATGGAAAGCAATATATCTCAAGTATTCTTTATCCCATCTAGTTCTTGAAAAATAGGTGCTTGCATATTGGCAGCCCATATAACTCAATCTCCCAAACTGCTTCTCAGGGTAATGCACTTACAGGCTAAAGCTTCTTCTGAAGTCTGGTGATAAATGCAGGATTAGGGAAAAGTTTTGATCATTATAATGGGTCCCTATTTTTTTTCCTCTTGTTTAAAAAGTAAAGACAAATAGTAGATCAGAATTAAATTTCACAGAGATTTTTTTTTTCCACTTGATCCCTGAATTATGAAGCTGGGACATACTCCTGACTGGTTCCTCATCCCTAAAATGATTATATCAGATGTAGATCTATATAATTCATTCTATCTTTCACTTATTTTGTAAAATGAACAGCTTTAATTACTTTATCTTCTTAAATGAGTGAAAATTAATAATGCGAATAAATGAAACACTTTTCTGCTTAGTATGTAATAACAAAGCGCAGATGTAGATCTATATATTTTGTTCAGATGTAGATCTATATATTTCATTCTATCTTTCACTTATTTTAAGAATTGAACAGCTTTAATTACCTTATCTTCATGAATGAGTAAAAGCTAATAACAGGAACAAGTGAAACACTTTTCTGCTTAGTATGTAATAATAAAGCTCAGACCTGGTTGTGCTTATTCACCTTAACATTTCATGCTCCTACTCACTAGCAGAACTTTAGGATATTCCTTACATGTGCCTGACTCAAATATCGCACCTTCATCTAAATCCATCCTTTAGGATCTAAATCCAGGATATTTATCTTCACATTCTCTTCTGAAGCTTGGAATACCTTACGCTCCCTTATTCCCCTCTCTCCTCTTTACATGGTTATGTCCTTCTCCTCTGGCATATCTTCTTCCTTCACTGGCCTCATTTTGGGTTTTGGCACTTTTTCACACTGTGTATTCCTGTGTTATAGCTCTTATCCCAAAGTTGTTGTTGTGTTTTTGTTTTAAATTACTTCCCTGTTTCCATTATTAGAGAATAGGCTTCTATATTAGTTCATTCTTGCACTGATATAAAGAAACATCTGAGGTTGGGTAATTTATATAAAAAATAGGTTTAATTGGCTCACTGTTCCACAGGCTGTACAGAAAGCATGATGGCTTCTGCTTCTTGGGAGGCATCGAAAAGCTTCAAATCATGGTGGAAGGCAAAGGGAGAGCCAGCATGTCTTACATGGCCCAAGCAAGAGCAAGAGATTGAGGGAAGACGTGCCACAGCTTTTAAACAACCAGATCTAATTAGAACTCACTATCACAACAACAGCACCAAGGGGAATGATGTGTGTCAAACCATGAGAAACTGCCCCCTTGATCCAATCACCTCCCAGCAGACCCCACCTCCAGCATTGGGGATTACATTTAACATGAGATTTGGATGGGGACAAAGATCCAAATCCTATCAGCTTCCTAGTAAGTGCTATATTATATTTATCTTTGCACATTTGACACCTAGCACTAAATCTATCACTTATAAAGATGTCATTTTTAAATTTTAAAAATAGAGAATGGAATAAAGAATATTCTATAAGTTTTTCGTTTAAATTTTGATCTTTGTGGTATACCTGTGTGTGTGTGTGTGTGTGTGTATGTGTAAATGTATGTGCTCACTTAACTTGGTGGATAGGTTCTTGGTAACTTTGACTTTAAGCAATACAATGTATAATGATGAAACCAATTTTACCACAGGGTGATTGATATACACAGGTTTAACTTCCTACAGTATATTTCTGGTCATAAAAAAACCACCAAACTTCCAAATAAATACCCAAAACACTCCTAATATTAAACACTGAAATAAATATCATCTATGCATACAGGTAAGAAAGATTAATAATAAATAAGATAATTATTTACTCGATTTTTAGTGAACCAGTGAGTGATGGTAGTTGTAATTGTGGTGAGTTAAATCAAGTGAAGTTTACACAATGAACATTGTTAGGAGACCCTCCTACCACTACACAGTTCAAAAGCAAACAATTACTAATAGGAGATCCCACTGGGCACTTTTATACCACACTGCTTATTGTTGTGCATTTGTATAATTATCGTATACTTCATGAATATTTGTTTTATAACAATTTGCATTTATTCATTCATTCATTCATTTTCTAACTCACTTATTCCAATTTAGGGTGGTGGGTGGCCAGACACCATCACAACAGCTCAGGGCACAAGATAAGAACCAGCCCTGGACAGGACACCATTCCATCACAGGTCATAGTCACCCCCACCCCCCAACACACACACACACACTCACTCACTCATACTGGGGCCATTTAGGCAGGCCAGTGAACCTAATGTGCATATCTTTGGGGTGTGGGAGGAAACTGAATTACCTAGATAAAACCCATGCAGATATGAGCATGTACATATATGCTCATGATATGAGAACGTACAAACTCCACACAGACAGTGGCCCTGGCCAAAAATTGATTTTGTTAATCATCAACATTTTAATGAAACAATATTTTCTGATGTCCTGCTGTGTGTGTGTTTGTATATATGTATATATATTATATATATACACACACACACGTATGTATATGTCTGTATATACGCACATTTCCAGATTAAAATGGAGTTTTATAATAAATAATCCTTTAAAATAAGAGACAAATGTTAAGAAAAATAATGAATGATCTTACATTTTTTATGCTGTATAGGGGCAGGACCAGACTAGTTAGTTAGGCAACACGACCCTACCATCTAGTGGTCAGAATACTGAAGAATAGAGTTGAGTCAGCAGACAGGGAAGAATTAATCAAAGCTAATCTCTACGATAAAATCCAATACCCAATAGCATGCATCAGAAATGGAAAGAATTCATTACCACTCTATTTATTATCCTGAACTGAACACATAACTGTAATTTGAATTAAGTTAAAAATAATATACCTCCTAAAGTACCATTCATGTATGTTTCTAATTCTCTTCAATAACTATTTATAAACCATGCATAAAAGAGGAAGCAAAGGGAGAAATATTTTGAACATGAAGTGAAAATTATAAGATTCTGATTTATAGAAATAAAAATGAGACTTCTATATATTTCAAAAATTATTTAAAGTTTGTAGAACCAAGTCAATGTAATAAATGTTTTATTAAGTAATAAAATTAGCCAAAAGGTCTCTTGATTAGGAAACAACAAAAGCTTTTCAGTTTCACTGGCTTTATATTTTGACTGATTAAACAAATTTGGGTATTATTTACTCATCATCATTATTCATTAATTGACGTTTTATTATCTTTGCTTTGGAAACATCATGATGGCAAAGAATCTCCTCAATGTATTTGTTTTTGAAAATTATTATACTGCATATTTTCATCTGAAGTTGATAGAACAGGTAATATTTAAATACAGTTGATTTTTACCTTGTGGTATGCAAACCTCACACCATTTGGAAAAATGGTTGCTCAACATAACAAGAAGTAGTCTTTGTTTTAAAAATGATGTTGTTGTTCATGTCACATGCAGGAAAAAGTATAAGTCTACAATTATTAAGTGAGTTTTCTCTAAAATTAATGAAATGATTTTTAAAACTATTGAAATATATATATAAGATTTTTTCATAAATCTATTTTTATATATGTGTGCATATATATGTTTGCGTATATATATGATTATTTCTCATACATATATGGGAAATAATAGTATTTTAAATGAAAGGTGGTTCATATAATAAACCAAGAGATTACATATAATGGATCAAAAAGCCAAAGAATATGGTATTTCCAGTAAATACAGTAGTTGATCCTAAAAATTTGTTTTGTACCTTATCTCTAGAGACAAGTTCAGGAAGGGGCTGGGAAATGAGAAGAAGATAAAGTCCTGATAGGTTTGTGCATCTGAGAAGAAAACCAGTTCTTTGTCTTTAAATACAGTCCAAAAATATTACAAGGCCTAAGGATTGCTTTGCTCTCAGTTTTGCCTGAGAACAAAATAATAGTCTGCACCCTGTGTTAAGACCGGTAGGCCTAAATGTGCTCCACAGAGATGTAGAATATTTCTCACTTGTGACAGAACACCATGGATTGAGTACAAACATGACTGAGTACACAGACAGACCTGAAGAAAAAGTGCGGCTGAGAAACGGGAATATCCTAGAATATTCATCACCTAAGACAGAGTAGTGATGAAGACATTGCAAAGGCCGTGAACTTGAATAAAAAATGAATCCGAGGACCAGAAATGGTTTGACAAACCCTTGCCAAAGGCACCATGTCAGTCTTCCCAACATACTTCTCAGAAAGGATGGAGGAATCTTGAATTAGGGAATTTACATGTCTACCATCCAACCAAATAGATATTCATATAAATATTAAATTTTCTAATAAATATAAAATTACATTCCTTTTAGTTCTACACTGTATGATTTTTAACCAAATCACCATCATCATCATTATCAGTGTTCTGAGTACTCATTAAGTTTCAAGCAGTAATGATTTCCTTCACATTAATTATCTCGTTTAATTTGATCAGCTCTTTTAAAGAGCGGGTGATGCAACTCACATTTTTACACATTCAAAGCGCAGGATTATGTAACTTGACCAAATTGTACTTTGAGGATTCAAGGTCTTAACTGGGGTTGCATTAATTCAAAGTGTAGGCTACACCAAAAGCTTCTTATTTAAAATATAAATTAGTTATGGGTGTCTGGGTTATCTACCAATTGAAGTATATGCATAAATAATAGGGTATCATATGATAGTGACATCTTTCACATACCTGGCCTCGGTAGTGCAAATTTAATAAGGAACAAATAAGGAGAAAAGTGATTTCCACCACAAGTTTATATGTTAAGTTGTCAAATTTTTATTACTATAATTTTTCTTGTTTAGCATAACTGGATAGACAATAGAGAGGTTACTGGGTCTGCTTTTTCTCAGTCTCAAAAAATGTTGCATACCAAAATGATGACTTGATTTTCAAATATAGTTGTCATATTTAGTGGTCAAATGAGAACAAAGGAGATGATCATTAAGAATCATAACATTTACAAAAGAAGATATGAAAACCCTTTAACGATTGTAATTCTTCTCTTGAGGAATGAAGTGCATTGTACCTGTTTAATTTTTTCATCTTATGAGAGTTATCCATCGGAATGAATAAAATAATAATTTAATGTTTAGAGGATAACAATACAGTATCTACCTCAGAAACATGCTTAAGAAAATACAAAAAAAAATTAAATAAGATTTTTTTTCTTATTTTGCATTAAGGCTGCTTATTTCACAGTTCTCTGTGGTTGAATATGATAACTTATACTCTGAGATTACATGGGAAAGCAAGACAAACATGACAAGCATGACATGATCATGAGATAGGTGCACAATTACTGCAAATGAAAAGCCCTCAGTTACACCAAAGATATTGTAAGAGAAAAATCCCTTTTCAGCTTCATAGCTTGAAAGTATAGGAGTGATGAGTGATAAAGTCTTAGTCTTTTATTTTTTAAATCTACAGTTATAAAACCTGAATCTCTCTAAAACTAAATAAATTGTTGTTGAAAAGAAAACAAATAAAATATTGGAAAGATATGCTTCTGGCATTACAGAGAGGAACACTAGACAAAAAATAGAAAAATATCAATGACTGCTTTTTGTCCATTTACAGGGTAAGAACAATTAAAATTGTTTTAAACATGTTTCAGATTGCAAAAAGTAGGAAGAACACTAGACATTTTGAAGAAATTTCTAGATCCAGTCAAACCATGGTCTTAATTGTAATGCAAGCTTCTAACTTGTTTTGGTAAGTAGAAAAAAGAAAGATCATTTTCTAAGACCTATAGCTATACAACGTGTGTGTTGTCTCGGAACACAAAAGCTCAATGAGAAAGAGGACTTAAAAATAAGTTGAAAATTAATATGGCAGTTTCCAAAATTATGTTCTATCATAATTTTGGAGATTGAGATCACACATGGCTGTCTCCAATACATAAAGCTGGGTTCAGAACCAGTGAATTCACCACAAGCCACTGAACACAGACATTTCCCCCTACAAAAATTCCCATATGTTATCAATAATCAATAATAAGTTACCTTGGGAGAAAATGTAGCCTTAATAAATCACTGATAAATGAATATAAATAGGTAAACATACTGATATGGTCCTTCATTCTGTTTATACAATATGATGACAAATATTGCTCTTGAAATATTTGCTTAAGTTTGGCAAGTGTTCTTCCTGATTTATTTTGGGGAAAAGTATTTAAATGGTTTTATTAATAATGATTACTGCTACTAAGAATCAAATTTGTCTAAAATATTATTTGTAATATTTTAAATAATAGATATCCATGCTTATATAATGAGATAAATAGAAATACTTTATAATCACAAAGCAATGATTGTCATGAGGATATTTTTGTCATAAGTTTAGTGAAATAAATTACCCGTAATTAATTGGGGGTAGATGTATGGAAGCAGAAAAGCAATATTGATTACCTTAAAATAAGTGTGATACCTTGTAATCATTATGATTCTCAGAGGGAGTAAGAGTCAAAAACTTGTGGAGCTCGATAAACAAAAATCTAATAAAAATGTTTTCATAGATGACTAAACCAAAAGATTATAACCTTAATAAATTTATATTTCTTCAAAGTGCTTGAATTTTCAAATAAATATTAAAAACTAAATAATCGGCAGCATAGTAGGACAAATACAAGACCGTTGTTAGCCTGTTAAGTTTCAAGTAGTAATGATTTCCTTCACATTAATTATCTCGTTTAATTTGATCAGCTCTTTTAAAGAGCGGGTGATGCAACTCACATTTTTACACATTCAAAGCGCAGGATTATGTAACTTGACCAAATTGTACTTTGAGGATTCAAGGTCTTAACTGGGGTTGCATTAACTGGGGTTACAAACACCCAGCATTGAAGGTTGAAAGACTGATACCCAGAAAAAAAGCTTGCTCGTATAAAATGCTGAAGGGAATAAAATAAATTGTGTATTTTCTGTAATAAAAAATAGATTGCTTCAGACAGTAAAATTTTTGATTTGATTAAAATTACCTTAAAATGATATTTAAATAAATAATTTGTAGATTCAAGAGAGCATTAAGCTCAGAAAAGTAAGCAAGAACTTAGCTACTTTACATTTCAGATCTGGAATATCGCTGCCTATACTAGTGATAAATTGACTGACAGAAAGTTAAAACCATATTTAGCATACATTGAAAAATGATAAAAGTCAGTAAACTTACCAGAAAGGATTAAGAAGAAACTTAGCCTTATTTTAAATGTAGGAGAAGTCATCGGAAGTAGATATTGAAATTACATACTGAAGAGTTCATATCAATTTTTATGAAAATGTACTTGTAAGTGATAGCTGATGTGTGGAAAAGGAGCACTCATCAAGGGCTGACAGAAAGCCTGGACCACTCGATAAAGTTGTCTTGAGTTACTTGACAATATTAAAATATTTAGGTATGTAACTATTCAGAAGACAGTTGTATAATATGTCTGTATAACTGGCAGACCAACAATAACACTTCATATGCTGATCTGACACAATCTTTGTCATGTGCACTGCCCTTATCCAAAAATATTTTTATCATTTCTGCATATACATAACAATTATAAAATGATTTGTCATTTTCACATGTTGTGATATCTAATTTATACTGCTCAAGTGGATCCTGTTACATTAATATGTTAAAAACCAATAATAACTGTTTTATAAAATTCACCTGTGTGAGTTCCCGAAGGTCAAATAACTCATTAAAAATAATGTATTCAAACAATAAATTGCAAGGAAGCTCAATGAGATCCAAGACAAGGTTGAAAATCGACACAAAGAAACTTCTAAAGTAATCCAGGAAATTAAGGAAGGTCTAAACATCTTTTAAAAAAATCAATCGGAGCTTCTGGGATTGAAAAACTCACTTAGGAAATTTCAAAATACAATTCAAAGCTTTATCAATAGACCGCACCATAACAGAAACATTTCTGCACTTGGAAGTCAGGTCTTTTGAAATAATCCAGTCAGACAAAAATAAAGAAAACAGAATTTTTAAAAATGAACAAAGTATTTGAGAAATATGGAGTTATGTAAAGTGACCAAAGCAATGAATTATTGGCATTCCTGAGAGAGAAGGAGAAAAAGCATATTTGAATATGCCACTTTGAATATGAAAAATATATTGGAGGGAATAACACAGGAAAACTTCCCTAATCTTGCTAGAGAGGTAGACAGTCAGATACAGGAAATCAGGAGACCACCTACAAAATACTATACAAAATAATCATCACCATGACATCACCAGATTGTCCAAGGTCACCAATAAAGAAAAAAATCTTAAAAGCAGCTAGAAAGTAAGGCCAGATCACATATAAAGGGAACGCTGTTAGGCTAACAACGGACTTCTCAGCAGAAACATTAGAAGTCAGGAGAGATTTGGGGGCTTATTTGAAGGATTTACAAGGAAAAGAAAATCCAATCAAGAATTTCATATCCTGTCAAACTAAGCTTCATAAGCAAATAACAAATAAAATATTTTCCAGACAAACAAGCACTAAAATAATCTGTTACTATTAAACCCATCTTACAAGAGATACTTCAAGGAGTACCAAACATGGAAACAAAAGAATGATAGCCACTACTGCAAAAACATGCTTAAGTACATAGCCCACAGACCCTAAAAAGCAACCACACATTAGAAACTACGAAACAACCAGCTAAGAACTTCACAATAGGTTCAAAACCTCACATATCAATATCAACCTTGAATGTAAAAGGTCTAAATGCCTGATGTAAAACAGACAGTGTCAAGTTAGAAAAAAAAAAAAAATACACAAGCCTGGCACGGTGTCTCATGCCTGTAATCTCAGCACTTTGGGAGGCCAAGGCGGGGGGATCACTTGAGGTCAGGAGTTTGAGACCAGCTTGGCCAATATGGAGAAGCCCCATCTCTATTAAAATACAAAAATTAGACAGGCGTTTTGTTGGGCACCTGTAATCCCGGCTACTTGGAAGGCTGAGGTAGGAGACTCACTTGAACCCAGAAGGCGGAGGTTGCAGGGAGTCAAGATCACGCCATTGTACTCTGGCCTGGGCAACAGAGCGAGGCTCCATCTCAAAAAAAAGAACAAAAAAAAAAAAAAAGAAAGAAAGAAAGAAAAGAAAAGAAGACCAATCTGTCTGCTGTATTCAAGAGACCCATCTCACACATAATAACAACCATAGGCTCAAAGGAAAAAGTTGGAGAGAGATCAAGGACACAAGCAAAAAGAAAAAAAAAAAAAGCAAGCAGAGATTGCTATTCCTATATCTGATAAAACAGGCTGTAAACCAACAACAGTAAAAAAGGAAAAAAATATAAAGAATTCAATTCAACAATTAGAATTTGCTGTCTAAACATATACACATCTAACATTGGAGCACAGAAATTTATAAAACTACTTTTTTACTTACAAGACTTACACAGCTACGCAGTAATAGTGGGGGACTTCAATACTCCACTGACAGCATTAGACAGATCATATAGGCAGAAAACAAATAAAACAATGTTTGCTGAATTTAAACTGACCACTTTAGTAACTGGATCTAACAGACATGTACAGAATAATCCTCCCGTCAACCACAGAATACACATTCTTCTTAGCTGCACATTTAGCATACTCCAAGATTCATTACATTCTCAGCCATAAGGCAAGTCTCCATAAATTCAAAAAAAATCAAAATCATACAAACCATACTCTTGGAGTAAAAACAGAAATCAATACCAAGAAGATATCTCGAAACCACACAATTACATGGAAATTAAACAACTTGCCCCTGAATGATTTTTGGGTAAACAATGAAATTAAAGCAGAAAGTTTTTAGCACTAAGTGCCTACATGAAAAAGTTAGAGAGAACTCCAACTGATGAATTAACAACACAGCTAGGGGAACTAGAAAAAGAAACAAAGTGACCCCAAAGCTAGCAAAAGAAAAGAAATAACTAAAATCGGAGTGGAACTGAATGAAATTGAGACCCAAAAATCCATTCAAAGAATCAACAAAACAAAAGTTGGTTATTTGAAAGGATAAGCAACATAAACAGACCACAAGCTAGATTAGCAAAGAAAAATACACAGAAGATTCAAATAAGCACAATCAGATATGACAAATATGACATTGCAATTGATCCCACAGAAATACAAAAGATCCTCTGAGACTATTATGAATACCTCTACAGTCAGAATCTAGAAAATCTAGAGGACACATAATCTCCCAGGATTAAATCAGAAAAGAATGGAAAAACTGAACAGAATAATATCTACTTCAGAAATTGAATCATTACCAACTGAAAAATTCCACAGGGCCAGGTAGAGTCACAGCTGAATCATACCAGATATACAAAGAAAACTGGTACTAACTCAAATGAAACTATTCCAAAATATCAAAGATGGGGGATTCATCTCTAACTAAATCTATGAAGCCAGCATTACCCTGATATAAAAACCTGGCAGAGACAGTGAAGAAAAAAAAAAAAAACTACAGGCCAATATTCCTGATGAACATAGACACAAAAATCCTCAACAAAATATTAGCAAATTGAATCCAACGACACATGAAATTCACAACAATCAAGCAGGCTTTATTTTGAGATGCAAGGTTGGTTCAACATACAGAAATCAGTAAATGTGATTCACCACATAAACAGAATTAAAAATAGAAACAACATGATCATCTCAATGCCTGCAGAAAAAGCTTATAAAATAATCCAACATTGCTTCATGATAAAAATCCTCAAGAAATTCACTGTTGAAGGCACATACCTCGAAATAATAAGAGCCATATGTGACAAACCCACGGTAAATATAATGCTGACCAGGCAAAAACTGGAAACATTTCCCCTTGAAAATTTGAACAAATAAAGGATATTCACTCTCACAATTCCTATTCAGCATGATACTGGAAGTGGTAGCCAGAGTAGTCAGGAAAGGGAAAATAATAAAAAAGAATCCAAATAGGAAAAGAAGTCAAACTACCTCCTTTTGCAGACAATGTGATGATTTAATTCTATACCTAGAAAATCCTAGAGACTCTTGCAAAATTTTCCTGGAATGGATAAATAACTTCAGTAAAGCTTTAGGATATAAAATCAACATACAAAAATCAGGGACACTTCTATACAACAATAACATTCAAGCTGAGAGCTACATCAATAATACAATACCATTTACAATATCTGCACACACACAAAAAAAATACCTAGAAATATGTCTAACAAAAGAGGTGAAAGATCTCTACACAGCTACAAAATACTGCTAAAAGAAATCATAGATGACAGAAACAAATGAAAAAACATTACATGCTCATAGATTGGAATAACTGATATTGTTAAAATGAACATATTATCAAGTTACCAATATTTTTTTTCAAAGAATTATGAAATATATTCCAAAAGTCATATGAGATAAAAAAATGAGCCTGAATAGCCAAAGCAACCCTGAGCACAAAGAACAAAGTCAGCGGCATCACATTGCCAAACTTCAAACTATACTACAAGGCTACAGTAACCAAAACAGCATAGTACTGACACAAAAAGAGACTAATGGAACAGGTTAGAAATCCAGAAATAAATCCACATACCTAGAGCCATCTGATCTTCAATGCTTCATTAAAACTAAGCAAAAGATAAAGGACACTCTAATATATGGTGCTGGGACACCTGGCTAGCCATCTGCAGAAGAATGAAACGACCCATACCATTCATCATTAAAAAAAAGCCTCAACGTGGATTAAAAATTAAAATATAAGATCTAAAACTATAAGAATCCTTGAAGAAAACTTAGGAAATATCATTCTGGTCATTTTCTATGTTACAGAATTTATGACTATGTTCACAAAAGCAATTGAAACAAAAATACAAACTGGCAAGTAGGACCTATTAAAACAAAATAGCTTCTGCACAGTAAAATAAACGATCAACAGAATAAATAAAAAAACTACAGAATGAGAGAAAATATTCAAGAACTATGCATCCGACAAAAGCCTAATAGCTAGAATCTATAAGGAACTTAAACCAACAAGTAAAATACAAGTAACCCCATTAAAAATGGGCAAAATACATGAACAGACACCTCTTAAAAGAAGACATACAAGTGGCCAACAAATATATGAAAAAATGTTCCACATCACTAATCATCAAAGCAATGCAAATCAAAACCACAATGAGATACCACTTCATACCAGACATAATGAGTTTTATTAAACAGCAAAATATAACAGCTGCTGGCAAGGCTGTGAAGAAAGAGGAATACTTATACACTGTTGGTAGGAATGTACATTAGTTCAGCCACTGTGGAAAGCAGTTTGGATAGTTCTCAAAGAACTTAAAATAGAAACACCATTAGACCCAGCAATCCCATTACTGGGTATATATCCAAAAGAAAACAAATCATTCCACCAAAAAGACACATGCACTCACATGTTCATTGTCCCACTATTCTCAACAACAAAGAAATGGAATCAACATAAGTGCCCATATGGTTGATTGGATAAAGATTATGTGGTATATGCAAACCATGGAATACTATACCACCATAAAAATAAAACAAAATTATGTCCTTTGCAGCAATGTGGATGTAGCTGGAGTCTATTGTCCTAAGTAATGCAGGAACAGAAAACCAAATATGGCATGTTCTCATTAATAAGTGGGAGATAACTGGGTATTCATGGACATAAAGATGGCAACAACAGAACCTGGAGACTACTTAGGGGAGCGGGGAAGGAGGGGGGAAGGATTGAAAAGCCAAATATTGATCACTAGCAGCCGAACTTCAGCATCATGCAACAGACTCAGGTAACAAACATGCATATGTACTCCCTGAAACTAAAATAAAGCAAAATAAAATTTAAAAACTCTATATCCATTAGAGAGTCATCTCACATTCTCCTCTCCTCCAGCTCTTGCAAGCTGGCATTATGGCGTTCTCATCATTCTATAGCCTATTAAGTTTTGAAAAAATAAAATATTTAAAAGATATATAAGTATATAACATCAGAAAAAATAATGCAAGCTTTTCCTGGTTGAACAATGTATGTACCCAAAGACTTTTTTTTAACCTATGCATAATAACCACTTGAAAGCTTGAAATTAGCTATGAAAACTTACTGTCGTCTTGATTTCACACACCATATTTAGTCCATTAGAACAATAGTTTACCAAGAACTCTTCATCATGCTTTTAACAGGTCTGATTCTCATGCAGTGTATGGTAGAGTCTGTTAAATGCTTTTAAAAAGTTGTTTGCTGTTGTTCTGTTCATCCTCAGAAAGCACATAATTATTTGTAGTACGAGGTGGCCATGTGACTGATTTTTGCCATCAAGTGTAAGCAGGAGTGATGTGTTCCTTTCAGACATGGTTTGTGAAAACCCAGCATCTGAACTTCTCCATAGGCTTTTCCAGCTAGCAGAAATGGGATTATCCATCAGAGCAAACATAAATACCACTTAATGGAAACAGTAGATCACCTACACAGTTCCAATGCATAGGTAAGAATTAACTCATACTTATATTTGAATCATTAATTGTGGCATCTATTACTTGCAGCAGCGAGCCTAACACAATTAATAAATTATGCTTAGCAATGTCACTAGGCTCTTTCCATTTTATAGACATGTTGATGGCAGAAATTCCCATAATCTCGAGGAAATTCATTTTGTTATCAATGCATCACTAGTATTTTCTTAATATGGTTGTGATTATTAATTACCTTTTCGTGCTTTTTATAATTATTAATACATTTTAAAAGTTATCAGACTATTTTAATCTAATTTTTTGTTAATCTGGCCATGTACAATAAGACAAACTTACATCAACCCTATTTTAAGCTATTTTTTCCAATAATTATATATGCATATTTTGTTCACAAATTAAATACTGATACAATGATACATGTCAAGAAGTATATGAACACGTGTGTGAATTTCCTGTAAACAATTTGCATGTATACTGCCAACTCTTACTTATCTTTCATTTCTTTGACTGATAGAAAGTAGGAATATGTATGGTAAATGGGTGCCAAAGGGCAAATTGCCCCAATGAAGCAGCACATCATCAAGAAAACTTGAGGGCTGTTGCCGAAGAACTCATATTTGGCTGAACTGGTATACTATATGGCAGCCAAAAGCTAACTATTCTTTTCTCATATTTACCACTGCATCTGTCCATTCTGACAACTTGCCCAAGTATTCTACATGTATGGATTTCAAATACCTGTTCACCTTTTCCAGGGTCTTCTCCTCAGTAGGAACGGTGGCCAAGCTGAAATACATGGGTTCTCAGAACTCAGGCGTGTCTACCGTTACAATGCCAGCAGAAAGACAGTCTTTCTGAAAACAACAGGCTCCTTCTCTCTGCTTTCTTTTATTCATATGTTCCTTATTTCCTTTTTGGCAATACCTGACAGACTGGAAATAAAGGCACATTTCTACATATGTCCAAGGCAAGGCATGTTTGCACTGTGATTTAGAGTACTATGATTTCTCCAAGGGCAGTTGTTAAGAACAAATCAGATGATCTTTCTCTGAATAAAAACATAAGAGAAAGACAATGAATATTTGTTTCCTGATTTAGAAAGATACTTTAGGCTATTATTAATCCGGGTGTGTTTCCATGTTGAGTGGCCCTCCAGTGATTTATTTCACTTTTCTTTTTCATGCATCTATGAACCCATACACCTATTTTTTAAACTTTATTTCACATCTGTTTTGCACTTAGAATTGTGAAAAAAAATTCAGTACAAAGATGAAAAACTTGCTTTTCACCTCCAGCAAATTTTAAATATATTTGTTGATAATAGTAACAAGTACTAGCAACATTTTTGGATGCTTATAATATACCTGACCCAACACTAATTGATTTGCAAAAATGATCTTACTTAATTCTTACAATTGCTAGGGTAGATTTCTCTCCCCCTGCATAAAAATTTATAGATGAGAAAATCAATGTACAAAAAAATTAAAAATGATCTCCAGGTATACAGCCAACTACTGAGTGGTGAACCTACGATT
This sequence comes from Gorilla gorilla gorilla, assembly GCF_029281585.2. Lineage (NCBI taxonomy): Eukaryota > Metazoa > Chordata > Mammalia > Primates > Hominidae > Gorilla > Gorilla gorilla. Next base: position 66,429,726 of record NC_073224.2, on the reverse strand, counting down.
CAATCATAGAGAGTTTTCTGAAGCCCTTCTTCTGAAGCAAACACATGAAGAGTATAGGTATGGTGATCACATTTGTTAATAACACTAAATTTAGTGGAACATATACTGCAGTGAGTGGCCAAATCGTAATTTTTTAATATATCAAGAGAGTGAAAAAAATCAAAATCAAAATAAAGTTAATAGAGTAAATGAAGCATATGCACATCTTAATAACATCAAACTAAATATGCATTATTAACGATAAAATTATGTGTTCAAATATATTAATGATCAAATTATATATTAATGATCAAATATATCAAATTATGGCATCACCTTGTAAAGACAAAATTTTAAATTTTACACTATATTTATCACTCTGTTTATGAATAGCTTGTAGGACTGAAAGTGAATTTAAGTTGCATCTTGCAAATTATTTCCCAGTGTAGAAATTACCTTAACAACATCCATAGTAGTTGATTACCAACATCTACTTAAACATTTCCTGGGAAAAGGAGTTCAATTTCTTGTAACAGAGCCCAATCTATATCTTGTGATCTTTTTGAGTCCTAGGCTGCTGCTTTTTAACTTTAACTCATCGATCCTGATTCTGTCTTTTGAGTAACACATAATTAATTTACTTGCTCACTCTACTTGACAGCCCTTCAAATATTCATAGGGCTCTTAATGACTCCAATAAGTTTTCTCAGTTCCATAAGAACTCCAATAACTACTTAGTTGAGATGCATTGCATCAAAATTTGCACAATGCTATATGAGCATGCACTTCCTTCCCACATTTTCACCTCACATTTATACACATAAAGAGAATCAGATCTTTAGTTAAATAAAATTTGTTTAAATAATAAAAAAGTTAAAAATCATGAAAATTTCAGGTTAAGTTCAGATAATAAGTTAATTATACAAACGGGTGGAGTGGCAAATAAAACAGCTTGATTTTGTCTTCTGATTTCAATCTTTTTTCAAGTTTTCTTGTTTTTGAAGGCCCCTGCCCACACTATGTTCAAGGAACACTCTTGTCCATTTAAGCCTATGCTGAAAAATATGTGAATAATTATTTCCTTTGGTTTCCCATCATAATGTGGAATTTTGCAAGTCTTGGCTAAATATGCATGAATTTTTTTAAAATGGAAAAATCAACAAGAGAAACTGAAAAAGATGCAATTTTTTCCATTCTTATAATTTTCAAGTTTTGTTGTATTTTATATATTATCGCTGGAGGGAGATGGGTGTATTTCCCCTTATTTGAGGTGCATGACTCTTATCCTTGAATAAGGTGAGAATATATTCACTATATATCTTATAAAAAGAAAAATGGGCTGAAAATTGACTATGACCCTTTTTGCATTCTACCTAAGAGCACAATTAGTTTCTAAGGTAAATTATATTTTGCTTAGAAGATGATTTGTCTGGGTGTTTAAATGGCATGTAATTAGGTCTTTGAAACAAACTTAAACTGGGAAGTATAAAATAAAGTTCTATAGATTGCAGGGTATTGAAATAATACGGTGAAAATGCTGCAGTGGTTCTTGCAATATGAACTGATATTTGATTTCCTGTGGGCAGGCTCAGATAGAAAATTTCTTAAGATTAGGAACATGCAAAAAAAGAAGTGGTGGTAGTCTCTATAAGAAGAAAAAAGCATGAAAGACAGGACACAAATATAATCTAGAAAGAGACTTCTTATATTGGGTGTGGTAAATGAGCTTGATGGATTTTGATGTTTGATATCTAGTTTAAAGATATTGCCTACTTTAGATTGTAATTACTCCCTATTGCTTCTTCCCTTCATTTCTACAAATCTCCAGGAAAATTTAGTTAGCCATAGTTAGTACTGGGAAAGCAGGGAGAATTCTTTTAAAGACTTGGGTAAAGTGGAACAAAAAGATCTTCATCAATCTTGCCAAATTATGACAAAATAGGCTGAAGTGAAAATAGAAGCAGAAATCAATAGCATGAACTGAAGATTAAACAACTAGGACCACTAAACACTTCCTAGGCACATTTTAGGATATTTCTTCAGTCACTTACCCGATAGAGGCTAAAGTTAAACTTTTACTACTTGCCTTAAAAGATAGAGTGACTCTAGAAGAAGAGGACTTCTAATTCTTGAAGTCATAAATAATAGGATGATGTCTTTATTTTATAAATACTATACTAAAAATGATAATTTTTTACTTACACGTAGATGTTTAAAATAAATATTTACATAATTGAAAAGTCTGAACCTCAGATTGTTAAAGAAAACATTGTTAAGTTGGATGAATATTTAGTATCAGGTGGTATAAATATATTTATTTTCTGAAGTTTGTATAAAATCTTAACCCCAAATGGATGTTTAGACATTTTAAAGAATATATGACTCATTAACACTTTATATATAAATTCAAATATTTTTCAAAAAACCTCAAGATATTCTCAGATAAATAATCTCAAGAGAAGTAGATCATAACATTACCTGAAAGAAATCATCATTACAATGGAGATTTTAAAGTCTGAATGAAGCTAGATCCCGTAAACTTGTCTAGTTTCATCTGTAACATGTACTTTGCCAGTTAAAGATTTTACTGTTTAATATTGTGGTAGACAAACTCAAGGAATAGTGCAACCTATTATAAAACCTTTTCTTCCTCTCAAATGTGACATCTGATAACAGAACTTCTTTGTGATCCCCAACAGTAAAAAGATTATAAGGTAGTGTGGTAAGCCTATCAGTGAATTTCTACAAGTGGGAAGTCTGGCATTTCTGTCTTTTGGAATACTACCATGTGATATATATTAAGGCAAGTGCCTTAATTCCTCTGTTTCCCATAACGAAATGAAATGGTTACAATAAGTCAGTATTACAACTCCTTGGAACAGTCACTGGTTCCATCACCACTCTCCCTCATTCTTCTAATTGAAAGTATTAAAGCTCCAGTAATACACAGATGCCTAACAGTTCTATTTAACAATATAATTGCAGTTGGTGCCTTGAGATACTTGGAAGATTAATCTATGTTTTACTAAGATCATTTTGATGTTGTACAAAGTTTCCATATCTACCTTCTTTGACAAGTGAAATCAGAATAGTTACATTGTTTTTTGTTTGTTTGTTTATAGTAAACTAAATATGAGTCAAACACTGCATGGATTCTAGAAGAAAGCCATATAGATCTATGTTAACATCAAAAGAATTAAAATATCACAATGAAAAAATCCCCAAATCAAGCTACTATATTGGTATGAAAATGCCTATTCTTCCACTCAAGAAAACGTAAATCTTATCAAACCCCACACACCTCTAATGAGATTTTTAACCCAGGACAAATATCACTATGTATGTTATTTACACAGGGAGAATGAATTCCTGAAAGTATGGGTGTAAATTAAAACTGGTGTAGACAAAATAGCATGCATCCAGCACTGCAAAACGTGCTCTTTCTACAGAATCTATGGCTCATTTCTTAAAGTGAATACTAAGTAATATTCCACTAAATTGAATAATAATTCACATACTATCTCCTTCCCTCCCTCCCTCCCTCCTTCCCTCCCTCCCTTCCCTCCCTCCTTCCTTCCTTCCTTCCTTTCTTCCTTCCTTCCCTCCTTCCTTCCTTCCTTACTCCCTTCCTTCTTCTGACTTTACCTAGAAAGATACCCACCAAGAATACTAATGAATATTTGGTGAAATAACTAAATAACTTTAGAATTTAATGAATATCATCACAAAACTATAGCTACATACAATATTATATAATACTAAACTAACCTAAGGCATCTTGGAAAGAGAGAAAGATCCAAGTGAGAAATCAGTCAACATGGACCATATGTTTGATGTTGAAGGTATGTTTAACACTAAAATCTGCATACCACCATGGTAGATATCTAGATAATCAAAGGAAACCCAATTTTCTCTATGTACCCCACTCCTACTCCCAGAAAAGAAACGGATGGAAACTGAGTAGTGTTCTCCAGTTCCCTATGCTTTGTTAGCTTTTGTTGCCTTCTGTTGACTTTGGATTTGGACTCTGTGATGGTTACTATTGTTACTCAACTTGATTGGATTAAAGGATCCAAAGTATTGTTCCTAGTTGTGTCTGTGAGGGTGTCGCCAAAGGGGATTAATATTTGAGTCACTGGACTGGGAGAGGCAGACCCACCCTCAATTTGGGTGGGCACCATCTAATCAGCTGCCAGCACGGCTAGGATAAAAGCAGGCAGAGGAACATGGAAGGGCTAAACTGGCTGAGTCTTCTGGCCTCCATCTTTCTCCCATGCTGAATGCTTCCTGCCCTCGAACATCAGACTCCAAATTCTTCAGCTTTTGGACTCTTGGACCTACACCAGTCATTTGCCAGGGGCTCTCAGGCCTTCAGCCACAGACTGAAAACTGAGCTGTCAGCTTCCCTACTTTTGAGGTTTTGGGACTCAGACTGCAAATGGCCTATGATGGGATTTCACTTTGTGATCATGTCAGTCAATTCTCCTTAATAAACTCCCTTTCATATATACACCTATCCTATTAGTCCTGTTCTTCTAGAGAACCCTGACTAATACAGACATGGACTTGGATACTATCTAAGGCCATGCTTGGGTTTTGTTGTTGTTGTTGTTGTTGTTGTTGTTGTTGTTCTGTTTTTTAAACTATGATAGTGTCTACCTCTTGTCATACTTTTATACATGAAATGGGTCCTGTCACATATGAAAGATATTTTGCTTAGTGTTGACTTAATTTCTTCAACTATGCTTTAAAAACTTGAAGTGTAGTTATTCCATTTAGTCTAGATAATACATCCCTCCCTATTCCAATGATTCAAGGATAACAAACTTGATCTGATGTCTAGGAAAAACGTTGCAAATCTAAACTTGAAATTTTAGTAACTTAAGCAATTAAAGAAGCTTTCAAGAAAACAAACCTCAGAATGCAATGCGAATGACATCTTTTCTTTTGATGTAGTATCTAAAGCTAGTAGGAAACTAAATAGAGCAGACAATCTAAGCCTAGCTCTAGAGGTAATTTGTCATTTTGTTTACACTATAACAGAGTTAAGAATTACTTAATAAAGGACCTTATGTCTTGAATATTGAAAGAAATGTAAATTTGTTATTTTTTCTGAATATTCTAAGTTGACTCTATGGTTGAAAAGGTAAACTTTAAGTATATGGTAATCTAAGGGCTACTTATCATTTCAACTCCTATTGTCCAGAAGAGAAAATAGTTTATTTGTACCGGCACTGCTACTAGTTATGATATGTGCATATATTTTATTAAGAAATGTTTGTAGACCAGAATATGGAAAGAAAACAAATGATGCATATCAAAACATAAGTGATGTTAAACGGAAATACACTGAACAAATTTTAGACACATGCCTGTTTTTGTCTATCAGTTTATAATACAATTGCTGTAATAGTATTTTTTTTCCTAGTGGGCTGTGTCTCGCTTACCTGTGCTATCTTATACTATCCAAGACTTCTGTAGAAATAATGACAGTTGATCACATTTTAATGTAAGATAATGTAATTTTAGACTTAGAAAAGGTAAGGAGTTTTAATTAAGAAAAACTATCATATAGGACCTTCATTTCACAAAGGACTAAAAACATAGTTAGCAATATATTCTTGTTGTCAGTAAAAGGGAATGTTTCTTATGCATAGTTACAAGGTGTGATGGTGTAAGCAAGTATATATGAGAAAGTTTGCTTTTCCCCCACAGGCAGAGTATAGCTGATTGCAAATGTAAAATAAATAAATAAATAAATAAATAAATAAATAAATAAATAAAACAATATTTTTTCTTCAGCTTTCAGTGCAGAAACTAGGCAGCATGCCCATAATCTTGAAAGAATGCTCAGCACAGGTTAATTTGCCTTACCCTCTCTAGGACAGTGGCCTTTCAAAAGCCTCACAAAAATAGTTAATCTGCTTTGTCACTGTTGCTTTTAAAGCTTCACAGGATACTCTGCAAAGCAGTAGCTGCACTGCAGATAGTTCTAAAGCTTCATTAAAATCAAGAATAGCTTTGAAAAAGGATTGTAATCCTAGACTAGAAAAAAACAAAGTCAGATTTTTCCCTTTGTGGCTGGTAGAAACCCTGATAACATTGAGAACTCCTACACATCTTTCAACAGTATCTGTACAAGCTGCACTAGAATCACATCTCAATTCACTGAGTTAGTGACCTAGAAGAAAATAAGTAGGTTTCTCAGAAATTAATGCTTAAACGTAAGTGAAGGTCAGGCAGATAAATTACATTAAAACAGTAAATGAAAATCCCTGAAGAGGAGATCTTCTTTTTCTGTCAAAACAGAAGTAATTATGGACATATTCCTTGGGCAATGATTTCATTCAGAGTTGCTCATACAATGTTATTCATGTGGATCCTCTAGTATTGCCCACCTGCCAACTGCCTCCCATACTATTTAAAAAATATCAAAATGAGCCAAACCCTTTTTCTAATAATATAATTCATTTAGGCATTTGTTTCTGTTATCATATGGGTGTGTTTTGAGTTCTTCATATCTTATCTTCAAAAGTGAGTTTTTACTTAGCAGAGACACACAGTAGATCAATACTTTATAGACATTGTCCTGATTTTATTTGTGAATTGTAATTTAAGATTGTAAAAGATGTTGATTTATTCTTCTGTCAAAAGGCATATATTTTCAACTAGGCTTCTATGTCCATTTGTCCAATTTATTAGACAGGTGCCTTATGACAGCACTAGTGAAATTTGATTGATTACACTTACTACCTATGACTGAGTATCAAAAAGAGGAAAGAAAAAATAGCTATTTCTATAGCCACACTTAAAACTGACTCATAATATTTTATATATTGAGTCTATACAATGTGGGGAAATCAAAGATAAATAAAATCCTTAGATAAGAAAAGCTTTCAATTCAATGTATCATAGGAATCTCAAATGACCTCTGGGTTATGTTATCTGCTGGCAGCAAACAGGTAGTGGTTTTACTGACTTGAAAAGTAATCAAGGAATAGAAAAATGGAGGACACTCCCCAAAAGACATTTGCCAAACTGGGTGAGGCTTAAAAGTCTTTATTTGAGCTGCTCATTTGAAAGCTCATATTTTCCATCTCATAATCAAATCTTTGAAGACTCTGCTGCAGTACAAAATCTTTTATGCCACTCCTTTTGGGTCTAGCTCAGTATATACTCTTCCTTCTTATTGATTGATTTATCTCTCCATGGGTTTATTATGGGTCCCTGGACTCAAGAGGAGATAGTTTAATATCTCTGGAATTATGAACAATTTATCCCAATCTTTCTAATATTTCAGATTCACCAAGCAAGTCTGTGTTCCTGACACCCACATTTGAAAAATAGAAGACTATTTACTGGAACTTCAGTGGCTATAATGAGTAACACCACACAAGTTCTTAATTTATTTCCCCACATGCATACTACAATAGAACCTTTCTTATGAATGAGAAAACAAAATCTCATAGGCCCTGTCAAAAAAAAAAAAAAATCTGTGTAATGTAATGTCAGCCACACTTCTCAATGCTAAGTACTTGGTCCTCAGCTCAATCCTTATTCTCTAAAAGAGGATCAAGAGTACCTGGATTCTAATGTAGAGAATACTCTATGTGAGCAGATATAAGCAATGAATATGTCTGATACTCATTCTTTTTTTTTTCCAAGAAATACTTTTCAAGGCTTAAAGATGTATCATTTAACAGGAAAGACAAAATTTTCTGCTCTTGTGCAGTTTATACTCTGTTGAGTAGAACTTATATTCATCATGTTAGGGACAAAGAGAAAAACTAGCACTAATTATCTGCTTGAGATAACTGCTATGCTCCAGTAGTTTAAGATGAAATCCGTGGTCCAGTCATCTGGAATTTAGAAGATCCATTACCATCACACTTCACAGAAAAGCAATCAGCCACTAGTTAGTAATTTCTGTTCTTCACATTGGTTAGTTGAACAAACACCTCTGTCTTTTTCAATGCTAATCTATGGAGGACACACCTACAGTAATGTCAGCAAACAAATTAAAATGTAGTAGGACAAATAAACACTTTTAATGTTTTTCATGTTCTGTTAGTATAAAATCTCTAACTACTTTTATTATACATGATAATATATGATGTTTAATATTTCTTCTATATTTATCATGTTTTATCTGCACAAGAGCTTTAAAATGTACTTTTCTTTCAGTGTGTGTTCCCTGGTACAAAGGCACTTCAAAACGTAATTTTATTTTTAATGTAAAAGTAATGCCACCCATTTTGTAAGCACATATAGCATAATACTTCCAATGGACACAACAACAAAAAATGTGATCTATGAGTAAAGACCACACATATATTTACAGAAGGAAACCATTACTCTAGATTTAAAAGAGTTATCTTTTGACTGGCTTTACAAGATGACATTATTTGGAGATGACTATAAGATGGGAAAAAGAGGCAGAAATATCAAAGTTCCATAGCTGAAAAAAAATTACATGCACATACACGAATACACAGATGTAAAAACATACACAGACACAGACATATATATGTGTGTGACATTATCAGGAAGCAATACTAACACTTTCATGTTTCTGCAGTGTATTTGTTTCCTGTTTCTACCTAACAAATTATCACAGATTTAGTGGCTTAAACATTATACAATTATGTTAAAGTTTTGCAAGTCACAAGTCCGATGGATGTCACTATGCTACAATCAAAAAGTGTCAGCAGGACTGAGTTCTTCCTGGACACTATAGTGGAGGCCCTATTTCTGTGTTTTTTTGCAGTTTCTAGAGTACCCCACATTCCTTGCCATGTGACCCCATTCCTATAACTTCAAAGTCAGCAGGGTTGTGATGGGTCTTTTTCTATCTTTTTCTGTCTTCTGCCTCCCATTTCTACTTATAAGAATTACTGTGATTATGTCTGGGTCACCTGGATAATCCAGAATAGTCTCCCCATTAAGGAGGCTATCATATAGTATTTTTTAATTAGCAACCTTAATTCCATCTCCAAGTTTACTAAGTAACCTAGCATATTCACATTTTCAGGCATTAAAATGTTGACATTTGGGGGGCCACTATTCTGCTTACATATTCATGGTTAGGGCTTTCAGTGCAAAAAAATATATATATATTATATATATATTATATATTATATATAAATATATATAATATATATTATATATAATAATATATATATAATATATATTATATATATTATATATAATAATATATATAATATATATTATATATATTATATATAATTATATATAATATATATAATATATATAATATATATTATATATAATAATATATATATTTATATATTATATATAATATATATTTCCAAGTAAGTTGTTTATATTAGGGATGTAAGATTTTTCTTCCTCTCTCATGAGGGCTACTGTTGGCAACTGCGCAGCATGTAGCCTATATAAACTTCCGGAATCATAATTTTGGGATTATTCTCTTGCAGACACCTCCCTTTGTGATGTCAATCTAAGGGTTGAGCTAAGGGAAATAAATGTGATTATTGTAAGTAACAATACTTCTGATCTCAGCTACATAAACCACATGTACATTTTTAGGTAAAAAAGAATAAATATAGATGTTTAAACATATGAAGTATATCTCAAATGATAAATGTTTGTATTTAGCTGTGGCCTAGAATAAATACAGAATTTTCTTATGGGCCAAAGACAGAAAACGGTGTTAAGATCAAGTGATGAAAAGCTTTGAATACAAGTTTAAGGAGGTAGACTTCATTCAGTAGGATTCGAAGAACTATGGTGGCTCTTTAAACAGAACTGCGGCATAGCCTTTAAATGTATCTAGGAAAAATATCTACCATCAATCAAAGTACAGGTTGAAGTTAAGATGAACAGGCTATGTATCAATTATTGATTTACTAAACTGAGGGAAACTACTGCATGTATGATGAGGAAGAACCACCCAGGGTTAGATTTTGGGAACAGAGGAAGAGTGAATTAAAAAGTTGACAGAAAAATAAAATGACTTAGGTTTGAAGAGGTAAATATTTAAAATTCTGTGGCAGATATAGTTGGAAGAAGGTGGCTGTTTAAGGCTAGAGTTTGAGAGAGAAGTTAAGACTACAGATGAATAAATGCAGAAACTTTGCACAGTAAAGTGAAAACAAAACCAAATTAGCCTGATTTTGAATCTTGATTCTGCTATGTACTATGGTGAGCTACTTGGGAAAGTCAGTTATCCTTTCCAAAACTCAGCTTACTTAACTGTAAAATTGGAAAATAATAAGCATTCTGCACAGGTATTACAAAGGAAGGATGACATATAAATTAAATGCATATTTGAATCTCTTGTATATAGTACATGCTCAATAATCATTTTTACTTGTATTATCATTACAATAATAAAAACCATTACTAGTATTATTATATTTAATCTCTAATTTGTTAGAGGTGTTAGATTAAAGAAAATTGGTAACATAGACCAGGGAGAGTACGTCTTCTACCAGTCAATAAACCGACTCTGTATGTACTTCAATTATACTAATAAGGACAGAAGAATCATAATAAAATTATTTTTACTCAAAAATTAAATGGGCTGTATCATACTCAGATATCAAACAGCAAGTAGATTTCTTCTTATAAATATCTATAGTCATAAGCTTATTCCTATAGACTTGTTCCTAAGTCCAAGGTACCAAAAAATTGTCTTCTGAAGCATTTTACTGTCATAATGTAATCATAATATAAGGACAAAGCAGGCAGCAGCATTATACACAATATCATGAGTAGACCTAGTGCTCATGAAAAAATATACAAAAAGTAAATATCAGTGGAGAGCTGTATAACATATATGTGATAAAACGAACTATGTTTATTCACCAAGATAAAATACATTGCCCTTCAATTTCAGTAGAAAAAAATCTTCTTCTATTACTAATATAAAAAATAAGGCTGTTTGTTGAAATATCATTAGATAGTAACTAAATTTTTTGAGACTTTTATATGCTAGGAACTGTGCCAATTGTTTAATGTACATTAATTTCATTCCCCTTTGAGTCTGTTACTTCAATACTTTCAATTTCGAGCTCAGTAAAGCGACAGAGAGAGGCTGAGTAAATTCTCTAAGGTCAAATAGTTAGAAAGTACTAAACTTGATTATTGCCTAGGCAGTTTGACGCTACAGAGCTGTACTTCAACTATGATTGCTGAATTGGCCATCAACAACAGTACCCTCTCAAAACTTTTCAATGCAAACATAAGTAGCAAATATTAGATTGTCTATTACTATTTTCAGTTCACAATTTTCTACTCAGTATAGCTCTGAATCATTACTAAATATTAATGTCATCATCATGACTTTCTTAGAGAACACTTTTACTGATAATCATGGTTTCTTCTTCCATTCATCTTGAAAAATCTGACAAGAATCAGACCACAAAGGAAAGAACGTGCATAATATCAAGTGTTCACTGATAATCAGTCATGTTTGAATCTCTTAGCTAGGAGGTAGTTGAAAAGTTTAACATAATAAATAATCTAGCTAAATAATGATAGTGGTAGACACAGTATTAAATTATTGCTAGTCAGAGTATAAAGTTCAAATATTTAAACAATTTAGCATTATTTTAACCTATATGCCATCAACGACCTTAGGGAATAGACATTCAGAGGAGATTATTACTACAGAATGATGAACACTCGCTTAAAGCAGAAGTAATGAGCACTGTGAGAACTATATAATTGGCTTTAATATAATAGTATTGAATATGCATTACATACATTGTCAAAAAAAACTGTCACAAATGATTAATAAATTTTAAAGTCATGGTATAAATTTCAGAACATTTTATTAAATCCATTAACCTGCCAAGTAGTTTAGTCAGGGTCCTTGTTCATGTATGCACACCTTTAATATCAGATCTACTGTAAAAGTTGTAAACATTGAGACTCATTGGTCTGAAAACGACCTCAATAAGTCTACTGTCTCTATACCATTCATAACCAGTTGTGCATGTTCATAATCGTTCCAGAAAAGAGACACTTAGATTTTCTCTGGAAAAGCGATTTGAAAGATCTAAATCCAGATTACTTAAACTTAAAAAAAATTAAATTCCAATTTGCCCATGAAATTGGAGCAATAGTTGAGAGCTCAGAATCGAAATAAGACCAAGACCTGGAATCAGGAAGAACATTGGAATCAGATTCTCTAAGCATTTCTTTCCACTTCCTCTCTTCCTTCTTTATATTCTTTTAATCAATTTTTGCTTGGAAATATAATATTATTAGTAATATTAGTCATATATATCTATTTCATCATATTGTTATATGGATTAAAATAGAAAATGTTAATATTAGAATTAGGAAAACATGACAAAATTATGCAAAATGTGCATGTCAAATTATTTAGAAGATTATTGCTAAAACTAGCTAGCCTAACTTGAAAAACCTGTCATGGAAAGAATTAAATTACTGAAATCAACGACCAAATAGCCATTTACCTTCAGAAAAAAAAAAAAAAAAAGAACGCTTGTTAAAATAGGTGGAACTCCTTATTAATTGTCTTCTTAAAACAGTAAACAGTGGAAAGACAATCTATTAAACAAAATATGTTTTTTCTTTAGAACATTCATTGGAAATCATTGCCAATTATCTTTCAGTCCTAAAATTGATTCCAAATATAGAAAGATGCATCCTCTCTGTAAATGATCAAAATAAAGATAGCTTAAATAGTTTAATTTTAAAATGTCCATATTTAAATAAATTATAATAGTCACAACCTGCATAAGTGAAAGATTAGATAAAATGGAAAATAGTGACATTTTAGAGTATCAGACATGAGAACAACAAAAGGGTTAAGAAAATGTAGCATTTCTAGCAGGTCTGTCATTTTAATATGTTTGCAAAGGCAAGTACAGATATTCTGAGAATAACCATCAACTGTAGTAAAATGATTAAACATAAAACAAATTTTAAAGACACTTAAAATATACCAAAAAACTGCAAAAGCCTTATTACCTAAGACGTAAGAAGATATTGCCAAAATATATCATCAAAAAAAGTGAAGATTTATTTATATGTGAAATATAACTAATATAGGAAAATAATGGGAACACTCAAAGTTATGGCAATAGGCTGCTAAACTGAAGGCAAGTGCTTTGTTAATATATAGTTAGTTGTATGCAAGACATTCTTACATTTTTTTCTCTTTAAATAATAATGTATCCTTTTTATCTTTGGTATTTCTGTACTATTTTCTCTGAATCTCAAACACTTTTTCCTTTTTAAAAAAACTCTTAGGTCATGAGTGTTCCTGTCCTTATTCCTTGCCAAAGGATGTGTATTTCTTGCCAATATCTACCTAATTGTGGTTGCAATGAATCTGAGAAATCTAGCTAATCTCACTTAATCTAGATCATTTTTATAATACAAAGTGCTACCTTTCCTTAGAATATGCATTTATATTTTTCACCCTTCTTTTGCCAACAAACTGCCCCTCATTCTTGAGTACCCAGTTTAGACTTTATCCTCCCTAACAGCAATCTCTGAAATGCCCCAGACTAGTATACTTACATCTACTTAGTTAACCAAAACATTTTGCATATTCTCATATCACAGCATTTGTCACAGTTTTATTATTTTCTGTTCATTTGGATATCTTCCACAAGAAATAGTGAATACCTTAAGGATAAAAAGTGTCCTATATTTCTACGGTTGTTCTCTTAGTAACTAGTACTCAGAAGCCTCTCAATAAATATGATTCATTAAATGATTTTTACAGTCAACCAGTAATAAGGAAATAGCATATGGAAGGCAGGAAAACACAGTAACACGCCTCACACACACACAAAGTCAAAGTCAGTAGCAGTTACCATAATAATAGCTATCATTTGAGTGCATGTTATTTATCAAAGGCTTATAGACACTATAATTATTATTATTTTTTTTTTATTTAGACGGAGTCTTGCTCTGTTGCCAGGCTGGAGTGTAGTGGTGCAATTTCGGTTCACTACAACCTCTGCCTCCCAGGTTCAAGGGATTCCTCTGCCTCAGCCTCCCCAGTAGCTGGGACTTCAGGTGCGTGCCACCACGCTCTGCCAAGTTTTTTGTATTTTAGTAGAGACGGGGTTTCACCATGTTGGCCAGGATGGTCTTGATCTCCTGACCTCATGATCCGCCCACCTTGGCCTCCCAAAGTGCTGGGATTACAGGCACGAGCCACCACGCCCAGCTGACACTATAATTCTTAATATTCACAAACATTATGCAAAATTGGAATTTTATATCTGAGGAGATTGAGACTTTAATGGACTAATCTGTTTCTCCAGGATTTTGTATCTTATCTGCCTAACTCACCTCATGGCCTATATGCATTCAGTAAATACTTGCTTAAAAATAAATGCAGAAATACCAATTTTCCCAAAAATTCACAATTTACAGAAATTGGCAGAAAATATAGTGAATTTCTCATTGTACTTGCTAATGCTATAAATTTTTATTCTTATCTTTTTTCTCCAGTAAACATAAGGATCATTGAAGTCTTGCGTCCGTGACCCATAAGATGACCAGATGCTTGGAATAGAGCTTGCTTTATTTCTTTTCTGTTACTTAGAACTTCTCAATTATCAATGAAAGAACTAACATAAACATGGAAAAATGTTCCCTTTATCTTTTACAGTAGGTGGCCAAGGAGCTAGATCACAAAGTAAAGAATAAGGTTATGCATTGAAGAGTTTCTATATAAAATAGAAATGCAGTCATAAGTAGGAGCATAAGATGAAACAGCAATATTTTAATACAGAAAATGGAGTAGAACAAACTACAGACTTAAACCTAGGAAGCATATGCAAAGTATTACTCACTTCACTTTTCCTTTATAGAGCCTTTGATAAAATTCTAATATGGAAGAGAAGCTTTTGTTCAACAGATAAAACAGAAGTAGCTGTTCAGAAAGAGTACATTCAGAGAGGAAAGAAATGACTCCCCACGGACCTAAAATTTAGAAATAAAATAAAATACAAGATTTTTATCTGAGATATTATTGCCTTAGTCCTTTTTGGCCTGAAGACTTTATAAATGTTTGGGCCATTTGCTTTGAACTCTGCAAATTGAGTGGAGTGCTCTCTCTGTGTGAATTCAACCAATAAGTGCTATTTGATTAGTGTCAAAATGTTCTACTAGTAACTAACAAATCTGAAGAGAAAGCCAGTCACCTCCAAATAATTCAGGTCTGTGGTCAGATCCTTTACATAAAATAAATAAAAGCCTCACAACTTCTTAAATTCAGTTTGTTTCTGTCTGTGCTTATATGTCTAAAATTATCCTGATATATCTGAATGGTTGTATAAAGAATTCTAATTTATGCACAAATTATTGCTCTGTTAACAATGTCTCACTATGGCTCCATATTTTCATGATCTAAATGACCCTGGAAATATACTAAGCACTTTTACATCTTCCAAAGAGTCTACTATTTTGACTTGCCCTGCACAGGTGTACTATTAAATTGTAGGTGCATTTAGTTTTTGCCTTCACATACCCAGAGTAGGCAATTTGTATTTATTCAGGTATAGCAGACACACTTCTTCAGAGTTCACATTAACCTTATTTAACACAGCTACTCAGGATCAACCTTGATTTAATCCAGTGTAAAATTCACTGCCCACAGTAGATGAAAACAGGCACCTATTTTATAACACAACACAACTTGTTCTTCAATAAATACCAGATTATCTTTATTTTTGTTTATTCTTATAATTTGCTGAGGTACATTAAAGAAATTATGAGGAACTTATACATTGAGTTCATAAAATGTAGTAGCTGAGCTTACGGAAGCATAATACTTTGATGAGATGGTATGTTGATTGGCCAGTGCATGGGATCATAAATTAAACAGCATAAGCAGTTCTACTAAGCTCGGGTATATCTGGCATGTGAGGGACAACTGACACCAGAAAATGACAGCTGCCTTAGTCTAGAGCTTAGTTTGGGGCTGATTCAAATTCCTCAATTTTTAAAGAACACACCAATATTGGATTTCTCTATTTTTATTTTCATGAGCCACTAAATTTCACCAACTTTAAATGTATTATTTTCCAATAGTTTACAGAGATAGTAGGCAAGATTAAGAGTGGAGAGTGGGTCAGTAGGGAAGTGAAGAAGGAGAAACAGGAGGTATTAATTTAAAATGTTAATTTTTTGAAGTATCTTGAGGTGAATGAATCCAAACCCATATGATAGAGTTCTAAAAAAGTTAAAATTAAGGATATAAATCTGTTTCTGCCTGGGTTGACAATGTGCTTTCTATTAGTCATTTAGGAAAGATCAAAGGCTATTGGAGATTGTAGGCATATAGAAGCTAATGTCTTTTTCTTAGAATCTAGTAGGATCATTGTTATTAGAATTTATAACAGCACAGTTCTAAATATGCTTCTACAGCCAGTTTTGAATTAACACTTTGCATTCTTCACATAACCTACAGAAACATGTGACACCATTTCTTCATACAACATTTTATGGACATTCTAAAATATGAAAAGTAAGGATTTCATGTTTTGGAAAGCAAATAAAGAAAAATGTATATATTCCAGCCTTCATAAAGGGATAATAGAGGAAGAAAGTGCTTATCATTAGATATGCCTAATTTGAAATTAGCATTTTAAAATTTAGTATGATAATTATGAAAGCCAGAATTAGTATCTCCTTGTGTGTGGACAAGCAAATGCTTTTTTAGTACAGCACTTGTTCTGCTGTGATATAGAGTAGTGTTAGGGTGCAGTCAAATAGTCTTTTAGGAATAAAAGGAGAATACAAGGAAAAGTCAGAGGCCAGAATTAACATTAGCATTTGACTAGAAAACCATGAGGTTTCCAGATAAAATGGCAAGGAGGTACAAACAAAACCACGCCCTTGGTCAAAAGGCTTGTGTTCATTAAGCATTAGAGCTTATAGGATCATTGAAACACAAGGCTAAAGCAGACAAACAGATGAAATAACATGAATTTCATTCAACGCTCTACAAATCTCCTTAAATGTAGATCCATCCACAGCTATGTTCTGGAGGTAACAGGTCCAGAAAAACAGCATATTTCTCAGCTAACAGTCACCAGAGGATGTAAATGCTGATGACTTAGATTCCCAGAAAAGATCCTAAAAAGTACAAACTACTGGCAATGCTGATTTTCTTCTCTCAACATTCTTCATTTTGATGCTTGGAATAATATTATTCCAGCCAGAGCTCCAGTTACACAATAGAAAATAAGAAGACCTTAAAAATGGACACCAAATACTAAAATGCTAAACTCAAAAGACAAAAGGAACTAGGTCACTAATAACCATGTGCATCCCTGGATTCTCTAGCTTTACTGAGAGAAAGAAAAATGAGCTAGTTTTTCAAACCACTGTGAAATTGAGTTTATTTTTTAAACATAGCTATGCCTAATCTAAATCTAAATGCCTACCTTTTCTTAATAGTTTAGAAAATATGGCAGAATTTGGGTCTGTATAACCCAAACGACATAGCAGGCAGGATCCTGATGGCCACCTGCCAGCATTCATTATGTTCCCCACTATAGTTTAAATGGGCTTCTGCAGCCAGAATCAATCAAGTTCACCTTTTTTTTTTTTTTTTTTAGACTGAATTTTGCTCTCGTTGCCTAGGCTAGAATGCAATGGTGCAAACTTGGCTCACCGCAACCTCCATCCCCCCGTTGAAGCGATTCCCCTGCCTCAGCCTCCCAAGTAGCTGGGATTACAGGCATGTGCCATCATGCCAGGCTAATTTTGGGGTTTTTCCATGTTGTCAGGCTGGTCTCAAACTCCCGACCTTGGGTGATCCACCCACATCAGCCTCCCAAAGTGCTGGGATTACAGGTTTGAGCCACTGCGCCCAGCCCTCAAGTTCACCTTTTTTGGTATTTTAGTTTGTCCTACATCTACGAAGCAGACAAAGAATGTCACTTAAGAGAATAAAAACCTTTTCTCATTTTAGAGATCTTACACATTGTGTATGTGTGTGTGTGTGTTTTGCATTGCCATTACTCATCAAATTTCAGATTCTCAATCCTTGCAATTGGACACAGCAGGAAGAGTAATTTATACTAGAAAGATTGCTAACATATGCAAAACTTATTTGGACTCTCATTTTGCTTGCAATATAAAAATACTTGTAATTTTTTCAATAGTTAGTTCCACTAATGGATAGTATTAACAATTTATAAATATTTATAAATTCATAGGAATGAAATTCTGACAAAGCAAAATCTGGAAGAGAGGTACCTGTATGTCATAAATTCGCCATTTGCAAATATTCATATATTGAACACTACTAACATATCCCACTACAGGGCAGAGAAAATTCAAATTTATAAGAAAAATATGCTTTTTGACCTGCTGAAAATACAATGGTCATTCCAGGCTTTTCACCCTGTTTAGCGTCTATACAAGAAACAATTATAGAACTAAGGTTTCTATTAATTTCTATGTAGGCTATCATAGATTCATGCAGTTTGGTTGAAGAGTTTTTAAATGGGTCAGTAATTTCTTATGATACAGATATAAATTAACAATAATATGCTTTAAAATGTATACTTCTGCGCTTATCCAATTTTCACCATTTCTAAGATGAACAAATCAGTATAAGTAATTTTTTGTAAAAAATGCAACTAAATTATCTTTATTATGTTAATATGGTTGAAAGTTCTATAGGAAGAGTTATTTGAATATGCTTTGAATAAGTCAGAGGTAAACAATTTCAAACATTTTAAATTTTATACAGAAAAAATTCTTTATTTTTAAATGCCAGATGTAAATCTTTATTTTTTTCTGTATCCAACCAACATAATATACCCAATAATAAAAATAATTGCATTTTGCTCCAAAATTCAGGACAATGTATCAGACTAAATGTAACTTAAGAAAGGAAAAAAAAATTTTGTGTAGAAAAAATATATATGTTCTGTGCAAACCATAAAAGTTTAGATGATCAGGGAATTTAAAATATGGTTCATCTATCATTTTGACTACAGAAAATTTGTTTTAGACCAAAAATATAGTTAAACACAATTCACAGGAATCAGTAAACCTTAATCTGTTTGGGTGATCCTGTTCCACTGGGGGAAGCTTAGAAATATGTGAGACTACTTTTGAGTTTCAAATGCAAAGGGTAAATATTAGAAGAGTTTAATGTTTGGTTCATAGGTGCTAAATATTCTGCAATGAGAAAGACAGTATCACACAAAGTAAGGTTTTCTCATAAAATTTCTATCATGCTAAGAAAATAGGAATCTAGGTATTATCTATCATGAGAATATTTAAATTCAACGATTAAAAATAGAGAGATTGAAGCTCTTAATTGAAGTAAATATCATATGTTCCTACTTATAATAATGAATTAAAAGGATGCAGAATGTATTTTTCAATGCTAAAACATATTTATATGAAACATCTCAAGACGTTATAACCTAATGTGTACTCTGTCCCACTTAACATATTATTATTTTATTCTATCTTATTCTGAAATATTTCCATGACATCCCGCTATACCTCACAACAAAACCTAACCATTCATTAAATTCATAAGAGAAAATACTACCATAATTTTTCTTTCAGAGTGATTATACTGCAACAGATATTCTCTCTCTCTCTCTCTCTCTGTGTGTGTGTATGTGCATGTCTCTCTCACACATGCATGCACACATGGAATTCATAGCTATGAAAGTTAGAATTGTGTCTGTATACTATTTTCTGTAACATACAGAGCTTCTACCAGACACATGGGTGTTTGCTATTTAGGAAAGATGCCTTATCTTTGTCATCCATCAGCAAGCTGGCTTAAAAAAAAAAAAAAAGGAAAACAAAATCTTCATTTACTAAGCATTTTAACAAAAATGATATATGCAGGCTCTCACCAGAGAACATGTTTTGTTTTAAATCTATTTCATGTTTTACATATTTCTGGCCTTTTTATAATAAGGTCCATGGCTTGTCAGGGTAGGAAAAACTATAGTAATCTGAGAATCAAAATTGTCTATAATTAATAATACAAAATTCACAAAATGAAGAGCCAAAAGGTTACCATCTTTTAGTATTCCTCAGCATGATGCAGAATGTGGGAATAATGACATTGTAAGCCAAGAATTCCTCACTAATGCCACTTTGATTAGTGACTAAGTAAAAGTATGGTTTTTGAAAGTGAGAAGATGCTAGAAGTATGTCAGCAGCATCACTTCACATTAAATGATACAATTTGGTTTAATTAAAATTTGACTATCACTAGTATAGAGAATAATCTTGAGGACTTAGTTAAAATTAAACTCTTTGTTTTTAAAGCTACAACTGAAACACGAATATTATAAAAATAATTCAAACAAAATTTTGGCTATCAAAGTTTCTTGATTATCCTTGTTCAATGCTTGTACTTATACATGTGTATGTATGTATATTTTGGAGCATATCATCTCTCTCTCTTTAAAAAGGAAGTGGATGACACACCACCAATCATTAGTAATCCTTCCCAGAAACCTCAACTTATTGTCACTCCTCCATCATGCCTACGTCACCAAATCTTGTGTATTCCACCAGATATGACTATTTTATATTTGCCCATATTACACCATCTCCACATACACTACCTTTAGTTTAATGGGGTCAAGTCTCTCCCTTTAACATCTTCTAAATGATCACCTTGCCTTCTCTGTTTTATCAGCTGACGCTTTCACTCTTAGTTTTGCTTTCTAGAACACAAATCTGATTGTATACTTTCTTTCTTGGAATCCCTCAATGACACCTTACTGCTGTCACAACAAAGTCCAAATTTCTGAACTTAACAAGCCACTTAAACACTCTGTCTTGGCTTACTGATCCAGTCTCATTTCTCTGTCACCATGTCCCCTTCCCTCACCAGATGTTTGAGTTCTCTGTGATGCTTGCTACCAATTTGACTAAGCTATACTTTCGTGGCAGGCTTCCTAAGTTACTATTATCAAGTTATAGTATTTTATTGATTTGTTTATTCTAATGCTTTCTCTTAGTGGTTTGATTTAGGGCAGTTTAGCAATGTTTAATGTTTAATTATCAAAGCTGAAAATGGGGTGCTAGTGGCATTAAATAATAGACACCAGGGACTCTTCTAAACAAACTGCGATGCACGGACAGCCCCACTACAAAGAATTATACAGCCCAAAATGTCATGGTGCAGGGGTTGATACATCTTGTTTCAGGAAAGAATGGTATCATCTATGCTGGAACTTTTAGCAACTAGCAGAGGGCTTGTCGCTTAAAAGGTGTTTCATAAATGCATACTAAATGAATGTAAATAAATATATGTTCTTTGTACTACAGAAATTAAATACTACAGTGAACTATTTGGTTAAGAATTTTAAAATTAATTTACCACAGCTCATTGTCTCCTCTGTTCCTAAGTGCACAATATTTTCTTTGCTGAGATTAATTGCCACCCTTTGTACAGTCGTGATACCTCACTAAATATTTTTTATTCTACCTCTAAATACACTGCAGATCTGGCCATTTCTCACTGTTTCCACTGCCACCATCTCTTAAAAGGTATTCTAAGTGTTTTTTTTTTCCTATTTAAACTCTTGCACCCTTTCATCCATTTTTGTACAGAAACCAGTGATCATTTAAAAAATATATTGATCCTGTATACCTCTATTTAAAATTTGACAATTTTCCCATTTCATTTTAGATAATAACAACTTTTAATAAAATTGATATATTTGAGGCTCCGTATATTTGGATATCTGCTTATTTCTGCGTTACCTAATTCAGCTACCTCTATCCTAGTCTTTCTAAATTCTTCAGATTTTATGAATAAGAAATCAGAATTCTCAGGAATACTCAGGAATCCCTTAAATCATATATGAGTATCTAATATTTTATACTTTCCAGCCATTATTATAGAAACAATATATACTTAGTAAACAGATAGTATTAATTTTGTAGCATTTCTAAAGAACTATAAACTATGCTAAATATTCAAACACTGGAAAACATCAGGGAACACTACAGGGTAGCATTCAAATAATATAACCTTTGGATCTCCTAGTAATGTAAATAAGAATGCACAGAATCACTTACAAAATTGCCAGATTAAGGATTTATTTTACTTCCAAACTTGACATGTCATGGAACACCACTCATAAGATTTGTATAAAGTATGTAAATTAACTTCTTTATATAGATTATATTTACAAGAATATTCCACCATTAGCAGTAGATGTGGCCAAAAACCAAAAACAAACATTATAATGTGACAACAGCTAAAACTGAGCATGATATTTGATTGTGGCATTTCTTTTTTACTGCTATAAACCTGTTTCCCCGAAATGTAGCTCTTAATTCTTCCACTTGTATGTCAGTATTTTCTATTAAGTTATGAAAATTTTTCTTAATTTTTTAATTTCCTGATTGTTCCTAGAACTAAAATTAAGAAAAACATTTAAGTTTCTCAAGAAATTTCCTAGAAATAATTCATATATGGGAACATTAAGACACACGGTTATTCTTTCTGCAATTCCTATGCACCAAGTTTTTCCCAGAACAGGGAACTATTTATTTGCTGCTCCTCCTGCATAACATGCCACGCCTTTCAATCTTTATAGAACTGACTTGACTCATTCTTCAAGTTTCAGGTTTCAGATAGAATGTCCTTTATTTAAAGGAGTATAGGACTGCATTTCTAAGCCAAATCCCTAGTCTTATAATTTATATCTAGTGAGATAGCTAGGTAGCTAGCATCTGTCTATGCATATGCTTATGTCCCATCAAGATATAAAGCTATATATTCACCTACATGTTTACTTGTTCAGCATCTGTTCAATAGGTGTCAGTCACTCAAAATGTTGGCCAGTAAGAATGGTATCCATTTAAACTTTGATTTTCACAAACAAAAATCTATTCTACTAATATTCTGAACCATTTTAAATTTTAATTGAAAATCATATGTGCTCTATGAGGAGTACACATTATGATTGTTTGGGTTAACTCTAAATTTGAGCAGAATGCCTGGAACTTGAGATGAAGTGTATAGCCATTATTTAAATGAATGGATGGTAAATAACTATCCTCTTTTGTAGTCTGGCTATAATTCAATAATAGAAAATTGAATAGTGTCATTTTTCTCCTATGACCCGATAAGAAGATCAGTGTTTAACAGAAATGACTGTAAACAACAGTTCGTCCATTCAGGCTCTGTGAGAAGGTATTAGAAAGGTAGATGAACAGCAGTACATCCCAAACGTATTAATTTCCTATTGAAGCTATAACAAATTACTAGAAACTTGTGGCTTAAAATAAGACATTTCTCCAATGTCAGGAGGATAGCATCATCAACTACACTATCTTTCCCTCTCTTATCTCTGTTTCTATGGTCACATCTTGTTCTCTGGTTCAGACCTCCTGCCTCTCTTTTTTTATATTTTGATGAGAATGAGCCTAACCAAATAATCCAGAAAAAAATCTCCCAATCATAAGGTTCTTAATCTAATCACATCTTCAAAGTCCCTCTTGCCATGTAAGGTAACATATTCCCAAATTTAGAAGATTAAGACATAGACATCTGTGGGGAACCATTATCCTGTCTACCACACCAAGTAATCCAGGTCTCCCATTTGAATGAAAAGTAATCTCTCATTCATTTAACTGTTCATTTAATAAACATGTGGTTGACTTCAGTAATTTCATTAGGCAAGATTCACTCAAGAAGTTGGAAGGAGAAGGGTGACTGAGGAGACAACTAGGTTAACAGGTACTCTACAGAGGGACAGAGTGACAAATGCTTTCACAGACACATGGAAATGATTTGGGGGATGATGATTACCACTTGGCATACTGGTGTTCCCCCATTTCTTTTTCTTCCTCCTTTTTAAACCCCAAGGATTATAATTTACTTTCACGACCTAACTTCTATTTTATATCAGTCAGGTTAGAAGTGATAATGTAACTATAAGTTTTTTCAGATCAGTTAGTTGCAATAATAAAAGGAAAACAGTCCTATGCATCTTTTTTAAAAAGACATTTTGAAATTGACCGCATTGAGTGAACTGCTAAACCTAGATTTTAATTTGACTGATGTTTGTGCCTACAAAGGTTTTGCTTGTAAAGAAATTGAATTTTAAAAACAGTTTCCAGAGGAACTTCGATTATAGCATTGCTTCACTACTAATTTCATTTACTTAAATGTCTACATTTGATAGAAAATTATGATTCTTATTAGTTTAAAATTTTCACAGTTTGGGTGCTGAAGTTATGGCTTTGGTATACTGCTGAATCTGTACTCAGTGTGGTATCTTTTAATAATATCCAAATACAAGAGCTTTTTGTGCAGTAAAGAATTTAACTTGGGCCTGTAGCCTTGTAGTATAGTTTGAAGTCAGGTAGCATGATGCCTCCAGCTTTGTTCTTTTGGCTTAGGATTGTCTTGGCAATGCGGGATCCTTTATGGTTCCACATGAACTTTAAAGTAGTTTTTTCCAATTCTGTGAAGAAAGTCATTGGTAGCTTGATGGGGATGGCATTGAATCTATAAATTACCTTGGGCAGTATAGCCATTTTCACGATATTGATTCTTCCTATCTGGTACCAAAACAGAGATGTAGACCAATGGAACAGAACAGAGCCCTCAGAAATAATACCACACATCTACAACCATCTGATCTTTGACAAACCTGACAAAAACAAGAAATGGGGAAATGATTCCCTATTTAATAAATGGTGCTGGGAAAACTGGCTAGCCATATGTAGAAAGCTGAAACTGGATCCCTTCCTTACACGTTATACAAAAATTAATTCAGGATGGATTAAAGACTTAACTGTTAGACCTAAAACCATAAAAACCCTAGAAGAAAACTTAGGCAATACCATTCAGGACACAGGCATGGGCAAGGACTTCATCTCCAAAACACCAAAAGCAATGTCAACAAAAGCCAAAATTGACAAATAGGATCTAATTAAACTAAAGAGCTTCTGCACAGCAAAAGAAACTACCATCAGAGTGAACAGGCAACCTACTGAATGGGAGAAAATTTTTGCAATCTACTCATCTGACAAAGGGCTAATATCCAGAATCTACAATGAACACAAACAAATTTACAAGAAAAAAACAAACGACCCCATCAAAAAGTGGGCAAAGGATATGAACAGACACTTCTCAAAGGAAGACATTTATGCAGCCAACAGACACATGAAAAAATGCTCATCAACACTGGCCATCAGCAAAATGCAAATCAAAACCACAATGAGATAACATCTCACACCAGTTAGAATGGAGATCATTAAAAAGTCAGGGAACAACAGGTGCTGGAGAGGATGTGGAGAAATAGAAACACTTTTACATTGTTGGTGGGACTGTAAACTAGTTCAACCATTGTGGAAGTCAGTGTGGCGATTCCTCAAGGATCTAGAACTAGAAATACCATTTGACCCAGCCATCCCATTACTGGGTATATACCCAAAGAATTATAAATCATGCTGCTATAAAGACACATGCACACGTATGCTTATTGTGGCACTATTCACAATAGCAAAGACTTCGGACCAACCCAAATGTCCAACAATGATAGACTGGATTAAGAAAATGTGGCACATATACACCATGGAATACTATGCAGCCATAAAAAATGATGACTTCATGTCCTTTGTAGGGACATGGATGCAGCTGGAAACCATCATTCTCAGCAAACTATCACAGGGACGAAAAAACAAACATCGCATGTTCTCATTCATAGGTGGGAATTGAACAACGAGAACACTTGGACACAGGAAGGGGAACATCACACACCAGGTCCTGTTGTGGGGTGGGGGGAGAGGGGAGGGATAGCATTAGGAGGTATAGGTAATGTAAATGACAAGTTAATGGGTGCAGCAAACGAATATGACACATGTATACATATGTAACAAACTTGCACGTTGTGCACAGGTACCCTAAAACTTAAAGTATAATAAAAAATAAAAAAATAAAAAATGATAAAAGCAAAAGCTATTAAAACAAACAAACAAAAAAGAATTTAACTTGGGCCAGAAAGAGGTCTATCCTTTTCTCATCGCTCCTGGGAGGTATTTATTTCCCTTGGTGGTTTGGACTAGACAGATATTAACACTGATTTACCATGGGGACTGACCATATCAGAAAGACCAACGGTGTGAGTTAAGGCACAGACATTGAATCATGGGGTACTAGTAAACCTAGAGATTAAATCAACCATGTAGACATTTATCAATTATGCCTATATAATAAGGCACCAGTGAAAACTTTGAGCCTCGCAGTGTACGATGGCATGCACCTGTAGTCTCAACTACTTGAGATGCTAAGGTGGGATGATCTCTTGAGCACAGGAGATTGGGTCCAGCCTGGGCAACATGGCAAGACCTGTCCCTAAGAAGAAATCAACCAATCAATTAATCAATCAATCAATCTCTGAACCTCAAACCTGTGGGAGCTTGGCGATACCTCTTGCATACTGTCATACATTGAAGCTGGGAAAGTAACAGGTACTTTCTCAGATTTCACCCTATGTACTTCATCCTCCTTTGTCTAATTTTAATTTATAACCTTTTCCTTTAATTAAGCATATATATGGGTATAGTAGCTGTCAGTGAGTTCTTTGAATTATTTTGTCTAATTATCAAACTGAGGATAGTTAGTTTCATAGTCAGTGGAGGACTGTACTCCCTCTGACAGAATACTGGGCTAATCTCTTTTCACCTCCTAATATATGTGTGGGGGTGACATACAAGCTTATTTGGGTTTATTATTAGAACACTAAAAAGCTTTCATTAGCGAGAAAAAAGACTCACTTCAGACTATAAAGGATTAAATTTGAAAAAGGCAGTGACACAGGTGTCAAATTGTTCATCATTTCCACTATGTAAGTGGCATCTAAACTGTAAATTTCCCTCACTCTACTATTCAGATTCTTTTCAAAGCCAGTAAACATCTTCAACAGACATAAAGTAATCGATGGTGGTTATTCAGACTTTCTAAAGTGTTGTCCTTCAAAGGTCTGTGTGACACTTTATTTAAACCACTAATGTTCTCTGTAATTAGAGAAACTGCATAATTATTGTCCAAACCAGAATACTTTTGATGTTGAAATGGGATATTGTTAATAATTTATACTAGAAAAGCATGTAGGAAGCAGGACTATCTCAACAAATTGTGATATATGACTCTAGCTTGCTGTGGAGGCAGATTTGCCTAGGAAAATTGTTTTAGACAAAATGAAAACAAAACAAGACTGAGGTGTATCATGAGTAAGTTCTATAAATTATATCTAAGTGTGAACTTTAAAATGTGAGAGTGCGTTACATATGAATTCTTTCATTAACTTTTTTCTGAATAATTCAAATTGCCTTTTGAAATTATGAATTTCTCAAAGAATCATATTTTGCCCATGTAACAAGAATGTAATGCC
The DNA here is from genome assembly GCF_029281585.2 of Gorilla gorilla gorilla. Taxonomy (NCBI): domain Eukaryota; kingdom Metazoa; phylum Chordata; class Mammalia; order Primates; family Hominidae; genus Gorilla; species Gorilla gorilla. The sequence continues at coordinate 66,402,349 of NC_073224.2, read as the reverse complement.
ATCTGACAATTTTAAATGGGGAAGTCAATGGCATTGATTTTTTTTTTTAACCAGGCTTTATCGTTGCCTTGGTGGAAAACATGTGACTTGTATTTCAATCTATTCCCAGCTGTGTTTTTCCTGTTCTCAAAAACAACTAGGCGGTGTGTTGAGCACAGCAGTTATAAAGAAAAATAATCTGCAGTTTTCTCAGTGAACTTGCAATCTAGAGAAAGATACAAGGAAGAAAACAAATCATTATAATTTAATGTGGCAAAAGTTATACATCTACACAATATTAAAGGGGCATCAATGAAGACATATCTAACTCTGGAAGAGTAGTCAGGGAAAGTGTCACCAAACACTTGAAATGTATTTGTTCAGTATGTGGGAAGAGATAACAAATATTTCAAGGATGAGAAAATATGTGAAACCTTTAAAAGTCGGGGTGGGGAGGTGGTTGAACTTGCTCAGAGAATAGTGAGCAGCTACATTTGACTCAACCATAGATACCATGGTGGTTTGACAGGGACAAGCAGGAATAAGAGGCAAGGAGGGCTGTAAGAAAGAGACTGGGGTCAGTTTATGAGGGCATTAAGGCTCAGAGGAACCATTGAAGACTTTAAAGTCAGGAGATATTAATCAAGTAGGTTTTTGATGAAATAACTCTAACATAATTTCCGAAGAGATTAGAGATATCAGGAGCCAGGAACCCCATGGTGTAGATCATATAAGAAAAACAGAATGAATATGTAATTTAGGAAAATATAAGACCAGTTTTTGTTTTTGTTTTTGTTTTTTGTTTTTTTGTTTTTGACGAAGTCTTGCTCTGTCACCAGGCTGGAGTGCAGTGGCACTATTTCAGTTCACTGCAACCCCCGCCTCCAGGGTTCAATTGATTCTCCTGCCTTAGCCTCCTGAGTAGCTGGGACTACAGACACACATCACTACGCCCAGCTAATTTTTGTATTTTTGGTGGAGACAGGGTTTTCACCATGTTTGCCAGGATGGTCTCAATCTCTTGACCTCGTGATCCGCCCACCTTGGCCTCCCAAAATGCTGGAATTACAGGCGTGAGCCACCATGCCTGGCCAAGACCCAGTTTTTATAATAATAATATTCTGAATACAGTCAATAATATTCTGAAGACTTCCATTAGGCATATTATGTACAAGGCGGCTACATGCAAACTTCATTATCCACAAAGTAGGCACTGTAGAATTTATGCATTTCTTATATTTTTGACAGGTGGCGGTAAATGTTTGAGTTCTCCCAAAATTGGTATGTTGAAGGTGTAACCTTCAATGTGTCTGTATTTGGAGATAAGGCCTTTATAGAAGTAATTAGGGTTAGATGAGATCATGAGCTTATGATCTTCATGATGAAATTAGAACTCTTATTAAAAAAGATACCAGATAACTTGGTCACTCTCTTTCTTTTCTGCCCACACATAGGTTATGAGGGCATACAGTGAGATGGCAGCAGCCTGTAAGCCAGAAACAGAAGCATCACCAGAAACTGACCATGCTGGTACCCTAATCTCAGACATCCAGATTTCTGAAGAACTTCAAAGAAACAAAAGTCCATTGTTTAAGCCACCTAGTCTGTCACATTTTGTTATGGCAATGTGAGCTAACTAATACACTACCTTTAAAATATAAACTAATAAGCACGGACTTAAGTTAATTTGACTCATGCTAGGGGACCTACAGACATAGCATACTCTAACAGCAGAGCAGAGAAAAGCTTAGCCGATTTTGGGAATAAAAAGAAAACATGTGTTTTGTAGGATATTGTACCTAAGCTATGTCTTAAATGGTAAGAATTCACCAGGAGCAAAATGTTAGGAATTTCTTGTCAGAAGAAATAATGTAAGCAAAAGCATCACTAATCACAGCAAACCCAAACTGGCTGATATCTGTGATAGGCAAAATTCTAAGATGGCCTCTAATGTGGTTTGGCTGGGTCCCCACTCAAATCTCATCTTGAATTGTACCTCCCATAATTCCAACATGTTGTGGGAGGAACCGGTGGGAGATAATTAAATCATGGAGGTTGTTTCCCCCATAGTGTTCTCACAGTAGTGGGTTCAGTCTCAAAAAATCTGATGGTTGTATAAGGGAAAACCCCTTTTGCTTTCCTCTCATTCTGTCTTGTCTGCTGCCATGTAAGACATGCCTTTAGGCTTCCACTATGATTGTGAGGACTCCCCAGCCACGTGGAACTGTGAGTCCATTAAATCTCTTTTTATTTATAAATTATCCAGTGATGGGTATGTCTTTATCAGCGGCATAACAATGGACTAATACAACCTCTATTTTTTTAATTTTAAAATAAAATCTTGATTCCAGAAAGAACTGTGATCATGATAGGATATTACTTCTATAAATAGGTTATTAATCACTTGACTTTGAGTTAAATATAATGATACTATCTGAGTGTACCCAACCTAACCAGGGAATCCCTTGGGAAAAATCTGGGCCCTGCCTAAAGGAAGAATGACTGATGTTTGAGAGTGCCTATTGGGATAGTCACATGGCAGGGAACTACGATTGGCCCTGGAGGAGCTAAGAGCAGACCCTGGCCAACAGCCAACAACAAAATGGAAATCGCAACTGCAAGAAATTAAGTACTGTCTACAATGTAAGCTTGAAAGAGGACCCTGAGATTCAGAGAGGAATCTAGTCAACACCTTGATGCTAGCCTTGTGTTACTCTGAGCAGAGGACACAGTTCACCCCTGCCCAAACTCCTGACCCGCAGAAATACTGTTTGTTGTTTTAGGCAAATAACTTGATGTTCATTGGTAGACAGCAATAGAAACTGAATACATTATTAGAGATCATAAAATATATAACCAAGAGAGGCAAGATATGAACGAGAAAGATTGAATTTTCATGAATCGTCTGATTTTTTATAAGAAACTTGGAATTTTTATGTGAGGGATGGGAATCCTAGAGTGACTATAAGGAGGGGCATAACAGGTGAGATTTCAAGATTTCACGTGCTCAAGATTGCCCTGACTGCATTTTAGAGGACAAATACGACAATGTTGCTATTGATCATGTAAGAGGCTACTGGGATCATCTGGGAGATAGCAATGGAGAGTCTGGGCTAGAGTAATCGTAGTAAGAATGGAGTAAAAATGAATGCATTAAATAAAATTAGGAGATAAATGCACTGGTGTGGAGATTATTTGCATGTGGAAGATGGCAGAAAATAAACGTCTGAATGACTCCCAGATTTCTACTTAGGATGTCCCGAATGATGGGCTACAACTTTCAATGGGAATGCAGGAGGAGGTACAGATTCGAATTGATGGATGAGAGAAAACAAATTAAATTTTGGAAATGCAGTGTTTGGAGTATCTATAGAACAAAATATGAAGAAAAATGATATCCCAAATATTAGAGTACACTTTTATGTGAAATGCAATTCACAATCTCCTTCTTAGAAAAAAAAAGTAGTATCTCTGATAAAATTTTCAAGCAATTTCAAAAGAAATTTTTAAACTTATAATAATATTCAGACTGATTCTGGGAAAGTAATCCCCTTCCCACCCTGCTGTCAGTCAATAGTTTAATAATGTAAGATTTGTGGGGTATTTTTTGAGTTTTGTATAAGTATTTTATAATTTTTTTTCCAGAGATATCTCTAGTAAGCATAAGTTGGAACTGGTCTGTATCAGGAATCTACCCTTGTATCAAGATTGAAATGATACTTGAATGTGTGGTCTTATCTAAATGTTCTGAAAATTTTACTTCAGATAATATAAATAAATATTTCTGGTAAGAAGTTGGTATTTTCAGTCTCTATATCTGATATCAGTATCAGACTATGCAATAAACAACGTGGAGCCCAGGAAAGAGACAGAAACGTGGCAATCAAAAAGCTAAGGAGCAGAAGAACATCAAACAGTCTTGCCCTATGAAAATATGGATCAAACTGTAATGGTTACACTTTGGAACAGTTATAATGGTAAATTATAACAAGCTATATTAAATATATATTTTATGTAAAATTATAATAAATCACAGTAATCTAACAAATTGCTCTTCCAGTAAAGGTTGGATAATTCTAAGACATCTTGAGCAATCTTAAACAAATTTCAATAAAATATAGTTGAACCATAAAATAAATTTTAATAATGCTTGCAAAACTGTCTTTGCTAATAACATTTATAATAAAGCTTAAAAACTGGAATTGGACTACCAAACTAGCTAAGTCTAAAGATATAATTTGAAGGAGAGAATGGAACAAGTTACTGAGTGACAAAGAGACTATGTAGAGAATTAATTCGCCTCTGTATAGAATTTCCAAAAAGGAATTAACTGAAGACTCTGTGGACTGATAAGAATCAAATTTGGCCTGGAATCAGTTAACTGGCAAGACTTTGACCTCCCTAAAATCAAAGATGACATGGGAGGGCAGGTTGTTTATATCCCTAAAATCAAATATGCCTTGTGAAATATTAAGACATTAAAAGATACTAACTACAAAATCATTTCTGATTGCATTATCATCTTTAGTAAATATAATTTATAAAAAGTTCTCAAACAAATCAGAATCCTGCCTGACTCCTGAACATGAAGTGGGACCACAGCACAACAGAAACTGAGACTCCTCCCCAGCAGAGATGACCACTGTGAATGAAGTTTTGGAAATTGTGTAAAAGAGGCATTGTGTTCAGTCATCCAGTCATCCATCCATTCCGTTGTATGCACATTCATATAAGCATTGATTTTACTACATTCTATGCCTTTAATCTGCTGGGTGCTAAACCTGCAATTCTGAACAAACTAGACAGAATCCCAGCTTTCATCAAGCTTACATTTCTTCATGGGAGACAGATATTAAACAAATATTATAATGTTAATTATAATGTTATATGATTAATATGATAATTATATTATAATTATAATGTGATGTACATTTAATTACAATATAATTATATTTTAGTTTTATGTTATAATATTCATTTAATATTATAACAATTATATTAAAATATATTAATAATATATTTTATAATTGTAATATAATGATATAGTAAAAATATATTATAATTAATATAATACAATATAATACACAATATAATATATTATAATAGTGCTACAATATTAAATGAATATTATAACATTTTAAAACTAAAATGTATATTAAAATATAAATGCTTCGAAGAGTACAATGAGAGAGCAAGTGTATATATATATATATATATATACACACACACATATATAATGCATATATCCTGTCAAAATTTGAGAGATAAGAAAAAATATCTTTAAGAAATACAGGTGGACCTGTAAGAAATAGAAGGAAGGTAACTGGAAAAAGAGAAATAATGGCTTTCCAAAGAAATAACACAAACCTTCCCCTGAGGCATAAAGAATCATGGCCACTGTATCTTGCAACACCTAGACACAAAAATAGCTTCTCCTTAGAAACTTAGAAGGGTAAGATGAGAAAGGATCAGATTGAATAAATGGAAATTTTTCTCTGTTGTTACTTTGTCTCAGTGTATTAGTCTGTTCTCACGCTTCTATAAAGAGCTGCCTGAGACTGAGTAATTTATAAATGAAAGAAGTTTAATTGAATCACAGTTCTGCAGGGCTGAGGAGGCCTCAGGAAACTGTCATTGCAGAAGATGAAGCAAGCATGTCTTTCTTCACAAGGTGGCAGCAAGGAGAAGTGCTGAGCAAAGGGGGAAAAGCCCCTTAGAAAATAATCAGATTTCCCGAGAACTCACTCACTAGCACAAAAACAGCATGAGGTAACTGCCCCCATGATTGAATTACTTCCCACTGGGTCCCTCCCATGACATGTGGGGATTATGGGAACTACAATTCAAGATGAGATTTGGGTGAGGACACAGCCAAATTATATCATTCCACCTTTGGCCTCTCCCAAATCTCATACTCTCACATTTCAAAACACAGTCATCTTTCAACAGCCCCCCAAAGTCTTAACTTCTTCCATCATTAACTCGAAAGTCCTATGCCAAAGTCTCATCTGAGACAAGGCAAGTTCTTTCCACCTATGAGACTATAAAATCAAAAGTAAATTAGTTACTTCCTAGATACAATAGGGGGTACAGGCAGTGGGTAAATACACCCATTCGAAATGCAAGCAATTGGCCAAAACAAAGGGGTTACAGTCCCCATGCAAGTCCAAAATATAATAGGGCAGTCATTAAACATTAAATTTCCAAAATGATTTCCTTTGACTCTGTGTCTCACATCCAGGGCACACTGATGCAAGAGTTAGGCTCCAACAGCCTTCGGCAGCTCCATCCCTGTGGCTTTGCAGAGTATAGCCCTCCTCCCAGCTAGTTTCATGGGCTGGCATTTAGTGTATGTGGCCTTTCTAGGTACACAGGTACACGGTGCAAGCTGTCAGTGGATCTACCATTCTGGCATCTGGAGGATAGTGGCCCTCTTCTCACAGCTCCACTGGGTAGTGCCCCAGTGTGGACTCTGTGCGGGGACTCCAACCTCACATTTCTCTTTTGCATTGCCTTAGCAGAGGTTCTCCGTGAGCATTCCAGCCATGTAGCACACTTCTGCCTGGACATGCAGGCATTTCCATACATCCTCTGAAATCTAGGCAGAGGTTCCTCAACCTCAATTATTTACTTCTGTGGACCCACAGGCCCAGTATCATGTGAAAGCTGTCTGAAGCAATGGCCCTACCTGTACCTTGACCCCTTGTAGCCATGGCTGGAGCTAAAGCAGCTGGGATGCAGGACACCATGTCCCGAGGCTGCACAAATCAGAGGGGACCCTGGGCCTGGCCCACAAAGCCATTTTTCCCTCCTAGGCCTCCAGGCCTGTGATAGGAGGTGCTACTGCAAAGGTCTCTGACATGCCCTGGGGACATTTTCCCCATTGTCTTAGTGTTTAACATTCAGCTCCGTGTTACTTACACAAATTTCTGCAGCTGGCTTGAATTTTGTTCCAGAAAATGGGATTTTCTTTTCTATCACATCATCAGGCTACAAATGTTCCAAACTTTTATGCTATGCCTCCTATTGAATGCTTTGCCACTTAGAAATTTCCTCCACCAAATACCCTAATCATTTCTCTCTAGTTCAAAGTTCCACAGATATCTAAGGCAGGGGCAAAATGCCACCAGTCTCTTTGCATAGCAAGAGTGACCTTTACTCAAGTTCCCAAGTTCCTCATCAACATCTAATACCACATCAGCCTGGACTTCATCATCCATATCACTAGCAGCATTTTGGTCAAAGCCATTCAACAATCTCTAGGAAGTTCCAAACTTTCCCACATCTTCCTGTATTCTGAGCCCTCCATGTCTCTGGGACATTCCAAGTATTCCCACATTTTCCTATCTTCTTCTGAGCCCTCCAAACTGTTTCAACCCCTGCCTGTCATCCAGTTCCAAAGTTACTTCTACATTTTGGGGTATCTTCAGAGCAGCACTCCACTACCCAGTACCGATGTACTGTATTTGTCCATTCTTACACTGCTAATAAAGACATACCTGAGACTGGGTGACTAATAAAGGAAAGGGGTTTAATTAATGCAAAGTTCCGCATAACTGGGGAGGCCTCAGGAAACTTACAATAATGGTGGAAGGGGAAGTAAACATGTCCTTCTTCACGTGGTGTCAGCAAGGAGAAGTGCCAAGCAAAGGGGGAAAGACTCCGTCTCAAAAAAAAAAAAAAAAAAAAAAAAAACCATCAAATCTCATGAGAAATGACTCACTATCACAGGAATATCATGAGGGTCACCACCCGCATGATTGAATTACCTCCCGCTGGGTCCCTCCTGTGGCAGGCCGTGTCTCACTATTGCAGGCCTCCATAACAACAGTTTCAGTAGTGACTGAGGGGTTAAGTTAAATATTAAAAGCCCGTGCCCTTTTACAAAGGCTAGGATGTAACAAAAGCCCATCAAGAGTTTTGCCTAGGACTTTCCTGGGCCTTAAAGCATGACAAAATAATGAAGGAATTCTTAACAGGGCCCATTTAAGATTAAATAAGTTTTATTTTGGGTCTGAAGAGACTCCCCAGGCTTCCACAAACAAGTTTATTGAGGGTCTGAAGGAACTCCTGAAACCTCTGTGATTTATCAGGAGACAAGATAAGGGTAATCACCCCAGCAGTGGACCCATTTAGATTAAGTAAATTTCCTCGGGCTCCAGAGGAAGGTCTTCAGGAATCAGACCTTAGTTATAGATTAAAGGAAGTTAATCACTTACATCTTTAGATGAATGTACACTTAACGCGTAGACATATAGATTAGAAGGTTTGTAAGCTCTGGAAAACTTCGTAATTTTGACTTGGTCTGGCGTTAATTTTCAGGCCTTCTCCCTGTAACTGGTTACAGAAAATGAAAACTCTTTTCCTCCCTAGTTCATCTGAATCTTGTTATTAGGCTGTGAGAAATAGCAGCCCAGCCCTCAGTTTGGTCTGGGAATACTTCCACAATACTTGGGGATTACAGGAACTACAATTCAAAATGAGATTTGGGTGAGGACACAGCTAAACCATATCATCCAGGTAAGTATTCTCATTTAATATCTGTAATATTAATAAAGAAGGTATATATATCTGAGATAAGTGTTTAATATACTGAGATTAAATATCTTTTGTTGTTATTATAATCGGGACTCCAACATCATATTTCAGTGCGAATAGGTAATCTCTAGAGTTGTGATAGAATTAGTGATAATATATTATTCTCATGATTAAAGTAGCTTTGTCAACTATAACAGTTGAAACATTTTCAAATAAATCTACTTAACATTCCAAATTTCATTTTAAAACCAGAATTAATATAATTAAGCTTTAAATTAAAGGAGGTAATCAGGTTTTACAATTCAAATAATTATTTGAATTAAAAAAGGTAGTCTTCAAAATTATAGAAAAATCTTTCATAAATCAATATGTGAAAAATTTTAGAATATTGAAAAGGTATTCACATTAATATTAAATATACAATCTCTGAGTATATAATGACAAAACATTTTGACAAAAAGACAATGTGTTTTCTAAAATACTATAAAATCAGCCACACTAATTTGCATAGACTTAAAAAAAAAGTATGTTCTTGTGTTTTTTAATAGATAGAGTATTTATGTACTTTCTGTGACTAGCTTGCTAGGAAAATTTAAGTCCAGGATAAGTTTTATAACAACTATGAACTTACTGACCCGAATATGTGACATAATGGTCAGATCTAAATTTCAATGTAATGCTTCATAATGTTAAATATATTATGTTTTTAAAATAATGTTTAAACTAATAATTAATAGCCACTAATTATTAATAAAAAGGAACCTGAATAAATATACATTTGCACTTTTGCAAATAATCTGATTTATTAAATATTTTAAACTCATTATGGAGTTGGTCACTGAAGACTCCTTGGCTTCATTTATTTCTAGTATCATACTCCTCAGCCTGCCAGAATGAACCACACACTTTGACCATCTCAGTGAAGAAATTGAAGAAGTACAGACAAAGAAAGGAAGATACTGCAAGAATGATTCTAAATAGTTTTCATCCCCGTAACATTTTCACAATTGTCAAATTAATCTATGAATGCATACACACATACACAAGCACAATTTTGTAAGCTGGTTCTTTAAGAATAAATAAGTCAATTAGATAAATCATTGTTAACCTAATCAAGAAAAATAGAGAAAGTCTAAGAAGGAAATTATTATAGAAACAGAAGATATTTGTAAAATATTTAAGAAACCAATTTAACAAGTCTATAGAAATAAATTTGAAAACCTAGATAAATGGATAATTTTCCAGAAAAGAATTAATTCATCAAAACTGTCTCCTGGAGATGATATAATTCTCAACAAACCAGTAAGTAGAGTAAGCAGAAAAATTTGGGAGGGGAGGAATCTATCATCAAAAAAATATATAACAGTGGATTCAGAAGAAATTACTATCCAATACAGAAGTCTCTACATTTGAATCTTTATAAAGGCACCACAAATCAAAATTGTATTTAAAAATAACCAGACTTATTCGAAAAGTAGGTTAGAGGATATTTGGCGGCAGTTGGAGAGGCTGGCTTGGCTAAGGTAAGGCAGGGCCTTCATGGCGAAGCCTGTGCCTCCTGCCACAGAACTAGAACCTGCCACTGACCTTTGCAGCTACTCTGATCCTGAGAGTAAGAGCCAAGCCTAGAGTGTTCACTTTTCTCGACATTCTCACTACCGCTAGATATCTTTCATCTTTTTGACAATAGACTGTCTAAGAGGTGTGAGGTAACATATCATTGTAGTTTTAATTTGTATTTTAATTAAATAATTTTAATTTAATAATTTTAATTTGATGATTAATAATGTCTCATGATCATTTTATCAAATACCTGTTGGTCATCTGGTGGTCTTCCTTTGAGAAATGTCTATTCAAGTTATTTGCCCATATTATTATTGAACTATTTGTTCAATTGCTATTGAATTGAATTCCTTATATATTTTCAATACTAGCCTCTTATCACATCTTTGGTTTGCAAATATTTTATCCAATTTGTAGGTAGACTACTCACTCTGTTTCTTCTTTCCTTTGCTGTGCAAAAACATTTAAGTTTGATGCAATCCCTTTTATGTATTTTTGTATTTGTTGCCTGTGTTTTGGCATAATTTCCAAAAAGTAATTGCCCAGATCAATGTTGCGGAGGCTTTCCTCTAAGTTTTCTTCTAGTAGTTTTAAAATTTCAATTGTTATGTACAAGTTTTTAATCCATTTTGAGTTGATTCCCATAGATGGTGTGATAAAAGGTTCTAATTTTATTCTGCTGCATGTGGATATCTAGTTTTACCAATATCATTAGTGAAGACACTGTCCTTTCCCCATTATATGTTCTTGGCACCTTTGTGAAAAATCAATTGACTGTATATTTGTAGGTTTCTTTCTGGATTTTCATTGCCTTTCCATTGGCCACAGTTTCTGTTTTTATGCCATTATCATGATGCTTTGATTACTATAGCTTTGCAGTATATTTTGAAGTCAGGTAGTGTGACGGCTACAGGGGTATTCTTTTTGCTCAATAGTTTTGACTAGTGTCTTTTATGGTTCCATATTAATTTTAGGATTAAGTTTTTCTAGTCCCGTGAGAAATGTTATAAGAATTTTGATAAGGATTGCATTGAATCTATAAATCATGTTGAGTAGTATGGATATTGTTAAATTTAACGATATCAATTATTTTAATCCAGGGGCATCTGGCATAGGGGGCACAGCTCCTGAAGACATTCAGAGAGTCTCTGACCCCTATCACATCTCCACCTTGGAATATGATGTCTGTACAACCAGTACTATTACCCCATGTCCGGCATTCACGGTGACATAAGCTTCAGGGGCTTCCTCATAACCTCATCAATGTTAAAATGGCACAGGATGAAAACTTAGCTGCTTGGAAAATAGCTACTGGTTTTTCACAGTGAATATGAGCATTTTAGAGTAGTCTTTAGCTTCAGAAACCACTTCTCCAGGGCACAGTGGGAAGAGGTGAAAGACTGCAGGCCTGACAGGCTAAGAGAGGACACAACAGTAATCCAGACCTCACAGACATTAAGAATTCATTGAACCTGCAAGGCTGGAAGGGACCTCAGACGTCCTTCATTCTGTTGCCTTGCATTCCGCCTGCATTGCCTCTGCAACCTGTTGAACCAAGCTCAAAGCAAATGACCATTTCCATGGGTGGATACCTCACTGATACAGATGCTCCACTAAAACAGATATTCCACTGTATCCTGCAATGAACCATCCTGTCAGAAAGTCCTTCTTTGCTTACTGAGGGTGTTTACTGACTGCTGAGATAGTACACATCAGCTAGGTGATTATAGACAGAAACAGCAGCTTTGTGATGCTCAGGTTACAACCCCATATAGTTCCAGAAAGGTTCTGACTGTCACAAGATCAAGACATGCATAAGCTGGAAATAAATAGAAAGTGCCTCTGTAACAAGAGGTGACTGCAGGTCTGTGTTAATGTACTTTCCCTTCAGCAATTGTTATTTAGTGGCTTATACCCTAGGTGTGCAGAAAAGATTGTGCCTGAACCATGTGACTACCATATTACCTTGTCATAATTCCCCTCTCTTCTAATCGTTTCTAAGGCAATTTCAGTTCAGTTCAGGAATTACACTAAAACAGACAGTTGTAAAGAACAGATAATAGTAAAACAATTTGAGAGTATATATTTTCATCTAAATACTTTTTTATCACACAAGTTTAAATAAATGGACAAAAGTAACAAATGTTAAACAAATAGTTCACAGACAAAGCTCTGTAGTAATATCAACAAAAAATCTAAATAAAATATTAGAGAATAAATTCCAGGACCTCATTTAAAGAATATTGACTAACAGGAGTATATTCTAAGATAGCAGAATGTTTGTAAACATTACATATCTAAGACATTAAATATCCCCAAGACATTAAATAGCTGAGAAGAAAATTAGAATGATATCTTCCCTGGCGACTGAATATAATATGTTAAAATTCAACAATAATTATTGGTCTAAAAAACACTGAATAAGATTAAAATAGATATTTGGGAGGCCATGGTGGGTTAATCGCCTAAGGTCAGGAGTCCCAAATCAGCCTGGCTAACATGGCGAAACCCCGTTTCTACTAAAAATACAAAAATTAGCCAGGCGTGGTGGTGCATGCCTGTAATCCCAGCTACTTGGGAGGCTTAGGCAGGAGAATCGCTTGAACCCAGAAGGCGGAGGTTGCAGTGAGCCGAGATCGCGCCATTTCACTCCAGCCTGGGCAACAGAGTGATAATTTGTCTAAAAAAAATAAAATAAAGTAGATAATTCCTTAATGATATATATATGTGTGTGTGTGTGTGTGTGTGTACATATATATGTATATATGTGTGTGTATATGTGTATATATATACACACACACACATATTTATACCAATGATCTTCATTATTTGCAAATTCTACATTTGTGATTTTGCTTGCTGGATAGAATGGATAGAATATATTTCTAACTCCAAAACGAATAATGGCAGCCTTTTGTCAGTCATTCAAAGAACATCCACAGCAGAGCAAAAACACTTTGAGTTTTTGATGTCAACATTCCCAGTTGAGGCCTAACAAGGCATTTCTCTGTCTTTTTGCTTCAGCTCTTATACAGGGGGTGAGACAGGTGGAGGAGCAGTAGTATTAGTTTGCTGCAAAAGTAATTGTGGTTCATGCAAAAGTAAAACAATTAAAAGTAATGGCAAAAACCGTGATTACTTTTGCACCAACCTAACAGCCTCTTGGACTATGCTACACTGCCTCCTACTGTCTATATTTGTATGAGCAGAGACAGTAGGAGGCAGTGTAGTGTAGCGTAGCCCAAGAAGCTATTACTGCTCTGGAGCCAATTGCACAGGGTTTGAATCCTAAAGTGGGTACAGTTAGGGGCATGATCTTAAGCAAGTCACTTAACACTTCTGAACCTCATTTTCTCTTTTAAAAAATAAAGCAAATATAATTTACCTGGAAGAATTGTTTTAGGGTTCAAGATTATAATCTATGTGAGACGTGTATGTACACATACATATGCACAAATTACACTAGGAACAATGTTTCAGTATTTGCTAAATCTCTATTTGTTAAGTTTATAGGACATAACATAATAAAAATCAATTGTACATAACACACACACATTTTGTGAAAAGAAATCTATCTATCTATCTGTCTGTCTGTCTCTCTATCTGTCTATCTATCTATGTTTCAACCCAAAAATCATATAGATGACATGGGCTAATACTGGAAGCTTTATTGCTAAGTCAAGAACATGGAAGTATTATAATAACCATTATTATCCAACACAGTACTAGATGTTTTTACCAATTTAATTAGTCAAAAGAGAAATTAGAAGTGTAAACACTAAAAAGGAGGCATCAAAAATATCAATATTTGTGAATAATATGATTTAAACTTGGCAGTTTCACTAGAGTAAACTGAAAAACTTATACAAACAATGAAATAATTCAGTAAGGTAGTGGGGTGTGAAATTAAAACACAGAAATCAATAACCTTCATGTATAGACACAAAGACCCATAGAAGACATAATGTGAGAGACAACTTATTTATAATATAAATAACAATAATAAGAACAAAAAGCATGAAAATAATGAAAAATGAAAAACATTCATTTGAGGAAAAATTTAAAACATTTTTAACAATCACAAAAGCAGAATGAAACAAATGAAAATATATAGAAAAAGTTAGAAACAGCCTCTTAAAGCTGTCATGAAAAGGATATATGGAAAATACACAGGTATGAATATCTAGGAAAATTTCGGAAACAAGCTCAACAAGGGACATTAAGTCCATTAGAACAAACAATAATTTAAGTACTCAATAATTTAAAAAATGGGTTAATAGCATCTGGATAAACAGACAAATAGAGTAAACTAATTTTTCAGAAATAGACCCAAATATGTAGAGAAATTTGCTATATCATAAAGGTAGCATTTCAAATAAATCAGGTATAATGGAATTTTAAATAAAAGGTATTTTTTGTAGTAATTTGGGAAAATACAACAAGGTAGTAATTTAGGAAATAAAGGAGTTGGGTCAATAACTCATCTCACACTAAGAAACGCAAATGGTTTAACATATATATACACACACATACAAATCATACATGTTTGTATATATTTGTATATGTAAATGTGTATATGTATACATATAAATATATGTGTGTATGTGTGTATATTCAATAATAGTGTAAAAGACAAGGCCATGTCACTTATGACCATGTACTGGAAAAGAGCATTCTAACTATGCTTCAAAATGTAAAAATCATAAAAGAAAATATTGATTTTTACTTTATAGAAATAAAAATATGTTTATCCCCAATTAGTGTATTCAAAAGCAAAGGCATAACAAACTGAATAAAAGCAATTCATACTACAGATAAAAAGCCTAGCATATCTAATTTATAAAAATCTCGATATTTTAATAGGAAAGAGACCAACCCAAGAGAAAATAGGCAACACATATGAACAGGCAGTTATACAAATTGAGTCACAAGTTCATCACCTCATATACCTGGATTCTGAAGAAACAATCTTGGCTGCTAACCTAATTACAGTTGTTCATACACATGGACAACTCAATGGAAATTCAATTTTAAAATACTTTCATCTTTTATTCTCGTAATAATGACAGAATAATTTCAAAAAGGCCCTCTGATATATTTGACATCTGGAAACATTACTGGTTTTCACTGTTTTCACTATTTTGAGGACATAAAAATAAATATGTTAGTGATTTTGTTTTTCCATTTTCTATAAGGGTAATTTTAATTCCCTTTCATGACATTTTTAGATTTAAATGAAAATGTAATCTCCATCATAATAAAAATTAAAAAAATTATCAGGCATATATATTATAGGCTTTTCTGACAGCAAAAGTATATTTAAAATTTAACCAAACAGAATCCTTCTAATGACTGTGGGCATCTTTAAATTTTAAGGCACTCACAGTTGCCAAGACCACAGAACAGTGTAACTACAGAACTAATTCTGCCTCTTCAGGGTTTAGTAGGCACAATTTATGAACATAGCTTTTTTTTTTTTTTAATATAGTAGCAGCTGTCTGAGAAACAAGACCTAAACAGGTTAAATAGCTGATTACCTTTGGGTGTTCTGAGGCTGTTTCAGTCATTCACTGTTTTGACTAAATGCTTTCTAGAAATTGCATCATATCTAGAATGTTCAATGCAGTCAAAGGAATGCACATTTAAAAAATTCAATATTAATGCTGTAAACTTAACTCAGATTTTGATGCAGGCATAAATAAATCAGTGCTGTTAAATGAAATCAGGCTATCATCTGTCTGCCTACTTATTTATAACTGGTTTTAACAGATATCTCTTTGTGTTGTGACTTAGTATGCATTTTAAATGTGGAAGACGCTGCTGTAAGCTTTGTTTTATTCTCATAAAAATCCAGGCAGGTACTCAAAATTACCATATCCCCATTGTATTTATGAAGAAACAGAGAATTACAAGTAATTGTTAATTTGTTTTGAACTAGAAAACAAATACAAAGTTTGATATCATATTATAATTTCTTAAACATCAAACATTACTTTCTTCCAAAAAATACTGTTATGAATATTAATTGATAGTGAATCTATTTCATTGAACCTTTGACATAAGCAAATCCTTCTAAGTTCTGCCGATGTTAATTGACATATGTGTGTTGCTACATTAGTAAAATAATTTATCTTTATAAGGTTAATGTTTGTGTTTGTTTTTAAACTCATTTTCTCTTTTTAGCCATGAAGATAAAGAAAGGCAGAGACAAATATCCACGCATGGTCTAGAGCAGTGCTATCCAGTAAATTTTTTTGCAATTATGAAATTGTTTTATATCTCTATCCTCCAATTTGATGGCCATTAACCATGTGTTGGTACTGAATGCATGAAAAGTGACTAAAACAAATAAGAAAATTTTAATTAAGTTCTAAATTTTTAATATAATTTTATTTTGATTATTTTTAGTTTTCAATATCCACCTATAGCTAATGGTTGCTGTATTATAAAGTGCACCTCTAAAGCCCATGCATAACCACTCCTGTACATGCTAGAAATACTGTCATCCTACATCCACATATATCTCTAATCTGTCTGCTTTTTTTTTTCCATTTCTCAAACCACTGAGCAACAAACACTGTAAGTGTTTTCTAATTGGAACACCTGCTTTTAATCCCTTTAGACCGTTTTCCAGACAGCAATAAAACTAACCTTTAAAAATCAAATCAACAAACACAGTACTTAACGGTGAATGATTGAAAGCCTTCTCCCTCATATCAGAAATAAGACAAGGATGTCTGCATTCACCACTTCTATCCACCATAATATTGGAAGTTCTAGCCAGACCACTTAGGTTTAAAAAAGAAATTACATCCAAACTGAAAAGAAGAAGTGAAACTATCTCTACTTGCAGAGGAAATATTATATATATCTATCTATATATATATTATATAGATATATAGATATATAGAAATATAGATTATATAGATATATATAGATATATAGATTATATAGATATATTATATATATCTATCTATATCTATATCTATATATGTATATATGTAATCTGTTGCTATATATATAATATATATTATATATTATATTATATATATATTATATGTAATATATATAATATATATTATATTATATATATATTATATGTAATATATATAATATATATTTTATATTATTATTTTATATTAAAATATATATAATATATATATTTTATATATATATATATAACCTGAAAGAACACACAAACACAAGTACACACATACACACACACAAAGTGTTAGAGCTAATAAATTCATCCAAGTGAAGGACTCAAAATCAACCCTCACAATAATCGTGTCTTTATACAGTAGCAATGAAAAATCTGAAAATGAAATTAAGAAAACTATTCTACCTACAACAGCATCAGAAATAAATTACTTAGAAATAAATTTAGCCAAGGAACCTACACTGAAAAGTACAAAATATTGCAGAAAGAAATTAAATTTTTTAAATTTCTAAATAATTGAAAAGACATTCCATATTCATTGATTGGAAGATGTAGTCTTGTTAAGATAACACTACTACTCTAAACAATATATTGATTCAATATATCCATATCAAATACCCACATCATTTTTGCAAACATGTGAAAACTCATCCTAAAATTAATATGGAATCTCAGGGGACGGAATACTGAAGCAATCTTAAAAGAAGAAAACAAAGTTGGTGGTCTCACACTTCTTGACCTCAAAACCTACTTCAAAGTTAAACCAAACATGGAAATTACCTCCTTCTAGACAGTATTTGACAGTATTGTTTGTCTAGAGGTAAACATGTGATCCAATTCTGGCCAGAGTCTCAGCAGAAAGTCTCCCGGCACCTCTCTGAAAGACTTCCATCACTAACAGAAAAAAAAAAAAATGCTGTAGGAAAAAATGTTTCTTTTACATTGCTCTGTTCTTTTTGTCTGAACAGAGTTGTGTGAAGACTTCATTTTGGAGCTACAGTAGCCCCTCTGCAACATCAGACCATTGTAGGCAATTCTCCATGGGGTTATCTATTCCTCCTATAAAGACTTTTGCCCTGGGTTGTCTTTTAAAGGATGCTTGCATGGCAAATAGTCTTGAAACCTAGAAATAGTGTATTCCTTTGGGATGAGAGCAGATTCGTTTTCAGACCAGAATAACATATGTGTGTTGCTACATTAGTAAAATAATTTATCTTTTTAAAGGTTAATGTTTGTGTTTGTTTTTGCTTTTAAACTCATTTTCTCTTTTTAGACATGAAGATAAAGAAAGGCAGAGACAAATATCCAGGCATGCTCTAGAGCAGTTCTATCCAGTAAATTTTTTTTGCAAATTAAGTGGTCTGGCTAGAACCAGAATAATGGTCCCCTCCAATGCAACAGTGAGTCAAGTTTGCTAGCAGTCCCATTATAAGATCTGGTATTTCCTGGCTTGGGGATCCTCAGTTGTGACACTAACTGAGTGTGTGCAGCATCCATCTGAGCTGTTCACATGGCCCCTGTAGGACTTGCTTGGCAAGGGGAACCAATGCAAACATGAAGTTCATGCTGCCTGCTATGCCATGAATCACAAAA
Source organism: Gorilla gorilla gorilla (assembly GCF_029281585.2). NCBI lineage: Eukaryota > Metazoa > Chordata > Mammalia > Primates > Hominidae > Gorilla > Gorilla gorilla. Next base: position 66,383,736 of record NC_073224.2, on the reverse strand, counting down.
TATTTTATACCTGACCAAGAAATCTCACGTCTTCCTTCAGCATTTATGAACCTGTGGCAGGTTAATTACTTAAATTATAAACAGAGCAAAATCTCAAACCTTTCACAGTTCTTGATAAAAATAACTTTAAGTACAAAAGCTGACCTGCTGAAAACAATATACAAAAGATGGAAATGTACAGAGCCACTGTACCAAAATTGGATTATCTACCACCAGATTTTTATTACATGATTTAAAAAACAAAACAAAAAACTACATTTTTATTCAGACATTTATGAATTAAATATGTGTTTATTGAGGTAGTACCAGTATTCTTGGCAACTGTAATGAATATTGCTGTATAAAAGGCACATTGAGATATTCCCCTGGCAGGATTTACATTCTACTAAGGAAGAAAAGGTACAAACAATAACCAATGAAAATATATGATCACAAAGTAATTACAGCTTGAGATTATTGCTATGGAGGAAGAAAAAAAAATAACTTAAAAAGTAGGAGATTCTATTTTGGATACAACAGTCAAGAAATGCTGACATTTGAGGGCTGACCTAAAACGTGGGAATGAGACTATCATGAGAAAAGCCAGGAAAACATATTCTGGATTAAATAAACAAATGAAAAAGCCTGGGAACAGGGCCTGAAGCTCAAGGTAGCTAGGGTATAGCAGGGAAGAGAAGAATGGTGTAAGCAAAATTTGCAGAGATGGAAAGAGACAATTAATAAAGAAATATGTAGGTTAATAAGAGATTTAGGGCTGGGCGCGGTGGTTCATGCCTGTAATCCCAGCACTTTGGGAGGCCGAGGCGGGCGGATCACGAGGTCAGGAGTCCGAGATCAGCCTGGCCAACATGGTGAAACCCCATCTCTACAAAAGATACAAAAAATTACCCGGGTGTGGTGGTGTGCACCTGTAATTCCAGCTACTCAGGAGGCTGAGGCAGAAGAATTGCTTGAACCCAGTGGCGGAGGTTGCAAAGAGCCGAGATGGCGCCATTGCACTCCTGCCTGGGCAACAGGGAGAGACTCCACCTCAAAAAAAAAAAAAAAAAAAGAAAAAGAAAAAAAAAGAATATTTTTATTTAAGATACAGATGTTATCTAACTTACATTCCTAAGAAATCACCTTTGCTGCTCTGAGTTGAATTTACTCAGCCTTGTTGGATGCCTGTAACAATAGTCCAGGTCAAATATGATGATATCTTAAACTAAGTTTGGGATATGAGGATGGAGCAAAATGTATGGATTGGAGACTTAAAAGGGTTTTTTAATGGATTCAATGTGGTTAATGAGGGAAAGCGGGGATACCGGGAATGATCTGCAGGCTTTAAAAGTGCGGAAGTCACTGAGTCATGGTGAGGGAATAGAGAAAGTGGTAGAATTTTTGGAAGAATGTCAAAAGCTCCATTTTCAATGTATTAATTTTAAGGTAGCCATTTAATATCTAAAGGAAGATGTCAACAAAGTAGATGGATATTGGAATGGACGTCTGAAGGGAGATCTGTATAGGAGAAACAAATTTTCTACATCTACCTCAGAAAATACTTGCATTTAACACTATGGGACTCAATGAGATTATGGAGATAGACATTTAGGTTTCAGAAAAGACATACTAGGACTGAGGTTTGAGGCAAGGAAACATTGAAATTAAGGACATTAGATCCATTATTATCAGTAAAAGTATCCCAAAGTCAAACTGAATTAAGAAAAATTGTATTAATATATGAGTAAATCTACAGGCAGAGTATACTTCAGGGTTTTTAGATTCACCATATCAATAATAATGACAACACTTAATATTAGGTGTTATTATTTCTTCATTTTACAGATAGCAGAACTTCTAAAAAAAAACACAATTTGTTCGAGCTTACAAAATTAGCAAATAAATTAGTGAGGATTAATGCCTAGGCTCATTTCTATCACACCACTCATCTTTCATAAATAACACATTTTATCCCTCCTCATTATGATATTTACAAATCTCTAAAACTAGGAAGTCCAGTTATGCATATTTTTTACCATTGAGAAATATGAGCCTCAAAAATACCAGATGACTTCTTCAAGGTTACACTGATAAGTGATAGAGTAAGGGCTAGAGCTGAAGAGCTGAAGTCTAAACTCCTGCAGGAGCCTCATCTCTCCCTATACCCCATGATATCATGTTGCCTGACTATTCATGCACCCATTATAAAAGCAGCTTTATATTCTTGTCTGTTTTCTTAAATTATTTTTTAAAATCTACGTGTGTTGTCCTAGTTTCTCACTATGTCAATATTTTGCTTCCTTGACCTTTCCCTCCACCAAAACAAAACAAAACAAAACAAAACGAAACAAAACAAAACAAAAAACCGCCGACGATCTGTGCAAAATTCTTAGCATTTGTGGCAGCACAGACTTTCAGTGAGCACAAATTATTTGGCCTCACTAACAATTATGTGCCAGGCCAGCCCTGAGCTTCAGGAGTAGTATTCATATTTTTATAATGAGGTATAATTCTCATTCACTATTGTAAAGGGACATAAAATGAAGAAAATGTATGCATGTATTTGTGTCTTGTTTCCATTTTCAGAAATTAATATGTCTAACTTTACTATAGCTTTAATATTTTAATTGGTCATGTCAATGACCTTAAGTTTTCCCCCTAGCCATTTTTTCTTTTTAGCCCAAATCATAAAAAATATTCATAAACTTCTGCCAAAGATTCATTAAATATCAAATAATAATAATGTAAGTGAATGGCAGTGATTAGGATATTTTTCATTAAATCCATCAGCTAATTCTCATTCATGTTATAGGCCAATTTCATTTAACACACACGGATGACTTGTAGGTCCTAGGCATATGGATCAGTACTTATTTCCAAGACTATTTTAATATTCTTTTCTTTTTCATACAGATTATTTGTGGAAATTAACTTCTTCATATTTTATATGGTAATGTATTTGTCAGAATTAAGCCTAAATCCTCTGGATAAAGCTTAAGACACATAAAATTATAGCTACAAAGGCACAAATAATCAGTGGCCAAAAACAATATGTGCATGTATGAAACAGATACACATATTGCATATGACCATTTATTGCTTGGAGCAAACATGTGTGGCTATACTATTAGTAACAGTTTTGCTTTAAAATATATTTTTCTACTTATGGAAGTCTGAAAATTTGTATCACAGTGAAACTTCCATTTCTATTTGTGCTCTTCCGTGACATGAAATACACAATCAGAAAAAAAAAAATCTAGATGCATGTATCTACTTCCAAAGAGACTTAAGATTTTTGTTTTTTAATTCTCTCAACTTTTCCTAATTACTTCACACTTAGAAATCCTGTCACATCCTTCCTTGTCACACAACTGGGATTTACATTCCTCTCCTAATACACCATCACAAATGAAAACACTGTTTCTGTTTCCAACTGCATATTCAATAGCTGCTAAGAAAATTAGAAATGTGGACTCATCTAATGAGTCTTAGCAAATTCATACTTCAACTTAGTAGTGCAAGAAGTTTAAAAAAAATCCGAAGTATAAATTTTTGCAAAAGATCACAATGAGCAAAGATTTGATTTATTTAAAGGAGAGGAAAACGGACACTCATTCCTTAATCTTCCCGAGGAAAAGACAATCTACCTTGGGCAAATGCCGAGGCAAGGTACATATTTATTAAATGTTTTGTCCTTCCAGAATATGCCATTCAAAGCTGTCCTTTATCTGACAACTCAAATGCACTTCTAATGAACTTTAACTGCTTTCAAATATTTAAAAAAATTATCATTGTATACTTTCTTTCACAAAATTAGCAGCCGCTGAATTTGCCAAAGCCCAGTTCCAGTAGGTCTTTGCAGTTTATAAGATCCAAGTGAGTGTGCCTAGTTATGAGCCTAGAAGTTCAAGCCCTGTAAATGAACCACACCAAACCAATCCGGGAAGAGCAAATGCCACAGTTCCTTCAATTCACTGTGACCATGTAGATCCAGCCCCATTCAAAATTTCCTCAAGTGCTTTCACCACTTTGGTTTGGCAAATTGACAGCCCAGAATAGATACAGTATTGATTTGTGTCTTCACAGTGGTGCAGGTGGAACTGGTATATGAAAGGAGGCCCTTGAAATTAGTATATTGGCACTCTTCCATTCCTGATATTTTTTTTTCTTCCCTATTCAACTCATTTTGATCAGGAAAGTATCTAACTGGGTGCTTTGTATGAGATCATTAACAAAGTAATGCCTCTTGTTTTTAAATTTTTTACTGGGCCATTAGATTCAGAAGAACTTACTTTTCTTGTTACAGTATTAAGATAACAATAAAGCCTGATTTATTACTCATGGAAGTCATTATTTGCCACCTTTAGGTTGCAATATTATGGCATTTGGTAATTATGAGCACATACAGAAGTGAGAACTCATCACAATGACATTGTAACAATACATTTCCCTTGTAAGAGAATGCAATCAGTGTAGCTATTTCCTACCTAGCAAGAACTACTATCTAAATTCTGGATATTTTACCCTTGTTCCCTAAAAATTTCCAGAAAATATAAACTATAAGTTACTCATATGAGATTCATGTCTGTTAGTGTATGTATGCCATAGTGTTAGAGAGTATATCATTTTGTGCTAATATGCGAAGTGAAACATGAGTAATGAAATAAATTTCAAATAAGAAACCCTAGAAAGGAGTCCTATTTGACACTTTGCAATCCATTTTACCTGGTAAAGTTGCTCAGTATTTCCTAGCTCTATTTTTCTTAGCATAGATAGTCAGAATAACACTAATTTCAGAGGATTATATGATGTAATAATGTTTGTGAAAAAACACTTCTGAATTTATAAACATTATACAGATATTAAATATCATTGATAATCACAAGGAAGTGTTTCCACAGACAGGCTCATAAAATAATAAATGTTATTGATTATTAAGGGCTTAATAAGTGTTGCTTCTTATTCTAAACACTTTACATGAATTAACCCATTCGAACACTACAATAACCTCATGAAGTAGTTATTATAGTTATCGCAGTTTTACAGATGAAAACATTGAGACACAGAGAAGTTAAGTAACATCATAAAACACACATTAATAATGTGGTCAAGATTCCAATCTAAGGAATCTTCTCTTTTGTCATATGGTTTCGTATATATCATATAATTTAACATTATTTTAATAATGAGATAATATTGGCCCCAAAGGTTTTTTTTCATCACTTTATCATTGCCTTCCTTTTTCTTCAGGTTTTATTTTTGAGAATTTTGTTAGTATAGTGTCATGAATATGTAGTCATCAAAAGTGGATCTCTAAAGAAAATCTATTATTTTATGTTTTATACAAAATAGAGTGAAGATAATTTCATTTTCACAGAAAGAAATCTAAGACATACATTTTGCTTCTAGGAAAATCAAACTGTAATTAATTCATTATTTTAAGTAATGAAAACTGATCTATATCAATGGATTTAGGTATGTTTCGCTCTTGCAGAGTTTTAATAGAATCTGTAAAATATTGCTGGAGATAAATATCACATATATATCAAAATGTAGAAAACTATAAATATTAATAAGTTCCCAAAATTTTACTTTCAGGAGCTTAGTCTATAGAAATATTGAGATAATTTATAAAAATAAAAATAATAGTTCTTACTGTTGCCAAGCACTACTCCAAGTCTTTTTCTGATACAGTCTTACTTTATCTGTACCTCAACTCTGTGAAGCTAATACTGTTATCACATCCTTTATAAGTAAGCAATCTGAAATTTAGAGAATCAAATTAATTCACTCAAAATTATATCACTGCTTCATGAAGCACCCTGAACAAAATTTAAACAAGGCAATTCCAAACCACTATATTATAATTACTATTATATTGTAATAGATTATTTTCTCAGATTTATCATATAAGAAACAAAGTTAGATGATAGAATATTGATAAAAATAATGAACAGAGCCCTCAGAAATAACGCCGCATATCTACAACTATCTGATCTTTGACAAACCTGACAAAAACAAGCAATGGGGAAACGATTCCCTATTTAATAAATGGTGCTGGGAAAACTGGCTAGCCATATGTAGAAAGCTGAAACTGGATCCCTTCCTTACACCTTATACAAAAATCAATTCAAGATGGATTGATTTTTTAGGTCTAACTTAAACGTTAGACCTAAAACCATAAAAACACTAGAAGAAAACCTAGGCATTACCATTCAGGACACAGGTATGGGCAAGGACTTCATGTCTAAAACACCAAAAGCAATGGCAACAAAAGACAAAATTGACAAATGGGATCTAATTAAACTAAAGAGCTTCCGCACAGCAAAAGAAACTACCATCAGAGTGAACAGGCGACCTACAAAATGGGAAAAAATGTTTGCAACCTACTCATCTGACAAAGGGCTAATATCCAGAATCTATAATGAACTCAAACAAATTTACAAGAAAAAAACAAACGACCCCATCAAAAAGTGGGCAAAGGACATGAACAGACATTTCTCAAAAGAAGACATTTATGCAGCCAAAAAACATGAAAAAATGCTCATCATCACTGGCCATCAGAGAAATGCAAATCAAGACCACAATGAGATGCCATCTCACACCAGTTAGAATGGTGATCATTAAAAAGTCAGGAAACAACAGGTGCTGGAGAGGATGTGAAGAAATAGGAACACTTTTACACTGTTGGTGGGACTGTAAACTAGTTCAACCATTGTGGAAGTCAGTGTGGTGATTCCTCAAGGATCTAGAACTAGAAATACCATTTGACCCAGCCATCCCATTACTAGGTATATACCCAAAGGACTATAAATCATGCTGCTATAAAGACACATGCACACATATGTTTATTGTGGCATTATTCACAATAGCAAAGACTTGGAACCAACCCAAATGTCCAACAATGATAGACTGAAATAAGAAAATGTGGCACATATACACCTTGGAATACTATGCAGCCATAAAAAATGATGAGTTCATGTCCTTTGTAGGGACATGGATGAAATTGGAAATCATCATTCTCAGTAAACTATCGCAAGAACAAAAAAACCAAACACCACATATTCTCATTCATAGGTGGGAATTGAACAATGAGATCACATGGACACAGGAAGGGGAACATCACACTCCGGGGACTGTTGTGGGGTGGGGGGAGGGGGGAGGGATAGCATTGGGAGATATACCTAATGCTGGATGACGAGTTAGTGGGTGCAGCGCACCAGCATGGCACATGTATACATATGTAACTAACCTGCACAATGTGCACATTGTACCCTAAAACTTAAAGTATAATAATAAAAAGAAAAAAAAACTTAAAAAAATAATAAAAATAAACTAAAAAACAAAAATGACTCATCCTTTAAGTCAAAGATATGGGGCAACTAAAATCAATGCTGCAGGTCTGTACTTGTGACATGGGACTGTGTTTTTCATCTGTTTTTAAGTATAAGGGAATAAAGGAAATAAATATCAGATTTTAAAGATATGTATATATTAATAATTAAGTTTTATTATTTTAAATGTCTAAACAAATAAGTATATTTAAAATGTTAAATATATCATTGAAAATATTTACAGTAATTCTCTGTAAATCTCTGTTAGTGAGATTACTTATAGATTTAACTTTGCACTGAATTCCATAGACAGACTAATTTTGTAAGGAATCAATATTGCCTACTGAATAAGTACACCAGCTCTGGAGTCAGATGCCTGAGGTGATCCATCAACTTCATCTTTTGAGCTTGGATGGGTAATTGGAGTTTCTTCACTAACTTCCCTAAGCTTGCACTTACTTTTCTGTAAAATAAAAATGTGAATAATATATAGTTCATGGAATTACATTAAGAATTAAATGACTATCCAAATAAAGGGCTTACAACTCATATTGCTAGCTATTTCTTAGCTATGCCATAGGGTAAAAAATTTATTTATTATATTTTCTTTTGTTCTCTAATTTTACTATCATAAACATTATTTTAAAGTGAGAAAAAATCAGGACTTATCTTTTTGATTTTTAAAATTATTTGCCAACATTTGCACCACCACACCACCAAAAAATGTCACCTCTTAGTGTTAATCAGTGTTATTCTGGGTAGAGGTTTCTAATCTTCATTTCTTCTGATCATTGTTATTGATGAATTGGAAAGGGCAATTAATGCATGCTTTTCTGGTTTGCATTTGGCAGACATCTAGTCAGAACCATCACTATTATATCTTATTGCTGAATCAAAATTCACAATAAATTTTAAATGCTAAATCAGCTGAAGCCAAATTATGACATTTAATAAGGATAAATGAAAATTTTTGGATATAATTGCTAGAAATCAATAACAAAAGTTAGAGGATGGAGGAAACTGGGCTTGAAAACAGTTCATGTGCAAAAGATCTCAAGAATTTCAGTTAACCAAAGAAACTAATATGACAAGCTAGCAGAAGCTAATTTAATCCTAGGCAGCATTAATAGAGTTATAGTGTGTTTATCATGGGAACTGATAGCCGCATTGTACTCTGCTGTGTCAAAATGAATTTGGGACACCGTTTAATTTTGGATACTAAAATTTCAGGAAGGCAATGAAAACTAGAGACCATTATGAGAAGGTGAAAGGTGAGGACAGGTCTGTAGCTGGAGCTGTATGAGAAATCTTGAAGGTAGTATGGATGTTCAGGTGAGCATGGGTTCCAGGACAACATGTTGTCCTGATTATTCTATTTTTCTGGTTGCTTTTCCTATGTCTCATTTGTTTGCTTGCTCATTTGTTTTTTAAGCTTTGAAGTGTAGCAATGCTCAGTCTTAACCTCTCTTTTTACTTTGATAACACTAACTTTCTTGATGACCTCCTCCAGCTTCGTGGCTTTAAATGTCATCTTTATGATTATGACTCACAAATTTATATCTTCAGTCTAGATTTCTTCACTGAATTTTATTCTTGAATATCTAACCAATTTCTGGGTATTTCTCCTTTGAATTCTAATAAATTTTAAAATTAATAAATCCAAAATTAAACTATTTTGGTCAGAGCAATATTTTATAAAAAGCCTTCTTCTACATTTATGTATTCTTCTTCTAACATGTATATGTACATTAATTAATAATTATAATATTAAGAGCAACAAATAAATATAAGCCATTCCCCAGGTAAATTCTCCTTCATCATATATGTGCGAGTAGAGGCTGAGTAAACATAACTTAGCATAAATGATGAAGGAATTCCTTCTCTGAGTGAGTTACCCTTAAAACTGAATGGAAATTATGTTCCATTTATGAAATTATAATATTTCAGGCAAAGTGAAAAGTTACTCTATGCCTGCAGCATCTGTAGAGAAAAAGCAATCAGTCAATCTGTTAATCAATAATATTTTTGAGCTCCTACTGTGTTCCAGACACTACAAGGTACTGGGTTGAATTCTGTCAAGCCCACTACCTATGACTGTGACCTAATATGAAAATAGAGTATTTAGAACTAAGGTCACACTGAATTAGTGTGGGCAGTAATCCAATAACAAGTATAATTATAAAAATAGGAAAATTTGGACACAGAGACACAGAGAGTGAATGCCATGTTATGACAGAGGAAAAGATTGGAGTAATAGATCCATAAGCCAGGGAATTTGACAAATATTTTTGGCAACCTTCTAAAGCTGTGAAGAGGTAGAGAAGTATCCTCCTCCATGTCCTTCAGAGAGAATGTGGCCCCACAGACTACTTGATTTTGGACTTCCAGACTCCAGAAACATGAGACAATAAATTTATGTTGTTTTATGCCACCCAGTTTGTGATAATTTATTACAACATCTCTAAGAAATTAATATAACCAGGTATTCATGACTGAGTGGTTAATTGTCAGAATGGCTATCTTTAGAGTCTAGTGGGAAAATTCATCAAAGATGTGATTATAAATAAGTGAATAATCAAAATCATGCAACACTTATGAAGATGTAAATACAGAATGCTTGATATTATATCCAAGTAGATAGGAAAGATGTCCCTGAAGTGAGGCACTAGTCAGGTTCTCACTTATTTACTGAGCTTAATAGAGTACTAGGCACAAGAGTAGATATTTAGCAATTACTTGAATTAATGCTGAATAAAGGTAAAGTATGAAGTACCTATAAGGTAACTAAGATTAGAGGAACATTCTAGACAGAGAAAAGCACTATTTACCAGGACAAATTTTATTTAGCAAAAAATAAAGAAAAAATATTAAACACATATAATAAAAATGTTAGTACTAGAATAAATATTGCATTATATTGTTTACCAGTTATAAAATTTATGAGTCACCAAAATTTGATGTTTGTACATGATCTAACATCCTATGATCTCTTTCCCTACCATCCAATCTATTCCCTCCATTCCCCTATTTCTTCCTCTTAGTAGAATCCTAATTTGGATCAAATATCCAATTATATACCATGTGGCATGTGAATCTCAAGAAAAAATGAAGAAAAATGTAATAAAACAAAAGAATACTTTCCTACTTCCAATAATAGATTGTGATAAAACAAAATCATTGTATTCCCTTAAAAATAATTGGTTTAGGAACTAAAATTTAGTCTCATTAACTTGTGGTAAATAATATGTCCAAAGAACCACTATAAAGGGAAACACATTGGACCTAATTTGGCCCGTAACATTGAAGTGAGTAGCTATATTTCATGCACTGGGAAAGATATTTTCTGTCTGCTGGGTGATATTGGAAAATCAAATGATAAGCTTAAGGCACATCGTTTGGCACATTTAATAATTTATTTTACTTTGAAACATTAATAAGTCCTCAATAAATGCAAATGGATATTACTATTGGAACGGAAACAAACCAATTGACCATGGGTTTTAGCAACATGAAAATTCTTGCTAATCCTTGTAGGAACAGGATAAATGGTTTGGGTAGGTTGAGCCGAAATTCTGATTAGGGTAGACACAAGAGAAAAGTGGAAGAAGTGAAATAAAATGGACAAAAATGGATTTTGATAAGGTTTACTGTCCAAAAGTCCAGAGAAATTGGCAGTAATGGCTCAAGAGAATCTTCTCTTGTTACAGTGGTTAATTTATGGGAACAATAAACACATTTTTGTAAACTGATGAGACTTTTCCTGTAAAGATGGAAAAACAAACCTCTTTGATAGAGACAGAGGACAACTACTAGAGCAGTAACTCTGAGAAGGTGAGAGTGGGTGAGAACCAGTGAACAATTACAGCAGATAAATCTTGGGGGAAATATCTTGTAATTGCTTCATTTCCTACTCTAAAATAATGCTACATTCATCATATAAAAAAGGAAAGAGGATGGGATGGGAGGCATCAGAGGTTGGAGGAAAGAGAGGGTGCTAGATTCTCAAATCTGGAAAGATTAAATTTCCAGATTAAAGGCAGGATGGCTGAAATTAAAAATTATGAAGCAATTATACATATTGGTAATGACAATGTCTAAGACATGACCATGGTGTGAATGCTTAGATAGAAAAGAGGGCAACCTTCCCCTCTGGGTTATTGGAGAAGTCAACACAATGAGAGGTCTGGGTATTAGAAGAATCTTCCCTATGAATACATAAATGTCCAAGGATTATGACAGAAACAAAACGTTGCAGAAATTGGCAGTGAAGGGCAGCTAAAACCCTCGAGGAACAGGTGGGATGCATGGTAGAGGGTGTGAACTCTAATAATAATGATATTTAAATCTGAGGGAGTTTCACACAGGAGGAGGAGAAAAAGGGCTCACCTTCTGGCCCAGTAGTATTAGTATCAAGTTTTGGAAAGAGAAAACAATCACACTGGTGAAGGCCACAGGAGATGCAGTGTCATGGAAGCAGAGTATATTTCAGTGCAAGAAGCTAAATGCAATACATAGAGAAAAGAATGAGTATAGAGAAATTATGCTAAGTGACCTGGAGTCCTACAGTCTCAGTGCAAAAAGACTTGGCAGTTAGTGTCAGACTGGGAGATTAAAGTTTAGCATATGAGTGACTTGGGAGTCCCCGGGTTTTTGTATTAGTTAATATGATAATAAGAGAAAATAAATGTAATCCTTTAGAGTAATTCTGAAGTTCTCAAAGAGTGTGGCTGTGGCAAAGCTATAATTGCTGAGCAGGAGGCATGAGATTTGCAGGATTCAGGGACCCCCCCCTTCACGCCAGTTATGGTGAGAATTGGTCTGATTTGGAGCAGAAGGAGTTTCCTGATCCCTCCTTATTCCTGGTAATGGATCTGTGGGATCTGGGGGAGATTATTTCATCTGGAGCATGGACACTTTGGGGCTCCCTTGTTACCCTCTTGGTCATCAGGAACTCTATGACCTCCCTCTGCTTATTTCCTACTTCTGAATGTGTGGAAATCAGACAAGGGACAGTATTATGGAGAATAAGCTTTTAGAATGAAGAGAATATGGGTTACTCATTTATAAAACATTACGGTGCCTCATAGTCAGTAACTGATAAAATATATGTTGAATTCCATTTGCTGTTATATAATTGCTAGTCTATACTTAGTGTCATTAGCATTTTAATTGGAAAGATCATTTATGTCGACAGTACTATCAATAGCAACTTGTCATCATGATAGATGTCCAGTCTTAAATTAACTATTAGAAAACAAACAAAAAATATATTTCCTATAGAACAAGATTTTATAATAGCTCTTTTTAAAGAGATACTCAGAAAAATCAAACTGACATTTAAAAAATTCGTATAGGTTCCTTAGGGAGTGTTAGATATAGACATGTTCTTTTCAGTCACTTTTCCTCCAGGAACAAGGGATTCCTGTGGTGACCTAAATGTAGGAAATGTATGAGTGATGCCTATACTGTAAATTATACTGAATCGACCGATGTTACAAAACAAGGCTTACCAGATTATTAGTGTCAGTGCTGGAGACCAAAACATGCCTGTCTTCCTCAATTCTTCCAGCATTAAAGATAGGTAACTTTATCACTGTGCATTCAATACCCGAAGGGAGACAGGTACTACTAATTAGTTTGCAAAAGCCATCCTTTTTGGTTCCACGATATTTTACTGAGAATGTTAATGTGTGCATAACCCTAATTTTTGATGCTTTACCATCATCATACCCTGGTTAGCACAGCAGACAGTATGATGTTAAAAACGGAACAAGGGTTTATCTTGGCCAAAAAAAAAAAAAAAATGATTTAATTGAAAGACTCTTCTGGAGAATAACTTCAAAAAATATCTGTGTGTCTGATGATTAATACTCCCTTTAAAAATAGGCTTTAAAATTATGTTGTGATCTCAATGCTCCATATCATAATATAAACATTCAACTAAAGTAATAAAATACCTTATAAATAATGTCAAACTGGACGGTTGTTGCCTTAATAATGTCAATAATACAGATAATATCATCTAAAATTTTTAGTTCTCTTATACAGACTGGGAATTGAGTTGTATATTAAGAGCTTCTTTCATTTAATTCTCATAACATTTCTGTGATGTAGATAATATTACTACTCCCACTTTACTGATGAAATAAAAAACCCTGAGAGTAAGAAAAGTGAGGTAACTTGACTTGGTTACTCAGCTCAGACATAGTGCAACTGGAAATCTCAAACAGTCTGCATCTCTTACATGATACATTGTACTGCAGTTTAGATTGGGTGGAACATGTTTAAAGGGATTTTCTAAAAAGGTCACTTTTGATCCTTTCCAATATAAAAGTTATTTTTTAAAAAAGAAAGATACTCCCAACTTGTAATAGTTCACATTTCTTTTTCACTTTCACATTTTTTATATTTTGTCAGTAAAGGTAAGGATGAAAAATTTAAAACCTCCATGTACAGTAGGGCCCTTGTAGTTCCATCGGCATTCTATGAACACCTGAGTACACTGTAAGGGGAAAAAAATCTTTATTTTCAATTCAATTAATAAATAATTTGAGGCTTAAAACAGTAATTAGCATTCTCTTTTTTATATAGTCTTTTAAAATGCTATTAGTAAAATGAAATACTTGTTTAAATCTTAATTTAAGTTGCTTGATATGTTCACAGTTACTATACTTTGTAGTTATGGCCAGACTTGAATCAAATTATTGGGGATAAAACACGTCTGAATAAAAAGCTGTGAAGAGTATTTTGCCAAGGACCAAAATATACCCATGAATATCTAAAACAACTATATATTATAATATTAAGGGCATATATCTAGTACATTATTTCAATTTTGTTGTATTTCTAATATTTACTTGAATGATAACTGAAGGACTCTGGCAAACATTACATATGCATAACATGTATTAAGCACACATTTACATGTATGCGTATGCATGCATGCATTTAAATACATATTCATGTACATAGTGTCAGACAAGGGATCAATAAGTGGAGCTGGGATGATTTAAAAATTTTCTTAAGATCGTGAGAGGAATCGGGTATTACTATGCCAACCCACCTTATTGATTGATTGATAATGGCCTTCTGCCTTCGGTGCAATTCTAAAAGAGATGCTAATGTGGGACCAGGTCTAAAGAGGACAAGAGAACTCCATGGGGAAGGAGAAACATAAATCAATAAGCTTTTCATCATACACATGAACAGAACCTGTAATATAAAGTATATACAGAATCTATTTCTGTGATACCCATAACAACGGTGAATGGAAATCAGCAGATTTTTTATATGCATTTAATTTTAATGAACTGATAAACATTAGAAAACTTTAGACATAACATTTCAACATTCCATACTCATTTTTAATTGGCTAGTAAAATCATGTATTTAAAAAGAGAAATTCAAAATATATTTTTGGTTTATTTTCTTATATATAGCTCTCATCTCAGACTATTAAATCTAATAGCATGCTGAAAAACCTGGAGTGCACGTATTACCCTGAAAATGGTTGCTAAAATTTGCATTTGATTATGCTAAAATGGATGTTATGGCTAGTTTTGTGCACTCACCACAGAATTTCAGTTTTAAAAAGTGTTTTAATGTATCCACATGCTTGCCCTAAAGCTAAGCCAAGAAAGTAAGAAATATATAGAGGAAACATGGTTTAAGTATTTTATTTTAAAATTTCCCTTTGCCTGAAAACTATTTAACTTGAGAAATTACAAACTTGCAAGTATTTCATTATTTTATACTCAACTTTAATCCATAGAAAATATATAATGTCAACTATATTGCATTTTTAATTTCTTATCAGTTAGGTATGGGAAGTATCATAGGTAAATTGCTCGTCTTAATTAGTATGGAGCTTGATTCAAAGTCCAAGTTAAACCAGGAAAGCTTTACATTATTTTTAAAAGTGTCAAGCCTTTCACTACTGTAACAATTTATAATACTTTAAAATACTTCTCTCTCTTTTCACTTACGATTATTTAGTCTCCATTACTATGGAGTATTTAATGAGTCCTTAGAACAAAATATAATTCCCTTTTTTAATAAAAATGGAATTATTAAAGATAGCACAATTAAAATGTCATTATTTCCAATAATTCTGATTTCAGCTTGTAATGGGTTTCTTGCACTGTTTTTCAAATTACTAATTATCTGTTCTTTAGAGAATATGCATGCACATATGCCAAAAAAGGAAAACCTCTAAATTTGTATTATTTCAAACTATGCTGTTTCTTCAGTCAACCTACTTCAAATAGTAGTTTCATGGATCCTAATCTTCTCTCAGATAAGACCCTTAAAATATCACATATCTCTTACTAGAAAGAGAGATATTAAAATTAAAGCATAGCAAAAAAGATAACGATACAAAATTTAAAGGTAAACACAAACTGCATTCTTCTATCTATACGTTTTTTCTAAATATACTGTGTTCACTGTTAATGCTTACCATTTCTATATAAATTATAATTATTGAAATATTTATTTTATACAAAAATTCATATTCTTACAAATATACTCTATGGATATAACCTGAATTTTAGAATTAACTCTGGGGAGTACACAGTGCCTACCCGAATAAAAGACCATTTGCCCTCTGGAAAGGGAAAGACTGTTGAATGCATGTGGAATTGCACCATTTCTGAGGTATTTTTATAGTGTGAAGAGAATGTCATTTTTCAAGTAAATATTTAGTAAATCCACTAAGGAAGTCTTGTACATTGCACTTTTAATACACAAAAGTTTATAATATTAAAGTAGATTGTGATATTTGTGGTAAGAATATATCTTGTGTATCAATGGCTTACATTCAGGCAGCTATTTATTTCTCATATCATTTTTGCCTGTGGTTATTGTTTACTCAGGCTGCCACAAGTAAAACTTAATCAGAAGTATATTTTGAATTGCTCTTCTTAATACATTATTTTACTAGGTAATAACAAGGAAGAGAGGAAGAGAAGATCTGACTTTATGCATAGTTTTGTCTAAATTCAATTGCTTAATGTAATGAAAAACATGTATTTTCATGCATTATGTGTTGAAAATAGCAAAACCTCCATAAGTACAGCTAAGAGAAGAAAAATCTAGAATTTTAACAGGGAAAAAACTTTCTATTTAACTGCACTTTGTATGCAATTCAATTATTTATTAAAACTGTTAAACGACTTCTCCAGATTTTCTAATGTATTTCAATGAAACAAACCATTGCTTCATCCTCAGTGGTCTTTGAACCCAGTAAATAACAAATATCTGTCAAATTAACACTTAAGAAATATTGAGAAGTATATGATTTTATAATATATGATTGGGTTATATATATGACTAAATTAAGAAACATAAATCTTTTAATTTAATTATCTCTCTAGAGCTATTGATAACTGTGTATTTGATTACAAAAAACCTACCTTCATTCAACTTCAGTCTTTGCCTCTAAAGAAAGATGCTTCCTGCACTCTCCAAATCATTTTGTTATCAACGATTCTTAACTAAGTTTTATTCAGTTGTAGGAACTTCCTCTCTTGAACCCTTGAAGAGTCCATTGATGCTCGTTAAGTTTTTGGTAATAAAGAAAGGAACACCGTTTGTTTTCCTTCTTAGTACTTTTCAAAGTCGCAGTATGTCCCTTCTAACACCTTCACAGATTCTCTTTCATTACAATATAAGAAAAATAATGAAAGAAAAGAGCAGAAGGAAAGAAGGAAGGAAGGAAGGAAGCAAGGAAGGAAGGAAGGAGGGAAAAGGAAAGGATTTTTGTTGTGCTGATAATGCACCAGGTGTGACACAGGGTTCTGAATATTAATTATGTCATCATCCTAACAAAATTTGAAGGCAGAGAATATTATTGCCATTGTGTAGATGGGAAACCCAGGAGATAATAAAGTTAAATAAGTTGTTTAATGTCACACGGCTAGTAAATGAGTAATGCTGGGATTGAAATCCACAGGCAACTTCACTTCTAAAGGAAGTTATGTCTTCCACCAAGTAAGAATCACCAGCTTTTAGTTCCATTTAAATTAAACTGTAATGTTGTAATAAGAAAGTTATACAGTTTACAGTACATATGTATACAAAGAAAGCAAAACACTATCATCCTCAGTAACTGTAGCCAGGGGTGTAGATCTTGGCTCAATTCCTCATCTTTTCATTAAATCTTGACCAGCCAGAGTAGGTTTGAATATTTCCTTCTTTGTAAGTCTTCAAAAACTAGGAATCTATTGATTACATTAAAATGACCAACTTACCAGCCATCAACTACAGAAACCCATCCAACCAGTTCTAAAGTGGCCATAAATTATTTTCTAAACAAGTGGCGTTCTCTTTTGCATTCTGCTTTCAAGTATATTGGAAAATAAATTTTGAAAACATATAAAACAGAGCATCAAACAGAGATGCATATGTATACACACATAAACGCACTATGCATTCCTAATTTAATGTTTTATATATATACATATATATATGTAACTAATAGATTTCTATATTATTACTAACTGATCATGTCTTCTTAAATCTTCCCATCTGCTAAGCTGGATATGGGGAGAGGGTGCAAATGGGGAAGAAAAGAACAACCAAATTGATATACAGTAAGGTAAACATAGTCCTCTTCAGTACCTAAACATTTCCCTTTACATACATCTCCCAACTCAGTATGCATAAAGCTTCACATTTCTCCATTTTTAAAATGTCTCTTCAAGACAAAGGGGATGTATGACTTCCATAACCACTAGGAGGTGGAAGTTAGGTGATGAGTCAAAATGCAATGGCTGTTGTGTTTGCCACTGTGGACTAAGAATCAATTGGTCCTGTGACCACCTCTGGACTCAAAATTTAGATAGATTTTGGTTTCTTCATTTGATTCTGAACTTCTGCCAGTCACCTTCTTACCCCTTTGCAGCCTCTCTTACCTACTTAGCAAGTGGGGACTTCTGGCTTTTGCATACCACTTGCAAGCCATGAAGAATCAAGAAAAATACCAGTTTCATGTTCTACTATCACCAAGCCTCCATGTCACATCGGAATTGTTCATAGGTGAATATTCTTTGACAGGCTTGCAGGCTCCCTAAGTAACCAGTGAAGTGTGTCGCTATGGCTCCTGTTCTGCATTTCCCATACCTGTCTCTGCATTTCTAGCTCTCTTTCTCCCAGACCTCCCTATATATTTGGACTCAGGCACTTGACTTATTTTATCTACCCACCCTTAATTATCCTTTACTCCTTGGTCTGAAAACAATCAGTTGTGTACCTTAGATTTCTTTCATATTATGTTCTAATTCTCTCTACACTGAGAATGCCTTGAAACTCTTTAATATAATTATATTCTAAATTTTGCATTTCCTGAATCAGAAAGTTTAAAATGTGAAATTTAGATATCACCTGTCTTGTTGACCAAGAAACACAACTGAATATCCTTTTGGAGTTTGAATACAGGAGGTGAACTAAGGGCATATTTGATTATGCATGTGAATAATTAAATTAAATAATTTTAATTATTAAAACTCTCCTTACAATTTATTAAGAAAATTATCTCATCAAAAATCATAAAGAATTTTAATGTTTGAATAATAATAAAAAATAATTGACATTTTTCTGAATAATTATTTCTCTGTGAAAAAATTCCCTAATCTTTTTCCCAGAAAATATATATGTGAAACTGTCAAATTTTGTTAAAATAATACCATAGAATTAATATCGTGCTCAGTGAAGACTTTATTTTTGGACCATATATGTACCTGGAGCATATGTTAAAGGAAGTATGTGTTCTTTTAAGCTACAAGCTGCAGCTTTAAAAATAACATATAAAAGCACACAACCACAACCCAAAAGTGACTTAATTTTACTTTGTGATTCATTATACGATTTTAGAGGGTAGCTAAATGATCCTATCATTAATGCTCCACTTAACATGAACATTAGTTCATGTTTCTTGAGTATAAAGGGGTTGTACAATTTGCTTTGGGGATGAAGAGTGTGAAAGATCATAAGTATATTTAAAAGGGGATAAACTCTAAGTTTTAAAACCTTCACTGATAATCCATATCTGATTAACAGGAAGTCAACTACATATCTAAATATAGCTTACACTGAATATTTGAATTCATAGGAGGGATGATGTAAAATTCTGAATAACAAAAAAGGTAACCTAATTTTATAGGGGATTTACTTCTTACAGATGAATTTGTGTCTCATGTACTAAGTATAATGCTGAAAAAATGAGTATATGCATTCTATAGGCCTGTATCAAGTGAATCTAGATAGTATAATTTCTATCATATTATCCTTATGATTGCTAGCAAATAGGCTAAATAAGCAAAATAGTTTTATTTTAAAGAAAATTTTCTCTAAAAATCTCCTGAAACATAGTATAAAAATATAACATAGCTCACATTTACTGGGCATCTACGATATGCTAAGCATAGTGTTTTATGTTTACATTTTATTTTAATTTTGTAATTCTTAAGAGGTAGATATTATTAATATTGTAATAGCAAGTGCGGAAATTGGGATAATCAAATAAATGGAATGTTATTCCCTCTTCCTTGATGTGCCTCTGCTGCCAAATCTTCCACCCTTTTTACTTAGTTAAACATTTTTTTCTCCTTTAAAACTATTTTAAGAAGCTTTTTTGATCCATCTCTGCCCAGTACCTCCCCTCAGATACCCCTCTTCCATTATGACTTTATTAAAGAGTGGTCATATGTCCATCATTGGTCAGGTTTCATGGCTAATATCTGTTTTTATGTGTTTGCTCCAGAGATTATGATTACTTTGTGCGCAGAAGTTACTATTAATTTACCTCATTGACGTATTTTTGTGTTTAACAGACAGAACACTTCATAAATGAACATAAAACAATATAAACTAAATTCTATAACACTCTTAATACATGCTAGGTATAGGTGAATAGAAATGTCACTTAAGGTTTTTAATTAAAAACACACCCTCAAATGAAAAACAAATATCCACCTCCCCCAAACAAATAATAAACAAAACAACAGTAGTGTACTTTGAAAAGAAATAAAACGTTTTCAAAAACTTCTAATAGGTTTCCTTAGTTACTAAAGTAGCTGACTAAAAATAGAAAATCTACCCAGGGGAGCTAATTTGTGATCCTTTGTGCCCTTTCATCAAATCACAATGGCTTCAAACTAAAAATGAAAGTGACACTTCGCGAGCATGAAACTGAAGTATATCTTTATAATATACATAAATAGCTCTCATTTAGAATTTCTCAGGGGTTTTTAATAGCTAAAAAGTTAAAATGTGTATGTAGTACTCTCCTGTTCATAGCCAGTCTCTTGGTAAATGCAGATACAAGTGAAGCTGGAAGAGAAATATATTACATAATGTTTCCTTGTGTCGACCACCATGTACTGAAACTAGCATACAGACTATCTTTTACCTAAATATAAGATTTTAAAAGTCTCTCTTACTATAAACGGCCTCCTTGTTATGGTCTGTTTACCTAATCTGAAATTTAGTCTATTAGAATTTCTGAGATAAGACACATAAGCCATAATTAGGATCATTCACTTTTAGAACTGTAAAGCATGTCTAGGGCATCTAAATTTAGCTACTCCTGGTCTTAGAGATGAATATACTGAAGCTCCAATCTATTTAAGTGGAGATCTTAAATTTATATAACTAAGGATAGTAGTTTGATCACTTTCAACTCATTGCTCCTTAAACCATCACACTATTTTCATACTTTTTCAAAAAGTCATTATTTAAGTCAATTAGCATTTGTTGACCACCCATCACACTGACATTCTACATAAGAAAGGTTGATATGGAAGATACAACTAAATGAAGATATCTCAAAACCATGTGAATATGTGACTGAAAACACCTGATATGACATAGAAATGAAAGCTGAAATGAACGTTTTGCGTATCTGAATTTATAACAAACCTCAAACTGGAGGTCTGTCATACATTGGAGATTCCTATAATTTGGGATCAGGAAGGGATTAAGATTAACAGACAGAATTGTAAGCTATAACTTATGAGTTGAATTCGGAATAAATAAGTCACAAAACAATATTGAAATAGTATAAGACGATCTCAAAGTATTTTAGGTTTTCAAAAATTGTCGAGTTAGGCAAAATCAACTCTACTGATTAATGTAGTAAAGAAAAAAAGTTACTGGGTGATGTGTATTACACAAAATAGTTATGACACAAAGAGAAAGTTTAATTCTAGGAAAATTCCATTTGTTTCAAAAAACTATCCAATGCTTTTAGTCAGTGTGAGGTTTTAATCACTTACATGTGATTGGTTACATCTGTTTTCTTCCATGACTTTATATATTAGTTTGTATGCAATCTCATCCAATATTTGAAAGTGGATTTGTCACCTATAAGCACCATTCTTCTCATATCTCCATAACAAAACACTAATTTTGTTCATTTGTCTACTCTATCCAGGGAACCCTAAAACATTTAGAAAATGCTGATCTTATCCAGTTTCATAAGTAAATACTGACTAGTATAAACCAGTGAAGGTAATCTTAATTCCCTTGTGGTGACATTGACTCAGAAACACTGGTTTTAGATAAACATATAGTGCAATTCCCTAACAACTATTATTTGTTGAGATTTATGTGTAATACCTATTTTGGTCTAATCAGACCTAAGAAAACACCTCATATGTCAGCTATAGGAAGAGGATTTTTCTCTCTTTTGCTGAATATAAACAACCAAACTTTTTGCCTGCTTGCAGGCATATTGTGGCCTTGAAGAAAGCCTAGCTGAGGACAAATACCATATATGCCTGGTGTAGCACAGAGAAGTGGCTCACCCCTGTAATCCCAGCACTTTGTGGGGGCCGAGGCAGGCAAATCACTTGAGGTCAGTAGTTCGAGACCAGGCTGGCCAACATTGTGAAACCCCGTATTTACCAAAAACATGAAAATTAGCTGGGCATCGTGGTGGGCGCCTGTAATCCCAGCTACTTGGGAGGATGAGGCAGGAGAATCACTTGAACCCAGGAGGTGGAGGTTGCAGTGAGCCAAGATGAAGCCACTGCTCTCCAGCCTGGACAACAGAACCAGGCACCAGGCACCAGGCCCCATCTCAAAACAAAAAAAAAAAAAAGGAAAAGAAAAGCAAACAATCAAAAAGCTAGGGTTTCATTGTGTTTTGGAGCATGCCCAAACTTCAGACTGTTTAATATGTTTTTTTGTTTAAGCCAGAGCTTCTAAAGTGTGATACATGAGCTAGTAAGGAGAGCATCAACAGGAGCTTAATAAAAATGCAAATTCTTGCCACATTGCAGACCTATGGAATCAGAAATCTGAGTAATGCCTGTGACACATGTGGGATGAACAAGATCTCCAGGACTTTCTCAAGTCCATCAAAATGTGAGAAGCATTGATGTGAGCCTCTTTAAGTGAAGATTTCTGTTAATTACTGTAAGTGAACCCAAATTAATAAAAGAAAACAATTATTTTTATCAAACCAAGTGAACCAGTTATACATACACATGTAGTTGTCCAATAATGTTATTTTTAAATAAATTTTTACTCATTTATATTAATTATAATGCACTTTTTGAAATCAGAATTTGAAGTTACATTACCCAACCATGCCTTCCATTCAAAAACATTTCCTATTCTTCAATTAGCAACTATATATATATATATATATATTTGATATGAACAACTATATATATACTTGATACTTGATATGAACAACTATATATATATTTCATTACACTAGGAAAATTTGTTTCTTATTAGTGTAATATGCAGAATCTAAACCAGACAGTTAACAGTAAAAATACATAATCATAATTATCACTAGAAGAATAATCTTTTACTCTTGAAAATAAATCCACAGAAAACATTGATAAAAGATCACTGATGTCGTAGATGTAGGCGTGTATAACAATAAAGTTTAATTTGCCTGCTATTTTTTCCTCAAAATGGAATTTACAGAAATTGAAGTAATATATTTTTAGATTTAAAACATTACACAGTTGATTCTAGTTTTCTCTCTGTAAGTATAGGACATCTTCAAAATTATAGAAATATATGCAATTAATATATTCATATATGAACATTCAAATATTAATGGTGTGTAATAACTCCTTAGTGTAAATTAAAATTAGTTACATCATCTTTATACTTAATAGTAACTATCGGTTTTAGAAATCCAATTTACTTACAGAAATCATTCTATCAGGCTGTCTGTTAAAATCTCTTACAAGGTACCTTCAATGTAGTCTGCTTTGCCATTAAAACCACCGTGTCAATTCACAGAACAGATGAAAAAGTCCTAGGTTCATACACTGTTGCTGAACTTAGGGAATGAATATGAAGCTTTATATTCAATAAAAAATATATAGAGTTCAATGTTTTAGTTTGAATATTCCATAAAACTGGCCAAAATAAAAATTTTGGCACATGTACTTTATTTATTTGTTCTTCATTTATTTATTCATTTATCTATTTATTTGAGACAGGTCTCATTCTGTCCCCCAGGCTGGAGTGCCATGGTGCCATCATGGCTCCCTGCAGCCTCAACCTCCCAGGCTCAAGCAATTATCCCACTTCAGCCTCCTGAGGAGCTAGGAGGCACAAGCCAGCATGCCCAGGTAATTTTTGAATTTTTGGTAGACACGGTGTTTTGCCATGTTGCCCAGGCTGGTCTCCAACTGCTGAGTTCAAGCTACCTGCCCACCTCGGCCTCCCAACGTGCTGGGATTACAGGAATGAGCTACCTATCTTGTCCGGCAAAACTTCTGGTTTAAAAAAGGCACTACATTCACAAAGTTCTCCAAAAGTGTGCTTACATTTAATTGTCTTAAATGATTGGATACTTTTCTCTATTATCAAAACATTCTTCTGTCCTGAAAACATAATCTTCTGAACCAACGAATACACCAAAAAGAAAATGGAAACTTATTTAATATTGTATTTGCCTAGAGACATATAAGCATAAAGAAATGAAGTGAACAACCTATAATATAACTTGATATGTGTCAAATTAAGAAATTCTGGCTTAAATAGAAAACATTTATTAAATTTGCATTACATTAACCCATTCCATTCTACTGGGTGAATCACTTGAATTCTCATGTCCACACTGAAGCAGTTTGCATAGCCTCAGATTTAGTTCCCATTTTCTAACAGGGTGAATACAAAATGAATGCATCAAAATGCCTGGCAACATTATGTAATGAAAAAGAGGTGCCAAAATAGCACTATCTTAGATAAAATAAAGATATGGGAGCCAAATGGTTTTATTCTATCTTCACTACGTAGCACAGAACAGGGAATGTAGAGCTTGTCCCTGAGTAGATGAATGGTTTAATGATCGCATGAGGAATGAGTCAACACATCAGTGTATTAGAATGTGAATAGGAAATAAACTTTCTAGAGAAAACTGAGAAGATGAAAGAGCGACTTTGTAGATAAATTGTAAAGTATTGAATATTTTGAGCTTCTTCCAGTTTCAGAGTTCTCTTCAAATTCTCTGGATATTTGACTATAATTCCCGTTAACCCTTCTCATCACTACACACACACTGATTTCAAATAACTTTTCATTCCCTCAAACAATTGGACAAATGTTTTCAAGTCAAAGTGAAAATTATGGAAATAAATCCTTGGCTCAGATAGCAATGTGTATTTTAAGCAGAGTTTCTTAAGAGACTGTATGAACTGTATGTGAATTTATTTGGAATTTACAATATGCCAGATAATGTACCCACCTTATCTCATTCAATCTTCAGAAAAAGTTCTAAGAGAGCTCAGGTAATGTTACAGATGACCAAACCTGAGCAGGAGGAAAGTTATAAATACTATTTGAACCCTAAATTATGTGAAAATCATGCTCTTTAAGTCAAATCACTGGTTATTTTGCATCCTCTATAGTTTTGTTACTTACAAATAGTAATTCTAATGAAAACATTTCAGTATGTAGCAAACAATAACTCATACTATCAGTACACCTTAGCAAAATCTGACATATTTGAATAGTTTATATTGAAGGAAGAAAAATGAATTCATTAAAGAAATTCTGTGATGCAGGGCTGATATGCAATAAAAATATATACTTTATATAATAATTTTGTATTGATGGACAAAAAGAACCTGGCCAAAATTATGTAATTATTGTTTCTTAATAAAGTTACAGATGCTCACGACTTGATGTTATGCTCACGACGTGTTATTTATTGTTTACTTTGCTTAAAGATGAACTCCTAAAAGTGTTTTAATATTTTCACAGCAACGAAGACAGAATAACATTAACCAATGTAAGAAAACATGATCTTAAGTAAAAGCAGTTGATATCATTACCTTACATTTGCAAAGCACTTTAAAGTTTTCTAGGCTCTTTCATACCCATTATGTCATTTGGCCCTTCAAAACCCTGTGAGTTTGCCAGAGAATATAAATTATTAACAAATTTCACAGGTGATCAAGTTAAGGCTCAGAAAGATTAAGTATCTTGCCGAATAATACACATAGTTTTATAGTGTCATTTATGTATTATTAAAGTCAACTTTCTTTCTGGATTTTCTGCTTTCTCTCTCAGAACAGCAGTGATTTTACTCTATGAGATTGAGTTTTATTAACTGTTCCCCAGTTTGTAAACTGGCTTTAATTTCAAAATCAAAAGTGAACGGTTATCATAATATAATTCTCTGTAAAGGCTGTTAAAAGTCCTTCACATAAAATAGTATATTTCTAATACATAGAACCAAATATATTAAAAAATGAACCAAAAAGAAAGCAACTGTTCTTTAATTTATGGAAGTGGTTAGAAAGTACATCCATGTCCTTCATCCACATTTTCTGAACCTTAGGATTAATTATTCCAAATTTTCTTATTTTGTAGTAATAAAAAATATTTTTAAAGAATCAGAAACGTGGCCGGGCACAGTGGCTCACGCCTGTAATCCCAGCACTTTGGGAGGCAGAGGCGGGCGTATCACGAGGTGAGGAGATCGAGACCATCCTGGCTAAGACGGTGAAACCCTGTCTCTACTAAAAATGCAAAAAATTAGCCACGCGTGGTGGCGGGCGCCTGTAGTCCCAGCTACTCGGGAGGCTGAGGCAGGAGAATGGCGTGAACCCGGGAGGCGGAGCTTGTGGTAAGCCGAGATAATGCCACTGCACTCCAGCCTGGGCGACAGGGCGAGGCTCCGTCTCAAAAAAAAAAAAAAAAAAAAAAAAAAACAGAATCAGAAGCGTGGCATATCATTTTGTAGCATGAATAATGATGAGCAGTTTCGAGCTCTGTTGATGCTGCAAGATCACAGAGAATGGAGCTTGGAGGCTTACAATATAAATTAGCGCAGTATCACATTACGACGCAAGACACAGGCAGAGAAACGAATTCAAACTAAATGAAAACAATTGCTAGATACACTATTCTGAAATAAAGCAAAAACACACAATAATATTGCTCTATTCTCCAATGTAATCTTTCGGGATTCTGGATGTGGATTTAGGGATTTCATTAGTAATCATCCTTTACCACGCCAGAAATGCTACAGCAACTGTGTAAGAACAGACAAGTAACAAAATTAATCCAAATATATTCAGGTAATAAGACTGAAGATTAGTCAGCCACATCAATGTGTTATTTTCATCATGTTACCTGAGCAGAATGGAACAGAATGCTTAGTAATATTCAACAAATTCCTGGTGATTTATGATGTTGAAGCAGCCTGACTTTGCCATTTCTTCATTTGTATATTTAAAGTATGACTTCCAAATTATTATCTGCATTAGAAAGAGTCATGCATTTCTTCAGTCTAGCCAGATTAGATTGGAGCCGGTTTGGTAAAGTATGATCCATTAAGTACAGTAAAATTGCTCATGTTACATTATGTACAGTTACAACAGTGTAAATGTAGTGATTGTTACAGGATAATGGATATACAGGCTATCTCAGCTCTACCACTGATTCTTTGTGCTACTAATTCTTAGACACAATACTCCACTGGCTACTTTCAGTCATCTCACTGAGAAATCAGCAAAGAATAATTTAAGAAGCTTCACAATAATCATTTATCTACCATCATATTTTAATATTCTATGGACCCTATTTCATAAGCTTAACACAAATCACATTATACTACTATTTCTAGAGCCTATATTTTCGTACCGCTGCAAGTGTCAGAACTATCTAGATGAATCTCCTGACAGATCAGATTTCAATCTCAAGTGATATAAAATAGAGTACATTTTAGTTTGACTTTCCATCTACTTATTTCTTAAGAACTTGATATAGCTTTTAGATGAACTGAGCTACATTCTGTCCTGCTGTGACATATACCAGTTAATTTAAAATAGGCAAGCATTTGTATGCTGAGAACTCAGTTTTATCGTTGTGGACAAGGAGTTTCTTCCAAAACAGCTAAAGATGCTCTTGTCTAATTTCTGTTAAGCAGGAAAAAATAAGTGCTACATGTAAACTCTAATAAAGCCCAAATAATTGACCTAACAGATGTTTTCTGAATTTCAAATAAATAATTATAAGATTAATTATTTAATAATGAATTTAGTTACCTTTTATAACTAATTCACTTCATTTAAAAGATTAAAAGTAAAGTGAGATCAGTATAAAATGTAAAGTTTCACTTGAATATAATTGAAGCTCTTTTTTGGTCAAGCTAGATGCCATATTACATCTGATCTTATGATATTTCTGTGTAACATATTAAGTGGATGTATGTCACAGCAGGAAAGAATGTATGCCAGTTCATCTAAAAGTGTATTAAGTTATTGAAAAATAAGTAAGGGAAAAACCAAACTGAAAAGCACTCAATTTTATAGCAGTTGAAATTGAAATCTGGTCTATCAGGAGACTCTTACAGATCTGACTCTTGACATGGTATGAAAACACAGGCTTAGTAGAAATAGTAGTATAATGTGATTTGTGTCATATATTAGCCAGATTCCTTGATCATAATCTCTTTGATCATTATAGAATAAATTTCATAGAATCAGCAAAGCAATTTATTGATGAAAAATATGCATCCTGGATTATTTCTGCCGTATAAGTCTGGGGGGAGCAGGGTACACCTACAGGAGATGAGTGTCCTCCCAATTGGACATGAATACCATTCCAGTTTATCACCTTACATAATAGATCATCAACTCCACCTCAGTATACATGGCATCAAAAACATTAAATCCTTATACAGTCAGTCAATGATACTGACACTCCAAGCTCTCTCCAGAGAGTATACGCTTTAAGGCACTGTTGTTATCCTTTTATTTAGTAAATTATGAAAGAAAGAATCAACATTCAAGAAAAAACAATGTACCATTAAATTTATTTATTCAAACATGTAAACCCTAATTTATATAACATTTAACATCAGGAAAAGAAATATATTAACATTAACTTAACCTCTTAATAATGTATGTAATGTTTTAAATTTTATGCCTTTGGTTTTCATTTAAAGCAAATATTGTACCTAATAACTTAAAAGTTGAAACCTGTAACAAATTTATCTTGGAATATATCCATAAAAAACAAAAAGTCAATATCACATGAACACCTAAAGCCCTGTATTATATACAAATTTATTACGTTGGCTGAGAAGAATTTCCAAACTAATTTGAAAGTTGGATCACACAATTATTTTACCCCTTGAGATACCATATCCTCCTCATTGTAATGTCTTTTATACTCCATGACGATGTACTTTCTTTTCTACATTTGTCTTTTTTTTTTTTTTTTTTTTGAGATGGAGTCTCGCTCTGTTGCCCAGGCTGGAGTGCAGTGGCACGATCTCGGCTCACTGCAAGCTCCGCCTCCCGGGTTCAGGCCATTCTCCTGCCTCAACTTCCGGAGTAGCTGGGACTACAGGCGCCCGCCACCACGCCCGGCTAATTTTTTTTTTTTTTTTTTTTTGTATTTTTAGTAGAGACAGGGTTTCACCGTGTTAGCCAGGATGGTCTCGATCTCCTGACCTTGAGATCCGCCCACCTCGGCCTCCCAAAGTGCTGGGATTACAGGCGTGAGCCACCGCGTCCGGCCTACATTTGTCATTTTATAAATAAAATGGTCTTGTTTCAATCACATTGGATTTAAATTATTTTTTTCAAAAAGATTTTCCATGTAATTATGAATAATGTACAAAACATTTTATTGTTGTTGTTTTCAATTCTTGGCCTATAAAATAGGAGAATTGAACTATACTCTTTGTAAGGTCCCTTTCAGCTCTAAAAAGCTCCTTTTGAAGATCTTAACATAGTAAACATTAGAATAAGGACAATTCAGCTGATTAATTTAAAACACATGGGTCAGTGAGGATGGTTTGTATACTTTTTTACTTTTCTATATTTTTAAATGTATTAAACTCTTTTTTCTATCACATACATTATACATTAGTTTTCAACTGAGAACAATTTTGCCTTCCAGAGAATAAGTGGTGTTTATTGAGAATTTTGTTTGTCACATAGGCATTGAATAGGCTATCAACCACCAAGTATTAAGCTGTCAACCTCCAGATGTTAACCATCTTAGTTGGAATGGTACAATATCAATACTGGGGGAGGCCTGAAGAAATCACTCACACTAAATCAGTGATAAAGGATGTTATGAGGATCTCATCTCCAAGGGACATTTAGCCTTGTCTAAAGAAATTTTTTGTTGTAACAACCTGGAAGTGGGGGGAGTTGTTGCTACTAGCATCTGGCAGGTAGAGACCAGCAATGCATGTGATAATGCATAGGACAGCCATCCACACTGAAGAATTATCTGGCCCATATTATCAATGTTGTAGTGCTGAGGTTTAAAAACCTTCTATCCAGCCAGGTGTGGTGGCTCTCGCCTGTAATCCCAGCACTTTGGGAGGCCAACACTGGAGTATTGCTTGAGTCCTGGAGTTTGAGACTATCCTGGGCAACACAGTAAGACCCTGTCTCTAAAAATAATAATAATAGTAAATAAATAAATAATCAAAAACTATGTAATAGAAGGAAAAAGCATTATTTTATTTAGTATACTGCTTTTAAAGATAAATATAAATGCCTGTAGGTTAAAAAATATTACTATGGACACAGCATAGTTTAGAAAAACACACAAAAAAAGAATCTCATTGTCTTTAAATTTCTAGAACTGGATCTCCTTCAAAATCACAGTCTAATATTTTCCCTTCTTTTTTCTGGACCTTGTAAAGGTTATTTTACACATCTAACAAATTTAAAAAACAGAGTACACTCTTTTAAAAGTGATACTGGCATTCTGTTTTACAAGCTGATCATTCTTGATGGAGGAGGTTTCAAGCAATTTCCCTTTAAGCATTTTCTTTTTAAAAAATGATGTGAATATCTCACTTTGGGAGAATAGAAACTGAGGATTACATAGAATGTCATTTGTGCAATACATATTTACTGGGCACCTGTTGCTTTCCAGAATGATGGGAAGGAGCAGACCATAAGAAGAACTGAAGAAATAAAGAGGGAAATGCTTCTATAAAGCATAAGGAAGAATAATTGGGCCATATCCTGATAAAAATATTTGACTCTTTATGGTTAAAGAGTAATGAATGAGAGAGGCAGAGAAAAATAAGACAAAGGAGGCAGATAGAGGACAAAATCACCTAAGGCATGATGAGCAAGGTAAAGGAAACTATTAGACTGTTTTAAGCAAGAAAATGGCAAGAATTGGTTTCTCTCTCTTTTTTTCTTTCTTTTTCCTCTTTCTCCTTCCCTCTTCTTTCTTTTATTTTCCTTCCTTCTTTCCTATTTTACTTCTTTCTTTATTTATCCTTTGCTCTTTAATAGTTTCCTTCAGATTTCTGTAGCTGTTCAGAGAGAACAGATTAAAGATGTAAGAAATGATACTGACCAGGACTAGTTTACTAGTGGGGGAAATGGAGGGAAAAAGTAGTTAAACCATGCGTGTAGTACAAATATTAAGCCCATACTGCTTTGCTAGTCGATTAGATGTGAGAGTTATGGGAGGGTATGCCTCTGATATTTTTGGCCTGATCAACTAGATAAATATTATTGCCTGTCACTAAGATATGGAGACTGGTGGGAAAGGTGTTTTTGTTTTTTATTTTTTCTTTGGTAGAGGAAATTAAGTGTTATACTGTAAATATATAAAATAAAGGTTTCATTACAAATGTAAAGAAAGAGATAAAAAATATTTGGATATTAGAAGACAGTCTGAGGTCAGGTTATAAATTTGGATGTCATCAGTATATAGAAACAACGAGGTAATATTAAAAATATAGAAACAGAAAGGTAGTATGTAAACCTATAGAGAATATAGGAATGTAAAAAAATAGAACATCTAAAGGCTTAAAGATCAGGAACAACACATAGAATAAGAAAAGAAGACTAAATCGTTTTAGAAGAAAAACTAATAAAATATGTTGTTTTAAAAAACAAGTGAAGCAATGCTTCCAGAAAGGGTATTTATTAACGAAGTGCAATGCAACTAAAGGTAAAGTAGGGAGAGGACATTGAATATAGTAAGAGAAAATACGCTGATGACTCTAACAAGAGTTATTTCAGTAAAGTAATTGAGGCAAAAGTCCAACTAAAATACTTAGACTGAAAAACTCAATATCGCAAAGATGTCAGTTTATGGATTTAATGCAATTCCAATTAAAAACCCAACAGTTTTTTAAAAGAAACTTGAAAGCTCATTTTAATGTTTCCTAGAAAGGCAAAGGGTCAAAAAAAACCAAGACGACTCCTGATAAAGAAGCAAGGTAGGAAGATATTCCTTACCACATACCCAGACTCCTTTTAGTAATTAAGTACGCATTTTATTGGTTTAAGGATAGATATACAAATCAGAAACACAGGAAATAGAGTCCAGAAACATACCATACATTAATGAACCCTTTCTATATGACAGAGGTGGTACCCGGAAGCAACAGGAAAAGGATGGTCTTATCAATTGATAGAGGACAATGGGATATTTATTAGGAAGAAAAAGGAAGGAAACTGAATACCTACCTCACCCCATAGAAATCAGGTATACTTAATACTTGAATGTGAAAATAAAAGTAAAGCTTTTAGAAGATAATACGGCAGACTATATTTATAACCTTAGGATCATGAAACATTTCTTAAACAAGACAAGGAAAAAGCAATACACTAGAGTCTACAAGGGAAAAGAAAGAAAATAATAGGCCACAATGCAAACAGTGATTCTCCTAATTGTCTTACTCTGTAAACTTTGTGTGAACAGTAGGCAACATTTAGAAATGTTTGTAACAGTTTGTGTAATTTTATATCTAGTAAATTGAATTTTTTTAAATTTGAAATAATAAAAGACTAATTGAAATGATAACTAAAGATGAAGGCTTTGAGGAAATATGGTCTATAGAACTAAGGTCTATTTTTCTCCCTCCTAACATTTCACTAAAATGACTGTAAGAATTTTAAAAAGTTATGTGTTTTACAAGGTGGAATAAAAAAGGTAGAGTGAAATAACAGGATACCTGATAAATATCAAAACACATTTTGAAATCTGGAATGCAGATATATTGAAAACCAGTTTAGAGAAGTGAAAGAAAGCTAAATCCTAAGAGCTTGAAAAGATGGATGTAGGAACAGCAAGTCAATTTGTTCACAGAAGGAACAGATATGAGGAGTGGAGCTAGGAAAAAATCGACGACTGAAATTCTGTTCATAGAGCTGTCAGACCCCAGCATCCTCCTTTCCTACCACACAGCCTCAGGCCACTACTTACTGTAACCTATGTTCGACATGCTTCTCCCATAGCCTACTTAAGCCATGAAATCTGGGATTGAATATTGGAAGAAATAGCACTGACAAGCTTCCTGACTTTGCAATACCTAAACTAGCAGAACTCAATTAAAAAAAAAAAAGTACCTAACAGAAAAAGAGTAATAGGAAAGGTTAATAAGTATTGGGGAAGGACTGTGGGACTGGATGAAGTTAATGGTATTACTTGGTAATAAAACATCTAAATATGTGAGATTTTAATTGTCATGTAAAATATAGATTATTATTTCTACAATCTTGTGATGAAGGAAATTTAAAAATCATATACTGTAAATAATAGCATGGATAAAAATGTCAAACAACAAAGATATATATATATTATATATATATATATACACTTTTTTTTACTATGTAGTACTTTAATTACTACTAGTATGCATTTTTTAAACCACACTATACATTTTTGGTAAAAATGGTAAAAAAATTTTGGTAGAAAATGCATAATGTGGGTTAAAAGTGCATAGTAGTAGTAATTTAAAAATAAAACTAATTTACGAAAAGAAAGAAGAAAAGGAGAGAGAGAAAGAAAGAAAATAGGAAGGAAGGCAGGCAAGCATATTCAATTTTACTGATAAAAAATTAAATGAAATATTTTGCTTCATCACATTAATAAAATTTTAAAAAATCTCTTTACATCAGCACACCGCTGAATGTGCAATAATAAATTTTTGAAAGAACTTTTTGACACTGTGTTTTGGCATTGTAAATATTCAAATCCTTTTATAAACCAAATCTATTTCTGGGAACTTAACAGAAAGGAAGGTGTGTATGTGTGTGTCTGTGAGTGCACGTGCGTGTGCGTGTGTGTGTATGTGCACCTGTGCGTGTGTTTTGTGTATATTAACTAAAAATTAAAAGTTTCTTAAAGAACTATCCTAGGGGACTGATATAATTAGACATTCTATATGCATGTGCAAAATATTATATAACTACTTAAAATGATGATGTCACCTATAAAGGCTGCTCAATGATATCAGGCCCTAGTCCTTTTAACTTGTAAATATTTCTTTAAAAGGAAAAAGTGTCTTTGCAGATATAATTAAGTAAAATATCTTTAAATGAAGATATTATTCCAAATTATCAAGGTGGGCTATAAACCTCATCACCATATACTTAGACAGCCAGACAGAAGAGAAGGCAATGTTATCAAGGAGACAGAGATTGGAGGGATGTGGCCACCATCCATGTAATGCTAGCAGCCACCAGTAACTGGACTAAGCAAGGAATGGATTGTCTCCTAGAGTCTTCACAGGGAGCACAGTTCTGTCAACCCTTGATTTCAATCTAGTGTAACCGACTTTAGACATGTGGCCTCCACTACTGTGACAGAATATATTTCTATTATTTTAAGCCACCAAGATTGTGGTACTATGTTACAGCAGCTGAGAGAAACTAACATACCATCTATATTCATTGACAAAGAAAAATGCCTGTTATATTGTTAATTTTAAAAGTCAATTTACAAAAAATTCATGTTAAAAAATACTTATAAAACCACTGAAAAAAAATGTTAACAGGAATTACACATAAATATTAAGATTATGGATAATTTAAATTTAAAAAATATTCTATTTTATTTTTAGAGACCAGGTGTTGCTTTGCTGCCCAGGCTGGAGTGCAGTGGTGCGATCATAGGTTACAGCAGTCTTGAAGCCCTGGGCTCAGGCATGAGCCACCCTACCTGGCCTGATTTATTTTAATCTTTACGATGACCATGTGTTATTTTTCTGGTAAAAATCATGTTATTTTCATTTTAAACAAAAAATAATATTTTTTTACTATAGACAGCAAAATATTCCTATGTCTAATCATCTAGACTAAAGTGGCATAGTCGGAGTTTTCTGAGGGTATTGAGCCCAATGAAGTGCCATGTGTACTCTGGGGCAGTTTTTTTAAAATTTACATAATTAATAATATTTGAGGTTGAATAAATCACTGTGGGTTTTTTTTTGTTTATCAGTTAGAAATTACATTTGCCTGCTAATGTAAGAGATCCAAGCTTAGTGACTTCCATATGTTATAGGTTTATTTTTGTGTAAAATTAATTTGAAAACAGGACATAAAGGGCTGGTATAGCCACTGTAGAAGTCACCAAGGAAACAACTGTTTTCTGTCTTTGTATTCTGCCATTCTTG
Source organism: Gorilla gorilla gorilla (assembly GCF_029281585.2). NCBI lineage: Eukaryota > Metazoa > Chordata > Mammalia > Primates > Hominidae > Gorilla > Gorilla gorilla. The sequence goes on along the minus strand of NC_073224.2, from coordinate 66,348,546 downwards.
GTGCATGGTTTCACTAACAAGGGCATTAGATTAGCATAAGGTATCTGTTGGGCCAATATTCTAGGAAAATAGAAAGAGGCAAATGGGAATATACTCCCAGTTGAGTCTTTGCTCTTTTAAAGAGTTGCATCCACCAATATCCATTTACATCTCACTGGGCAACCCAATCTGCAGCAAGGCAACAAATACAGTCTTACGAGTGAAAGCAATGTTACTAAGGCAGAGGGAGATTAATACTGGTTTGAAAAATGACAGTCTCTCCCATACTCATGGAACTAACAACTAAAGATGGCTCTGAGAAGCATTCAAATCAAGACAGAAGAGGAGCTGCTGTCATGACATTTGTTGCCAATCTTATACCTCTAGCAATCATAAATATTTGGTAAGATTTCTCTGTCTTGAAACTAAAGACAGACTCGGTCTGTTTCTATTCTTTACCCACTATAGACTATAAATAGATTAATTAACTATTTTAAGTGCTTAGTTAAAAATGTATTCAATTAGATTTATATACATAAATTGCAGAGACTTGGACCTATATGTAAAACTTTTCATCAAAATTCATGTTGAATTTGTGATAAAGAGAACCCTGCCTCCCAACATCTATATAGGACACAGCATCTTTCTTTTGCATCAACTGGCTGAGCAGTTCTCCTCTAACATAGCATCTGCAAGTTTGTTAAGTAAATAAAGTTTGTTAAGTAAATCTTGGTGAAGCACATGCCTACCTGAATTACTACCAATCAGGATATGAATTCATAACATGATCTCTACATAAGTGACTATATGTTGAAGAAGCATGATAAAGCAAGGATAAATATTGTGTAACTGAATTCCACTAATTTGCAAGCCTTCAACATGTAAATTATATGATTTAATGATAAATATTTAATGGCTTCAATTCTAATTAAGCATGAACAGCAAAATAAAACCAAAAAAGCCCAAATAAATATTAAACAAACACATCAGGGAACAACTTTTATCTAAATATAACTGTTAATTTTTAAAGGATTACTAAACATATGTATATGAGCACTGTATAAATGAAAATCTAGATATAATATAATTCAGATTTTAAAAAATCTTCAGCTGGGCACAGTGGCTCCTGTCTGTAAACTCAACTAGGGATGCTGAGGTGGGCGGATTATGTGAGGCCAGGAGTTTGAGACCAGACTGAGCAATATAGCAAGACCCTTTATAGAAAAATATTTTTTAATAATCAGCCAGGTATGGTGGCATGCACTTGCAATACCAGCTACTCAGGAGGCTGAGGTGGGAGGATCACTTGAGCTAAAGAGTTTGAGAATGCAATGAGTGAACTATAACACCACCACTGCCCGCCAAGCTGGGTGACAGGGCAAGAACTTGTTTCTTAAATTAATATACATATATATATTTCCATATATATTTTTAACAATGTTCCATGATATACACATTGTCTATGTTTATTTTACAGGTTTTCTTCTACTGTGTCTCAGCCACATTCAATATGTTCCTAAGTTAAAATACATTTTGGTCCTCCTTGAATGCCTTTTAAGTTGACATATAGCACACCACATGAAATCTTAATTAAGTGATGATTACCTTAATACACAAATCCATTAGGTTGTCTCAAGAACTATAAACACCTTCAAAGGTTTATGTCATTAAATTATTTTTGCTTATTTCTCCTCCACACCCATATTAGGTAAATATTTATCATTATATAAGACAGAATTCTTAGCTCTGCTTTGATTATGCACAAATTGCTTTTTCTATATTTTTAAGTTGCCAAGTTTTCAATCTGTTGCCTGACTAATAAACATCCACTAGATGGTAATAGTGCTTATATGACCCCCTTGCCACCACTTGCCCAAGAGCCCCATGAGAGAAAAAATGTGATTTATACTAGGCATAACTGCTGCCCCTAGAGGAGTTGCTAGCACATTGTGTGTGCTCAAGAAATAACCATGAACTTCAGTGGTTAAACTACACTTCAAAAACAGAAATAGAACATAGACTCATTAGCATAGCATGAAAGGCTTTTATAGTGGAGTAGGTGTCCACAGATTTTCATAACAACCTATACTTCTAAGAATTTATGTCTCTAACATAAATGAGGTAAGTAATAATGATGTAAGCATTTATTCAGCATAAATATACCCTAGTCACCGTGAAGTGCCTTACACATATTATCCCATATTATCTAAATAATACTATTATAATCTACTACTTGCAAATAAGTAAACAAAGGCTTAGAGAGCATAAATTATTTTAATCCCAGGTTTTGCAGCTATTGACAGTATTACTCCAGAACCGGAGTCTTTAGCTGCAGTGATAACCTGTGCCTGTTAACAGGAAATACCTCAGTAAGTAGAGACACCTGAAGTTTTCCTCCAGATCCAAGCAATTTGAGATTATCTGTTTCTCTGGATTCATCACTGTACCTAAACCAGAGGAGTTATATGTAAAGGATTAAATACATGGTTTATTTGATATGCTTACTTCAGAAACTAAAATTAGTTTTAAGATGCTCCCCATGTTTCCTGTTGCTAAGAAACTTACACCTCAGAATTGTGTAGAATGCCCTAGATTCAAATGGAGAACAAAAACAATTTTCTGAAATACAGTAAAAATCTACTGAAATGAAATCACAAACTAAGGTAAATAAAACTCGTTTAAGACGTGATTTTTGGGAAAAAATATAAAACCTATCTGGCTCTTAACAAAAAAAAATCATTTTGCCATAAAAGAAGGCAGACAAATAAAATTATATCACTGGACTTCATTCTCCTTGAAGAAAGATCAAATACAGAAATACATATTTTGTGCATTTGTATTGCTCTAATTTTACAGTAAATATTTGGCAGAATTCTTCTTGTATCGATCAATACAATATACCTATTATCTATTAATATTTATTGTACAGCCCTTATTCAATAACATATAGATATTTACATATTTAAGCTATGCATTACTGATACAATATTTTTGCTGTTGTTTTAATACTTCCCAGGAAGTTATTTGTCAAAAAATTAAATGTCTTAGTTATTTTGATATTTGATACAAACATACTTGATACAAACATACTTGGCACTTACTGTAGCATGTTTTTAATGCTAAATAATTGGCCCATCTCTAAAGTTAAAATAGATGGGCCTGAATAGCAAACAATATAAAAATATAGACTTTTAAAAAACTTGTTATAAATGCAAAGATTATTTTAATATGATATAAGGTACTTTCTTCTCCTAAACTAAAACAAATTATATATTTGCTGATATGAAGATGATGAGAGGGAAGAAAGAAATATTGGAAGCTGTGTGCCATTTTTAATAACTTACAAAAATAGTTGTTTCCTTTTGGAAAGCAAGATGATTGATAGCTATTATTCAACTCGATTCTGATCAATTTAAAGGCAGCCAGATAACACATGATATAAAGACAGAAGTTTCCTCTATGAATTTAGATAATTAGTTATTAAGTGCAGATTTGGAATAAAACAGATTGACAATCAATCCCTCTGCTGGGCATCTAGTTCTGAGGTTAAGTATACCTAATTCCTGAGAGATTTCAGCACAGTGACTTGCCTGATTAGTCTTGACCTACCAATGCCTTTAACATCCTAGCTAAAAGTCTCAGGGCTGTAGTTTCTCCCTCTTTTCTCACTAGAAAATTTAGCCCCCCACCATGCCTGGCTAATTTTCATATTTTTTGTAGAGACAGGGTTTCATCAGTTGCCCAGGCTGGTCTCGGACTCCTGAGCTCAAGCATTTTGTCCGCCTCAGCCTCCCAAACTGCTGGGACTACAGGTATGAGCCACTGCCCAGCTTTCTTATTCTTTTTATGAATTAAAATGTTAGTCAATGTCACATTACGTTTGTGACCCCGTATTCCAAATGTTTTCTATTCTATTGTTTAAAACTCTCCTTTCCATATCTTACAATTTTGCAATTTGCTCTTCATTCTTGGTGAATTTTTAAATTTTCCTTCTCATTACACATATCTGAACACATCGTAGATATTCTACTCTGATCATAAAACCAGATAAAACCACCCAAATTTATTTTGGATAAAAACCACCCAAAATAAATAAAACTGGCCAATTTTAAAATGTGAAATAAATCCTTTTAGGTATAATTTGTCCTGAAATTAGATATATATTTTTTTATGTGAAAATCTGCAAAACAGAAAAACAACATAGCAAAAAACTGAGCTTGAGTTTTGGTTGCAGAATCCTGTGTATATTATTGTCTGGAATCAGTGTGTGAGGAGTTACGTAAGGTATGAAGGGAATATTGTGATCCTCCTCATACTCTGGCTTCATAACCCAGCTAAAATTTAAAAAAGAAAAAGCACCTCGGCACACTCATTGTATTGTTTTCAAGCCCAAACTAATGTACGATGGATTTTTATTAAAAATATTCCTCTGAGCCTTTATATTTACTAAGAAAACTAAATTATATGATTTTTACTATCCATATCATGCTTCCTAAAGTATTTGTGTTTCTGATACTAAATGATTTTCATACAAAATCTGAATTATTCTATATTTTCTATGTAAGATACCATTTATAAGCTGGAGGTCATTTAACTTATCTAACAAAGCAAGCAAATCTTAAAATTAATATTCTCTCTTTAGTTAAACTTCCAATATTAGAAAATTCTGATTGCATGCATTCTTTTAATATCAAAAGGGGAAATAAAAAATGAATGTTTCAAAAGCATTACATTTAGAAAAATTAATCTAAAAACTCTGAAGCTAATTTTCAAAAAAAAATTCTGTCATTGCAAGACACCAATTTATGATTGAATTAAGAGTTCAGAGATCAGTAAATACAGCATGTCTCTTTATTATTTTGGTTCTATGGGTATAAAACATAAAATGTATATGAATTTGAAGTTTAAATTATTGGTCACATTTATCAAATAAAAATCATTTTAGTAATTTATAATTGAGTTTGAAGCTGAGTAATAAGCACCTAATATACCTAAACTTGGTTCTAAAAATATCGTATTTTTATTGTATATTGTATAATGAATAGATATTTGAAATAAAACTAAGCTGAGGAAGTAGCTTATACCAACTTGTGATAGCTGACACCAAGTGAACAAAGACAGACAACCTTACCTCCTTCATCCAGTTTCTCATACATTTTCTCTGTTCAGTTCCTAGTTTTAAAACGTTATATTCACATATACATTTACACACACACACACACACACACACACACACGTTAGCTTTCTAGGAAACACACAACACATTAACTTTCTAAGAAACTAGTAGTGAAACAATAGTCACAAATACACAGAATGTTAAAGCAAAATACTGGTGTATCAAACCATGTTAACTAGAAGAAAAAAAGAATCCCTGATTAGAAAAAAAAAATACTCCCAGGTCAACATGACAATGAAACCAAAGACTGGTTTCAAATGGGGTTGGCATTTGTTTTTCTTGAGAGGTTATACAAATATCAGCTGTGTTGGTATAATATGTTTGCAAGCAAGCCAAATTTGGGGGCCAAAGTAGATTCATATTTATAACAAATCTATATATGAAACTTAAATAAGATTAAATAAGCAAACAGATGGTTTTGCAGGTGGTCATGTCTTAAAAACTAAAGCTATTCAAGAAGGAGCGTGTATTAGTGTCTTGAAGCAAGGATGGACACAAACAGCTGCTCTAAGAATTTTCTATTCCACTGAGTTGATATATTCTGTCAATCTTTGGCCACAATTAAATTTTCAATTGTCCCAATATATCACACTCACTAAACAGTCTGTGTTACCGTCCCTGAATGTACACCTTTAACAAGAATATATAGCATGTGTGCAAAAAGTTGTAGATTGTCAGAGCTTGGAAGAATGCAATAACTGATTATTCACAGGGGAGAAGAAAAGATTTGGTTCAGGAAGTAAATGCAGTTTGATAGACTTTCCACCATCATCAGAGTAGGCCAAAATCAAATGTCGAACAATCACTTTGTAACCCTAAGTTAACCAAAGTGATCCATTCCTTACCCTCTAAAAGAAGATTTCACATTTCACAAAAAATGTCCACTCTTTCAGGACTAGATCATTTCTAATTAATGTCTGAATTGTCCATATAACTTTAGTAAAGTGTTAGGTTTTGAAAACTTTCCGTTTGGAGAAATGGCAACTTTCATGCTCCAATTGTAGAAAATTGTAGTCTTCAAACTATCATGTAGTCTTCAAACTATCATCCTCAGCAAAATCTTATACTTGAAAATTGAAGCATCACAAATTCTGTCACTTATCCAGGTATCATCAGCTATCTCATTGAAGGGAATGGCAAAAACAGCTGAAATTTTATAGACTGCCATGCATAAAGGAGAATGTTAGAAAAAGACAATGTTTCCAGGGAGATTTCGGCTCTTCCATAATCTAAAGGTTTCTATTTCAGTTACCAGAAAGAGGTCAGAACAAGCTTGTTGGGTGAAAACTCTTGAGTCCAGAGGTATCAGTTTCTTGACCCTATGACTTTAGCAAATATAAGAATTACATGATTCTCACTTAGTATGAAAAGAATGACACATATATCACCTTGGTACTAACTATTCTACTCACAATGGCACAAATATTTAACCCAATACTAATTGTAACTAGAAAAAAAGATGATTCCTGTTATAATCCAATAAATTGCTAATCACTAAATTCTCCATATGTATTCACAACAATTGTCCAATTTCTTAAGACAAATGTTTTGTGTACTAGCTGCCATTGAAATGTTACAATAACAAGTAGCCTATTCATAGATAATAGTGAAGGGCATTTGAACAAGATTCTCAGTATTATTATTATTATTATTGCCAGTTGAGGTAGCATAAAGGGCAACTAGGATTTTAGGGTAACTCTGGGTTTTGGCAGACTACTTAGGCCACTGATAAACTGTTGATGATGCAATGTTTTAAAAGTCATACTAAAAATGGATCTACATGTTATTTTATTTAATCTCTATAGAAATTTATAACTATATATAACTATGACCATAATAAAACAAGGTAATGAGATGTTTTATGAAAGTAATTGATTCCCTATGTTATGAATATCGGCATCATTTCTTGGAATGAGTCACTAATGTGACCATATAATAAATATCACATGTCACTTATGTGACCATATAATAAATATAGACATGTAGTTGCTGTGTGATACATAGATTTGAATCCAGGCACCACGACTCACTAGTTCTGTGCCATAAGACAAATCAAATTTTTTAACTTCACGAGTTCATTTCTTCATCTGAAAAAGTTTACTAGCTATAGTTTTTGAGAAAATCAAAGTGGTCATGATTATGAAATGTTTAACATAATGTTAAATCATCAGACTTCCAGTTACTACTTTTACTACTTATTTATATTTATTTTGTGGACATTCCTTACATTCTTTTCTTCTTCTTTGCTATTTTAGAGACCACTTTACTCCTTATCTTTTTGCTGGCTACTTAATAAGTCTCCATCTAGCACCCATTTCTAAGAAGTACAGCTTTGCTGTCCAAGTTTCCCAGAGTGACACTGGTATTTCATCAGATGACTGAATTTATGTGCCAGTTCTGCCTCTTAATAATTGACCTGAGGATAATTCTTTAACATTTTTTTTTACATCTCAGCCTTCTAATCTATATAGTGCAAATCATAGTGGTACTTAACTCGTGGTTAGTTCAAGGTATAATAAGACAATGCATGACACGAAGCATTTAAAAGTGTGCCTGCATCCATTAAATGTGACCAATGATATTAATGAATACGTACTCTTGCTTGCCTTAGAATGTGGTCGATTAGTCATTTTCAGCATAGAGATGGTTGACATATTTTGAATATATTAACAAATCTAGAACTGAGAAGATCATATTGCTCAGATTCTCTATGAACCTCAGAAAAGACATCAGAAAATTCAATCATGTATTATTGAATTATTTAAACTTTCAGAAACCACCAAAGCAACTCTTGATGAAAACTGACACCTGCTCTAGGGAAGTCAACATGAAAGATGACACATTTAGGACATATGCTGAAAATTCATCAAAAATGTTCCCTGATGTGCTAGGTAACTAGAAACATACCAATCACCAGAGTAGCTGCAGGATTTCTAGAATTTATAAGGGATGATTTTTCATCTGTAAGTAGCACATACTGGTTTATCACAAAAGGCCACTTTCCAGAAAAAGAGAGCTGAAGTTCTCTTTTTGAAGAGTGAGACTAGGGCAAGAAGGGAATTTAAAGTCTAAACCTCATTCGAAAACTAGAGTATTTGAATGTTTTTAGATTTAAGCATTTGTTTTATGTTTGTAATTTATGGCTGAATTAAAATAGCTTTTCCATATTACAATCTTCTTTTGACATATATGACTTACAAAACTGGTAACTTCTATAGAAGTTAAAATGCTAAATATTATTACTATATTTCAAATTATCATTGTGTATATTTTTAAGAATCCTTGAAAAACTAGTTTTTCTCATCTGATTTTTGAAGTAACAGATGTCCACTTGCAGCCTAGGCAGGCAGTAAGCTTCCATTGATCCTTCTCAGTAGAAAATAAGGGAGAGATTTTTGCTAGACCCCAGACCCTTCACGCTACTTTCTAAGATGAGCAATACTTTATGTTTACGTGTATTCCAGTTATTTGTGGGGAGGCATTCGAGACATGTATTCTGCTCCCCAGGAAGGCATTAAAGCACCAAATAGTCATTAAGGGCCCTATGACTCCTATGACTCCTACATTCTTCTATGGGGTTTTACCTCTTACTTTATGAGAGCTGAAAATTTCTTTTTCACTGTTATAGAATTCAATTTATTAAAAAAAATCACCACACATTTTAGTATTTAGGAATGGAACAGAGTCTAAGGCAGCCCCCAGTCCACAATTTTGACTTGAGTTTTCTGTTTATTTACATAACATAAAGTCAGTGAGAAAGTATTAAATAAACATTATAAATATTTAAATATTTTCACAGGATAGTGTAGAATTTTCCTTCCATAATACTATGGCACTGGCAGCATACAATGCCAAACATTATTTTACCTTTACTTATTTGGCAATTTGACAAGAAAAATGTTGCAAATTACTTTAATTTTTGACATACTTTATACATTCAATATAGCATAATCAAGACATTATAAAGAATAAAGTGTTATGAAAGAATGAACTATTTATTCAAATTTTTCTATTCACAAGTGAATTTCTCAAACTGTTGACTTCACATATTTCTCCCAACTCCTCCACCGCCTACCCTAAACTATCATACATATACACACAACTCCTGGCACTGGGCTGATGTAAGGATTTTATTTTTATCATTATGACAGTTTTTGTTTTACATTACATTATTTTTCTCTTATAGGGATTTTATAATTTTGTATCACTGTAATCCAATTTTAAGCAAGTTTATGTTAACCTAGTTTCAGATTTGCTCATAACCTGTTCTTTTATTGACTTCACATTCTTAAATATTACATTACATTTCACTTCCTAGTTGATGGGAGTTCTACACATGGGACTTTTTTGTTGGTATATATGTATTTTACTTTTGAATATAGTCCAAAATATATATAGTCAAAAATATATAGTCAAAAATATCTATATTTTTGAATATAGATTAAGAACTTAATTCTCCTGCCTCTTTCTACAAAAGAAAACTTCCTATGTTGTGAGTTCTAACCTTCATTCTAATTCTACTGTGGATATTACTTCAGTATTTTCTGGAATGTGTTGTTATATAGTCAAATTATTGAGGTCAGCATAAAATATACAAATGGTTACAGCTTTCCAATCATTCATAATCATAAGTATTGCCCCTTTGTTGCCCCTCTAGGCCCATTAAGAGATGTCAAGTCTCAGAAAACAACCTGATGTTGACAGAGGAGCATTTTAAAATTGGAGGTAGAGTCTTTGTACAAAGGGAAATACAGTGAGGAAAAGAGGAGAATGAACATTGTTAGTAAGATACTGTCATAGGGACTTTAAAGGTTTATACATTCCTTTAATTCAGATTGTCAAGGAGTTCGTAGTGGCTTAGTATAACATCCCAACTTTGCCCCAGTAAGAAATGTCTTAGAGAAATTTGTTCTAGAAACTCTAACTGGTAGACTACCTTCCTGCTGTACATTTAAGAAAGAAACAGTGAACAGTAAGAGTAGTAGAAATATATTTTTGTAATCACTGAGAATTTTAGCGTTTAAAGATTAGATCATATAAAAACAATTATAGAGAAGCTCTAAAAAATACCACAGATCATGGAAAACTAAATCTAGAAGTCTCTGAAATATTACCTTTAGAAAGTCAACTTTAGAAAGCATTTTCCTTTCTAACAGAAGGAAATGCCTATATTGTATCAATAGTATGCAAAGAAGTAAGTATGATGACATGGCCTGTTTGAAACAGCACACCCTGGGAGGTGAGGAGAGTCAGAGAAAGAAAACAGGATCCAATTAAAGGGAAGATGAATAACAGGAAAAATGTAAAGGAAACCAGAACTGCAGCAATAAAATAAAAATCAGATTGAATGCAAACACAAAGAGAACTGACACTTCAAATAGCAAGAGATAAAGGAAAATATTGAAAATCTCAGAATGCAAAAGAAAAGAACAAAGTTTAAAATAATGACAGACAATATAGGTGATAGTTTGAAGGTGATATTTTGGAGAACAGAAGAAGGATATGAAACCTATGAACTAAAAGTGTTATATAACAGTTTACATAGATATAAAATAATTGATAAAGTTAGATTTAAAAGACTTACATGAGTTGAAAAGAGATCTATACTTGTACATTGAAATGATTTAACAATTTCAAAGCAATACCAATTACTTAAAAACTCAGTAGACTGATGCTGGCAAGCACATAGATTTTGTCTCAACATAAGCATAGCATACCTCCTAATAAATGAACAGCGTTTTCATATTCTCAATCAATCTCTAGTGGCCAATTTATTTCCACAATGGAGAAAGCTCACAGTATGCTAGAACTAAGAAAGTGCCAATTCACTTGTTTCAAAGAAGTGTGAATTTTTAACTTGGAAAGAATGGCAATTCCTTCTACTATGGGTCTGTATCAACATATTTAACAAGCAAATATTGCATATTATGGAAAAGACTTCCAGTTCACCCCTTTTACTAGAAACATGATCTGTAAGCCAAATTAAAGTAAAATGAAAAGAGGCTTAGCCACGTATAATGTTGCACAACAGCTAAGTTGGCAAAACCTTTGTTTGACCTTAAATAAGTATACTTGTTAGAATTATTTCCAAATCAATAACCATTAGACCCAAACAATGTTGATTTGTGCCTTTCTGAAAGGTAAATGGCTTAAACAAAATCGTTGCAATAAAATCTTCCTCTCTAACGGTATTCCTTTCAACAGGAAGCCAATAAATCTGACTCTCATGAAAAGCCAATAACTAATAAAAAGCCCAGCATTTTATTTTTAATCAGCAAAAATTTAAATGCATTGGCATATACAATGTCAGTACTGCAAAAAAAGTTCTGCAATTATATTTTGATATGAATAACATGCTGCTTGAAAAATGAAACATTCATATCTTCAATATTATAATAAAATCTGAGGATTGTAAAAGTTCATATATATCCTTTATTTTGGAAATGTGTAATGAAAAAATATATATCCAAAGGCAGAGTATAATTTCGAGGATTGTTTCTAAGTGAAGAAGTAAAATTTTCCCAGTCTCACCTTTATGTAGACTACATGCAAATACTATGCCATTTTATATGAGACTTGAGCATCTCTGGATTTTGGTATTTGTGGAGTCCTGAAACAAATTCCCCCAGATAACAATACACAACTGTAATCTACACTGTATGTACTATGCCCAGAAAATAATAAGACAGGTTGAGGGTTTCTTACCCAAAATGCCTGGGACCAGAGATATTTCAGATATTGGTGTTTTTTGGCTTTAGGAATGTTTGCATTATGCTAATTGAGCGTCCCTAATCCAAAAATTCCAAATCCAAAATGCTCCAATGAGCATTTCTTTTGATTGGCATGTTGGCACTCAAACAAACATTTTAGATTGTAGAGCATTTGGGATTTCAGATTTTTCAATTAGGATGCTCAGTCTGTAGAAGGAAATACAACAAAACTTAAATTTGGTTGTCTTTGGTGGGAGGGTTATCAAATTATTACAATTTAAATATTTATACAAAGCCATGTTCCAAATAATTTTGTTTCCTCATAGTTTTCATTAGTTTACAATTATGCCTATGAATACCAATTAATTAATTAATTAATTAAAAATTAGACAGTTGTGTTATGAGTATTATAATTTTGAATTCTGGATTAACAGAACATTATTTTGTAAGCAAGTTACTTAACTTTCTTTTATATCTCTTGGGGAGTCCAAATGAGAGTTATTTGGGAGATTAGTATGAGAATTAAAAGATACAATGAATATAAAATAGCCAGTTCTGCCTGTAACATCAGAGTAATCTCCACAAATGTTGAATTTTTTTAAGGTTAACTCTCTTATCTTTACACTTCAGGTATGTATTTGTATACTATTCTTTCTAGTGCTAAAGTGTTATACCTTTGACATCAAAGACTTCGTGTATTACATAGAATAAAATTCTCAGATGAGTTTTGAAAACACTTATATTTCTCTAATTTCTATGGGTATGAAAAACTAGACATATTTATAAATAGCGTATGTAAAATTGTGTTCTCTACTATTTGGCCAGGGTGCTTGTGTCTTTTGATTGTAAATAGAATAAAGAACATGACTCTAACATCTTATTTAAATAAATTCTTATGAATTTCAAACTCTTTTAAAATACTCTGTGTGCACTCACTTAGTATTAAAGTGAGTACTAAATATAGGCCTTATTAAAGAACTACATGTAAAAATAAAGAAATAAATCATACAGGTAAAATCAATTTTGTACACCCTTTCAACAATAACCACTCTGTGTGATACTTATAAAATAGTTGAATGTAAATCACATTTCTGAAACAAGTTTTTATTTGAAATGCACAGGGAAATCTCCTTTTAAAATGATTCACTTGTGACTCACTGTTAAAGGTAATAATTGTTTATTAATTAATGAGTATGTAAAATATTTGCTAACAACATTTTTAAAAATGAGGGTTTGGGTAGCAAAGAAAAATCCCTTAGAGCCTCAAGAAGGAGTGCAGCCTTCTGACCTATTTAGATGCCTGGTCTTCAAAACAGTAAAATAATAAATTGCAGATTTTTATTTTAACTTTTATTTTAAGTTCAGAGGTATGGGTGCCAGTTTCTTACACAGGTAAACTTGTGTCATGGGGATTTGTTGTACCAATTATTTTATCACCCAGGTATTAAGCCTAGTATGCATTAGGTTTTTTTTTTTTTTCATTTTCTCCTTCCTCCCATCTCCCATGCTCCAAAAGACCACAGTGTGTGCTCTTCCTCTCTATGTGTCCATGTGTTCTTGTCATTTAGCTCCCAGTTATAAGTGAGAATATGTGATATTTGGTTTTCTGTTCCTATGTGACTTTGCCAAGGATAATGGCCTCCAGCTCCTTTCAGACAATCTCTGCAGTGCCAAGAAGCAAAGAGATTAAGACAAGGCAAATATTTTTTTTTCCTCAGTAGGAAAAAACAGAAGAATAGTTTTTTGGTTATGAGATATTGGCAATAAAGAGGAAGAGATCGAACTAGAAGGTATGCTTTTCCTGAATAAAAAAAACAAAAAACAAAAACAAGAATTTTCATTAACACAATCTCTAAATTGCGTTGTTTTAAGCCATTAAGTTTGTAGTAATTTGTTAACAGCAACAATAGAAAACTAATTTGTCTATTGATACTAAAATATACTATGAATAAAAATTATTTTAGTTTTTATTCAGGAAAAGGACGCCTTCTAGTTCTATCTCTTTTTCTTTATTATCAATACCTCATAATCCCCCCCCAAAAAAACTCGTATTTTTTTCTAATGAAAAAAAGTATTTACCTTGTCTTACTCTCTACCTGTTGACACTACAGAGGTCGTCTGAAATTTCTATCTTGTTTGTGTTCATTTAAAACATTGTGCAATCAAGATTCTATCTTTAACACCCACCAAAAATTATTCTTTCAATTACTTCCATCAGCTATTTCCCAGTTATTCATTCTTTAATAAAATGCATATTATTTTGAATGTTTCCAACACAAAGCAATCATAAACATTTGAGATGATACATATCCTACTTACCTTGATTTGATCTTTATACATTGTGTATATGTATTAAAATATCACACAGTACTCCATAAATATGTACAATGATTATGGGTCAACTAAAATAATACTAATAAAACAAATGCATATTAAACTTATTGCAATAATATTTTCCAAGTAAAATTTTTGAAATACAATTTAAAGCATTTAATTGGATTCTCAATACATGTTTGTTAAAATCAAAGCTTAAAGGCCTTAGGTTTAAGATCACAAAAGTATGTTCAAAATAACCTTTTTAAACTATTGCTGAAAATAATGGAGGAAAATGTTGAATACTTGCTATAAATCAGATGCTGCTTTAGCTTCTTTACATTTACTCATTCAGTCAACATATATGAAGAAAATATAAGATTTGTGAACTCAGTTCATAATAAAGATACACAAATTTAAAGAAGCTGTCACTTTATAAAGCCATTGGAAGCAATATTAAAATTGAGAATGCATATAATTTTTTGTCTTTATAAACACTTGTTCTACAGATATGTCAGTGCCTGTGGACAAAGGCATATGTGCAAAGATACTCATTTCAGCATAGACTGCAAAGAATTTAAATGTATAGCACTAGAAAAATGTTTTTAATAAATTGTGGTTTTTACATACTTTGGAAACTATGCAACCACTACAAAAAATATGGTAGACTTTTGTATAATGAAGTCATGGTTTCCCCTAATAAAGAACTGAGAATCAGTGAGTTGAGTTCCAAAATGAGATGAAAACTTACTTTTCAGCAAATATAATTTTGCACTGTTTGTTTGTAGTAGACATATTCATTACTTACTGTAAATATTATTCCAATTGTATCAAGTTATCTAAAGATTTTTAAATTTTAATGACATCTTTCTTTCTTCCTTTTTTTTTTTTTTTTTTGTGAAGCAGTCTTGCTCTGTCACCCAGACTGGAGTGCAATGGGGAGATCTCAGCTCACTGCAACCTCCATCTCCTGGGTTCAAACGATTCTCCTGCCTCAGACTCCCAAGTAGCTGGGATTACAGGAACCTGCCACCACGCTTGGCTGATTTTTGTATTTTTAGTCGAGACAGTTTCACCATCTTGGCCAGACTGGTCTTGAACTCCCGACATCAAGTCATCTGCCCTGCCCGCCTTGGCCTCCCAAAGTGCTGGGATTACAAATGTGAGTCAACGCCCAGCCAAAATTTTAATTACATCTACCTGGTTTTTAAAGGGTTATGTTACTAGTATATATTTTTACAGTCTCAAACATATACTTAAGGAACATAACAAAACATAATCTTGTTACATGAGATTCTAGAAATATTTTATATCTATAGATACTTTCTTGACATTTGAAGGTTAGGACACTTCTAAGAAAAACTGGTTCACTTTAACCTAATCTCATCTGTTTTTCCCCATGAAGACGTCAGCATTAATCACAAAATATAGATGTTTACTTCAAATTTGACTTTTACCAGAGGTTAGGTGAATCAGAGAAAAAACATTTTCAAATATCTCAAGTCAGTCAGTTTTGCTCTTCATTAGGCACTTTGCCAGCAGTCAAATTTGAGAGGGAGAGGGAGATAAATAAAGTGCACAATGTGATTAAAAGAGAAAACCATGACAGAGAGCTAATTGCTAATACTGCTTAGTGTTTATTACTTATTCTTAGAAATTAGATAGAACACAGGTTACCAGAAATGAAGGATTAGTCAAGGTGAATTAGAAAAATATAGGAGGGAAAGATTCAATCCTACAATGTGGGGCAATTTTATCTACATTTCTTTGCACTGAGGTAAGATTTATACAAGGGGCTCAGTGTGCCTAAGCCAGATGGTAAAGTTCAGAGTCCCAATTTTGGGTAGAGAAATAATGTAGGCAGAGGGAAGAAGTCAAAGCCTCATAGCTAAATTGTATAATTAAAATATATTTTAGTATTACATGTGAGTTTCTCTTACTTAAGCTGTGCAACTTCAACTATTATAACGGATAATTTCCAGTTCTCAGAGACATTCAAAGATCATCAGATTCAAAAGCAGTGATGGCATACTACATTTTCTTCTCAGTGTGAAATGTTGAAAGTATTGACAAAAACCATAATTTAGCTTTATGAAGCAAGGAATCCAATTGCTGTGTTTCTCACTGTTGGAGTCAATCTATAAATTGAAACAGTTCAATCCCAATGTATAATTTATAAGAAATCAAATTAATGGTGCTGTAAACTACTTAAGTCTGTTTATCCTGTTCAAATGATAATTGTATAAAGTTTTTTTTACTCATCAAGCTTATTGTTGAGTAATATAATGTCTCATAAAAATATAGGATAATGTGTTAATTACTGGAAGGTCTCAAGAAATAGGTAATTTATGACATACTATGTATTAGCTCTCTAGAAAGAATGTTAGCTTGAGGACCATGACTAAAAGCATAGTGCATTTCTGAATTCTCATAACATTATTTTTAATAAAAATAATTCCAGAAATGTAATGAAAATTTGACTAATACATTTAGTATGGCTATTGCTTAATTAATTGATTGTAAATGCATTTGATTTTCTCTATGTGTAGGTCACCCTCAAATATTTGTATGCAAGGTTAAAAGAAAATATCCAGAAATTTTATTTTGTAAGTGTTCTTGTTTGTTTTTTAAATTTATTTTTATTTATTTATATTTTTAGACGGCGACTCTCTCTGCCGCCCAGGCCGGTGTGCAGTGGCACAATCTCAGCTCACTGCAAACTTCATCCCTGGGTGAAGCTGTTCTCCTGCCTCATCCTCCCTAGTAGCTGGGATTACAGGTGTGCACTTCCATGCCCAGGTAATTTTTGTATTTTTAGTAGAGATGGGGTTTTACTATGACGGCCAGGCAGGTGTCAAACTCCTGACCTCAAGTGATCTGCCAGCCTTGGCCTCTCAAAGTGCTGGGATTACAGGTGTGAGCCTGGCCTTGTTTATTTTAAAATAATCATATTAATAAATTATTAAACTGAAAAAGGTGA
Organism: Gorilla gorilla gorilla; assembly: GCF_029281585.2. Taxonomy (NCBI): domain Eukaryota; kingdom Metazoa; phylum Chordata; class Mammalia; order Primates; family Hominidae; genus Gorilla; species Gorilla gorilla. The sequence continues at coordinate 66,331,388 of NC_073224.2, read as the reverse complement.
AGATTTCACTTCAAATGAAAAAAATCCCTGGGGAAAATGAACACACACATGCTCAGAAACCGTAGAAGTAAACCACAGTTTTTTTAAGAGAATTTTCTGCTGTGTCACTGTATTTGTTTTTCTGCCAGATAATGCAAATGATATCAATATTAATCTGCAATATGATGCATTTTATTTGAAAATGTTATTCAAAAGCTTATCTCTAATGCTGAAATAATTCATAAGAAAAAATTGTTTCTAAACTTATGACCTCTAATGTACATTTATTTCACTCCAAAATAAGAACCAAATAATGCTATTAAGAGGACTATACTAAAGGTACTAGGAGAACACCGTTAACAAACATGTTCGTATATACACACAAATAGGAAAAACGGTGCATTAGAAATAAACAAAACTGCAAAAAACAAATATGTAAATCCCTGATCATTTTTATAAAACATAATCTTTCTATCCATACTTTACTACTGCCTTCATTCACATGAGTCAAATTATGGCCCAGTAAATATAGCTTTCTTACCTAAAAAACAGAAATTGAATCTTCAACACAACAGTGCAGTCATGAAATTCTACTCCAATTGAAAACAATGCAATTTCTGGTTGCCATTTAGAAGTATATTTCTTCTATTTCCAAAATAAGTTAGTTTAAGGGCCATAACATGCAGCTGGCAACTTATTTGTTCAAAATTTTCCACTCACCCTTGAGCCATTAAAGAATGGTGATATTCAGAGGCCATATCACACAATACAAAAGTGAAATCCATGATTTTAAATTATTAAGCTTTAACCATCTATCCATCTGAAATTTCCATCCTCTAAGGCACCATGTGTGTTTTAGTGTCTATAATTTTAGCATAAAAGAACATGGCATTTCGGGGCTGATACTTTTTGAACAAGATAAGAACTCTCTGCTTTTGCCTATCGTTCTACTGCCACGGTAAGAGGTGGGACTGAATTAAAGCTTCCGAGTCTACAGAACTAAATAGAGGCATGATCCTGTTTTCATGTTTCTCAGCTGAATACTAATTTAATCCATCTGTGGAAATTCGTGCATTTGCCATTAGAACAAACAAAAGAATGGATCTGGTACAGTTTAGGATTAACCATCGAGAAGCTGAAATTTACCTAAGATTCACACTTAATGGTCATATATGTTATTTGGGACTGTAGCAAAAGATTAGTTGTCTGTATCCATCAATTATAAACATAGTCTATGTTTGCTTTTAATTTTTATGAAAAATACATAGTTTATAAGATGTTTCATAAACATATATCAATGATAATGTTAAATTTATTGAAAAGAAATAGAGACCAAAAAAATCTATCTTAGAACACGTTGTTTTGTTAACCTAGTTATCATTAACGAACTGAGTAGTTCGGAATATTGTTCCAAATTAGAACTAAAGAAGGTGGAAGTTTTTAGTTTTGTTCTATGGACCCCTGTCCACATCTTCACCTACTTTTCATAGACCACTGCAAATGTTGCAGCTGCTATCTTCTTTCTGCTATTATTTGCTCTGTAATCCATTCTCTTCAGACTGTCAAGGAACCTTTTAAGAAGTATATCAGATCAATCAATTATACTCCGATTATAAACTTTCAATGATCTCCCACTGCATTTGGAATAATACCTGAACTTAACTGTGGCATTGAAAGCCTCTACGATCTACTTTCTGGGTTCTTATTAACCTCATCTAAGATTAACACCCTCTAACATCATGTTCCTTGTCTTCCAAGTCTTTTTTCTGATGAGTGATTCTGCTATTTTCTTTGCCTGGAATGTGTTTTCTTCCCTTTCAGCATTTATATGGCCCAACCTCATATTCCAGGCCTCAGTTCAGTATCACCTTTTCAGAGATACCATCTCTTACTATAACCCTTTTTAGACCCATTTCTATTCCTATTACTTCCCTTCTCTGTTTTCCCCTTTCAGTTCTCCTTATTCCCCTAGCAGCAATGGTCACAATCTGAAATTATTATGCTATCTACCCGTCTACCTCGTTCCATTGTCTTCTGACCTGCAATTTTCTGAAAAGTAGGAATCAATCTTGTAATTGCTCCTTCATATACTTTTAAATTTTTGTTTATAATACAAAGGCTATAAGTTTTGGTCATGCTAATTAACATGTTAAATTTTTGCCACTTATAAAGGTGAGAAAAAGATGTGTGTGCTGTAAAAAGTTGAATTATATGTGTTCTTGAGCATTTCTAGTCTGCTAAAATATGAGCTACAGAAAGTTCTCTATTATCCCCACCCCAGTTTTCTGTGAAATTAGTTACTTTGGTTAAAAATTATAACTAATATGAGTAGTAAAGACCACGCTAGGAGTAATATTGACAGAGTAAAATAACCATATGTCTTTTTGTTTTACCAGCAAACATTAGTTTCACCTAAAGAAATGGTTATTTATTTATTTAGTTTTATTTATTTATTTATTTTGAGATGAAGTCTTGTTCCCTCACCCAGGCTGAAGTGCAGTGGCCAGATCTCGGCTCACTGCAGCCTCTGCCTCCTGGATTCTGCCTCACCAGCCTCCGAAACAGCTGGGATTACAGGTGCCCACCACCACGCGTGGCTAATTTTTGTATTTTTAATAGACACAAGGTTTCACCATCTTGGCCAGGCTGGTCTCGAACTCCTGACCTCGGGTGATCCGCCCACCTTGGCTTCCCAAGGTGCTAAGATTACAGGCATGACCCACCGTTCCCAGCCCAAAATAATGGTTCTTTAGGTTTCTTTGTTGTTCTTTTTCAAGTTTTTTTGTTGATCTTTTTTACCATGAGACTCTTTTACTTTCTCAGGACTTATTGAGGATCCCAAAGAGCTTCTGTCTATTTAGGTTATAATGATAGGCATTACACTATAGACATTAAAGCTGAGAAATTTAAAAATATATATATTTATTGTTTCTCTTAAACATACAAAGAGGAATGCATTTCATATTAATGTAAATAACATCTTACTATTATTATAAAATTAGTTTTGACCTTTCAGAAGCCCCAAGATTTGTCCTACAGTAAAGTGTCAGTTCCGGAATATGAACAAGCACCATGAAGGTAAAAACTTGGAAAATTAATTTTATTTGCCTTGATTTATAATACCCAAGCCTGAAAAACTATGAACGTGTTAAATATTTGCAAAGTTTGTTCAATTTGATGGGCTCCCTTCTATGCTATACTAACTAATGCCTTTGCCCCTAACGTAAAAATTCTAAATCTTCTGTTTAATCTGCCTAGATAGCAGAGATCTGGTGACTTAACAGTATAGTTTTCTGTGCTCTATGAAGACTTCATGCTGCTTCATGATGTCCTTGATTATTTTAGATAGAGAAAATAGAAAAAAAAGTGTAGTTTGTTTAACTTCTTTTTGGAATGGTTTTATTATTTGAATGCAACAAAAACAAATTTCCTGATCAATGAAATTGTTCCTACTATGAAACTGCATCAGTCCTCTCACATTTGAAAGTTATCAATAATGCATTAACACAGCCATTTTAAATCTCTATCCTCTACAAATATTGTTTTATTCTGATGCTTGCCTGAAAAAGGTATATAGACTACCAGCCAGAATGTGTGGAATAAGATTGAGCTAGATATTTCAAACTTTTGACACTTTAAAAAATAGACATTTGGCTAAGAAGTTTGTGAATAGACATCACTTAGACAACTTTCAGATTACATCACTGAACTGTGTCAGGATTTCCAGAACTCATTTTTTTTTGAGGCAGAGAGAGCTTCTTGAGATTGATAACACGAGATCGAGCAGACCAAAAAATAATTATATAGGAATAAGTGAACAAATTAGGAAAATATTATTATGGTTAGTTGGTTAGAATTATTATTTTATATTAATGTTTAATCTTCTAGATAAACTATTTAACCCACAACAATGTCATGATGTATGTTTTTGTAAACTAAAATGTAACATTTTTAAATGACATCTAATTCTTACTGGCACCCCAGGATTCAAAATCTGTTGCTGTCTCTACTTTTCACAGCAAGAAACTTATTTGTATGGGTAAATAAAAACTTGTCTTCCTTCTTACCAGGATTTAGTTCAAAATCAACTGTACAACCAAAACCTTACCTCAAGTACCATACTTGTAGCATGACAAGTTTATTGTTAGAGAAACGAGAAACATGGCATAATTTAAGCACATCTACCCTGGTTATATTGTTTTATGGAGGCTGCACTTCCCATAGCCTTTGAGATTTTCACAACCCTGTGAATTTTAGGTAACTGATAAAATGCAAATGATTTTGTCCATAGACAAAATAGATTTTGTAAGGTAGGGAGAGAATCATTTTTTTCCCCATGATGGAGTAAATTAGTTACCCATCTGTTTGCGAATTCACTTCAGTATTCCTGATTGAATTATCCTTCGATCCAGTTATAATACTGGTTCCACATCAATGAGTTAAATAAAATTTTTGCCCTGCTTATTTCATGTTTCTAGGAAAGTCATAATTATACCCTATTTTTAAAATTATATTTTACCATATGCATGAATATGAGGACATCATTTGGCCTAGTTAGATATAGACAAATGGGAATTAAAGGACGATTGAATCAGAAGCATATTTTTTGTTGTTGTTCTGTTCTGATTTTATGTAGATTAACCAAAGGTCAAAGAGGGAGCAATTAGTGTAATGAACCAAACCATAGGTGGACAACGCCAGAGCCAAGGATCTTAAAATATATGTGGTCAACAATCTTAGAAAAGGACAATCATCCCATGACCTTCTTAGATAAAAATCACCCATACCTATGGGACAAACTTATTCAAGCTAAATTATAAGATCCAAAAAAAGAGTGAAAGGAGATCCAAATTTGCATCTCTTATAATTTTTGAATTATAAATAGCAAATATGTGGGTCATATAACAGTGCATTATGATTATTTTTTCAAATGATCTTACATAAAATGTCTATTCTTAAATAAAATTATCTGAATAATTCATCTCATACAATTTAACAAATAATTAAATGTAGGAAATATGCCTGGTTGAAAATCATATCAAGCAAATAGAATCATGAGACTCAATTGGCTCAATTGACCATAGCTGAAAATAAGCAGATAAGTTAATCTGAAGTACAGACACTGGGTGCCATCTGGTGGAAGCTCTTATTGTGTCATTATTGTATTTATTGAGCATATGTTATGCACATGTCTTTGTGCTACATCCTGAAACTATAATAATAAACAAGATACTATATTTACTCTCAACAAACATATAGCCTTGGGTAATACTAAGATACATAAGCAATTACAATAAAAGTTACAGAAGTTTTACAATATCTGCCCATTTTATGAAGGCAAATATTCACCTGAGTATTGCTCAAAGCAATCTGTATAATCAATATTGTTTAAACTGGCTACTTCTTTAAATGGTGGTTTTTATATTACCATGTTTTCATTAAAAAGTAAATGACTTCAATTGATTTTTTCAGCAAAAAATCAAAATATGAAAATATTTTGAAATTTTACTTGTCAAAATACCTGGTTTCTAGTTCTCTTATCCACCAAATAGATACAAGACCTTGGACAATTTATTTAACTTTTTGGGCTTTTGTCCATTTCCAACAAAACCACAGAGTTGTGAGACACAAACAGTCTCCATGCAAACAATCTACTGTCTACATTAACATCTTAAATGACATAACTTTAGCATTCCAGGAAATTCTTGCCTAGGAAGGTAAGTTTCAAATAACTTCACTTAAACCTTCTTTTGCTCTGTCCAGTAATCCTAAACTATCATATCCAGGGTCCTTATCTAATCCTAATGAAGTCTTACATTGCCCACATTAATAAATCCACTTAAAAAAATAAAACCTCAATTAATGTTTCAATTTTCCCTTCTCCTCTCTGCCCTACTACTAAAGTCTCTATTATGGTAATACACTCACGTGCAGTGGTAAGAATAAAATCAGCTTTGTCTTATCAACACATTGTCTTGATGTGATTTGGAAAAGTAAATATTCAACAATTTCATTATTTGTTTATGTAATTTTTATGCTTACCTTTGAAAATGTTTAATGACTTCTTGGTATATATTTTAACTGTTTAAAAATACATGGAAATGCAATTAATCCATTTACTTTTATGTTAAGAGACTTGTAAAATATAACATATATTGTAGAGGAGTTAAGGAGTTAATATTTCAAAAGATAATGTTCTCCGGGATTTTGTTACAAATTTTTCCTTATAATTTATATAGTATAATAACAAAAGTAATTCTAAAACAAATATCAGTGGGTTATATTTATGTACAGGTAATTTGAAAAATTATAACTTCACTCCTCAAGATTTCACAATAAAATCAAAATTGTAAAATGAAAAGATTCCAAGTTAATAATCTCTAAAATATCTTCCCATATAGGGAATAACGAATAAAGAGGAAATGAAGAGTACTTCAACTGAAATTGGATAAAATATTTTCCCATCCCAAAAGTTACTATAGAATCATTCTTTAATCATTGTACAATATTAAATGTAACCTTTAGCTGCTTTGACAATAATTATAAAAATACTTAAAATATTTTTATAATTAAAAACTATAAAAATAACTAAAATATTATACAAGATAATCTCAAATATTATTTTTAGGTTTATATTTATTTAGATATAAAATAACACTATCAACAGTTTTTCTCTCTGTCTCTCATCACTTCTCTTGATATATGTAAAACAGGATAATATAATGGTCACACAATTAACAAAATTTTCAAAATTGCATTTTCAAAAAAATTAACTTCCTGACTCTGACTTTGGGGAAACTTATACTGTAGCTATAAAAAGCCATCATGAAGCTTGACTTGTAGCTTATGCTGACTTTGAGGATGTTTAAATGAAATACATAAGCACCTTAATATTAAAGCCACTGGATAATTTTCACAAAGGTTCCCCCTTTAGAAAATTTTGATATACACTAAATTTAATTCTATGGTGATTAGTGAATGGCATGTTAGTTTGAGATATGTGCTGTGTCAAGCAAAAATGCAAAGGTGAACAGAGAGTTACCCTTGACAATAAGGAGAAAGGCACTAACCAAGGAAGAGTAAATGTTCCCTCTCAAGATGCCATAATAGTGACACACTACCAGTTATCAATGTAGATTAAGTGACAGGAAGAGTAAAGGATAGGTTAATATCACCTCTATTGTGGAAGTTACTTGTTCTCTTTCACAGGATTCAATCTCAGACCCCAGAAAGATATTCCACTAGTATTTTCAGGCCTCTCTATTTTCATTTTTGTCCCCAGTTGCCTATGACAGAGTAGAAATTAAAGAGCTCTTTTCTGATTTAAGTTTATTCTTTCTACCTACTGTGTCTAATGATGTCATTTTCAGAGTTGTGTGTCTATGTGGGAGATGACCCAAAAGGGGAGAGGTGTAGGTGAGTACGTTTCTTCCCTTTTGACTCTGATACAATGCAGGTCAACAGACATAAAAATAAATGTAACTTACCCTGCACTCTTATCTTCCACTCTTCCTAGGAGAGAAAAAAGTGTTGCTCATAAGTAGGCATAATGTTCATATGAATAGTAGAATAAAGGGAAAATGAAGAGTATTTCAACTGAAACTGGGTATATTAATTAATTAATTAATTAATTAATATAATGTTTTTTATATAACCTCAGTGCCTTACTTTGGTTTGAATCTCCAGTTTTAATTTTGAAGTGTTAAATAACAAAAGCATGGCATAAGACTATTTTATATTTAACCAAATAAGTCATGTCTTTAAAAACCAGATCAAAATTTTACTCCAAGGCAGAAGAAATAGCATCTAATTCCAAATTTTTGTAAGAAGGTCTGTAAGAGTACATGTGTGTGTATGTGTATGGGTGTTTGAATGAATTAATGGTAGAAAGATGTTGAGCTGTGTGGTGATCTAATTAAGGGGCATGACTGGGGCCAGAAGTAGAAGACAGATAACCTAAGGCCTGAACAGTAAAGCTGAAACCGTGAACAGTGCCAAGGAAGAGAATGCAATGTGAGCCTAATTCTTAACAGATGCCAGAAATAGAAGTAGAAAATTTGAGTTTTTAAGTAATAGTATATTAACCTCTTATAATGTCAATAGTAAATTTTATTTCCTATAATAAAGCATTCATAAACAATGGCAAAAACAGGACTCAAGCCATAAGTTCACATGTCACGGGCAAGTTTTTTTAATTCTCATTTTGATTCTTTTGATTTGACTGAAAGGGAAGAACTAGTCATAGTGCATTAGTTTTCACAGAACAATACTTTGAATAACCACTTTAACATAATAGACTGTATTTCTTCCAGTATTTATCAAAAATCAGATTTTTAGAAAGGCACAATGTAGTATAAAATGTATTCATTGATTGTATAAAGTTCGATTATAGGAAACAGCTATTTGTAATTTTTGTAAAATAAAAGAAAATCCATTCATATGATTTGCTAAAAAATATAACCTATGGGAATCCAACAATGGAAATTTCTTTACCATCTGATATGTTTTATTCATGTCTCTTGCATTATTTAAATCATTTCTCTTTTTACAAGCAAATAGGACTCATCTTGAAAAAAATTACACACGAATTTTAGAAATTAGAAAAATTTGATATCTTTATGTTAAGCCACAGTGTTCATTCAATATAATTATGTAAATCACCAAACTATACTCAAAACAACTTAAGTATTGACCTTAAAGAAATAAAACCTGCAGTCCGTTCTACGGCATATTTAGAAACTTTTAATTTCTATATACAGTGATGTTATCCTACATATCAACATTATCAAATAGATTATGTCAGAAAGGTGACCAGTAAAACTTAATTATAATGGAATGTCATAGTGAGAAATAAACTTAGAGAATTCCCTGTCATCTTCATTTACTAGATGAGGACTCAAAGACAGAAGGCTGATAAAATTTTAGACATTTGTACAAAGAGTAAATGGTCGATAAAAGCATGAAACCTCAGTTCTATAACGTCAACTTATCTCTCTATCCAACTATGTGTTGTCTTCACCTCTCCAGTCCAAATGAGCTGGATTAAACTGACATAATACAAAAATAAATAACTTAACTTGTTAAAAGTCAATTGGAAAATAAAAGATTGAAAAACTTATCAATGAAGTATGAGGACTACAAAGTCACAACCTAAGTAAACATTTGCAAAGTACTGATGAGAAAACAATTCTAATAAAAACTGAAATCTTTTAGAATACAATTCTAATATACAAAGAAGAAAAAGAGGGTCCTAGATTGTATTTTTATAGGCTTTAAAAGTTAGATTAAAAGAAAAAAACAAATAGTGAAATTCACTTATTTTCTCCTTAGATGGGACTGCTAAACTAATAGAGCAACAAGATCAGTCAGTATTCTGTAAAATACTTGAATGTTATGGTAACATTTGACTTGGTCAAATATAATATCCTAATAGAGAAGCTAGAAAAAAAAAACCTAGAAATTAATACAGATCCACAGTGCTGTATCTGAAGCCCCTGAAGTCAAATGTGCTTCAGAATTCAGTTTTCCATATTTTAGAGGGAAATGAGGAACACACAGTGTATGTTATGTAATATTTTCAATGGAATGTAAGGCAGTAACATATAATCAAGTACATCGGCATCCTTGCAATAAAAGGTGAATATCTGCATTCAATACAAAAATAAAAACTATATCTCGCATCTGTCCAAGTCAGGGCAGGTTTCAAAGCAAAATGTGCTAAAAGAAAATGGTTCCGTTTCAAAGCTTTGGAATTTAGCAATTTCCATAAAGGGCTTTGAACCTGTACAAAAAGTTGAAATTTGTCTAATTATTGGAGGTTTCTCATTATTTAATTGAGGATACATTTTTTATTATTATTCTGCTAAGATATTTGTCAGTGATGCAAATGAATACATAGGAGCTGTTCCTTTAAAATGTGCATATTTGGAATAAACCAGTATGTTTGAGTATAATTTTCAAGAAAAGAAAATTCTTGACAGATTTCTCAAATAGGTCAAATATGTTTTTATTATTATTTTTAATGAGATATGGACACATGCAATGCTCTCAAGAGTAGGAGAATCTAGTTCTCCCTAATAGTACTTCAATAAAAGAGAATAGTAATGTGAAGTCTGAGTGTTATCATTGGATTAAACATTGAAGAGATAGAATTGGGATAGGATTAGAAGGTACACCCTGGAATGTGGTTTGCTCCCAGTAATTTGAAACATTTAAAGAATGGTTAGATGATCACTTGACAGTTATGCTATAAATGGGAATTAGAAAGCATGAGTTAAAGATCATTACTTTGAGTAGATACATTTTAATGTCATTTTCAATCTTTAGAATCTTTTGTTTTATTTGGGAAAAAAAAAAAACCCTAAATCCTGAAACGATCACTGCAAAAAAGGATTATAGTCTGTTGCTTTTTAAATTGATAAACATGGAGATGTATTCCAGTGAGTGTTAAACTTACTGTTGTATTTTAAAAATTTGCTTTCATATAATGGTTAAGTTTTGAAAGATTACATTTCGTGAGAAAATACTTTATGAATTTTAATGAGGTATGTTTATTTAAATCTAATTTTCTATTCTGTTTTGGGAAATAGTTGTGTGTGTCTTTAAGATAAGACCGTCAGCAAATAAGGCCACAGCAAAACAGAGATTTTGCTAATTTTTTAAGCCTTTGTTAATTTCTGGCTGACAAGAGAGGTAGTTTAATTAGTTAGCTACTAATATCTGTTTAAATGAGCAGCCAGGGAACTGTCTATCACAATAAGGATATGCAAAGCCCAGGCCATTCTCCTTGACTCTTTTCAAGTATTTCAAAAGAGAAAAGAATAGGTAGATTCCACCTTTGTGTAAATGAAGGGAGAATACTCAAAAAGTAATCACACACACGTAAATACGTAACATACTTTCGAGACAAAATAAGAAAATTGGATTTAAATAAAACAAGTAAGGTACTTACGTGTGTGTGTGTGATTACGTGTGTGTGTGTATTTTCTTCAAATGTGTGTGGTTACTTTGTGTGTATTTTCTTCATGCCTGTGCGTGTGTGTATTTTCTTCAAATGTGTGTGGTTACTTTGTGTGTATTTTCTTCGTGCCTGTGTGTGTGTGTGTGTGTTTGTGTGTGTAATTTTGGGTTTGAGGTATAGGTGCCTTAACAATAAAATAGTGAAATACTTTCACAAATATTGTGGAAGCCTCTGTATCTTTTTTTTTTTCTTTGGCGACGGAGTTTCGTTTTTGTTGCCCAAGGCTGGAGTGCAATGGCACAATCTCGGCTCGCTGCAAACTCTGCCTCCCGGGTTCAAGTGATTCTCCTGCCTCGGCCTCCCAAGTAGCTGGGACTATGGGCGTGCGCCACTGCACCCGTCTACATTTTGTATTTTTAGTGGAGATGGGGTTTCACTATATAGGCCAGAATGATATCAAACTCCTGACCTCACTCGGCCTCCCAAAGTGCTGGGATTATGGGCGTGAGCCACTGCGCCTGTCCAGCCTTCTGTATCTTGACTAAAAGAAAATATTCAGTCTCTACTAAAAATATAAAAAATTAGCCGGGCATTGTGGCGGGCGCCTGCAGTCCCAGTTACTCGGGAGGCTGAGGCAGGAGAATGGCGTGAACCAGGGAGGCGGAGCTTGCAGTGAGCCGAGATCGTGCCTGGGCACTCTAGCCTGGGCGACAGAGCGAGACTCCGTCTCAAAAAAAAAAAAAAAAAAAAAGAAAAGAAAAGAAAATATTCAAAGAACTCTGAGAGTCTTTAAAAGGAACTGAAGAGTATAAAACATTCCCTTTCCCTAGTTTAAACTATCTCTGCTACTGGCAAACAAAATGGACACTCTGGCAAACTGGGGTATTCAAAGTTGAAACAGAACCAGGCAGCCATACCTGCATGAGGGAGGAGTGGGTCACAGACTCTGCATTCCCAGAAAGATGTTGTAGAAGTATCACAGAACCTCCCTTTCCGCATTTGGCTTGCCAAACCAATGTCCGTTATCCTTGCCAAGATAAACTGAGAGGTCAACCACCCCCACCACCAGCAGTTGGAAACATCTGACAGTGACTTCTAGTTTGGGGCTTGGAAACCAACCAATCAGAACTTACCTACCCTGGCCAATCAAGGCCCAACTTGTATCAAACAATCAGAACTCAGCTGCAATGACTAATCTGAATTAAGCAAGCTTCATTCTTTCTATAAACAGACCTGATTGGGAATGTGGACAGGAACTTTGCTATAAAACATGAACAGTCAGCCAGGCAAGGTGGCTCCCGTCTGTAATCCCAGCACTTTGGTAGGCTGAGGCCGGCAGATCACCTAAGGTTGGGAGTTCGAGACCAGTCTGACCAACACTGAGAAAACCTGTCTCTACTAAAAGTACAAAATTAGCTGGGGGGTGGTGGCCCATGCCTGTAATCCCAGGTACTCGGGAGGCTGAGGCAGGAGAATAGTTTGAACCCAGGAGGTGGAGGAGGTTGCAGTGACCGGACGACATTGTGCCATTGCACTCCAGCCGGGGCAACAAGAGCAAAACTCCGTCTCAAAAAAAAAAAAAAAAAAAAAAAATCCCTTTGTTCTCTGGAATGAATTTTAATGGGGTGTGTTTTATTTAAATCCAATTTTCTTCTTTTGTGTACAAAGGCTGTTTTCCCAAGTTTACAAACCATTCACTGGTATAAAGTCTCTTTCCTCAAATTTCAGAGAACTTTTCTTCATACCAATAATCAGTTATTAGCTTTTACATTTAAAATAAAATGGCTTACTAATATATTTCCTAGGTTTGTTTATATAAAAATAGTATGCTTTTTATTTATTTATTTTTATTTATTTATTTATTATTTTATTTATTTATTTTTTGAGACAGAGTCTTGCTCTGTCGCCAGCCTGGAGTTCAGTGGCTCGAACTCAGCTCGCTGAAACCTCTGTCTCCCAGGTTCAAGCGATTCTCCCGCCTCAGCCTCCTGAGTACCTGGGATTACAGGCGCGCACCAGTATGCTCAGCTGATTTCTCTATTTGTAGCAGAGACGGGGTTTCACCATATTTGCCAGACTGGTCTCGAATTCCTGACCTGGTGATCTGTCTGCCTTGGCCCCCCCCAAGGTGCTGGGATTACAGGCGTGAGCCACCGCGCCCGGCCAAAAATAGTAGGCTTTTTATATTGCCTTTGTTTACTGGGAAATTTGGAGAAATAAATGAATGGAATATTTAATAAGATACGTACGTCCTTTGTGTAATTTCTTTCAACCAACATTTTTTAACATCTTTATATTATCACATATCACTTCAGTAAGAGAAGCAAGTTCATGAACAAATACTACTAATTAATTGGTGTAAGACTCTTTTAGAGGCTGAATTTTATTGGATAATTATTATATCCTAAGGCAGATTATGAAATTATAATTCCTATAGAAAATTATGGGGAAGTTAAAACATTTACTTTGGGGAAATTAAAAAAATAGGCAGCGTAATTTCAAAAAACCAAAAAACTTGCTACTTCTATAAAGATTGGTCTAATTATGGATATTGGATAAATTAAAATCTATTATAAACCATAAATACTCAGTACACATTTCAGCTTTAACTTTAAAAGTACAATTTGAAAATGAGGGTCTAATCTTTTACTTTCATTCACAAGTGCTTATTAAAATGAAAGAGATAATATTATAACTTAATCTTAGGACTAATTTATTTAAACTCGATAAAAAAATATTGTCAGCATTGCTATTTTATTTTTATATAAAAGCAGAAAGGACATAATGAATGTAATTTTAGAATCTTTTGTAACAGTGAGAAACATCATAATGCAAATCACTTTTTTCTCATTAAATTTCATTTAAGTATACACACGCATACACACACGCACGTGCATAACACACACTCACACACACACACACACCCTCAAGAAAAATGTCAGGGAACCCTTCAAAGTGCTAAAACCCAGTTTTTTTCGTCTAATTTTCAAATTCATATTTTTGGGATGGTGCCCATTAAAAAAATACATATTAGCAATTCAAAAGCTCCAGCAGAGTGAAAACAAAAGAGAACAAGCCTGATAATTCTGGCAATTTCACTTGGAAGAAGACCGCAGAGATAATGAAAATGAAGAATTAGAGTGCTTGGCAAAATGGGATTAGATAGAGAAAAATAACCAAATAAAGTATTTGTTTAAATGCCAAAACATCATAATTGTTGTTTACTATTCTGTAAATAATTGTGTTAACTAGCAATCTTGTTTATTTTGTCATTATAATAGTAACAAACATGAATACACTATTAAACTAAAAATTATTACTTATAAATTGTTTTAATTATTACAAAAGCACATATTTTTAATTTATAGTAACGATTATACACAATTCTCATTAAGAACTGGCTCTTCTGACAGTGGATTATAGTTTCTAAACTATTTATATTTCTATATTATTTCTGGCTGAAATTTTCCCAATGGCAACTGTATATTTCATTTGTGAATTATAATTAAATAAAAATTAAAACGTATTATATGGTTTAATCTCAAAATTAGAGATATAGCAATATTGTTGTTGAACACATATATTCAAATTATTTTGGTTATTAATGTATTTTGATGATTATTTAAAATCACTACCTAGAATACTCCTCTTAATTTATCATTGCACTAAGTGTGTTAACAGTTAGTGTAGTGATTTATAGTAAACCAACCAACTAGGGTAAAAAGCTTCCTTCTTACTATAGCTTCTTCAATATAACATACAAGAAATAGGAAAAAATTAGATTGATGGGGGAAAGATAAGTAATTACACAATTTATGTTCCAATATACACAAAGAAAAGTATAAGCGATTCTTAGATATTATTTATGAAGAAGTATTTGTAAGTGATTTTTGCAGATAAATGCAGATATAAGAATTAACCACAGTACATTTTTGTTTTAATGCTTTTAACCTATTTGTTCTGATGTTTCCATTTTGCTTTTGATATCCAAAAAATTGAACTTTATAGATCAAAGGATCTACAGAGATCTAGTTCAGCTTTGATTTTACAAATGAGGAGACTGAGGTCTGAGAAATTAAGTTACAAAACTGAGTGAATACAGTTGGTTTTTGTCAAAGACAGAAAAGAATACATGCCTCCTTGCTTATAGTCAAGAGGAAATATTTTCATTGAGATGCGCTTGATCTTTAAATCCAGCACATCCAAATGCAAAGCCAGTGCCTTTGATGGGTGAACAACTGGCTTGCTCTAGGAAATTAAAGACAGATAGAAAGATAGAAATAAAAAGAAAAAGTGTATAAAATTAAATAAAACAGAAAGATGAAAAAGTTCTGTCTTCCATGTATTCATAATTTAAGTTAGAAGGTGATTTTAGTGCAATATACATGAAAGAGAAATTCAGGGACATGAGGGGCAAACAAAAGTTCAGCATGTTTTTGTTTTTATTTGTGAATATGTAAAATGGAAATTATTACAGCTGTTTATAGGAGTAAATAAGATAACATGAAAGCACTAATTACATAATGAAAATATAATATTTAATTTCAATCTCTTCTCCTTTTCTAGTATGGATTGATAGATATATATAGACCAGACTATTACCCTATATATATATAGTGTAAAATAGTATATATATATATATAGTGTAATTTTTTAACCAACATTTGTGAACATCTTATATATATATATATTTGTGAATAGCTTATTATACACTAGAAATAAGATGTATTAATTTCTTTTTAATTTCTTAAATAAGAAATAATTCCAATCTCTTTCCCTTTTCTAGTGTGGAAAAGGGAAAGAGATTAAATATTGTTTGATATATATGTACAAACACACCTTTTGCACTATATATATATAAAATATATACATATATAAATGTACGTACACACACACGTTTTGCAGTCTCTCTTTCTCCCTATAGCTCTCTCTCTCTCTCTCTCTATATATATATATACTACATATAGATTTGATTCCCAAACACTTCTGACGTATGTTATAGTCTGTCTTTCACATACGAAGATGTTTAATTATAATTATTTTAAAAATTAGTGCTAAGGCTCAAAGGAGAAAGTATGTTTCATTATTTTAACTGTATTTTTAACTTTTGCTTAAATAACCCTGGTATGTCATAATTTAAGTGACTTTTCAAATAAATTATATAGCTCATCCTAATGTTTTTAATAACAGCTAATATTTTGCCTGATCATAAAATTTACACATACTCATCACAAAAAAGTGAGAGGGAAAACCTATAGAACTTTACACAAGAGATACCTCAAACGTTTAGGTGGAATACTTGTAGGCTTTTTAGTATGCATTTGTATATATTAAAAAAGTAAGACCATCCTAAAATAATTAGAGCACTATTTTATGTTTTTAAATTTGTATGTGTTTTGTTTTACTTAAATTTGAAGGAATATGAAAGAATTTCCTATTGTATTGAATATCCTTAGAAAATAAATCAATATGTAGTACCATTAAAACTGAATTCTCAGTTTTCTGAGCAAGCAGTTAAATTGATTTCTTTAAATTTGTATTCTTAATATCTAGTTTCAAATTTGCATTCTTAGGATTTTTGAGAATTTTTAAAATAAGGATATATTTAATTTATTATGTTAAAATTTTTCTTTGTGGGTTAGAATAAAGTCAAATTGAGTATACATTGCATGACCATATTTAAGATGTATGTTACATATTTAGTGCACAAAATTCCATATATCAGTACAATTGCACTAAATTCTATATTTAAATAATCTTTTATCTTAACACCCCTACACTTGGGTGTGTGTGTGTGTGTGTGTGTGTGTGTGTATGTGGTCTATTTCATCCATAAAAATTAAAATAGCAGATTAAAGTTTCTTGTGACAGTTATGTTTTTTAAATTTCTCCTAGAAGATCTATGTATAATTTACTATTCATTGTATAGTGATATATGGCATTAAAGAAAATTGATTATCTTTTTACTTTTTATGTTGGGTCTAATTTTGTCTTAGTTAACTTTGCTAAAAGTAGCACATTCAAAGAAATTTTTAAGTCTGATTATGATAATTATTTTTCGAGCTGGAAATATTTACACTTATTACATTTGCTATATTTTTGTTTTTTCTGGTCACCTTGTTTCAAGTTTGATAATTCTATCGTTTTCATTTATTTTTAAACTTTTTATATGTTTGTCTTTATATGTAGCAGGAAATTTTCAAAATACACATGACGCTTTTTACATTCACAAGCTGTTATTGTTAAGGTTGGCAATAATATTTTAAACTTAATTTTTCTGGTTGAAAACGGAAATATTAATAAATTTGAATTTCCACTCTCTGCTTAATTTTTCTAAGGTTTTACTCAAATTCAGATATCTAAGTATTTATTTATATCATCAGAGTTTATAAACCTGGGTCACTTAAACTTAATAGTCTCTTTATTGTTAAATACTGTCTCTTCCAAGAATTATATTTTAACATTTCCTTGAAATTTTAAAACAATATTTACTATTTTTCACTAAACTCTGTGTGATAATTTTTAGTGTGAATGTTATTTGTGTGGCTACATTTTATTTTATTTGCACTATTATCACGCCCTCCAAACTCCTTTTTATTTTCACCCTATTTTTTTCTTGCCGTATGGTCTGCTGTTTCTAGAGATACCACAATTTCCTACAATCTATTGAAGAGACCAGGCATTCATGTGTGCTTGTTTGTGTATGTGTATATCAGGGAGAGGGATCATGAAGAGGTAATCTCTTCTACTGAATCTTTAAGATATTTATTTTTTTCGTTTAGCTATTTTGAAAAATGTGTTACCTTCTCCCTTCAGTAAAAGCATGGTCTCCCTACAGTTAACCTCATACTGTCACGTAATGCAAGTCCAAAGGGGCTATTGTATTATAGCATATATATATATATGTACGTAATATGTATAATATATTACTGTATTATTTTATTTGTTATGTGGAATAGAGAGGGCTCTATCAATATGTAGATTTTGCTGAAACAGGATGTGTTGGTCAGTGCCTCCAAATCCTTCTTTGGTTTGCAGGAGACTGCACTGATATGTAGTGGTTTGGGCTTAATTATCAGTGTATAGCTGAGGCGGAATTTACTCTGACATTCATTTCTCTGACAATCTGAACAAGAAAGTCCAGGGGAAACAACATTAACTACACTAAAGTCTACTCCTCTCCCTGTTGGTAATTTACTTCTGAAAGTCCTTGTTCCTTGTCATAGATATGTAATCATTAATATTAGTACTCGTATATTCCCTTCTAGAGTTGCCAAATTTAGCAAATAAAAATACATGGCAAACAAATAAAATTTAAATAGAGAAAAATATTTTCTGCTTCTTTATTTTTTGGTTTAATTGTGTCTCAAATATTACATGGGGCTTCCTTATTTGATATCTTCCTACCACATCATTCTTGCCATGTGCCAATTCCAAACATGGTGAGAGAGAGAGAGATCATTTTACTGTGGCTACATCTCAAGGTAGGATCCTGTCGTAGAGAGGGAGCTGCGAAGTTGCTATTAGGATCCAACTCTGGGCTTCTGAGTAGTTAGCTGATGGTAATGACACAGCTCCCTTCTGTATTTAGTGTAAGTGCCACCTTTGTTGAGGCATTTGGGCTTGCTCATCTGAAGTATTAAAATATGTTTTGCTAGTCTTCTAACTTTTAAGAAGCTTATAACTACTTCAATGCCTCTCATATTCTGGCAGAAGGTTACATATTAACCATAATTTTCTGTGTTGTTATGAGTTTTCATTTTCCCTCCTGATAATTTATACAGTATTTTAATAGGAAGTTTGAAGTGATTTCTATCTGGATTGCTACTTTAAAGACATTTTAAACCAGAATCCTCATAGTTTTTATTATAGAAAATTGTACATTCTTAAAAACAACTCTTTATCAGTAAATACTTGTCCAATTCTTATTCCTGATGAAAAATAATTGTATTTTAATTCTTAATAACTTGTATTTAAATGGATTCTTATGTATCCCAATATTATGAAGTTTTTTTCTCTAGAAATTTAATATTTTTGCCTTTCCTATTGAGATCCTTATTCCATATAAAATAGGCTTATATATATGTTATGAAGAAAGGATTAAATTTCTGCTTTTCTCATATGGATACCCATATAAAGAAACACTTATTCAAAAGTTCACTCTTTCCCACACATGATTGCATTATAATCCTGTCACATATGAAGTGACCATATAGTGGTTTAACTTTTTTTAGACCATCTTGTCTTTCCTTAGTCATTTTTTAAATATAATTTTTTTTCAAGGAACATGACTAAAAAGACCAGTAAGTCACAACATTCATCTCAATTGTCTCCTATTCTCAAATTGGAGCATTATTTGAGTGCTCTGAAGAAGCACATCAAGTTGTGATAATATGACATGTCTGTATAATATTTTGAAAAAGTATAAGAAAATCAACATCATTTTCCCAATAATTCACTTACACATGTGGTTAACCAAAGAATGGTAGAAGTTAGGGAAAGAAAAAAAAACATTTTTGTTTTGAGTCATCATATCTGAAGATTTACCTATGTGAAATGTTTATTTTATGATAATGAAAGTTGCCAGCCTATGACCTTAGAACTCATATTAGTAGTTCAAGATAACTGCATCTAAGTTTGAGCCACTAAAAATGAGTCCCTTGTCTAGAGATCCTCTAATGTATTAAAAGAATAAAGATTTCCACGGCCTAGAGAAGATTATACATATCCTGACAGGCTTACAGCCTGAGGATAGTGTTTCTAGAATACAACTGCAAACACAAGGCTCCAGCTTATTAAGGCGCCAAGTGTCCCCGTTCTATGCGGCAGAGTAGACAAAATTTCTCCAGGAATAGCTCACTTTCTGAAACTAAAAACACTTTTAGAAATGCCTTTTTTTTTTAA
This sequence comes from Gorilla gorilla gorilla, assembly GCF_029281585.2. Taxonomy (NCBI): domain Eukaryota; kingdom Metazoa; phylum Chordata; class Mammalia; order Primates; family Hominidae; genus Gorilla; species Gorilla gorilla. The sequence goes on along the minus strand of NC_073224.2, from coordinate 66,311,545 downwards.
ATGAGGCAATAAATCTTCCAACTCAGTGATCAATCCACAAATTAATCATCTTTTAAGTCTTAATGTAGTTTCAGATACAAATTCTGTAAATAACTTTAAATATACACAAGTTTAAAAACATAAATGTAAGTTCTATTAGTTGACAAAAACACACTTTTTCAAACATGATGACAATTTTAAAAAATCTTAGCCCTAGCTATGATTTCAGCAATTTTTGATTGTTGTGTCCTTGCCGTTCTATATTTGGAGTGAAAATAAAAATATGTTGCTGGAGAAGAGGATGAAATGAAGAAAGACAAGTGAAAATAGATTTGACCTAATTATATTAACAGGTTTGATATGTTTTACATTTCTAACTAATGCCTTTCAGAAACAATGTCAATGCAATATTCCCCTAGAATGTGTTGATGATAGTAATAATAAGCACTAGTAGAACTGGGCTGATCACTTTAGGAAATTACAATCTTTAAAATGACAAATCAATTATTTAAATATGGAAAACATTAATTTTCCATCTATGTGTTTTAAGTACTCACAAATTCTATATTTTTATGGCAAACATTAATGAAAAGTGAACTTTCTAAAATATTTTTGAAGACAAATATTAAAGACAAAACTTGCTTTACTAAAACTAAAGGTACCCTAATGAATAAATTATACTGTTCATTTTATAGCAACTATCAATAACCGTGGCATCATTTGCAATGTTTAAATGGTTTTATAAGAAGTTGTAACCTAGCTCCATTGTTTATAAATGGATTTAATATCTTTACATGTTTATTCAAGCCACAAAGGTAAAGACATAGGAAGGATAAGTAGCACAGGGCTAATGAAGGTCTTCAGGAAGTGAGCTGCATAAAAACCAAACAGAATATATGCGCCTTGCAAACAAACCTCAAAGCACTTTTGTTCATTACCTTTAATATCTGTGATCCAAATAATGCCTCTTTCATTCAACCCAGCACCTCTAAAAACATGTCAAGCTGGCCGCGCACGGTGGCTCACGCCTGTAATCCCAGCACTTTGGGAGGCCACGGCAGGCGGATCACTTGAAGTCAGAAGTTCAAAACCAGCCTCACCAACATGAAATCCCGTCTCTACCAACAATACAAAAATTAGTTGGGCGCGGTGGCGGGCGCCTATTAATCTAAGCTACTTGGGAGCCTGAGGCAGGAGAATCGCTTAAACCCAGGAGGCGGAGGTTGCAGTGTGTCAAGATCGTGCCACTGCACTCCAGCCTTGGTGGCAGAACGAGACTCCGTCCCAAAAAAAATAAACAAAAACATGTCAAGCCATGTTTGCAACTCACAGCTGATTGACTGATAAGCTAAACCACAACAATCACACATAAAACAGCACCTTAGACCTCCAGATACAGATGCCGATAAATCACGGAGACATGTTCTGGCATCAGTTTGTGTGTTAGAGTGTTAAAAATCCTCTTGCAGAGTGCTAAAATCTAACACATTCTTAGAATCCTAAAATCAGGTAGCTTCACTCAATCTGTGAAGAAAAACTGGCTAAATCAATAAACACACGTAAAAATAAATGAACCCAGAATCATAAAATGTTGACAATTTCTGCTACTTTTCAGAAAGAAAATCTTTAGTATTAATTTTTTTTTTTTTTTTTTTTTTTTTTTGAGAGGGAGTCTCGCTCTGTCGCCCAGGCTGGAGTGTAGTGGCGCGATCTCGGCTCACTGCAAGCTCCACCTCCCAAGTTCAAGCCTTTCTCCTGCCTCAGCCTCCCCAGTAGCTGGGACTACAGGCGCTAGCCACCACGCCCGGCTAATTTTTGTATTTTAAGTAGAGACGGGGTTTCACCATGCTGGAAGATGGTCTGCATCTCTTGACCTCGTGATCCGCCCGTCTCTGCCTCCCAAAGTGCTAGGATTATAGGCATGAGCCACCACGCCCAGCCTCGTCATTTCATTTATTTAAAAAACAGAGTAAATCTTTCATTAGGCTTATGACAGTGTTATGACTGCATGGAATAAGGGATTTCTTATTTTTGAAAAGGCAAAGCAATAATTGTGTGATGCTTCATGGAACTTGCTCAGGACATTCAGTGTCTTCTGTAAATATACATTGCTGATAGGATTTATAAATTTCTCATAATGCTGTATAAATGACTACAGACAAACATGAAGCACAGTGCCCTCTGGTGCACATAAAACATAAAATAAAATATTTATATAGCAGTATCTACATAGATACAGCCACACAAAAATACACAACAAATGTGCTTCTTTATAAATGTTAAACCAATAACTAGGAATTGTAAAAGTCTATCACCAATAAACAAATTGAAGTGATAACTTCACATAAAATGTTCTTCATGGCATAGATCAATATAATCTAATCCATCAGGCAACCACTTGTACACTCTTCTACTTAATGTATTCACGGGACATCAGGTGAACAGGCAACCTTCGTTGAATTTAATATATTATTCTTTTTGTGTAACTTATTTAGATTTTGAACATAGAACATTGATAGATGTTAAAGATCATATATCTTAATCCCATCCATTTCTTTGATCTTTGCTATCATGTCCTATTTATCTGCTACTTGTTTTTATTCCATTGCTGTTTCCTTTAGCTTCTGAACGTACAATTACCTTTCAGGTAAAAAAGGATGAGGTGACTCAACTTCTCAGTGACTAGTAGAAGATACCATTTCCATTTAGGCTGAAAAAGGTAACATAGCATTGTATAAGGTAGAAAGGAAAAGCAATTTTTTAAATTTCACTTTAAAATTTTGGCTATTTAAAATAAGAAACTCGGCTTCCAAATACATTGCCATTTATTTTAAGGCAGTGTAGCATGCTTAAATTTGGGAGTGATAGACAAGTGGTCACCATTATCTGTTTTTATATTAATATATTACATCTATAAGAAATACTTTTGAATAGCAAGAAAACATTACTATGGTGCATGGTAAATAACAACCCTTCTGATAATAACTTTTTCCCATCTGAAACTTTCCCTTAGAGAAACTTATGTATACACAACCTTCAAGGATGATATTTCTGTAATTGCTTTCCCTTTGCTTCATACCTGTATATCTTGTATCTTGTGCTAAATCCCTGCCGGCTTCTGTCCACAAAATCTGTGTATTCCTGTGAGCGATGGAAGGGTCCCTTATCAGAGAGGAGCCAGTCGAAGGGGCTTGTGGCATGCTGATCCGAAACAGCAGCAACCGCTAAAACCCAGCAATGAAGACTCAGTGCTATCCACTCCCATAGAGCCATCAGAGAGAACAATTCAGCACCAGCTCTGCTTCGCCATATCATGCTTCCACTGGGGATTTAGAGCCTTCATTCTCTTAGCTTTCCCTCAACACCTAGACAAAATACACAGGCAATTAGTTAACTCCTAGAAGATTCCTTTCTCTCAGTTAAGGTGTTGAGGTTGCTAATTTTTAAATTTTAATCTAATATCATTGTTTTAAATTAGCATTATCAGCAGATAATAAAATACAAACCAAATTATTTTTTTAGAGCTGTATATCTTTTATACTTTGTTCCTTTTTTATATTAATGGAAAATAAGACATTGAGTCATAACAGACTTTGTCATAACAATTTTATTCAGTGGATCATTAAAGCCTATTGAGCAAAAATCAGAAGTTGAATGTTTTATAAAGTTGGACTGATGCAAATAAATAATTAATAAGTTCAAGTATTTCATATATTTCATAAATTGTGTTACAAATTTTAATACTAGTTTTAATTTTATTGTATATTTATCTTAAATAAATGCTTTAAATGAAGCAAAGATATTCATGTAGTTATTTCCATAATCTACATAAACATGGAGTAAAACTGTGGATTTAAGAATACATAAATATATGGATGTATATGTGTGTATATGTGTGTATACCTATTATAGATATATATAGATATAGAGACAGACACAGAGTGAGACAGAGAGATGATAGAAAGACAGACTGATAGATGAATAGATGTGTGTGTGTGTGAGAGTGGATGTGAGGAGTAACGTCTTTTCCCAGATTTTTTTTTCATTATTCTGTTAGGAAAAAACTGCATATCTGATTATTTAAACATAATCATAATTACATTATTTCTAGGGTCTTTAAAGATTTAAATGTGCATCTGTCTTATTCATAAGAAAGTCATACCTCCAAAATTATATGCACATAAATTAAGCTAATGCAGACTATTCATATACTTTGAAACTGCATACATTGTAGTATAACCATTCAAAAAAAAGTAATAAGATGTATAATCCCAGTATGGTACAGTGTAAGACACTTTATGCAAAGCTGCTGATGCAATGTCTATATGCTACACCAGAAAATTCTAAAAATATTTGAATTCAATTTTTCTTTCTATCCTCATCAACTTTTCAAACTGTATTATTCATAGCACATAGCACTACAGAGTGCAAAGATTCTGACTAATGAGAAAGGTTTACTTGCATGAGTTCTTACTCAGCAAAACATCTTTAGAAAAAAAGATTAAGATTTACAGCATTAAGATATATCAGTAATAGTAGCTACCATATTTCTCTGGTATTTGAATAAGAACACTGGTGGTTTTAATGTACTTTCCTAGCTATAACCCCATTATTTGTAATTTAATCCTAAACTATTTCTATCTGAGAGATATAGAGAAATAATTTTGGAGCTCTGAAGTAGCTCAAAACAGTGATACAATGAGTGAACTCTTAATATCACGATATCCATAAAAGGACATTCCTCACATACTGTATGAGTTGCCTCAGTCATATGAGTTGCTCACTGAGGGGATTAAAGCGTACCGTCTTTTGTAAACAACACGGGAAGCCTTACAAGTGAAGACATTTTAAATATGATTTTCTATAAGAAGGAATATTATAATAGAAGAATTTTGGAATAGGAGCTTGGAGATTCTAGGCTTTTTTCTATTATCTATATAAATGTACCATTGTCAAATGATTCAACTCCTAACTTTCAAATTTGCTGAAAAAATATTTTATATAGTTTTTCTTATGAGAACTATACAATTTATTTTAAAATATAGCTTACTTTCATTTATAAACACAATTATTCTTATGTGTAGTGGTATAGTATAATAATCCTGTGACTAAAAAATATTACTCATCTTTGTTAAACACACTATTTTTATTTTGCTTATCATATACATTCAAACTGGCAAAATTTAATCATTATTTTTAGAATATATAATTTCTTAATTTAAATGAGTAATTTTTCATTTCATAAAGACAGACTAAATTATTCAAACACACTACTTAAGTCCATATTACATATATCATCTGAAAGGATGTATTTCTTAATTGAATAAAACTTCAGTCACACCATCTAAATGAAGTTCTCTTATTAACAAATGTAGATGTGAACAAGAATATTATTGAAAAAAATTCAAACAGTACTTATTTCACCCTAATAAATAACTTGGAAAACAGTTCTTTGAAAATGAAATCAGATTTTCTCCAAACCCAACAACCAATATAGCAAATTAGGATATATAACATCAAGAGACAATATTCATAGTGGTTGAAAAAATGGACTCTAGAGCCAAACCGCTGATGTTAAAATTCTAGCCCTGGCCAGGCACGGTAGCTCACGCCTATAATCCCAGCACTTTGGGAGGCCGAGGAGGGCGGATCACCTGAGGTTGGGAGTTCAAGACCAGCCTGGACAACATGGTGAAACCCTTTCTCTACTAAAAACATACAAAAATTAGCCAGGCAGGGTGGCACACATCCGTAATCCTGGCTATTCCAGATGCTGAAGCACGAGAATTTCTCGAACCTGGGAGACAGGGGTTGCGGTGAGCTTAGGTGACTCCACTGCACTCCAGCCTGGGTAACAGAGGGAGACTCTGTCTCAAAAAACCACAAAAACAAAAACAAAACAAAACAAAAACACCCAGCCCTTCTACTAACTCTATAGATGTTTGACTTTAGGCAAGTTACTTAACTTCTTTTGTGCGTCAGATTCCTAAACTATTATAGAGGTCACCTCATCAGTCTGTTATAAAAATAGAGTGAGTTAATATTTGTAAAATCCCTAGAATAGTGCCTACCATATGGTAAGGACATGTGGTAAAGTTTTAAGTTATATTTTATACTGGTATGAAGCCATGCCATTATACACCTTAAAATTAAACAAATGTTTTGTACTCACACACGTGATTTTTGTAATACACAAAGTGTTTTAAAAGTAGGATACAGTTGACCTAGATGGCATTTGAGGTCCTGTTCTACAATTCTGTAATTTTTCAATAGGTGAATTACCCAGAACCACTTTCTTATCACTTTCTTTATCAAATGTGTTGAGCTTGTTTCATAGTGTTCATATCCCCTCATTAAAAAAAAAAAACTATATTGTGTATATTTAAGGCGTATAGCATGATGTAATATGGTTACAATAGTGGAACAATTTAACATATCCATCATTTCACATTGTTATGCATTTTAACATATGGGAAGATAGAAAGGTTTTCTTTAATTTTGTGCAGAGAACTACCTAACAATATTACCAGGTAATTATGAGGTAATTATCACATAATTTGGGGGTTTAATTATTTCTGTTTTTTCTACTTCTGATTTTGGGAACATGTTCCCCACTTCTGTACAGAAATAATTTTTTCTGAAAGTTTGTTAACACATAGGAATGTCAATCTTACCCCAAATTAAGTTAATTTTGGTGATATCCTAAAATCATTGTATTTGTAAGAACTTTATAAAGATATTTTGTAATGAACAAATTGAGATATCCCAATAAAGTTATACTGAAATAGTGTTTAAGAACTTTTTTCACAAGTTACATGACAGGGAGAAAAGTCATAATAGAATGCCTAAGGCAAGGATGTAAGCTTCTAGCTATCTTTAGGACAAGTGGTCATTAAACTCAATATTCACCATCAGAAGAGCTTCATTACCTGGTTTGTCACAAAAGTAGATCATTGTACATTTAATTCATATTTTCATGAGTACTAATTTATAAATTATTACTGAATGACCTTAATTGGTTGCTTTATTTGGTTTGGGTTATAACCGTATTAATCCATGTGTCAGAGATGATTTAGTAAATAGAGTTTGTTTGTTATGATGTAGTGTTAGGATATTTTGAGGTGACAAGTGAGGTGAACAGCTAAACTTAGATATACTGCCAAGAAAGAGAAATCACAAGTTCCAATGAAAGAGGATAGAAATTATTAAACTAATAATGAATTTATCACTTTTTCTATAGTGTGGGGAAATGCAAAATAGTCCAGAATTTAATATTCATAACCAAGAGGCTACGTGGCCAACTAAGGAGATGAGAACATCAATGCACAATATTTTCTGGACCATGGGAGAGTGATTTTATATAAAAGAGAGAAATAAAAGAGAATGAAGAACACACAAAAAAATTAAAAACAATACAAAATTAAAAACATGACTTTATGTTTAAAACATGGTGTTTAATTAAGAAGTATTTATGGGTTTTTTCATAAAAAATAAGTCATAAATATTGAAATATCTATTTGAAAAACAGATACTTAGTATAGGTCCTACTCTTAAATTCTTTCTCACAAAAAAAATTAACTGTGAAGACCACATCATGATACAAGTTTATTTGCAAATCCTCAATGGCCTTGACAATCTGTGCAGAAATAAAATACATCAAAAATATGTTACATATATACTAATGTATACTAATGCATATAATACATAATAAATGCATAAATAATATGTGTATAATATATAGTCTATATATGATTATTCTTTCTTACTAGCTGTCAGTAGTCTTATTCCAAGGTGGTGATACCTTACTTTTATCTAAAATACTGATATATCATATATATTTGAAATTCATAAATATTGAAATTTATGAAAGAAATATTTACTATAACAGTAAAAGTGAATTTCCAGTAGAACTGAAACTACAAAGATATAAACAAAATATTCGGAATCACTGAATTAAACTTGATATCCTTTAAAGTGGTGGGTCATGTCATAGTGGTGCATCTTTTAAACCTCAGTATCTTATTATCCACAACCGAATTAGATGTCCAGTGATAATTATTACTATTTGTTAAACAATTAACATTGCAAACTGTATCATTTCTTTTTTTGTATTTGCATTTGGACTGATTTTTGCTGCTTACATATCCAAAATATTCTCTCAGGAACTAAAACCTGCTGAAGAACTTGAATATGCAAAGTCATTTCAGAAAATCATTGTATCAAACATATTTACTTTCATTTTGAATAATGTAGAACCCATGGAAAACTGAAAGACTGATACGGTAAACTCTTACATATCTGTCAGCTAGAGTCACTAGTTTTGTTTTCTTTTTTTTTCTACCATATTATCACTCTCTGTCTCTTTTTCTCTTTCCCTGTCTTTCTCCCTCTCATAAATTTTTAAGTATTGGACAAAGGTATAAAGAAAATTGGCTGATTTGCCCAATGTCTGCAACCATTCTCTAAATTTCTTCTCTTGAGCAAATACTACTTTGCTCTATAAAATAGTTTCTTAACATTAATGCTTACTAATACTGAAGCTTATAAATGTAAAACTATGAATCTTCCAAATAAAATATCCAATACTCAAAATAACTATTTAAAAAGTCACATTCTTTCAGATAATATGATACATATTATTCTATTAAATCTATTAAATTATAAATGTTAGAATTATTTATTATAAAATAAAATATTTATATGTAGTACCCCAGAATCTGTTTAAAATCTACAGCATTATTATATAATCATATATAACTATAATAATTATTTTTTGATTATTCATTTAAATAAATACTAGCTATGAAATAAATGAATACTAAATACATAATTGTGTAAGTAAATAAATGGTAGATGAGGTAAAAATATTTTAACATAAATTTTCAATACTTTTTCCACTATAGTTTATTAATTGTTTCAATTCCAATTTGGTAGAAGTAATAAAGTAGAAAACCAGAATAAAAAAATAAATCTTATTGATCAATTGCAATGTGCAAAATATCATGATAAGTTTTGAGACAGAGGTGGGCCTTAAGTCTTAATAAAGATAGTGCTTCTAGCCTCAGGAACTTACCGGTTTAGGAAGGCCATGTGAAAGGCAGGGCATATTGCCTGTGGCCATTTCTGTTAGAAAACGATACCTCTGTCAAGGAAAACTAAACGTTCTCCAAACTTTTTCTGGTTTTCTTATCTCACTAAATGATACTTCCATCTACTCAAATTTTTAAGCCTAAACATGACTTTGACCTACCTTCTCACTCACATATACAGTCTGTCCTCAAGTTCTGTACATTCTTCCCCCTAAATATAAGACTTACCACTTTTTCTCCACCCCCATTTTACTTGATCAGCTCATAGTATACGCTCAACAATACCCACTTTGCCTCTAAAATGTATTGCTGCAATAGCTTCATGACTAGTTTTCCCACTAGCCATGTGGCTCTATCCAATCTGTTCTTTTTACTACAGTCAGAGTGATCTTACTAAAAAGTTAAATCCGAACATGCAAATCCTTTACCCCCAATTACGTAATGACTTTTGTTTCAGGATATCTGATCTCTTTAAAATAACTTATGAAATTATCTTTCCTTGTTTAACTCTCTATCTATATCTTTCCTATGTATATGTGCCAGGAGAGTTATTAACCAAACACCAACTTTGTTTTTCAGCCATGACCATATACCTCATCTTCACCCCATTTTCTCTCCAAGATCTTAGTTTATTGCGGTTCCTCTGCCTGAATGACTGTTTGGACTAGGATCTCTTCATCTACCTAACATTGACCTTAAAACCTCAGACTAGATTATCATTTTATTCACAAAGCTTTTCATGACCCTACAAAGTTGGTTGGTCATTTTTTTATGCTCCCATTACTTTCCCTATGATGGTACATTTACATGATATTTGCTTGCATGTTTGCCCTGTTTCCCTGCACATCTCCTTTCCTTCAATTAGATTAATTTTGGGAGAAAAATAATTGCTCCTATCTTAATGACAAGAAAATAGTCACCAAAGTTTCTGAAATAAACCTGCATAAATAAGTATTGTTAGAGTGAATGAATAAATGTTGATGAAATAAGTACTAAATTAGGGTGCAACTGCAACTGGTGTTGTGATATGGCTGGCAAGACCATATAATAAAAAGAAAATTTATTCTTCATGGAAATAGAATCTACAGAGAATCTGTATCTGAATCTGCATCTGAGCTGAGCGTCAGGATGAAAATAGCTTTGGCAGTTGAAGAAAGGGAGCAAATTGAGTTATGAGGTAATGATTTTTAAGACCAGATTGTAAACATATATTGACAAGCTCAAAGAGTATCAAAGCAAAATATTCTTTAATTTTAATTTTAATTTTATTTTATTTTGAGAAGGAGTTTCGCCAGGCTGGAGCGCAGTGGCGCGATCTCGGTCGCTGCAACCTCCTGCTCCCAGTTCAAGCGATTCTCCTGCCTCAGCCTCCCAAGTAACTGGAATTATAGGCATGCACCATCATGCCCAGCAAATTTTGTATTTTTAGTAGAGATGGGATTTCACCATGTTGGTCAGGCTGGCCTCAAACTCCTGATTTCAGGTAATCCACTCATCTCGGTCTCCCAAAGTGCTGGGATTACAGGCATGAGACACCATACCTGGCCCAAAGCAAGATATTCTTAATGTTAAAAAATGTTAAGGACAAAAATAGAAAGTATTATTATTAATTATTAGCTTTGGACATAACAATAAGAGATTATCATATTATGCACAACTGGAAAACTAAGGACTTTTTCACTTATGTTCTATAATTCAATTTCTAAAGACAGAAACTATATATGAAAGTCAAACCTAGACCCTAATCAACAAACAGCCAAACCAAAATCCCCCTCTAATTGAGGAGCACAATGAGAATTTAAAGAATAATAATAAAGAAACAGGAATTGATTAGCCTGTTCTTCTCCATTTGGAAAATCATACACTAGGATTATTTTGACTGAGATCTCCCTGACTACCTGTGAGGAAAATAAAGAAAATGATGATAAAACGAAATGCTATTTTTATTTTCTTCACAACAAAATTAACACCTTTTTAATCTTTTTGATATACCAAGCATTTCATGAAATTTTCTTATTTCAGTTCTCAGCAGCACGGTGTAGTATATATTAAGATCTCATTTGTACCCTTGAAGTCAAACTGAATACCATAGTTTTCCTGTTGTACTCTACTGTAACCTAAAAATAACCAATTGCAAATTGAAAGTTATTTCTTAGAATTTTTGAGGTCACCTTTGTATAAAATAAGAATTCAAATGAAAGAATACTATTATCTCAAGCTATTAAAAGCAAGCAAGTGTTCTGAGTAACTACATATTATGGGTTTTCATTGAGTGTTTGCTTTGTATAGTTTAATATTTTGAATTAAAGTGATAGTTTAAATCTACTAAATGTGATTTATTTTAAAACATGTGCTGAAAAGTCAAAAATTAGAAAACTTTTTTCATATTACATATGATATTTATTGGGTTGAAAAGTATAATCATGGCTAAACTGGATTAATTTACTTATCTGTTCCTCAGAAAAATTGTAAGATTAATCCAATAGGCTTTGATTATTCAATCTTATTATAAATTGCTTTATAGTACTACTAAAAATAAGAAAATTCAACACTTACATAGTTGGTGTCTAACAATGGGAGACATAATAAAATTTCAGAGAAATGAGATGACACTTAATATTTTGCTAAAATGCAATCATACAAATTGAATTAAAATCCATTTTTTCATGTTCTCATATAATAGATAATGACAAGGATATAAGGATATGAGGGTCATTTCTAACAAGTATTATTTTAAGTGATAATAGCGTGAAAATTCAGAACTACAACTAAAAAAAAAAAGGAAAATTATAACAACATTTGCCAAGAAATATCCTGGGTACAAAAAAAAAGTTTTAAAGACATTGCTCTTTTAGGACATCAGTCAATACTCAAGTATTATATTCCATGAACATGTTCAAACATAAATAAATAAGGTAATACATTATCTTTCTACATGTGTAAAAACATGGATTTTCATTTTTGGATGTTCATAAATTCTATATATTCTGTAGTCAGATTAGTAAAAGAATGAGAGCCTCATTATTCAATAATTTGCATCATTGCTTTTTGGTAATGATGTATAACTTCACACTTTAGTGAAATACTGATTACAATCTATAATTTTAGATTTCAGATAACTTCAAATTGTTCTTTCTTAATCTTTACATTTTTTATTTAAAGGTAATGAATTTTTAGATGGCCAGCAAACTAAAATTTGCTACTGTATTTTCTAAAGATGTCAGATAATTCTTCAAGATATGAAATCTTGTTTTGCACGATGTAGGCCATTCGTCCTATAGATAGGTAGGATTTTGCTATTCTATTTCTATACTCCAACAAGAGTATAGAGAAATAATTGCTTTATCTTTATCTTCTGTTGAAATAAACAATAATATGTAAAAATGGGAATAAAATAATTCTGAAATTTAAAAAGACAAATTATCACTGAATATTTCCAGGAATTATAACAAAAATTACGTCTTTCAAAAAGTAAAGGAATTTGTTGTTGTTTTTTTTTAAAAAAACTAAAAGTTAGTGATAATCCTTAAAGTAAAATGGTATTTAATTCCAAGCATCAAAGCAAACTGAATTTATCTAATGAGGGGCTACAAAAATGGCAGAAATGGATGTTTATTTGAAATAGAAATCCCTTTTGAATTTCAAAGACAAATGTCTTGGTGTATTAATAACTACCTTAAATTTTTTGAACAAAGTAGGTCATAAATTATTAAAGTAAGTAGAGACTGGATAGATTTTCATTCATGAATCTTGTAAAATTTTACAATATGCTGTTGTTATTCTTTTTAACACCTTTGTTCATATGACCAGATTACAAGAGATTTGCTGGCAGTTATTATGTTTTCGTAATCCCTGGAGCCCCTACTACGTAATGCACTGTCTTAAGCGTAGTAACTTTTTGGAACAGGTACTGAAATGAACTCCTGTTTATTTTTTAACTTTATAAAGAATAAATATTTTTGGGCTGCTTTATTATATATGCTTACACTAGCAGGAGATTCCCATTATATTAATGTGATAGCAATGCATTATTATTGCACTTTTTATTTTTCTATTCTTTTTTATTTCTTTCTCAAAATAACTGAGCTTCCTTGTCTTCAATCATATTATACACGTTAATACCGACCTCAGAAATGCATTCTTCTAGTCATATAACTCTGCTAAACCTGTGTTCCAGAAAATTATTCTTCTTGTTTATTTTAGCTGATCAGGCAATATAGTGCCCTGAATTACAGCTTTAAGTGTTTTCCAACTTAATGAAGGTTAGTATTCCTCTGAGAAGTGTGTACTGCTAAGGAAACTAATCTCCTACTTCATCCTGTCAATACAGTCTTGTCCTACCAACAAAGAGGAAGTTAAATGCTAATACCTAGTGGTAGAACTGATTAGAAAAATGAAGAGAAGGTAAGTTCCATTCCTTAAGTCGGCCCAGCACATAGGGGAAATTATTCTTAAAAGCCCCAAATAAAAGAATCACCTAGGTTTTCTGATAAATATAAAATATCATGGTGTTTCAACGTAGATGATCATATAATAAAATATCATTGCAAGATTCAGATTGTACTTCATTTTAATTCATAAAGAAATTGTCAGGCACTAAAGAATGAAGTTCAAATGAAAGATGTTTAGAAAGTATATTAGATTGGAAAATCTAATTTTAATATAAAGTATAGGGAACGCTTTGACAAAGACTCTTTTCTGGACCTAACTCTAGTCAGGCTCCTGTTAACTCAGTTCTCAGCCCCTGACTTCTGAGCTTCTGCATTTGTCTCTATGTTGTCCAATTTTAGCAAGAATCCTGCTAAGTCAGTTTTATTTGAATCTTCACCCTTAATATATGATCCGCCTAGATATCCGTTTGGGTTCCTCATTCTTCACTATCCTGAAGGTGATATCTGACCACCCTGACCTGTCTTTAGCAAGAATCCTGTTAGACCAGTTTAGCCAGAATCCCCTCTTACCCCTAATGTTTTCTCTTAGTAATTTTCCATCCGCTGATCCCCATCCTGCTCCTTGGCTAGAAATTCTACTTTTTCTTGTTGAGTTCAGAGTTGAGTGAAACAGCTGTCTTCCACTTACCAAACCCCATTAAAGTAGCCCACCTTGAATAAGGTCTATCCCACAAGTCTTTAACAAGTATTATGAATAATTTTTTTATTAACAGCTTCAGAAAATGTATAACAATTAATATATTTTACTACCAAAACAGTAAAACAGAAGACAGTTTAAAAAAAAAAGATTAAAACAATATGTAGAAATGAAGTAGAAATGTTAGGTGCAGATATCAAGATTTAATTGTTGCTATGACTGGCAACATGATTTTGCCTTTCCTGGCAGAATCTAAGAATAGGAAGTGTTCCACTTGCAAGGATAATAAATGCTTTTTGTTATTAAAAGAATTTTGTCACGTAAGTGTCAATTTAAAGAAAATGTGAACAATATTGCCCCTGCACTTTTGGATAGTGTCCTCAATTTCAGTTTTACAAAGTTTTTTTTTTTCTTTAACAATGATCTCAAATAAAAACAAAAAGTATAAAAACAGTTCAGCAAAGATATTCATACTGCTCTAAATCATGGCTTACTAACATAATCCAAGAACAATTCTCAATACTGGGACAAAGAAATCTTGGAGTTTGGTAACCAAATGGAAATCTCTCAATCTGTAATTACTTCCAGGCTTACCCTGGAGTTAACCAGGCATACAAGGTGAAATGAGCTGTTTACTTAGAAGTTATTTTCTAGAGAAGCATAAATAAGAGCATGTACTCTGAAATCACTGACAAATAAATATTACATTTAAGGAGCTTTCAAAGATGGTTCAGTAAAACTTTTTACTAAGATAAAAAGAGGTAGTACTTATCTAGTCCATAGGAAAAAACTTTCAGAATTTCAAAATAATAATCTTCAGTTTCTTTTTTACCAATTTCTAAGGAAATGAAAATGTTTCAACATTTTTAACCAAGGAATGTCTGTTACAAATATTATTAGTAAACCCCTTAACTTGTCTTCTTACTGGTTACAGAAGTCATTCAATTCACATGGTAACAATTCCACTGTAGTTTAGGCAACATGAGGCAGATTTGTCTCTGTTTTATACACTAATATCTCTGTGGCACCAACAAGAGAACTTGGCATGTAGAAGGTCCTAAATAAATGGAGTTTATTAATAAATAAATTTAATAAAAAATAAATTTGTAAATAAAACACTTGTAATGTTAATCTGATTTTTCATTAATTATTATAATTTAAAAAAATTATTGGAAATGTTTCCATTAAAAAGAAGCCAACATATTTTGGAGATAAAAAAAACACAACAAACACAACAACACACAAAATGCCACTAAATCATCACTCTGAGAATTGTTATGACTATTTTCAGAAATGTCCTGGTTTCTCCATTTCTCTTTAATAGTTATTCTTTAATACCCTACATAGAAAATGCATTCTTCATTGACTTTTCTCTATAATGAAGAATTAGACAACCCTCTTCTCTCTAACAGAGTTATATTTACAGTATCAAAATTGGACATGTGTGCAAATAAAATGAGTGACCAAGCATTAAATTTGATTTAGTAGATTAATTTTTAAAAGTGCACTACAAATAGCAAAAAAACTGTAAGCATCTTATGAGCAATGATTAGATCTTTTCATTGTTATATTCCCAGGGTTTACACCAGTGCACATAATTCATCATACATCTAATGTGCATTTTTTAAAAAAAGAGTCAAAAACAGAAGTGATCTACAACAAGCAAACAAAACTAATACCAAGTACTTAAATCTTTATATGCTGTTTTCCAATTGCCTCCTTAACTGCCATCTAGTAAAGCATGTCAGAACTCTGGGTGTTTCTAATTAAAGAATGCCTCTTTAGAAAACCTTAGCACAACTTACCCAGTTGACAGAGAGGCTTGGATAGCCCAAATTTTAACCCAGAAGTTAGCCTTATAATGTCTCCAAAAGTTACATGGTGTCTAACTAAGCTTTCTTTCTTACAATAAGCATCTACTTTTATCATTCACCAATATACAATTTTGAGAACACTTGACATTTCCAAGGACCACTTGTCAATACATTAATTTAACTTCTAAAATAGCCCAAACTGTCTTCAAACTCAAAAGGTTATGAGGTACTATTTCAAAAGAAAAGTAAACCATTTTTAAAATTTAAAAACATTTTTGAAAAACATTTTTTAGAGATTTTTGATGACAGTCTTTACATAAAAAAGAATCACTCAAATTTTGAAAAGAAAGAAAATTAAAATGAGACATTATGATATCTGACATAGAGAGACTATTAAATATTAGCTATTCTTAGCATGTCATGCACAAACTAAGTGGTAATTTTTAAAATCATCTTGTTTGAACTTGTCAAGAATTACCTTCTGAACAATAATTACAGCAATCACTATTACTGGACTTATCTGAGACCACTATTTAGTAATAAATACATTTTAATTAATAGTTAATAATTGTCTGGTTTCAGATCTTGAGCAAATTGTCTTCAGCTTTGACTGATGCAAATATATATCTAAAATATAGGAAAGCATTTCAAAATTATATCACTTTTGTAATTAAAGAGTCATGTGATAATAAACTTATTTACCTTACTAAAGATTATTAAAAAGAAATAAATATTTTAACAGTTAATCAAACACTTATTATTGGAGCTGCTGATTCTTACTTGAAATCAGAATTGATTTCCTTAATTAACAGCTATGAATGATAGGTTTAAAAAGCCTGTCATATAATGACAGAAGTGATCTTTCATTTTTATTCTGGCCTATCTTACAATTGTAATTTGTTGTTTCATCTTTCAAATTGATTGAACAAGATATTTGTTAAAATTTCTTCATTTCATGGCTGGATGAAAGATACATACGAAAACCTGCCAGAGTTCACTCTAAAAGGAAACAAGAATTCTCTGAATTATTTTCCCCATAGGTAAGTTACTATTCAAACATATTAGCGTTACATTTTTGACCAAAATATAAAGATAGCTATACACTTAATAAGACAATAATCTGACTTTGATATAAAAGTTCTCAGACAAGGAATTATGGATTGCAAAATTGTATATATTTTTGGGGGTGGGAGTAGAGGAGGCTTATAAATCCATAGAGTGTCTCCACTCAAAAGTGAGTTAGTTGCATAAAACAATTAATTTCACTTTAAAAAGGTGTAAAAACTATTTCTAAAATATACTTTGAATGTCCTTTAAAAATTTTTTCAGGAGACCCTTTTTTCTTAGGTATGAAATTTAAGTTTCAATTCACAGAGAAAGCTAGATTCACTTCTCTAGTTCACGTTAGGAAAAATAATAATGCTGTCTTTGAGTTACTCCAAATTACCTGCTGAAACTTTGAATAAGTAGAAATGAGTATCTTATACATCTGATAAGCACAGATTTCTTCATAATTGTTTACCCATAAATTTCTTTTAATAAAATTAACAAGTTGTTTGAAAAACTCTCTTTGGAGTAAAATTGATATTTAGGAAAAAATGACACTTTCAAGTTGTTGGTACTGTTAATCATTGATAATTCATTTTCTTCTAGATTACTCCATTTTGAAACTTATAGTCTTGTTCCTCATTATTCTTTGGTATAATCTTGACGATATTACTTACCACATTCATAAAATGTACTATTACTGTGTCTTTATATATTAGTGAACTGGTCTGGATGAATAATAATAAATTCTATTACTATAAACTCAAGTATAGTCATTTAATTTTAATATTTTCAATAAGCTAGACTTGATCTATGTATTAACATGCTTGGCGTTATATGCAAAAACATTAAGAAAGCAAGCATTAATTATCTTAAAATAGTATTTCGTGCAACTTTGCTGCATAATTTATTCAATTTTTCATAATTTTTCTTCTACCAATTTAGAGTGTATTTATAATTATTTAAGAAGTGTTCATGTCTGAAAAAAACAGTATTTCTTCTGTGTATATACATTTACAGGGCTAATTTTCAAACCATCAGAAATATTACCATACTAAAGTCATGAAAACCACATTAGTTATTATCTATCCCAGGAACTTCCTGATTTTATTAATTTTTATTCTATATTTACTTTAGCTATAACAGAAGGGGCTTCGGCGAGCAACATTAAATTGAATATTTAAAAGCAGTTACAAAAAATGTGTCTTAAAAATATATGCATAAGGTATTATACAGAACCCAATCATACTCAACCTTCATACAGATATGTGCTTTTTAATATGATACTTGAATAAACTCACGCTTTAATGGCTAAATTTAGTTTTTGATTTAATTTAATCACATTTTTTAGACTGGCTTACATTTTTGAACAGCATCTGAAACATTTCAAAGAAAATATTTGTTATTAGTGACAGTGAGAATTTAATGAATCTATAAAATAATAGTGTAGTTATATACTGGCCACTATTTGACACTGAAAAATCTAAAATGCATGGTTACTGAATTCTGGTCTTCCCAATGCTAGATTGTTTTTTAATAGTGCAATATTTTAGAGATAGCTTTTAAAATTAACAAAATGCAACAGTCCAGAAAAGTTAATAAAAAAAAGCTTAATCCTGATGAGCTTGGCTGATACTCACAGAAATCAGGAAAAATAAGTCTATCTATAAGTATTCTTTCACAATAAATATATAATGGAATATAAATGAAACACACCATTATGAGAGAATAATTCTTACACGGCAGAGAACTATAATACATTCTAATGTAATGTTCACATATTTATTAATTTAATCAATAAATGTGTACTTTATAGATTTAATTTGCTGGAACTATAATATGGTAGCTACTTTATTAGCTATTAAAAGGAATTTGTTTTGCTTTGGATGCTTTTAAAGGCAACCACATCTCATCTGAGTAAATTAGGGTTTAGGCATTAAAACAAATACTTATGAAAAAAATAGTAAAAATAGGTTGCACTGAGGGTACTTTTTAACTCTAAACTTAAACAATAAAACATTGACAAATTATGAATAGTGATTATTGAAAATAACAATGAAATAGAAGAATGAGAATCTATAAGATTTCTCAGTTTAGTAGATTGCATGTCATTTTTCACCATCTCAATTGATACAATCATGGTTGAATATAAACATTTCAAAATTTGAGCACAAATATGTATTTCATGATAAAACATCAAGTAATCCAATCGACTCATTATAAATATTTATGCTATATCTTTCAATTTTAGGGAAAATATATTGATTAGTAAATCATAATTGAGTTATTGCAATTATTAGAGCATCAATTAATTACTCTTGATTAGTTATTTTGAGTATGAAATTGGGAAATGCTCCAGAACTGTATGAATGAATACTTTATTTTAAACATTAAGTGTAGAGGAGTGGATTAAAGGCTTATAAAATAAGCTTATAAAGTAATTATGAAGACTTTGTAATTGGATAGGTCTGCAGGTGAGTAATTGGATACAAATATTCTTGCTAGCTTATATTTATGCTTTGAAAAGATAGGGGCAGAAACCTTCAAAGTTCTTTGTGAGGACATTTCATAACCAGTATAAAATAGTTATGGTGGCTATTTGATGCTATTAAAAAATAAAAAATTAAGAACTTGGCCAGAACTTCCAAGTATATCTTCAGTAGAAAGGTCATTAGTGTTCATTATTAAATTTTATACTCAGAGGCTCATTTTCAAAAAACAGGATAGAATATTTCCTAAAATAGAATAAATATTATTAAACTATCCTCCTCCTTTTAGCAACTAAGATTATCCATTAGCAATCAATAATATTCACACAGATTATTTGTTATTTTGCTTTCCTTTAAAAATTATGAATTATTAACACTAAAATAATAAAGTTATACAGAACACATAGTAGTGCATGAAGAAAGTGGACAGAGTTATACTTCGAAGTGTCTAAATAAGTTTATCCAAGTAGTTGCTAAATTAAAATACCAAAAATGCCAGATGTCATCCTAATTAATTCTAGTAAACTTTATGTGAGTTTGTAAAAAGCGTTGGAAATTAGAAGTTTGACTGTCTAAAGTTTCTCCATTTTTAAATGATTACATGAAAATATTTTAATCTTGTTCCCAATTAAGAGTAGAGATCATCAGGTTGACAATATAAATCTGCTAAGAAATCAGATGTCCTTTCTATTAAATAACAATGAGAAACCAATCAAAAGCAACTGTTTTGTTAAGGTGACTGTACCCCAAACTGAATAAAAACGAAGGTAAATATACTATAAATAACAACTAATATGCCTCAGGAAGTGTATTATTTCAAGCTTTTTAAATTACACATATTGAAACTGTTATACTTAATCAATATCAAATATCTATTAAATTCATTTGACACCATAACACCACTGACCAAGAAGATTTGATACTAACATTAAAAAAAAGTTGAGTCAACATTGTTTATTGTGTGGAGATACAAGTTAATCAAAAATGTCTAATTAAAAATTCAAACTTACATGGTATCCTTTGAAAAATATATTTTGTTTTCATAACATATTTGTCCTTTTAAAGCAACCATATCTGTTATGTCATTTTATCTACAACTCTCTGAGGTAGGCATTGTTTTCTCCATGTGAGAGATGAGAAAAATAAATGAAGAGTGGTCAAGAAATCTTACCGGGAGTACATTAATGCCAGGTAGAACTAGAACTGAAATTCAGGAAGGAAGTCTACGTGTACAAGCACTCTACTTTTCCCAATAACCCTTTATTACGATGTGAAAGAAAAAAACATTAAAAGCGTTAGAAGAGAACATCACTAATCATAAGCACACAATCATAATATCCAAAAATCTTTGGGATATTTTTCAATAAAAAATATTTTTTTCTAAAAACAATATGTGTGCAAAACAATTATAACCCAAGTTGGTGTCGTATTCCAATTTGCGTCTGAACTCTTTTAATATTAATATCCAATTTGCTAAATTACAAAATGTTTCAGACTCTTATTTTAGTAAATAACTGCCTCTTTTAAAGATAATGTGGAAAAACTAAAAATAAATACAGGAAACATAAGAAACTGAATCATAGGTTGATAATGAAACATAAAAGTTTGGAAATCCCAACAGTTGCATTCTTTGTACTTGTGGAGAGAAACCCACAAATACTCTACACTGCAAATAAATACACTTTTATTTAAAGAATCCACAAATCTAGGAGTCAAGATAATGGTAGAAATTACACACACACACACACACACACACTTTGAGTCCCAATGGTTTCTTCCTACTTAGGTTTTATTTACTTAATTATAATGTACAATAACTTTGCATGGAGAAAATCAAGATGTAGTTTATGAAAATGTGCATTTCTATGATGATGATGAATTTCTTAAGATAAGATATCCTATGAGAGGATGAAATCACATAATATTATCTGATTAAAAGAAAGTGAAATTGATCATTATATGGTATCATGTCTATTTCATTTGGAAAACATTATTAAAACAACATAGATTTAAAATAAATACCTTCTCCAACCACCAAAAATGTGTGCATGTATACAAATATATATGTATACACACACACACACAAACATATATACACAATGAGCATATCTACTACAATAAAATTGCTAAGGATTAAATGCAAAAGTATTAGGGAATTAGAATTCATTGACAAATTACTTTCCCTAGTGGAGGAAAAACTACCTTTTGCATCCAACTAAGAAAAGCACTACAACTTTGCAATTTTACAACCCAGAGTTACAATTATCTTTCTTATTTCTTCCAGGTTTTATCAGTAAGCCATACTAGCAGAAAAATTATTGATCAGGGATCTACATCAATAAATATAAGTACTAAAACTATTTCCAGAGATAATTTAAATAATACAATTTCTTAGAGAAGAGAAAGTGTTATTAGCAAATAGAAGAGTTTTATGATGGTGTTTTAGTAATTTTTCTTTTTTTTTTTTTTTTTTTGCTTCACTGTGTGGAAAGTCCAGGCTCCTTCAACATGTTAGCAAAAAATAACAAAACGATATCAATAATAATAACAAAGCTTATTTGAGTATTCAGAATGTGTTTGCCATTTTAATTGAGAAAAATCTGATAGTGGAAGAAATCTATTGGCTGCTCAATCTACAAAACTGAAAACGTAAAATAAATTTATTTGGGGAAAAAAACCCATAATTTTCTTTTTTTTTTTTTTTTTTTTTTTTTTTTTTTTTTTTTTTTTAGTTTTCCAACTGGTTTTCTAAGCCCAGAGATTTTCATACTGGGGTTGTACACTACACTGCCCTTGGGCAAGCTTTCTTCTTTTTTCCTTCTATTTTACAACCCAACCCACCCCCACCTCATGTATTTTTTCTTAAGGTGGAGAAAATAATGGAAATACCTACAAAACAGTTCTCTCGAGTAGTCAGAATTACTTTGATAGTTCAAGAAACCCTTAATAGTTCTTCACCTGTCCTTTATATATTAAGGTCTGGGACCTTAAGAAGAAGCAATGTTTTTAATGCATTTCTGCAACTGCCATCTTCCATGTTTTATTAAGATTATACATTTCTTCTTCTAACTCTCTACCCTTCCCATTTCTTCCTCTAACCTTGGTCCAGTTTATGATTTTTGTAACATGGCTACACATTTAAATAAATGCACACTAAGCAGTTAAATTAATGCATGTTAAACATCTAAACTGTTTTACCCTGTTTCGTGAATGTGAATATTAAGAAGTTATGCATCATAGCAGGACCAACTGAAAATGCATATATTCCATTGCTTGCAACACAGAAAAAATATCACATGATAGTAAAACACAAGTTATATGATTGTCAAGAAAATACATTCATTCCTTACCTGCTTAACTGCATGATGACAAACAAATCTATTCTAACACGCAAAAGGAAGTCCCCAAAATCTGAATCATCTGTCTTCCAAGCTGCTGTGGCAGTTTTATATCCTGGTGCTCTCTTCTTTGCTTACGTACATTTGACTAGATAGAATATTTTTAAGTGATACTTAGGTTAATTTGCAACCCTAGTCGCCGTTTCCTTCTTTCAAACAGCCAGTGGGCATTTTACACAGCTCCAAACATGCATCTTATCTTCGGAGGTAGTGCCTACACGGCGTTTCCCAGCAGAATTCCTGTTACAAGGAGGTTCCTTCTCTAAAGGGCTGATCACGTTCTCGACCTGGTGCAAAGTAAAAGGCTCTCCGGTTCAACTCTTGGGGACTATGAGAACAGCCATCAGAGACTTAAACTCTCTGTCACTGTTTGGCTGTGGAACCAGCAGTAACCAGCGGCCAAGAAGCACCACCCCCTCTCCGGTGGACGCTGGAAGACAGCGCTCCCAGTCCCAGATCTTCCTACTTCCCACCCCCACCTCCAGAAAAGAGGAAAATAAAAATAAAAGGCCAACTTTAAAGTGGGTATAATATAAGCCAGACAGATTCCAAACCCTCACTCTTTGCTTTTAACTTCAACCTTATATTCCAAGCTCTAGCTTCAAGTTGAAATCTAACTCTCTTCCGCTCTCCCCACCGCCCTCCAGATTCTTGGGAGTTGGTGAAGGAAAGGAAGGAGTGACCGTCAGCAATAATACTTTAACACAGAGCCTAAGAAGTCATTCAACAGTTCTAAACCCTACTTCGCAGTCAGACAAGGACAGTGATTAGGGTTTTATAAAGCAGGCATTCTGAGGAATCGTCGTTTACTAACATTAAATATAGCTCATTAAAATAAATAAATATTAACCCAAAAAGGTACTAAGAGACTCCAGAGATCTTAAGTCTATTCTCTCATACAGAAGAGGTTTGCTCAAGTTTGGCTTAGGAAGGTTGGAAATGGAGCATTCTGGAAGGATGGAAACCCCCTGGCGCACCCCACTCTATGGGGCTGCAAATGCCCACACCAAGCACACGTTCGCTGCAGGGGCTGAGTGCAGAGCCTGAGTTAGCAGGTCAGAGTAGGGGACACCTTTCCTACACGCATGGGTTATTCCCACATCAACACCAAGCCTGGGGCCAGCTGGTCAACCAGGCACCTTGCTCTCCTCCGTTCCCTGAGCTCAGGTGGCATAGGCGTTGCCGTGAGCTGCGGAGAAATCTCCACGCAGAGTCGCCTGTTGATAACCCTCCAGTTAAAACGTTCTTGGCAGCGGGAGCCCCTCAGATGTAAATTTCCCTTTCACACGTTTGAGCTTCAGGTATAATACAGCAAAACGCACTTACCTAAATACTGACTGTCTGTTCCTTACTGGATCTGACTGCACTGAAAGTTTTTTTTTCTTTTTCTTTTTTTTTTTTTTTTTTCCTCCCTCCACCCTTGCGCAACAACAGCAGTCCTCCAAAGAGAATGTTTGAATTGAGTTATATGAAGCCCTCCTTTCTTCAAATGAAGTCACGGACTCTGATGGCACTGGCTTGTCAGGCAGGACGACTGGACTGGGAAAGAGACCAGGTAGAAACTAGTGACCTAGTGACGGGTGAGGGGCGCCAAGTGGTGCGGACCACAGTCTCAACCCCGTTCCCTCTCGGTGGGAGTCAAGGGGGAAAAGCCCTTGAATCCCGAGACGGGGGGGGGGGATGGGGCGACGCTGCAGCTGGAGTACTTTTATGTCTGGGAGCTAAAAGGGCTTTTGAATTTAAAAAAACATTGCTTGGGTTGTCGCGTCAGCCATCAATGACGACAAGAATAGTTATTTCCCAGAAATTAAAAAAAAAAAAAAGGAAAAGAAAAGCGTGAACAATAGGTTCTTACCTCCATATATCCCAAGAAAAGGAAATGTTGTACAGACCAGGAACTTGTCCTTAATTTGAGGGCGGGGGGCGGATGTTCAGAGAAAACCCTCAGTGGGTGTTAAAAATTACCGACACATGCAGGTTTGGCATTTAATGAATATCGTGCTCTCCTTATTATGTGTCAATTGTGAAGTGAAAGTAAAGATTAAAATGTTTCTCAACACAACTATACGGAAGAGGAGGTGATAATCTTGTCAGTTAAGTCCATAGAAATGTTCATAAAAGCAAAAGGCACTGACCATATTAGCATGCCTATTAAACACAAGGGGTGGGGGCAGACAAGTATGAAGAGTGAGGCAATTAAATTTTTCATGTAAAGTCTATTCCTGAATTTCAATTTATCAGAACCAAGATAATCAGGGGTTTCTTCTGATAGCTCCTCTCTGAAATGAGTACTCTGTGTCCAATTAACTGTTCACCAGCTAATTCACAAAATCAGAAATGTACTGACAAATACTATGCCTGAATTAAAATACAATGCCTAAAATAACGTGCTTATGTGTGATTTGAAATATTTTAAGAAAAAAAAATGGTGCCCTCAAAACTCACAGTCCTCTTCCTACCATTCAGTGGCATTTTAGTGCTTAAGGTCTTGCTAAATTCATAAAAATACACTTTGCAACAAAGTCCTCCTTCAGTCATGTAATTGCTTATCATGAACCAATACTGACCTGAACAACCTTCTGAATATCCGACTAGTGAACTTTCCAGACCTTGCAATTGTCAGAAGGTCTCTTTTAAGCTCTCTCTTAGATAAACCTATAAAATGTGACCTTTCAAATGGCACAGGAATGTGTGCCAAGAAGGGTTAATGGGGGTGGGGGGGATTAATGTCCATGTAACCCATAATATAAATGAGGACAAATATTTAAAAAATAAAGAAGGTAAAAGATATTGGGGTAATACATGGGATATTGGGGTAATACATTACATGGGTTATGTCTTAGTAGTGCAGTTGCCACTAACATACTAATTAATAAATATGGCCATATGGATCTTTCAGTTCTGAAAGTAACAAAAATGTGAAAAATGAAATACTTCAACACAACAGAGCTTATTAAAAATAGCAATAGTTAAGTTTCTAGTAACAGATAAAGAGAATAACTTACCAGAGGAAATTTCAGGAAGCGAGAAGACTGTGAGAAAAATACATCCAGGATTCTAATAGATATTCCATGATCTTCCAAATCAAGGTAAAGTAGTGAGCTGCAGGGTAGTAGGACTTTAAAATAATCAGCAGTTCCTGGTAGCATGTAACCAAGTAAAAACCAGTTACACAGAGAGCCACGAACCCCCAAGGCAAGAAAGCAGAATGTGAAAATGCTTTATATGGGGGGGTGGGGAATGGTGGGGGGTGATTCTTGGTGATCCTTAAGCAAAGTGAAAATTTACAGGCTGTACATCCCCATACAGTGGGGAAAGGCAGAAGCTGTGTAACCCCAGAGAACAGGAGGTGGAATACAGATAAATCTGCAAAGAGAGGTAAAAGGATGTGTTGAAGACAACGAGATAAAGAGAGAACAAGTGAGCAAGGCTGTAGTCATCCTGATAGATATAGCAGCAAGAATGATTTAGGCTGCTGGGGAGGATCCAATGAGAATTCAAGAGGGCACCACTTCGGAAATCCTGCTCTGATCTTCCCACTCTCAGTTCTTTAAGAGTTACCTGCGTTGGGACCATTATCATTAGGATTAATAGTATTCCATCAGTGCATTTCACTAGTATTTCCCTTGAACATTTTCACTCGCAGCAACTGAGGGAGGCGTAGTAAGGAAGCCCAACACAACCAATTCCCCCACTCCCCAAATAAACCACTACGACCGGTCACATTACGATGACCAAATCATCAGCGATTTGCACGAGGCGGTGGGGGGTGGGGGGTGCGGGCGGTGATCGAAGGGCTGAAGATGCGGAGGAGGCCCAGTCGCTAGGCGCTTTCGGGGTCGCTGTGCCGGGGTTGCTTAGGCAAGGGGACGGGGAACAGTGGTTAGATGCAGCAGCGGCGGCAGCAGCCCTCCCAGGTCCCACTTCTTTGGCGTTCCTGCTGCCTGTGACTCAAGGCAATTGACTTCCACCTGAACCCTCAGCTCCGAACGCCTTGCATTAGAAGCTAGAGCTTTGGAGATTCTGAGGACGGTCCCCGGGGAGCAAGTGGTAGGTTTCGAGGCGCCCGCTTCCCCTCTGATTCCTGCAGTAACTGAGGGAGAGTGTGCTAGAAATGGCTTTGCTGCCGAATGCATTATCTTGCCATTGTCGTGTCCCAATACTGAACAAACGATCGCCTGATCGATCGGTAAGATTAGCTTTATTCCTTCTCTCTATTCCTCTCCTTGGCCCCATTCCCTCTGCAAGTCCAAACCCCAATCTCTCTCTCTCTCTCTCTCTCTCTCTCTCTCTCTCTCTCTCTCTCTCTCTCTCTGTGTGTGTGTGTGTGTGTGTGTGTCTGTCTCTCTCTCTCTCTCCAGGAACTTCTTTTTCCTCTTTGAAACCGGTTTCCCAAGGGAACTGCCTGTGTGACTGAGAGGCTAGTAATCTGTTTGTAGATGATTTATATTTTGGCTGCAGAATGAATCCCCCTCCCTACTCGGAGTACTCTCCTTAGAGATGATCCCCCGCCCCCTCCCCATGGGTTCGCTCTCAGAGCTCGGATCTGTATAAAGAGCGCTGTGGGAGTCTTTTGCCCTCCGCTCTTGCTCTATCTTCCTCCGGACCCCGAAGCTTAAGAATTATCCGCCTCACTCTCTTTTTTAGAAATAGGAGGGAAAGGTAGAGTGAAAATTGATTTATTGCAGAGACTGAGGCGCTGAATGATAGAGGAATAAACATTTGCCCTGGATAAAAATGTTCTTGGTAAGTAATCTTATTTTCTGCGGTTGAAAAAGAAACAGATTGCTTCTCACTGCCCCATCCCCCACTCCATTCATTTATTTGCTCTCTGTATGTAAATCACGAGCTGGGTCAGTGGAAATTTTCTTTTCCTCTTCCCTAGGAAAGTAGTAGCTTGTAAGGGTGAAATTGAAGTAGAGGGTTTTAAGGAGACGATATGAACGTTTTAAGGTCCTTTATATCCTGCATTAAAAACTCAAAGACAGATAAAGCAGTTAAATCCCTGTTTGTTTCCAAAAGTGGTATTTAAGTATTTCCCTTATTTCCTACTAACTGTCTTTCCTTTCTGAAAATAAAGAAAAGAGTTTTAGGTAGTGGGCTCATGTCTATGCTTTTAGTATGTCTTGGCCATGTTCTGAAATACAATTTAAGTTCCAAAATTAATTATTTTTCACATTTCGCAGGTAAATTAAAGCTATAGAAACCACTTATTAAATGTGCATCTCGGTTCCAATTATTGCACCAGATACAAATTAGTAGTATCCACAATGGCTATTTGCATATTGTGGTGGTACTACAAATTCATAAAGCCCTCTGGTTTTCCATGAGTCTATAGCACCCCCAGCCTGTGCACGCTCACAATGTGACGAGTGGATTGGTGTAGCAGTAGGGAAGAAGCCAAACGGCTCTTGATTGTGCTTACATCATATGTCATTAAGTGTAGAGAATAACATGTTTTGCAAATTGTGTGAACTTGGTTTTCAAGAGTAAGCTGACCATTTTTGATGCACAAAATTAAGGGAGATTTGCTCTCAGAGAAATCATTGCATTTTTAATTATAAAATATATTTTACTGGTAAAACATTTAAATTAAACTTTCTTGTCTATTGTTATTATCCTTCTGTAATTTATTATCCTCTAAATTTAATGACAAAGAATAAGCTAATTGGCACTAAATGCATTCCTGATGAAAACAGGATGACTGAAAAATCATCTGAAGTGTATAATACTAAAATGTTATTGGTAAGATAAACTTCATTTTAGAAAATCAGTATTCTAGAAATCAGTAGTATAAAATTTCAGAAGAGAGGTAGTCAAGTGGCATATTGCAAGACAAAATATGCATGTTCTCAACTATCTATATAGTCTTTATAGCCATCAACATTTGCAAGAGAAAAAAAAATTCACTAAGGGCATGTTGGTATAACACTTTTTTCTTTCTCTCCTCAGGCTGTTGTCCAGCTCTAATGATGTCCTAGAGCAGAAGTGTTTCTTCTGTTGTCTCATTTTACCAAGAGGATGATGTCTGTGTATGTCTCTGTGTTTTAGAGAGGCTGGCAAATGCTGCTAAGAGGATCTGAGGTTCACATAAAGAGGATGAAAATTCTGAATTACTTTCATTGCAAATAAACCTTAACAATTGTGAGAGTTAGAGAGCATACTTTTCACATAAGACTTTGGTATGCTGCCTAAAGCTACTTACATAATTTGCTATTCAGAGAAATGCATTTGTTTATTGAGGACCCACCCGGACTTAAATTAGAAAAATGTAACATTCAGATTTTTATTTTATATGTGAAATAAATGTGTGATTGCTGTTCTTAAAAATTTGAAAAAAAAGGATAACAAGAATATTAATTTTGTGACCCATAGTTCATGAACTTTAAAAGTGTTTACAGCATTTAAAGTTTATTTAACAATTTAAGTATTTGAGCACTATACTAATTCATATGGTTACATTTGATCAACTCCTTCATGAAGCCATAGGCTTTATATCTCCTAGCTGCCTTTTACCTTCAGAACAAATCTGGTTTATACTTAGATTGCTCCAAAAGTTATGCATTTTAATTTTATGTAGAAAATGTCTTTCTTAGATAATCACGGTGCATATTTGCAGCTAATACTTCAGTATATTTTATATTATTGGTAATGCTTTTGTTAGCTATCCTGGTGCTGCCTTCTTATAAGAGCTATGCATGAGTACCAACTAATATATTTCTTACCTATTAACCCACTAAAATTTCTAATCTAAAAGCAATATTCAAGTTACATTTTATTACAGAAATTGGAAAGCAATTTGCCTGGGAAGCAAAATGTTGATATGATTCAGGTGATTTTAACATTAAATCTAACGTAACAAAAACGGATTATATAAAGATAAATAAACTGAGACTATTATTTGCATAGCAAAGAAAGTCACATATGACCCACACATTTATGCACATATAATTAATTTCAATAAAATGTTTATATTTATTCATTTTCATCTCTGCTATGTTTGCTTTTAGAGTTTTCTCTTTGAAAGAGTCTAAAGTTTTAAAAATACCTGTGTATGCAGGAATCTTCACATTTTATTTTGTAAGATCAATAATGCTGCTAAATAAACTGGGGCTAATGTGTTCAAGTCTCATAAAAAGTGTGTTGGAACTTGAATGGACATTAAGGATCATTTAATCTTATCGCTCATGATGATGAAGAAGTTAAGAACCAGAGAGGTTAAGTGATTAGTGTAATCATACACTAACTAATAACCTAAGGAACTTTAAATGCAGGTTTAATAACTTCTTAGCTAGTGTTCATTCTATATTAATTACATTCTATTACTAAGACAGGCATTGTTTGAGAGGGGGCCTAGGAAATAAGTGAAAGGAAGAGAAAGTAGTACAAAGATGAATAAATAGTAGCCAGTCTTTTTAGAGTCAATTTTGTTGATAACTAATACTCTTTATTGTAGAAAACTTTTATTCCCCTGCTTTATTTTATCCTCCACTCCGCCGCCTTCCCATGACTGGAGATTTCACGTAATTTACCTTTGCAGAAAATATCTTCAGTATTCTTAGACATAGTGCGGTGGCTCGCCACTGTAATCCCAGCACTTTGGGAGGCCGAGGCGGGCGGGCAAATCACGAGGTCAGGAGATGGAGATCATCCTGGCCAACATGGTGAAAACCTGTCTCTACTAAAAACACAAAATTTTTCTGGGCGTGGTGACTATATATATATATATATATATATATATATATATATATATATATATATAGTCAGTATTCTTTTTGTACACGCATTGAGTTGCTGTTCCCCAGACTGTTTTCCCTCATGGTATATAAACTGTCGATAATTTCAACCACCTGCAGTGTCATACTCCATCATGTCACCTGTCTGCTCTACTTTTTAAATTCCCTAAAAATGTGGAAATAGGATTGTTCCAAGAGGAAAGCTGTCCTCTCAAAATAAGAAGTTTAATTAAACTCTAATACATATCTGAAACTATACACACAGAAACACACACACACAATATGAAAGAAACGCAGAGACTAAGACAACATCTTTTAATGGAAACATTATGTAAGACATACAAAAAAATCTCACCACATGTTCCATTAGTATAAAAAAAAGTTTCTAATTTGAATAAAAGCTACAAGACTTCAACTATTTTGGAAGGTTCAGTGTTCTGGAGTAGTTTGAGCCATACCAGTGTTTTCATATACATCAATATTTGTGTGTTACATGCAAGCCATTTTTGTTTTGAAAATGGCAATTCTAAAGTAGAATATCAACATTAAAATCTATTTGGCACTAATTATCACTTCAAAAGGGTTATCATTACTGGATTAAACAAGATGAACATAGAATCAAATCAAACATTTTAAAATGTCTGTAGTGTATGCTTTTAAAATTTAAATTGTTGCACTAATCTGAAAAATTAGTGCTTTACAGAAGCATTTCTAGAACCATATTTCAGTAGCATTTGTATTGCTGTGTGTGTTTTTGTGTGATTAACAATTAGTTTTCAGGCCATGAGCGGTGGCTCTTGCCTGTAATCCCAGTATTTTGGGAGGCCAAGGCAGGCGAATTGCCTGAGGTCAGGAGCTGGAGAGCAGCCTGGCCAACATGGCAAAACCCCCTTTCTACTAAAAATACAAACATTAGCTGGGCATGGTGGCAGGCACCTGTAATCCCAATTACTTGGGAGGCTGAGGCAGGAGAATTGCTTGAACCCAGGAGGCAGAGGTTGCAGTGAGCCGTGATCACACCACTGCACTCCAGCCTGGGCAATAGAGCAAGACTCCTTCTCAAGAAGAAAAAAAAAATAGTTTTCACATGCGTATAACTAGGGGGAAGAGCTTAACCTATTTCAAAGCACATACTGTCAACTCTCAGTTCCATGAAGAAGGAACCATGATTATGTTTTTATTCTCAACTCAGTGACTTTGTATCACTACCACCTAGCACATCTCCTTACATAGAGAAGGAGCTCAATAAATATTAATTTAATGGATGAAACTAAGAACTTCATCAATTTTTCTCTCTTTAACATTCTTGCAAAGGTTTATTGCATTTAATTTGTATCCAGCATTTAAAAATATTGTTGTTAAATTACAGCATTATTCAAAAAACTTTTGGAATATTTGACATACATTTGGCCTAATAAACCAAAGTATATTAGAAATCATGACCTTTGCACAAGACTTTATAGTCTTATAAATACCT
This sequence comes from Gorilla gorilla gorilla, assembly GCF_029281585.2. NCBI lineage: Eukaryota > Metazoa > Chordata > Mammalia > Primates > Hominidae > Gorilla > Gorilla gorilla. The sequence continues at coordinate 66,279,428 of NC_073224.2, read as the reverse complement.
TACTATTCACCATATTAATTTAATCCTTTCACCATGTTGTGAAGTAACTTAGTATTTTATCTTAATATGAGAGAAGTGAGATATGAGGAAATTGAAGCACTGTTACTAATTTCTATCTTAGTCTGCTCATTCAGGCTGTTACAAGGAAATACCATAGACAGGGTGGTTTAAACAACATAGGCTGGGAATTCCAAGATCAAAGTGCCAGCTGATTTGATTTCTACAGAGGGCCTGCTTTCTGGTTTGCAGATAGCCTCCTTGTCACTGTGTGGTCACATGACTTCATAGGTGTGTGAAAGTAGAGGAGGGGGACGTGGTCGAGAGAGAGAACTTCTTTTTAAGGGCACCAATGCCATTATGTGGGACCCACCTTTATGTTCCACTGTAAACCTTATTACCTCCCTAATTCCTTACCTCAAAATACCATCACTCTGAAGACTAGGGCATTAACATACAAATTTTGAGAAGATGCAAACAATCAGCTCATAAAAATTACTAAAAGACATTGTTGAATTCTTTTTATTCACTGTATTGTATTTCCTAGTTTGTTGAAGAAATACGATGAAAATGTCATATAATTTTATTAACAAGTTATATATATAAGTGTACATTCTTCGTGTGTCAACTTCTTGCAAGTAAAATATATTTAAGGAAGAGTGGAATGTTTGTAGTATCATAAGCTGAATTATAAAACTGTTAGTTTATAATTATTTAACATTTTGCTACTCAAAGTTCTCAGAATTAACATTTTTTGACATTAACAAAAATAATTATTCTTTAAATTATTTGTACCACCAACATTTATTTATTAGTGTAGTGACTAAAATATATTCATTGGCATAGTCGATATATGAATTTATGCATATTGATAGGCATATATATGTACAATTTTTGAAACAACTTACAAAAATAATAAATATGAGAATATTCAAGGAAATGGTAAGATATAACTTCCTTACAATCTTTCCTTGTAACTGGATTTTAATGATTAACTAGTATGGGTGTGGTAGAAACAATAATGACCCCCAAAATGTCCACATCCTAATTCCCAGAACCTGTGATAACTTCCCTTTTGTGGCAAAAGGGACTTTGCAAATGTTAAAACATTAAGTATCTGGAGATGTAGAAGTTATCTTAGATCGGCTGTAAATGCCCAGTGTAATCACAAGCATCCTTACAAGAGGGAGGTAGAATGAAAGAGTCAGAGATGTGAGGACAGAAGCATTGGTGGAGTGATGGGGAGGAGTGAGGACAGTAGCCAAGAAATGCAGGCAGGATGCCACCTAGAATCTGGAAAAGGGAAGATTCTTCCCTAGAGCTTCCAGAAGAAATGAAACATTGCTGGCCCATTTTAGGCTTCTGACCTCCAGAACTGCAAACTAATACAATTTATGTTACTATAAGTCATTATACTTGTGGTAATTTGTAACAGCAGCAATGGGAAACTAACACTCATGAACAGAGTAGAACATAAATAGTATGTTCTTTCCTCTCTAGGAACTAGATGATTTAACAGCAAACTCTTGCTTCCTCACCATTCCATTCCTCCAGGTACTGAGCAAACCACCATCTTTCATGAGTCAAGAACCGAGTTGAGGCTGGGCACAGTTGTTGACACCTGGAATTCCAACACTTTGGAGGGTCTAGGCAAGGAGGGTCCCTTGAGCCCAGAAGTTCTAGACCAGCCTGGGCAACATGGCAAAACATGGTCTTTACAAAAAATACAAAAGTTAGCCAGGCATGCTGGTGTGCACTGTAATCTCAGATACTTAGGAGACTGAGGCAATAGAGTTGACTGAGCCCAGGAAGTTGAGACTACAGTGAACCATAATCACACTGCTGCATTCCAGCCTGGGCAACAGAGTGAGACTCTGTCCAAAAAAAAATAACAACAAAGTTGATTCTTCCTATTCATTTTACATGGGGGATGGATAGGAAATCAGAGTAGGGAAAAATAGACATAGCACTACTTTCTAGAAATTAACTAGTGAATTAAAGATATATAGTATTACATAATTTTATTTATTTAGAATATAACATTTAGCATATAGCCTCACACATATTAGCACTCAATACATGCTGACTTAGGTACAACAAATATTGACATAGCTGTGAGAAAGTGCATAATGTTCATTAAATTTGAAGATTATGTGAAAAGTACTAACCTTGGTATGAAGAAAAGACACTAAACACAATAAAATTAAATACAGAAGCTGCTAATAATTAGCAAAATATTTTAAAATTTTTGAGTTTAAAATGAGACCACCAAAAGAATGACTGGCAGGGAGTGGGAGGACTTTTATTTTTATTGAAGAGATTGATATGAAGCAAATTGACCTTTTCTTCTTACGTTTTTGTACAGTATTGCAATTAAGAAAAGGAACTGAACGTTTACTTAATTAGAATGCATCATTAATTTTAGTGTCTCATGAACTCCAAAGGCCTTTCACCCCTTTAATGAAAATAAAGAAGAACTAAGCTACTTGATTGCCAATCCTCTCGGTATCTCTAAATTTCTCTAATGCTTGTATTTCCTATTCAAAAGAAATACATACTTCGTAGGAGGATGAAAAACAATCCTTCACATTGATTTTACGGTTTTGCCTCTGAGGAGAAAATATGAATTTATAGACAAAAGTAATTTTAAAAGACTATATAAAGTGAATTCATTTCTTATTTATGGAAAGAGACCAAGTCTAAAAGTCAATTCAACAAATATTTATTGAGCATTTATTCAACAATCATTTATTGATAGTATTACATATAAGAAGCAAGATTTTAAATGTTACAAGGGTGTAAATATAAGTAAGTTACATCATTTGTGTCCTAGTCAGAGGATAAGAGGAGTATACTGACAAATATAAAGGTTTTTAAAACTGCCTCCTATATTTAATTTACATCATCAATCATCCTTTTATAAGAAAGAAAAAAAAGTATTGATTGTGATCTATGAGCCAAGCACTTCCTAGAAAAAAGTGCTGAGTAAGACAACCAAAGGCACAGACCCCAAGTATCTAACAACTGTTAACACTGTCATAATAATGAAAACAAAACAAAAAAATAATGAAACTATACTTAAATGATTGCTGCTGTCTTTAGCCTAGGCATATGATCTCCTCAGCCATACATCCAGCATGCTTCACACCTTTTCTTTACTTATTAGCTTCTGTAAGCATATAAGATTGTTATCTATTTCTTGCATTTGTTGGCAGGAGGGGTTTCCTTAGAGTTTAAGAGGCAGCAGTTGAGGCCAGATGAATGATCTGGTCCATATAAGTTAAGTGTTGTAATGAACAACTCCAAACTTCAGTTGCTGAAAAGAAAACTTAGCTGGATGTCGTGGCTCATGCCTGTAATCTCAGCGCTTTGAGAGGCAGAGGAGGGAAGATTCCTTGAACCCAGGAGTTTGAGACCAGCCTGGGCAACACAGGGAGACTTTCTCTCTCAAAAAAAAAAAAAAAAAAAAAAATTAGCCAAGTTTGGTGGTACACACCTGTGGTCCCAACTTCCTGTTGAGGCTGAGGTGGGAGGATCACTTAGGCTGGGGAGGTCAAGGCTTTAATGAGGCACTGCACTCCAGACTAGGTAACAGAATGAGACCCTGTCTAAAAAAAAGAAAAAAAAAAAGAAAGAAAAAAACCATAAATAAATAAGAAAGAAATAAAATTTAATTTTTGTATTCACGCATGGTTCATTTGCGTCAGCAGGATGAGTGAGATGGTCTGATTCACAGTGATTTAGGACCCTAGTAGCCTTTCATTGACTAACCCAACACTGTAGAAAGTCTTTTGATGTTCTCTATGCATTTGATAAATGAGGGAGAGAGTGTGGATGATCTTTTAGGAGATTTTGTGGGCCAGCTCTAGAAGTGGTCCACATCACTTCCCTTCACACTCCACTGAGAACACCTTTTCATGTCCACATCTAACTACAAAATAAATAAATAAATAAATAAAAAGCTGTAAAATGAAGTCAAGCTTTGTGTCCAGGAAAAAGAAAACATGGATAGCAATCTGCTACATTGATATTCTCAGACCAAAACATTATTTAGTTTAGTTATGTATATTATGTATATTCTTAGTTATGTACATTACCATAGCATTGGATTGTACACTTGGTGCAGGCTGGGGGTCTCAAATTTGTTTATGTGAAGGAATCAAAACAGGAAGTTTGATAGGTGGTACCTTACTAGGTAATAGGGAGAATTCCAGTCCTTGCCAATATCTAGAATGAACTCTGTACATAGTTTGTGCCTAATAAATACTTGCTAAGTGAATAAATATCTATGACCTTCAGTGTTCCCATAAAATATCCCCGTGCCCAAACTTAACATTCAACTTGATGTCCACATGCAAAAATAAATAAATTTAGACACAAATCTTACATCTATAAGATAAATTAACTCCAAGTGAGTCACAGACCTAAACGTAAAATACAAAACTCTAAAACTTCTAGGATATAAGACAGAAGAAAATCTACATGACCTTGAGTTTGATCATGAATTTTAAAATACAATACCAAAATCACAGTTCATAAAAGAAAAAAGAAACTGTTAAGTTACCCTGCATTAAAATTAAAATCTTCTGCTCTGAAAAAGACATTGTTAAGAGAATGAAAAAACAAGCCACAGACTGTGAGAAAATATGTGTAAAACACATATCTGATAAAGAATTGATATCAAAATATAGAAAGAACACACAATAAAAACAACAAAAAAACCCAGTTTAAAAATGGGCAAAAGATCTGAACAAAAAATTTTATCGAAGAAGGTATGCTGACATGATATAAGCATATGAAAATATGTTCAACATTGTATGTAATTAAGAATTGCACATTAAAAGAACTATGAGATACCACTATATACTTATTGAAATTACTAAAATCAAGTAAACAGACAATAGTACATTTTTACAGGATGTGGAGCAACAGGAACTCTTAATTTCGCTGGTGGAAATGACAAATGATACATCCATTTTGAAAAACAGTTTGGCAGGTTCTTACAAAGCTGATCATATTTTTATTATCCAATTCATCAACCACATTCTTTGCTATTTATTTATCCAAATGAGTTAAAACATATGTATACAGAAATATCTGCAGTTTTTTTCATATTTGCCCAAAATGGGCAGCAACCAAGGTATCCTTCAAAAGGCAAATGGATAAACAAACTATCCTACATTCATACAATACAATGTTAGTCAATGAGTAAAGGAGTGTACTACCAAGTCACAAAAACACATAGAGGAAACTTAAATATAGATTGCTTATTGAAAGAAGCCTGTTTGAAAGTGGTCATATGACATTCTGGAAGAGGCAACACTATAGAGACAATAAAAAAATCAGTGGTTGATCGGTGGTTGGGTTTTGTTGGTAGGGGTGGTGGGAGAGAGCAGGATGTGTAGGTGGAGCACAGGAGATGGCTGAAATATACCAATGATTCATTCTTGATCTGCATCTTCTTTGAAAAATTAACAGTATTTGACACAATACACCGTTCCATAGTTTCTTAATCTGTTTCCAGAACAAAACAATTATTTGGTTTTCCTTTTACATCTCTGGTTGGCTGCTTCTTAGTCATCTTTTCTCATTTATTTTCATCATCTTGAATTTTTAAAGCTGAAATTCTCTAAGGTTCAATACTTATCCTTTATATTTATATCTACACTCAACTTCTTCAGGGTCTCATTTATTTTCATGATTTCCAGTATAATCTACAGATTACTTCCAAATTTACATTTCAGGCTGGTGCTTTTCCCCAGACCTTCTAGAGTCCATACCACTTACTAATCAACAACTTCACTTGGAAGCGTAATAGCCATCCTAATTTTAGTGTGTCTAAAATTCAGCTGCTGTACCCCCACTCTTCAAACCTGTTCCATCTCTATTCTTCCCCAAATCAGTTAGCAATAATCCATCCTTACAGATGCTTATGTAAAAAATCTGAAAGAACCTTTGACTTCTGTCTTTCTCTTAGAGCTCACACTCAAATTATTCAATGAATCCTCTTGAGAAAGACAGCAAAGTGCATCTACCACCCGACGACTTCTCAATCATTTCATTGGTAACACATTAATCAAGTCACATTAAGTCACTGTAATCTCTCACTTGGTTTATTTCAATAAACTCTTATTTACCTTGTTCTGCCTTCCCAATTCCACTCTTTCTGTGCTTAACAGAAAATAGTGTAACTGGTTAAACTGAAAATCAATCACGTAACTTCTCTGCTCAAAATGTGCAATGGGTTTCCATATATCTACAACCAAAATACTTGCCATGACTGCCAAGGCCCTAAAACATTTAATCTTTTTTTCTCCCTTTTCTATTATTATTTTATCTACCTTAGTCACTCTCCTCTAGCCACACTGGCCTCTTGTAAAACTTACCTCCTTCTTTAGGTTATCATGTTGGGAGAAATTTCCATGTTTATACCTATCTGGTCCTACTCTCAGACCTCACTGAATCCAAAAGCAGCTGTTTAGCATGATCTTTCTCTGACAGACTTCAATATTTTTCATAATATACATAGTCCATGAGAGACATAGTAGGACTATTTCAGTCCCCTTCTCTTTTTAAAATGACACAATAGAATTTGTACTATACTGTGAACAGCACCCATTAAGAGTCGTTCATTTCCAAAATTCCCAGAGAAAAATGGAACTGAAACTTTTCTCCTTAGACTTCTAATTATCTTTATTCACTCTCATCCTCCATCTTGCTTCCTTCTTCGTCCCGTAGTAATTACTTGCCCTGGCCTAGAAGGACTTTTATTAGCGTTCTCTAATAAACAAAATGGTCCTTATGTCTAATGCTCTAAACATTAGAGGAAAAATTCTCTAGAGTAAAAGTTGTCTATTAGAGTAAAATGATTCTGCTGTGAATCCACTGAGATCTGACTCTCAAAGTAAAGTCTTAAACATTTATTTACTTTAATGCTTAGTTTTTGCAACAAAGAGCACCTTGGTTTCATACCATATAGCCAGTTGAAACTGAAGAAACACATTCAGCACTTTGATTGGCACTGTTTTCATCCTAGGAGAAAAAATCCCTTGAATTAAAATTTTCAATATTTTCTGATTGCATTAGACTATAAATGAACGTATGTAAAACTTTTACAAGAAAGAAAAAAAAAAAAAACAGTGACCGGTTTGAATCTGTCCACCTGCAAGAATGTGCTTTTATTTTAGTACAAGCATCTTTCATCTTTTCTTGACTTCTTTCCATTATTTGATTAATATGCCACAATGAGTTGCTGAATATCTGACTCAAGACAATTTCTATCCCCAAGGGCCATACGCCTTTACCTCCACTCTTGTGAGATCATGGACTCTACTAAATATCTGCTTGTCTAATTTTTATTTTAAAAATTAAATATCAAGTTGGGTATAAATAGTTAGGCCTGGGCCCCATGCCTGTTCAGTATTACAAGGGAAGGCAAGGGGAAAGTAAGTTGAGGCTGAAGTTCTTCTAAAAGTGTATAGAGAAGATACAGAGAAACCATATGCATTGCAAATATCTACCAATTTGTATATAGGTTCTACAGTTACAATGTTATGACCTTCACGGTCAATAGGGGGAGAATAAAGCAAAATAGCGATTGTCTGAAATTAGATTGTTTTAGTTGACAGATTATTATAAATTCCTTACAGTCCTATACAGTATTATTGATTGATTAAAACTATCATGCAAATGTGTTTGAAAGAGGTTTGAATAGTAATCATCTTGTTTTTTTCTTTCTCAAACAAATGTTATATTTTCAGCCACCCTTCAACTCCCAAGCCAAATACTCAGTTAAGAAAAACCCATGAACATTGTCCAGTGTAATCATTAAATTGCATACATTCTAATTGAACTCTAAGGAAGAATTATAAATGAACTAATGTAACTGTTTATGCCATTACCCACACTATTGTATATTAAATATAACTAAGCATTTAAAATTACTACTTATAGAAAAATCCCTTCAATCTAGATCATAAAAGAAAATAAATTTAAACATTTTAAAGTAAAGGAATTAATATTCTCAAGTATTATAAAGTTATATATTAATAATATTTAAAATACTATGCTTATTTTTATATACGTGCTATAGTCTCCTCAATTTTTTTTTGCCATCCTCTCATATATCATGATATTCCTTTGAGACAAGACACAAGGAATTTTAAAGAAATTTTTTATAGGCATAAGCAGCCCCAAAATTTCATAGTTAAGTAAAATAAAATCAATAATAATTTTCTTCCAGATTTCATTATATTTTTTATATGACATAGAGGGAAAAGTAACATAATCAATTAAAAACTGAGAGATGATATAGGGAAAGATGAGTAGAAATTTTGATCACAGATAATATAACCAAATATTTCTAGTAAAATGGAATTTCTTTGAGCAATTGTTGCTAAATTCCTCTGATAAGATTTTAAGTTATTTTGAGAGGCCCATTGAAAATATCTCATTTGCTTGTAAAATAATATAGTATTTATTGTTGAGCACAAGACAGTAACAGTAGATTTTTAAAAGTCACCATTTTTGTTAACTATAAGAACAATGTATAACTTTTCAAAGGTAAAATATATATTTTCAAATTAATAAAAGTATAATAAAAAGGAATGTAAATGCTTAATGTATTTATAATGCTGCACATACCACACATGAATATTAGCAAAATTTAATACACTTAAATGATTTTATTATTTCCATAATATTTATAGAAATGAGTTTTTCTTAAATATTATCAGTAGAAAATTCTACCTAATATATAATTAGTTGTTTCATATATAATAGTGAGTACAATTCATTGTTGCATTAGAATTTGGAAAACTGCATTTATTTTTATAACATATGTAAATGTTAAAATGTTTTCTTTAGTACAGAACATTTTTATTTTATGTATTCATGGAAAATTTTTCAAACATTATCATAATACTGTATAATATCATCTATAGTATACCTAATGATCTTATTTGACATACACCATTGTCTTCTCTCATATTTCTGAAACCATAAGGAATACAAAATCGGTAAAAGCCAGAGAATGTATTCCTGTGTTAATCTTCGCAGGCTGCCATAACAAACTACCATAAATTGGGTAGTCAAAAGAATAGAAATTTATTCTCATAGTTCTGGGGACTGGGAAGTCTAAGATCAAGGCCAGCATGGTCAATTTCTGGTGCAGCTCTCTTCCAGGCTTTCAGACAGCCACCTTCTCAGTGTGTCCTCACATGGTAGAGAGAAAGCTCTCATGTCTCTCTCATTTCATACAAGGGAATCAATTCTATTGGATCAAGGTTAGATTTGATGACCTTATTTAAACCTAATCACCTACTTAAAGGCCTTATCTCCAATACAGTCACATTGGGGTGTGGTTAGAACTTCAACACATGAATTTGGAGGGGATGCAGTCTTTTTTCTGTTTAATCATAAGTCTAGACCAGCAGTCGTTTACTACTTGCTTTCCGACTTTATCTACATACATGCAGAGTATCCTCCAAAGAGAGTGTTCATGAAATAAAATGTGGGTAATGTACATTTCCTTACTATACTCAAGTATAAAGGCAATCATAAAAGGGAAGCCCAGGATATTAAATCAGTCGACAAACACCACAAGAATATATAGGGGCAAAAATTAAGGAGAGTCACATTTAAGACTTCCTGAGACATTTTCTGCCATATCTAAATAATTAGTTAAAATTTTAAATAGAAGTATTTTTATTTTTTCACTCTATACTATTTCCCTAAAACATTTTTAAAAATCTATTATATAGTTAGTATAATGACTGGAATGGACATTTGTTATAATGTTGATTGCTCACTGTCTGACCCCACTCTTGTAGGTGAGAAATTCTACACTGAATAAGACTGGTTGGGACTCAAAGAAGCTACAAGGATGCACTTTTCCAGCACAAACATGTTCTAGGTTGGATGATCAAATGCATATGCCTAGCAATTGAAATCTCCAACTAGGAACAAAAAATAATCACAAAAAGCAAAGGATTCACTTTGGTGTTCACAGTAGGAGCAACAGCAGCATCTTGTTTGCAGTTCTGGCAGCAGCAGCAGCTGCAATGGCTCCAGCCATATCAAATATCCTGCGGCACAGAGGGCTCGGAGGTATGAGGTTAAGAGATACAAATTTGCTTACCGCGTGAACTCTGCAGTTTGATTTTTACTTTGATTTGGTCACCTTGCTTTCTTTGCTCTTGATTGTTTTCTAGCCCTACTTCTGTGACTACATTAAATAATTCTTTAGCTAATAATAATCCTTCCAATAAATTCACTCTTCTGCTTGAATGATTCACAGTTGTTTCTCTTTCCTGTTTATGGAAAATTCTATTGAAATAACTGGAAAATGTATACCACCAGCTCAGACTTCTCTTCTGAGCTTCTGATTGATGCAGACAACTGAACATACAATATCGCCTATTAGAAGAATGTCACAAAGCACATCAAAACAAGAAATTCAAAACTGAGCTAGCCATCTTTTTCTTCAAAACCTAACCTTTTTTGCAATATTCCCAATGTCAGTGAATCGTACCAATAGCCATCCAATTGTGTAAGTGAGTTGCGAATCTCTGACTTACTCTTGTCGCATATTTGGTTATCAGTAAGTACATTCAGTATCTTAAATACCTTAATTCTGATTACATCGTTCTGATTGCACCACAACATTCCTTGCTCAATCTATTATTGTTTCTCATTTGGACTACTGAAAGCACCTCCTGACTACATCTAATCTGAATTCTTTACAACTAGTCAGAGATATAGTTTCAAAACTTATGTAATTGTGTCATACACCCAATCATGATTCTTTGTGATTAGAATTATTTCCACTGTTCTTAGGATCAATTCACAATTCTTCTCTTTGGTTTTTAAACTCCATGGCCTGGCCCCAACCAAATTCTCCAGCTTCAGGTTGTATAAAACTGTGCTCTCTTCACTTACAATACTACTTTCATTCTCTTCTATCTGCCATGCTTACACACGCTTCATGTCTTTTGCACTTGTGATTTGTCTGCCTGAAATAAGATCTCTTTTCAGCTATACTGACTCAATTTCTACTCAGCTGTCATATCACAGATTAGGTACCATTCTCATGTAGCCACAATTCATATGGTGATCACTCAGTATTTATTGTATAAGAAAATGAATTAAGTTTTCACATCAACGTAAATCTGTAATTGAGTTAGCTGGACATTATATGTTAATACTCTAATATTAAACACTGGTGTACCCACAGTAAGACACATGTAATTGAATAGTACTATCAACTTTCTTCATATTTTTTAATAACAATCACTTGTTATGAATAAAGATTAAATACTTTTCAAATATCTGTAAGTGCAGAGAAGAAAAGGAACAGTAAGTCATAATAATATTGCTGTTCTGGCAACTCTTGATCAGAACTGATTGCCTAACCCTAGCTATGACTGCTTTCTATGGGACTGCCTCTCAACTTTTTTTCTGTGACGTCAACTTGTAGGAGATGAGCTCTGGACAAGTTAACAGTAACTTTTCACTGATACAGTTAAAACAATAAAGTTTGAATTAACTCTAATTGTTGTAGTATTCCTTGGTTACCTTTGGTATTATTTATTAATATTAATAGAGCTGATGTAGTAATATTTTCTCTTATTCTCTCTCTCCACCATCCTAGTTTCTCTCTCCACCATCCTAGTTTATGAGACAGACAGTGCCACAGTACCACATAAAGACATATCAATTTGATTCATGGTGTTTTTTCTCTTGGGCTGCTGTTGTAGTAAATATCTACACTGCATTTTCTTTCACATATGAGTGCATATATGAATATATACATATATGCTATATAATATTTGATATATACATATATACAAAGGTGTACCTTTATTTTAATCTATTGTTACATTTATCCCCAAATATTTCATGTTTTTGATGCTAACATAAATGACATTTTAGAAAAAAATTCAATGTTTCATTGATTTATATATGGTTACAAATGATTTTTGTATTTTGATCTTGTATCCTGTGATCTTACTAAGCTCATTATCAGTTCTAACATTTATTTTAGAATTATCAGGATATTCTAAACTTACAATCATGTAATCTCTGAATAAAGAGTTTTACTCCTTGATTTCCTGTCCATATAACTTTTACTTATTTTTCTTTTCTTATTGCACTAGTTAGGACCTCCAGCACTATGTTGCATCGAAACAGTAAGAGTAGACATCCTTGACTCGTCAATATTAAAGGAAAATAGTATTAGATATTAGCTCTAGATTTTTCATAAATACATAATACATCGCTAGAGTACTAGATTATATCATAATTGGATGCTGAATTTGTTCAAGTGATTTTCTGCATCTATTCATGTTTACATTTTTTTCCTGTATTCTATTTACATGGTGATTTACATTGATTGATTTTCAAATATTAAACTAACTTTGTATTCCAGGAATAAACATTGATAGATTGTGCGTTAGCATTTTTAAGCATTGCTGGATTCAGTTTGCTAGATCTCTTGTTGACATTTTTGCATTCGTATTAATGGTGGATATCAGTATGCAGTTTTGTTAGTGTTAGGGTATAGCCATCTCTCTACTTACTGTTTAGTCCTTTGCATTCCAATAAGAGAAATTTCCTCATGTTATCCTAAATGCCATATGCTGTTTCTCATTGCTCTTCCTATATTACATCATGGTATTCCGTTTGCTGAAATGGCCTCAGTCACGATCATTTTATTTACTTCTACATTTCTTAAAAATTCTATAAATTCTTCCCAGACTAGGCCACCCCATGACCTGTATTTGTTTTTATATTTAATCTCTTTCTCTCTCTATTGTTGTCCACTTGACTGTTTATGTCTCATTATCATTCACTAGCGTCTGAGATCCTTGAGAGCATGGAACAGGACTTATTCAATGTTTTATAAGCAGTAGAGTAAGAAGATGCTATTGGTTAGAAATTAATGAAGGAATAAATGAATGATTTGGAGTTATTAATCTATGGTGAATAAAAAGAGACTTTAAATCTTAGAAATTCTTAAGAACAGTTTCAGTTATAAGGAATATTCAAAATTTATCTAACTGGCAAGTATAGAATTTATAATACAGATTTAGGACATTATATTTAAGGCATGTAATGCCTAAAATGTCTAAAAAATAGAAATTATTTTCTGTATTTCACATTCATGTAAAATGATGTTTTAAATTTACTTGTTCCAAACACCTATGGATTTCTTGTTAGAACAAAAATGTTTCTATAGAGATAAAATACTAAAATAACTTTTTGTTACTGTAAACTATAAGGTCCCCCACATCTGGAAACTTTTCCATAAAGCTATTTAGAGTCATATTATTTTTAAATATATATTTGTAATTTATTATTGCTGACATTCCAAATTCTTATATCCTTTAAATTTTTTAATTACTAATTCTATTTTTAAAATTTGTTGGTAATTTGATTACTGGAAAACTGTGTTAAAGATTCAAACTTATTTCTAGACCTTATATGGTATCTGAATATATTAACCTTTAAACTTTTGGTTGCAAACACAAAAATGTTCTTTGCATTAAAAATATATTTTACCTGTTTCTTAAAACTGAAGTAAACTTAACTCCAAAATACTATTAAATATTTTTTTATTTTCTTTCCACAATGCCTCTTAGCTTTCCTATATGTTTCATAAAATATATCCTGATCCTTATGCATGTAACAAAATGTGACTTACTGATTGCCAACCCCAGAGTTTTCTGTCAGTCTTGATTCTGCTCAATTTAACAGTGGCCTTGTAACACAGTCAATCACAATGTTCTTGTCACTTGACTTCACGGGGTAGCAGTGCTTTCTCATCTTGCATCTTATCTTTCCAATCATCCTTTTTTGCCTGTATAGCAAAGACACTTCCTAAGATTTCTAATGAGCCACTTAGAGTATACGATTAATGGCCAGGGTTGGTTGAAGCACCATGGGGGCTATTACTCTCTGCTGTTACTCCCAAACTCACAGTCTGTGTGGGACTTAATAGTAATAGGTTCACAGCGAGCATTATGTAGAGAAAGAATGCTATCATTTAGTCATAACATGTTTCTTCATAAATCTTCCATGTTCAGAATTCTAGATTTTTGTTCCTACAGCAGATAGCAGCATCTATTATGGGATATATTTTATATTTTAAAAGAGAAGAGAAAACATTAGATTTTCTCTCAATTGGCAAATATTACAAAGTAAGTAAAGGCCAGACATGAGCAAATTTAAAAAGAATTAGTACATTTATCCAATATATGACAAGAGAATGCATTATTATATACTCAAGATAGATGTAAAGAAAAGTGTCCAGACAGACTCAAAAGATGCTGTACAATAAAGTTAGTTGAAAGATATTGCACGTTTTTTTCTTTAATAAAATGTACTATATATACAAATGCACTCTTCTCTTTGCAAGTTTGCCTTTCAACTGTAATATCTTATCTAAGCCAACATCAATAGTTCAGTTTATTAATCCAGTTTCTCAGAATTTGCCTAGGCACTTTATTTCTGTTTAAGTGATTCAAATTTGTGAGGCATACAATTTTGCAACCAATTAATTAAATAATTAAAGGCCCTGAGATATTTACTTTTACAGGGGTTGAAAAGGCTTTGAGGAATTAAACAGAGTGACATTGAAATTTCCTCTTTTCTGTTTGCTAATTTCACTGATTAATTCAATCAGCTATCCCAAGGCATTTATTGACCTGTCTAGTTCAACTTTATTTCTTAAATTATATTTGAGGTACTTAATATGTGAGAATTATTTTGGAAAAATAGCATGTATAAAAAGAAAATAACAGAGTATAGGCGTCAGAGAATCAGGTTTGAAAAATGATTCTTCCAGATATCAGCTGTGTGACCTTGTCCCAAGCATTTAACTCGTCTGTGCTCAGTAGTGAGGGATTCACAATAAATAAAATAATAATTGAGATATATAATGAATCCTTATAAGGACTATGTGTAATTTATTGTGATAATTCTTTGAAGTTATGCTTTCATGGTCAAGGAGCAAAACTTTAGTAATTTGAAGAGTCAGAAAAAGCTAGAGAGGATGCCGAAGTACTTGGAAACTAGAGTCTAAAGAACTGGGAGAAGAGACCTAAGCCATAGGAAGATGGAGCAGCAGCAAGGACCATAATGGAAACAGGCATCCAGGCAGTGAGGAAGAGCAGGAACCCAAAGCGGCTGATTTTCCCTGAGACATAGACCATTGCCTCAAGATTTTAAAGTTTTAAACACTAATGTGGCGAATCTGAGCATGGAACTCTCCTCTGGGGCATTCAGTGTCTCCTGTTTGGAAGCATTCTCTGGCTTCTAGAAGTAGCTGAAATAAACCCTTTTGGAGGAAAGAATCACACAGGCTCCCGTAGGGTAAGTCTTGCATACAAGAAAAATTCTTGCTCATGTGTACCAATAAATATTGACAAAAATATTTAGAAAAACAATCTTCGTAATAAAAATTTTTAAAACATAAACTGTGAATAAACCGTGAAAAATTATGAACAGTGCAATTACTGGACCCCACGTACATTCAACAAGATGGTTGAATCTTACCAATGTAATATTGCAAGTACTGGAGGATTACTTTCAGCAGAGACAGAAATGGTAATTCAGACCAGTGCTCCCACTAAGAATAACTAGAAAAGCTTTATAAGCAGTAATAATTATCTCCTTGAAAACATCTAAGACTTAACAAAACAGTACAAATTACAGGGGCAACATCCACCAAAAACAACAACAACAACAACAAACAAGAGGTGAACCTAAAATTTGAGATTTTTTTTCCAATAAGATCATCTGTCAATTCTGAAATAAAAGGGTATGAAGCTGAGAAACTACCCAGACATTTTATATCCTTTAAGCCTGGGTTCCCCAACACTTGAGCCTTGAACAGGTACCAGTCCATGGCCTGTTAGGAATCAGGCCTTACAGTAGGAGGGGAACAGTGGGCCAGTGAGCAAGGGAAGCTTCATCTGTGTTTACAGCTTTACTCCCCATGGTTCACATTACCTCCTGAGCTCTGCCTCCTGTCAGATCAGAGGCAATATTAGATTCTCAAAGGAGCACAAACTGTGCATGTGAGGGATATAGATTCCATGCCGCTTAGGAGACAGAATCTAATGCCTGATGATCTGACACTGTCTCCCATCACCCCAAGACGCAACCACCTAGTTGCAAGAAAACAAGCTCAGGGCTCCTACTCATTCTACATTATGGTGAGTTGTATAAATATTTCATTATATATAACAATGTAAAAATAATAGAAATAAAGTGCACAATAAATGTAATGCACTTGAATCATCCTGAAGCCATCCCCTCAAGCTCTGTCTGTGGAAAAAATATTCTCCACAAAACTGGTTCCTGGTGCCAAAAAGGTTGGGGACCATTGCCGTAAGCCCTTGAAGGACAAAAAAATGGATTCCAGAGTCTGCCACAAAAAGAGAGAGAGGGAAACAGGTAGGGAGAAGGTAAAGGAGAAAGAAAAGAAGGAGAAGGAAAGGGAGAGAGAAAGAAAAAGACACACACACACACGCACACACACAGAAATGGGAGAGAAAGGGAAAGAGACAATCTGATAAAATCCCTGAAGAGATGGTCACTCATAACATATACCAATGCAGAATTTGTACCTAATTGAAAATAAACCCCAAACAAAACTGAAGTGAATGTTTGAATAGCAGTAACACTCTAAAGTGTCTTCTATAGGCAAAAAAATAAAAATAAAAAAAAACCAACAGATAGAAGCTTCAAAACCGAGAATGAAATGAAGAGAAATGGGAAATAAAATATGTAGATGAACTTAAATAGTGTGCAAAACAATAAATATTATGCATATTCTGAAAGTACACAAAAAATAAAATAACGCTATATAAACCATGAGGGAAATAAATAGTTTGCAAATTCTAAAGTATTTGCACAGGCCAGGGAGAAGTCAAATGCCAATATTTGGTAAATCAATGATATATATTGTAATATCTAAGATAACCACCAAGGAAAGAGTGAAAAAGTTGGTAACTACCATAATTTTCTAATTTTAAAAAAGTGGATAATACACAAATAATCAAAAGAAGACAATTTCAAACATAAGCTGTTCACAAGACACATAGCTGAAATATATAGCTTCAAAAGGTGAAAATAAAATATTAATAAAAATATATGCAGCCTATAAAGCAGAGAAAAGGTAGCATAACTATGTTAATATCTAACAAATTAGACTTTGAGCCAATACAAAAGGAACATTATTAAAAAATAGAAGAACAATTTTAGAGATATAATTTAATTCACCGGTAGAATATAATATTAAACAAAAAACTATTCTGATGCTTGTTAAAGATGAAAAGGAAGACTTTATTCAAGGGACTATGGCAAAGGGGTTTTTCAGTAGTGGAGATAGGTTGGGCTCAACATTGAGCATAGCAACGTACAAAAAAGTGAGGCTGTATAGCCAAAGAACAATATTGTGGTCAATGGAGGGAAAATTACTAAGAAGAAACATCAGGGGTTGAGGTGGGATTCTGACTAAACCAACTTGACAGGATTCTTGCTGAAGGCAGGCCAGGGTGATCAGATAGCACCTAGGGGATGGTGAGCAATGAAATTTGATCAGATATCCAAGGTGGGAAATTCTCACGAAATTTACTTAGCAAGATTCCTATTCTTGAGGACCAAGCTCAAGATGGGGCCGAGCTGAAAAATGGCTTGAAGGAGCCTAACTGAAATTTGATTAAGGAGAATGCCTTTGTTCAACAAAAATGAAAATTTGTATAATCTTACAAAGAATAAGGAGGAATGACACGAATTATCAACGTTATATTAATAAGAAGAGATAACAGATAATAAAGTAGTCAAAAATGGAATTTCCAAAATATCAAACATAACAAATTATAGTGCTTAGCTATAAATATTTTTAAAATCTTCATTTAAAACATTATTTCAAATCGTACCTTGGTAGACTATTCAAAATTAGCCTTTAGTCATGATGCCTTACAAAATAAATATTCATGAGTATACAGAAAAAGACAAAACATACATGAACAGTATATATAATGGTAATACATGCAGTAGATATAAATTATCAGTATCTACACAGTACATAGACTATACAGAGTTTAAAAAATATTATAGAGTATTATCTCTCATCTCTCTAGATCTGTATTCATTTAGTTACTTCTGTAGTAGCTAACATAATGTTAAATATGGTTCAGTACAACATTTTTTATTTTGTATTTTAAAATTGTTTAAAGAATAGACTTGTGAAAGTTAACAAAATATCAACTTTGCAACTTAAAATTACTTTAGCATTTTATTTTGAAGTTATTAAAAATGTGATATAAAAAGATAAAATATGAAATAAATCAACCTAATTCTATCATATAAAACATACTTTCATTTTTGCATGTTACCTTTGCACTTTTTCTAAATGTACAGCAACACTATTTATCACCAAGGCATTGTTATCATTTGATATACTGCTTTTCCTCATTTATATTATTTCATACAGTATTTTACTATTTTGATATATCAATAATAATCATTATAACAAGCAAATATTTTGATTTGATATATGGTAACTTGTCAAACATTTGTTGTTATTTCATTTTGATTATAACTATAAATAATGTTTTAATTAATATATTTTATTTTCTTTTTTCATTTTGGTAACTTTTTTCCTAAGGAAAATCAGTAAGAAGACTATAAATGAGTTATAGAATGAGTACAAGTGTGATTCTTATTTTTGTATAAACTTCCAAAAATGGTAATATTTTCTTTCATAAAAAACTAAAATTTGACCTGACAACACAAACCTACTTGAGAATTTAATGAGGAAATGAGATAAAAATATTGAGAGATAAGAAAGAAAACTTATGGTTACTTCTACTGAAAAGTTTATTATTTACTTAGATTGCTAGAACATTGCTGCTCAAATAAAGTAATTTTTCTATTTTCTCTAATTGCTACAAGTCCATGACTATTTCTGCTATTGTAATTTTTGGTATTGTTTACTGGGTATTAAGTTAGCAGCACGCTTTTTTTTTTTTTTTTTTTTTTTTGAGACGGAGTCTTAGCCGCCCAGGCTGGAGCAGTTGCGCCATCTCGGCTCACTGCAACCTCCGCCCCCAACACCCACCTCCGCTGGGTTCAAGCGATTCTCCTGCCTCAGCCTCCCAAGTAGCAATCTTTTTTATTTTACTTAACATATTTCTTGAAATGCTTATGTTTTGACATTGAAGATATTCTTTAGCACTTTATCTTTACCTATTACTAATTTAAGACATTATAATCATAAGATGGTACAGGAGATTCTGCTAAATATGTGTTCCTGAAAACCCTCTTATTCTGCAAAATCATACACTAAAAGAATCTGGCTGTGATAGAGATTGATTTTGTGCCAGCCGCTCAAATCCTAGGGACATTGCAATCAGAGACCTGATAAAAGCCGTAGCAATCCCAATAAAAATATTAGTACAATTAAAACTCTGAGAATTTGCACCTGGAATGACAGTCAATCTGTTGTAGCTTTAAGTCATGAGACTTGTGCCTACCCCAAAATGAAGATTCCAGAAGACATTATTTTTTTTCCCAAAATGCAGAACAATTTCACCAAACCTAATAAATGTGATCCAGGAGGAGACATTTCCAATTATTTTTCTAAATAAAGGAGAATATGCCCTTACAGCTTCCCTAGTACACTTAAACATTCCAGAGATAGCTTAAGAGACTGGAAAGTTTAGCAGTTAAAATTCTGTCAACTATTCACTTCTTAGCCCAAAAGAAAATGCTTGCATGGGAGTTTCTGCATTTTTAAACATCTCTTCAAAACATTTACCTGATGGGGAAAATTGCATATAAACAAGCATGTCCTTACTGATATCAATCTATTTACCCAACACGTATAATCTAATTCATATTTACATGCAAACATGTCATAAAACATAATATATCTTTCCACAGTAAGGTTTCATAAAAATTTTGGGGGCTTAGGAGGTTTTATATATGGAGCCACTGTATTTGAAAGTTTTGAGCTAATATACCTCTTATTTGAGTCATTTAATCTAATGACTCTTTTCTAATATGTTTTTATATGTAATATTCAAAATTAATGTTTGCTTATATTGTATCATTTGCTTATTTTCATAGTTCCCTTTTTATCCTTATAATTAATAGTAACCTTCACATTTGTGTGGAACTTTATATTTGTCTTCTAATTCATGTTTTATTTTTTCTTTATGTAAAATAAATAAATACATCTATTTTGTCACGTAGGATTTTGTTTCCCATGAATGACGACATAAAATTATTTTATTTTATATTTGTGTATAAAATTATACACTTTAGAAAGAAATAACTATTTTTTTAAAAATATATAATATTGTGTAAGCACCAGAAGGCTTAATTCTTTTTTTTTTTTTTTTTTTTTTAATTATACTTTAAGTTCTGGAATACATGTGCAGAACGTGCAGGTTTGTTACACAGGTATACACGTGCTATGGTGGTTTGCTGCACCCATCAACCCGTCACCTCCATTAGGTATTTCTCCTAATGTTGTCCCTCCTCTTGCACCCCAACTCCCCGACAAGCCCCTGTGTGTGATATTCCCCTCCCTGTGTCCATATGTTCTCGTTGTTCAACTCCCACTCATGAGTGAGAACATGCAGTGTTTGGTTTTCTGTTCCTGTGTTAGTTTGCTGAGAATGATGGTTTCTAGCTTCATCCATTTCCCTGCAAAAGACATGTACTCGTCCTTTTTAATGTCTGTATAGTATTCCACAGTGTATATTTGCCACATTTTCTTTATCCAGTCATCATTCATGGGCATTTGAGTTGATCTTTGCTATTGTAAACAGTGCTGCAATAAACATACATGTGCATGTGTCTTTATAGTAGAATGATTTATAATCCTTTGGGTATATAACAGTAATGGGATTGCTGGGTCAAATGGTATTTCTGGTTGTAGATCATTGAGGAATTGCCACACTGTCTTTCTCAATGCTTGAACTAATTGACACTCCCACCAACAGTGTAAAAACTTTTCTATTTGTCCACGTCCTGTTCAGCATCTGCTGTTTCCTGACTTTTTAATGATCACCATTCTAACTGGCATCAGATAGTATCTCACTGTGGTTCTGATTTGCATTTCTCTAATGACCATTGATGATGAACTTTTTTTCATGTGTTTGTTGGCCGCATAAATGTCTTCTTTTGAGAAGTGTCTGTTCATATCCCTTGCCCACTTTTTGATGGGGTTGTTTTTTATTTTTTCTTGTAAATCTGTTTAAGTTCATTGTAGATTCTGTATATTAGCCCTTTGTCAGGTGGATAGATTACAAAAATTTTCTCCCATTCTATAGGTTGCCCATTCACTCTAATAATAGTTTATTTTGTGAAGCCTACTTCTGTCAATTCGTCAAACTCATTCTCCATCCAGTTTTGTTCCTTTGCTGGTGAGGATTTGTGATTCTTTGGAGAAGAGGCATTCCGGTTTTTGGAATTGTCAGCCTTTTTGTGTTGGTTTCTCCCCATCTTTGTGGATTTATCTACCTTTGGTCTTTAATATTGTTGACCTTCAGATAGGGTCTCTGATTAGACGTCCTTTTTGTCGATGTTGATGCTATTCCTTTCTGTTAGTTTCCCTTCTGATAGTCAGGCCCCTCTGCTGCAGGTCTGCTGGAGTTGGCTGGAGGTCCACTCCAGACATTTGCCTCACCAGCTGAGACTGCAGAACAGCAAAGATTGCTGCCTGTTCCTTTCTCTGGAAGCTTTGTCCCAGAGGGAACCCGCCAGATGCCAGTCAGAGCTCTCCTTTATGAGGTGTCTGTCAGCCCCTACTGAGAGGTGTCTCCCAGTCAAGATACACGGGGGTCAGAGACCCACTTGAGGAGGCAGTCTGACCCTTAGCAGAGCTTTAACGCTGTGCTGGGAGATCTGCTGCTCTCTTCAGAGCTGTCAGGCAGGGATGTTTAAGTCTGCTGAAGCTGCCCCCACAGCCACCCCTTCCCCAGGTGTTCTGTCCCAGGTAGATGGGGGTTTTATCTCTAAGCCCCTGACTGGGTCTGCTGCCTTTTTTTCAGATATGTTCTGCACAGAAAGGAGGAATCTAGAGAGGCAGTCTGGCCACAGTGGCCTTGCTGAGCTGTGGTGGGCTCTGCCCATTTTGAACTTCCCAGTGGCTTTGTTTACACTGCGAGGGTAAAACGGCCTACTCAAGCCTCAGCAATAGGAGGATGCCCCTCCCCACCAAGCTTGAGTGACCCGGGTGGACCTCAGACTGCTCTGCTGGCAGTGAGAATTTCAAGCCAGTGGATCGTAGCTTGCTAGGTTCTGTGGGGGTGGGATCCGCTGAGCTGGACCACTTGGCTCCCCAGCTTCTGCCCCCTTTCTAGGGAAGTGAACGGTTCTGTCTCGCTGGCATTCCAGGCACCACTGGGGTATGAAAAATACTCCTGCAGCTAGCTCAGTGTCTGCCCAATAGGCTGCCCAGTTTTGTGCTTGAAACCCAGGGCCCTGGTGGTGTAGGCATCCAAGGGAATATCCTGGTCTGGGGGTTGCAAAGACTGTGGGAAAAGTGTAGTATCTGGGCCAGAATGCACCATTCCTCATGGCACAGTCTAGAGGGCCTAATTCCAATATGCTAGTATATTAGCATGCACAATATATTTCATATTATGAATAGATACTTTCTATATTCTAAATTTTATAAATGTTATGCTATTATTTATGAGGTAGTATACTGTTAGATGAAGCATATTGATAGACGGAGTAGATAATAATATGTTTAGCATCTACTCTATGTACTTGCATATTATATAGTTTACTATATATTTAAAAAGCAGAGTGTTAGTTTTCAGATTATAAAATTATTCCACCTTGGAACTAATCACATATATGGCTTCTGTTCTCTCTTTCCGTCTCTTTTTCTATTCCTAGCTCTTCACTTTGACTTTTTTTCTGCTTTCTAGTCTCATTTTTATTGTACTATAAATTAAATGAGACAGAATTTAGACAGATAATGCTTGGAAACGAGTAGATTTATTTAATCAGAATAGCAGGGATCTTAATAATACAGCCATATTGAAAGAATTCAAACCATATCAGACTGATTTATAATCAAGTTTTCACTAGCAAAGCTGAGAATTAAAGGAAGTATTGTAGTGAAAAATCTTTTTCAGCTTACATTTGTCCTTTTACCTCTAATTTTGATGACTGAATTTAATATTAAGTGTATTAACTACTTGTATTTTAAAAATCTATTTAGAAACTTAGTTATATAATAATAGTTACATTATACTGCAACTATACCAAAATAGTATTCCACAACAGCAAATATTTCAACTTGTTTATTCAGTAATTATATATTAAATTGCTATTCTGTGTCAGCTGTGTAGAAAGACAAAAAACAACAAAGATATAAACTGAAGAAATCTTGACATTCAAATAGTAGATACAGAAAGGAAAACTTCAAAAAGGACTGAGAAGAGATATTGAAAAGGAGCATTGTCTCAGAAGCTAAGAAAATACGTTAAAAGGAGGAAGTTGTCAACAGTGTCTAATGTCACATAAATATCAATTAAGTATGGGTTGGAAAGTATGCAACCATTGCATCCATCTCTATCCAGACAAGTTAGAGATGACTTTCTCTGGAGGAGATTAATTACATGTAACAATAGAAGTCAGACTGCTGTTGGGGTAAAAGTGAATGTAAAAAATGAGTACATGTAAAATGAGATGAAATCTGAAGAAGGTTTGTTGTCTAGTTAATAGTTGCATCAATGATAATTTTCCAGTTATGATATTGTGCTATAGTTATGTAAGCTGTTACCTGTCAGAGAAGCTAGGTAAAAGATATACAGAACTCTATATTATTTTTGTATATTTATGTGCATCTAAAATTATTCCAAAATAAAAAGTGCAAGAAAAGTGAATTTCTAATCTTTTTGAATTCAACTCTATACCTTCATTCAAAAGAGAAAAATACCCATAATTCAATTATATTTAATAATTTGTTTTTCACAGTACTTACTTTGTAGAAATTCTGTAACCATTTGGGCAGCACTGTAGGATTGAGCAAATGAATATAAACACATTGATATTGGAGCCACAGCTCTCCCTATAGAAGAAGTAAGTAAAACATATAGAGTAAGGAAAGGCCAGAAAATATTCTGTAGTGTTAGCTCACCGTCAGAAATATCAGTATAAATTTATGATTTTAATGTATAGCAATACCTACTGTTCATTATATAGCGTACTCATAAAATTTACTTCATTTATGTGTGTTCTATGTGGAAGAAGAAAGATAAAAATACAAAATGCTGTAAGGCATGGGAGAGTCTTGAACTTATCATTTCATATAGGACAAACTGTGCTCATTACTACTGAAGAATCATTGCTTCCAATCTCTTTCAGGAATAGAAAAGACAGCCAGGAATAGAAAAGTCAATTTTGTCTTGTCCAACCCAACTAAAATAGAAAGTGTGTGATGACATAAAAGTTGGTCAAAAATATTCTGGAGTGGTGTATGTGTGTGTGTGTGTGTGTGTGTGTGTGTGTTAGAGTGAGAATGAGTGCTAAGCAAATATAGCAAAATGTTAACAACCGGCAAATGTGAGTGAAGGATTTATGAATGTTCCTAGTAATATTCTTGCCACTCTTCTTTTAGCTTGAAAATTTATACAAACTAAAAATTAAGAAGGTGAGAATATAAGGTAAACAAGTAGAGATGTAAGTATAAACTAATATTTTTTAAAAACTTATTTTTAAAGGGAAGGAGAGAAAGAGAATGATACGTAAATGAAAGAAGACAGAAACATGGATTTTAAAAATTAGTAATAATATAACATTCCCTCATTGAATGTTTATCATCGGATAGCCATTTTTCAAATGCTTTTCTTAGATTAATTCATTTAATTCACACAAAATCCTGTGGTGATAGGTACAGTTTTCCCAATTTCACAAAAGAGGGAATTGAGGCACAGGGATTCCTAATTAACCTAGTCAAAGTGACACAGGTGATAGATGGAAAAACTGATTCAAGTAGAAGCAGTCCAGTTGTAGAGCCAGTGAGATAAACCATCATAGCTGGGGAAGCAGACATCTTCACACAGCAAGGAGACGAATCCAGTGCCTAACAAGATGTTGAAGCCACAAAGGAAAGTCCTCTAGCATTAAGATGGATTATGGTTTGAAATTGCATGTGGAAAAACTGGCCTCAAATAAAATAAGAAACATTTCTTTTTACCAAGTTTAGAATATACTGTGCCAATTAAATAGAGTGAGAAAGATGATAATTGATGTAACTCATGTAAAAGCTAGTATATATTTAAATAAAATTATGTATCAATTTGACAAGTCATATTATTGATGATTATTAGAAATTGTAGCTTACCTAATAGGCATGGACCAAAACTGGCGATCCTTTTATGAATAAATGGCTGCTTCTCATGGTAACTGTAATAATCTCTTAAACGGAAACATAGCTCCTATCATCAAATCATGTGAATGGAAATATGATATTAGCATAAAGAAAGCATAGTATTTCATTTTTTTTTGAAATTGACAGTAGACATAGTTGGGTACAAGTAAAATAATAAAAATGCACCAATGATCAGGTTAAATTAGTTATGCATATTTTGGATAATTGCTGAGAAATAGCACTACCATTCTTATAAAAGATGTGTATAGTCAGGCGTGGTGTCTCACACCTCTAATCCTAGCATTATGGAAGGCCAAGACAGGAGTATCACTGGAGCCTAGGAGTTCAAGGCCAGACTGGGCAATGTGGCTGGGCAATGTGGCTGGACAATGTCCCTACAAAAATTAAAAAAAAAAAAAAAATTGGCTGGGCATGGTGGCTGTGTCTCTAGTCCCAGCTATTTGGGAGGCTGAGGTGGGAGGATCGCTTGAGCCCAGGATGTCAAGGCTGTAGTGAGCCACGATTGCAGCACTGCACTCCAGCCTGAGTGACAGAGCAAGACCCTGTTTCAAATATATGTGTGTATGTGTGTGTATGTGTGTGTGTGATATATATATATATATATCATATGTGTTCATAATGTGTTCTTGTGAGATAATCAGATATTTTGTTTATATTAAGAATAAATATTGAAATGTATGTGATAGAAAATGTGTACTAGAATGACCAAGTTCTAGAAAAAAAATTAAAATTATTTTCCCCCAGTGCTGATTTCCCTGCTGACTAATATTGAGACATGCTATTGACTATAATGCTGGCTCCTTCTTTTCTGTATTCATTCACATTTCCAGGCCTGGTTCAAGACAACTCTTGAATATTTTTTTCAAGCCACCTATGTGACAACAGAATCATAACATAAAGAATTGGCCAAACTCTTTCAAAGTAATGTATTTTTTTCCAATTATCCTATGTACTGATTCTTATAGAAGAACATATAGTATGTTAGGCAAATATATATTTAGTATTCTTAAAAGAAATTCTTCTCACCTCTAAGCACCTTTGAAAACTACAAGAAAACACTAGGACTCAATTTTTCTTTTTTTTGGTATAATATTCAAGACCTCTCATATCAAACAGTATCACACAGAGAAGGACATTATTAGTAGTTACAGCCATATCATATGTAGGATAAATATATACTACTTTAGAGTTTATGTAAAACAAAATGCAAATAAAATGAGCACTTGCTGATTGGATATAAGGCTGTGTGCTGTGGAGGGAAAGTGCAGACAAAAATATCAATGTGAGTGAGCTGGGCATGGTGGCACAGGCCTGTAATCCCATCTACTCTGGAGGCTGAGGCAGGGGGGATTGCCTGAGTCCAGGAGTTCAAGATTCTGGGCAACATAGTTTAGACTGCATCTCAAAATATACATATATATTACTTTGAAAGAGTTTGGCCAATTCTTTTTCAAATCTACAATGGGACCAAGAATCAGCAGAGATGACATTTATGGGGGTGGAAAGAAGGTAAGAGATGTGTTGAGAGGAGATTTAGTATAAAGAGAGCGGATCAGAGCTTCGTGAATCAGGATTCCAGAAATCTGGTATAAAAGCTGGGAAGTCAAGAGGATGCACTGTGCACCCACTTGGTCTGAAAGGTTGAAAGACTGAAAGAGGGAAAGTCTGAAAGACAAAATTTGTCTTTGAGAGGACAGAGAATTCTCCACAAAGAGCAAGTCATTCCGATTTAAACTTAGCAGTTGACTCCCACTCCAAGTGTTCAAATTGTAAATCCAAATTCAATCCTTTTTCGATTGCTAAATGCTTGTTTTTTTAAAATAGAACTGATTATATAGTATGCAGATTCCCAAATTCCAGTGCTTCCTTCTTTTCCCGTATAATTGTTATTAATGACTGACTCCCTTCTGCCACTGTGATGATGATCCCACCAAGAAGAGGAAAGAAAAACAAAGTCAGAATCCAATATCACTTATATATATTTATAAACAAAATACATGAACACTTTTTGTTATTACAATATTTGTAGCTCAATTTCAACAATTACATTTTAAATGAATTCTCATTACTAATATCTATAATAGAACTATAGTGTCATTAATCACTACTGCACTAGAGAAACTTGTTTCACCCTCAGAGTTGCAGCAGCAATAATTGAGCTGATTGCGGAAACATCCAATTGCATGCTTTTGACAAGTGACAAGAGGAAGAGTTCTTAGAATTTGCAGATTCCATCCCAAATACCCCTTTTTGCCATTGTTTTTGTTTGCTCTGCCAGAGCACAGAGAGTTATTGGCTCCCAGACTTTGGCATTTATGCTTCTGAGGTGTTATAGATTCATGTCACTACTTAGAGGAACAAACACCTCCCGGGTAGTGAACTGATGAGGTTGTGTGAATGTGTTAGCTGATGAGGGTTTCTGGAAATCTATCCTCTTCAAGCACAAGAGAATCTCTTTGCTTCTCTGCATTTTCTTCAAGTCATTTAAATAAAGTACCGTACTAATCCTTGGTGTTGTTCAAAAAAAAAAAAAAGAAAGAAAGAAAGAAAAGCAAACAAAAGCAACCCATGTTTCGTCTACTCTCTGAAATGTAGTGAATGTTTGAACAAGATGAACAAGTGCAGGGAACTGATTTAGATTAGACGTTCAAACATGAATGAATGTCTAAAATTGTAATCTTGTCTGCCTAAATTTAGAAATTTAGTAGCTTTTTAAAAATCTTCTCATTGCTTGATAATCTGAATAAATACCTGGCTCAGGAACATTCAAAAACAATTGGCCTGGCAATTTTGGTCACGTTTTGAAATCTCTGGAAATAATAAGGGGCTGAAGCAGTGTTTAAAGAAAAAACAAAGAAACAAAAAAATAAAAACAAAAAAGTGCACAAATTGTGAGATACATAAACTAGCTCACATGCTATTTCAAAGTGTTTAGCTTTTTATTCCTAAAACAAGGAATAAGTAGAAAAATTAAGTAGAAATAACCTAATTTTATTTCCTTTTCTCATATATCTTAGGATTATTTTGATGCTTAAGAAGTTGGAGAGTAACTAGATTATTGCAAATGTCGTAGTAGCACCTCTGTGCCTGTGCCTTGTAGGGACTTACATTTTACAGTAATACATAATGATAATAGCACACAACTAGGGAGATAATAGGAAACTTTAAGTACAAGTGAGTTTAGATTAATATAAGTAGATCTTCATTGGAGTAAAATGCAACCCTTAAATTATATTGTAAAGAACAGAGAGGGGGAAATAATGACAATTGTGAACTATATAGAATACACATGAAAAAGAGATATAAAATTAAGGAACCTAATGAAATGGGATAAGCGTCACTTAAAATGACTGGCTGAAGTAAAATATAAAACCTTAAGTTTTGTGCTCAGGGAGCACTGTATAGACACAGAATAAAGGCAAGAACTAAAAGAAGCTTTTCTTGAACAATTATAAACTTCCATAGGGCTTGATCTGGACCGTGGCTATTCTATTTATGTTATTGCAGGTGAATCATGAATCGATGATGATACACAGTTATACATTTCTTATATATAATTATAAAAAATCTATTTCTTTTTTTTTTTTTTTTTTTTTTTGAGACGGAGTCTTGCCCTGTTGCCCAGGCTGGAGTGCAGTGGTGCGATCTCGGCTCACTGCAAGCTCCGCCTCACGGGTCCATGCAATTATCAGACTCCCCAGCAGCTGGGACTACAGGCGCCCGCCACCATGCCCGGCTAATTTTTTTTTTCTTTTTTTGTATTTTTAGTAGAGATGGGGTTTCACGGTGTTAGCCAGGACAGTCTCAATCTCCTGACCTCATGATCCACCCACCTTGGCCTCCCAAAGTGCTGGGATTACAGGCGTGAGCCACGGTGCCCCGCCAATTATAAATAGTATAAACGCTTGGGTTCTTACAGTAGTTTGGATTAATAAGTATGGTGCTATTTTGGTATTGCTACATCACATCCTTTGATCTATCTGATCGTTTTTTAATCTAGTTCTTTTTGTTACTAGGATTACCTGCTACTAAAGGGAAATAAAACTGTGCATGAATTAAGGTTGTATTGTGACCAAGGTTGAAACTCTAGGGATCTTTTCATTAACTAAGTTCTGAAATAGAGCTGCTTTTATCATATGAATCTAGTTCTAATTTGCCCTCCCCTCAGATTCCTTATGACTTTTATGGAAGTTTCCTTCGTATCAAAATTGGGTAGAATTGCAAAATAACTTTTATTGGGTATTTTGGACTTATAAATTCAGATGCCTTAAAAATACGACTTTTTTTCTATAATTAAATTTATCTTATATATTGTACATTTGATTATGTCTCATGCACAGTGACACAAAAACGTGGTCAGTTTTAGTTAATTTATGTTACTTTCAGTCATTTCTCAGTCACATCAGATTAAAATTCTAATCATATTCAAGAATACATATTTTCATTTTGATGCTTTTAGCCCTTTCTGAATTATATACTAAGCTTTAAGTGGCTTATGAAAACACAAAAATACAAGCCACATTTGTGGGGGAAAAAAAAACTTAGAAGAGACATTATTGATCTTTCTGGATGTTACCTTAACAGCATTTGAGATATAATCCATTTCACCTGACCCTTGGGCACTTTCCTGTCTTCACTGCAGTATTCTAGGATGCAGCCTTGCTGTTTTCAAATCTAACTGAATAGTTCACACTGTATTTTTTTCATATGCATACCTTGTCCCAAATGCCATCATTGCTACAAGTCGATCAGCTTCGTCTGTGATAAGTTTACATCTTTTTCCGTTAGACATTGTTAGATTGGACTACTCCTTTGCATTCTACTTTGACCCAGAGTTGTTGGTGGACACTTATTCCTCCACTAAAACCACTATAGAAGATTTATTCTAACTATGCCCTTGATTCTTTATCTCATTCTTTGTGTCTTCGCAGCTACTCCTTCCCATCAAGAGGTGAAAGTTATTTCTATATCCCTTGAATCTGGTCTGGCTTTGCAATTTGCTGCAGTTAATAGGATGTGGCAGAAGTAAAGATGTGTTGGGTCTGAGTCTGAACTTCAAGAGGTTTTCTATGTTTATACTTTTTCTTTCAGGTCCCAGTAACTATCAGATGAACAAGCCCAGCTGAGCCTGCTGGAGGCTAAGAGATCATATGGATCATAGTCCACTCATCTTAGCTAAGAGAATGCTAAACTAAGCAGGTTGCAACTGATTTCAAAATATGAGAGAAAGCCCAGCCAAAATAAGTGGAGTAATCTATCCACACTGCAGCTGTCCACACATGCAAAAGTGAGCCCAAACAACAGTACAATAAATACCCAATCAACCTGGAGGCTTCTGATCTATAATAAATTCTGTGGTCTTCAGTTATTGAGTTTTGATGTGATTTGTTTTGCAGGAATAGTTAGCTTCCTTTATGGCTCCCAGTCCTGTTGCCCTAATACCACTGTGGCTTAAAGAACACAAGCAAAATTGCAGCTTTCTGGGGTCCAATTTTTGGGGACATTATTCCTTTTCATGAGGGTTCTACTCTTATGACCTAATTTTCTCCCCAAGGTCACATCTCCTAATACCATCTGCTATGGTGTATATGTTTTCCCCAAAAAACCTCTTGTTGCAATTTTATCCCCGGTCTGGCAGTGTAGGCAGATGGGGCCTGGTGGGAGGTGTTTGGGTAACATGGGTGGATCCTTCATGAGTAAGTGAGTACCCTCCTTTTCCGGTGAGTGACTTCTCAGTATCTTACTTCTCACAAGAGCTTGTTGTTAAAAAAAAAAGCCTGGACCCCTCACCTTGCCTCTTCTCTTGCCATGTGATCTCTGTACACACTGGCTCCCCTTTGCTTCTCTGATGAGTAGAAACAACCAGAAACCCTTACCAGATGTAAGTGCCCAATTGTGAACTTTCTAGCCTTCAGAATCATGAACCAAATAAAACTTTTTTCTTTATAAATAACCCAGCATCAGTATTTCTTTATAGCAACACAAAACAGAGTAAGACACCATTATATCAGGATTTAGGATTTCACATAGAAATTTTTGGGGTACACAAACACTCTATTGAATGTATCATGTGACTGAACTTTTCTGTACCATTAGACACTGTTAATCAGTATCAATTTCCTCAAATTCCTTTCTTGCTTTTTGAGGCATCTAATTTTATACCTAAGATCTTAGTGACTCTTAATGCTGAATGTCCTTTATTGGTGTTTCTACTATTGTGGTTCCTTAAATGTTGATGTTTGCTACATTCTGTCTTTTATACTCACTATATTTCAAGTGAATTTTAGTAGATTTTTTAATACCCTAACTCCACTTTCTAAACACTCTGACCCCATCTTCTTTAGGCTTTCTAACTTTTTAATTTTATTTAAAAGATAAAATATAACTGCTCATATAAGTGCTTATCAAAATCTATAAAAGCCTATTACAACTATCTCCTAAATAATATGTCCTTTTTGTCTGTAAGACTTTGTAATGCACATCTTAATAGTGGTATCCAAATATCTTCTAATCTTATATGCTAGTCATCTTTGCTTTTCATTACAGAAATTCAACAATCAATATCCATAAAACTTTCAATTAACATAAAAAACATGTGAAATCTTGCATTGTACTTTATTTGCCATTGTAGACCTAGATTCTATTAACAGATACTGCCTTCATAAAAAACAGGCTATATATTTATTTACTGCATAATGTCAAAGCAAATTATATTGCATCCCAAATGTATTAATATTAGTTCTATAAACATCGCTGAACAAATCTGATAGTGAAACATGATTAGAGAAGAAATGGTATTTGTTGGTGAACAAATATTCCTTTAACAGATATGCATGTTACAATGTATACACAACTTTAACGTGTTTTTAAATTAAAGGCATGACAAAATTGTTACGAGTTACCCAAAAGGTGGTAATATTGGAAAGATCATCAGTGTGTCTCTGCTTGAATAATATTTTGAATTGTAAAACTTGGAAATGAACAAAATATTAGAATAAAGCACACACACATCTATGTAAAATGGAAGCTAGATAATGGGGAATAGGACAAATGTGCATCTTAACTAGCAAAGTTATGATAAATCTTTGTAATTTTTGGATGAAAACAATCTCAAAGTATCTTGAATCTGGATTTATTTTTGACATTTATTCAATTTTTCCTTTAACCTGATATTAATGGATTACCAATTTTACACCTATTTTTCATTTTGTAACATGGAAGACAACTGAACATTATCTATATTGTTATTTTTATATTTTTTGTAATATTATTTCCAAATATTGTGCAGTTTCTTAGCATTAATATAGGCTGTAAAATATTGTCAAAACCCCCACCTAGGAAAGAATGCCTGAGATAGAATTAAGATATATATCTGAATAATAAAAAAAAAATGAGTGAGGGAAGTTATTTTGGGATATGATTATCATTTGGATTGGAGACAGAGTGTCTGTCTGAATTAAGTTTGAAGATCTTACCTGAAATATGTATAGTAATGTAATCAACAAATTCATTATTTTATCATATGCTAACTTTAAGATTCACAGATTTCCTTGAAAATCCTTTCAAATGTTTTAATTATGCTTCCATAGGCGTTATTCCAAAGCAATATTTATTAGACAAAATGAATTAATCACTGGAGAAATAATTTAGAGTACTTGAGAGCTGATTGAGTAATCTTCTAGGGAAATATTAGATGGAGTGAAATATAGTAAAAAAAATCTTATTATTTAGTGAGAAACTGTTTTAGAAACTATTTTAGGCCCAGTCTGCTAAACAGTTGAAGCTATTTTCAGTGGCTTGATGATTTGAAATGTTGAATGCTAGCCAAGTAATAGATTATATCCTTTTGGAATACAAATGAGTCACTGGTGAAGTAATAAGCATAATAATACTTAGCACTTTTAATCTTCAAAACATTTTATAAACATTATCTAATTAATCTTTGTATCAATCCCATGAGACAGATGAATATCATTCTTTTTTACTTATGGTAGAAAAAAATTATGTAAAATTGCCAAGTCACAGAAACACAAAATGTTAGTTTTGTGCCACTGATCTCAGTAACTCAAGAATTTTAGACTAATTGCAATTTCAGATTTTTAAACATGATTTACATTAATTTTTAGAGGTCAAAAATATAATTTCTAAAAGTTGATAAGCTGTAATCAACATTATATAAATACTTAAAATACAAATGTAATTTTTTAGCTTTTAGTTGTAAAAGTCATTCTTTCAAATTATAGCCAAAATTCTGAATTAATTATCTTTTTAATATTTTGTCCTTTATTGTATTTCTCCTTCAATTATAATTATGGCATAAAACATTTACACTTTCTTCAGAATTATCCTTAGTAATGATTTTAAAATAAAATAATGCAGTTTCACAGTAACAATTGATACTAGGTAAACTATAGATGAAATATTCCATCCTAACCACACAGCTCTCATAGATGTATTTTAGCAAGTACTAGCATATTGGTATGTGTCCTTCCATACGTTTTCCCTTGTTCATACAAACACACATGTTTGGAGAGATTCAGCTTGTTTCTTGTACATTTTTATATGGACATAGCAACAGTTGACACCTTGTTTTCTCATTTACTTTTTTACATTTAATAAAAAAAATCTAAGCTATACTTTGCCTCTCTTTTGCTCAAAATCCTGCAAGAGCTTAAATTTAAGGCCCATTTCCATGGTCTACAAGGCGCACATCAGTTGGCTTCTTTTCCATCCTTGTTCTCACCTCTTTTTCAGTCTCAGGTGCTGGTCTCCCTCCTGGGACTCATCAAGCTTGCTGGCACTTCAGGGCCTTCTATTATTACATTTACAGTGTTCTGCCTGAGGCAGTCACCCTTAGGTATCTACCTGACTCACCCGTCTTTATTCAGACCTCTACTAAAACTTCCTTCTTGAAGAGACTCTTTCTGAACCACCTTATATAAAACCAAAAAATCACTTTTCTCTCTTCATTATTCTATGGCCTTTACTCTGAATTCTTCCTCATTTTAGCTCTTAACAAAAACTGATATATAATATTTGTTGATCCATTTACTCTTTGTATTTTTTTTACCATAATCTTAATACTAAGCAAATACTGAGTACTGATATTTTGGAAACTGCATTTTATTAGCTACTAATACATTCGAGTTTCTTATCACATATATACAGTCATGTACCACATAACAACGTTTGGTGTAATGAAGCACCACACGTACTGTGGTAGTCCTATAAGATTATAATGAAGCTGAAAAGTTCCTATCACCCGATGACATCATAGCCATCCTAACAGTGTAGTGCAACATATTATGTGTTCATTGTGATGCTAGTGTAAACAAATCTTTTGCATTGTCAGTCTTATAAAAGTATATTACATACAATTATATACAGCACACAATGCTTAGTAATGACAATAAACACTATGTTACAGGTTTATGTATTTACTAGGCTAGTGTTATTTTAGAGTGTACTCCTTCCATTTATATAAAAAAAGTTAACTGTAAAACAGCCTCAGGCAGGTCCTTCAAAAGGTATTCTATAAAGAAATAATATAAGATTCCTTCTGTTGTTGTCATAGAAGATGAAAACTCCATGGGTGTTGCTCTTGAAGATCTTCCAGTGGGACAAATATAGAGGTGAAACTCAGTGATATTGATGATGCTGACTGTGTGGAGGCCTAGGATAATGTGTGTATACACACCTTTGTCTTTAACAAAAAAGTTTAGGAAGTAGATAAATAAATAACAAATTTTAAAAATAGAAAAAGGCTTTATAATTAGAATACACAGAAAGAAATGTTTTACACAACTGTACAATGTGTTTGTATTTTTAAGCTAAATATTACAAAAGAGTGAAAAATTTAAAATTTAAAAGTTATAAACTTTATAAAAGTAAAAAAACTTATAGTACACTAAGATTAATTGATTCTTGAAGAAAAAAATAAAAATAAATTTAGTATAACCCAGCTGTACAGTGTTTATGCAGTCTACAGTCATATATAGTAATGTCCTAGGCCTTCACATTCTCTCACCACTCGCTCACTGATTCATCCAGGGCAATTTCTAGTCCTTCAAGCTTTATTTCTGCCAAGTGCCCTATACAGGTGTACCACTTTTAAATGTTTATGCCTTCCTTTTTCTATGTTTATATATGTTTAGATACACAAATACCCTTGTGTTACAATTGCCTGCAGTATTCAGTACAATAACAGGATGTAGGCCGGGTGCGGTGGCTCACGCCTGTAATCCCAGCACTTTGGGCGGCCGAGGTGGGCAGATCATGAGGTCAGGAGATCGAGACCATCCTGGCTAACATGGTGAAACCCCGTCTCTACTAAAAATGCAAAAAATTAGCCGGGAGTGGTGGCGGAAGCCTGTAGTCCCAGCTACTTGGGAGTCCCTGAGGCAGGAGAATGGCATGAACCCGGGAGGCAGAGCTTCCAATGAGCCGAGATCATGCCACTGCACTCCAGCCTGGGTGACAGAGCGAGACTCTGTCTCAAAAAAAAAACAAAAAAAAACAAAAAAAACAAAAAAACAGCTTGTAAAGGTCTGTAGCCTAGGAGCAACAGGTGTATACAGCCTAGGTGTGTGGTAGGCTATACCATCTAAGTCTGCGTAAGGACACTCTATGAGGTTCGCACAACAAAGAAATTGCCTACCCACGCATTTCTCAGAATATATCTCTGTCATTAAGCAACACAAGACTGAACCGTTAATAAGTTTTATATTTTCTGTAAATGTTGATATTCCTTCTCAAGTTTCAAAATGTTTTTTAAATGTTTCAAAATGTTTATTTTTATTTTAAACTCTGCTTTATGAATATTAGCTATTTATGATCTGTGTTGGATTATTTCCAAATCTTGTCATAAAAATTTTGATTTTTAACATAGCAAAAATATCTATTTTTTATTTATTGCTTGTAAGATAGGAAGATCTTCCTTATCCTCATATTGTACATGTAGTCTCCTAGGTGTCCTTATAAATTTTAATTATTAATACTGTAAGTCATTATGGATTTTTTAAAAAATTATAGTGTGAGATAGGAATTTGCCTTTATTTTCTTCTTGATTGGCACCCACTAATCACATTTATCAACTAAAACTTTTTAAATTTCACTTAAAATTCCACCTTCGTCATTAATTAAAATATATTAATATATATTCCTAGATTATGAGTAATATTTCTTATATCTGTACAAAAATATAATGATTTGATTACAGTGGCTTAAATTTTGGTATGTGATGTTGCAAGTCTCTATACATTTTTTGGCTGTTCTTAAGTATTTAATTGTCTATAGCTTAAATTAAAAGAAAAATTTGGGATTATGTGTTTAAATCCATTAAACTTATCATTTTTCTTCTTCTCTTATTTTAAGCCCTGGTGACTTATCCTGAATCCTCTACAAAAAAAGAAAAACAAAAACAAACAAAAAAAAACCTAAGAAAAGAATCAAAGAACGGGTATCTTATTATAAGGTGCAAAAATGAGGTAATAACAATAGAAGTAAACCAATAGGGGCAAGGAAGTTATGCTGCAATGGAAATAATGCATTGCCATGTTAGCAACTGATTTTACACAAGTCTGAAACAAATAGAGCAAGCTATTCCAACAGCTCTTACTGGACACTTGGGACTTCTCCTAAAAATCTTCAAGGAGAAACTCTTTTTCATTGCAGCACAAAGTAAATGCATTAAGGCATATTTATCTGCCTGGCTCCTACTTGCCCTTCTTCTCCTTCTCCAAGGTTTTTTCCATAAGCTCCCAATTTTACCATCCTCTCAGATTGTCTCATCCAGCCTCTCCAGCAACCATGTTAGATCATAAACCCTATAACCTACAGTGTGATTCTGCATCCAAGTCTTCAGTGGGAAGATGAACCAGAAACTCCAGGCATACAGCTGATTAGTGTAGCTATGAACTGGTAGGGAAAAAGAGCCTGGTTCTCCCACTCTACATAAGTATTCAGCCTCTAATTGTAGCAGCAGGGTTCTGGGAAACACAGGCAGTTTAAAAAACACTAATAGACCCATACTCTTTGTTCTGATAAAACTGGATTCATAAAATAAATCAGAGAGTTATCCATCTTTTTCTCTAAAATACATATTTTGGGCCATAGAAATATCTATAATCCAAAATGGCTGCTGGAGAGGCTAAAGTATATGTGTGTGTGTGTGTGTGTGTGAGTGTGTATGCATGTGTGTGTATAAAATATATAAACATATATTTAAAACATATACACATATACACAAATATATACATGTATACATATCCTACACACATAAAATATGTGTATATATTTTATACACACATAAAATATGTGTATATATTTTATACACACATAAAATATGTGTATATATTGTATACACACATAAAATATGTGTATATATTGTATACACACATAAAATATGTGTATATATTGTATACACTCATAAAATATGTGTATATATTGTATACACACATAAAATATGTGTATATATTGTATACACACATAAAATATGTGTATATATTGTATACACACATAAAATATGTGTATATATTGTATACACACATAAAATATGTGTATATATTGTATACACACATAAAATATGTGTATATATTGTATACACACATAAAATATGTGTATATATTGTATACACACATAAAATATGTGTATATATTTTATACACACATAAGTATACATATATATTTTATACACAAATATATACTTCTGTTATTTATAGAATGGATTGAATGCAGTGGAAGAGTTTTTTGTTTTACATAGACATTAGACTAGATAGATATTAGACTATTTAGAAACATCTAAATAGTTATTTAGATACAGCCTTATTTGAAGAACGTGACCTAGATAGAACAATATCTTAATTCCTTTTCTAATACGCTTAAGAGTTTTATGAATTACCAGTCTAAAATAATGTTATAACCACTTGAAGAGTAACTACAGATGATTACATTAACAATAAAAAATTAAATTTATTTCCAGACACTGGAGAAATTTCAGTGGAAAGATTTGTGTTCATTTTGAAAGTTAGGATAGAGCTAATTTAATAGGTGTATATTAAAATGTCTA
Organism: Gorilla gorilla gorilla; assembly: GCF_029281585.2. NCBI lineage: Eukaryota > Metazoa > Chordata > Mammalia > Primates > Hominidae > Gorilla > Gorilla gorilla. The sequence goes on along the minus strand of NC_073224.2, from coordinate 66,240,937 downwards.
ATCAATCTTAGTATTTCAAAGAAAAATTGTAGAAACATATTTCTAGAATTTTAATTGGCTGAGTTATCACTATTTTTAGTAGTAGTTCACAAAACTATCTTTCCTACAATGATTTCTTAATAATGTTGAATGAAAAGTGACAGTATAACAATGAAGATAAACAGAATTTCTAGTAATCACGATCTGTTTATTTAAGAATATTATATCTATGTTATAATTAGATTCTAAAATGTACTATTCTGAAAGATGTTGTTCACCCACGCGCTTTACCCTAAGTGAGTTTTTATATCCACTGAGCTCTATGACTTTATATGAATTTCCAGAGATTTTTGACACCAATTTTATAATTTTCTTCTATCTACACCTCATAAATGTTACATGTATTGTGATAAATCTAGTATTGTTGTTATTATGTTTCTATAGTCAATTTGCCTGAAACGTTATTTCAGCCATGTACTAGAATGATTTTATCTTTGACTCAGCTATCATCCAGGATCTCAAACTCTTGGCTTACTCTTTGGCAAAAATCTACTTATTTCTAAGCTTTTCATTCACTCATTCCTACAGTTTTGCATGATAATTTTTAATTTGGTCCTTGAGTTTTTTTCAAATACATTACACATCTTCACACGTGTTTCCATGCAAAGAGTCAATTATGTTTCCCCAAATATTTTTCTTCGCAATCTGCATTTCTCAATGTTATGAGAGAAATAAATAAAATTATGTCTCATTCTACATCTACTGTATCAAGCCTCAATTCAATGGCTATTGGTAATTTTTTTCATGCATCTTGTATTTTGTTCTAATGTATCTTTCATTGGCTTCTTCTACCGTTTATATAATCTTCAAACCTGCAATCCCACAATTTTTATCAAAAGTACCTACCTTCCCCTTCTGAGAGTAACACCATCAGACATCAAGTCTTTCAAATGGCCTTTTTTACATTTAAAAAATGTTATCATTTCATTATTCATTTTGTTTTTCTGACCTTCATCATGATTCAAACACAAATAATTCTTTTTTCTTTTGTAACTTTTTTTTTAATTTAAAATTTTTCTCCATTTCTTGGCTCTTACTTTAGCAATTGTTCTACTCATTAACATTTTGGAGGTCTCTAATAGCTACTTTCCTTTTGGCTAGAAATATTCTCTGGTGTTTCTCAAACAAAAACATGCCATAACTTCATAATTCTTTAGTTTGGAATTATGTTACTTTTTTCTTACTTAAAAACATTAAATCTTCTTCTAAAATCTACAGTCTGCCCTTAATAGTCTAGTCAAATCATTTCTTAAATCAGTAGTAACCTAAGTGTTTACAAAACTATATTTTTCAGTTGTATTTATCTTTTATTTTCCCCACAAATTGTGACCATATTCTATGTAGATATATCTCTTGTTCTTAAATTAGTAACTTTTAAGAGGGAAAGAAGCCTTCCTTAATAGCATTACATGTATTCCCATTCTTGATTTCTGCCTATATTTTATCTGTCATTGACACTGGTATCTCTTTTTCCTACTATGCTTTAAATCAAGCATGACTGTACTCATCCTATTTTCTTGATGGAGGATGTCATTGATTAGCTTACTAAACATCTGTGTCATCTTCCTCCTATTAAAAGAAGTTGTCCAAATTACTTTAGAGCTACCAATTTGGATAACAATTAGGTTCTGTCACTAGGATGCATGATTGCAACATTTGGAAGACGTAAATAAGGTTAGATAGGCTATTATTTTACATCATGATTTACATTTCTCTTCACCCCTTTATACACACTTTTTTTCTGTTTTCTTATTTATTTTTGTTCCTTCTTACATTTATCAGCAAGTAATATTTTATAAATATAATGGCTACCTGTAGCATCAATTCAAGAAATACTTCTCGCATTTCAAGAGGCAATTCTAGTGGTGATCTGATGGCAGAAGCTTCTTGATTCCCCTTCCCAATCCATGCAATGCAGTTGTGATTTTGAACTCATACATCTAGTGTCATCCTCAGATGCAGCAGTTTTCCTTTTGAGTCATTTTTGTATATTTTTGAGCAATCATTTCTAATGGTTCAACCTAGAAACCATTTGTCCAGCTGTCATGACAGTTTATAAACATCTATTTCCTTATATTGCTCTTTCACCAACTCACAAGTGACTTCATTCACTACCATGAGTTTAATTTTTTTTCTTTTTTTTTTTTTTTTTTGAGACGGAGTCTCTGTCACCCAGGTTGGAGTGCAGCAGCGTGATCTCAGCTCACTGCAAGCTCCGCCTCCTGGGTTCACCCCATTCTTCTGCCTCAGCCTCCTACATTCGCCCGCCACCACAACCGGCTAATTTTTTGTATTTTTAGTGGAGACGGGGTTTCATCGTGTTAGCCAGGATGGTCTCGATCTCCTGACCTCGTGATCCGCAGGCCTCGGCCTCCCAAAGTGGTGGGATTATAGGCTTGAGCCCCCGTGTCTGGCCTAATTTTTGTTTCTTCAGTAGATGACTCAAAAATTGACATATTTCACACTGTCAATATACTGGCGGGAAAAATACTCTTTTTTGGTAACTGGAGATTGGTTGAAGACTTGATTCTATCAGCTACTGTCTCTGATGCTTTAGGGAAAAAGAAATCAATTACTTTGGATTTCAAGCTTCTCAATACTAATAATAAAATAGTGATGCTTATCTTACAAAGCTGCCTGAAAAATAAATGAGACTATGTATTCAGAGGCATGTAGAATTGTCATGGACACCCATTATTTTTCCCTGCCTTCTCACTTTTTAAGCTTCTTTCCCATAATTGTAACCTTCCACTAGATGTACAGTAATGATATGCAGGTGCTATCTCAAATATATCATCTTTAAAATAAAAGTAACCTCCAATATTTTTGGCTTTCTTAACATTCTCTGCAAGGAATTGATTTATTTAACAACACTTTAAAATATTTGCTACCATTATATTTGTGTCACGCACCATTAATATCTGCATAATTTCCCACCTTTCCCAATCCATGAAAAAAATTTTCATTATATTTGCAAACATGTCCATAACATATAGATTTCTTTCCATGACTTCAGCTATTATCTAATTCAAGTCATTATTTCTTCCTAGAATTTAAAAAATTGATTGATACTTGCCTTTTGTGCTCTATCTACTACTTACTCCCTACCTTCATATCTATTTTGTAAACAGTAGGGAAGAGAGGTGGTTATATCAAAATACAAGTCTAGTGGTGCCACTGCTCTTCTAAGGAACCTTGCATTGCTTCTATATTGTATACACATTTCCTTAGGATTTGGATCCTATGACAGCCCTATGTCCTAGATTCTAGATGAGTTGGATTTATAGTGTGTGTTAACTGTGAATTTTCCCCCGTTTGATGTTGCCCACACTATCTTTCTGTCTGCAGTTCTACTTACCCCAGCTTCTTCCTCCATCTGACAAAAGTTTCGTGTTTTTCAGTTTCTTCCATTAGGAACACCATTGACATTTTTCAATTTCTCTCATAAAGGGCAACATTAAAACTTTGGCATGGTAAGAAAGTTAGTTATTTTTCACAAGTATATTCATTGATATATGGATCTCCCTACTTGCCTTTTAACTTTTGAGAACAAGGGTTTTCTTCACCATATGTTCTATCTTAGTGTTTTTAACTGAGTAAATAATCAGGGAAAAGTTGATGAAGTGCTATTTTAGTTTCATTTTTTAGAGTTATTTATACTACCAAATATAAGACATTTTAATCAATGATCTTATTAAATGAGCAAGAAAAACAAAAATAAGAAAAACCTCTCCACAAGCTATTACCTGTATTTCAACATTTACACCATTGTGGAAGCTCCATATATGTCAAATCTTACTGCTTTATAAGCTGTGTGACCGAAGCCTGTTTGGTGGCTTTCAATTTTAATTTTACTCATGATTTTTAAATGATTTTATTATAATAGGATAAGAATTTGAAGAATAAGTGATTTTCATTTTTACATTGACATTTATTAAAAATTTTATTTTATATGTACTTATAAGGAATGTAAATAAATAGAAAACAAAGGCCAAAAATGGAACTTCCATACTTCTTATTGACAATATGTTATGCAGTCAGTAGCTCAAAAGTTATTTCAAAATGATTTTTATACTCTAGTCTATTTGGCAACTTAGCTAAGTACAAGAGCCAGATATTTCTCTCGTATTTACTTTCCGAAAGCTTTGCAGGCTGTCCTTTGATTTTTAAATTATAATTTTGCAAAGTATATTCTCTTTTTAAAGCTATTAAAAGATAGACATGAAAGTTAAGAAGTATATTTCAACCATGATGTATGTGTGTACATGCACGTGTGTGTGTGTGTGTGTGTGTGTGTGTGTGTGTGTGTGTGTGTGTTGGACAGTGTATGGTAGGTAGAGGAATGGGACATGGGACATAATAAAATTTTGAAACTTGATTCATTTTTCTCCAATAATCTATTATCTACCCTCTTTGGACAACTGTTCAAATATCTATGTAAAAATATCTGCCACATAAAATAATCCTCAGAAGTGATCTGGACCATGTGAAAAAATTATCTTTATGTGCTTAAAAATGTTATTTAAAGCTATCAGGGTTCTCAATAGGTTTCTAATTTTAAAAGATCACATCACTATAATATTGGGAACATAAGCTAACTAACTAAATTGTTTTATGTTTCTGATACATCTATATCCATTATTATCAAACAGACTCTTGTTATTTTAATTTTGGTGGTTCTACTTTAAAAAACTTGTAAGCCACTTCAAGTAGGTTTCGAACTTCTTGGTGTAATAAACCTAAGTGTACATGTAAATAAATCACTGAAAACTCATCAGGATTTATACTTCTCTTCCAGCAGAAAGAACTAAAGAATCTTTAAATACATATGTCTAATTTTTGAACTTTGTCTCATACGTCTTTTATTCTGGATTTTTTTTATTTCAGCATCTTATCTCCAGAGCCCTTTTTCTCTTAAATTACATATTTGAGACAATCCTATATACCTGTGGTAAAACCTCAAACACCTCACAGCTTGTTCATGACTTGACTAAACACAATGAAAATGAAGACATATTTTGATTTCTGATTATCTTGAACATGATGATATACATCTTTCTAAACATTTATGTTATTAATACTTGTTTATATTCTTTGTCATATGCTATGAGATTAATTGAGTAATGAAATGTGAAGTGACAGAATAAGAGGGAAGAGAAAAAAGCTAAAGGGGAGCTGGATTGAAAATGATCTTATGGAAACAGAATTTGATTCAGAACTTCAACCACATTTCATAGTCAACAAGCAAGTTTAAGCAAGTAGAACTTCACATAATTATCTTAAGTGTATGAAATGGAAGTGAATGAAATAGTATTCAAATTTGTAAGGCAAACCAATGACTATGACCATTCTCCTAGATCGACTATACAGACTTTTTTCTAAAAGGAAATTAGGGTTACATGTGAATAAAATTAATTTGGTAATGATGATAAAATAATGGGTATGATAATGCTGTGATAGTCTGAAAGTACAGAGTTATTGTAACATCAAATATTGAATATTATGTGTTCAGAAAAAAATATTCATGGGCAGAGGCTGCCAGGAAGATGTTTATGGCCATTATAAGAGAAGTGATATGGTCCCAAAGAGTGGGGAGGATCTGTTTTCTGCCATGACTAAATCCAGGAAAATATTTCCTCAAAAAAGAGACTCACAACCTCCACACCACTGTTAAACAGAAAACAAACTAAGCGTGGTAAAGCAGTGTGTAGGCAAAAGTGTAGAGACATGGAGTCTTCTGGACAGAGTTAGAGAATCATGGTATGATTGTCATCCAGCTACTGAGAAAGCAGTCTTCAAGCACTTCGCCCAACATAGTTGGAAAAACAAGCTTTGAATAATACAAACACTTGTAGGTTCTATACTCAATATTTGTCTTTTTTCAAGTATCACTGATGAGTGATGAAATAATGAAGATATCTAAAAAGGGAACGGATACTCAGCATACTGAACAGAGGTAAGTCAGATTTACAGTGGAAGGTTACATTTATATGAAAGTTTTATGCTAGCTCTTTAATTCCCTGACTGTGAGTGATCCTGAGATTCTAGGTGAGGTTTAATTGAGTTTATACAACATCACAGTGCATATGCATTAGAAGCAATCATAATAGTTCGTTCTTGCGCTATTATAAAGAACTTCCTGAGACTGGGTAATTTTTAAATAAAGAGGTTTGATTGACTCACAGTTCCACAAGCTGTATAGCAAGCATGGCTGGGGAAGCCTTAGGAAACTTAGAATCATTACAGAAGGTGAAGGAGAAGCCAGCACGTCTTACATGGCTGAAGCAGGAGGAAGAGAGAGTGAAGGGGGAGGTGCCGTACACTTTCCAACAACCAGATTTCTTGAGAACTCTATCAGGAGACAACACTAGGGGAATGGTGCTAAACCATTAGAAACCACCTCCAAAATCCAAACACCTTGCACCAGGCCCCTCCTTCAATATTGGGAATTAGAATTCAAAATGAGATTTGGATGGAAACACAGTAATTAAATGTCATCACCCATTTCCTAAAAAGCAAACTCAGATAAGCGCATGACTGTTCCTTTGGCTTACACATAAGTGATCCTAAGAAAAATGGGTAAGGATATAGGGAAAACTGAACAAGAAAGAAGTTGGGCAAGTGCTGGATTCCAAACAAAGCCCCTTTTTCCTGCTGGAAAACTGTGAAATATAAGGGATTCATTGGTTAAAGGATTCTCAGGAGAAATCAAAAGTCCTTGGTACTTTGAAGCCCAGGGACAGGCCCTGAAGATGCTCAGGTTGTAGAAACAAAAGCACACCAAAGCAGAGGAATAAATGCTCTGAAAGTTAAGCGTGTTTGGAGGGTATTTTGGTGGGGCATGGAGAATGTCAGCAGAAATCATTTATAGCTATTCACATAGCAGATAGTAATGGTATTCCATGTTGTATCGAATGTCATTGCTGACAATAGAAATTTTTTAAAAATTCCAGATTGTGGGGTTAGTAGTTTTTAGAAGATTCTACTGTCATTTTCACAAAGTTCCGAGTTAAAGAAAACCAAAAGTGTTGCAAAATATAGACCACTGGTTCCACGTAGAGCAGTTCTTCAGAGAGAACTAATACAAGTAAGCACCTTTAATTAATTAATTGACGTATAAACCACACTTACCTGTCTAAATACATTCTAAGTTATACTACGTAAATTTGTTAGGGATTGATTAATAAAATTTAGATGGATGTACTTAAGAGCCTGTTAGAAGTTGGAAATAAAATTATTATTGCAGTTATGTTTATATCTAATTATAATTAAAGCTATTAATTTTAGTTTGTGCTTCTTTTCACTCTTTTCATGTAGAGACCACCAAATAGTGAACAGCAGCAATAAAGCATCACTACCTAAATGCTATTTGTCTGAGGAGATCTTGAATAACATGGTAATGCCTTGGTAAGAATAAGCAGGAATAATGATATTAGATGGCAAATATGGGTAGATATTTATTCATTTCAGACATCGGAGAGACTACAATTTACTAAAATAATTGAACTCTTAGAAACATAGAGTTAATTGGTAGGATTTTCTTGATATAAATTAGGTGTAACCAAATAGCACTATGTTTTTTAATAGACATTTGGATACCATAATTTTTGTTCTCCGAAGTTCACCATGTTGGTTTCAAAGTTTAATTTTTTTCTTGAGAGAAAAACATGGAAAGCCCATGAAGTTTCAGTCTGATAAACAGGAGGAATCTATGTACCTGTGTGATCTATGTACCTACGTGATCTTGCTCTTGCTCTAGATATTTAGTGAAGACATAATTAACGTTGTCTTTTGCCTTTTTTTTCTTTCTTTTTTGAGACAAGGTCCCGTTCTGTCACACACGCTGGAGTACAGTGGTGCAATCACTGTTCACTTCAGCCTTGACCTCCTGGAGTCAAGCTATCCCCTCACATCAGCTTCCTGAGTAGATGGGACTACAGCAGCTTACCACTATACCTGAGTTGTTTAAAACAATATTGTAGACATGTGATCTCATTCTATTACCCAGGCTGGTCACAAATTCCTGGGCTCAAGCAATCCTGTGCCAGCCTCCCAATGTGCTGGCATTACAGGCCTGAACCACCATACCTGGCCTAACATTGTTTTTTTTTTTTTAAAAAGGAGGAAGAAAATCTAGCCCAATGCTAGATACTGAAGTGATAGGTAGCTGTAAAGAATTGTTATAAAAAATAGGTGAGGTGTTACTTCTGTCCTCAAGAGACTTATAGCCCATTTTGAAAAATACAACTAAGAGATCTTGATGTGAAAAGAGTTCTATTCAATAAGAATTAATGCAAAATTGTGTCAAAAGAATAGAGTGCACATTTTGCTTTCTGGAATAATTGTAGGGGCAATACAATTATGATTGCATAGTTAAGAATTCAAAGACATGTCTAAGCTGTTCTCTAAGCAATGGCTTATTTACAGGTAATTTCTTGGTAAGTTATTTTAGCATTTAAATATACCAATGATTTAGCACTACCATAGAAAATAAGCAATAAGACAAAGGCAATTAAGTAAGACAGAAACAATTATAGGCAAGGCCTAATCGTAGTTTGTATAATTTTTGGAATAAAGTAAACAACGCACTAAAAGAAAAGACACTAAGAAAATAATGAGTTATACATTTCTAGTGTCAGGTAGGGTGCAATTGTGAAAAATGTTTCCACAATCCCAAGAGTCATCATTCAAAGTCAGAGGCAACCCTGACCACGAACTGTTAGGAAAAAAAAACAAAAAAAAACAAAAAAAACAAGAGTTCCTGAATTTGAAGGGTCTAACCCTAAAAGAGGATCACTTTAAAAGATTCAGGTCAGAAAAAATAAGAAATCAAGGGGTACAGAAAAGGCTGTGCCAGCCACTCTGGACAAAAAGAGAGCCAGACATACATAGATGGAGTCTCAAGATATAGTCAACACAGTCATAATGCCAGCCCCAAGGTAGAATGAGAGTCAAGACCTGTTTGGGAAGTGAATGATGCTAAATGAGAAAGGGAAATTTAGTGCCAGAGTTTTTTAGACTGAAATAGCCAAATGCTGGTACAGAACAATTGCATGCTCCAAGGATATTTTCAATTCACACTGACAAAAACTGAATCCATTAACTGTCTTTAATTACCTGTTTTTAATTTTTTCTATTTATTTATTTTATGTTGAATATACTCCTACAAAAGAATATGTGGAATACAATTGTAGCTAAAAAATAATAGCATGCAAGTACTTATCAGTGTAAGAATTAGCGTAACATGTATGCATTAATACATTCAAAACCACTAATCTCTTCCCTCCCTTTCCTAAAATGTAATCACCATTACGCAAAACTTCTGACTTTTTTCACTTTTCCTTTTCATTATGGCAAATTCATATATATGCATAAATAAATCTAAGGGCTAGGCATAGTGTCTCAGGCCTATAATCCCACCACTTTGGAAGGCCGAGGTGGGTGGATCACTTGGGTCCAGGAGTTTGAGACCCGCCTGGGCAATGTGGTGAAATGCCATGTCTACAAGAAATTAAAAAATCAACCACGTCTGGTGGTGTGCACTTCTAGTTCCAGCTACTCAGGAGGCTGACGTAGGAGGATTGCTTGTATCTGAAATATTGAGGCTGCAGTGAGCTGTGATTGCATCACTGCACTCCAGCCTGGGTGACAGAACAAGACCCTGTCTCAAAACAAAACAAAAAATAAATCCGACAATCATAATTAGTTATGGAATTTTCATATAGATTAAATCAAAATATATTTTTTGTCAAGAAGGTATCTATTATAATTTCTTTCTATAAGGATATCTAATTTTCTCAGTGATGTTTACTTATATTTATTTATTTAGTAAGACAAAATAAATTTTATGTTATCTTTCATTTTTATCTTAGGAGTAGCCTAACAATTGGCAATCTTTTTAGATATTTGACCAGTTAAAATAATATTTTTTTAACCACTTATGCATAGGACATAAAGTTTCATTGTTTAGTATGAAATTTAAAAGATGGGTCCATTTTCTTTCTATTTTTCTAATGAGTTAATAGATATTTGTCATTGATTTGAATTGTTGACACATGAAGCTATTATGTGTATGATAGCATAAACTGAAAAGTTTATTTTCTGAAAGATATTTTAGAAAATTCCTAAAAAGTCGTTTTTTCATAGGAATAAAGAATACATTTCAAACCCTCATAGTTAATTCTTCATCTATATATAGAAGTCTAGAATGTGATTTAAATAGAGAAAACATATGAATGTATCCGAAGACAGAATGACTGAATTCGTCAAGCATTGGTTTCTCTCAGGGGTATGCTGGTGATATAGGGTAACGCTGCTCTCCATGGTTAGACTTCTTGTGGGCATTTCTCTACCTTGAATATATGTTCCTGTTTCTTTTTGCCCTGCTGGTTATCACAGATTGATTGAATTCTTACCTGTCAGGAATCACAGTTTTGTTTTTCATTTAATTAAGACTATTTAAATGAGCTGTTCTTCCTTCTCTACAGTAAAGCTGCACCCTCCTCACTGCCCCTGCTCAGCATTTTATTCCAATTAAATGCAACTGCCTCCTTTGTCATAATTCCCCCAAATATGCCAACTTAAAAAATAAAAACTCTGATTTGGTGACTTTTTTTGGCTATTTAATGGGAACTTGAGGAGCTCACAGTCAGTCTGATTCTCGTCTTTGAATATCCTTTCCTTTCCTTGGAGTTTCTCTTTATACATCACCTAATGTAACACACTGTGAGTAACTTTAATCACTAACATTTTTTTCCCTATAGATGTACCATGTTTACTTTTCATTAGAAAAATGCAGATTACTCTGCATAATATATAATATCTATCTTTATATTTTGTTTATTCCCCAACATTATTTTTTACTTTCAATAAGAGGCAACTTTGGACAGATTATTTTTATTTCATCGAAATGGCTTTATTATGGCTGTAGAGTATAACTGTGCTCATATTCAAAGAGATAGAGCTAACACAGCTTTTGATTAGTAATGGGATATTATGTAAAAATTCAATAGCAGACCATACATTGAAGAGTTATTTAAAATATATTTATAAATAACTACTTGTATGGATTGTGGTATCAGAATGGAAAAAGAAAACCTATAGATGTGAATCTGTGATTGTTCCCTTCCCTGTCTCTCTATCTCATTGGTAAGAATTTTTCTCTTCCAGCAGGAGGATGGTAATAAAAAGCTTTAGCAGCTTTCTTTTTAGAGGGAAACACACTTGATTTGGACTGACAAAGGGAAGCCCAAATGTTTGTCAGCTGCAAGTGGTAAGGATGCTGCATATCTGTAGCTTTGCTAGCTGAATTGATTCAACTATAACCATAACATTAAATAGGAGAGTTTAGAAAAGAGAGAGCGATCAAAGGCATAAGCAAATTTCTCCATACATTCCTGGCTGAGTGAGAAACTTTTTTTAGGCAGTTGAGACATTAGATAACCTGGAGAAAAGTGAAAGACAAGGAAATCTTGAAAGCTGGTCACAACTTTGAACGTGTTCCTCAATCCAAAAACTAATTGATTGGCAGAGGGCGGAGCCTTTATGTGCTTAAGGTTTTTGAGCACAATATCTATTCCAGTCATTGCCTGACCAATAAGCTATTCAGATACAGAAGCATCCTTTAGGAAGACAGACTTTTTAAAAATTTACAATAGGTTGAAAAAATGCTATACAGTTCAATAAGTGTCTAAACACAATGAGAGGGACAGATGCTACTGTTTAAGTACCGGCAACTTGATTAAATAAAACAGCAACCTTCAGAAAAACATTTTTTTTAATTCAGAGTTTCCATACTATATTATTAAAAGTGTTATATTTTAATACAAAATTAGTAGACAGGAAGTGACACAAGAAAGTGTGATCCATACTTAGGGGGAAAATGGTCACAATAAACTGATCATGAGGAGTTCTGGGTGTTCCATTTAGCAAAAACTGACTTCATAGAAGTTATTATGAATATATCTATGAAGTAAAGAAACTATGTGAACAATGAACAAACAGGGAAATTCAATTGAAAAATACAAACCATAATAAAGAACCAAATGGAATCCTGTAGATTAAAAATATAGCAACTAAAATGAAAAACATTCACTAATTATACTCAACAACAGACTTGAAATGATATAAGAAAAAAATCTGTGAATTTGAAAATATATTAATAGAAATTATCTAATCCAAAATATAGAAAAGAGCTTAAATCAAAGTTAAAAGGGACTCAATGACCTATGGAACACAATCAATCATTCCAACATACACTTAATGGAAGTCCCGAAAGGAGAGGAGATATGAAAAATGATAGAAAATTTGAGAAAATAGTGATCCAATACTTATTAAATTTTATGTAAAATAACCCACTAATCAAAGAAGTTCAAGAAACACAAAATGAATCGCACAAAGACATATGATAGTAAAGCAGCTGAAAGCCAAAGAGAAATAAGCCAAAGATTGTAACTCATAATGTACGGAACAACATGATTAAAAACAGCTGGCTTATTAGAAAAAGAAAAAAAAAGCAGGACAGTGGAATTACATATTTAAAAGGTTTAAAGATAATCAACTCAACCAATAATTCTTTATCCAGCAGAAATATCCTAGGATTCAAGTAAAAAGGTGAAATAAAATTCTTCTCAGATGAATAAAATACTCAGCAAATATGTTTCCAGCAGACTTTCCCCCCACAAGAAATACTAAATGAAGGACTAATAACAAAAGAAAACGGATCAGATGTAGTAACTGATCTACAGGGACAATCAATGCCAGAAATAGTAATATTTTGGCAAATATATTATATTTGTGTATGTGTACAATTTTTTCAGTCTTCTATTAATTTAGTAAAAAGAATCATAATATTGACCCAATCAATAATTATATCACTAAATTCCTGGGTTTATGAAGAATTTAGGTGCATTATACATGTATATAATAGCAAAAAGAAGGGGAATAGAATAATACTAGTGTGTAGTTGCTATGTTTTATAAAAAATTGTATTAAAGATGCTTATTGTAATTTTAGTGCAACAACAAAAAATAACTCATAAAAACAGAGAACTTAAAATGATAAGCTAAAAATATTTATTTAACAAAGGAAAGGTTTGTAAAGAAGGAACAGAAATATGAAAAAGATAAGAAATATAAACATTTAAAAAATCAAATAGCATAATGACAAACCCAAATCCAAACGTATAATTGCATTAAATGTGCAGACTAAATACTAATCAAAGGCCATCAATTTCCAGACTGGATGAAAAAAATGAAGAAAAAATTGATGTAGCTATATGCTCACTATATAAAATACTTTTATATTCAAAGACACAATTAGATTTAAAATAAATGGCATAGCAGGCAACAACTATAAAAGAGATGGAGTAGCTATGTTATTATTAGACATAAAAGATTCTAAGAAAAAGAATATTACTAGAGTCCAAGAGGGACATTTTATTTTAAAAAGGTTGACTACAACAGGAAGATACAACATTTATACATGTATTTGCTCTTAAAAGAACTCCCAAATACATTAAGTACACACACACACACACACACACACACACACACACACACACTCTGCAGAATTGGAAAGAGAAATTAAAATTTAAATATAATTGAGGATTTCAATAGTGCTTTCTTAGTAATTGATAGACCATCTTGACAGAAAATCAGTAGGTATATGGAATACTTAATTAACTATCAACTAAATTGAACTGACAGGTACAAAACTCTAACCAGCTGCAGCTGAATACACATTTTTATCAAGTGCATATGGCACATTGTCTAGGATAAGGCAAATACTAAGTCAAAAAATCTTATTGCACTTAAAATTATTAAAATTGTGCAAAGTATATTATGTAATTTCATTGGATTTTAATCAGAAACTACTAGCAGAATAAAATCTAGGAAATCTCCAAGTATATAGAAATAAAATAACACAAGTCACAAAGAAAATCAGAAAATATTTTGATTTGATTGAAAATGAAAAGTAGCAATAAATCTACTTTAAAACTACTAATCTAAGTTTCTTCTACCTTACATATCTAGAAAACGAGGCATATGTCAAATCAAACACAAACAGAAAAAAGTGTGTGGGGATAGAATATCAGAATAAAAATAAATGAGATCAAATAGCAAAAAAAAATTAATGAAACCAAAATTAATTATTTCAAAAGATAAAAAATGGATAACCTATCAGACCTATTAGTGACAGAGAAAAGAAACACACACACACACACACACACAGAAGTTACAAAAATCAGAAATGAGAGAGGTTTCCTCACTACAGATTTTGGAACATTTAAAAAGATTAGATGGTATTATTATTAATAACATTATGTCAATGAAGTACACAAATTTCTAGCAACACACAAATAATCCTTGTGAACTTTTTAGGTAAATGAAAGTCTTATTAAACTTACATTAATGGAAGAAACGGATTTAGTAAAGAAAAATCTTCCCCTAAACAAGTTCAAGCCCAAATGGTTTCAACATGTGAATTCTATCAAAATTCTAAGAAATAAATTATACATGTCCACACAGACTCTTACAGAAAATGGAGAAGGTGGAAATGTTTCTCTACACACTTTATAAGTCCCATGTTTCCCTGATACTAAATGAGATAAAAACATAGAAAGGAAATTATGAAATAGCATTTCTTGTAAAAATTAAAAAAAATTAAATTAAATATTAACTATTAAGCAAAATATAAAATAGTCATGTATCATGAGCAAATGTGTTTTATTTCAGAAATGTAAGGTTGTTTGATGATTTAAAATTAGTTATTAAAACCCACAAGATTAAAAGAATAAAAGAAAAATACCATAAGATCATCCCAACAGATGTAGAAGAACCATTGGATAAAATTCAGCATCCATTCATTTTTAAATGGGTCAACAAACTGAGAATATCATGGGCAATCATTAACCTAATATACAACATCTATGAAAAACATACAGCTTCCTTCATACTTAATGATATAGGTCTGAATAATTTGCACCTAAGACTGGAAAAAGAGCACGGACGTTCACTCTTTGCACTGCTGATCAATACAGTTGATTCCTGAACACATGGGTTTGAACTGTGCAGGTCCACATACAGGATAATTTTTTCCCACAAATACATTGGAAAATTTTGGGGAGCTTTTTTACAGTTTGAAAAAACTTACAGATGAGCCACGTAGTCTAGAGATGTTGAAAAAAATTAGGAAAAGTTAGGCATGTCATGAACGCCTAAAATACATGTAGATTTTTATCTATTTAAGCATTAACTGTTCATGTTTTTCGTAGGGTTTCAGGTCATCACATGCTAGTAGCAGTTCAGTTTTCAGTGAGTCAAAAGTTATACATGGATTTTTGACTGCGTAGGAGGGAGTTGGTGGCACTAACTCCTGTATTGGTCATGGGTCAATTATATTTTGTAGGCAGTCCAAGACAATGCAGTGATACCCAGAAGAGAAATTAAAGGCATACAGATGGGAAAGGATGACATAAAACTGTCTTTATTCAATGACGGCATGATCATATCTGAGATTCCTAAGGATTTAGGAAGGGTTATCTATCACCTTCCTATAATAATGTTTAACAAGGACATGAGATACATGATTATTATATAAAAATCAACTATAATTTTATAGAGTACTTACAGTTTTGAAAAGTGAAGCTAAGAAATGATTTCTTTCACAATAATATCAAGATGAACAAAAACTTTTAACAATGGAAATTCAATTTCAATTTCTGCATAAATAAAACCATGAATCATTACTGAAATAAAATAAAATACTACTGTGAAATACAAAGGAAAACACTATATACATGCAACAATGTGAACAAACCTCAAAAAAGGGCCAGACACATAACTACTTGTTGCATGATTCCAAATCTATAAAATTTTATGAGAAGAAAAAAATATAAAAATAGGATTAGATTAGTAGTGGTCTGGGGTTAGGGATCATGACTGATCCTTGGAGTGAAGAGAATAATCTAAACTGGGATGTGGAGATGGTCACCTAATTGAATATATTTATTAAGTCTCATTGAAATGAACAATTAAAATGAGTGAATTAAATGGAATGTAAATTTTGCCATGCTAAAGTAATTTAAAGAGAAAAATAATCATATGAATAAAAATAAAAATATTTTCTAAAACAAAAATCTGATGGAGAAAATAAAGTAAGAGAACAGTACCGAATATTTCCCAAATGTGACATTTGATCAAAACAAAGTAAACAAAGCCTGTAATGGTTTATTCAGAATCCAGTCTGAAAATATTATAATCTCTATAGATTGACCTAAGACAGTTATGAGACTATTTAAAAACTGGCACAATAAAATTTTCAAAGTGTTAAAACATTAGCTATCTTGATAGACATTTTATTCCAGGATCTGACACAGTATGAGGTCAATAAATTTTGATTGAATAAATGAATAAACATAATTTGCTATTTTAATTTAAGTCCCTAATGATTTAATTTAGACTTTCATGCAAATCATTATTATATATTTGCATACATTTGTTAGAAAGACAAGTCAACTGAATATAACAGAAATATCAGCATTAATCATAGATTAAAGTGCAAATGTATTGTGTTTGCTGTTATGTTTTTCTGACATCTGAAGTGGATTAATAAACAGAAACCAATTAATGGCTTCACTTGTTTCCATGGAATGATATCATTCTCTGGAAAACCACTAGGGTTGTGAATAAAAACTACTTAAATGTAAGCATTATGCATTATGTGGTATTTATTGCTGATTAAACTAGAAAGAAATGCCATTTATTGTAAATACAAAAATTTTAAATAAAATATTAGCTATTAAGCAAAACAAATATAAAATAATTATGTACTATATATTTATATATGTATCATGAAGGAAATGTTTCATTATTTTACATTAAACATTTTATTCGTAACGGCAGGTGTACCTTTCAATGATTTAAATTGAACATTTTATTAGAAAAATATTCTGAGTTTTTATAAAAAGATACTTCTCAGCTTGAACAGCATTCTTAATGTATGCGTACATACAACCATTTTCTACTTTAATTCTAATAAACTCACAGAACTCCAATCATACCTATCCTTTGTTTTCATGTATTAAAGTGCTTTCATTAAAATAATGCATAAAAAGATGTCTTTTCTCACTATGTTAACATAGAGATTTCATATTCATTAGTTTGAGATATACTATTGGTGTCTTTCTTCCCCATGCATAGTAAACACAATTAACCATTCTCTTTTTGACATAGTTCAGGGAGACAGGCTTTGATCCAACTGACTCCTGGCTAAGCCTCTAGACTCTGGGACTCAAAAAACAGATCAAAACTACTGATTCTAGGATAAAGACTTTGAAACTTTGTGTTTCCCATGGAAAGGCTTTACAGCCCACTCTCTTTAAGTTTCGCATATCATTAGAACATTTTTACTGAGATTTTAAAAAAATGAGCATGGGTAAATATATAATGATTTTAAAAGCACTTTTGTCTTGTGACAATTAAATGAGTTTTCAATTAAGAAAATATTTTTAAAACTAAGAGTTTATTTGTACTCCCCTGAATTTTAGACATAAAAAAATTCTTAATAAAGTTTCATGTTAAAAGTTATGATTCTAAAATTACAGTTAAAAACTAAGGAGCTTTTTTATTTCACAACTTTTAGTCAGTGTCATTTGCACGTCCTAGTTTTATAAGTTTAACACCCTGATTTTTCAGAACAATCCACTAGCAAATTGACCTCAAAATTAATCAAATTTTTAATTTTATTCATAGATATAGCGTCATGCTTTGTATTTAGAAATTGAGCAACACATACACACACACACACAAACACCACATTTCCCTAAAATAAGATAATAATGCTTTTAAAAAAATTTCCAGACATTTTAGGAGTTCAAAATCTTGAAGTAGCAAGACTTATCACTACAATGGTCTGAGTGTCCTTCCCTTTCAAATGAAATCTGGACCGAGTTCTGATTGACAGTGTGAATATCCGGCCTTGGAACTTACATAACTCCTACCATTATCTCTCTGGCTAGTTATCTAAGGATCCTTGCATCTCTCACAAATTGCACTTCTCTTTGCCTATATTTATTTAAATTACTTCTCTGTTTAGGTTAATATTGGTTTTCTACATTCATTTGTTTGATTGTAGCAGAACTTTTGAATGACTGTTATAATGACCAATATCCATCAATTTCTGGAAAATATTGACTTAAATAAAAAGCAATCTTGCCTCCATTTTAAATAAACTACTTAGAGACAGTTTCATACTTCTAGTGGTGAAGAGTATTTCAAACCCTCATCTGGCACTGTGAAATAAATGAAACCTGGGATCTCTAACATTAACTATAATTTCTTTCTCATTATTTCACCACTCCATTCTCCTATTCAATAAGTGAACTCTGGTTGTCCTCACTGCTCATTATACATGTATTAACATGCTAAAAGACACTCCCACCAGTTCCATGACAGTTTACAAATGTCATGGCAACATCCAGAAGTTACCCTATATGGTCTAAAAGGGGAGGAACCCTCAATTCCAGGAAATCCCTGCCCCTTTCCTGGGAAATGCATTAATAATCTACCCTTTGTTTGGCATATAATAAAGAAATAATAATAAGTATATTCAGGCCACCAGCCTATGCCACTGCTCTGTCTATAAACTAGCCACTCTTTTGGCTAAGTAAGGTATACTTACTTAATAAACTTAGTTTCACTTAAAAAAAATCTAACAAATTTAACATTTAACATGTGCATCCCCTCAACACAATGATTATATAACTGTATAATTATAAGCCTCATATAAGGTTAATTTGAGAAGCTAAACATTTTAATTATGTATTGCCAAACCCCTATTTGGAATAATTAGACAGGAAATATTTTAAACTTAGATGTTTCGTATCCCATAGGCACAGGCTTTAATACAGGGAAAGTAACTGCTCAGTGGCTCATACTAAGCTATCTCACAAGAAAGTTTGTGCTATGTAAGTTTATTTTGGATGTTTCTTAAAAAAAAAATAATAGTACCCCCAGTAAACACAACAAATTTATTTTAAATATTTGTCCTCCTGAAGTCTTTCAGCCTACAAATTGAATATAGATTACATTCTTTGTAATTTGACTTGTTAAAACAAATATGAATTTCAAATGTTCTCATGAAAAATACTTTACTTTAAAAAATTCAATTCTATTCTTCACTTTGGCTTATTTTTATTCACTAGTAAAGGGCAGCTTAGCTTTATAGCACCTGTCAGTATGGCCAGTGATATGTTTCTCCCAGTACATTTGGGTAGTAGTGCGTGAGAGAGCTGGTAGGTGATATCAGTGCGTTGTATAGCCAGTCATCCTTTTGCCCAGAAACTTACTAAATCCTTTTTATCACACACTTTATCATTCCCACCCCCAGGCCTAATAAGTCTGTTGCAGTAAAATGGTATAGTTCAGCTTTTCAAGCAGGCTTTGTTCCAAATAGAACTAATATGATACATTACATAGAAAGAGGCTAGGTAATGAAATCTGTAAATATTTCTATTCTTTATTTGAAAGTTACATTTGTTTTCAGTGAGATTGTGTACATAAAATAAATGTACACATCTATAATATGTGACTGTGTTATGTGAGAGGAAAGTATGGTTGGGATCTAAATATTTTTGAGAGGTAAATATTGCCAGCTTGTTTTCAAGAATGATCTGTTTATACATACGTTTTGTGTTATCATAAGGTTTTATATACTATAGATAGGGTAAATACTTACATTTTTATTTAATGTGCAATATTAGTATAATAAATACAAACCACTTGAAAGGTACAAATTAAGAGAAATTTGGGGCAACCTGATACAAACTGTTCAATTAATTTTATTTTATTTTTTTAATTTCCATAGGTTATTGGGGAACAGACAGTATTTGGTGAGATGAGTAATTTCTTTCGTGGTGATTTGTGAGATTTTGGTGCACCCATTGCCCCAGCAATTTACACTGCATCCAATTTGTGGTCTTTTATCCCTCACTCCCTTCCCACCCTTTCTCTCTGAGTCCCCAAAGTTATTTGTGTCCTTCTTATGCCTTTGCATCCTCATAGCTTAGCTCCCACATGAGTGAGAACATACAATGTTTCTTTTTCCATTCCTGAGTTACTTCACTTAGGATAATAGTCTCCAGTCTCATCCGGGTCGCTGTAAATGCCATAAATTCATTCCTTTTTATGGATGAGTAGTATTCTATCATATATATATATACACACACACACACACATACACACACCACAGTTTCTTTGGTATATAACTGTGGTATGTAACTGTGATTTGTATCTATCTATATATAGATAGACAGATATATAGATACATATAGATATCACAGTTATATACATCACAGTTTCTTTATCCACTTGTTGATTGATGGCACTGGTGTTGATTCCACGTTTTTGCAGTTGCAAACTGTGCTGCTATAAAGATGCATGTGCAGGTATCTTTCTCGTATAAGGACTTCTTTTCCTCTGGGTAGATACCCAGTAGTGGTATTGCCGGATCAAATGGTAGTTCTACTCTTAGTTCCTTAAGGAATCTCCACATTGTTTTCCATAGCAGTTATACTAGTTTACATTTCCACCAGCAGTGTAGAAGTGTTCCCTGTTCATCAGATTCACATTAACATCTATTTTTTTTTTTTTATGACCATTCTTGCAGGAGTAAGGTGGTACTGCATTGCGGCTTTGATTTGCATTTCCCGGATCATTAGTGATGTTGAGCATTTTTACATATGTTTTTTGGCTATTTATATATCTTCTTTTGAGAATTGTCTATTCATATCTTTAGCCCACTTTTCAATGGCATTTTTTGCTTTTTTCTTGCTAATTTGTTTGAGTTCATTGTAGATTCTGCATATTAGTCCTATGTCAGATGTATAGATTGTGAAGATTTTCTCCCACTCTGTGAGTTGTCTTTTTACTCTGATGACTGTTCCTTCTGCCATGCTATTTAGTTTAATTAAGTCTCAGCTATTTATCTTTTTTTTGAGACGGAGTCTTGTTCTGTCACCCAGATGGAGTGCAGTGGCGTATTCTCAGCTCACTGCAACCTCTGCCTCCCAGGTACACGTGATTCTCTTGCCTCAGCCTTCCCCAGTAGCTGGATTACAGCAGTGCACCACCATACCCAGCTAATTTTTGTATTTTTAGTAGAGACAAGGTTTCCCCATGTTGACCAGGCTTATCTTGAACTCCTGACCTCAGGTGATCCACCCACCTCAGCCTTCCAAAGTGCTGGGATTACAGGAGTGGACCAACACACCCGGCCTGTCTTTGTTTTTATTGCATTTGCTTTTGGGTTCTTAGTCATGAAATCCTTGCCTAAGACAACGTTTAGAAGGGTTTTTCCAATGTTATCTTCTAGAATTTTTATAGTTTCAGGTCTGCAATTTATTTTGAGTTGATTCATTTTGAGTTGCTTTTTATGTAAGGTGAGAGATGAAGATCCAGTTTCATTCTCCTACATGTGACTTGCCAATTATCCTAGCACCATTTGTTTAATAGGGTGTCCTTTCCCCACTTTAAGTTTGTGTTTGCTTTGTCAAAGATCATTGGCTGTAAGAGTTTGGGTTTATTTCTGGGTTCTGTATTCTGTTCCATTGGTCTATGTACCAATTTTTATGCCAGTACCATGCTGTTTTGGTGACTATGGTCTTATAGTATAGTTTGAAATCAGGTAATGTGATGCCTCCAGATTTGTTTTTCTTACTTAGTCTTGCTTTAGCTATGTGGGCTCTTTTTTCATTCCATATGAATTTTAGGATTCCTTTTTGTAGTTCTGTGAAGAATGATGGTGATATTTTGATGGGAACTGCGTTGAATTTGTAGGTGGCTTTTGGCAGTGTGGTCCTTTTCACAATATTGATTCTACCTATTCATGAACACGGGATGTGTTTCCATTTGTTTGTGTCATCTATGATTTCTTTCAGCAGTGTTTTGTAGTTTTCCTCGTAGAGATCTTTCTCCTCCTTGGTTAGGTATATTCTTAAGTATTTTATTGTTTTTTTCTCATCATTTGTGTGTCCACTGTAGTAGCACACTTTTCTTTTCCTTTGCATTCACAACTTGGCTAACTGTTTGGCATAAGAGGCCTCACTTTTGGCTTATTTTGGCTTTCAACATGCCTTCCTCACTTAGCTTATTTCCAGCTTTTGATTTAAAGTGAGAGATATGTGACTCTTCCTTTCACATGAGCACTTACAGACCATCTTAAGGTTATTAATTGACCTAATTTTAGTATTGCTGTGTCTCAGGGTTTAGGTATTCCTGAGGAGATGGAGAGAGATGAGGGAAGGGCTGGTCCTTGGAATAGTCAGAATACACACATTAATTAAGTTTGCCTTCTTGTTGGTGGTGCTTCAAATAATTACAAGAGTAACATCAAAGATCACTGACCACAAGGCCACTGCACTCCAGCCTGGGTGACAGTGTGAAATTCTGTCTTAACAGAAAATAATTACCTTATCATCATAATAATGAAAAAGCTTGAAATATTGTGAGAATTGCCAAAATATGACAAAGACACAAAGAGCACATACTGTTGAAAAAGTGAAGCCTTATGCTAGATGCAGGGTTGCCACGACCTTCAATTTATTAAAAAAAAATGAAAGATCACTGATCACAGTGCTACTGCACTGCAGCCTGGGCAACAGAGTGAGACTCCTCTCATTCAAAAAAAAAAATTTACTAGTGTGTACTAATCTCTATACTAAGCATTATTATTTATGTTGGAGATATAGTGGTGACCAAAACAGACAAGGCTCCTGCTTTTACAGATATCTTATTCTAGTCAGGATAGTAAGAAGATGAATGAATAGGCAAATAAGTGAGAATATCATATCAGAATCTTAGTGGACTCCAGCCTCTCCTACTGGGTTCAAGCGATCCTTGAGCTTCAGCCTCATGAGTGCTGGAATTGCAGGCATGTGCCACCACATCCAGTTAATTTCTGTATTTTTAGTAGAGACGGGCCAGGCTGATCTCAAACTCCTGACTTCATGTGATCCACCTGCCTCAGCCTCCCGAAGTGCTAGGATTACAGACGTGAACCACTGCGCCAGGCCAGGAAATCTTTACCGTAGAAATGCAATTATTAGGTCGTTTCTCCTGTTTCTTCATTTGACAGCAAACTCCATGTGAATAAGGAACATATCTGTAGCTGCCGATCCCTACATCTTCGGTCTCTAGCAAACTACTCGGAAAAAATTGGGTGCTTCCTACATCTTAGTTGAATAAATGAATGAAAGTGAATAAACATTAAAAAAATTTTACAGATTATCAAAAGTAATCCACTGGAAAAATTGAGTAACAACATATAAAAAATGCTTAATCTTATTAGAAAAAAAGATCTAATTGAAACATTAAACAAAATTCTCATCAGCATATGAAAACTGTTTTTTAATTGGTAATATCTAATACTTTCAAATATGTGCAGAAAATTGACAGGTTGAGAACATTTAAAAAGCTAAGTCTCTCTTGCTCTCTCTCCATTTCTCTCTCTCTGGATGCATTGTCTGAATCCCTTGTTTTAAGTCTCGTTGGGGAACCGAGCAGTACTATTCCCACTGGGAAAGCTAAGATGATAAGTGCCTTCCTAGCTAAGTTTCTAGCTCATTATCATCACCTGATGGAAGAAAGTCCAATAAAATGTTGTGGAAAATTCATTATATTGTTTCAAAAGGCTGACTTCTGTGACAACTCCAAAAATCTCAGCAGTTTAATAAAATAGAATAGTATTTATTTACATAAAATCCAATCAGCATGTGGCCTTATCCATGGGTTTTTCCAGTCCAGGATCCTTCCTTCTTGTAGCTCCGCTTTACTCATGACCTTGGAGTCCTTTCCAGCTGTAAAGATAGTGGGGGATCATCTGTGGAAGTGATGCATATCCCTGTTGTCTGCATTTCCTTTAGTAAGAAACCAGTGACATGGCCTGATCAATGCAAAGGAAACTGAGAGATATAGTTATGTGCAGAATAGGAGGAGGAATTAAGTTTAGTGAGCAAATATATTATTTATACATATATTTAGAGAAGTTTGTCAGAATCTATCAAAATTTAATTTGTGTTCACACATTTACCCTGAAATCTCATTTCTACAGATATGTCTTACAGACACAAAGTGAAAATCCATCTGAACACAATAAGTGATATCAAGAAAGTGAATTAGCATAGTTAACATTCATAGCTATTAGGTTAGTTTTGGTGATCCAGATGCCCAATCCAAATCTCTCTAAATTCAACCTGTGATATGTTTTATGCCATCTGGTAGAAGTTGTGAATTCTGGATTAAGTATTGATGAGAACATTTCTGGGACCTGTGGTTGGCTACTTCCAAAAGGTGGCAGTAATTACAACAATCTCCTAAGTAGTTAATACACTTCTTACCAATCTATGCCACACAAGATATTTGGACCAGAGGAATTTTGGGAATGTATCCCAGTTCAAGATAAAAAAAGATTGAAATCAATTTCCCAATCCCATTATATCCAAATTCATATTGTTCAGAAGAGCCTATTACAATAATTGTTGTCTACTCAAACATATGCGTCATATCATTGGTACGATAAATTTGTTACACTAATTACAATAAATATGGAAACAATGTGTATTTGCTTGTAAAATATTGCTACCATTCAGTATGTTGCTTATATAACATGGAATAAATATAGCAGTTAAAAAGAACAAACATGTTCTATAGGTGATGTTTTTAGAAAGGTGTTGATAGTATATGATTACATAAAAAGGTGCTGAATGAGTACCAGTGCATATGAAATATTAAATATTATTTGGAAAAAATATATATATAGTCTTTGTTTTTTATAGTTTTCCCTTTTGTTAATTTAACAAGATGTCATATAAACATCCCATATTTTCCCCTCATTATAAATCATTTTTTGTTGATGTTAATGTGCTTAGTGCTTTGAAAAAGTTAACTGTTTTATTTCCTTGGTATGTTATTTCTGACTCCCATTACACCTTTTCCCATGCATTCAATATGATCATTCTCTCATTAGGGGAAAGAGCATATGGCAGAATATAGAGAAAAAAGCTACCTGTATGTATGTGCTTATGATTTTCAAAATCCTAGTCTATTTTGGCAATAGAAAGAAATCTGGCCCAGATAAAATATCTAAGAAACTACATCAAGGGAACTGTAAAAACTTTTCATGTTCCTCTCCCAAAACTATCAATTCATAAACAGTGTCTCTGTGAGAAGAAGCTGTCTGCCCCTACCTAATCCCCAAACTGAAAATCCCAGGAATAAACAGCAGAATACCAAGAAGATTTTGAAAGCTGAGAATAGAGGTTTAAAACTTGCTGTGTATTTTATGCTTATGACAAAGTTCAACTCTAATTAGGTATATTTCAAGTGCTCCACAGCCATATGCAGTGAATGGCTCCTGTACTAGACAATACAGTGCTAGGATGTTGCACAGCATTCCCATGGTCCAGCATGGCAAGGGGCAACCGTGTGGCACCCATGCATCCAGTGGGGTCATCAAACTGAAGGCAGAGAAATAGGTGGCCTAATGGGCCCAGTGGGAATTAGGAGTAGAGAATGTATCTTGCCAGATCTTTGACAGTGGGTAAAGAGACTCAGCCCAGAATATGGAACCGATTAAAAGTAAGGATTCACCAGCCTGGCAGAATTAGAATGTTACTCAGTTGTGGAAAAATAGCACACTTTATATTTTGTAGATTGAGATTTATACAGTACATAATTTAATTAAACGAAGAAAATAGAAAAGGGTAATGGTAACTATTGAATTAACTAGAGAAGTAGGTTGGACCAGGAGAGAACTTTTACCTTTTACTTTTGCTTTGTATTGTGTAAATGTGAAGAATTAAGAGAAAGTTGTGGTAAAATGCATCATTTTACTTTACGCTGAGGAGAAAATACAATTTGTCATGTTTCTGATGGAAAAAGACTGAAATAATTTCTGCTTAGGACTCACTTGATGATTTTAAGAACAGTGCTGGCTAAGCAGAAATTTCACTTTAATATGAATTTAAGGTCAATTTCTACATTTTTAATATTGTATCAGCAATTGATCTTAAGCAGAATATTGACTATGTAGAGCACATCATCCTATTCAGAATGATTTTGTTACTTTTGGGTTTTTAAAATTAGTTTTTCTAGTAGCCCATAAAGTAATAGAGTATTTATAACTTAGTTATTTGTAAGTCCTTTGAGCTATTGATTGTAGTAATTATAACTATTCATCCAGACTTCAAGTTACTTCTCAATAAGATAAAACTGGAGAAATTCAAAGTACTGACAAATTCAGATTCCATAGTTATGTTATGAACTATCATGTAAAAAGTTCTAGTAAAACAATCATGTGGAAGTTCACCCATCCCAATATGCAAATCAAAAGTAGGTCACTTAGCCTTTCTTTAAATAAACAGCCCCGGATATAAAAATGTATAATTTATTTTCTATCCTCATATTGGTAAAATAAACAATTGGTCTGACTGTTCACTTATAATTATCTGCTTAGCTGAACCTCTACGGACAAGTTATTTTGTTCTGCAGTTAGCATACAGAATGTTTTGTAAAGGTAGAAAAACAGATGTAAAACTGTGAAAGAGTTTCAGAATGAGAATTATAATTGAACCCCATAAGATAATCTTGCCTATAGTGTATAAGACTATAGCACCTAACCGTAAGTGGCTATTTAAATTTAATTAAATTTAATAAAAGATTAAGGTTCTCAATTGCACTATCCAAATTTCTGGTGCTTAATATTCACATGTGGGTAACAGCTCCATATTGGACAGTGCAGATATAGAACACTGCCATCACCACAGAGAGTTTTATTGGACACCACTGATAGATCTGTAAGTTGACATTGCATTGAAATGTTTATCATTTTACAGGGCAAATACTAACTCTTTAATAAGTGGCTAGCAAATAATCTTATTTCATTTTCATAGATAATACTCAAATATGATATTTCATTAAATCTATACAATATATTACCAATAATAAACATAGGAGCACAGAATGTTTTTATATTAGTGAAATGGTAGAAACAATGGGAAGGAATCCCTGCCTCCCCCAACATTGCTCTAGGTATACCAATTTTGTTATAGTATTGCATAATTTTAATGCTGTTTTAGTATAATTCTATGCCATTCAACTATATAGATGGATCATTATAATTTCTGGGGTCATTTATCTGGAAAAAGATGAGGGCTTTCATGTGAAAATGAGAAGAAGTGGGTTACAATTGTAAATTGATGGGATAAAATTATATTTTCTCATCATTTAAACAACGGAGAGATCAAGGGGTAAAGAAAGACACTCTGGAATAGAGCTAGTATTCATTACCAAGAGCTAAGCTGAAAATTAGAAAGTGAAGGACCATTACAGGGCTATCTACATGCTTTTTTTCCCCTGGGGTGTCATGGGGAATGGACCAGAAAGCTGTAGAAACCATTCTTCCCTGATTCAATCTGAACTCCGTTCTTTTACAAAGAACTTATGTTCTTTGTATTCTACTTTCATTCCAGTTATCCTGAAAAGATTTTTGAGATTCCTGTCTGCTCCTGCTGTACTAAGAATATTAAAATTTGAACTTCGTTCAGACTTGAGCAAGATTTGTAATGAAGTTTACCAATATTCAAGAATGGAAATAATCTGACCACACACTCATGAGTGTTACTAGTACACACGCACACACACACACACACACACACACACACACACAATATTCCTTCTACTGATAAACTTTTTAGGTTTTATGTGCTTTATTATATAAAGAAAATTCATTTTAGAAATATAGCCTTAGAAATTAGGTGATTTACTTTTCTCATGGCTTTTTTGTATGCAACCATTATTCTATTAGACACAAATTCTATAAGAAAATGATTATGTAAATATAATTGAAGGAAAACTTCTATGATGATAACTTAGAAATAAAAAAATTTAATTCTATACACAAGTAGATTCCTATTATTGCTCACATTAATTTCACTTAATGTCATCTTTCTTATTTCCAACAACCATAAACATGTAAGGGAACCAATATGCTCTATATAATGTACTTTCTCCTTTTAAGTCATGTTATTCCTTGAAACATCAGTTACCTCACAAAAAAGTCAAGTCACGAATTTGTTTATAAGTTACTACTGCTGTAGTCACCTTTGAAAGAGCTTCATATTGAAATAGTGCATAGTGGTGGAAGTTATTAAAGAAGCACTCATTTAAGAATAGCTAATCATGAAACAAGTATTTTCCATCTTGAAAAGCTATTGTTTGTTTCACTACTGTTTTATTTTTTCTAAAAGGTTAATCATTAAATGTACAATTTTGTTTTATGTTGACAAATAAGTACCTTTTACCATATTTATTCCATTAGCTGCATGATAATTTATTGTATTTCCTATTATTTTAATAAAAAGTCTAATTAATTAAGAGGTAATCTAAAGTTAGCTGATAGAAACATTTCTAAAAACCCATTTCAGTAGCAGTAGCAATTACTGAAAGGCATTTACTAAGTTTCTTGATTTTCCTCTAATAGTTTTAATAAGAAAAGAAGAGTGGTGTCAT
The DNA here is from genome assembly GCF_029281585.2 of Gorilla gorilla gorilla. Lineage (NCBI taxonomy): Eukaryota > Metazoa > Chordata > Mammalia > Primates > Hominidae > Gorilla > Gorilla gorilla. The sequence goes on along the minus strand of NC_073224.2, from coordinate 66,212,333 downwards.
TAAATGAAATGTTTAATACATAATTGGCCTTGTGGAGTTTTTACTTTACTTAAATAATTTAATTCTCAAATGATTTTACAACATAAGCATTATGCTTTCTGCTTAGGTATCAATAAAACTGGGTTTACAAACATTAAATAACATTCCTCAGTTAATAATGATGATTGAGCAAGATTTCAATTTGTCTATACTCTTTCTCCTCCTCCTGACAACAATGTGTAGGGGACTATCTGAAACGGTTGACTCCAAAATCCAAATATATATGGGTTGTGAATGTTGAAACATACAGAAGTCCCAGGAGCCTATTCTTCTTCCACAGCAATAATCCTAAAAAACAAATTAGATAGAGTAAAAGCCTCATCACCTATTTTAATCTTAAAACAACATATGATTTACTTATCAGGTTAATTAACTTTGTTTCTTTAAATCTTAAATTTTTATGAAACAATTGTTATGTAAAATGAGACATTGGTAATTTTCAATACAATCAAAGGATAATTGCACTGACAATAATAGGAAAGGAAGGCTTTATTCAAGACTATTGCAATGGGGGACAGTACAAATCCCCTGAAATAAAAGGCAGCACAGTTTTTGTTTGTTTGTTTAGGTTATGTATTATTTATTTATTTAATTTTAAGTTCAGGGGTACAAGTGCAGGTTTGTTACACAGGTAAACTTGTCTCATATGATTTTGTTGTACAGATTATTTCATCACTCGGTTATTAAGTCTAGTATCTAATTATTTATTTTGTCTGATCTTTTCCCTCCTCCTACCCTCCACCCTTAGAAAGTCCCCAGTGTGTGTTGTTCCCCTCCATGTGTCCGTGTGTTCTCATCATTTAGCTCCCAGTTATGGAACAGAAAGCCACCTGAGTTTTAAAGCACTGATGTGAGCTAGATGAAGAGTGCTGAAGTACTTTAGGGAAAAGTTAGTCAATGTGATTAGGCCATCTGTGTTTGTTAATTGTCCCTTTTGGAAGTTAGGCTTCTATCCTCCCACAGAGACTGAGAAACAGAGGCACTATTTCCTTTTATAATTATATTTCAAAGACATGGCTACCAGGTCCTTGAGAAAGACATTCTCAAGTTGTTAAATTGTTGTAAAACTGGCAGGAGGCTGGGAGATTTACATCTCAAAGAAGAAGAGCAAGAATTTACAATGAAAAGTTTTCTAAATTAAATGCACTAAGAATAGAGAGGCTAGGATCCTAAAGCTAAGAAGAATTCTTACTGAAGTTTAGTCAATCCGAGGAAATGTTGAGGCTGTTTTAATGAATACTTGACATGCACAGTTACAGTCTTTCTTTTACTTTTTCACTTTTTAGTTTGAAATAATTTTAGGTTTACCCCACATCCCACAATTTAATAAATAGTAGCATTCTCATAACCATTTACTCATCTCCTATTTTTATCACATTACGTATCATAGTATAGTTACAGAAATTATGAAAGTAACATTAATATAATGCTATTAACTACTTTACAAACTTTTTTTTTTTGGCTCGGGTTTCCATTTAGTTATCACATATCTTCAGTCTTTTTCACTCTGTGACAGCTTGTCAGTCTTTGTGTGTCTTTGATGACAGACTATTTTGAAGGGTACTAATCAGTTCTTTTGGCAAACTGTCTCTCAATTTGGGTTTTGTCTGATTTCACATGATTAGACTGAGGTTGTGCAGTTTGGGCAAGAATGCCAATAAAATTAGGTTATTCCCTTCTTAGTGCATTATATCTGGATGTGCATGATGTCAGTATACTTTATTACCGATGTTGATGAGTTTATCACTTGATTGAGGTGGTGCCTGCCAGGTTTCTTCACTGTAATTACTATTTTTCCCTTAATACAAATTAGTATCTTGTGAGAAGATACTTTGAAACTATGCAAATATCATTTTTCTCATCATGTTTTACCGCTAATTTTAGCAATCATTGATTGTCCTTGCTTGCAATAATTATTGCTGTGGTGTTAGTTAATAGTGATTTTCTATTTCCATCATTCCTTCTACATTTTTAAATTAAAATTCTACCTAAAGGAAGGCTGGCTTCTTCTCCCAATTTCTTCTGTTTTCCTTCCTTATTTATTTATATCAGATAGGCTTTGATATATACTTATTATATATGTATACTCATGAATACTTATTTTATTTGTGGGTTAGAACCTAACACTATCATTATATATTTTATTGTTCACAATGCTCATTCTCTTGTAGTTATTCCAATTTGAAGACTTAGACCTCGGGGATTTGGGAGCAACAAAGTAAACTTTCTCCCTTGTGTTCATCTGGTATTAATTGAATGGCTTTACTGCTCTAACAGAGACTCCCTAAATATAGTGGCAAAAATATAGGTTTATTTCTGATGTTACTATTAGATTTAGGTATTCCATGGCGGAACAGTGTCTCTTCTTTAACATACGGCGCCTGTTTGAGGGTTCATAAAAGCATCTGCGATTTTTGCCATCTCATCTCTCAACCAGTAGAAAGAGGAAAAACGCAAGAGCACATGTCAAATTGCTTCAAGGCCTATTTCCTCTCAAATTTCATTGACTAGAACTAGTAATACATTTGCATCGATCTGTGAAGAGGGCTGGGAAAATGAGTCTAGCTAGGAAAGGAAACTCTAGCATATGTAGAGCTAAACCTCTGTTATGTTGAAAGAGACAAAAAATACATATATAAGGGAAGAACAGATTGTCTGACTTCAGACAGACATGAAACAAAATAATATTCACCAGTGTAGTTTCTCCTGGACATAAATTTGAGGTGGCTTTTTGGGGTATATTGGTTTAATAGATTGTGGGATATTTTAATAAAGCATTTATTCCAAAATTTCTGAAATTTGAAAGAGAAAGATAAGCTATTCTAAATTTGAATAAAATTTGGTTCAATTTTGAGTAGATATTTATCCCAGTAAATTACATATTCCTACTTTATTACTATGCAAATTCCATCATATATTATGACAGGAACTGTTTCATTCTTTACTACTACTACTTTTTCAGATATGAAACAATTGTATGACACAAATTAGATGCTCAATAAATATTTGTTGCACAAATGATCAAATAATATGTAAGATTTCTATATAACTGTTAATCTGAGTGTATGTTCCATCAAATAATTAAATATATAATACATGACCCAAATAAGTAGAGAATAAATATGACTTAATATGTAATATATAAACATTAATTATGTTGAATTTATAATTTCTGTTACGTAGTAAAATATCCAAAAATAGTTATTACCTATTAACTGCTTATACATGCCAGTTCTCAAGAAAACCCTACGGAGTTGAAATGTTATTATCATAATCTTTTGTATAAGAAAATAAAGATGCAAATTTTAAATTCCTTTTCAAGTCCAGGTATTTTAAAAGAGGAAAGGCCATGCGACTAAGATGTGGCAAACTATATATTGCACAATGGCAACAACAGCATATAACATCACACATGCTTTTCTCAGAGTGGGACTTTCAGATTCCTCACATTAAGAATATGGGTCTACCTTCACTCCTCTTAAACCTAGATAAGTTTGTGTCCATGGGAAAAGAGACTCTATATGATTTCCAAGATGAGGTAATAAAAGACTTTGTGGCAACTACTTCTCTCATGGAATACTTGCCCTAGAGGCTTGACCCTCCACGTGGGCCATTGTGCGGCCATGCTCTAAATATCTCCAAATAGCAGATGCAGAAATCACATAGAAAAGCCTGTGATGACGTGAAGTGAGATGACATGTTCCTACCTAGCCACGATCTGATTGCAACTGTGTAAGAGACTTGAAGTCAAAACTGCCCAGCCGAGCCCTTCCCTAATTCCTTACTTACAGAAATTGAACTTAATACAATAATTGTTGCTTTAAGTCGTTAAGTTTTGTAGTGATAATCAAATTGTACCTTCTAACTGAGGCCTTCACTGATTACAATGGGTAAAACTGAAGCTTTTCTGCCCACCCCAATACTCCCTATTCTCCTTGACTTGCTTCTTACACCTCTAACACAATCTAACTTACTACATATTTTCATATTTTTTTCTTGTTTATCCTCACTAAAATGTAAACTCCTTTTTTATGTAAGCAATGATATTTGGCCATTCTATTTACTGTTGTAGCCCCAGTTTTTGGGAGCTGATCTGACACTCAGTCATCACTGATTAATGATTTACTGAATGAATATCTGAATGTGACGAATAAGAGAGGGTTAAGAGAGGGAGAAAAATGGCCACACTTCCGAAAGTAATTTATAGATTCAATGCTATCTCCATCAAGCTACCAATGACTTTCTTCACAGAATTGGAAAAAACTACTTTAACCTTCTTATGGAACCAAAAAAGAGCCCACAAAGCCAAGACAATCCTGGGCAAGAAGAACAAAGCTGGAGGCATCATGCTACCTGACTTCAAACTACACTATAAGGCTACAGTAACCAAAACAGCATGGTACTGGTACCAAAACAGATATATAAACCAATGAAGCAGAACAGAGGTCTCAGAAATAATGCCACACATCTACAACCATCTGATCTTTGACAAACCTGACACAAGCAATGGGGAAAAGATTCCCTATTTAATAAACGATGTTGGGAAAACTGGCTAGCCATGTGCAGAAAACTGAAACTGGACTCCTTCCTTACATCTTATACAAAAATCAACTCAAGATGGATCAAAGACTTCAATGTGAGACCTAGGACCATAAAAATCCTAGAAGAAAACCTGGGCAATATCATTCCAGACGTAGGCATGGGCAAAGATTTCATGTCTAAAACACCAAAAGCAATGGCAACAAAAGCCAAAATTGACAAAAGGGATCTAATTAAACTAAAGAGCTTCTGCACAGCAAAATAAACTATCATCACAGTGAACAGGCAACCTACAGAATGGGAGAAAATTTTTGCAATCTATCTATCTGACAAAGGGCTAATATCCAGAATTTACAAAGTGCTTTAACAAATTTACAAGAAAAAAACAAACCACCACATCAAAAAGTGGGCAAAGGATATGAACAGACACTTCTCAAAGGAAGATATTTATGCAACCAACAGACATATAAAAAATGCCCATCATCACTGGTCATTAGAGAAATGCAAATCAGAACCACAATGAGATATCATCTCACGCCTGTTAGAATGGTGATCATTAAAAAGTCAGGACACAAAAGATGCTGGACAGGATGTGGAGAAATAGGAAAGCCTTTACACTGTTGGTGGGAGTGTCAATTAGTTCAACCATTGTGGAAGGCAGTGTGGTGATTGCTCAAGGATCTAGAACTAGAAATACCATTTGATCCAGCAATCCCATTACTGAGTATATACCCAAAGGTTTACAAATCATACTACTATAAAGACCCAGACACAGGTATGTTTATTGCGGCACTATTCCCAATAGCAAAGACTTGGAACTGACCCAAATGTCCATCAGTAATAGACTGGATAAAGAAAATGTGGCACATATACTCCATGGAATACTATGCAGCCATAAAAAGATGAGTTTGTGTCCTTTGCAGGGACATGGATGAAGCTGGAAACCATCATTCTCAGCAAACTATCACAAGAACAGAAAACCGAACACCACATGTTCTCACTCGTAAGTGAGAGTTGAACAATGAGAACACATGGACATAGGGAGGGGAACATCACACACTGGGGCCTTTCTGGGGGTGGGGGTCTAAGGGAGGGATAACATTAGGAGAAATACCTGATGTAGGTGAGGGGTTGATGGGTGCAGCAAACCACCATGGCACATGTATACCTATGTAACAAAACTGCAGGTTCTGCACATGTAACGCAGAACTTAAAGTATAATAACAAAAGAAAAAACAGATAGCTTTATATAAATAGATTAAATAAATAATGATGACGTTGAGGAATACATGGTATAGCTATTCACATCTGTCTGAAAATGCCTGATGTGATTTCTCTGAGCACATCCAAATCAGTCATATATTTTTAGAGCTTTTATTTTAGTTCATTTTATTTGTTATCAAAGAGATTCTAGGGAAGTTCTTGAATGTATAAAATACCCTTTCCATGAGAACTAAAACAAAAACAGAGTAAGAAGACCCATGATGGTAAACAGAAAAATGATCATTGTATTTGATTTGCTTTCCTGGTTTCAGAATGGTGTGGTTTTTATTGTTGTTATGTTCCTCCAAACCACACAGGTATGACTTCTTTGCTTCTTTTTTTTTGGTTTCAGTAATGTAGACAAGTGAAATGCTGGTGAATTTCCCCATGCTTAACAAAAGCAGAGTTATTGCTAGACGTGGAGACTCTCCAAGATTTTAGCATGCTGTAATACACTTTTTTTCTCCATGAAGGTGTAAATCTTTAAACCGGCCACAGAGTGCATCTGTATTTGTATTATTTATTTCAAACCTATCAAACAATTTTTCTCTTTTTTTCTAAAACTTATGATCTTCTTATAAATGGTTGTCAGACAATTGTATGCTTTCATCAGTAGAAAGTGCCTTTATTTCTTTCTTCATAAATGTTACACACTGCCCAAAACAATTAGAGTACAGGATAATTGCCAAAAGAAAGATCTGTTAAAGAGAATATCAAACATGATTTTTTAATTTTCTCCTGTCATATTCTTACTTTATTCCTCCATAACTTGTTGAATTAGAAATGCTGAAGATATTTTAAAAAGTATTATTTTGTACGTAAGTGAAATGAAGTTCATAAAGACTGTACATTTTTGTCCATTTTAACATTAAATAAATAAATTAATAGTAGTATTTATTAGTCCCAGACTACTAATATCATGTGCATTTAGAATAAATTTAGATATAATCATATCGGTATCCACCCAATTTTCCACAATTTTAAAAATTTTTATTCCATGGGCTCAATCTTTTTAATTTGTTTATTTAACTGCATTTCATTTGTTGCTTTATGCTCCAGATGGCATTCCTGCCAAAATTGAATATATTCCAAACCCATTTATATTTTGTCCTTTGGATGACCGTAGGGTAACCTTGTGTGCAATGCAGACCGGTAACTAACTGCTTTGCTTAGGATTTAAAGGAACTTGTGAAACACCTTCCGTGTTAAATCTTTGTTATTAATCTTAGAATTTTGTATGATTAATCTATATTTGGACCAGTTCTAAAATTTTGTAGGTCATCTGTCCAATCTGTTTATATTTCTTGCATATGTTTGAAAAAAACTGTCCAATAAAGGAGTCTAACTTTTTATTAATGCAGACATAATTGAGTTAGTGATAAATCGAGTCTACTTCTGTGAATAAAAAGATTTTGTGCTAAAACGTTTTTGTAAAATTTTTCCAAAATCTAAACTGTTAAATTAAAATAATAAAAGATACATTTTCACTCTTATCTCATTATAATATAAATATATAGACTTCTTTAAGATCACTTCCTATGTATGATACAAAAGGTCAGATATGCAACTCAAGAACGGGATTAAGTTTGAAACAAAAAGAATCTTCTCAGAAAAGGAAAAGTATCAATTTATGGGAAAACCTACTTACCAAACATACTAAAAACTGACCGCATTTTCCCTATAAAATATGTTGAATAATGTAGGTTTTGTGAGTCTTAATTTTTAAAGGGCTAATATGCTTTTGTTCCAAAATTATGATTTTTAAATTAATACACATGTGATCTAAGAAGTTAGTTCTCTGGATTTGGAGAATAATTTATTAGTAAGATGCTATGGTATTAACATTACTTACCATTTTTAGTATGTCTGTGCTGTAGTTTGGATATTTGTCCTGCAAATTGCATGTTGAAATTTGATCCCCACTTTTGGAGTTAGAGCCTAGTGAGAGGTGTTTGGGTCATGGAGACAGACTCCTCATGAATGGCTTGGTGCTGTCCTTGTGGCAATGAGTGAGTTCTCCCTCTATTATTACAGTTCTCAGGAGACAGCTAGGTGTTAAAAATGGCCTGGCACCTACCTCCTTCCCTCTCTCTCTTACTTCCTCACTAGCCATGTGATCTCTGCATGCTGGCCCCCTTAGGTATTTGCCATGAGTGAAAGCAGCTTGAGCCCCTCACCAGAAGCTAAGCAGATGCCCATGCCATGCTTCCTGAACAGTCTGGTGAACCATAAACCAAATAAAATTCTTTTCTTCATAAGTTATCCAAACTTAAGTATTCCTTTATGACAAAAATGGACTAAGACAGGCTGTATAAAAATTGGTGTTAATTTATGGTTGGATTCATGACATATTAAGACTATTCATTGCTTCTCACCCACAGAATGTGTACTTCCCCTTTAGGTTATATCTAATGAGGTACTGCTTTATTAATTTTGTTTGTATATCTTACCAATATCAAAGAAATATCAAAGTCATCCCCTTAAAATTATTCACCACGTATTTCCATGTATGTATGAGTTTCTTATTGCTGCTGTAAAAAATAACCCCCACTTGAGGCTTAAAATAATGGAATTTTTTAAATTTTATGTTTCTGGAGGGGTCAGAAATCATAAATGGGCCTCACTGGACTAAAATCAAGGTGTTGGCAGGGTTGCATTATTTTCTGGAATCCACTCTCTTGCCTTTTCCAGTTGGTAGCATTATTTAGTTCCTAGCCATCTTCCTTCTCCAAAACCAACAATGGCAAGTAGAGTCTTTCCAAAGGCTGGTGGAGTCTTTCTGATAACACAGGCATCATTCTGACATCATGCCTTTGCTCCATCTTCCACATGTAAGTACCCCTGTGGTTAGATTGGAATGACCAGATAATCCAGGGTAATCTCCCTGTTTTAAAGTCACCTAATTAGCAATGTAATTCCATCTGTTACCTTAATTCCTCTTGCCATAGAATTTAACTATTTCACAAGTTTCAGATATCAGGACATGAACACATTTGGTAGACCATTGTTTTGCCTTCAATAATATATTTTAATCAAAGTAGTAGATTAAAGAGTATATTTGTAGTAATTAGTTTGTTATTAAATGAAACTTTCAAACATTCCAATTTAAAAAATTAGAATAGGCCAGGCACATTGGCTCATGCCTTTAATCCCAGCACTTTGAGAGGCCAAGGGGGCAGATCACAGGAATTTGAGATCAGCCTGGCCAACGTGGGGGAACCCTGTCTCTACTAAAAATAAAAAAGAATTAGCTGGGCGTGGTGGGGCACACACCTGTAATTTCGACTACTCGGGTGGCTGAGGCAAGCAACTGAATCGCTTGAACCTGGGAGGCGGAAGTTGCAGTGAGCTGAGATCGCACCACTGCACTCCAGCCTGGGTGACAGAGAGACCCTCTCTAAAATTAAAAATAAATTAATTAATTAAATTTATACAAAGCCTCCTAAGGTGTCAGATTCTTTTCTGAGAATATTTTATTTTCTGAAATATATGCAGTATAGTGGCTACTATATACTACCTATAAAATACTGTATATACTACCTATAAAATAGTGAGATAACTTGTGGAATTTAACTTACATGTATGTTTAATTTACTCGGTAAAACACAGAGAATAATTCAAAAGCTTTTCATTTACAACATATACAAATGACTTTAGATAATTTGAAAGCAGTATAAGAATGGAGCAAAAGTGCTATTATTAAGCAATAAATTCTACATGTTTGTATACACAGTTTTAGTTTTAGTGAATACTCAGCAAAATTTGATGCTACATTACTGCCCACATACTTTTCTCTGTACAATATTTCTCCCAAGTCAGCAATCAATCTATTCTTTCAAATTAATGTTACTTCTAACAAGAGACCAAATCAAACTATGGCCAAGTTCCAGGGATCTTATTTACTGTTCCTATATACTCTATTGAAATTTATTTGCAGCACTAGCATGCTGATGGCAGTAAATCTGCTTATTTGGAGAGAATATAATGGATGTCATGTAAATAAAAAACACTTATGGGAAAGTGTTATGTGAATACAATTTCTGTTTTGATCTTCAAGATGAAATATTAATGGAAATACTTTTCTAATAATGTTGCTCATTGAAAAAGTAATTAGAATAAAATTCTAACACTCTGTCGAGTGTTTATAGTTGAGGGTTATGTTAGTGATGTCTAAGTTTCCAGTGTGCTAATTTTATATTGCTATTTATACAGCAGGAAAGATAAAAGACAACTCTTCTTTTTTTGATTGTACTCCATATATATCAAAAGAATCATCTGATTACTTACTTCAAAGAGACCCTATTGCCTGAATGTCCTCCTTATGAGTATGTTCATGGCAATATTTAATTCATCTCTTTAGATTTATTTGCCTATGACAAAATAGATGAGCTAAGCCAGATATTGTATTTAAATGTATCAAAAAGAAGGTCAAGTGATTATAATATGTTTTAAATGTACAATTTATTCTCTGAAAATGATTTTGTTTACTGTTCTGCCTATAGAAAACTTTATTCTATTGAAGATATACTTAGTTTTGTTTCAATTTTTCTGAAACCAAACATTCAAATAAATGTGCAAAAATACAATACAAAAATAGAAAGGATTTTTATGCAAATATTAATAATAACAAAAGGAGAAGTGATCGATATTTTAACTTCAAAAAACAGAGGCCCTGTGACCTAAGACTTATATAAATCTATCCTGAAGAAACATCACATTATTTGCACAAATACATGTGTACATGGCTGTTCAGTGCACCATCATTTACAGAGTTAAATAATAAAAAAGCTACTTGGAAGTTTCTAAATGCCCAGGACTATAGCTACCCTTCTTCCCTCTATTCTGGCCCTCCTACCATTCACACTGCACACAGAAACAGAATGATTTTAAAAATATGTAAATCAAATAATCTCTATGTCACTGATTTTGAGTTTTCCAATGAATTTAGCATAAAATCAAGTTCTGTAACATTGTTTGCAAAGCTCTGCAAGAGTGGACCCTTAACCAACTCTCTAGTACCTTCTGTTATAATTCATGCCTCCAATAACTTCTTTTTTAACTCTCAAAATAACATATCTCTTAAAGTCCTTTCACCTTTTGTTCGCTTTAATTTTTTCTCTTTCCCTAATTCTTTTGCTGACTGGCTTCTCTCATTTTACATGTCTGAACTCAAATATCAACTTCCTGGGGAGGCTTTCCTTAATCAAATATCCTAAAGTAATTGTTTTACCCCTTATTACTCATTATCATGTAAATATGCTTATTTCTTTTGTAGCACTTTTTCATTCGGAGTTTTTCTATTTGTTTACTTCTTTACTATTTTACCTGCCAGAATATGAGTGTTATGATGAAACAGATTGTGTCTGTGTTGCACCTGAGTCTCTAATGCCCATAGGATTAGAATCAGGATAATGGTATGGCACTTAATAAATAATTGTTGAAAGACTAATATAAATTATGGCTTGTAATCATGGAATCCCAAAGCAGTCTATAAAATATTATGTACATTTGTAGATGCTGGAATTTGAAGATCTCTGAAATATTTTATCAAGTATATAAAAATCTAATTCAATAGTATAAATGTGTGCAGCAAATTTTATTGAATACTTCATGCAAGACTTGTAGTAAAACTTCCATTCTAAGATTATTAAAAAGAACAAAAATAAGCACAATATACACAAACCAGAAAAAGCAAACTTATCTTCTATTATGGGGTAAATTGATTTGTATGACAACTATAAACAATAGTTACATATAGATTAACACATTTATATTGCTCTTATATGTGTGTTGCTGTAATGGGTAGAATGGCATATTCCAAATGACTAAGGTTATATTTTGGGAAATAAGCAGGTCTTTAGTGACAGGTGAATTTAATACAGACTCCAGGTATTATTCTGTGCTTTGAAATACTGCTTACGTCATTTTTCTGTGAAATTATAACTATGAGTTAGTTGTGTCACAAAGAGAATAAAGAGAGGAAAAACATGGCAACTGTCCCACTATTAATGATAGAGGCAGGAGGCAGAGAAATTCTAGGCAGACAAGAGCAGGTTCCTCATGGAATCCCCACCTTCAAGCCAAAAGCAGCCTGAAATCTGCAGCCCGATGTAAGAACTTTTGTTACTGTTTGCTTTCTCTCGATTAGTTCTTTCTGCATAATGTCTTTATATCAATCGAATGTTGCCTTTCCCAAAACTACCTACAGCAAGCCCCATCCCCCCATCTTGTGCCTGTAAAGACCCCAGACTTATCTGGTAGAGAGAAGTGGCTGGACATCAAGGAGAGGTGACTTGACTTCAGAGATGATGGCTGGACATTAGAGAGAGGCAACGTGACTTTGGAGGAGAGCCACCTGCCCTTCCTATCCCCTTTCTAGCTCCCCTCTGCACTGAGAGCCAATTTCATGGCTCAATATAATTCTCCACATACATCATCCTTCAATTTGTCTGTGTGACCTCATTCTTCTTGGGCACCAGACAAGAATTCAGGAACCACAAAGTGTGGGTACCAAAGAAAGTTGTCACATTGGCCCTTTGCCCTCGCTGGTGGAGGGCTGCCACCCCATGAGATGAGGCAAAGGGCCCACTGACCTGATTAACACACTGCCATCCTCTGATGGTGGAACTAAGACAGCATTGTAACATGTCGCCTGGGGCCTTGGGGGCACAGGCACCCCCGGATGGATGCTGCCGCGGGTCCTGAATGGAGTTTCCGGTTTCTGCACTCTATCATTGCTTTATCCTGGGAGGGGTGGAGCTCCGTGGACCTGAGTAAAGTGAGTTTGCTGCTGCCAGTGCTGAGGCAGCCAGCCTGCACTGGTTTGCTCACGTGCTCCCTCCCGCAAAGGGTTTAGTGCAGCAGGCTGAGTAAACAGGGCATCCCTGTTGTAAATCTTGCCAGGGGGTCAAGAAAATATCCTGCATCATCGATATCATAGTGAAAGTAGCTAAGATGTGGAAACCTGTTGGTCCTGTTGTGAAAAAGTGCTCTATGCTCAGTCTCCTTGGCGTTTCAATATCTTACTTGTTTAACTTGTCTTCATTTGAATCAATAATAATCTCTTCCTTCACTTGTCAATGACTTTCTTAATATAGTATTCAAAATATGAAGTGATTACATTAATTTTTAATTTTGAAAAGTATTAATAAAGTGTGAATGGAAAAACTTTGTCCAAAGAAGTCTATTTCAAGCAATATTTATGAAGGTCTAATTATTATAAGCAAACTCAGTTTAAGTATCTATAAACAATTTTCTATGAAAGAGAAATATAAGATTTTTCCTAAAAGAAAATAAAGTAAGTCTCCGAAAATTTTACTGCAAAGATAACTTTGTAGATAACATTGTAAAATTGACCCTTGAACAATGTGATGGTTAGGGCCACCAATCCCCCGTGCAGTTAAAAGTCCAGAAATAAATTTTGAGTCCCTGAAAACTTAACTACCAATAGACTACTGTTGACTGAAGCCTTCCAATAACATAAACAAGTAGATTAACACACGTTTGGTATGTTATATTTATAATATATTGTGTTCTTATAATGAAATAAGGCACTAAGTTTTGGAGTGATTTGTTATTTAGAAATAAACAACATTCCTCTAAAACTGGTGAGTTATTAAGAAAATCATAAGAGAAAATACATTCACAGTACTATACTATATTTGATAATGATATTGTAAGTTTACATCCTGTGTTTACAAGATGAATCATCTGTTTGAAACAGTGGGCAATCACAGCAGCAGACCTCAAGTTATGGTACGGATCAAGCAATTCAACTTTTTCTTATAATGTCATTACTTTTCTCTACTTCTTTGGAGCACTTCTAGCATCACTGGTGGCATTTCATATGGGTTCCCAGGGTTTATTAGAGATTTACAATGTTGCACTAAACAGGCGGAAGAAGACTCAAGAATTGGGAGAGACCCTTTTTTACTGCAATACACAATTTACTGGAACTACTCATGCCTAGAGGATTAGTATGACATGGCATTTTAAGTAGCTACTCCAAACACTTGAACTCACCTCAATAGCAACAGGAGGGGGCTATGAAATTATTACAGTAGCATAATATATACTACAGTTAATTTTATGCCATTATGATTTATGATTCAATACTGCATTTTTACATGTGTTTACATTTCTCTCCACTGTGAATGGCACCATGTACGGTCTGTGTTTGTGTGCCTATGTTTTGATAAATTTTAACTTTTAATAATATATTTGTGTATATATTATAGTAGCAAAGGATAAAATAGACTAGCATCTACATATATTTTATGCATTCATATCAATTTTTTTCTGGTTTTTATCTTTTTAAATATTTCCAGGCTATGTGGTTTGTCTGCGAGTTTTTATTTTAATCTCCAAAAAATGTTCTATTGTATTTATTGAAAAAAATCTATAAGTAAGTGGACCCATGCAGTTGAAACCCGTGTTGTTCAAGTATCAACTGTAGTACAGTTTCTAGGTCTGTGGATAATACTAAAGTGCAATAACCTCCCTGGGTTTTCAATTCCTAAATTCAAATGAACTTAACAATCTTGCAATAATTATAAGAAGGATAATGATTCCTAAGTATCAATTCATGGTGAGTTTTACAAAAGATACACAGCCCATGTATCACTTGGCAAATTAATTGCTCATTATCACTCAGTGGGAAAGAATTCAACTGTTTTGGGAGAATCACCTTTAAATTATGTCCACTTGTAAATTATCTTCAGTAGAATGTTATTTAATGATGATCAGTTTGTTTTTAATGACTGTTATCTCTCTGAATACGTATAGATATAATCTGGATTTTTTATTAAAATGCCATAATGAAGGAACCACAACTTCAAAAGTAATTATTGGGTACTGGGCTCAATTCCTAAGAGATGAAATAATCTATACAACAAACCCTCATGACGAGTTTACCTAGGTAATAAACCTTCACATATACACCTGAACCTAAAATAAAAGTAAAAAAAAAGTAGAGACTATACCCTAATTCTATGCAAAATACCTACTCAGAAAGTATTTACTGAGTATTTATTTTACTGTTAAGATGTCAAAACAAATCAAAGTAACACTGGCACTTTTAACCTTTGGGAACGCCATGAATTGTGGGTATTAAAGTGCTGTAGTTCTGTTACACATTTGGTTTAACATTTTATAAAAGTAAACAGGGTTGCCTCATTTAAATCTCTCAGTCTGAACCACCTGGGGAGAGATGGTAAAGCATTTAGAAGCAGAGACTAAGCGAGAATTATCAAAAGAGTTAGTATAACAAAGTTTTATGGTAAACTTGAAACACAATTTATAAAAAGGAAATTCTTGATTGGGGGCAAAACATGCACAGAAAGCATGTGTTTTTTTTTTTTTTTAAATTACTTTGAATCTCTAGTATTACCCTCTTTTATATTTCCCGTGCAGCAAGCAACCTTCCAATATATGGTTATGTCCAATGAATACAGGTTAAAGAACTCCAACACAGTGAAACAATAGATAGATACAGTAAAATATATAGCTCTAGTATGAGGCAGAAGAAAAGACATTAGGCCTCTAGTGTGGATACTACCTCTGCGGTTTTTAATAAGATATGTCTACCAAGAAGTGCAGGGTGGCACCATTGATGGGACATCAGCTTGGCAAAACATGAATTGTAATAATTAAATGGAAGCTGGGCATGGCGATGCAAGCGTGCCTGTAGGCTGTAGGCCCGTCTACTCAGGAGGGTGAGTCTGGAGGATCACTTTGAGCCCAGGAGTTGAAGTCTGCAGTGAGCTCTGACACGCCACTGCAGTTCAGCATGGGCAACAGAGTAAGACTTCATCTCTCAAAAAAAAAAAAAAAAAAAAGAAAATGGAATGGAGACTATCTCTGAGATTTCAAATTCTTGAATTCAATTTGTTAGTACTTTTCAAACTGAGAAAGTATTCAGGGAAAACTCACTTTAAAAAATTATTATTTAAAATGATGGACTGGATAATTTAAAGATACCTGTGAAATAAAATAATTAGCCAGCAGTTTGTTTCATAAATTGGTATTTAGAGCAAATAAATACAGATCTACAGATAGTATTAAAGACATTTCATCAATACTATGGAAATACTTTTGAATTACCCTGTCATACAACAGAGTCTGTATTTTAGTGATCAGATTATACAGATGGACTCATTCAGTATCTTTTATTCTTACTTCAATTATGAAAAAAATGAAATTTTTAGGATGTGGCATGTTTTCATTTTTCTAGCCTACCAGTAGCTTCTGTTAAAATTGTCTTTCTGCAGACATAGATTCATACAATCAACTACATAAAAATGTTTCCCCTCATATTCAATATGAACGGGAGAAATTTTGCCAACTTGGATACTTTCCAAGTTTTCTGGCGACTTTAACCATCTTCCACGTGGATTTCTTCTACAGATAGCTCAACCTTTGAAACTACATGAGAAATTTGCTATAACCCTCTTTTTGCTGCCACATCATAGTTTTTCCCCCCGACTACCTCGGAATATCTCCATGGGCATAAAATAAGGTAGTGCTTGTGAAAACTAAGCCAAACCTATAAATATAAGGCATATTCCAAACATTGCAAAAGTGGGAATTTTCTAGAAAAAATATATCCCCCCAAACCCAATTGTCTAGCATCTCTATTACGGAAGCACCTAAATATTGGAATAACTATATCCTTACATCCTACATATGCTGATGCCAAGGAGGAACATTAATACAATCAGCCTCTGCTAAGGTGTAATAATTAATAATCACGGACCATTTTGATTCTACAAATCAATCTATGTTGAATCCTGCACCTCATACTTCTAAGCTGGTTTTCAGTTTAGAAAATGCTTTCTTCTGATTTATTTTATTAGATTACACAAAATATCATATGGAATATTTAAGATCATATTAACAAAACTACTACTACTAATAAAGGTGCTCCTATAATTTTAATTTATCTTAATTTTACAGATATTTTAAAAATCACAGCCAATATTGCCAAATTGATAAACAAAAAATAATTTTATTATTTCCTCAATCTGTATATTTTCACCACATAATGACTCTTTAACTTCATATTAAAAAATCTCAAAATATACTATTTAAATAATGCAAATAATGTAGTAGTAATTTTAATTGTGGCTTATTAGTTGAAAAAGCACATAAGATAATTGTGTCTTCTATTTTGATTTTATTAATATCTATGTATCATCAATTGGTCATTCAATAAGTGTCACAAATCAAGATGACAGATTAAAAAAATACGTTCTGAAATAAAATGTGGGAAAAAACTAACTTGTAATTCCCGCTAGCCATTAAACTTTCAATGATAGTGCTGCAAGAATTTTTTCTTTCATTCTTGAGGAAACATTAAATGAAAAAATATTATACAAAGTGCTCCTTTTTCCTAGATAAAGGTGTGTGTGTGTGTGTGTGTGTGTGTGTGTGTGTGTACTTGGAGAGTTTTCTTCTGTCTATAACAAATAAATAAGACAAAATAGAAAATCAACATGTAAGCATTTACTAAAAAGAGTATTGTCTCTAAGAAAACTTACTACTGTTTGAATATATTAAATATATACATATAAGGAAGTAATCTGTGTGTGTATTTGCTTTAGTGTTTCATTGGGTTTTTAAATTTGACTTCAATACCATTTTGTATTATATTAAATTCTGAGGAATAGTCAATACATTTGACTATGCTTGTGTGTAGTGGAAATAATATACAATAGAATCATTGTTAAATTAAATTTTGAAAAAGTCATCAATAATCATTTAATTCAAACGAATAAACTTTTTAAAAAACTGAGGAAAAGTAATATTACAGAGAGTTGGAATATTCTAAATTACAACCTCTTTATTAACCACTGATATATAGTTATTGTTAAGTCAAAATTTACAAACCCACATATTTCAAACAAGGGAGTTTTCATAATTGTTTTGTATTCCAGAATGTTCTATGTTCCTAAGTTAATAATTTTGTTCTATCTGAATTCTGTTAACTTTTTTCCATTTATATTGCAATGATACAAAGTGAAATGGTTGTTTACAATGCTGTAGTTCTGTTTTTAAAAAGGTGATTTTCACCTTTTTGCTTAATGCTATGGAAAAATCATTTAATCATGCCCAGAGTGGGAAAATATCTGTTTTAAGTCAAAATAGTGACTCAAAATATTAACCTTCGGGATTAGCTATTTACTATTTTTTTGTCTTTCAATATGTTTTTTATATAAATTGTATTGTGTATATTAAAGGGATCAATATGATGTTATGTAATACGTATATAGTAAAAGGACCACTATAGTGAAGCAAATTAACTTATCCATCATCTCACATAGTTACCAATGTTTTGTGTTTGGGTTGAGCAGCTAAAATCTACTCATTCAGCAGGAATCCCAAATAAAGAATGATTTTTTTAACTATAGGTTTCATTTACATTAGATCCTTAGACTTACTCATCCTATGTATCTGCTGCTTTGTAAACTGATTTACATCTCCCCATTCCAGCTCACCCCCAGTTCCTGGTTACCATTCTTTTCTTCTCCATCTCTGTGTATTTTATTTTTTTTTCTGTTTCTTTGTTTTATTTTATTTTATTTTATTTTATTTTATTTTATTTTATTTTATTTTTTGTTCAAGATTCTACATACATGAGATCATGCAATATGTTTCTGTGTCTGGCTTATTTCACTCAGTATCATGTCCTCCAGTTTTATCTCTGTTGTGTAAATGGCAGAACCTTCTTTTTTAGGGCTGAATAATATTCCCATATATATATAGACTACTATGGTTTCTTTATTCACTTATTCGTTGAAGGAAATTTAGGTTTTTTTTTTTTTTTATTTCCATATCTTGGCTAATGTGAATAAGGCTGCAGTGAACATAGAAATGCAGTCATCTGGCCGGGCGCGGTGGCTCACGCCTGTAATCCCAGCACTTTGGGAGGCCGAGGCGGGCGGATCACGAGGTCAGGAGATCGAGACCGTCCTGGCTAACATGGTGAAACCCCGTCTCTACTAAAAATACAAAAAAATTAGCCGGGCGTGGTGGCAGGCGCCTGTAGTCCCAGCTACTCGGGAGGCTGAGGCAGGAGAATGGCGTGAACCTGGGAGGCGGAGCTTGCAGTGAGCTGAGATTGCGCCACTGCACTCCAGCCTGGGCGACAGAGCCAGACTCCGTCTCAAAAAAAAAAAAAAAAAAAAAAAAAAAAAAAAAAAAAAGAAATGCAGTCATCTTTATGAGGAGGTGATTTCATTTCCTTTGGTACATATTCAGAAGAGGGATTGCTGGATCAAATGATAGCTTTATTTTTGGATTCTTTAGAAAATTACATACTGTTTTCTATGTTTACATCAATCTACATCCCCACCAGGAAATTGAGAAAAACAATTTCCTTTTCTCCACATTTTTACTAACATTTATTTCTTGACTCTTTGATAATAGCCATGTTAACAAGTGTGAGGCAATATGTCATTATTATTATACTTTATTGAGATGAGGTTCTCGTTTTGTTACCCGTGCCACTCAGTGTCATGATCACAGCTCACTGCAACCTTGACCTCCAAAGCATAAGTGATCCTCCCATGTCAGCCTCACAAGTAGCTCGGATCACAGGTGCATGCCACCACACCTAGCTAATTTTAAAATATTTTTGTAGAGATGGGGTCTCTCTTTGTTGCCCAGTCTAGCCTTGAACTCCTGGGATCAAGCAATCTGCCCACCTCGGCCTCCCAAAGTTTTGGGATTCCAGGGATGAGCCACCAAAACCATTCTGTTAACATGGTTTTAATGTACATTTCCTTGATACTTAATGATGTTGAGTTTCTGTCTTTTCATATACATGTTGGCCATGTTTCTGTCTTCTTTTTAAAAATGTCTATTCAGGATTTTTGGCCATTTTTTAATTATGTTACTTCCTTGTATACTCTTGAATTGTATGTGTTCTTTATAAATTTGGCTTATTAACCCCTTATCAGATACAGTGTTTACAAATATCATTCCCAATTTGTAGGTTGCCTTTTCATTTTATTGATGGTTTCCTGTGCTGTGCAGAGATACTTTAGTTTGATATAGTCCCTTTTCTTTAGTTTGCTTTTGTAGCCTAAGCTTTCAACGTGATATATAAACAAACATTAAGGCCAATGTCAAGGAGCTTTTTTCCTATATCTCTTCTAGAACTTCTATGGTTGAATGTCTTAAGTTTAGTTTTTTGTCTATTTTTAGTTAATTTTTGTGTATAGTGTAAGATAAGTTTCCAATTTTATTCTTTTTCATGTGGAAATCTGCTTTTCCAAAAAGCATTTGTTGAAAAACTATCTTTTCCCCCATCATATCCTCTAGGTACACTATTCAAAAATCACTTGATCATTTGTGTATGAATTTATTTCTGGGCTCTCTATTTCATGCTCGTTGTCTTTGTTTCTATTTTATGCCAATACCACACTATGTTGATTACTATAACTTTGTAACATAATTTTCTTTTTTAATTTTATTTTATTGTATTTTATTTTAGTAGAGATGGGGTTTCACCGTGTTGCCCAGGCTGGTTTTGAACTGCTGAGCTCAGGCAATCAGCCCACCTTGGCCTCCCAAAGTGCTGGGATTACAGGTGTGAGCCACTGCTCCCAGCCTGTAACATAATTTTCAACTAGGAAGTATGATGCCTTCAACTTTTTCTTTCCCAGAATTACATTGGCTATTTGGAGTCTTTTGTGGTTTTGTGCAAATTTTAGGATCATTTTTTCTATTCCTGTGAAGAATGCCACTCAGATTTTAATAGGTATTGCATTGAACTTGTATATAGCTATGAGTAGTATGGAAATTTTTAACACTTTTGATTCTTCTAATTCATGAGCAATTTTTTTTTTCATTATTGGTGTGTCTTCTTCAGTTTATTTCCATCAACGTGTTGTAGTGTTAGTACAAATATTTTACCTCTTTCACTACATTTATTTTAAAGTATTTTATTGGTTTTGTTGGCATCATAAATGGGATTTAGTCCTTGATCTCATTTTTAGCTATGTTGTTGTTTGTGAATAAAGATACTGCTGACTGTTATATGTTGATTTTGTAACCTGCACTTTATTAAATTCATTTATTGGTTCTAACAGGGTTTTTTTTGGTGGAAATTTTGAATCTTTCTCTAGGATCATGTCATCTGAAAATAGAGACAATTTTAATTATGTCAATCTGGTTCAGACATATTTTATTCTTCACTCTTTATTTGCTGATCTGTTCAGGCTTTCCATTTCTTCCTGATTTAATCAGGACAGGTTGTATTTTTATAGAAATCTATTCATTTCCTCTAGGTTATACAATTTGTTGACATGTAATTATTCATAGTATTCCTGTATAAACTTCTTTTATTTCTGAGGTGCACGTTGTAGTGTCTCTGCTTTCTTATTTTTCTTATCTCTTTTTTCAGTTAATCTAGATAAGAGTTTATCGATTTTATTTATTCTTGAAATGTGCTTTTTTCCCTAATAATTACACAATTTCAATAGGTTAGATGGAAAATAATAGTTGACAATATCCCTGTTATTCTTAATGCATTGATATTAAAATAAACTTTATGCACGTTCCAGAAAAGTTGAAAAATTTGTACTGTAAACTCACAGGCATATGTTTAAAAACTTATGGACATTTACCAGATGGATATAAAACAATTAACTATTATATTTACCCCTTTATTATCCATGATTATCTATGAGTAGTGAGATTATGTTTATTATTATACTTTACAGTATTTTGTATTCTATACTATACTTTCTAAGGTGGTGATGTTTCTCTTATGCTTCAAAATTAAATTTTATTTTTAAATGTATACTAAACAAGTCAAAATGAGAGAATTTTTATTTTAAAATTTTTTATTTTTGTGGTAAGAACACTTAACATGAGATCCACCCTCTTAGATTCTTTTAAAATGCACAATACAGTATTTTAACTTTAGGGACAATGATGCAGTGTATCTCCAGAATTTATTCATCTCACATAATTAAGATTTTATGTCCAATCTGCCTTATTCCACTTATCATAATGTCCTCAAAGTTCAACCATATTGTCACATATCGCATGGTTTCTTTTTGTATTCAAGGCTGAATAATATTCCATAGTATGTTTATATCACAGTTTCTTTATCCATTTATCTGTTGGTGGATATTTATATTGTTTTCACAACTTGACTATTGTGAATAGTGCTGCAATGAACATGGAAATTCTAATACCTCTTCAAGACTCTGAATTCAATTATTTGTATAACTACGCCAAAGTGGGATGGCTGGATCATGTATAGCTCTTATATTAATTTGTTGAGGAACTCCCATATTGTTTCCAGTTACAGCTGCACCAGTTGAATGTCCCACCAATAGTGCACAAATGTTCCAATATCTCCACACCTTAACCAACAATTGTCTTTTAAAAATAAGAGACATTTTAATAGGTGTAAGGTGATATCTCATTGCAGTTTTGATTTGCACTTCCTGCTGTTTAGTAATATGGGCACTTTTTCCTATACCCGTTGGCCGTTTATATATCTTCTTTGGAGAAATGTCTATTCAAGTTTTAACACAATTTAAATTATTAGTTTTTTGCCACTGGTTTTCTTGAGTTGTTTTATATGCACTCATTTAAGCACCTGCTGTCTCTTCCAAAAGTCACATAGATTCAATACTTGATGTAGCGATATTGAGAGATGAAACCTTTAAGATATATTTGAGTCGTAAGCTCTCTATCTTCATGAATAATCTATCCATGGATTAAGCTTAATTGGTTAATGGGTTAACACATTAATAAGTTATCATGAGTGGGACTGGTGGCTCCATAAGAAGAGGAAGGGAGACCTGAGCATGTTAGCATGGTCACCCCATTGCTATGTGATGTTCTGCACCTGCTCAGTGTTCTGCAGAGAGTCCTCACCAGTGATAATACTCTTACCAGATGCAACCACTTGACCGTGGACTTTGCAGGCTCCATAACCGTAACAAACAGATTTCTTTTTAAATTATCTAGTTTCAAAAACTCTATTTTAAACAACAGAAAATGGACTAATACATTATATATATGGGAAATTAACCCATTATCTGATTTATGGTTTGCCAATATTTTCTCTCATTCTGAAGGCTCATTTTTCAATTAAAGGCTGATTGTTTTCATTGCTGTGCAGAAGCTTTTCAGTTTTATGTCATCTTACTTGCCTGTTTTTTTTTTTACTTTGGTTGCCTATGGTTTTGGTGTCCTATCCATGTAGTCCAACGATACAGAATAGAAAGTCCAAAAATGAATTCATGCATATGTAGTTAACTTATCTTCAAAAAGGGGTTTGAGAATACACAATGAACAAAGAATAGTCTTTCAAAAAAATTGTGTTGAGAAAACTGGATATCCTTATCTTACTTATACCATGCACAAAAGAAACCTCAAAATGAATTAAAAAGTTACACTTAAAACTTGAAACTGTAAAACTCAGAAAAGAAAACATAGGGATAAAACTTCGTGACATTGGTCTTTGCAAAGAATAATTGTCTTAACGTTTCTCATGACCTTTGAACAATATAGCAAATATGCCTGTAGGGAATTCAAAATATAACATATATTTATTTTACAGCATTCTATAGCTCTGAAAAAACACCAATTTCAAATCTTTTTCTTTTCTGAAAGGAAACCACTTTCTGTCCTGCCCTTCAAAAATGTACTTCTTCAATATGGAGGTAGAGGACTGCTCCTACTGCGTAATGCCTTTGAGGGCAAAACATACATTTCTTTAAAGGACAGAGGGAAAATGATCTATGAGTTTCCTCTTGAAAATTTCTAACTTAAGCTTATTAAGAATTGAAATGTTTTATATTTTATTAGGTATGTTTATTCTTTTCTTCAACTTTTTATTTTGCTCCCTTTATAATATGCCCAAGGAGTGCCACTGGAAAAAGAGTCATGATGGAATTAAAGTAAATACGGAGATCATTATTGTGTATCAATTTTAGTAGCAGTTTGCTAGGGCTGCTATAACAAAGTATCTTGAACTGAGTGGCTTAAGTAGAGTAAATGTATTTCCTCCAGTTGTCTTGGCTAAAAGTCCAAGAAGATAATCTTCAGGCTTGGTTCCTTCTGAAGGCTGTAAAGATGAATTCGTTCCACATTTCTCTTCTGGCTTTGGCCAGCTTATTGGCCATATTTAGCATTTCTTGCCTTTCAGAAGCATCGTCCCAATCTCTGCTTCCATCTTCACATTTTGCTTGTGTATTTCTTTGTATGTGTTCTAATTTCTCCTTTTTATAAGGACCCCAGTTATATTGGACTAGGAACCCAGCCCACCCTACTCTAATATAACCTCATCTTAACTAATTACATCTGCAAGACACTATTTCGAAATAAGGTCACCTTCTGAGATACTGGGTGTTAGGACTTCAACATGTGAATTTTTGGTGAACACGATTCAGCCATAACACATGCTTAACCATCAAATCTCAGTACACAATGGGAAACATGACCATTTTTGGCGTGAGATGAACTTGAAGAACAGCCTGATGGGTGGCAGGTGAGGAGAGGCAGATGCAGGGAAATCAGAAAGGAACCTATTTTTTGCAGTCCAGGAAAAACCTGATAATAGGCCAGAATTAGCAGAGGGTTGGCAGTGGATATGATGAGAAATAGAATTGAGACAGATAATTACAATTATATACTGATGGATTAGATACTGAGTATATGAGAGAGTTATGAGTCAATGATGTTTCCTGGTTTGAGGCCTAAGCAACTAGGTGGAGAATTGTACCAATTTCAGAGATAGAAAATCCTGAGGAAGAAGCAGACTTGTAGAGTAAACCTAGAGTTTTCTGTGCTCCTGTAATGAGAAAAGCATAAAATGTCTATTAGGCATGTAAGTAATAACGCCAAATGGTATGGGTATATATACTTCCAAATTTAATGACAGAGCCTTTGCTGGTTAAATGAACCGATACTGAGCTCTGGGAGTGAACTGGGAAATGGAGGTTGGCTTTAGAAACATTTCAATTTGCAACTTTTAAAAAACTTTAAATAGTATAATTTTGAAAATGTTTCTCATTAAATGGCCAAAGTCAGTTGATATGTGAACGTAATTGCAAACTCTCATGGGAAATTGAGCGTCAGCATTGAGTGATTCTGTCTAGTCTTTTTATCTTAAATTCTATCAGTGAGGTTATAGTCTTCCATAATTCAACTCTCATCGCCCATTCCACTGCTACCACTATAGACTGACAGCTCTCACTGGTCCACGTTCTCTGTCCTCCTTGTGGTTCTCTGAACATGTCAAGCATTTTCTTTTGGCAGAGGCTGTGCACTTGATGGTACCTCTACCTGGAATTTCCTCCCCTGCCTTCAGTAGGTCTTTGTTTAAGTGTTGCCTCTTCTGAGATCCCTTCTTTGACTATCCTACATAGAAGAGCATGGTTTCCCTCTCACTTTCTCTCTCTTCCTCTGCTTTATTTTTCTTTATAGCATTTTTCCCATTGATATGTTACACATTTATTTAACTATTACTTGCCTCCCTAGAATATCATCTCCATCCTTACATATTTTTAAACCACAGTATCAGCAGAGCCTAAAAGAGCATTTGTCAGATACTAGATATCCTATTTTATGAGTATTGTTGAATATGTGTCAGTTATTCATAGTGAGGTCATTGATAAACTTAACCATGCTTTGCAAATATAATTAAATTACAGCATGTTCATACTACACCCATCTTGATGAAACATTGCTATTAAAATAACATTTATTATCTCAAAATTGTGAGATAATCAACTTTGGAATTATCAAAATCAATCTTTCAATATTATGGGGATAGATTTAGCAAACAGAAAAACAGAAATCCTCCTTTATGATAATAAGAGACACAGACGGTTTATATTCACATATAACTATGACTGCTATATAAATATTTGCTAATATTCTTTATAATCTAAATGAGTTTGATTTTAATTTAGGGTCTTTTATTTTCAAATACATATTTGTAATTTCTCACTACTGAAGCTTATAGCCAGCTCTTTTATAGATTAAATTTTAATTAAAGTTGAGTTGAAATAGTTAATAGTTTGTTTATATACCACTGTTATAAAATCACATTGTATATACTCTGATACATGCAAAAATAAATGTTATTAAAGAAACTTCTGAAAAATAACGTATAATAAGATTCTGTGTCTATTTTATGATATATTATTATTGTCAAATTGTCTTTCTCTTTTCACCTGTTTGAAATTAGATCCTTGCCTGCTAAGCAAATTAATCATTATTAAACTGTTCTTTCTATAGAAATAAAGCTTTTTATTTCCTTGTCAACCATCTCTCATTACAACATGTGTTAGAAGTAGCAATTTTATGTCTATATTAAATTAAATTGATTTTTACTCCCTAATATTAGTTTCAGAAAAGGGAATTATAATAACATCATGAAATGGCAAAATGCACATTATATAAATAATCACTCTCTTGTTAAAGTCTCTAGTGAGTTCATTGTTTTTCTCACATCTATGTAAAAACTTGCTTTTGTCTCAGTTACATGTTCACAAAATTATAAATGCTATGAGAATGCACTTTACCTTTATTAAGCTGAATGGGGGATGATATAAGCTAAATTAAATTATTGAAGTTATCATTGTTGCTCTTCATTGTGGAACCAGCTTAATTAAATTATTTCCAGCATTCGTATAAATGTCTTGAACTTTTCAACTTTGTAAAAATGTTGGCAACCCTTTTTTTGGATTCAGAATCTAACATGATGATTTCTGTGTTAAAGAGTGACAAATGCATCTCAATTGTTACATTTCCTCTACACTGTCTACAATGCATAAAAGGACGAAGAAACAAAATTGATTATTGCCTTAGTAGGGCACACTCACTCCTGCACAGTGAATTTCAGAAGAAATTTAAATATGTGGGTTCATTTTAATGCTTGCATTATTGAAGTAGTAAAGAGATTCAAAATATGAAGCACACAAAGTAGAATATAATTTTTTTTTGTCTTTTATTTCTTTTAAAGAAAGTGACCTATTTTGGAAATAAAGATATAAAAGAGTCCCACAAAGTTACATATGCAGTGCACTCCTGACTTTTAAAGAAAGTGGGACTATTGCATTGAAAGTGTCAAGTTCTTTAAGAAGCCACTATCACAACTTGATAAGCATCTTGAAAAGACATTTCATTTTTGCCGCCAATGCATGTCAAATCTCTCATCCACTAGTGACTCATTTGACACAATTTTTTTTCCTTAAAATACATGGGATAGGTAAATTTTAGATAACTTTTCTGCTGCTGTATTAAATACCGTATATCTTAGAATCAGCTAAAACACTTTTAGATTTTTGTGTGTGTGTTTTTTTTTTTCTGGTGTTTTAAGTTTCTATCAGCTACAATCTTTAAGTTTGTATACTTATAAAGTTATTTCCCTAAAATTGCATGTAAGACACTGTCAATCATATAAATATTCTCCTTGTTAATATTTTCATATAAAAATTGAAATGCAATTTCTTTCTAATTCTTTTCTAAGTTTCTTGATAAACCTCAGTGAGATCATTTGTAGCCTAGCAGTTGCAAATCCCTTCATCTTTAGGACATTTATAGACCTGCCGACTGGATTTGTGTGCTATTAAAATGCTTAAAACAGACCCCATTCCTTTAAAACATAAATTTTACCTGCTATCTGTATCTACATTCATATTTTCTATCGCTTATCTAAGAATCATCTATCTATCTATCCATCTATCCGTCTATCTATCTATCATCTACTAGCTGAGAGAGACAGAGAGAACACACAATGTTTGATCTTTAGTTTCTCATAATAAAGACAAAGTTTTCTAGTAATCTTCTGCAGAAAGACTCTCTGAGAGGTTTTAATTGTCTTTATCTCTTACCCCTACAATGCTTTTTGATTGCCTTAGAATCACTTACAATTTTTGTAGATCAATGTTTGACTTTTTCTGGTAGTTAAATCATTATAATTAAATAAGTTTTTAGTAATGTCTCTATAGAATGATAAATTGATACATATTTTCAGTCTTATTGTGTTTCCTTTAAATTTACTTACATATATTTACTAAATACATAATTATCCATAAATATCCATAATTACATCTCTTGGATAAAAGTGATAAACCCTCTTTTTCAGTATTTTACAAAATATTATTAGAAATAGGGTTTATAATCACATAATTAAGTGATACAGGAAGAAAATTTTCTGTCTATTCTGACAAATCTTCCCTCATGGCACTCATTTCCTGTGAGTGCTCATGGCATTGCGTGACTGCCTGTCACCTGAACACCCTCATTACAGAACCCTCACTGCTCAGTCCATCTGTTATTCATTAGAGTCCATAAAGTAATCACCACAACACACTGTACATTGACTACCCCTCTGTTGTTTGTGTGAAAAATCGGGCAGTTTTCGGGCTGAGCGATGGAGAGAGGTTACCACTTTTACCTTCTTTCCCTTAGTGATTTGATTAACCCTTACCAAAATATAACTACAATAGAAATGCCTTTGTATGTTCCACAATGTTCAAAATAGGAACAACTTGCTCTTTATGTCAGCAATTAATCTGGGGTCAGTTTCAAGATTTAAGATTTACATAAGTAATCTGACATTAAGATACACTGAGGAAAGATTTTTAAAAAATATTTCCTCAATGCGTTCAAGAAACATTTCCCGATCTCCTTAAATGTGCCATGTACTATTTAAGATCACTGTGATCATCAGAGAATTCATATGACTTGATAAAGAGGGAAAAGAAAGAGACAAACAGGACTCGGATGCTTGAAATGTACTGGCAGACACAATGTTGGCACCCTTGAGGAAAACAGCTTGCTGCGGGGAGGGAGCCGAAGAAAACATGTTCAGCTTTGAGGTTTATTTTGAAATGGCAGAAAGACACAAATATAAAACTAGACCTCAAGTAAATCATCAGTGGTAGTTATATGTATTTGCCATTCATCACAGTAGCTTAGTGGAATTACTAATATTTACGGAATAATTTTCATATCCCAACTGCCATTCACAGATTCTTATCTCTGTTAACCATTTATATGTTCTCCGCAATCATAAAGAATAGATGTAATTATAATCTCAATTTTTCATCTGCAATAACTGAGACAAATTGTGTCAGTTTCTCAAATCCGCATAGCTAATAAGTATTTGATGGATTTTTAACTTAGAAATCTCAGCTTCATATCCTATTATTTTACCTAAACCTACACATCTACTGTTTTTATCAAGAGCAAGTTGGCTTTACAATTCTATTCTTAACAGTTTAATCTTCCTAAAATAAACTATTGGAGTAGATGTTTTACAAATATTTTTTATTAATGGAATTATTTTTTATTAAATATTTTTAAGCCACCAAAAATTATACCTATGTCAGGAAAAAATACCTGGATTGCAAAATAATTTGGCTATATTGTTTGGTTTTTAAAGGAAAGAACGCCTAGGTTACTTGCTCAGATGTGGCTGTTTTCTTTTAATTTCTGAATTCTGGTGAAATAGCCACCTAAATGCTGGACTTTTTACTGTACCAAGAATTCATGCTGATTACAGCAACCAAGCTATAGATGTGTGGAGTGAGAGAGAAAAGATCTGCTAAACTCAATCAGAATTGATTTGTGAAAAATACTCAACAGTAAGTGATAAAATTATTGAAACTACTTAGTTATAAGGTGTAGTACCTAACTAGTGGATGGTTTACCCAGATACGTTTTTCCTTGCCCATTTCTTAGGGTGACCATCCGCTATTTCTAGATGTAATGCTACAGCAGTAGTTCTGGGAAGCCTAGATAGCAAAGTACAGATCCAAGGGAGGCATAACAGGTCCAGAGACCAGGTTCTCATTTAAACTGTGCCAATCTGTGTCCTCTGCTTGGAATTTGTATGTTGGAATGTGAACATTTAGCCTCAGAATAGCTAGTTTCTTGAGTGGAAGAAATGTAAATTTGCAAGATGTTGGAGGCTACTTTTCAACATGTATTCTTGGAAACAGAGATATCAGTTTGCAGCAAAACAAGGAATTATTGTTTTCAGTTTCATTTTCTATTGTTATCACAGTATCCACTGTGGTCTCTCTATGTACTTGCCCTTGTATTATGCTTAAACACTTGTATAATTATAAAGCATTCCTTTTTTTGATCAAGCTGGAGTTGGTTTCTGTTAATTTAAACTATGATGCCAAACTCTTATATTAATACTGTAGCTTTCAGGGAACAACAAGCTGTTCATGATCAACTATATCAGAAATAAAGTTGGAATGTGAATTTTAAAACTTTCAGAAAGATCAAACCCCTGTATTCTTTGGGATGTAAGGAATTAAGAGGAATTGTAACGATTAATGCTTATGCAAGGCATTTATAGGAACTGAAATTGTAAAAAAAATTAAAGTCTGTTCTGATAATAGGAAACACTGGTTTATCAAAATTACATTGTTCTTCCATGTGTGGAAAAGCCCCTGAAATTACATTCATACTCTGTATTAGGCAAATGAATAAGTAATGGATCCCATGAGAGAAGTCATGTTCTATCAAATATTAGGAAGAGTCATACAAAGTGTAATGTACAGATTTTGAGAGATGTATCTTTATGCTATTTTGGATTCACCACTGAGATAAGCCTAAAAAGTCTTTGAAACTGAAAAGTAAAGAGGTTGATGGAAAACATCTGAAATTATGACCTTTATCTGTTCACATCTGACACAATGGCATAATGTGAGATTGTCCTCAAATTGTCAAATGGACTAGTATCTGTGATTGATTTCACAGTAACATTGATTTTTAATTTTTGTGGGTACATAGTAAGTGGATATATTAATGGGTTACATGAGACATTTTGATACAGACATGCAATGCATGATAATCACATCAGAATAAATGGGGTATCCATCACTTCAAGCATTTATCTTTTGTGTTATGAAAAAAATCCGATTATACTCTTATAGTTATTTAAAAATGTACAATTAAATCATTTTTGACTATAGTCATCCTGTTTTGCTGGCAAATACTAGGTCTTACTCATTCTTTCTATTTTTTGTACACATTAACCAGTTCGATGAGTGAAACAATTTTGTAAAATTCTTGACCTTGTATTGAAAGGGAAAATATTGTTGCAAATATAACATCAAAAGTTATAATTAACTATAGAAAAGTAAAGGAAGTTTGAATGGATATATATAGTCTATGTTAAGTGTGCATGGACATGTGTGTGTATGTCTGTGTGTCCATGTGTGTGCTTAAGTATATATATATATACACATATATATACTTTTATATATATATATATATATATGTGTTTGTGTGTGTGTGTGTTGCTTTGAACAATGGCTTGCAACAGTGTTCCAAAAGTAGTTGAAAGATCTACCAATTGAAAAGGGAACACTGTTGATTTGCAGGTGGAAGGTAATTGTGAGCAGAGTCCTGATATTTAGTAAAACAAAACAGATGATGAAATGCCAATTTTCTGGGCATGATGAGAAGCTGGATTTAATTAGTTCCAGATATGCCTGGTAGGATTGAGAAAAGGATTGGTGGTTGAATAATGAAATTCTTGTTCCCGTGACTAGGGTAATTTGGGGTGAGCAATCTCTCATCTTAAAATGAGCAGGTAGAACTGCAAAATCTGTGGAATATTAGCTTGGCCAAGCTCTAAAACTCCATCTGAATCAGGTTAAGAATTGGTAAAAGTCTAATCCTCATACCCTGTAAGTCACAGAATAACCATGATAGGCAAAAAAGATTCACCAGAGAGTAAAAGAACCATATACATTTGCAGCCAGTCTGAGATTTGAATTTGGATTAAGACATTTGAATTAAAAGCCTATGTAAAAGATGTAAACATGATCACTTAATCTTACCTGAAACTAATTTTTGAAGTTGTTACTGTGAATTAAAAAAGGAATCTCATTTCTTAGTAACCAAAGAGTTTGTGAAGATTTTTCTTAACTCAATTGGACCTCATATTTCTCACACTGAACACTTTAGAGGTGAAATAAGACACTATGAGAGGGACTATTACCCAGAATGCAAGGGTGAGGACATTGCCCTCATAAACAGACCTATACACATTACTCTTGGCTTTCCAGAGACAGCATAATTCATGTGTATTAATGTTGATTCCATTGTAGAAATCACTGTCTATAAGGGATCATCAGTGTGACAGACATAGCCAGATATTACAACTAGATACTGTTTTGGAAACCATTTTTCTAACACTCATTTCAGAAAATAATTTGTACATCATAATCTTTGCTAAGCCTGTAAAAATTTCACTAGGAGAAGAGAAAAGCAATATAGGAGAAAAAAATGCTTTTCCTAAACAGGAAAAGAAAACCTGCTATTGCATCTGTATCTGTACTGTTGTTGATTGGCAGATTTTTATCATAGGAGTATAACTGCACTTTTGCTAGAATAATGTACATTAGGCAGTTAGATAAGAAAGTAAAAGTCCGGGAATAATTTGTGTATTAGTCAGGGCTTTCTAATGGGCAGGACCAATAGGATAGAGGTATATACGAAAGGGAGTTTATTAAGGAGTATTGATTCACATGATCATGCGGTGAAGTCCCACAATAGGCTGTATGCAAGCTGAGGAGCAAGGAAACCAGCTCCAGCCCCAAAACCTCAAAAGTAGAGAAGTCGGTGGTACAGCCTTCAGTCTATGGCTGAAGGCCTGAGAGCCCTGGCAAACCATTGGTAGAAGTCCAAGAGTCCAAAAGTTGAAGAATTTGGAGTCCGTTGTTCCAGGGTAGGAAGTATCCAGCACAGGAGAAAGATGAAGGCTGGAAAACTCAGCCAATCTAGTTTTTCCATGTTCTTCTGCCTGCTTTTATTCTAGCTGTGCTGGCAGCTAGATGCCCACCTAGATTGAGGGTGGATCTGCCTTTCCCAGTCTGGCAGCATCCTCACAGACACACCCAGAAACAATACTTTGCATCCTGCAATCCAATCAAATTGACATTCAATATTGACCACCACAGTTGGTATGTAATAAATACAAGGATAAAGAATTGTTCTATTAGAAATATAAAATGATAATAATTGTAATTAGTTCAACCTTGGGATCCTACTGAAAAGAGAGTGGAGGTTGAAAGCCAAGATCTTGGGGAAGAAAAGAGTTGCCTGGATGACACTCAAGAAGATAACGTTGCAAAGGGCCTATGGTGAGAGAGCCAAAAGTATGAGTCTCAGGGCCTGGTATTGTATTAATATTCAGTACTACACTTAATCATATTGACTAATCTTACCTTTGAGTTAAGGGTGGAGCTTAATTATACGTAGTTAATGAAACATATTCTGCTTTATATGCCACAGTGACCATTGTGAAGTTCTTTCAGTGATGCTGAAATAACTTGATCATCTATTAGTGTACACCAAAATGTCATGCTTGGATATTCTTTGATAATATAGAAAAAACTCTGAATGATAACATAAATGATGAATTAGGAAAGAATTTTATAATTTCTAATACTTAACTCATTTATGCATTTTGTCAACCAGTAAATAAATCAGTGATAAAAATAAACTTTATTTTCAATGTTAATCAACCTGATTTTAAATTCATAAGGACATAGATTATTCCATTAGTGTATATTATTTAATCAAAGATTTATAGTTTCACAAAAGTATCTAAGAATATTTAAAGATTATATAATAAGTGTCTGAGTAATCAAAATTCAGAAACTAATATGAGTCATATGGAAACTAATGTAAATGAAAAACGTAATATGAACGTGAGTCTACAAATGAATAAAATATGAAGAAAACAATTAACTATAACTTTTTAAAATGTGAGAGTCAAAAATCAAAATTAAAATATACTCAATAGAAATGTTGAGAAAGGGAAGTAATTTACATTGGGGAAGGAAGTTGAAAGCAGAATCATACACAATAGAATACTATTCAGCCATAAAAATGAAGAAAATTCTATCACTTTTCACAATGTGGATGAACCTGGAGGACATTATGGCAAGTGAAATAAGTCAGGCACGAAAGATAAATGTCACATAATCTCACCTGTATGTGGAATCTTAAAAAGTTAAATATAAAGAAGTAGCAAATAGAATAGTGGTTACCATCGTCTAGGGGAATGCGGGATGGGAAGTTTTTGGTCAAAGGGTACAGAATTTCAGTTAGACGGAAGTAATAAGTTTTGAGATCTATTGCACAACATGGTGACTATATTTAAAAAGAAAGTATTATATATCTAAAAATAACTAAAATAGTTATGCCTTACCACAAAAAATGATAATGAGGTAGTGAATATATTAATTTGCTTTAATCATTCCACATTGTATACATATGTCAAATCATACATTGTACCCAATAAATATAATTATAATTTTTCAATTAAAATAATATTAATACATTTTTAAAAAGAAAAAGGAGAGATGGTAAAATGTATAAAACTAAAGATTATCACCTTATGTCTTCAAAACACTTTATTATTTAAAAAAATTTTGAGTTTCTTTAATAAATTTTTTTTTTTTTTTTGAGACGGAGTCTCGCTCTGTCGCCCAGGCTGGAGTGCAGTGGCGCGATCTGGGCTCACTGCAAGCTCCGCCTCCCGGGTTCACGCCATTCTCCTGCCTCAGCCTCCCGAGTAGCTGGGACGACAGGCGCCCGCCACAGCGCCCGGCTAATTTTTTTTTGTATTTTTTAGTAGAGACGGGGTTTCATTGTGTTAGCCATGATGGTCTCGATCTCCTGACCTCGTGATCCGCCCGCCTCGGCCTCCCAAAGTGCTGGGAGTACAATTCACATATTCATGGGGTATGTGTGATATTTTATTAAAAATAATATAATATTAAAAATAATATTATACTAATACATATATTTGTGATACATTTGAACTAAAGCATTTAAAAAAATATAGTTGAAAATTTTCTTCTTGTTCCCATGCCCTATGTACATACAAATGTCAGCTGTTATTGTAGAGATCACTCATTTTTTAAAGGGTATATTATCTTTGTGTAATAATTTATTTTAGAAAATTATCAGTTTGATTAACTTAATACAATTCAT
Organism: Gorilla gorilla gorilla; assembly: GCF_029281585.2. Lineage (NCBI taxonomy): Eukaryota > Metazoa > Chordata > Mammalia > Primates > Hominidae > Gorilla > Gorilla gorilla. Next base: position 66,177,485 of record NC_073224.2, on the reverse strand, counting down.
TTTCAGACATGAATAATTTATAACGGTTTCACTGACTGGATAGAGTTCATTAAATTATATTGATCCTGTGGCATAATTGTATATGGAATGATTAATGCATGAAGTTAAATTATCAGTTATTAAACAAAGACTACTGACATCATGTCTTTCATAATTAAGAGAGTGCTCCAATACATAATGTGGGTGTAAATGATGACAATAACTAGATAATTGAAAGCTAACTATTATTAGGAACTGTACAGTAATTGAGAGATAATAATTCAATACACAATGGTTTCCAATTATGTTCTTATTTCTATTTTATTCACTCTCTTGGCCAGCTGATCTAAGTTAGTGTTAATTAATTGGAAAGAATCCTTTATTTTGAAATCAGTTTCATAAGGCATTGAAAGAAAAGAAACAAACCCTTAGTGATTATTTATCTGAATGAAAACAATATGATCCCATATAACATCTAACATATGATGGCATTTAATGAGAAATACTTTTTTTCTTTGTTTCTGTTTCATTGTTATGGATTTGTGCTGCAAGACAAGAAAGAATAAGGAATTTGAAAATAAAGTATTTCCTATTACAAAAAATATATTGTTTATTACCGTGAGGAAAATTCGATCAAGTAAAGCATTGCTAATATCTTTCTGTTGCTCTTTCTGTAGTTGCACATTCTAACTATAAATTATTTGATATAAAACTACAAAGTCATATTTATCTTTGTAACTTCATAGCCTAAGAAAATGTGCTTTTAACAAAAGTAAGCAATAAATAAAAATTTGAATAAAATAATAAAATAGCAAGAGGAAGAATGTATAAATAAATGAATGACTTATGAAATATGTATTTTGGCTTAAGTGAATAAACTGTAATCATTTTAAATGCACAAAATGATTTATTTCAAAAAGTAGTTTACTTTCAAATATAGATTGAATGTGAGAAAATTTAAGGATAAATTTATTTCAAACCTGGAGCAAAAATGACATCAATAATAGCTCACGTTTTTTGAATGCCTGCCATGAACCAGTTACTCTTTTAAGAGCCTAATGCATAATCAGGTTTAATTCTGGATATGAATCTATAAGGAAAATGCAAATTTAATTTAGCTTTATGCTAATATTAAAATTTACAGATTCTTCATACACACATCTAAGCTTTGCTTACCTCCTTCATTCCTAGGATTATTTAGTTACTATGCCAATAAATTTCACTGTAGCTATCTAATACTCTACCTTTAGTTATTTTAGTAGATATTACAAAGATTTTAAAACAGATGGAATGGCAAAAATCTACCAAGTAAGTACACCAAATAAACATCTAATCTAAGTTGAGTGATTTGGGCATAGAAAACGTTTTGCTTTGTATATAAAATACCAGTAAACTCTTTTATTATATTTATTATATTCATTCTTTTTTTTGTAAAGTCAGTACTTAAATGAAGCCAAGATATAAATTTCAAGGTTTTGTACTCGAAAGACTTCCTAAATTTCTTGCATCTATTGGAACATTTGTATATTTGACCTGAAATCATTCATAGCAATTTATTTTATTTTATGGACATTTCATTAAGTTTGAGTAGAACATTCTGGTCTTTGCTTAGCAGATTGCTCTCCCAAGCCCTTCTTTGCCAAAGTATTCACATTGATTAATTCTGTTTTGTAAATGACATGCTAAAGTTCTTTTGTGATTATATAACCTGGGTTCAGCTTAAGAAAGGTAAAAACTAGTTTATTAGTCTGTGTTTTAGAAATTTCCTTTACAGAAAATTGCTTCATCTCTTCTCGACCTGCATTGAAAAGAAACTGTATACCATGCCAGCTTTTACTGTTTAGAAAGTAAATATGTAATGGTGTAAAATTACAATGAAAAAGTTATGAGTTTGTCCTGGACAGAATGATCTTTCACAGAAATACTGTGTTTTCTGGTATTGCCAATCTTCCTTCCTAGATAAGAAAATAGTTTAGCTAATGAAAAATAAGCAATTCCATCTGCTTCAGATGAAGTAGCTTAGGGGAATAATGCTGGAGAGAATGAAGCTTGCATGTGTTTGTGTATATAAGGAACAGGAGCTGAGGGAGACACTCTTAAGAATACTGATTACAGTGCAATATATGGGGGTCACCATGTAATTTTGCTTGTTTAGTTGATGTTTTGAGACCCAACATAAAGTCCCACTGCACATCTCCAGTAATAATAAGCAGAAAAATGGACACCTGGAAAGAATAAATTCTAAGTACAGAAGGAGTCATAATTAATTTCTCCTTAGCTACACTCATGCTGATGAAGTTTGCAAGATTTTGTGACTCTTTTGCCTTGAAATAAGGGAATGGGTTTTGTTCCCATTTGTAAGTATCTTAAAAAAATGCTTTTTTCAATTGAACTATATTAATGGAAGAGTTAAAATTGAAATTGGCTGACATTATTTAAGTTAATCCAGAAACTACTCACAACTTCTATGTATGTATGCATCCATATGTATGTCCGCACGTGCATCTACACCCACTCCTATGCCTATATGTATACTGTTGTATGTATGTATTTATGTACACATGTATCTGTATTAGGCTGTTCTCACATCACTATAAAGGAATACCTGAGACTGGGTACTTTATTAAAAAAAAGATGTTTAATTGGCTCACAGTTCAGAAAGCTTTACAGAAAACACAGTATCAATGTCTACTTGGCTGCTAGGTAGCCTTCAGGAAACTTACACTCATGGCAAAAAGCAAAGCAGAGGGGGGCAGGCACATCACATGGCAAAAGCAGGAGCAAGGAAGGGACATGGGGAGGTGTTACACACATTGAAATGACCAGATCTCAGGATAACTCATTATCATAATAATACCAAGAGGAACAGTGCTAAACATTCATGAGAAATCCATGATCCAGTCACCTCCCATCAGGCCCCACCTCCAACACTGGGGATTACATTTCAACATGAGACTTGGGTGAGAGATCCAAATCACATCATTATCTATCTGTCTGCTTATATATCTATCTAGCATCGTATTTTTTTTGTATTGGGAAATGCAGTGTAAAATTTTTCAACTTTTCATTACTGTAATTAAACTAAGACTTTAGTTGCTCTGAAAGAGACTGAAAAAAATGCATATACAAACAAATAAAATTTAAGCAGAGTGGAACTCATAACGCTTGGTTAGTCTGCTGAAATCATCAAATATCTCTTATATGAAAATAGTGTGTTTTAATACTTTAGTGTTTTGATTATTTAATGTATTGCATGGGTCAACTAATCTACCAAAATGGCAGCTTACTGAGCTTGAGGAAGAAATATATCATCCTTCTGTTGATCCTTTGTCCCCTAGACAAATTGTCTTCTATTATGGTTTTGAGTACATCAAAGAGTGTTTTAGATATTATTCTTGGGATAAAATAAAGAAACAAAGCACTGGGTACAACACTGATCTTTCAGTATTATCCAGCCTTTTTGGTCCTGGAATAAGACCACGTGGAAATGCAAGCCCAGTTTATTGCCTATGTGACATAGTTGAATTTCTACTGGGCTCTAACTTTGCTTATCTTTAAAAAACAGGAAGGCACGCAGACAGAACTTCCTCCTCAGGAGAAACAGGTAAAAACTGGTTAGAACCAAGATGGTTGACCGAATGGCATGAAATTGACCTCAGATTTCATTATGTCTTAAATTTCATGCTAAATGACACTTCCTTTAATATCATCACAATTGATAATCACCATGATAAAGGACTGGAGGAAACCATAAACGGGCAAAAGGAAGGCAGTACTCTGGTTCTGAGAAGTTTGCTGCCCATTCCCAGAAAGGACATGAATATTTCTCTTGTTTTTAATGCACAACCCTTTCATTAGAAGAAAAAAAAAAACTATGTTTTTTTAAACAGGCAATGACTAATGTGGAAATTCTGTTCTTACAATAAATAAAATGGAAGGGTAAAGAGAAGTGGAACAGTACCCTTTGGAGGAGGACAAAAACCAACTCCTGGATGCTATATGCTTTGGATTCTCAGCAGCCATTCCTATTTCCCCAGGGTGAGGGAACCTAAGGCAGGCAGTAAGTGGTGCACACAGCCCCCTCACCCTCAGGATGTCTATAGCTCTGAGGAGGGAATAAGAGTTTGAGTTCTCAGGAATGACCACCTGAGGCCAAGGAATCCTTTGTGAGGGCAAAACCAGCTGGTGACAGGCTCCAGTGGGCTTCAAGACAGATCAAGGGTTTGCAGATGTAATTTCTGAGCTCTACTTTTACCTCTGGTCCCACACACCTGCCAAATACAAGTCTCTGCACCTGGGACATTTTCCAGAAGCCTCTTTATTTGAGGACTTCTACTCTCAGTCCCCTTCATCTTTGGCTTCCCCAGATAATCTCTTCCTGAAGACTCTACTGCTGACTCCTAATTCTTCTGAAGCTACCACATCTAGGTTGGTGATGGGCTCTAAACTTCCTTCCTCTTTTATGGAATCATAAATGGGCTTGGAGCCAGACCCCACCCCACCCCAGCCCCAGAAATCTCCCTCTCCAAGCTTGCATCTTCATGGAGATGGATAAGAGCATGACCAGGTTGCCAGGACTGCCCAGCTTGGGCAGGCCCTGGGTTCTGCATGCTTCCAGTGGGTTTTGCAAATTTCCTCGAACCAGAAGCCAGAGTCACTTGGGCCATGGGGCTCAGGGCCAGGTAGAGCCTAAGTGCCCTTACCAAGTGCCTGAGTTGGCACTAAATGGCACACGGTGGCCTAGAGGGGTCTCACAGGGAGACAGAGCCACCTCACATCCACCAACACAGTTTCTTGGAATGTTGAAATTTGGGTTTTCCCATGCACATTCAAAAAGGCTTTACAAGTTCCTCCTGTTGCTCAAAAGACACTGCTCCCTCCTCCCAGGTCCTGCTGAAGCTGCCTCTTTGTCTGGGGCAAATACCAAAGGTTTGTCGTCTCATGTCAAGGAAACCGAGTACATGGACACACAAGAAGTGGGTTTAGGAACAGATGTTTGATAGGCAAAAGAAAGAGAAAGGAGAATAGCTCTCTCTCTTTTGAGAGAGAGGGGTGCCCAAGTGGGACTTCTGGGTTCCAGGGGAATGCATCAGGTTTCATAGACTGGCTTGAGGAAGTGGCATCTAATTTACATAGCACCCAAACATTGGTTGGACCAGGTGTGATGTTTATATAGCATGCAAAGAAGCCGGTCATCCCACCCTAATCTTATTATTATGCAAATGGGTTTTCTACTTGGACGGTAACCATGTCCTGTGTTCCTTACTGTACACGTGGTTGGCAAGGAAAAGAGAAAATGGAGCCGCCATGTTGAACATGCCTTGCCCCAGGTAGCCTTTTCCTATTGACTCAGCTGCGATCATTCACCCGTGCAAGCTTCTAGCTTGCCTTTATATGTCTGCAGTTCGATATAGGCTGCTCTTTGTTAGAAAAGAAAATGATTTGGGGGCTGTTTTTCATTGAAAGGAAAACCTTACTGAGGACTTCCTTACCCTGACTATCTGCCTAAATAATTTCTTTTAAACTCCCATATCACTACAAGTAAAAATCTTATATTTGAACCGCCTCACCTCTCACAGAACAAAAAGTTGGTTTGCGAACCACACTTCTACTCCTCCATCCTCTGGTCATTGAATAAAGCCGCAGTTCTTGCCCCTCATTTTCAGTTTTATGTGTTGGCTTCATGATACTGGACTGAAAAGAATCCCATCTTTGGGGAGAAAAACGACTCAGTCAGTAACATAACTGGCACCCTAGATGGGACTCTGGACTACATAGTCCACCTCCTTGTGTGGAAAACCTCCTTACCTCTGTGGAGACTTGGCAGCTGGCATTTGACAGCATTAGCAAGCAAAGGACGCACATTCCTTTTGATTCTCAGTGTCAGCGATCAACTTTGTGAAAGGTAATCTCTTGTTCTTGTCAGAGCATAAGTACGCAGGCAAAGGATTGTGCTGGAAAGGACCCCTTGTGCTACGGATGGTGGGGACGCTTGCCAAAAATGAAGATTGTGATGAGGATGCTTGGAAGGATCACAGTCTCTTCCTCAGTAAAGGACACCTACCTACAAGAGTGCTTGAAAGTGTGAGAGAGGGGACCAGCAGTTCTGTCCTGAGTAGAGCATCCATTGGAAGTCTTTGAAAGAGGGAGAAAGGAACCAAATGACTTACAGTCTGGACCGCAGGATCAGGAGACTCCCTACTGATAAATGTGTGCATGTGTCCTTCCCTGTTTACTCCTCATAGTGTTTGTCTTCTTATGCCAGTAAAAAACTCCTCTGTGCCAATTTTCTTGCACCAGAGGAGCTTGAGTTTCTCTCTTCTCAAAAATAACCCCTCCTGCTTCTACCTCTGTTCCCTGCCAAAGATCATAATGGCCTTGGCTGCTCTTCCAGGAAGATGATAATCCAGAGGCTGTGGGGATTAAGGAACCGCTTTTGTTTTGGGGGATTGGATGAAATCTCCATCATGAAGTTAAGGCATGTAGAGGAGACTGTCAGAGACAGGGTTCCAGGGACTCCTGGCTGGCTTTCAGGAAGGCACTGGGACATCTGGGTGTGACAATCAGTATTGGTTTTATGCACAGTAAGCACAATGCACAGTTCAAATGGTTAATTTGCTACTATAGAATTAAGTAGAGTTGTCTAAAGCTCTCTATTTTCCTCTCTTTTCTTCTCTGCCTGGTTTGAATCTGTTGTTACTAAGCTGCTGGTGCTGAGGTAAGACTGATTAGAATTATTATTTATGGTTTACCTGAAATGTAAACATTGGAAACCTGTTTGAAACTGAAGAAAAAGTAAAGAAACACTTTTAAAAATTGAACTACCATGCTGACTGCTGTACCCAAACTTTGGTGAAAAGCCTTCCTTGGATTACCTGTTGGGGCAAACAAAGTTTAACCCTGCGAATAGGTTCCAGTTTTGTCAGAAAAATAATTTAGTCATATAAATTTAGTCATAAAAATTTGTCATATTTTATAAAATGGTGAGTTTTATTGCTATATCATGTCTAAAATCAAAGATCAAAGTTACTGGATTATAGTTTGTGTGTGTATACATGTTTAGATGTATTTATGTGCATGTGTATGCATCATGCTATGTTGTGCCTAGCATGCTACCAAATTGGAGTATAAGTAAATGAGCACTCATAAGTTAAGCCCAAATGCTTTTCAAATTAATGTGAATTTAGTAACCTTTGGTAAATAAAATAGCTTTACAGTTATTGGTAAAATAAAACTAAAAATGTCTTCATAATTGTTAGCATACTTTTTTCTGGGCTTACTGATTATTTTATATTTGCCTTTGCTGGATATTTTAAGGTGTGAGGATTTGGCATGAAGATTATAAGATTCTAAACCAAGCCAAAAACAAAATAATCTTTAGGCTTTTTTTTTTTTTTTTTGACAAATAAGACTAGTAATATTGCTGGTTCAATAAAAAACAACTTAGTCTTCTGGGTTAGTGGTAAAGATACCTAACTGTTTAACTTTAAGGTCTTACTTAGGTTAACACTTGAGGTTTACAGGCTATAAGGAATAGTAAATAGAAAAATAACTTGAAATGATGACTAGCTTTGTGTAATATTTCAGTTTTCAGAAGTCATGTAGATAAACTGTTAAAAATAGAAGAATTGTATAAAGATAAATGGGAAAAATTCTTGTAGGTAATTTTTTGTGTAATTTAAAATCTTAAAATTATTTTGAATTAATTAATAGATCCTAGTTAGATTTCCAACTAAAAAGCAAATGTGGTATGGAAAACCATGTTTCTAAAAACTATAGAAGGATTTCATCTATGAAATGCTAATATGCAATAAATGGTTCAAGAATTTTTACTTCTGAGGTTTTCACTAAAATTTAAGGTTACTAAGAATAATAATTCTAGTGAATATATAATTCAGTAAGTTATGTTTTAATTAAAAAATTAAAAAATTATATGTAGTTTGCAGGTTATTTTAAAGTTATTTATAAAACAATGTAGAATAAACACTAAGTAGGAGAGAGACAGAGAGAGACAAAGTTATGGATATAAAGATATACTTTGGGCAAGAAAAGTTATGAAGAAAAGAGACTGATTTTGCATGAGAAAGGATCTCATATGGTAAACTGTTGTTCTGAACCCAAATGACTAGTATTAAGAAAATAGGTAGTATAAGACCAGTTAAAAAGTTCGAATATGTTGTAAATAGTCTGTGTAAATTGTGATAAGTTTCAAGATAAATTTTGAGCCGGGCATGGTGGCTTATGCCTATAATCCCAGCACTTTGGGAGGCTGAGGTGGGTGGATCTCTTGAGGCCAGGAGTGTGAGACCAGCCTTGCCAGCACTGTGAAACCCCATCGCTACCAAAAAATACAAAAATTAGTTGGGTGTGGTGGCATGCTCCTGTAGACCCAGCTGCTCAGGAGGCTGCGGCAGAAGAATTGCTTGAACCTGGGAGGTGGAAGTTGCAGTGAATCGAGATCATGCCACTACATTGCAGCCTGGGTGAGAGAGTGAGATCCTATTTCAAAAAAAAAAAAAAAAAAAAATTTGTACGTAATCAGGTTGGCCATAATTGAAAGAAAATTATTTATAATAGTCTTTCTAAATTTTGTTCCTCTATGTTAGAACAAAGTTTACATCAGATATTGATTTGCTCTTAACAAAATTATAAGAGGATTTCACCAATTTTTAAATTCTATAACCTTTTACATACAACACACTCTCTCCCTGCCAATCACTCAGACTCCTCAGAGGAAATCAGTCTGGACAATACCTAGGGCACAATATCTTACCAGCCTTCCTCTATGATGCTCCACCAGTAGGTTCCCAATGGGGAAAGAGGAATGGTTACTGTACATGTTCCCTCTGCAACTTCAGATCTTTATAACTGGAAACCTCATTCTAAAGAACAGAAAGAGAACCTGAGGAGTTTCAAAACCTCATTCAGACCCAAGACCCCCACTGGGAAGACATTCATTTCCATTTGAATATTTGAACATTCTCCTCCCTAGAACAGAAAGAAATCTCTGTTACGAGAAGGAATAGGGAAGAAGCAAACCAAGCCCATAGGTACAAGGGAAACAATCCTGCTAAGAGTGCAGGGAATGAGGCTGTGACAGACCTTGACTTCCTTTGGGACTCTAACATAGGGATGGGGAAGGCAAGACTCAGGAACTATCAACCGCTATTGTTAAAGAGAATAGAGGCCACAGGGAAAAGACCCACTAACTGGCATAAACTAAAAGAGACTAATTGAGGACCCCAGGAAAGACCATCTATTTTCCTAGAAAGATTGAGGAAAAATATGAGGATATATACTCCTCTTAATCCTGATTCAGAAGACGAAGAGGCAATTCTAAAATCTGACTTTGTCTTTCAGAGCATATCAGATAACCCTGGATTTCTTCAGAATCATTCACTCTCCACCTCTTATTATTCTGGCTTATTCTAGACTCAATTTTCCATCTACAGAATTAACACAAAACAATGCCTCTTCCTTCCTCTAGAAAACTCACCTGAAGTAAATCTCAAACAATACTGAAATCCTTTCTGGAAACTGTTTAAGAGGCAAGATTTTATAAACAAAGGTAGATTTAAAGAAAATATAATTTTACAAATGTAAGCTAAAGCCTATCAAGATGAAAACCAAGCTCAGAGAAAGAGTCATTTTATAAGTTTACAATTGATAAAATTATCAGAAAAAAATTGAGGGGAGAAACTCAGACCTGAAATTATAATATGGTAGTAATCTGCAACTGCTTTGTCCTGGAGAAGATACAATGAAAACAAGAAGATTATTGACTTCTTAATGAGAAGGTTTAAATTCAAGTTTATGATTCCATATGAAGGAAATACACATGTTCTTTAAAACAGAGAGCTTTATATCTTCCCTGCTCCCTACCCACCAGCCAACAAGGAACCATCCATATGGATCCATTATTGTTCTTTCTACTCCAAGAAGCAAATCTCCAGGAACTTCATCATACAGGATGTCCTGGCTTCTGGCTTTCAGTTTTCTTTGACTGATGTGAGGCACTGGCAATAGATGTGGATGTAGGAGATAGAAGTATGGCTTTGCATTTACCCTTCTTCCTTGATTGGTTGTGGGTCTGGCACGGCCTGTGTTCTACAGTCAAAACTCCTCTTGGGTAGTTCCTTGTCTACATTTTCAGCCTTCACTGGGTGCAGGTAGCAGCTAACTTGGGGCCCTCTGCTTTCTCCTTTGGAACCGCGGTGATAACTGCTTTGCACTGTTGCTCATCCTCAGGTGCCTTTCCATCTTTCTTCATCAACCTTGCCTACATCTCCGAAAATAAGCATTTCTTTATAATCTTTTCAGTTAAACCCTTCGGAGCATACTTTCTGATTTTTTTCTGGGAACTGAGCTGAAACAGCCATCAAGTGTCAGAGCCTGAATTCAAACCCAAGTTGTGTGGCTAGAGAGCTTGTTCTCTTAAGGATAGCTATGTAAGCACAGGAGATGCCATTTTACTTTAACTTGAGGCCCAATAGACTCAGTCTCTAATGTGTGTGTTTGAATTTTTTTCTTCTCTTTAGTGTGTTTATCACTTGATTTCTCAGAGAACACTTTCTGCTTACAATATTTCTTAATGTAAGTGCCACTTGATGCTGCAATTCTCTGTCTTTTGATCTCACCCATCTTACCCAAGAACTCTGGATATACGTTATCGCCAGAGCCAGCTTACTCTGGTGATGGGAGTGTCATTTAAGATCTTTTGATTGTAAGAATACATTTTCTTCCTGGAGTGTAAATAAGAATGGATTTCCCATTGTACACTGGATAATGTGCTTTCATATCCCCTGGAAGCAGCAATTCCCAGTTTTTAACCAACAGGCTACAGGATCAGGAGAAGCCTTTACAGTCAGCTTTAAACAACATTTGTTCTTAATCTAACAGGTATATTTTTAGCTCTCTGCTCATAACTCAGGAATAGAAGTTAAATTTCTGCTTTAAAATTGCTGGTAGTAAATTTAAACACACTAAACTTTCCATGACACCTCTTATTTTTATGTCACCATTATCTTTATAGCCTGGCCTTTGAAGGGACTGATAACTCTAAGAGACTTTGCCCTCTTTTGCCAGAGCATATGCTTAAAGAGATATGAGGTGAGGTGTTTTAAAATAAAAATATAAACTCTATTACAATGTGTATAGATATTTATAGTATAAACTATACTATAACTTAAAATTGTTAAATTCATATTTTATAAACATACACATATGTATAAACAGGACTCTCTTCAAAATTGGGAAAATAATCAGCCAATATAATAAGGTTAAAGGATACACTTAGTATTTTGAAACTAGTTTAAATGGGTTAAGTTTGAAGTTTGGGTGCTAGAGAATGTTGTTACTTCTATGACACTGTGAATGCATGGATCATGTCTTAATGCTGACACCTACTACTGCCACACAATTTAGATAATAATAGCAAAAAGAAGATAACTTGCAAATTCATTGTGCCTGCTCAAATATTCTTGTCAGCTTTAGGTTTCAAGACTAATGATGGCCAGGCACGGTGGCTCACGCCTGTAATCCTAGCACTTTGGGAGGCCTAGGCGGGTGGATCGCCTGAGGTCAAGAGTTCAAGAACAGCCTGGCCAGCATGGTGAAACCCCCTCTGTTCTAAAAATAGAAAAATTAGCCAGGTTGTGGCAGGCACCTGTAATCCCAGCTACTTGGAAAGCTGAGGCAGGAGAATTGCTTGAACCCAGGAGGCGGAGGTTGCAGTGAGCAGAGAACGGGCCATTGCACTCCAGCCTGGGCAACAGAGCGAGACTCCTACTCCATCTCAAAAAAAAAAAAAATTAAAAAAGACTAAGGATGGCCTTTTACTCTGTCCTCAGTGCTGCTCCAGACTATTCATGTTTCCCTGCATTTTATAGATTGCCAACGTTGAGAGGGACGGTATGGCCTTGAGGAGGCCGTACAACATAGCATTATAATTTTTCTTTTAGAACAAGTAATATCAGTCAATTATAAATGCCACCTAATCAAAACGTAAGCTCTGACAATTCAGATTCTAACCTCTCCACCACTGGTGTAGATTTACTGAGTGGAAGGGAATATGCTAACAGAGTTAGCTCCAGGTCTCCAAACAGAGAGAAACTGTTCTCCTCTTAATACATTCATTTCAACTAGTTAACAACATAAAGAGCTGAATGTTCCACCACAAAACTTGGGTTGTGTTATGGAACTTCAATAGAAATGTTTCAGGAAGCATTTCTCTAGGGGGGGAGAAAAAAGCAGTCTGGTTATTGTAGGGATAGATTAAGAAACATGTAGTTTGTTATTTTATGTTTTTTGTAGTTTCTATGTAAAATTTGTTTTCTTGACAATAAATTTGGAAAGCATCACGAATTATATAAATATATTACATAATATTACTGTCTGAAATTTGAAAATCAAAATCACTTCTAATTTTTATTTTAAAGCTAGACTTATATTAATCATAGCAACTATTTGTGTTTGCAGAATAATCCTTAACTATTATTGAATTGTGAGATGTATTTATAAGTTATGCCATTAAGCTGAATCTAAGCTTAAAGTTTTTTTCTGACACAGAGCAAGTAGTATGATAATATGTTTAAAATTGTGACTTGAGAAGGGGTGTGTGTGTGTGTGTGTGTGTAGTAGGGGGGAGAGAGAGAAGAAAGATAATTTTACTTAAAAAATGATAAAAAATAATGTCAGATAGTAGAACAAACATGATTTGACAATGATATCAGAAGCTACAAGGGATATCAATAAAGAAAAAGAGAATGTCCATGATGAAGATACTATGAGTTGCCACTCTCCCCACTACTTCAATTTAGCACTTTTGAATAAAACTCATCTCCTTACCTGAGATTCATAAGAAATATTTTACTCAAACAAAAATGATATTTAATGGAAAATGTTTATGAGCAGCATTAAAATGCAAACTATTTATAATATCAGAGATTATATTAAAATAATTACAGTTATCAACCTTTATTATTTTAAGTAATTATGGATATGTTTTTTATTATATATATATAATATTCAGTGTATTATTATTGTAATTTTAAAGACAGTCTGTTTATGTAATTACAAACTAGCATGCTATGCCAAATACTGTGAAATTAATTACTGAATGAAATATTTATAAACATCCCCAAATTATTAGTATATTTCAATAATTTATACTTCATGAAATTTTCCATATATTCCTTTGTACTTACCATAACAACTTTGTTAGCTATTCAAAACAGAAAGACAGTCTTTAGAAGGTTCATTGAGTTGTCCAATGTCTCACAGCTTGAGGAAGATTTGGCTAATATCCCAACCTCTGTCACCTACTTTAATGGCACATGATATTGCATCACACCATATGACAAAACATATATATTTGGTGATAGTATCACTAAGCACACATTGTTTAGGACACAAGAAAAGTGATGGTGCTTAATGATGCAATGCAAATTCAACAAATCCACATGAAACAATAGCATAATTTCAGCCATCATTTTATTATCAGGATTTATTCATTCAGAAAATACTTATGAAGGAACTTACTACATGTTGGCCCCATTGCAGGTATTAGAAATGCCATAAAACAAATCAAATACACAAGTATCTGCCTTATAGAATGCATATTTTATTGGAAGAAAAAGGCACCAGAGGAAAGATAAGTCAAAGTATTATACTGGATAGTTGTACGTGATAAGAATAAATCATAACAAAGCAGGGAACAGGAAGCTTAAATATAACAGAGTGACCAGGACCTTACTAAAAGGTTTGAGTGAACACTCGAAGGGATAACACCTGATGAACTAATCAGTATTCAACTGGAGAAAAATAACCAGTAGGTGAAAAATATTGAGATACTTACTGCAAGATATTGGGTTATGAACTGTGAGGGCTGGCTAAGAAAACCTGGAATAAATAGAGCAGGCCATCAGGAAGGGCATTGCAGAACTCTTGGATATGAGAGCTAAACTTGTTATCCAAAGACCAAATTTATTTTTCTGGGAAGCCTCCATTCTGTTCTTAAAGTGTTTCAACTTGTTAAATCAGACCACTTAGATTATTGAGGATAATCTCTCTTATTTGAAGTCAGCATGTTATGGGCTTTAATCACATTTAGAAAATATATTCACAGCAACCTTAGATTAGTGTTTGATTGGGTAACTGGGAACTGAGTCTCACCATGTTGATGGACAATATTGACCATCGCACTGGGGGAAAAAATTCTAGGCAGAGGAGTGGGTTAGTGACAAAATTCTGAAGGAAGACATCTAGCTTATTCCTGGAACAAGAGGGCCATGTGTTTTGGATGATGTTTTAGTAAGCCCATGCTGCTACAACAAAGTATTATAGATTAGGTTCTTTATAAACATTGTAAAAAATGAAATTTACTCCTCCCAGTTCTGGAGGCTGGTTGGAGCCTGGTGAGAACCTATTTCGAAGTTGCAGACTGATGATTTCTTGTTGTACCCTCATGTGGCACAAAGAGAATGAGAGAGCTCTCTGGGGCCCCTTTCATAGGGGCACTAATCCCATTCTTGAGAGATCCACTCTCATGACCTAATCACCTCCCAAAGTTTCTACCTCCTAATACCATCACACTGTGGCTTGGATTTCAACATATGAATTTTGTGGAGACACAAACCTTCAGTACATTGCAGATCAAATGAGTGACATGGAGAATGGTGGGAAATCAGGTAAGAGGGAAAACTAAATGGCTCGATGAATGTAGGGTCTTGCAGGTTATAGTAAGAAGCTGGGTTTACACTCTCAGGTTAGACATTGCGGGGTGCAGAGAAGAACTGATACGATCTGAATTATACTTTATGTTATCACGCTGGCTTCGATGTTCAGATTAGACAAGGACAAATGCATTGGGAGGCTAGACAATAACTCATGATAGCAGTGAGAGTGATGCGGAGTTTAAATATTCAAATTGTATTTTGAAAGCAGAGCCATAAATATTTGCTGATGAGCTGCATAACAAATATGAGAAAAGTGTAAAAATAAAAGTCATTCCAATATTTTGGCTACAGCAACCATTAGCAAAGAAGGGCAAGACTATATGAACTTTATTTAGCAAAAGTCAGAAGCTCAGTTTTGCATTTGTAGCATGTCAGATGCCTATTAACTATCTAAATTAAGATGCTAGATTGGTGGTTGTATATATAGGTCTGGAGTTCAAAGACTGTATCCCAGTTGAGATTCATCAGCTTATAAATAGGGTTTAAAGTTGTCAGTGTGAATCAGAAAACGGTAAGAAAAGTAAGACATTAATGTACATATTTTAGATTTTTAACTTGTCCTATTTTTTAAAACTTTTATGGCTTCTGATTGATTTTCAAGGTATCATACATACATAGTAATTTGAAATGTTCTATATTGTATAAAATGACATAAAAATCACTCATCTCACCACTCAGGTCATGAATAATATTAAGTTTTGACATGGTTTCTTACAAAGTCTCTCTATACATTTTATTTCTTTAATGCCTTGAAATCATAGAACATATGAATTTTTCTAATAATTATTTTGCTTAAAATTACATTTAAATATTACTTTAATAGCTGTATAATATTCTATTGTATGTAATAGTTAACTCTTCAATGTTTTTATTTACTTTTTTATTTCTTCTGTGAAATGAATATAGTTGCAATGATTCATTCATAGCTATAAAAGCTTAATTATAGTTATATAGTATAATGGATTGTTATATAAATTTAGTCACAATTTTCACCTACTCAGTAATTGACAGAAGAGTTTGATAGTATGTTTTACGGTCTTGTAAATCTGAAATTCTAGTTCATAAATGAAGATCAATATTTTAAAGGTGTGTTAAGTAACAAAAGCACACACAAACCAGAAATGTGTGTGTTGTAAATGAAAAGAAATAATCTCTTTTCAGCAAAACTAGGCAATCGAGAGTGATTAGAGTAGCCTGTTCACTGCAGCAGAATGATAGAGACTCTGTGTAATTTAGATGGCCTACTTCCTAGAAATAAATGAGAAAAGCTGCTTAAATATGTGTGTCACCTAAGATAGGGGAAATGATGTCTAGACACTTTTTTATCTCCCTATTTCATGAGTAGAAAAGTTCTCAAACATCCTCAAACTTATTCTCACTAGACATGCATCTAAGGCCTAATTCTCAAAACACCAATTTCTGAGCTTTAACCTACCAAGGAATCTTCCATCCCTAGTGAGCAATTTCTACTTTTGCAAAATGGCAGAAAATGTCACATTTGACAACTACTTAAAAAACTTAGTTTCACTCAAAAGAGGGCTATTTGTGAAAGAAATTCAAACACATACTGAGACCTGTTAAAGTATAAAATGAGATTGAAACAAGTCTTTTTGAGCTGCTTGAGATCTTTTTACTCTATTGCCCTTTGGTTTCCTACATCATTATTGTTTTGGTTTTGCTGAATACTATTTCTTTCCTCATCTAACTGCTGGTTCCTGCCACTTTGATCCTTGCATAAAAGCATCCAGTCTATGATGAGTCAGTTAATTTGATACTTTATCCAGGAAATCCTTTTTTTCAAATTTCAAATTGTATTTTAGATTTTTACTTATATGATGGCATTGGTATTTTCTCATCAACTTGTGGGATTGTTTTAATGGGGCTGTTGCTGAATAAGTGGCAGGTGTGCAAATAATTGCTTCCAAAATAATTAATTTCCTATAATCTACCTATATGTAAGGGGTCTGATATTTCCTTGATGATACAAACAGTTCTGAAAAAAAACAAATGCAAAAAAAGTGAATATTATTAATATCTAATTGCAAATAATACACATCAAAACTAAAGCCTGGGAAGTCATTTTAATGTAAATATCAGTGAAGTAAAAAAATCAAGACTCATGGATTTAAATAAGAAATCAGTTTAAAGAGATATATATTCTCTAGCAAAATTTTCTTCAGGAGAAAATGAAATACTTATGTTAGATACCATACATGTTAGCTCTCTTATTAGTTTATCTACACTGTTAGCAATACAATCTGGTTTAAAATGAGAAAACTTCCAAATCTGTCATTTGGTAAAACCACCTCAATTTCAACTGAAATACTCTCAAAAAGCAAAAGTGAAAACCAGAAAACACCAAAATAAGGCCAATTATCCCAGCAAACAAGGTAGGCACACAGACTAATTTAAATTTTCACGGGCTTGGATGATAGTTGATTCATAATATTAGTATAATTTAATTCATCTAGTATAGTACAGTGCTACATAAGACTCATATTTTATGGGGAAAAATGCTATGTTTTTTAAGAAAAATCTTTTTGTTTCAAAAGTGAAAACTTTTTTTTTATTAAAATAGGCTTGTCCCCTTTGAAGAGGCAAATCTTAACAGGAGAACCTAGAGTTTATTGATAATATTATTAAAAGCAGAACAAGGAATGTTTCATGAAAGAGAAAGAGAGAAGCTAGCTATAAGAAAGGAAATAGCACATTCAAGGGTCTGAATTTAGTTTATAAATTTGAATGAATTTCTTACATCAGCCGGTCAAATTTGTATTACTTTTAAATGAGGGAATTAGATTTGATACCTTCTAAGTCTTTACAGTTCTCAGGTTTAGTAATTCCATGAAAACTGGTAAATGTTTGATATGATTTGGATCTGTGTGCCTGCCCAAATCTCACTTCAAATTGCAATTCCCAGTGTTGGAGCTGGGGCATGGTAGGAGGTGATTGGATCATGGAGCCAGTTTCTCATGAATAGTTTAACACCACTCCCCTTTGTGCTATTCTCCTGATGGTGAATTAGTTCTCATAAGATCTGGTTGCTGAAAAGTATGTAGCCCACCCCCCACTCTATTCCTCTTGATCTGGCCCTGTGAAGTCCCTGCTTCCCCTTTGGCATCTGCCATCATTGTAAGTTCCTGAGGCCTCCCAGAAGCAGAAGCCCATATGCTTCCTATACAGCCTGCAGAACCATGAGCCAATTACACCTTTTTTCTCTTTAAATTACCCAGTCTCAGGTATGTCTTTATAGCAATATGAGAAAAGACCAATACAATCCTGTGTTATTCAAATATCCAATGAAGAGGGGGTGAGATAGAGATGATGATGGTGGGTATTAAAGAGCTGGGATGTAGGTCAAGGAGCAGTGTTCCTTTCATGGGATCTGCCTTACATATTCACAAGCCAATCTATTGCTAGTGTTCTGAATATTGTAACCCACTATGTAAATGGCAGTTATTAGCAGAGCATTTAGTCATCTTTGGAGTCTAAAATTATATATATGTATATATATATGTATATATATATATATATATGTGCATATATATGTGTATGTGTATATATATGTATTTTTTTTTTGAGACGGAGTTTTGCTCTTGTTCCCCAACCTGGAGTGCAATGGTGCGATCTCAGCTCACTGCAACTGCTGCCTCCTGGGTTCAAGTGATTCTCCTGCCTCAGCCTCCCAAGTAGCTGGGATTACAGGTGCCCGCCACCTCGCTTAGCTATTTTATTTGTCTTTTTAGTAGAGATGCGGTTTCACCATGTTGGCTAGGCTGGTCGCGAACTCCTGACCTCAGGTGATCCACCTGCCTCGGCCTCCCTAAGTGCTGGCATTACACATGTGAGCCACTGTGCCATGCTTAAAATTATATTTTTATTGCTTAAAAGTGCTTTGAAATTATTATTTCTGTGGTATTTAAACATCAAGGATTATAGCCATTGAGAAAGAAAGTTCAAACTAGAACCAAGCTAAGTACAGATAAACAAAAGAATTGAAGTTCAAATACTGGATCTGACGATTAGTAAACATAAAATCTTCAGCAAATTACTTTCTCTTTGTAGACCTCATTATCCTCACCTGTAAAACAGGAATAATAAGATTTGTATTAGAGAAGTACTGTGAAACTCACATGAGATATTTATGAAAACATTTTCACAAGTGCATATAGATGCATGCTTCTTAAATTCTCTTAAATTCTCAACTTTCCTCTGACCTTCACCATCTTATCCGTTTGTCATAGATATCTGTTAAATCTACTTCACAAATATCTCTCACATCTCATCTTTTTCTTCGCCATAGTTTAGTTTGAGCCTTCATTACTTATTTTAAACTGAGAATGTAAACTAACAACATTATATACCCACTTCTGGGTATATATCCGAGAGAAATAAAATTACTATCTTGAGGAGATATTTGTACTTCCATATTCACTGCAGCATTATTTACAGTAGCCAAGATATGGAAACAGCCAATGTTTCCATTGATGGATATATTTGTGTGTGGGGGGGGTGTGTGTATTTATGCACATATGCATACATACATACATATAGATGCACATGCATACAACATAATTTCTTTATCCATTTTACATATTGTGGTACATATGTAATGGAATACTATTCAGTCTATAAGAAGAAAGAGATTCCGCTGTTTGCAACAACATAGAAGAACTGGTAGTACACTGTGCTAAGTGAAATAAGCCAGAATCAGAAAGGCAAATACTGTATGATTTTACTTATATGTAGAATTTTTTCAAAAAAGACTGGGTGTAGTGGCTCATGCCTAGAATCTCAACACTTTTGGAGAGTGAAACAGGAGGATCGCTTGAGTACAGGAGTTTGAGACCAGCCTAAACAACATCAGGAGACCTCCCCCCGACATTGAGACATACTTGTAGAATCTCTATGAAGTGAGTATCATTCTCACAGAAATTTGTGAAAAATTAAAGACCTAAAAGTTATGTAAGTTGTCCATAGTCCTTTAGGTTAGAGAAAACAATGAAATTTAGAGCATGCATTTTGTTTTGCCTTTGAAAATATCTATCATCTTGTTCATCAATCTCAGTAGAACTTCAGTAAATTTCACCATTAGTATGTGAGATCAAAATCTTACATGAAAAACAGCTTACTATTAAAATACTTTGGTTGTATTTAACATTAGAGATAGGGAAAAATCTAAGCTACTGTATGCTTTTTTGCTTCCACTGGTTGCTCTTGAGTATTTGCCAGATTTTCAAAACGATCATCAAAAGTTAGCATTACTTTTTTTTTAGAGCAAAACTTTTATTTAACTACTGACTACTGATTTTCAAGTTTCTATATAACTACATGCACAGTTGTCAGATGTTTAAAGCAATCGAACCTAAATTGATGAGACTTTAAAAGGATTTGAATATGCTGACTAGTGTGGTTATTTCATGTCAAAAAAAAAAAAAAGAAATAAATCTGCCCAATCTAGTTAAAGGAGAGAGAAAAGCAAATAGCAAGAAGATATTTTGATATTTCTCCAAAATAATGAGGGTGAAAATGAACACTTACTTCAAAACAAGAAGTATATTTTTAAATTAAACCTTATTGCTTCAGCACAACCATATTGGCTACTGACTTTAGAGCAAACAGTTTATTTATATATTAGAGCTGTAATGTAAAAAAGATAAGAATAAAAATCTGAAGATATAATAATCCTAGCTTCTGCATGCTCTAAAGAATTAGCCAGCCAGGCGCAGTGGCTCACACCTGTAATACCAGCACTTTGGGAGGCCGAGGCAGGTGGATCACAAGGTCAGGAGATCGAGACCATCCTGGCTAACACGGTGAAACCCCATCTCTACAAAAAAATACAAAAAATTAGCCGGGCGTGGTGGCGGGCGCCTGTAGTCCCAGCTACTGGGGAGGCTGAGGCAGGAAAATGGCGTGATCCCGGGAGGCAGAGCTTGCAGTGAGCCAAGATGGCGCCACTGCACTCCAGCCTGGGTGACAGAGGGAGAGGAGACTCAGTCTCAAAAAAAAAAAAAAAAGAATTAGCCAGTACCTAATAGGACATGGAGATACTCACAAATATATTCTTTATTGTTAAATCATGAGAAAACTAAAACAAAATATTACCAAAAAGATTGAATTAAAATAAGCTTCTAGAAAATTCCTTAGATTATACATCTAATACAGTTTTAGTTTATATAAACAAAGCTGAACTTATTTTTACCTGTAAATATTATATTACTGTAACTAAGAAGATAAGTCATTAAACAAGGTTGTAATTTCTGATGAAATTCCAGTTGCAAACTCATCACTCAGGAAACTCTGAAGCATAAATTAGACCCCAGAGTGTCCTACCTAGAGGAAAAGGACCTGGGTTTTATAATCCCAAATCTGTCATTAATCATCTATAATCACTCTTGGAGAGATAAATATGGGTACAAGATTTTCTAAGCATTTTTGGGTTTTCATATGTAGGCAGCTCCAGTGCTCAAAGGCATTCATGTAAAGAAATGTATAAGTGCAAGCCCTTAGCTTAAAGCACACAGAAGCTTGCAGAGGGGCCCTGAGCTGAGAAAGTGATCCAAGGGGAATGGGGGTGGAGGAAGAGGGCACAAAAAATGGTCACTGTAGAAAAGCTCCATTAAAACACTTTTTTCTATAACAACCCTATTACTAATCATAGGTGACTGAAAGAGCATTTTTAAATATTGCATTGGAAGAAAACAGATATTTAACCTACATAAGATATTTAACCTACGGTTAAAATATCCTCCATAATCAAGGATTGAAATACACATTATTTATATACTTTAAGTGCAAATTCTATCAATGAAGTTCCTGGATACCGCATATAGATTGGCCTGAACAACTACTGGAAAATCATTGAAGACACAGTTAATGTGGATGGGGATCTATGTGGCACTTCGAACAAAGGCATTTAGAGTATTCTTGAAGGCACTCTATGGAAAGTTGACCATGATAAATTTGTGTTGTTATGTTTTTCAGAAATTAATCTAGTCAGCCAGGCACTGTGACTCACGCCTTTAATTCTAGCACTTTGGGAGGCCGAGGTGGGTGGATTACTTGAGGTCAGAAGTTTAAGACAAGCCTGGCCAACATGGTGAAACCTCATCTCTACTAAAAATATAAAACAATTAGGCAGATCTGGTGGTGCATGCCTGTAATCCCAGCTACTTGGGAGGCTGCGGTGAAAGGATTACTTGAACCTGGGAGGAGGATGCTGGAGAGCCAAGATCGTGCCAGTGCACTCCAGCCTGGGTGACAGAGTGAGACTCTGTTTCAAAAAAAACCAAATTTTTTTCTGGTCATCAGAAATATGGGCCTTGCTTGATTTGAAGGAAAAAAAATACATGATTTTAGTAACTTCATACAAACAATTCTAATTATGGCTTTTCTGATAATGTAACATGAAAGCAATTTGAAGTACCAGTCCATGATTTTCATTACTTGCAGATGAACCATGATTATATTTTTCTTAGAGAAAGTATGAAATCATTTATTTATTCATCAAATAATTCATAAATGCAAAACATGTATTAAGCAATTTTCTAGGTCTGCAATTTCATGCTACTTTTTAGTTTTGCTAATTTTTTTGCTATGTGTAAGATTTTTAGTTTGATGTAGTTTTATATTTATTTTAGATTCTGTTGCTTGTGCTTTTGCTAGCAGATCCCAAGAAGTTATTATCTGGACTTAGGGACTAATGTCAAAGAGATTTTCCCTACATTTTCTTTTATTTGAAGACTGGGCAGCAAACAGACACATGAAAAAATGCACATCATCACTGGCCATCACAAAAATGCAAATCAAAACCACAGTGAGATGCCATCTCACACCAGTTAGAATGGCGATCATTAAAAAGTCAGGAAACAACAGGTGCTGGAGAGGATGTGGAGAAACAGGAACACTATTACACTGTTGGTGGGACTGTAAACTAGTTCAACCATTGTGGAAGACAGCGTGTCGATTCCTCAAGGATCTAGAGCTAGAAATACCATTTGACCCAGCCATCCCATTACTGAGTATATACCCAAAGGTTTATAAATCATGCTGGTATAAAGACACATGCACATGTATGTTTATTGTGGCACTATTCACAATAGCAAAGACCTGGAACCAACCCAAATGTCCATCAATGATAGACTGGATTCAGAAAATGTGGCACATATATACCATGGAATACTATGCAGCCATAAAAAAGGATGATTTCATGTCCTTTATAGGGACATGGATGAAGCTGGAAACCATCATTCTGAGCAAACTATCGTGAAGACAGAAAACCAAACACCACGTGTTCTCACTCATAGGTGGGAATTGAACAATGAGAACACTTGGACACAGGGTGGGGAACATCACACACTGGGACCTGCCTTGGAGTGGGGGGAGCGGGGAGGGATAGCATTAGGAGATATACCTAACGTAAATGACGAGTTAATGGGTGCAGCACACCAACATGGCACATGTATACATATGTAACAAACCTGCACGTTGTGCACAGGTACCCTAGAACTTAAAGTAGAATAATAATAATAATAATAATAATAATAAAACCAAAGTGTTTTCGTTTTTTTAAAGATGAAATTGAAAAGTCTTTGGTGAGGCTAACGATGAGACAAAAAAGAGAACTCCAATAAATAAAATGATAAATAAATAAAACATGAGCCACTGTAAGAGATGCCACAGAAATATAAGGGATCATAAGAAACTATTATAAACAACTAAATGTCAACATATTGGAAAACTTAGAAGAAATGAATAGATTCATTGAAATGTACAACCTACCAAGACTGACTGATGAAGAATCAGCACATTTTAACCAATGATGAGTAAAGTGATTGAATCTTAAATCAAATACCTCCCACCAATAAAAAGCCCAGGACCAGATGCCTTCATCGGTGAATTCTACCAATTGTTTAAAGAAGAATTAATGCCAATCCTTCTCAAAAACTTTCACAATCCTGAAGAGGAAAAAATGCTTCCAAACTCACCTCATGAAAGGTATTTACATCATGAAGCCTCCTCTCTCATGAATGGATTAATGACCACTATAAAAAGGCTGGAGGCTTGCTCTCTCTCATGAGCTCTCTCATCAAGGAATGGCTTCTGCCACATTATGATGCAGCAAGAGGTTCCTCACCAGATGTGGCCCCTCAATCTTGGATGTCCCAGCCTCTGAAACTGTGAATCAAGTGAACTTCTACTGTTTTTATATTACACAATCTCTAGTTTTCTGGTACAGCTGCAAAAAAATGAATTAAGACACACATGTCTGTCAAAAGCCCATGTCTCTACTGCTGTCACTGCCACAGAAAGAAACTCATTTTACTTCTGCTTTCTAAAAATCATCGAAGTACCTTTCATTGGAAGAATTTGAATAACACATAGAAACGCAAAAGGTAACATAGAATGGAGTAAAATCAGATCACAAATAAACACTATGCAGCAAAGGGGAAAGAAACTTTAGAGAAGTCAAGAAGTCGGAGGATTTGTCTAGGGATTTAGGATCTAAGCCACTGGTGACACTAGCCACAACAATTTCAGTGGATGGATGAGTGAAGAAATCACATTTCAATGGTGAATTGAAGGTAATAACACACTCACAGAGAATAGATGCTTACGTCAGGAGACTTTACCTTAATGAGAAATAGAAGAGATATTTAATAATTAGTATTACAAATGGGACGTGAAATTGAGTGACGTGTGTTCCCCCACTTTATTCATTATTTCTCTCTCCCTGCCTTTCCCTCTTCTCTCTTTCTCTCTGTCACCCTCTCATAAGTTAGCAAGAACGTGCAAAAATATTTATTAAGTAAAATAAATCATATCTAGTGGAAAAAGGGGGGAAGTTCAAGAGACTCTGGAAGAAAGGGATAAATGATAGAGCAATATCCCTGAACAATTTAGAAGATAAAAATTAATGGTGAAATTGGCCAGTAGAGAAAACTACCCTTGGCTTTTTTTTTTTTTTTCTTCCTTAGCAATGCTACTAATCTCTCCTACCTCACTCTGCCTGTAAGCATTGTTTACTTTGTTGAATTCTGTTAGTGGAAGGAGGGAGTTCTGGCTCAGTTTACATTTTAATACAGAAGTATTTTCAGATCGATTTTCTTCCGAAAAAAAACCTCACTATTCCGTAGAATTTAGTGTATTATATGGGAGTCCTGTGTTTAATTATTGATCATCCCACTTTTCCCCCATTTTAAAAATCACATGATTCTCTCTGATACTGAAAATGGTCTCTTTTCTGGTTTGTTAATTGTTCTTCTATTTTGTTTCTACTATTTTGTAGACTAAAGTAGTATACTAGTTCTATGCAACTGCTATTATGAAGACTATATTTCAGAAATATAACTATTTATTTCAATCAATACCTAAATCCTAATCCCTTTAAAAAGGAGTTTTCTGGTAGATTCCTGTCACCTACCAAAAATTTAGAAGTTTGGTTTTACAATTACATGAAAAAAAGTATTAATCCAGACTTTCTCTTCACCTTATAGAAATACACTAGATAAATAGTAATGGTTATTGGCATGTATCTTCTTTTGTAGTATGTATTCTTATGAACTTTATATTTTATTTCTACATAGGCTTTTTCAGTGTCATGATTCCAGAAATATTTATGTAGCTTTAATTTCTTAATGAAAATATAGTTTGGAGTATGGAAAGCCATCTGACTTAGCATGAGGAATCGTAGTCCTTGATGCACCTATGACTACATCTATGACTTCAAACATATCGCTTTATTTCTATGGAATTCAGTTTTTCACTATTTAAATGATAATAATACTTGATTTTTTCTTAAAAGTTGGTTATTTCTGTGGACAGTAAATGAAATTTGTGATTGAGGACCCTAGCAAAACTCTCTGTTAATTCCACCCATGTAGAAGAAAATTAAACCAGCATCAGGTCATGGGCTGAATGAAACGTCTTTCTGGGTTACTGAAGAGATAGAGAAAGACATATTGTCTTGTGACACCCAGGGACAGGCTTTACTTTCTCTCTGAATGAGAATGTAGCCTTGCTGATATTACATTGGTTTCAGAGAAAGGAAAGCCGGATATTTGAAAATGATTAAATGAAAATAACATATTTTCCCAACATTTCTTCTGATAAAGTGTTGTAAGCCCATATTTACATGAAATGACAGTGTGTAAAAAATATTATGTTGTTTTATCAACTCTGATAATTTCTCTCCATGGAGAAATCATCACATAGTTAGGGAAAATGGCTACCAGGAAAAAGGAACTTCAGTTATATCTTCTCCTCTATGTCATCACCATACTAGCTTTATTTATTTTTTAATCTGTGGCTTAATAAGTTGGCTGTAACTGTATTTGTTTTCTTTCTGCCAAAGCTTAAATTGCTTGAAATGCTGCAGCCAGAAGTGATATAATAGAAATAGACTTTGAAAAATTAAAAGTGTCTGGTACACATTCAAAGCAAAGCATATACTCTTAGGACTGGAAGATATTCAAGAAGATTCAAGAGTGAGGTGGGGACATTGGGGAGATGTTGGTCAATGAACACACAATTTCAGTTGGGCAGGAGTAATAAGTTCAAGGTATCTATTGTGCATCATGATGACCACAGCTAATAACAATACATTGTACACTTTAAAAATTGCTAAGTGGGTAGATTTGAAGTGTTCTCACCATGAAAAAATGATAAGTATGTAAGGTAATTTATATGTCAAGCAACTTAATTTAGCCATTTCACAATATCCATATACCAAAACATCATGTTGCTCACCATGAATACATATAATATTTGTCAATTAAAAAATAAATAAAAATTAAACATTTGAGATATCAGTTTTTTAGTATTTTTGCATGGCATTGATATTTGGAAATTCATCTAGATATGTCATATTTTGAAAAACAGTACTTACTGTATCAGTAATGAAGACATAATATTGTAAAGAAAAATGTTTTTAGCTGAGATTTACATTCCAATTAAAAAATTCCCTTTATATAGAAAGGCAAATCAAGATACGCATTTTAAACTGTTTTCTGGTAAGCCTCTGTTTCTCCTCTACAGATTAAACTCAATAAACACAATTGAGAATGTCACTTGTGGGTGTACATCTTGAGAATTAATGGTGTAATGATGGGGCAGTGGATTGGATTTGCTCATATGCATTAAGAAAATCTAAGATTCAGTCCTCAGAGGCCATTGGGATGGATCCATAGGGATGCAATGAATTACCGCCTGGTCTGAATATTTTTATTTTCTAATTCTCACTGGTGCTCTGGATTCCCAAAGATTTCACGGTCCTAGAAAAATCAGCATGTTCTACTAGCACCTCAAACTAGAGTCTCTGTAGAAAATCTAGGCATTGACATGCCATTCTGTAAATAGAAGGTACAGGTCCATTTGAAGAAGTTGCCAAAACACTCATGTCAGGGATAAGAATAGGATTTGTCAGCAGAGATAAATTTGAAGCAGAACTTTTATTGCAGCTTTGGAGTATACTCTAGGAGAGTTAAGAATTTTGTGACAGATTTGAGAATATGGGAACTTCTAAATTCAAAATAGAATGTCGAACTGAAATTAGCTCCATATACTATTGAGTGTTAAAAATGCTTGTCACAGGAAATTGTTCAAGTTAATGTGATGATAGTTTAGACATGTCCATTAGCCTACCCACACCACTGGTTCAGCTATGATTTGAATTAAAATGCTCCTGTGTGAATACATACACAGAACATTTGAAAGCAATATTTCCCTACTTTTTCTTTACTTCTGCAAAAATTCTGAATATGATTTTAGAATGGCTGTGTTCCCTAAGGGTGTCAAAATGCAACAGAGTACTTTATGGCTTATGTTTATTTTTTTCTTTCCTTATGATAAATTATAGAATTACATTATTGAATTCATTAGCAAATTTGTCTAGATATAGAATATAAAGTGTGCTTTTGTCAACATTAAACCAGTATATTATTGGCAGTAATATGCATCAATATTGCTGTGAACTTATGCAATTAGAATGAGTCAAGTTACCCTACACATGTTAACTATGTACTATAAAGGTTCCATGCTATATCTGTTTTATTTTAATAGAGGCTGAACTCAATAAAAAAGATATTACATGAATTTCTAAGGGAAGACCAAATTAATTCTTCTTATTATTTTTTTTTTAACAGACAGAGTCTCACTCTCATGTAGGCTGGAGTGCAGTGTCCCCATTATAGTTCACCACAGCCTCAAACTCCTGGGCTCAAGTGGTCCTCCCGCCTTAGCTTATAAAGTAGATAGGACTACAAGCCCATGCCACCACACTTGGCTAAGTTTAGGAATTATTTGTAGAGATGAAGTATCACTATGTTGCTCAGGCTGATCTTGAACTCTTGGCCTCAAGTGGTCCTCCTGTCTCAGCCTCCCAAAGCACTAGGAATACAGGTGTGAGTCACTGCTCCTGGCCTGATTTTTGATTTGGAAATTAAACTGTTCTAGAACTTTTAGGAGTAGTCGTTCTTGCTTTTTGAAAATACATATTTTTGAATTTTCTAAACACATTGTTATGTTAAATCAATTTTTATATTTGGCATTATTTTAGAAGTACTTAAAAAATCAGACCATATTTACACACAAATTAATATTTACAAGAATGTATGCTCCATGAATGTGGAGTGTATAAGTTTAAATCAAATCTTTGACCCTGGACTTAAACCATCTGTCACAGTTTTCTCTTCCTTAAAATGGGATTAATCAAACATACACATAATATTTTTGTGAAGATTAATTTATATATTGGTCTGTTTTCATGCTGCTAATAAAGACATACCCAAGACGTGCCAATTTACAAAGAAAGAGGCTTAATTAGACTTAAAGTTCCATGTGGCTGGGGAGGCCTCACAATCATGGCAGAAGGCAAGGAGGAGCAAGTCACATCTTATGTGGAAGGTGCCAGGGCCAAAAAAGAGAGCTTTTTCAGGGAAACTTCTTATAAAACCATCAGATCTCATGAGACTTATTCACTATTATGATAACAGCATGGGAAAAACCTGCCCCCATGATTCAATTACTTCCCACTGGGTCCCTCCTACAACATGTGGGAATTCAAGATGATATTAGGGTGGGGACACAGAGAAACCGTATCATTCCATCCCTGGCCCCTCCCAAATCCCATGTCCTTAACATTTTAAAACCAATCATGCCTTCCCGGAAGTCACCCAAAAGTCTTAACTCATTTCAGCATTAACTCAAAAGTCCACAGTCCAAAGTCTTATCTGAGACAAAGGCAAGTCTCTTTTGCCTATGAGCCTGTAAAACCAAAACCAAGCTAGTTACTTCCAAAATACAATGAGGGTACAGACATTGGGTAAATAGAGCCATTCCAAACTGGAGAAATTGACCAAAACAAAGGGAATGTAGGCCCCATGCAAGTCCGAAATCCAGCAGGGCAGTCGAATCTTACAGTTCCGAAATGATCCCCATTGACTCCACATCGCACATCCATGTCATTCTGATACAAGAGGTAGGTTCCCACGGTCTTGGGCAGCTCTGCTTCTGTGGCTTTGCGGGGTACAGCCTCCCTCCTGACTGCCTTCACACGCTGCCCTTTAGTGTCTGCAGCGTTTCCAGGTGCATGGTGCAAGCTGTCAGTGCATCTACAATTCTGGGGTCTAGAGGGCAATGGCGCTCTTCTCACAGTGCCACTAGGTGGTGTCCAAGTTGCGACTCTGTGTGGGGGCTCCAGCCCCACATTTCCCTTCTGCACTGCCCTAGCAGAGATTGTCCATGAGGGCCCCACCCCTGCAACAAACTTTTGCCTTGGCATCTAGGCATTTCCATACATCTTCTGAAATCTAGGCAGATGGTCCCAAACCTCAATTCTTGACTTCTGTGCACCTGCAGGCTCAACAACACGTGGAAGCTGCCAAGGCTTTGGACTTCCACCATCTGAAGCAACAGCCTGAACTGTACCATTGTCACTTTTAGTCACAGCTGGAATGGCTGGGAGACAGAGCACCAAGTTCTTAGAATGCACACAGCACAGGGACCCTGGGCTTGGTTAATAAAACCATTTTCTCCTAGGCTTCTGGACCTGTGATGGGAGGGGCTGCCATGAAGACCTCTGACATGCCCATTTTCCCCATTGTCATGGGAAGTAACATTTGGCTCCTTCTTACTTATGCAAATTTCTGCAGCTGGCTTCAATGTCTTCTCAGAAAATGTTTTTGTTTTTTTTCTTTTTTTCTCTACCACATTGTCAGGCTGCAAATATTCTGAACTTTTATGCTCTTCTTCCCTTATGAAAATGAATGCCTTTAACAGCTCTCAAGTCACCTCTTGAATGCCTTGTTGCTTAGAAATTTCTTCCTCCAGACATCCTAAATCATCTGTCCCAAGTTCAAAGTTCCACAATTCTCTAGGGCAGGGGCAAAATGCTGCCAGTCTCTTTGCTAAAACATAGCAAGAGCCATCTTTGCTCCAGTTCCCAACAAGTTCCTCATTTCCATCCGAGACTACCTCAGCCTGGACCTTTGTTTTCAGGGTATAAAGGCATACCCAAGACTTGGCAATTTATAAAATAAAGAGGTTTAATTGGACTTACACTTCCACATGGCTGGGGAAGCCTCATAATCATGTCAGAAGACAAGCAGGATTAAGTCACATCTTACATGGAAAGTGGCAGGCAAAAAAAAAAAAAAAAAAGAGAGAGAGCTTGTGCAAGGAAACTCCTCTTTACAGAACCATCAGATCTCATGAGACTTATTCACGATCACAATAACAGCACAGGAAAGACTTGCGTCCATGATTCAATTACCTCTCACCAGGTACCTCTCACCACATGTGGGATTCAAGATGAGATTTGGGTGGGGACTCAGAAAAACTATATCA
This sequence comes from Gorilla gorilla gorilla, assembly GCF_029281585.2. Lineage (NCBI taxonomy): Eukaryota > Metazoa > Chordata > Mammalia > Primates > Hominidae > Gorilla > Gorilla gorilla. Next base: position 66,146,925 of record NC_073224.2, on the reverse strand, counting down.
ATTTAGTTTTGAAAAAAAATGTCTACCCAGTACTTAGTATATAGTATGTGTTTTAAAAAGCTATTAATCTTAAAAACAGGAAGAGTGTATGGCATGTAATTTTTATTTAGTATTTATTTGTTGAGAAATATTTAGGTTGGTGCAAAAGTAATTGCAGATTTGGTTCCTGAATTTTACATCACTATCACTAGGCTGAGGAAAATCTTTATTAATCAAAATAGGAAATATTATAATCAACATATTTTTTGCCAGTGAGAAATAAATTTGTTTAATCCTGTAGCGTAAAATTCATGCTTTGGGATTCAACAAACCTTTGGAAAGCATTTTCTGCATCTTGCTGGTTGTGGAAGTGTTTTCATGCAAAAAGTTGAGATGTTTGAAAAAGTGGTAGTTGGTTGGCGAACAGTCAGGTGAATATGGCAGATAAGGCGAAACTTCTTAGCTCAATTCATTCAACTTTTGAAGCACTGGTTGTGCAACGTGCAGTCAGGCGTTGTTGTGGAGAAGACTTAGGCCCTTTCCGTTGACCCGGCCTTGCAGTTTGTGGTGCAAATCATCAATTTGCTGAGTGTACTTCTCAGATGGTTTCACCAGGATTCAGAAAGCTGTAGTGGACCAGATTGGCAACAGACCACCAAACAGTGACCATGACCTTTTTTTTTAGTGCAAGTTTGTCTTTGGGAGGTGCTCTGCAGCTTCTTCTCAGTCCAACTATTAACCTGGTCATTGCTGGTTGTCATATAAAGTCCACTTTTTGTCATGCGTCGCAATTCGATCGAGCAATAGTTCATTGTTGCATAGAATAAGAGAAGATAACACTACAAAATGACATTTTTTCTTTTCTTTTTTTTTTTTTTTTTTTTTTTTTTTTTTTTTACTTAGCTCACGAGGCATCCATTTATCAAGCTTTTTTACCTTTCCAATTTACTTCAAATGCCAAATGACCGTAGAATGGCCTACATTTATTTCTTAGGCAACTTCGTGTAGTTGTAAGAGGATCAGCGTCAATTGGTCCTTGTCAACTTCCAATTGCCAGCCACTACGTTCCTCAACTTCAAGGCTCTTGTCTCCTTTGCAAAACTTCCTGAAGCACCTCTTCACTGTAGGTTCCTTAGCAGTTCTTGGGCCAAATGTGATGTTGATGTTGTGAGGTGTCTCTGCTGCTTTACAACCCATTTTAAACTCGAATAAGAAAATCACTCAAATTTGCTTTTTGTCTAACATTATTTCGTTAGTCTAAAATAAACATGAAGTAAACAGCAAGTAATAGTAATAAGTCATTAGCAAAAAAACCATGAAGCAAGAAATGCACATTAAAATGATGTATAACATAATCACATTTATTTAAGAATGTATTCCAATATCAAATGGAAAATTCCAACAGAAAAACCACAATTACTTTTGTACCAACCTAATAATAAACAAGATACTATTATATTAGATTTTTATCTATTTCAGAAATATCAAATCATAAATATTCTGTAGCACAAATGGTTAATAGAGTCTAATTATATCTGTTGAACTTATATTTCCTGATGAATTAAACTTTATTATTCTGTTTTAATGTTTTTATTAGGAATATATATATGCATAATCAAACATTTTTCTTGTAGATTGAATGACTGGCCCTGACTGCTCACCTGTCCTTGCATCTGTGTCTTTGCTATGGCCTCATAATGGATGTGTTTTCACCGCCCCTCTGATGTAGGGCTTGGTCATATGGCTTGCTTCGGCGATGGCATATGGGCAAAGTGAGAGGAGGCGTCAACTCTTAGGTGTTTCAGCTTTCCATGAAAAAACACAGCCTGTGCAGCCTGATGATCTAAGGATTAAGACAGGCATGTGAAGCAGAGCTGCCCCAGCTACCCACTAATCTAGAAGATACAGCAGAAGACACAAGTCTGCATAGCCCAAATGTCCCCCGGGTCAGGCCTGTCCTAACTGAGCCCTGCTAACCCGTACATTCATTAGAAGAAACTTTTTTTTTTTAATATATCAAGACTTGAGGAGGTTTTTTACTTGGTGAGGTGTCTTACTTGGTATTGATAAAAATGTTTTCTAAATCTTATGTTCATAGGATAAGCATGATTAAATTGTAGTCAATAAAACACATTTTGTTTTCATACCTTCAAATGTCTGGCAAAATTTTTAAAGATGAAATAAACAGATTACAAAAAAGGATGTGTCATAAAAATCAATGCACACTAAGAAAATTAAGTACTTTGTAGTTTAAAATAGATTTATTTATCACAAATGCATTATATTTTTTTCTAACCAACATTTAACAGATAAGAACCTTTAGGCCATCTTTATACATTAAATATCTAGATAGAATTAATATATTCATTGGAACATGAGCTCCTTTAAAATATACTGAAAGCTTAGGAACTCACAGAGACGCCTCTCAGAGTATCAAGTAGAAAATGCAGAACTTGAATAAGTTAAATAGAGATAAGCTTCACCAGGGAAAATACTGCATGTATTTGATGCTCAGATGCTGCTTCTTTATAAAGAGGATGAAAACAAATTATCTACCTTATCTTCTTTTTTAAATCTGAGAAGTTGGAAAGGATCTACCCTGTAGTCCACTTCTCTTCTGAACCTGAAAGAAGAAAGAAGTTTTCTTAATAACTGAAATAGATAAGGGTTTATACAAAAGCTAAATCTCAATGTTACAAGTGTGTAGGATTCTTACAGTCATTTTTCTGCATCTGCATTTACATACTTACATTCTTGGGTGGTAAAAGGGAAGCATGAAAGGCCACTGTCAGTTCATAAACTTGGCTTGAATGTTTACCCTGTCGATCTCAAAGGATTTTTGTGAGAATCAAAGATCATGTATGTAATTTTTTAAAAATGTATTTAACTGAAGAAGAAGAATTCTTCAATTGGACATTTATCATATTTTCATCAAAACACAAAAGTCATGTTATTTTGAAAATAATTTCAGGTCTAAAATATCAATGTAATGTTTAGAGCCACCTTCATCAAAACCATTTATTGAACTATTTTAACTTAATGCATAACATGTAACATATGCCTGATAAGACTGTGATTGTTAGGAAGATCTTTATATTTTCTCAATGCTCTAGAATATCTTAAATTATTTCAAAGCACTTACTAAAATTCAAAGAATGAAATGAACACGTTTATTTACCTAAAATGTAAAAGTTGTCTATAAAATTTCTCAGTAGGTAATGTGTGTAGGGCAGTGTGCAACAGAGAGAGGAGGCCGTGAGGTGAGCCTTGGGGCAGGGCACAGCTGGGATCTTGTTGCTGGTCTAGTGCTTGTTATCTCTGTGATACTGGCACAGTAGCTAAAGACTCATCTTTAATGAGAATAAAAATGTCATTACCTCACACAGATGTGAGGTCTAGGCGAGGTAATTGAATTTAAGCCTAGCATTGCTTAACAAGTGTTATTTGCATTTCTCAATAAAACAGTAAACGCCAATACAGTATTAAAATACTTGAAAATCTCTGGAAATATAGGTAGTAGAAACTCTTCAAGGCTTTTGCACTTGGTGTTCTCCCGTCTACTGTAAAACCTTTTCCCCAGGTGGTCATATGGCTTCCTACTTTTCATCAGTGAAGTTTGTGTTTAAATATGACTGTTGATTAATAGAGTCCTTTCCTGAGCAACCTTCAAGATAACTGTTGGCTGGGCTCAGTGGCTCATGCCTGTAATCCCAAAATTTTGGGAGGCTGAGGGAGGAGGATTCCTTGATACCAGCAAATGGAGATCAGCATTGCAACATGGCGAAACCATGGTGCAATTTAATGATGAAATCCAGTGTCTATCAAAAATTAAAAAAAAAAAAAAAAACAAATTTAGCCAGGCATGGTGATCCGTGCCTGTGGCTCCAGCTATTCAGGAGGCTGAGGTTGGAGAATCTCTTGAACTTGAGGTCGAGGCTGCAGTAAGCCTTGTTCACTCCAGCCTAGGTGACACAGTGAGAACCTGTCACAAAAAACAAACAAAACAAAACAAAACAATACAAAACAAAAAATCGTCATCTTCTTAGAACCATTCTCTAGTTAACTATCACCTCTCATATTCCTCTTAGAATTAATCACCATGTGAATCAATTTCCTTGGTTAGCATTTATTGCAGTATATATACTTAGCTGTATATATGTAATATATATATTATATATATAGCTACATTCTCGCTAAAATATCTTTTTAAGAAATTGTTTATGGGTCACATTTGATAAAGAGGATCAAATTATTACATTAAATTGCTATTTTAACTTAAGACAAAATATTTTCACGACTTTTTTTGTAAGATTGTCTTAGCTAGGGCTGCCATCACAAAATACCATAGACTGGGTGACTTAAACAGCAGAGATTTATTTCTCACAATTTTGGAGGCTGGAAGTCTAGTCAATGTGCCACGGATTCAGCGCCTGGTGAAGGCTCTTCCTGGCTTGCAGATGTCCAACTTCTTGCTATGTCCTCACATTTCCTTTTCTCACTAGGTGCCCTGAGCAAGGGAAGGTCTTGGGGGAGAGGGGGCAGGGGAGAGAGAGAGAAAGAGAAAGAGAGATCTCTTCCACTTAGTAAATCACCAGTCCCATTATGCGGGTCCCACCCCCATGACCTCATCTACTCCAACCACCTCCTAAAGCCCCCATCTCCAAACACCATCACACGGGGAGTTAGGGGTTCAACATACGAATTTGAAGAAGACACAATCATTCAGTCCATAACAAAGATGAAAATATTTTCACAAGTTTATTGTGTGTGTGCGTGTGTGTGTATAAAAGCAATATACCTTCAGAAGGTTTTTGTGTAAAACCTCAGTCACTAGTGCATTAAATACTACTTTAATTTCTACTGTTATATACTGCAATTTTCAATGCCTATGATTTTGCCAACTATTAATTCTACAGTTTTAATTGAAGGGACATTTAAAACATTAAAATAATTTAAATTTTATTTTTATTGCATTGGCATTTCCTGGATGGTAATAATTTTATATTTTAAAAATTGGGAGAAACTATTTATTACAGAGCTGACAGTCCACAGGCGGACAATTCATAGGAATTATAAAAGACTCAACTATCCACTTGATTTATTTTATTCTTAAACATTTAATCAGACTTTCGTAACTAGAATAAAGCGCTAAGGAAAATTAAATTCCATTAATTATTTCAAGGCCAATTTAGTGATCACTTCTACTAAAGAATTATCTCAAGAGCATACAAAAAATTCAGATCAGTGTAATTCAAATTTTTATAAAACTGATCTAGAGCTCATCTTTCAAAATAAAAATAAACATGATTTATAATTTTGAATGCATAAAGTAAAATTCAATATATTAGCAATACTAATGTCATTTATTTGATGAAAAATTAAGACACTGGTTTTCACAATATTCTGTTTAATTGAAATTCTGTTTGTTCTTATAATCCCATATTTTTGCAAATTCTCATAAAACTTAAATTTCAATTTTACAAAATCAGACAATTGTTAACGACAAAATTGTACAATAGAAAATATATGAAAATAATAGAGTCTATGGACCGGGCGCGGTGGCTAACACTTGCAATCCCAGCACTTTGGGAGGCCAAGGTGGACAGATCACATGAGGCCATGAGTTCGAGACCAGCCTGGACAACGTGGTGAAAACTCGTCTCTACTAAAAATACATGAAAATAGCCCCGGTGTGGTGGCAGGTGCCTGTAATCCCAGCTACTTGGGAGGCTGAGGCAGGAGAATCACTTGAGCCCATTAGGTGGAGGTGTCAGTGAGCTGAGATCGTGCCACTGCACTCCAGCCTGGGTTACAAGAGTGAAACTCTGTCTCAACAGGCCCGGGTGTGTGATGTTCCCCTTCCTGTGTCCATGTGTTCTCCTTGTTGTGGGGGGTGAGGGAGGTGGGAGGGACAGCATTTGGAGATATACCTAATGTTAAATGACAAGTTACTGGGTGCAGCCCACCAACATGGCACATGTATACATATGTAACTAACCTGCACATTGTGCACATGTACCCTAAAACTTAAAGTATAATAAAAAATAAAAAAAACTCTGTCTCAAAATAAAATAAAATAAAATAATAGAGTCTATGACACATCCTATGTTAGAGAAGTGACATCCATTACCATTTGTAAAAAATCTAAAAAAGGAATTTCAGCTTTTTAAAGATATAATTGAACAGAAAGTAAATTCTTAATATAACATCATTAGAGGCACAAAATCGTCACATATACAGAATTGTTGAATGAATGAGATAAAAAGAGAATCCTGGTTTTATTTTCTCTTAGAAAGACTTGAGGTGTAATTAAAACACAGCAAAATTCAGATAAGGTATCTGAATTAATTAACAACATAGAGAATCAAGTAGGAAACGATTGAATATAAGGTCAAGAGGGATCCAAAATCCTTATTTTTAAAATTCTTGAATAGTATAAATGAATTAAAATGTGGCTCTGGATCTATTTTCTCTTTTAGGATCACAGAGAAGAGCATATTTCCTCATAATCCTATGTGTCTAAGAAAGCTTTTTTTGCTTTTTTTTTTTAATTTTTTTTTTTAGACCGAATCTCACTCTGTCTCCCAGGCTGAAGTTCAATGGTGCAATCTCAGCTCACTGCAACCTCTGCCTCCCAGGTGCAAGTGATTCTCTTGCCTCAGCCTCCTTAATAGCTGGGATTTCAGGCACCTGCCACCATGCTTGGTTAATTTTATACTTTTAGTAGAGATGGGTTTTCACCATGTTGGCCAGGCTGGTCTCAAACTTCTGGCCTCAAGTGATCCGCCTGCCTCCGCCTCCCAAAGTGCCGGGATTACAGACGTGAGCCACCACGCCTAACCTAAAGCATATTTTAAAAGGTTATTTGAAAATAAAGTTTAATATACAAAAAAATAGCAAAAATAAATAATGCAAAGAGCCCCTGTGTCCTCTTACTCAGATTTACCCAATGTTAACATTTGGACCAGTTGCTAAGTTAACATTTATGCTCTCTCACTCTTCGTTTCTATCCTAGTATGTGTCTCTTATTTCTCTTTATCCAAAATGAACCTTTGAGAATGAGTCGCAGGTAACATGTTTCTCTAAATATTTTCATATGTATTTCCTAAGAATAAACACATTCAGCTGCATAATTACAGAATAGTTATCAACTTCAGTATGTTTACTATTGGTATAGTACTGTAATCTGCCATTACATTCTAATTTTGTTAGCTTGTCCATTAATAGCTTTTTCTCCCCTCCAGTGCAATGTCCAGGCTAGATTACATATGACATTAAGTTGTCATGTATCTCTAGTGTATTTTAACCTGAAGTATTTCCAAGGCCATTTTATCGACAATGACATTTTCAATTATAGTTCTCCCAATCCACCCCCCCTTATTTAATAATAAAAACAAATCTTCAATTTGATTTTGTTTGATACAATCTCATGATTTAAACAAGTTTATATATTTTCAGCCAGAATACTATAAAAGATATGTTGTGTGATTTTCAGAACATCACTTCATGAGGCATGTGATGTCTGTCTGTTGCTCATCAGTGATATTAATTTTAGTTGCTTGTTTTTCTTTTGTGGTTACTGTTCTTTTCCTTATAGTCTGTGGAAACACACTTTAAGTTCATGCAAATATCTCCCTCTCTCTCTCTCTTTTTTTTTTTTTTTTTGCTCAGAACTTCCCTCCTCAAGTTTTCAACCGTTGGTGACCAAAGTTCTCTCTTTCACCAGTCTTTAATTTGCAAAAAGGATTATTAATATCAAAACCTGCAATTACGTTTGCACCAACCTAATATTTAAACGACATCACTTAATCTGCATTTATCAAGAAGTACTCAGCATTTCAAGGTAAGAAATAGTATTCCTGTCTCATTTATGCATGTATGTATTTAGGATTGCTGAAGATTTAAGAATTCTTTTTTACTCAAATGTTTACAATTGATTGCTGTCTTTATTTTCATGCTCAAATTGTCCCATATCTGTACTTTAGGACTAGCTATTATCCTTATGGCAGGTAATATCATTTCTTTTAGTATTTTCTTACTTTTGGACATATTTCAAGTTTATTTTGTCTCTACTGTACTCTGACTGGAATCTACCATTCTTTGTGGAGCCCTGGTTTCTTTTTAAAAAATGATACTAAGGCTGGGCACAGTGGCTCATACCTGTAATCCCAGCACTTTGGGAGGCCGAGGCGGGCGATCGCCTGAGGTCAGGATTTCGAGGCCATCCTGGCCAACGTGGTGAAACTCTGTCTCTACTAAAAATATAGAAATTAGGCTGGTGTGGTGCCACATGCTTGTAGTCCCAGCCACTCAAGAGGCTTAAGCAGGAGAATTGCTTGAACACGGGAGCAGAGGTTTCAGTGAGCCGAGATTGCACCATTGCACTCTAGTCTGGGTAACAAGAGTAAGACTTCCTCTCAAAAAAAGAAAAAATAAAAAGATATTAGAAAATAAGACCTGAGCATATGTTCCCATTGTTACTGGAGTGTCTTAGGATCTAGGCTTTTTACCAGATAGTGGAAGAAAATGTGTGCATATACTTTTATATATATGTACATAAACATACATACATATGTGCATAGAGACTCATAAATAACTATAAATGCATGTACACATATATATGAATATTTTAGAATCATGAGTTCACGCCTATCCCACCAATTTCAGTCTATCCCCGTGGAGTTCTTGTTGCCTTTCTCTATTTCATGTGTATATATCTCTTCTTTCTCAGTGAAAACCCAACTTTAGGCAAAATCAACACATTTACTTGTTAGATCAATTTGATAAGACATCTGAAATGTTTTCAGAGCTGTTTCATTCATATGAATACAAATATATACACACACACACACACACACAAATTAGAGATTTGTAATCTCCTGATTACCTAAGACTGAAGGCATATAGTTAAATATTTTATTCATAGATTAAAGTACTTTTTCTTCTTTCCTTTTTCTTTTTTTTCCTTCTGTCTTACTTTTTTCGATGTAGCTATTTTTTTGAAATGTAATTACAGTGCTTTGTTCCAGCTTATTTTTTTCCCTTCTCATTCTAGCTGATTTAATTTTCCTTTAAAAATACATATGACATAATTTAAAAGTCAAAACATTGGAAAAGTTTAACCCCAAAAAATTGTTACTCTTTCTCATATATCGTTCACCCCTATTTTCAACCTTTGTAGGTATTCGACTTCATTGTTTTCTGGTTTTTCCTTCCTCTGTTTCCTTTTGTAATGGTCATAAAGGTATGTATGGATGGGTGTATGCACGTGTGTGTATATTTATGTAAGTGTGTGTGTATATGTGTGGATGTTTATCTTCATACATAACTATATATTTCCCCCATTTTCTGACATAATATTTAGTACACTGTGCATGTCCTTTGCGTTTTGGACTTAACAATATCTCCTAAAACTCACTCCAAATCATTCACGGAGATCTTCTTTCTTTTTTTTCATAGCCAGGCTGAACTCCACACTTAATACACTACAATAGATTCTAGTGATCTTCTATACCTGGACATTTAGATAGTTTCACATATTTTGTGATTACTTGTAAATGATGCTTCAGTGACCATCTTGTCCATATCTAATTTTCATTATTAAAGATGTTTTTCAGGGTAAATTATTGGAAGTGGCATAGTTGGGATGAAAAGTAGCTGTCTACCTCTTATGGGCTAAATTGTGACTCCCCAAAGTTTATATGCTGGAGCACAACCCCAAGTACCTCAGAATATGACTGTATTAGGGCTTTCAAAGAGGTGATAAAGTTAACATGGGGCCCTTAGAGTAGAGCACAGAGTGACACAAAAAGTATACACACAGAGAGAAATGACCACTTGGGACACAGTGAGAAGATGCCCACCTTCTAGCCAAAAAAGAGAGGACTTGGAAAAACTAAATCGCTGACACCTGCATCTTGGACTTGTAGCTTACAGAACAGTAATAGAAGAATTTTTTGTTGATTAAGCTATCCACTCTGCAATATTTTGTTATGGTGTCCCAGCAGACTAATACATTACCTATGCAGATATGTTAAATAATATTAAATTGCCTTCCACAGGAGTTATACTATTTTGCATTTCCACAAACTTTAAATGAGATTATTTCTTTTCCTTCGACTTCACTAAACAGTGGATTGTCAAGATTTTCACTTTTGCCAATCTAATGAGTAGGAAATAGTACTCTAGGCAGTGTTAATTTGTATTTATCTTATTAATAAAGTTGAAAGTCTTTTTATATGTTTGAGTCAGTCTTATACTATTTGTTAGAATTGTTTGTAACTTTTATTGATATTGCTACATATTTATTCTTTTTACCCTTTGATGTTTAAAAATTCTTTTAATATTATGGATATTAGCCCTTACCTGTGCAAAAAGTCACAAATATTTTCTCGTAGTTTGTCATTTGCTTTGAAATCACTTGTGCTGTTTTTGCTTTGCAAAAGTTTTTTTTATATTTATATAATCAAATATATCAATAGTTTATTTTATTACATCTGAATTTACCATCATAGTTAGAAGGTCTTTTCCCAGATTGTAGAAGAATTAGCCAATAATTATTTTTAGTATTTTTATAAACTTATTTTTCTTTTAAGATCTCTGATAAACACATTTGGAGTTTACTCCTTCATTTTTTTGTGACATGTGGGATGAATCATATTTCATCTTTTTCCAGACGTTTATGCACTTATCCCAATATCATTTATTAAGTACACTATCTCTACTTTAGTAATTTGATATATCAGCTTTATAATGCACATAGATTTTTATATGTTGTTCTAGAATTTCTATTATATATATTTTTAATTTTACTTTTATTTTTTGTTGGTACATAGTAGGTATATATTTTTATAGGGTACATGGGATATTTTGATACAGGCATACAATGTGTAATAATCATATTAGGGTAAACAGGGTATCCAATACCTCAAGCAATTATTCTTTATATTACTAACAATCTTATTGTACTCTTAGTTACTTAAAAGTATATGATAGTATTATTGACTATGTTCACTTTATTGTGCTATCAAAGAGTAGATCTTATTCATTCTTTCTGTTTTTTTAGTACCCCTTACCCATGTCCACATCCCCTGACCCCATACTACACTTCCCAGCCATTGTAAACCACCATATTCCTCTCATTGTCTGAGTTCAATTGTTTTCATTTTAGGTCCCTCAAACAAATGAGAACATGCATAGTTTGTGTTTCTGTGTCTGCTTTATTTTACCTAACATAATGACTTCCATTCCATCCATGTTGTTGCAAATGACAGGATTTCATTCTTTTTTATGGTGAGTAGTACTCCATTTTGCATATGTATCACATTTTCTTTATCCATTCATCTGTTGATGGAAACTTAGGTCACTTCTAAATTTTAGCTATTGTGAAGAGTGTTACCAGCATTTGTTACTGTCTGTTTTCTTGGATAAAAGCCATTTTAACTGGAGTGAGATGCTATCTCATGGTAGTTTTGATTGGCATTTCTCTGATGATAAACGATGATAAGCACCTTTTCATATACCTGTTTGTCATTTGTATGTCATTTGAGAAGGGTCTATTTAGATATTTTGCCCAGTTTAAAAATCAGATTATTAGATTTTTTTCTAATAGAGTTGTTTGAGTTCTTCATATATTGTGGTTATTAATCTCTTGTCATATGGGTAGTTTGGAAATACTCCCATTCTGTGGGTTGTTTCTTCACTTCGTTGACTGTATCCTTTGCTGTGTAGAAGCTTTTTTAACTTGATGTGATTCAATTTGTTCATTTTTGCTTTGGCTGCCTGTGCATGTGGGATATTACTCAAGAGGTCCTTGCCCACTCCAATGTAATGAAGAATTTACTCAATGTTTTATTTTACATTCATAGTTTGAGATCTTAGATTAAGTCTTTAAACTATTTTAATTAGACATTTGGATATGGTGAGAAACAGGAATTTAGTTTCATTCTTCTGCATATATATATCAATTTTTTTCCAGGGGCATTTATTGAAGACATTGTCGTTTTCCCATTGTATATTCCTGACACCATTGTCTAAAATGAGTTCACTGTAGATGTATGGATTTGTTTCTGGGTATTGTTTCCTGTTGCGTTGCTCTATGTGTTTGTTTTTATGCCAGTACCATGCTGTTTTGGTTACTATAGCTCTGTAGTGTAATTTGAAGTCAGATAATGTGATTTCTCCAGTTCCGTTGCTTTTGCCCAGTATAACTTTGGTTATTCTGGGTCTTTTATGCTTCCACATAAATTTTACAATGTTATTTCTACTTTATTGAAGAATGTCATTGGTATTCTGATAGGGATTAAAGTGAATCTGTAGATTGCTTGGGTGGTATGGACATTTTTAACAATATTGATTATTTCAATCCATGAACATAGAATACCTCTCCATTTTTTTGTGTGTGTGTTCACTTTAACTTCTCTCACCAATGTTTCAGTTTTCACTGTAGGAATCTTTAAGTTATTTGTTTAAGTTAATCTCTAGGTATTTAATTGTATTTTCAGATATTATAAGTGCTATTGCTTTCTTGATTTCCTTCTCAGATTGTTTTCTGTTGGCATATAGAAATGCTACTGACTTTATATGTTAATTTTGTATCCTTCAACCTTACTGAATTTGCTTATCAGTTCTAATAGTTTTTTCGTGGATTATTTAGGTTTTTCCAAGTATAAAATCATATAATCTGAAAACAAGGATACTTTGATTTTTCCTTTTCAATTGGGATGCCCTTTATCTCTTTCTTTTATGTGATTGCTCTGTCTAGAACTTTCAGTGCTATGTTGAATAACAGTGATGAAAGTGGACATCGTTGTCATGTTTCAAATCTTAGAAGAAAGCCTTTCAGTTTTTCCTCATTCAGTATGATACTAGCTTTGGGTCTGTCAGGTATGGCTTTTATTATGCTGATGTATGTTCATTCTCTACCCAGGTTTTTTTACAGTTTTTTTAATATATATTCTTATTATACTTTAAGTTCTAGAGTTTTTATCACGACAGGGTGTTGAATTTTATCAAATAATTTTTCAACATCAATTAAAATGATCATATTGTTTTCTGTCCTTTATTCTGTTGATATAATATATCACACTGATTGATACGCCTGTGTTGAACCATCCTTGCATCCTTGGGATAATTCCAACTTGGTCATGATGAAGAATCTTTTAATGTATTTTTGAATTTTGTTTGCTAGTATTTTGTTAAGGATTTTTGCATAAATGTTCAACAGAGCTATTGGCCTGTAGTTTTTTGTTTTATGTGTCTTTGTCTAGTTTTGATATCAGGGTAATACTGGCCTCATAGAATGGGTTTGAAAGTATTCCTTCTGCCTCTATTTTTTGGAATAGTTTGTGTAGGATTGGCATATGTTATTTAAGTATTTGATAAAATTCAGCAGAGAAACCACTGGGTCCTTGACTGTTATTTGCTGGAGTCATTTTATTATGGATTTGATCTCATTACTTGTCATTGGTTTGTTCAGGTTTGGATTTCTTCACAGTTCACTTGTATGTGTCGAGGAATTTATCCATTTCCTCTTTAGAGACTAATATGTGCAACGGTATGCCAATTTATTGGCATATAGTGTAGCCTCTAATGATCACTTGAAATGTTGCACTAACAGCACTAATGTCTCTGTTTTCATCTCTTATGTTATTTATTTGGGTCTTCTCTCTCTCTCTCTCTCTCATTTTCTTCTTAAAAAAACAAGTTTTCAATTAGTCAATCTTTTCTATTTTTCTTTGTTTCAATGTTATTTATGTCCACTTTGTTCTTTATTATTTCTTTTCTTCAACTAGCTTGGCATTTCGTTTGCTTTTGCTTTTCTGGTTGTTTCAGATGAACGTTAGGTTGGCTATTAGGTTTTTTCTTTTTTCTTTTTTTTTTTTTTTGATGTGGGCACTTATAAACTTCCCTCTTTCTACTGCTTTTGTGGTATCCCATGTATTTTGGTACATAGTGTTTTCATTATAATATTTTTTCAACATTTAAAAAATTTTTCTTCTTAATCTGTTCATTGACCCACTGGTCATTTAGGTTTATATCATTTAATTTTCTTGTGTTTTATAGTTTCCAAAATTTTTCTTGTTGTTAATTTCTAGTTTTATTCCATTGTGGTCAAAGAAAATACTTGATGTTATTTCAATATTTTTGAATATTTTAAGACTTGCTTTATGGTTGAACATATCACCTATCATTGAAAATTAGCCATGTGATGAGGAGAAGAATGTTTATTCTGTAGCCATTTGATGAAATATTCTGTAAATATCTACTAAGTCCATTTGGCCTACAGTGCACGTTAAGTCTGATGATTTTCTGTCCAGATGATCTGTCCGATACTGAAAGTGGGATGCTGAAGTCTCCAAATATTATTGTATTTGGGTCTTTCTCTCTCTTTAGCTCTAATGATATTTGCTTTGTATGCCTAGGTGTTCTAAGTGTTGGTTGCACATACATTTACAATTGTTATATCATCTTGTTGTGTTGATCCCTTTATCATTATATAATAGCCTTCATAGTTTTTATCTTGAAATCTATATTGTTCATTATAAGCATAGCTATTCCTGCTCCTTTTGGATTTCTAATTGCGTAGAATATCTTTTTTCCATCCCATTATTTTCAGTCTGTGTGTCCTTACAGGTGAAGTGTGTTTCTTGAGGCAACAGATAAATTTTTCTTTTTTCGTTGTTGTTGTTCATTTTGCCACCCACTCTATGTCTTTTGATTGGAGGAGTCAATCCATTTAAATTCAATGTTACTTTGGATAAGTAAGGACTTACTCCTTTATTTTCTCCTTTTCTTTCTGGTTGTTTTCTGGTCTTCTTTCTCTCCCTTATTTTCTTCCTTCCTGTCTTCCTTTTAGTAAAGGTAATTTTTTTTCAGGTGTTATGTTTTAATTTATTTATATATTTTTTTGTATCCGTTGTATGTTTTTTTTCTTTATTTGAGGTCACCATGAGGCTTGCAAATACTATTTTATAACCCATTATTCAAACTGATGACAAGTCAACACTGATCGCATAAATAAACAAACAAGCAAAATGAAAGCAAATAAAAACTCCATATTTTAAACTCATCTCCCCTCATTTTAGCATTTTGTTGTTTCTTTTTATGTCTTACTGTGCTGTCTTAAAAAGTTGTTGTATTGATAGTTAATGTTTTTGGTTGGTTTATCTTTCATCTTCCTACTCAAGATATGAGTGATTTAAACACCACGATTACTGTATTATAATTTTCTGTATTTTTATCTGCACTTACTATTACCCATGACTTTTATACCTTTAAATAATTTCTTATTGCTCCATCTTTTCTTTCAGACTGAAGAACTCCCTTTAGCATTGTTTTGTAGGACAGGCCTGGTGTTTATGAAATCCCTCAGCTTTTGTTTGTCTGTGAAAGTCTTCATTTCTCCTTCATGTTTGAAGAATTTTTTTGCCAGATATTCTATTATAAGGTAAATGGATTATTTTTTCCTTCAGCACTTTAAATGTGTCATGTCACTCTCTTCTGGCCTGTAAAGTTTCCACTGAAAAGTTTCCTGCCAGAAGTAGTGGAGCTCCATTCTATGTTATTTGTTTTGTTTTGTTTTGTTTCCTTTTGTTGCTTTTAGGATCCTTTCTTTGTCTTTGATTTTTGGGAGTTTGATTATTAAATGCCTTGACATAGTCTTCTTTGGGTTAAATCTGCTTGGTGTTCTATAATCTTCTCGTACTTCAATATTGATATTTTTCTCTAGTTTTGGGAAGTTTTATGTTATTATTCCTTTGAATAATCTTTCTACCACCGTTTCTTTCTCTACCTCCACTTTGAGGTCAATAACTACTACATTTGCCCTTTTAAGGCTACATTTTTAAATCCTGTAGGTGTACTTCATTGTTTCTTGTTCTTTTTTTTTTTTGTCTTTGATTGTGTATGTTCATAGAGCTTGTCTTTAAATTTACTAATTCTTTCTCCTGCTTGATGAATTCTCCTATTAAGAGACCCTGTATGTTCATCACATTTTTCAACTCCAGAATTTCCACTTGACTCTTTCTAATTATTTAAATCCCTTTGTTAAATTTATCAGATAAAATTCTCAATTCCTCCTCTGTGTTTTCTTGAATTTCTTTGCATTTTCTCAAAACAGCTATTTGAATTATCTGTCTGAAAGGTAACATATCTCTGCTTTCCGGGATAGGTCCGTTGTGCCTTATTTAATTCATTTGGTAAGATTATCTTTTTCTGGATGCTGTTCATGGTTGTGGATTTTTGCTGGTGGCTGGGTATTGAAGAGTTAGGCATTTACTGTAGTCTTCACAGTCTTGGCTTGTTTGTACCCTTCCTTCTTGGGAAGGCTTTGCAGGTATTTGAAGGGACTTGGGTGTTGTGATCTAAGTTTTTGGTCACTGCAGCTGTATCTGCAGTAGAGGGCACCTCAAGCCCATTAATTTTGTAGTTCTTGCAGACTTGTAGAGGTACTACCTTGGTGGTCTTGGATACAATCTGGCAGAATTCTCTGGATAACCAGGCAGAGGCTCTTGTTTTATTTCCTTACTTTCTCCCCCAAAATGGAAACTCTCTCTGTGTGTGCCAACCTGCCTGGAGCTGGGTGTGGGGTGACAAAATTACCCCTGTGACCACCACCACTAGGACTGTGCTGGGTCAGAACTGAGGTCAGTAAAGCACTGAGTCTCGCCCAAAGCCCATTGTAACCACTGTTTGGCTACTAGCTGTGTTTGCTGAAGACCCTAGGGCTGTATGATTAGCTGGTAGTAAAAGCTATTCAGAAGTCTTTATGTCCTTCCCTCATGGCAGAAAGTGCCATGGACTTGGGGTCCTGGGCAAATCCAGAGATGCTCTCTGAGAGCCAGTACCTGAAGTCAGAAACCCCAAAAAAACACATGATGTGTTATTTCACTGCAGCTAAGCTGACATCAAAATCACAAGACAAAGTTCTTCCAACTCTTCTCTCCCATTTCCTCAGGCAGTGAAGTCTCCGCTTGTGTCTATCACCACTTCAGGCCCATGTGGACTACTGCCAAGGTACTGCTGATGTTTGCTTAGGGCCCAAGGTCTCTTCAGTCAGGTTGTGGTGAATGTTGCTAGGCCTCCTATTACTGGGCAGAACTCAACCTGTGTTCACAGAGGAAGCATTTATGCCAGCCCTAACCAGTGAGGACTCACCTATCCCAGTGGTTGGAACTTAAGTTTTAGCAAACCTCATTTCCATGAGCTACAGTGCTCTGGGGTTCTAAATAAATTTGAAAGGCTATCTAGGCCACAAGGACTGCAACTCCTAGGCAAGTTCTAGTGCCGTATTGGGCTTGGAGCCAGTAAACTTGTGGGGCATGTGACCCAGTGACACATTCACTCTTCGGGGCAGTAGGCTAGTCTCTGGCCCAGAGTAGGTTCAGAAATGCTGTCCAAGAGCCAAGGCCTGGAATTGGAGGCCCCAAGAGCCCACTTAGTATTATTTCTCACTGTGGCCAAGCTGGCACCTAAACTGTAAGACAAAGTTCCCTTTATTCTTCCCTCTTATTTTCTCAAGAAGAAGGGGTTTTTCCTAACAGCCACCACAGCTGTGAATATGCTGGGTCACACTTGAAGCCTACACACCTCCGAGTCTCACCCAAGACCCATGGTTTGTACTAACTAATTACAACTGCTGATTATTCAAGACCCAAGAGCTCTTCAGTCAGGTGATAAATCCCACCAAGACTGAGTCCTTCCTTTCAAGGCAGTTATGTTCCTTCTGGCTCAGAATGTATCTAGAAACACCATTTGGGAGCTAGAACATGAAATGGGGTCCTAACAACTCTGCCTAGTGCCCTATACTACTGTGGCTGAAGTAATATCCAAGTTGCAAAACAAAGTCCTCTTTACTCTACCTTCTCCTCTCCTCAAGCAGAAGGAAGGGCTATCTTTCAGAGCTGTGTTCTGATTTGCCGGGGTTGGGGGAGTAGTGGTGCAAGCCCTTTTTTAACTGTCACTGCTCACGTCTCACTGGGTCACATGCTCCACAAGTTCACCGGCTCCACGCCCAGTATGACACTATGACTTGTCTAGGAGTTGCAGTCCTTGTGGCCTAGACAGCCTTTCAAGCTTATTTAGAATCCCAGAGCACTGTAGCTCATGGCAACGAGTTTTGCCAAAACTTACGTTCCTGTTTCTTGGATAGGTTGATCCTCTCTGGTTAGAGCTGGCATAAATGCTCCGTCTGTGGGCTCCCTCCAAATTTTGCCCCATGATAATAGCACTGAGTTCCCGCAATTGCTGAACTCTTTGTCGCCTAAGTGCACAGATTCTGTCTGCATGCTACTGGGCCACGGCTAGAGGATGAGGAAGTTGTGATGTAAGTGCTTCAAGACTGTTTTTCCTACCCTCTTCAGTGCCATGTCCAGCAGTATGAAGTTAAAACCAGGTATTCTGATTGCTCACCTGATTTTTGGTTCTTATGAAGGTGCTATTTTGTGTAGATAGCTGTCAAATTTGATGTTCCTGTGGGGAAGACAATTGGTGGAGGCCTCTATTTGGCCACCTTCCTCCCTAGCCCCTCCGTCTCTATCATATTCTTTCAGTATCCGAAATGAAAATACTTGCTGATATATAGTTAGAAGACACATTCTGTTTCTCTGCCAGTGTAAATGGTCTGCTTTATTTTCTAGTCCATCATTTGTAATTTTTTGAGACAGGAATTAGAATAATTTCCTTTGCATACACAGTCATAAATTAGAAATTATACAAATGATTTTCATTTATTTTACTTTTAAATATTTGTTTTACATGTATTTAACAAGAGGAGAAAATGTTCTTATACACAGATGCATGGCAAGGCATATGTCAGAAGATCTAAAAATATTTTATTTTTATGGTTTTAATACAAATATTTTAAAATGTCTTTGTTAGACATTTCATGTTTGAAAGAAATCCACTAGTTTTGCAGATCCCTTTTACTAACTATAAAATAATCAGAACAGAAAAGTAAACTTTTTTCTCAATATTTTATTTGAAATTTATAATAAATATGAAACTGCTCTTAGTAATTCTAATTAATGTATCTTTCTATTGGTTATATCATAAACCATATATTTGCAAACAATACCACTTCAAACTCAATTTAATCACCGTCCATAATAATTACCACAGACAACAGTCATTTTAATATTCTACTAGAACTGTATTATCATTTGCACAACCTACTCCCATAATAATTATTTGAAAGTAAATAACTATGAAATTCTAAAACATCTTCAATGACCTTAATTATTTTATTACAAGTTATAATCTTATAATACAAAGATCTAATGGTTTACCTTTGCCTTACTCATGAAAATAATGAAACAAACTATTTTTATTATACATATGAAAGTATTAATTTGATACTTAAAATACAATCTAATGGTTTACCTTTGCCTTACTCATGAAAATAATGAAACAAACTATTTTGATTATACATATGAAAGTATTACTTTGATATTTAAAATACATCTAATATTAATATATTATGCAGTATGTCCATTTTTTAAAAATGCTACTGTATGTGATATTTGCCTCAGAGGTAAGGAATAGAACATATTAAATTAATGTCTTGACCCATAATTTATCACAAACTCCATATGTCAAGTATATAGTGTACCTTATTTTTATTAAGTCAAAATTGATTTAATTGAATTATGTCTTTTTATTTGTAGCCAATTATCATTCAGTCAAATAACTTTGCTGAAAAATTACTAGTATAACTACTCGGGTATATAAGAATTAATTTTCTTTACATCAAGAGTAAGGCTTGTCAATATGAGTTGGAAGCACGGATAGCCATCTTAATAATTTTTAACACAGATTCGAGTCAATTGACCAGTATAACACTTTCTTGTATTCAAACCTTTAGTTTACCTGTGGCATTTCTATACATAAAAAGGTCTTACCAGGATTCTTAATGGCAAAACTTCATCCATTGTCTTATCAATTCATATGATCAAATTTGACCTTGCTTCTTTGTTTATTTCAGAATAGTATTTGTTCTTTACTTAAAATGACTTAATCTAAATTATATGTTAAGTGATTATAAAGGAAGAAATCTGATTCCATTTTGGGTTTCTTTCTTGTCCTGTCATCTACAGGCATAGTGAAAGTCTTACAAGCTTAATAACTTAAATATTCTCCACTAAATACCTTATTTCTCTCCAAATCATTAGTTCTTCTTTCTGTGGATGTGTGGTTCTCTTTTCAAGAAGAAAGCGTGAAATCTTCCTGAAGATAAACTTGTTTTGTAGTGTTTATAAAATTCTGGTCTAAGTGCCAGTACATTATGAAATCCAGATTTCTGATCTGTGTTTTTTTTTTTCAAAACAAATAATTGTTTTACTAAAATTCAATCTGGTCTGAATATCAACTTCTACCTCATACATTTTTCAAATCTCTGCTAAATATATTTTTGTCTAGCAGTATTTTTTCATTTTGATATCTACTAAGCCAGTCAGTTGTTTCTTTCTTACCCTTTTATATCAAACCTCTCTTAAAAATTTAACTAGCAACCTGCTTGAAAATGGATTTACTAGAAAGCAGTTTCATGTAACATATCAATTCATATGACTAAAGTGTAAACTATAATTCACTTCTGAATCAGTGGACTTTAATCATCATTCGTATTTGTTAGTCGATAGCAAAATATGTTAGAAGTTAGCGTTTTCATTTGAAAAATCAGGTTAATATAAACTATTATTATTGATTAAACTTAATGAATAAAAGTAAACAAAAAACTTTAACAACCATGTTTAATCGTATATCATGTTTGTTAATATTTATAATTTCATGATAAAATAATCCCATTATATATTCTAGTCATATTAACAGCATAGATTTTATAAATGTTATTTTTAAAAAGAGCTATTTTATGAATACAGGAATTTAAGATATTATGCTCATCTTTTTTTTCATAAGAAACAAATGTTCATATTTTCCAAGGGTCCTAAACAAAGAGTTATAGCATAGAAATACTTACTGCCCTAAAACTATCCTATTGTGAGTTACATATGTAACAACAACAAAAAACATTTTAAAAGTTTTGATATAAACCTCTGGTCTCTTGCATTATTTATATTTATCCAAAGATGATTTCTAGAAACAATTTTAGTCAGCTTTATAAAACTTAATATATTGGTGTAAAGAGAGGCAAAGATATGAAGTAATGGACTATTAATACTCTCATGGTTGACTTTAACCAATACATTTCAAATAAGATATTTTATTTAGGTTTTACAAAAAAAAATCATAATTTCAAATGACAATCTTACTATGACACATTATTTTAAAAATTCAGATAAGAGTAGTTTGACCAAGTAGAAAGAGAATAGGGCTATGGTGGCCTTTAAAAGAGCTTCACAGAATTCCAAGGACTACCAGGAGCACAGCTTGGAAACCAGCACTGAAGGCAATTATTACTTTGGATAAAATAGTTTCAAAGTTATGCTTTTGTTAAACTAATTGGTTGTGCCAAATTTTTGCGTAGCTAGGAAACAGTTTAAATTGTCATTTTCATTATTGAAATGAAGTTTTTCATTTTGAAATAAAGTATTTATGGAAATAGAATAAATATAGCATATTTACCACATATATCATATTGCATATTTTCCATATAGCAATGCACTAGATAATGTCTTTTAATAAGAACTTTATATTAATATATGAATAAGAACTTTAAATTGAGCTTCAAAACCATGATATATTTACCAGATTCAACATGTCAAATAGTTGAGTAATAACTGTCATAGTCCAGTCTTTGTGCAACACAGTGTGGTGATTCCTCAAAAAACTTAAAACAGATTTGCTATTCCACATATTAATCCCATTTTTTGGCTATATATCCAAAGGAATATAAATCATTCTACCATAAAGACACTTGTATGCATATGTTAATCACAGCACTATTCACAATAGTAAAGACATGGAGTCAACCTAAATACCCATCAATGGTAGGCTGGATTAAAAAAAAAAATGTAGTATATATACACCATGGAATATTATGTAGCCACGAAAAAGAACAAGATCTTGTTCTTTGCAGCCACATGGGTAGAGCTGAAGGCCATTATCCCAAGCAAAATAGTGCAGAAACAGAAAACCAAATACTACATGTTCTCACTTATAATTGGGAGTTAAATACTGAGTACACGTTGACACATGTGCACTTGGAGGGTGGAGGGTGAGAGGAGGGAGAGGATCAAAAAACTACCTATCAGGTACTATGCTTATTACCTGGGAAAGTAAATAACCTGTACACTGAACACCTGTGACACACAATCTACCCATCTAAAAAACCTGCACATGTACCACTGAACCTAAAGTAAAAGTTAAAAAAAGAAAAGAAAACTGTAAAGTTTGTTTGCCACTCTTCCTTTTGGGGCAAGGAGGTGCAGGGAATAAATAAATGGACACAGATAAATGAGAGTTTATTCTTACTCTTCAGAATGAGTCAGTGGTAAAAACCATTTCTTATGAGAATCTAGCAGGTTTTCTTTGAGGCTGTGGGATTCAATTTGCCTTTGAGTTTTAGAAGAATTTTAATAAGTATATATGACTAAGTAAATGTGCTACAGGGTAAAGGAAAGGTGGAATGATTAAAGGGACATATGAAGAGTAAAGAAGAGGTTGAGGACAAATAAGCAGATTAATATAACTGGAATTAAAGGTCTGCTGGGGTAGGAGAACCTGTTGGCTAACATTTGAGAAAGGTAGGTGTCAGATGTGTATGAATTAAATGCCAGGTTGACTTTGAAATGTTGGAAATCAATGAAGAAAAAATCTAAATAATTTAGTTTAAGTCAGGAAATGATCAATGCTAAATTGTGTTTACATTATTTCTACAGCAGCTCATATAGGGGGTAGGAAAGAAAACATATCAAGCTATGAAAATACAGTAAAAGTGTTACTGGAAGAAAACAAATACTATGTTGGAAATTCAACTTCCATGAATTACACATTTCCTCTCTGACACCCAATAGAGCATTCCTGTGATACACTACTTAAAATTCTACTTTAAAATAGATCTGGTTTTAAAGTCTATGTGGTCCTAGCTGTGTTAACTCCTGTATTTAGTTAGAAAGAATGAATAATGCCTACTATTCTATAGCATAATAGAATAACTATAGTCAATAGTAATTGTACATTTAAAAATAACTTTAAGAGTGTAATTGGATTGTTTGTGACTCAAAGAATAAATGCTTGAGGAAATGAATACCCCATTCTCCATGATGTACTTATTTCATATTGCATGCCTGTATCAAAACATCTCATGTATCCCATCAATATATACACCTACTATGTACCCATAGGAATTTTAAAAAGTAAAACTAAACATTAAATTTAAAATTTTTAATCAGTCATATCTCACTTGTATCAGCAAAACAGGGACAATTTTAACATCTCTGAGTTGCATGTGACTGCAATGCAGGTAGTACTCAATGCCAAACTACTGTTCTCTTTCTGATAAAGCTCATATACGGAAGTTCCATCCATGTAATGAAGGGGAACCTTGTCACATAGACCTTCTTTGGAAATAGCATTATAATACAGAGACAGAAAAAAAAGGGTACAAGGGCTAAATTTCATTTAGTTTTATATTCATTTAGTATTTCTTAAAATTTTTATTGCTTTTTAAAAATTTTACAAGGTTATACCAAAGGAAAATATACTTCATTTGCCCTATTTAAAATTTTAGTATATTATCTCATAATAATACAAATGGGAACTTGCAATCTCAAAGGTAGATTCATAATTGACTTTTCCTATTTAGGCCAATATTGTTTTTTTCCCTGGACTTTATTTTTCTCATTGTAGCTCACTTTTTTTTCACTTAATAAATAATAATATTGTCACTAGAATCTGCCTGGCAGCACTATATATACAAAATAGTGAAAGTACTCATCTGTATAGTAACAGAAAGTAGATCAAAGTCGACAAAATATTTAATTGACAAAAAAATCAGCCACCATTTTCCAATTGTCACTAAAAAGTAAATTTTACTGACATTCCTTTCAGCTTTCTCTGATAAATAGAAAAACTAAGCGAGATCTTAGGAGCAAATGTAACCAATCAGGGAAGCACTGTATTTCTTCTTAGATGGATCTTTGTAAACTTTGTTTATCTGGAGAAGTGCAATTTATCTACTCTCCTTCACCTAATTTTTCATTCTTTTTGACAACCAACATTAAGGGATTGTTGTTCTTTCATTCCTACTTGTAATTGCTTGTTTTACTGTTTAAAAAATTTATATTAAAAGGGAGAATATTGAAACTTGTTTGTACTTGACATGATGTGTAGATGAATCTACACTTTACCTCATGGCTGGTATACAGTAAGAATAACAGAAAAATCCCACATTTTTTTCTTCCACTATTTCCATATTCCTATTCATGTAATTGTGTGTGTGTATATATATACACACACATATACATATACATATTCTTATTCATGTAATTGTGTGTGTATATATACACACACACATACACACAGACACACACACACACATATATATACACACACACACACACATAGCTTGCTATACTCTGAGAGTAGCTCCCCTTTAAACAAGTAATAGAAAAATGAATCAGGAGCCTACACATGGCTCAATTTGTGTGTATACAAGAAAACTTGTCAAACAAAATAAAATAATATAAACATCAAAATTCAGACATCGACTTTCATTATTTAACTAAAATAAATTTTATCACAAAATAACCAGATATGGTCAAATATATAAAGTCTTATGAAGTATAAGCCTTTTATTATATCAGTGTAAGCATTCCTAAATAATTAGCTGAGTTTTAGAAAATATTCATGTGATAACTCTTTAATGCTGCTCTCATTAGATGATTAACTATGACTTCACAGAGAAAGACACCCACTTATTGTGACAACTATTCAATCTCTGCATTTTTTTGCAATTAAAGGACAACTAGACCAAGTATTTACACTTCATAGCCAGGTACACGCCTGGATGCCTGTACTTCCCATATGCCCTGGGACATGACAATTACCATCAATAATGGCACTTAGTTGCCTGCCCAGATACCTGCTCTCCACAACCTCCTGGCCAGGACTGGGACACTCAAGAACAGTGGGCAAAAGCTACAATATAGCCCACCACTGCCCTGATATTACATTGGTTTACTCATTGATCTCTAAGGTCTACCAACAGCTGCTCTCATCACTATTACCTATTTTTTAAAAAACAACAACTACAACAGCAGCAAACTATTAGGTGACTTGTAGACTTAATAAATAGATAATTTCATGTATTTCATTTATTCATTTTAATGTTAATGAATTCTATCTTTCATTCTGTCTTTCAATTTGTTGAAATAAAATTGAGTACATTAAAATATTTTCTAACCCTTAAAATCTCCTGAGAATTTTATTCATTATTATTTCTATTATCAACCAAATCTAACTCATAGTATATTAGGTAGCCATTAACAAAAGTTACCTTAACCTTCCACAACTTGAACGAATGTCTTTGTATTATCAACTTAATTTTAGATTTTTGCAATCATTAGTAAACTTTGCGAACAGAATTAAAAGTACTTAAATATCTAAACACTAAACACTGTTCTGTAGCTATTTTCAACCTAGTGGCAGATACTAGCTTTGTATGTAAATGAAAATTATGAAAGGAAAGGGGCATCCCAGATTGAGTAAGCAGAGAAGTGAAATGGTGGGCAACTGTTTTATAAGTCAATGTTTAAACCTTCTAAACTATGCACATGATGAACTAAACTGTAATTCTGATATGTTTACAATATTTACTTCTCCTTTGTATAAAAGACAATATGGGAAAATTTGTAAATGACAAGACATTTGTATTCCACTAGTTATTTTTCATTTGATGTGTATTATTGATTTCCTTCCAGAATCTAAAAATTATATGCCTTCGTTTCTGACTAAATATGTTCTCTGTCTTTGTTTTCCTCATTAGTATTCTTAATACTAGTTATTATAAAAAGTTCCTGCCACATAAAATAAATATTTAGAAGTAATTCAACTACCTTTATTTTGCTATTCCATATAGTTTTTCTTCTAAACCCGAGGCAAGAGTTTTTAATTTGAATTAGAAGCTATAACTGAAGACTCACTTATTAATATAAAGCCTAGAAATGTCTGAGGAATTAGCAATTGTTTTGATTAAACTATATTCTTGCAGATGAATGAATGAATAATTTTAGAGTCAATCAACCTACACAAAATACTGTTATAATAATACTTTAAAGTCACACATGCCACCAATGATTTCTAGGAAAAAGTTTCATTCTCCAAAAGAAAATTTCTTATTTTTTCTTACAGTATCAATGAAATCTACTTTGAAACACTTCGTCATATTATATAATACCTATCCTGAGATCACATAGTTTGACAATGTGTAATTAAATAAAAGGAATACATTGTGATATTTTCCTTCAAAAATGGGGCAAGATACTTGCTGGGAATCTTTTTAGCAAGGCATTCACTAAATTAAAGCACTATGCAATAAAATGGTACTCTTTATTTCAGAAATACCTGATTAAAATTTGATGTTATTCTTTTTACTATAAAGAAATGTATGTACTTGATAACACACCACTAAAGCCAATTAAAAATAACTAAGAATAAAAGTATGTGTTATTATCAATTATTAGTATGAGTCAAATAGTGGAACAATAGCAAAAAAAACCACACTATGAATTAACATTTTGATTGAATTTAATTATGAGTCTTCTCAGTGTTTACTTCACTCTCTCAGCTATAAGTCTGACTGCATGGTCAACTTTACCACTTAATTGTGCACAAAGGTTCTTACTCTATAATACTTATCATTCATGCATAGTCTCATTTAATCCACGTGACACCATTCTGATGTAGTTATTAATATATCTGTTTTAAGGTTGAAAAGACTGAAGATTTTGATAGAATAACATTTTCTCCATGAACACAAGACTAGTAAATAGTAAAATTAATTCAAATTCGATCTATCTGACCCTAGGGACCATATCATAGATCAATATTGGAGTATATGGGAGGTGCTTAAAATTTTATTTTAATGTAATTTCAGATAATGTAAGAAAATAAAATGAATACATTTTATTTTATTTTATTATGGAGACTATTAACATGATTACAAAAGGCAATTTAAGTAAAATAAATTAATGTAGTTGAGGTTGTAGTTTTGTTGAAATGTTAATAACTACAATAGTAAAAAACAAATTGGGAAACGGTATAATCATACATTACCTAACAATGGAGATAGCCTCTGAGAAATGTGTTGTTAGGTAATTTTGTTGCTGTGTGAACATCGGACAGGGCACTTACAGAATCCTAGATGCTATAGCCTGCTACACACGTATGCTATACGGTGTAGCCTATGGCTCTTAGGCTACAAACCTACACAGAATGTTACTGTACTGATGCTGTGGCCAAATAGAATGCAATGGTAAGTATTTGTGTATCTTCTATATTTTTACTATAGAAAAGATATAGTAGAAACATAGAATAAAAGATAAAAAATAGTACACATACATAAGACACTTACCAATTAATAGAGCTTGTGGAACTAGAACTTGCTCTGGGTGAGTCAGTGAGTAAGTAAGTGGTGAGTGAATATGAAGGCCTAGGACATTAGGTTTCATAAACACTGTACACTTAGTCTACACTACATTTATATAAAAATGTTCTTTCTTCAACAGTAAATTAACCTTAATTTACTGCAAGATTTTTACTTTATATGCTCTTTAATTTTTAAAAATTGTTGGGCTCTTGTAATAACTTTTGGCTTAAAACACAAACACATTTTATAGCTGTACAAAAATGTTTTCTTTCTTTATACCTTTATTCTATAAGCTTTTTTCTACTATTAATTTTAATTTTTTTATTTTTTAAACTTTTTGTTAAAAGTGAAGACACAAACACTCACATTAGGCTAGGCTTACAGAGGGTCAAGATAATCAGTATTACCACTGGAAGGTATCTTGTCCCACTGGAAGGTATTCAGGGGCAATAAGACACATAGAGCTGTCATGTCCCATGATAATAATGACTCCTTTGAGAATACCTCCTGAAGAACCTACCTGAGTCTGTTTTACAGTTGTATTTTTTTTGTAAGTAGAAGGAGTACACTCTAAGATAATGACAAAAAGTGTAGTTCAATATGTACATAAACCTGTACCATAGCCATTTATTATTATTATCAGTACTATGTAGTGTATATATTGTATGTACTACACTTCTATACAACTGACAGTGGGTTTGTTTACACGAGTATCACTACAAATGTGTGCATTGCACTAGGACATTATGACAGCTACAATGACACTAGGTGATGGAATATATTTAGCTTCATTGTAATCTTATATTCAGTATATCCTTGACCGAAATGTTATTATGGGTTGGATGATTGTATATTGTTTTATTGTAAGAAGCAGAAGTTTTTCAGTAGTAGATTTTATGTTTAGTTTATTTTTAATATAGAAATATAATTGTTAGGATTCCATCTGTTGAATCTCCCAAGTTTATGGAATTGGAAAAAAAATAAATGCAAATATCTGGTTTCTACTGAAATATCTCTCATGTCTGTGGTGCTGTCTTTTTGAATCAAAAGTTTGCCGAGATTTCGTGAGCTCTGAGGCTGTAAAATCTACTCTACAAACCAGCACTTGAATCTTTCTGCAACATTCCAGATTTTTACTGCATAAACAACTTCATAGTTTTTTTAAAAGGATTTTTCTCATAAGTCGTGTGCAATGTCTCAAGCTTGTAATTTCAGCAACTCAGGGAGGCTGAAGCATGAGGATTTCTTGAGCCCAGGATTCCGAGACTGCTGTGAGCGATGATTGTACCACTGTACTCCAGCCCAGGCAACAGAGCAGAACTTCAACTCTAAAATAAAATAAAATAAAATATTGTTCTCCTTTCGAAAATCTTTGTAGCCAAATTTTTGTGTGTAGTGCTTTAAAATAATCATGTAGTTTTTGTGTATTGTTCTTCATTTTGACCCCTATGTCTTTGAAGTCTAGTCTTCCCTTTATATGATTTAATTTAATATATCTGAAAGGTTTTATCATGTCTCTATAATTTCTCATATTTACAGACCGATGCCTAAAGTTCCACTCCTTTTTTCATATAACACAGTCTATTCTCACCCATCAGCTACTTTCTTTTGATAGGGTATTTAATGTTATGCAAGATCCAACTATTATTTTTTATGTGCTTACAAAATGTCAACAGAAATTCTGGTTCATTTCATATTCTAGGTCTTTTTTTTTTGTATCCAGTCTCAACGGGGAAAACATTTTAGAATTTTTAACCAAGTCCCCCTTAAATATAACATCAAGAAAATTTGTGCTTATATTTGTAGTATCAAAATTTTTAAAAATTCCTTCATAACTTTATTTTTGGAAACTGGGAAATATGCTTTAAAACTTAGAAAACTAAACAACTAACACATGAATAAATTATCTACTTTAAGATTTAGGTTGATTAAAATATCAATATATAATTCATTCATGTTATTAGAGACTGTCAGAAAAATTAATGTGTCATTTGGCTGCATAAAAAGGTGTGTCTTCTGAATGACAAGGGTGATTCCATCTCCTCGTTTTATACATTTCACAATAAACTCAACGTATTATGTACTTTTCTTGATATCATGTCTTAAGGAGTTCAGAGAAAGTCTGAGAGATAAATTTCAAGAGACTGCAAGTCAGGAAGAATAAAATCTCCATTTAACTTCATAAAGTAAAAAATAAGTTGAAACACAAAATACATTTTTAATGATGTATATATTTGAAAAGTGTGTACATTTTACATTGTGCATATGTGTGTGGATGGATCTATACACGTGCATTTGTGTGTGTCAAACCTAAAATATAAACAATAGTATCAGTGAAAGGTATTCTATAACTTAGCATCTGTGAAAGACAAACTCTTAAAAAGCCTGATAAATCTGTTATCATATGTCACAACACCAGAATAATATTTCCTTTAACAAGACTTAAAATTATTTAGGATTCCATTATTCTCAGACAATCTTCAACCTGATCTGTTCAATCAGAAAAACAAGTTATTTTGTCCAAAAGTCAATATTATTTCTTCAAAAAGCAACTGATAGAAATCTAGAATCTGCAATTTAGGATCATATTATTTAGTATAATGTACCTAAAGTCAATCAGACAGGAAATGTATTAGCCCAGTGATATAGTTTGGCTGTGTCCTCACTCAAATCTCATCTTGAATGGTAGCTCCCGTAATTCCCATGTGTCGTGGGAGGGAAACTAATGGGACGTAATTGCATCTTGGGGGCGGATCTTTCCCTTGATATTTTTATGATAGTGAATAAGTCTCATGGTATCTGATGGTTTTATAAAAGGGAGTTTCCTTGCACAAGGTCTCTTCTCTTGTCTGCCACCACAGGATACATGCCTTTCACCTTCCACCATGATTGTGAGGGCTACCCAACCACGTGGAACTGTGAGTCCATTAAATCTCTTTCTTTTGTAAATTTCCCAGTCTTGAGTAAGTCTTTAACAGCAACACGAAAACAGACTAATAAACCCAGTTATTTTGTACATTACTGAAATTCTTTCTGTTCAAGGTCATAAAATTTGTTCTTACTAGTGGTCCCTACTGCTTTCCCTGAATGACAAGAATCTGGGAACTAATTATATCATTAACAGAAAGCTAGGTTCTTATTAAATTCATCAGCATTTTTAATTAAAAAAAGGTATTGGTAACTAAGAGTAATCAAATGTCACAAGTCAATGTTTGCCTCCATTTTTTACAGTTTCTAGTGAAATGTTTTAAAATAGTTTTAAAACAAGTTACTGTAATGCATTACATTGCCAGTTACCTTATGAAGCAAGAGGTCTCAGAAGTCAATTTAAATATGTTCGCAGTTGGCCACATGGTGACAAACCCTCTTTTAATGTCTAGTTTAATCAACTTTTTTCCCAAACTAGTAAAACGTTCTTTCTCAAAACAAGTATTTTCTATATGGTTAAGTGCTATATAGCCTGACATAAACTTTTTTCCAAATTGTATATGTCATATGACTTTTTTGAAAGGTGAGAAAAAAATTTCTGTGATCAAAGACATCTAAAAGAACCATATATATTTTCTTGGCAAATCACCTTTCTTATAAATATATAAATTAGCACAGAAATCATGAAACAAAAAATGTTTAACTTTATTTAATCTATTTATTCCAAATTTGTGTAATAATATGATTTTTTTTTAAAAAAAATTATGGTGCAAAAGCAGCATCCAGACAAGTCATATTTCAAAATATTAAAGTTAAAAAATATTTGCATAGTCAATAAAATGTTGAGATTATATTTTAAAATCAGACAAATCATATTTCAAAACATTCAGTTTTGAATGCTTACATAGTCAACATAAATTTGATATTATATTGAAAAACTATGATGGAAGTAAGTAGTTTTACCCTATTTACAGAAATTTAAAAAATAATTTATTAAAAAAGATTATTACTGGTGTCATAAAGAATACAAAATGCACTAAATTTTAGAGTTCTCAATTATTAAAATTTATTATTTGCTAACATTCCCAATTTAAAATATTTCATTTAGTGTTCTATTAATGTTGCCCATCTACTGTATACGTTTAAAATCTTTGCATAACTTCTCCAAAGTGAAAAAAGTATAGCTTTCAAAATATACCGATAGTGTAAAATATCAAAGTGAAAATAAAATGGAACAGAAATTTATAATTCTAAAGAAAACATAAGGATTTTCTCAAATATGTTTTTAAACTACCATTCTATATTGAGAATTACAACACAACTGTCAATTAATTTAAATAACTCAGTATGAAAACAGAAAATGTGTGTTCATAAAAAAAATTGTAAAGTGTAATAAATTTGGATAGGTTTCCTCAAAATTCCCCTCCCTCCCTTTCTTCCTTCCTTTCTTCATTCCTTCCTTCTTTCTTTCCTTCCTTCTTTCCTTCCTTCCCTCCTTCCTTCCTTCCCTCCTCCCTTCTTTCTTTACTTCCTTCCCCTTTTCCTGTTGCCTTTCTTTTCTTTTTTCTTTTCTTTCTCTTTTCTTTTTCTTTTATCTTTCTTTCTCTCTCTCTTTCTTATTTCATCCTTTCCTTCTTTCCTCTTTCTCATCCTCTTTGTCTCTTCTCTCTCCCTTCCTTTTTTCTTCCTTCCTTTCTCCTTTCTTCTTGCCTTCATTTTTTCCTTCCTTACTTCTTTCCTCCCTTCTTTTTATTTTCTTGTTTCCTTTCTTTCTGTTTTTTAAATCAATGATGTACACACAATTCTAAAACAGTGTTAACACACAACCATTGGGAAACGAATAAACTACTAAATTGACATCATTTCTGATATCTGATAAATTGTTATACATTGGAAAATGAGGTAGAAGCAGAAGTTTAAATGCTATTTAAATTCAGTAGTTTAGAAAAGACAAAAAAATGGGATAATCATTTAACATACTGCTTAACACTCTTACCAAAATATTAAAATTTTCTCCATTCAAAGAATTATCTATTATCAAGGCTGCTTTAAAAATTACTTTTACTTAGGATATACAGATTAACAGCTTTAGTAACATTTCTAAATATAATAATTCTGGTTATACGATCTTTAAAAACAGTCTTTAAAATCCAATTTTTAAAACATTTCTAAAAAGAACAAAGCTGGAGTACTCACACTTCCTGATTTCAAGATTTACTTCAAAACTATAGTTTCAAGACAGTGTGGCACGGGTAAGAAAAATAGTTGCAAACTATATCTTTTTTTTTTTGAGATGGAGTCTCACTCTGTCACCCAGGCTGGAGTGCAGTGGCACGATTTCAGCTCACTGCAAGCTCTGCCTCTTGGGTTCACACCATTCTCCTGCCTCAGCCTCCCGAATAGCTGGGACTACAGGCGCCCACCACCATGCCCGGCTAATGTTTGTATTTTTAGTAGAAACAGGGTTTCACCGTGTTAGCCAGGATGGTCTCAATCTCCTGACCTCGTGATCCGCCCACCTCGGCCTCCCAAAGTGATGGGATTACAGGCGTGAGCCACCGCAAACTAAATCTTAATTTCCTCTCTCTTCCTCCTAAAATTCCTAAGAAACAAGAATACTATTTGATGCAAACAATATTTGGAAAAACAGAGCTATAGAACAACTTCTCAAATGCAAAATCACTTCTAACGCTGTGGAAATAGAAGGTAGCTTCCTCAACTTGGTAGAGACCATCAACAAATACCCCTCAGCTAAGATCATACATAATGGCAAAATACTGAAAGCTTTCCCTCTAAGATCAGAAAGCAAACATGATGAATATTCTTGCCACTCCTGTTTAACATTGTACTGGAGGTTCTAGCCAGGGTAATTTGGAAATAAAAATAAACAAAATTAAAATGCACCTGTATTGGAACAGATGAAGTAAACTATCACTTTTTATGAATGACATAAACTTATATAGAGAAAATACTGGTGTCCACCAAAAAAAAAAAAAAAAAAGGAA
Source organism: Gorilla gorilla gorilla (assembly GCF_029281585.2). Classification (NCBI taxonomy): domain Eukaryota; kingdom Metazoa; phylum Chordata; class Mammalia; order Primates; family Hominidae; genus Gorilla; species Gorilla gorilla. The sequence continues at coordinate 66,113,469 of NC_073224.2, read as the reverse complement.
AAGAAAAAGAAACTACAGAACTGTGAGAGCTAATAAATAAGTTTAGAGAGGTAACAGGATACAAGATAGATATACAAAAATCAACTGTATTATACATGAACAATAAAAAGTTTAATAAAGAATTTAAGAAAACAATTCCACTCACAATAGTATAAAAAATTAAATACATAGGACTAAAGTTAAATAAATTTCACAAACTATAACCTGTAAAATACAAAATATTTTTGAAATAAATGAAAGACTTAAATAAATAGACAAGTAATGCTTATGAATTGCAAGACTTAATGTTGTTAAGATGGTGATTTCTCCAAATTTAACTACACATTTAACACAATATCTGTCAAAATTGATGATAGCTTCTTTGCTCATATTAACAAGTTGATCCTAAAATTCATGTGGATATCAAAAGATCCAGAAAAAAATATATAGAATAAAAGAAACAAAGCATATTTATACTTCCTGCCATATAATATTACTTCAGAGCTACAGTGTCCACGCAGTGTGATATTGGCAAAATGATAGGCATATAGATCAACAGAGTAAGTTTCTGATTCCAGAAATAAACCCATACATCAAAGGTCAATTTATTTTCAACAAGGATGCCATGACCATTCAATGAGGACAGAATTGTCTGTTCAACAAATGGTGCCAGGTCAAATATGTATCAACGTGCAAACAAATTGGACCTCTACCTGATATCATATACAAAAGTTAACACGAAATAAATGTCATAAGCAAAAAGCTAAAACTATAAAACTTTTAAAATATAACTTATGTATATATCCTTGTTACATTAAATTAGACAGTGGTTTACTTCCTATGGCACTTAAAGCATAAGAAGTCGAAGAAAACATAAATTGGAAAATTGGACCTCATCAAAATTAACTTTTGTGTTTCAAAGGATGTTGTCAAGAAAGTGAAAAGACAACCCATATCTTTGGTTGAACATTTGGAAAATATTTTCAGATTATCTAAAACCTCTTTGTACTGGTATAAAAACAGACATATGGACCAATGGAACCGAATGGAGAGCTCAGAAATAAATCTGCACATTTATGGTCAATTAATCTTCTACAGTGGGGCCAAAAACACACAATAGAGAAAGGACAGTCTGTTCAATAAATAGTGCTGAAAAGCTGATATCCACATGGAGAAGAACAAAATTGGACACATCTCTTACAATATGCAAAAATCAACTCAACATGGATTAAAGACTTAAATATAAGGCCCAAAACTTCAAAAATTCTAGAAGAAAACATTGTCAAAAAGCTTTTTGACATTGGTCTGGACAATGACTTTTTGGATATGACAAAAAAAGCAGAGGCAAAAAAAAAAATAAACAGGATTACATCCGACTAAAAAGATTTTACACAGCAGAGGAAACAATCAACAGGCTGAAGAAGGAAGACACAGATTGAGAGGAAATATTTGCAAACCATATGTCTGATAAGGGATTACTATTCAAAATACAAAAGAAACTCCAAAAACTCAAAGGAAGAAAACAAATAACCCAATTAAAACAATGGGTAAAGGACTTCAATAGATATTTCTCAAAAGAAGATATACAAATGTCCAACCAGTATATGAAGAATTGCTCAACACTACTAATCCTTAGAGAAATGCAAATCAAAATCACAATGAGACATTATCTCAAATGTTTGTTATCAAAAAGACAAAAGATAACCAGTATTAAAGAGAATGTAGAGAAAGGGAACCTTTTTATATGGTTGGGGGGAATGTAGTTTTGTACAGCATTTATGAAAAACAGTGTGAAAGTTTGTCAAAAAACTAAAAATAGAACTACCTAATTAGCAATTTCACTTCTGGGTAAATATACAAAGGAATCAAAATCAGTATGCTGAAGAAATATCTGCACTCCCATATTCATTGCTGCATTATTCATATTTGCCTAGATGTGGAATCAACCTAAGTGTATATTGACTGGTGAATGAATAAAGAAAAAAATTATATATACATCACAGTGGAATACTATTCAGCCTTATGAAAGAAAGAAATCCTGTCAGTTGTAACATCAGTGATCAGTGAACCTAGAAGGTATTAAACTAAGTAAAATAAACCAGGCACAGAACAACAAATACTGCGTGATCCCACTTGTATGTGGAATCTAAAAAAGTTGAACTCACAGAATCAGAGTATAGAACACTGATTGTTAGAGGCTGGTGGAGGTAGGGGGTGATGGGAAAACGTTGGTCAAAGGGTAAAAGTTTTGTTTTTTTTTTTTTTTTTTTTTTTTTTACATTTTTTTTTTTATTATACTTTAAGTTTTAGGGTACATGTGCAAATTGTGCAGGTTAGTTACATATGTATGCAGCCATAAAAAATGATGAGTTCATGTCCTTTGTAGGGACATGGATGAAATTGGAAACCATCATTCCCAGTAAACTATCGCAAGAACAAAAAACCAAACACTGCATATTCTCACTCACAGGAGGGTAAAAGTTTTTACAAGATGAGTAGTGTCAGGATGTGTTGCATATTATGTGACTGTAGCTAATAATAATGCAACGACCAATGTAGTGTATACTTGAAAATCTCTGAGGGTATACCTTAAATACTCTCACTACAAAAAATGGTATGTGAGTTAGTGGATTTATTAATTAGTTTGAGTTAATCATTTCACAATCTATACCTCTATCAAAATATCACATTGTATACCATAAATACATATGATTTTTGTCAATTATACCTTAATAAAGCCAGAAAGGTATACTAAATATAATTAATTATAATAAAAAAATCCTAAAACTTCACATTTTTTTCACCCAAAATTGGGTCATTAATATTTACTGTCCTGCAGTAATACAAACTTGTCAGTATTCCTCCAACATAGTGACGACAGTATTTCCTAAAATTGTTTCTGGAAAACGAATGGGTTAAACATTATATGGTTTTAAAAATATTAATTGCTACACAAATGTTAAGTATTATCAATGTACTTTCATATCTACTAAAATGTTGGTAACATTGCTTCTATAAAGACAAACACTGAAATTATAAGTGAGAATGGACATTGTACACCATATCAAGTAAGGAAAAATAAACGTATTTCTTTGTATTAAAGAAGTTTTCCACGACTAACTTCTCTCCTCATGATAATATGTGTTAGAGGAAGACTCAAGACTCGTTGATAGCATTTCTGAGTCCTCATATCATTTTTAATTCGTCTACTAAATTTTACAGTTTTCTTGTTACATTAACAAAACACAAAGATAATCTGAATTTTAAAAAGTTAATGTTGAAAGATTAAACACAGAAATAGGTAATGGGTCACAACAGGATTCTGAAGAATATTGTTGGTCAAGATAAGCATCTTCAACTATAAAGTTCCAGTATGGACAATGATACAATTTAACTCCATAGTTGTGAGGTCCGCTGGTTTGCAGCAGCATTTCTAGTTAAGTAATTTTACAGCAGGTGGCACGGTATTCGTATGTGTTGGGCATCCAGAACAAACTAAGACTGCAATAGTCTAAATAGAAAGACCCACAAGGCTTCAACAACAAGATAGAAAAAAAGGGTTAACTTGGGTGAAAAATATCTCCACTTTCACAGCTGGAAAACTTGAAGTGAATAGAGATATTATTTCAGGATCTATCTTAAACTCCTCTGCATTACTCCACAGTGAGCCAAAAATAATAAACTGGTGAAAAGCAAAGAGTAGGGTAATTGAAGTCATTATTTTGAACATATCTTAAGTAGATATCATTATTCCTCCGTTAAGTCATAAGAAAGTTTAATGAAGAAAAAAACCTAAGAGGAAAAAATAAACTTGGCAAAGCAGAGAGAAAAAGACTCAGGTGAGGAGGCATGATTTTGCAAATATGCCATTATTACATTCTGTGAGCATATCACAAATTATTCAATGATTGCTCATGAAGATTAAAATAATCTTACATATTTTCCCCTCTGAGACATACATCACTGATGAACACCTGGGATCTGAATGGATTTAATGCAAATCTTTCTGAAATCCAAAAGAGAAATCTATTTTAAAAAGACATACACTAAATACGAAAGTGCCATGTAGCATTTTAATACACTCAAAATTTCATATAGTAGCCAATAAGTTAATAACTTCACTGGGACATTGGAGAGAATCTAAGTGGTAAGAGTCTCATATACCTTCTGCGTAAACAAACTGTGACTTAACTGAAATGTTGATGACCATATACTGCTGTGAGAAAGAGTTACAGTAAGATAGCTGATTGTTTAAATAGAATTAAATGTGATTTTGCATAAATAAGTATACTGCAAGTATTATATACTTAAATATTAAGAATACTAAGAATGACAGAAGAAAATAAAGTACTCCATTATGGAATATTTGGCATGTTTGATCACCATTTTTGTGATGTTATTGGCAAACTTTTTCTCTAAAATATTAGAAGAAGACAGGGAAATATAATTATTTAAAAATCGAATAAATAGAAATGTACTTTATATGAAACATTAAATACAAGATTTATTATTTAATAAACTAAAAGTGTTTATGGTAAGTGCAAGTCAAACCAAGATCAGTTTATTCCTAACAAGCAATCTGGACTCCATTAGTTAAATATCCACTACCCATATCCAGTATAAACACAAAACAAAAAGCGATATCCTGAATCCTCAAGAATGCCTGACCTTGGGATTTGACAAGTCTGGCCTTGTGTGTAGACAGGTTGTTGAATAATTAATGAATTTTATTTTAAGAACTTGCTTTTCCTGAATCATAAAATATTTTATGGGGCCTCAGTAAAAATTACAGCCATAACTTATGTGATTGGCTTCACATTACTTTCTTGTGTGTTTTGTTCTTTATGTGTATCTTATTCATATATTCCATATTTTACAGAAAATCTGGCAGAAACTAGCTTTAATTTCTATTAATATTGTTAAAATAATTAAACCATTATTTTAATGATATAAAAGTGTAAAATATCTATTGTTTCTCTTTCTGAAAGGGTAAAAGTACACCTATCACTTTTCAAAATACTGTTACCACACTCATTTCCAAATTATAATGGCATACTATGGAAGTCTAAAATAATATTAAATGACCCGTCAAATATTTTAGGATTAATGAAAATATTAATTAAATTTAACTCTTCATATACTGTTTGCTATAACGGTCAAATATTAACTGAGAAGTCACTCACTAAAACAAGGTCTCTCTAAAAACAAATGTATTCCCATAAACAAGGGATTATGCACTATCCCTTATATGATCCGAATTAAATGTCATCAAAAATATTAACTGTATTTATTACTTTTAAAAAATGTATTTTAAATGATTAATAGCATATATAAATAGGGTAAAATTTTATGATACATGTACACATGCAAAATGATTAATTCAGACTAATTAACATATATGTCACCTTCCATACTTATAATTTCTTTGTGATGAGAACATTTAAAATCCACTGTTTTAGCAATTTTGAAATATGCAATACATTACTATTAACTATAGTCACTATGCCATGCAATAAATTAATAGCATTTATTTATCTGTTTTAACTGAGACTTTGTACCTTTTGACTCAAATCTCTACTTCTGTCATCCACCCCTTTCCCCAGCCACTGTTAACTACTATTCCGTACTCTTAGTTCTACAAGTTCAACTGTTTCCAAATCTGTATATAGGTGAGATCATGAAGTATTTGTCTTCCTGTGACTGTGTGACTGGCTTATTTCACTTATCATAATATCCTCTATGTTCATCCATGTTGTTGCAAATTATTTGATTTCCTTTTTTTAAAAGGCTGAATAGTACTTTTTTTTTTTTTTTTTTTTTTTTTGAGACAGTCTTACTCTGTCTTCCAGGCTGGAGTGCACCTCCCCGGCTTAAGGGAAACTCCCACCTCAGCCTCCCAAGTAGCTTGTGTCACCACACCTGGCTAATTGTTTCGCCGTGTTGCCCAGGCTGGTCTTGAACTTATGGGCTCAAGTGATCTACCTGCCAAAGTGCTGAATAGTCTTTTTGGTGTGCTGTTGAATTCAGTTTGCAAGTATTTGTTGAAAATTTTTGAATTTATGTTTGTCAGGAATACTGGCTTGTAATCTGTGTTTTTTGTTGTGTTCTCGTCTAGTTTTAGTATCAGGGTAATAGTGGCCTCATAGAATAAGTTAGGGAGGATTCTCCCCCCTTCAATATTAATAGACTTAAGGGAGAGATAGACTCCAAAACAGTAATAGTAGGGGACTTTCACATCCCATTTTCAGCAATGGTTAGATCATTGAGACAAAATTTCAACAAAGAAACAGTGAAGATAAAATACACCCTAGACCAAATGGACCTAACAGATATCTACAGAACATTTCGCCCAACAGCTAGAGAATACGCATTCTTTTCAACAGTACAAGGAATATTTCCAGGATAGATAATAATGGCAGGCCACAAAACAAGTCTTAACAAATTTTTAAAAATTTAAATCATATCAGGTATCCACTCTAATCACAGTGTAAGAAAACTAGGAATCAATAACAAGAAAAATTTAGAAAACTCTACAAACACACAGAAATTAAACAACATGCTTCTGAACAATCAATGGATCAAGAAAGAAATTAAGAAGGAAATTTAAACATTTCTTGCAATAAGTAACAGTAAAAACATACCAAAACTTAGAGTAACCAGCAAAATCAGTGTTAAGAGGAACGTTTATAGAAATTAACATCTACATAAAAGTGTAAATATTTCAAACAAACAACTTGCAATGCAAGAATTTAGAGGAACAAGATAAACCAAACTCAAGAAGAAAAGAAATAATGAGGATTATAGCAGAAAGAAATAAATAAAGGTTTGAAAAACAGTACAAAAATCAACAAAAAAGAGTAGGTTTTTAAAAAGATAAACTTTACAAAACTTTCATAGGCTAAAAAAAGAGTAGAGTAAAATAAATATAATCAGAAACAAAAAAGTCATTACAAATAATATTTGTACCTCACTATAACTATATGCTACCTCTCCATAACTATATTTTTATATAAATTAAGGGAACTTTATATATATAACATTCCTTAAACTCTAGATTATTTTGTAGAAAAAGATTGATAATGAGAATTAAATCACAGTATGGTTGTTTACATCATAATATAAATGACTTCAGCTTTTAGAATTAATAAACAGCTAAGTTTCTGATTATATGAGATTAATATAAGTAATAATTGTATCTATATATAGTAGCAGCTTTTTCAACCTCTTAAATTTATTTAAGTTTAAAAATGCCCTTTAAAATGAAAATATTCCTTTATAGGTTATATTTATTTTGTCCTGGATACATAGTCTTTGCTTAACATATGTTCATAATGACATAGCCCTGTGTTATTCTTCTAGAGCATTAATTGTGGTATAGTTTATTATCCATCTAGAATTGTTATGGTATAGTTTATTATCCATCTAGAATTGTTATGGTATAGTTTATTATCCATCTAGAATTGTTATGGTATAGTTTATTATCCATCTAGAATTGTTTTGTGTATATGACATGATAGGAGTCAAGATTCTTTTTATGTTTCATATCAATGGTCAACTCATCTAGTACTATATTTTTTGAAAATATAATTCTTTTCTCAACACATTTTATTGTCAACTTGGTCATAAAACAAGTGGCCATGCATGAGTAAGTCTCTTGGACTCTTTATTTTAATAAAAAGTGAGCAAGTTTTGAAAGACTATACATATATATATATATATATGCGCAAAGATACACATATGTATATACACTATTTTCCCTTTTGAATACCCAGGTGGCCTATAAATCATAGAAATATGTTTAATCTCAATTACTAATTATCTAATTTATTGTCTAATTAGTGAATGCAAATTAAAACTAGAAAGAGATGCCTTGAATAACCACGGTGGGAGAAAATGACAGTAAAAAGTATTGGTTGGGAATATGGAGCAATAGAAACTCTTATGTAAAGCTAAGGATAATGTGAATGCACACAACCTCTTTGGCAAACTCCTCGTCAGTTATCACAAAATTTAAAAATACAGTTATTCCTCCTTATTTGCACGGGATACATTCCAAGACCCTCAGTGGGTGCCTGAAACCATGGATAGTACCAAGTCCTATATATTCCTTTTTTTTTTTTCCATCTTATAAGCCTAATGGCAATTAAGTGACCAAAAAGTCCTAGCACATACAGTGTGGATATGCTTTACAAAGGGATGACTCACATCCTGAGAGGGACGGATAAAGACGGTATGAGATTTAATCATGTTACTTGGAATATATGCAACTTACAATTGATAAATTGTTTATTTCTGGAATTTTCCATTTAATTTTTCCAGACTGTGGTTAATCACTGATAATTGAAACCATGGAAGGCAAAAAATCATAAATAAGGGGGTCTTCTGTATCTAACCTCCATTATTCAACATTTTACTTCTACAGATATACTCAACAGAAATGCATATACATATATATATATTTAAAAACAGATGTACACAAAATGATTATAACAGCATTTTATTTAATATAACAAAACTAAACCAAGTGAAATATCATTAGTATTCAAAAGATAATTAAGTTATGATGTACTTATTCAGTAAAAATGCATACAATAACATGGGTAGATTCTCCAAATACAAGAGTGAGAGAACACTCCAAACAAAAGAAAACATATAGTTTTTTAATTCAATTTATTAACATTGTAAAATAGAAATAATAGGACCGGGGGCGGTGGCTCACAACTGTAATCTCAGCACTTTGGGAGGCCGAGGAGGGCGGACCATGAGGTCAGGAGTTGAAGACCAGCCTGGCCAATATGGTAAAACGCCGTCGCTATTAAAAACAAAAATTAGCCAGGCGTGGTGGCTTACGCCTGTAGTTCCAGGTATTCTGGAGGCAGCAGAAGAATCGCTTGAACCTGGGAGGCGGAGGTTGCAGTGAACCGAGATCGCGCCACTACACTCCAGCCTGGGCAACATAGCGAGACTCCGTCTCAAAAATAATAATAATAATAATAATAATAATCAGTGATAATTCAATTTAGTTTTCCTTTGTGATTTTTAAGGACTGGATTGTTGATATAAGGAGTTACTGTTGTGGTTTTAACATTCTATTTCTTAATCAGGCTATTAGTTATTTGAAGTTACTTCATCTTAAGAAATTCATCGATTTGTGCATCTTTATCAATGTTACATTAAATAAAATGTTTACTTTTGAATTTCCATTTGATTATTTGGTGGACAATCATCCTGAGCCCAAAACAGAACCTTCTGTGCAACTGAAACACAAGACCCTGCTTTTCACTTTTTGTCGTGATGATGGTTTATTGCCCAGAATTTATATCACAATCTATCACATTCAACCATGTGTCTAAAAGGTTTTAATAAGCATTTCTGGTCTTTTGTTGCATCTGGGTCCTTAGGTTATTCAGCTGGCTATGTTTCAAGTAACAGAAGTGCCCAGAATGTGTCTGGTTCTGTTTTCTTTGTTTTTATTTTTTATTTTTTCCAAATTTCACTTAAATGTACACATTTTGTGCTATTTTCAGCTCGGTAAAATTTCCCTCAATTTTGAGTTTGATTTTAGTTTTTATAGCAATCACTCCTTTGAAACACCTGTAATTTGCAGATGGATCTTTGTTTCTTCAGCTCTTCTCTCCTGGTTTTCAGCTCTTCAGCTTTTTCAGTACGCTCATACTCTCTCAGGTGTGCTCTTAACATCAGCATTAAAATTCCCACAGGCTCCTGGTACTCTTTACTGCCTCCCATATTATTTTACTTTTACGTCTTTGCTGTGATTTGAATCCTTCAATCTCATGCAGATTTCTGTTTTTCATGGGCTGTCCTTTTCACGTGACATTTTTCCTATGTCATTTTAAATTTTTCTGTCAAGTTGAAAAATTTTTATTTAAAATCTTAAATTCCTAGCCTGTATTATCACTAGGATTATTTTTAAATCTCTCTCCACAACTACATCACCTACTTTAAAGGACCTAAACCTACCAGGAGCTAACGTAATATAGTCTCGCCAGTCAAGCCTAACTTTCTGCTTCTAACATGTGAGACTTTTCTCTGAACGTGGAAATATGGTGAGTAATACAAAACTTGGTCTCTAGCATTAGGCAAATAGTGGCAGAGTGATTGTTTCCAAACTTCTTACTGATCAGCAGGAATACTGCTGTTTTCATAAATCAAAGCATTATTTTCTCGTTTAAAATCAGTTTAGCTCTTTCTTTTCTTAACTATGTGTAAACATCAGATTTTGGCAATTAGGTTTGATTTTTTAAAATTATTTTTCAACTGATGTAAGTTTTTATCTTTTAGGTATATCGTTTAAAAGATATCAAGTAGGAATTTAAATTTAGAAGGTTACTAGTAAAACGTAAGACAAATTTTTCTGACCACAATTTACATTTTCATTTAAAGTAATTATACTTACTGGATTGAATTTATTTTAGACATCATTAGGCAAGTAAGAATGATTTACTCCATAGCTCACAGCATAACTCCTTTATGTTGTTTCATACTATAAAATACATTTTCCTTAAATTCTTAATATTTTTCTCAACATTTAGAAATATGCATATAGTTTGTTATTTAATAAAATTCATTTTCAAGACTATCAGTTCTTGAATGGCTTAATGTTTCATTAATTATAAAAGTTGCATGTACCTAGAAAAAATAATATAGGATAGAAATTAACGAAATAAGAATTAGAAGTATTATAAGAAGTTTTATAAATTTAGCTGACCATCAGAAATGGAGAGTCTAGAACACTTAATGCATGCATTGACTAGAAAAAAAACAAAAACATAATAAAACAAACAAAAAACTTTAAATTTTAGCATTTGGCAATGTCAAAATTGACTTCTATCTAATTGAGGCTTTGTACTAACATCAGTTTTTACTCCATAAATATAAACAACTATAATTTGTCACCATAAATATTTTTAAAAAATTAAAAGTGAACTTATTAAATTGCCTTTTATAGTGCCATTTCTGTATAAAAGTTATGATTGATTTTTTCCTAAAAATAACTCATTATTAGAATGATCAGACTTATTATTCATGAAGCAATAAATCTGAAAATAAAAGAAGCTGAATATACTTATGACCTGTAACAAAAGGACAACATTTAGTAAATAGTATAGATGCACGGAATCCTGAGAGTCTTCCTTAGAATAAAAAAAGACTTAGGCTCAAGGCATCAGTCATGATCTGTGTAGCCTCAATAAGTTACTGAAAGTTTTTAGGTCACAGTTTTCGTCTGTTAAATGGGGTTAGTGATATCTGTATTGTGATGGTAATATAATTCTTGTAAAGCGCAATGAACAGCGTCTATCACATAAGGCAATACTAAATGGTAGATACGCTTTTGAAATCACTAAATGGTTTTAAGGCTGACGAATAGTATGGTACAGAGGTGTATTTCCCTACATGGAGTTACAAAGCCTTTTGATATAAGTTTCATAGAATATATAAACAAGAAAATACTGGGCTTAAATAATTTTAAACTGCTATTTATAATTTAAAACAAATTCTCTTTTATATATTATTTGTGTTTAATTTTTAAAAGAGAAAGTATGTACAGTTTTTTTTCACCAACTTTTATTATGAGACACTTCTATTAATGTCAGCCAGAACAGTGTCTATATAATTTTGAGAAATTCTGGTGTGCAGGAATGGATAGGAAGCCAATCTTGTGCAAAATTAGGCTGGTAATTTCAGCTCAGTGACATTTTACAAATCACTGATCATTGTAAAGTCTAATTTGTTTTGTTATCTAAAAATGAATATAATGCAACTATCTAAAGAGTTAAATAATACTTTATAGCATACAGAACCCAAAAGGTACTTAGTAAAAGTTAGTTCCAGTCACCATTTTTTTCTTTTATGTAACAAAGCTTCTTTTGTCTCTTTGTCACGTAGAACAAAAAAAATAGGGAATTGAAGAGCAAAATAATATCAAATGGGGGCATTTGGTCTGTATGTTAAAAAATATTGCTTTGGACTCTCTGGAAGATCATAAAAATATGCTCACAACTTACTTAAACATATTATTTTTATATTTTGACAAAAAGAATTATGCTATACACTGTAATTTTAATGGAGCATTTAAAAGAGAAATGTTACTAAGTTTATATCTAAAATGCACATGTTCACATTTCTATTTTTGTTTGCTTTTCTTCCAAGAAGCTACATCTATTTGAGTAGCCGTCACCCCACATCTGTTAATCTTAGCACAAATTGCTATCTCTTATATATGAGATTGGATTGCCAACATTTTAATAATCAAACTTGTCTTTCCCTTAGATAAACACCAGAAAAACCGTAAGATAGAATGGCACATTTCACAAGAAGTTTTAAAATTGTAAAGATAATCAGTCCCCCAACCTTAATTAAATAGAATTTACCAAACTGTAGGCTGTCTGGCTTTGTTTGGGCTTTTCATTATGTATGGAGACTTAGCTATCATTCCCCCTTCAAGGAAGACCTTCATCTATAATCATTTGGGATACAAGAATTTCTGTATCTGCTCCAAAGTCAATTCCCCTGCTGTCAACCCCCTGGCTTCAAAGCATTACTCATAGGCCCACCTCAGGCATCTCTTTACTGTCTTGAAAATCCAAGAAAGCTGCCCTCCTAGGATAAATTGCAAAGATTGTCTCACTGGCCTCTGGCTTCAAAGTGGACAGGAGGTGAGAAATAAAGATTTCTCTCTTAAATGTTCAATTCTAAACTTATCAGTGTCTACTTCTTATTTCCTTCAAATTACCACTAACGTAAATATATTATGTGTAAAGTTGTCTAAAATTTTGAAAGAAATAGAAGGTTATTATATATTATATTATGAGAAAAAATAAATTTGAGTATTTTACAGATATTTTTCTTGGCATTCCATGCTCAGATATGCATTCTCATTATGTTTCTGGAGTCAGTTTTCTTTGTCCAGACCCTTCTCCAAATTTCAAGACAATCTCTCCTTAGATTTCTGGTAGGAAATGTTCTCATTGTGTCTTATGCTGAAGAGACCAGAAACCTTGTTTCACTTCTTTGCCTCACTGAACCACTTTAGAGAGATTGAGTTTTCATCATAAGAAGCTTATAAAGATGTTTTCCTAAGTAACAGATGATCAAATTCATATTACATGTCATAAAGGACAAGTTATTTAAATTCTCTAAGCTTCAATTTCTCAGATACAAAATAGGAATAATTACTCATCTCAAAAGTGGTGTTGAAAATTGAGTTAACTGATGCGTGTAAGGTCTTAGAATAGTCCACGCTATATAGTAAGCTGTTTATCTTAGTCACTGCTGTTATTGGTGTTCACTCTGTCATTCATTCATTTGACAAATATATATTGAGTGCCAGCTCTGTGTCAGGTGCTCCTAAGAAAACTGGAGAATAAGAGGAAAAAGATTGAGGCCCTGACCCACAGGAGCCTAAAGCCTGGTGGGACAGAAATAAAAATAAAATAATATCAGGTAGTGGTATTACTTTGAAAGGATATGAAGGCAGATGCAGGGCTAAAACATGCCAAACAGCAGAGTCATTATGATAGTCAGGGAGAACCCATTGAAGAAGATGTCACTTGGGTAGAGATTTGAATGATGAGGCAAAGTAGCTCCAGTGTAAAGGTCTATGTGAAAAGTGTTTCAGGCATAAGGGACTGTAGGGATGAACATTCGGAAGCTTGAACAAACTTGGCTTGTCTCAGGAACAACAAAAAAGGTTCACGTGCCTAGAGCAGAATAAGCAATGGATGATCAGAGATGAGGTCATAGTGCAGCTATCAAAAGTGGTAATGATAAATATTCATTTTTTTCAACGTCATGGAATGACTGGAGGGTTTTTAATATGGAGTTATTGAACTCAGATTTTCAGAATGTCTCTGGCAGTTATGAACAGAATAGACTTTGGGGTATTGTGGTATAGAAGTAGGTTTGTGAATTGGGTTAATTCTAGTTTCTCAGGGAAATAAGATGATAGGTAATCCATTGAAAGTGAGAAGAATTAGTTGAATATTTAAGTACAGAATAAAAATGTTGAAATAATTATCTTAAATACAACTCACTGGAGATACATGTTAAGTATTCTGGATATCTTTAAGGGCCTGGTCAGAAGTTATGAAGTTTTCTTCAGCCATGCTTACCTACACCATGGGTTTCAGAACAATGTAGGCTCAGAGGAAGTAAAGAGTAAGGTTTTTTTCCAGGTGTCTATAAGTGAGAGAGGTAAGGTAAATTAACTTAAGGGTGAATGTAATCAAATTATAATAATGTTGGGCTTTGGTAATGAGAAAAGAGGTCTCATGAGAAAGAAGCAACAATAATTTGATGAGGTCAGTGGATTTAAAAGTGCTGATTGAAGTAAAATAATTATTGGAGAAACATTATTAGATTATGTCTGCTGAAAAGTTTGGAGGTGGTGGTCAACAAATGAGATGCTGAAACTGGGATTTTAAAAAAATGTGACACAATTATTAGAAATAACAAAACTTAGGAAATGAAAAAGTTAATGGAAATCCATGGAGGAGTGTTATCCACAGAAGTGCAGAAAGCAGTACTAAAGCAAATGGCTTCAATTGCAGTCATTTAAAATTACATCTCCTCACGTCTCTTCTTCACTATTATCTCAAAGATAAATGTTATACTAAAGACACACGTTTAGAAGATGCACTTTTAGAGATGAGTGAAATTTTAGATGTTTTCTAGTTCAATCCTTTATTATACACACAAAAAATCTGAAATTTAGAAGTTGTGGGTAGAGTGGTGCCCAATTATTGTTCTCCACATTTTACCTTAACAGAACCGTACAGTAGTCTTTAGTAACAATATCTGTGGGCTGAAGCGCTCAGGTTTCCAGCTGCCCTACTAAGTAGGGTAGCAATGTGAGGCATTTCTAGCCTGTAATATACAAGTAGAAATAGCAGAATGGGAAATCTGTTAAAAAGCATAGACCCAGCAGGCATGTATCCTTCGGCTTTTTTCATTTATTTCTTTTCTCTGCCTAGAAGTCAGAATAAAATATTTAATTTTTTAACTAATAGGATTAAATCCATATACTAAGGAGATCAGAGCATAAAGATGGAAGGCATCTGAATTCCTGATGGGTTTTAAAGAATATGTGCACCAACTCTTCCTCTAGATTTCTTATTATATATGGAAAGTATAACCTGTGGGGTGGTTAGCAAGGGAGAGGAAATATACATTCTCCCCACAAAGGTTAAATTATTCTCTTAGTATAGTTGTGTTCTTTTCTATCTTTTGGTTATGAACTAGTCAGCTCTACTGTCAGTTAATTCATCTTCTATGGGAGTTTTTTTTTTTTTTTTTAAGCTCACACAAAAAAGAAACAGCTTACAACTTTCTAAATGTTAAATGTTTTCTCCCATTTGCTCTGAGTCACAAAACAGCAAGCAGTAGCGTAACCAAATCTTGTGCCATAGCGTAAAATGAGATTCCACCTTTTTGACTTATAGTAAGTAGGTCTTTCCTGCCTAAATTTTCTTTCTCTACATAGATCATTTTAAATTTTAAGTTGTTAACTACATGCAGCACACTACTAACAGGCTCTGAATTCATTAACAGGAATAAAATAAGCTGCCTCTTACAAAATCACTCGAGTTACTTAAATAAGTAGATTAGTTTTTCTTAGGTATCAAGAAGTCTTGGTACAGATTAAAGCAAAATAAATCTGATTTTACCTACTCATTCACAGCAAATAATAATAGGAATTACATGAGGAAATCACTCAAGGCAGTTCATAAAGTAAGTTTGCTTCTTTAAGGCTAACAGGATAACCTGTTGCTCTGGTCTACCAAGATGAAGTTTTTTTTTCTTTCTTTTTTTTTTTTTTTTTTTTTTTTTTTTGAAACGGAGTCTCGCTCTGTCGCCCAGGCTGGAGTGCAGTGCTGCGATCTCGGCTCACTGAAGCTCGGCCTCCCGGGTTCATGCCATTCTCCTGCCTCAGCCTCCAGAGTAGCTGGGACTACAGGGGCCTGCCACCATGCCCGGCTAATTGTTTTGTATTTTTAGTAGAGATTGGTTTCACCGTGTTAGCCAGATGTTCTCGATCTCCTGACTTCGTGATCCACCCGCCTCGGCCTCCCGAAGCACTGGGATTACAGGCGTGAGCCACCATGCCTGGCCTAAGATGAAGTTTTAAGTGAGGTAGTATAATCACGGGAGTGACAAGAGTTAAATAAACTCTCCTGTATAACATACAGTAAAGTAGTTATATATTAGGTTATATATAACATAGCCTAATCAAGGGAATGACATTCCACCATCTTCATTTTATTGGCCAGAAGCGAGTTGCTGGTTCCATTGACAGCAAAGGGCATGGCTTACTGCCCTTGACTCAGGTCACTTTGCTGTGTGTCTGTCACACCATATATGCTATTTTAAGAATCAAAAATTATACTGGATTTCAATCACTCTCAGAAGACCGGATTGAAACAACAGAATCTGCATTTGTAATTTATATTTCTTTAAATATTTAATTCCTAAAGCAATTAACTTGTGATTTCTGTGCTGAGGTGTGTTCAATGTTACTCTTAGATATATTTTTAAAACTTTAATTTTGCATTAGTTCATTTAAAAATGTATATCTACATTCTACTTATAAGAATGCAGCATATTATGTTTTTAATATTAAAAACGAATTTTTGTGCAGCAAACCACCATGGCACGTGTCTACCTATGTAACAAACCTGCATGTTCAGCACATGTATCCCAGAACTTAAAGTAAAATAAAATAAACAGGAATTTTATGTAATTTGGTAACCAAAGCAAAACACTGTACATGGATCTACTTCCTTTCCCATATGAAATCACTTGAAATGGAAGTAAAAATTTGCAGAAAAAAACTTATGATGATACTGGCTAATAATAAAGAAATTCCCTGAAGATAATAAAACAAATTGATTTAAATTAACAGAGAAACCAGAACAAACAAAACTATAGTGCTGGACACAAGTGGAAAGTATATTACCTTCGTTAAAATTATCTTCCTGACATGCAATGAGGAAATTGTGTTTCCAAAGAAGCTTCCAAACTCACATGAAATATGTGTAACATCAACTAATACAAAGAATACTGTGTAAGTGCAACCCCTTTTGGTAGGCCATCTCACACATACTAAGACTTAGCAGCAGGTTCCTCTTCCCAATCCCCTCCCATTTCCAATCCACAGGCTAACTCTTCATATTTGCTTTGCAAATAAAACTGGAAGATTTATCAGGAAATTTGAATGACAGCCCTAGAGAGAGACAGAGCAGAGCCTGATGCAATACTGGACCTCAAGGACACCAAGAAAAACAAATAAACACACAAAAGAAAAAAACTTCAGTATTTCCATAGTGAGAATAAATGTGCTTTAAGACAATTCTCTGAGGACTGGGAAGGAGGAGAGAGCTCCTGGTAACTAATGGTTGCTGGAAAGAGTTGGCAGCTTCCCTCAATGGAACAACTAACCTGGCTTCACTTCTAGAACATTACCTGCAATCTTAAGAGTGGACTACTGTATTCGGAAATTTCCTCTTCTGGAAATTATCACTTGAGTTGCACGTTTTACTGTCAGGGATTTACACAGATTCTGACTCATAAGAGAGATCCCAAAATATTCACCAACATTTAAATATTTAAGGAAAATCGGTAACCATAAATTGAAAAAAAACCCATAAATTTTAAAAAAGAACAATTACCACTAAAGAAACAATGCAGAATCAGAACACTATTTAAAAAAAAAACAGTTTATAAAATAATAATTTTGCTAAAAGAAAATAATAAAAATTTCTGATGTCTATAATCAAAAACTTTCAAACTCAAAACTAAAACTTTTAAGGAATGAAGTGTCATATCTAAATAGAACAAATAACAAGATAGAAAAATAAACATGTATAACATGAAATTGGTAGCAAAAAGAAGGGGGGTCATAATTATAATACTTATAATAAACATTGAAGATGAATCTATTAAGTGAGTGCAACACATACCTTTTATATTTACAAAAGTGAAGTCCACCATGAACACAACAGTTGAGCATACTGAGGCATTAAAAACTTTCACTTAAATATTTAAGTCAGAACTTACAGAAATATATTAAAAATGAATTTACTTCATAAAACTTTCATAAATCAACAGAAAATAATTAAGATATAAGCAAGAATACAGATAATTAGGATAACATAATCAATACTTAGTATACTAGAAATAGATATAATATTGGTTAAAATCAAGTTTAATTATTTTCAAGTATGTGTTGTATTTGTCAGGGTTCTCTAGAGATACAGAACTAATAAAATATATATATCAGAGTCTATTAAAGAGTATTAATCCACATGATCACAAAGTCCCATAATAGGCCATCTACAAGCTATGGAGCAAGGGAGCCAGTCTGAATCCCAAAGCTGAAGAACTTAAAGTCCGATGTTCGAGGGCAGGAAGCATCCAGTATTGGAGAAAGATGTAGGCTGGGAGGCTAGGCCAGTCTATTCCTTTAACGTTCTTCTGCCTGCTTTTTATTCTGGCCACACTGGCAGCTGATTAGATTATGCCCATTCAGATTAAAGATGGGTCTGCCTTTCTCAGCCCATTGACTCAAATGTTAATCTCCTTTGGTAACACCTTCACAGACACACCCAGGATCAATACTTTGCACCCTTCAATCTAATCGAGTTGACACTCGGTATTAACCATCACCAGTCCACCCCATGTCACCTTGACCCATACACATCTACTGAGATCATACATAATCTTCAAATAAAGACAATAATAAGGTGATCATTATGCCTGACACAATACAACAATTCTTCATACAACCGGAAATGCACCAATCCCCCATCCAAATGCTATTACATAAAGTTAACAGCACTTAAATGCTGAGATGAAGTCAACAAATCTTATGTCACATAGTGAAGGAAAAAGGAAATAAAATGAGGGTATTGTCTTAGTACAAGTGTATACATGCACAAACATGTTTTTAACAAAAGAAAACTACCTTTTTCTACTACCCTTTCTGTATTCCCTTTGCCTTCAGCAAGCACCTCAGCAGGTTGTGGTTTTCTTCCTGGTGGAGTGACACAAACCTTCCTTCACGAAGGGTCTAGGACCTTTGTTGTCTTGCCTGGATAGAGCTGTTGTTGAGTTTCCCACTGACCTTAATCACAGGGCATGGTTATACTAAGAGATGTGCCAAGGGATCTCCTGTATTCCATGCATAATCTTCCTTACCTCTGTTGTGGAGTAGTAGGGTGATTTCATCTTGATAGTCCAGGTCAGTCACCTCAGCCAACCCTGTAATTCCCTTCATAGCCCATTGGCCTAAAGGTAGGAGGAGCCCAAAGTGTCCAGGTGGCAATCTTAACTTCCAGTTTAAAGGAATTGTTGTTGCGTCTCCTGGGGGCAGCGTTTCTCCCTCTAAGACTAAGACCTCTAGGCTAGCAGAACATGATGTCGCGGGAATAGGAAGCAACAATTTTGCTAGTGGGTCATTAGTGGTGATGGTAAATGGTGCCATTTATATTTCCACCCCTTGATTCCTGGACCTGTGAATCCTGGCTATGGGAGAAACTGTACCATATATTGGATGCTGATACAGTGCATACACAGCCTTCTGGAGAACTTTGCCCTAGTCATGCAAAGTATTGTCACCTAGCTGGCATTGTAATTGTGACTTCAAAAGGCCATTCCACCATTCAATATATCCAGCTGCTTCAGGATGATGAAGAACATGCTAAGACCAGTGAATGTCATGAGCATGAGCCCACTGCTTCAGTTCTTTAGCCATAAAGTGAGTGCCTTGATCAGAGGCAATGCTTTGTGGAATACTGTGATGGTAGATAAGGCATTGCGTGGGCCCATGGATGGCAGTCTTGGCAGAAGCATTGCATGCAGGATAGGCAAACCCATATCCAGAGTAAGGATATATTCCAGTGAGAACAAACCTCTGCCCTTTCCCTGATGGAAGAAATCCAATATAATCAACCTGCCACCAACTAGCTAGCTGATCATCCCGAGGAATGGTGCCATATCGAGGGCTCAGTGTTGGTAGCTGCTGCTGGCCAATTGGGCACTCAGCAGTGGCTGTAGCCAGGTTAGCCTTGGTGAGTGGAAGTCCATTTCGTTGAGCCTATGCGTAACCTCCATCCCTGACATCATGTCTGCTTTGTTCATGGGCCCACTGGATGATGACAGAGGTTGGGGAAAGAGCCTAAGTGGTGTCCACAAAACAAGTCATCCTATCCATTGATTATTATAATTATCCTCTGCTGAGGTCACCCTTTGGTGAGCACTCACATGGGATACAAATATCTTCAGTTTTGACCACTCAGAGAAGTCCATCCACACACCTCTTCCCCAAACTTCTTTGTCACCAATTTTCTGATCATGCCTCTTCCAAGTCCCTGACCATCCAGCCAAACCATTGGCTACAGCCCATAAATCAGTATATAATCACATATCTGGTCATTTCTCCTTCCACGCAAAGTGCACAACCAGTGCACTCCTCAAGGTTCTGCTCCCTGGGAAGATTACCCTTCACTGTTGTCACTCAGGGGTGTCCTAGAAAGGGGCTATAGTGCTGCAGCTGTCCACTTTTGGGTGGTGCCGGCATATCGTCCAGAACCATCTGTGAACCAGGACCTAGTCTTCTCTTCCTCTGTCAACTAATCATAGGGATCTCCCCATGAGCCCATAGATACAGGCTGGGAAAGAGGAGGCAGGGTGGCAGGAGTGGAGACCATGGGCATTTGAGCCACTTCCTCATGTAACTCACTTGTGCCTTCAGGACCTGCTCAAGCCTGATCACGTATATGCCACTTCCATTTGATGATGGAATGCTGCTGTGCATGACACACTGTATGGCTAGATGGGTTAGAAAGTGCCCAGTTCATGATAAGCAGTTCAGGTCACATGGTGATTTGATGACCCATAGTCAAACGTTCATTTTCCACCAAACCCCATTAACAGGCCAAGAGCTGTCTCTCAGAAGGAGAATAGTTATCTGCAGAAGATGTCAGGGCCTTGCTGCAAAATCCTAGAGGCCTCCACTGTGATTCACCTATGAGGTCCTGCCAGAGGCTCCAAACAACACCTTATCTGCCACTGACACATCAAGCACCGTTAGATCTGCTGGATCATATGGCGCAAGTGGCAGAGCACTTTGCACAGCAACCTGGACCTGTTGCGGAGCCTTCTGCTGTCTGGAACCCAGTCAAAACTGAAAGCCTTTTGGGTCACTCAATAAATGAGCCATAGTAACACACCCAAATAAGGAATGTGTTGCCTTCAAAATCTAAATAGTCCCACTAGGCTCTATGTTTCTTTCTTGGTTGTAGGAGGGGCCACACACAGCAACTTATCCTTCACCTTGGAAGAAATGTCTCGACAGGCCTCACACCACTGGACCCCTAAAAATTCTACTGTGGTAAAATGTCCCTGAATTTTATTTGAATTTATTTCCCATTCTCTGACATGCAAATGTCTCACCAATAAGTCCAGTGTGTTTGTTACTTCTTCCTCACTGGATCCAATCAGCATAATGTGATCAATGTAATGGACCAGTGTGATACCTTGTTGAAGCAAAAAGGGATCAAGGCCTCTTGGAACAAGATTATGGCACAAATCATAAGTTGATATACCCCTGAGGTAGGACAGTAAAGGTATATTGCTGGCCTTGCCAGCTGAAGGCAAATTGCTTCTGGTGGGCCTTATGAACAGAAATGAAGAAAAAGGAATTTGCCAAATCAATGGCTGCATACCAGGTACCAGGTGATGTGTTAATTTTCTCAAGCAATGAAACCAGATCTGGTACAGATCTGTCATTCTCCAAGATCCATCTGTCTTCTGCACAGGTCAAATAGGAAAGTTTAATGGGTATGTGGTGGCAGTCACCACCCCTGCATCTTTCAAGTCTTTATGGTGGCACTAATCTCCACGATCCCTCCAGCGATGCGATATTGTTTTTGATTTACTATTTTTCTAAGTAGAGGCAGCTCTAATGGTTTCCATTTGTTCTTTCCCACCATAATAGCCCTCACCCTACCAATCAGGGAGCCAATGTGGGGGTTCTGCCAGCTGCTAAATATGCCTATGCCAATCATGTATTCTGGCACTGGGGGAATAACCACAGGATGAGTCCGGGGACCTATTGGACCCACTGTAAGTCAGACCTGAGCTGAAACTCCATAAATTACCTGACCTCCATAAGCCCCTACTGTAACTGGAGAACCACAATGATGTTTTAGATCCCCTTGAATCAATGTCAGCTCAGAGCCAATGTCCAGTAGTCCCCAAAATATCTGATCATTTCCCTTGTCCCAATATACCATTACCCTGGTAAAAGGTTGGAGGTCTCCTTGAGGAAGAATGGGAAAAACAGTAACAGCATAAAGTGTCTATAGTGTAGTGGGGTCCATTCTCAAGGGAATCCAGCCTCCCCTTTATTCAAGGAGTTGTGTGTCTGTAAACTGGCTCAAGTCTGGAAATTGATTGAGGGGCTGTAATTCTCTGTTTTTAGAATTCAGATTAGTCTCTTTTCCACTTGACCTGGCAGGTTTCTGCTTATATAGACTAAGTAGGAATGCAGTAGGCTTCCTCTTGATTTCACTTCTAGGAACACTGTGATTAATTAGCCAGTGCAAGAGCTCTGCATGAGTCTGATTATTCTGATTGCTACTTTGCCATTGCTGTCCATTACAGTAGCTACACCCACCTTGCCTTTGATGGTTGAGTGCTGCCACTTGGACTCTGCCACCTTGGGATACAATTATTCCCATGGCATTTAAATTCCGTAGTTGAGTGACTACAGCTCCCACTATTAAATCTGACATACAGAGAAGAGCAATTACAGGGCTCTTCAAAGATGGAGCTGCTGCCCTCAGAAATCTATTTCATAACGCATTGGTCAAGGGTATATCTTCTGGACCCTCCCAGCTTGTATGAGCAGGTCTAAAGTGATTAATCCACTCCACCATCCCAATCTCCCTAAGCGTTTAGATCCCTTCCTCTACATTAAACCAAGAGAGATCAGGCATTTCCAGCTCACTCACAGTGGGCCATCTTTTAACTAATATTTCAGCTAACCAAGCAAATAAACAATTAGCACCTTTTTTAACTCCCTGAACTGCAACATTAAATGCAGAATCCCTACTTAGTGGGTCCAAATCAATTAATTCAGCCTGATCTGACTCTATGTTTCTTCCACCATCTTCCCACACCATTAATATCCATTCCAAGGTTTGTTCTCCAGATTTCTGCTTATATAAATTAGAAAATTCAAGCAGTTCTTTTCAAATGTAGCACACCTCATCATGGGTCACACTCTCAACCTCATCTCTATGGGCCCACTGGGACTTTAGCTGTAGCTCTAGACGTGAACAGGGAAGTTGGGGGTGGCTTCTGAGGAGAATCAACATTATCTTGCCTGGCAATTGCCTCAGGGGAGGCCATCACTGTTGCCTCAGGCAGCATAGGGTTTATCTTCTCAGACAAATGTGGAAAGGCTGACAGCAGCATGGGTCAAGGAGGGAATGTTGCCACTATTGGATATGGGAAAGCTATTTCTTCTGGCAAAAAAAGGTTCATCAGAGTTTACAAGTTCAGTGTTCCCCAGCTTCATCAGGTTCCTCCCAAATGTCCCCATTCTAAGTTTTGGGGTTCCATCCTTTTCCAATCAATGACCTCACTTTAACAGTAGACACCTGGTGAGGCTGTGCATGCATCTTTCATTTCAGGTCAGCCACTTGAATGATAAGAGCTTGTGTCTCATTTTCCACATTTTCAGCTCTTTCTCTACAGGCAATAAGACTCTCACTCAGGGCAATCTTAGCAGATTTGATGCTTAGTATCTGCTTCCAAGGCTGGGAGTTAGAACCCTTGAGTTCATAATTTTCTTTCATTACTTTGTCCAGAGAACTTAGAAGGAACAAACCAACTTCATTATTTTCCTTTGTTCTCCACATATAGTCAAAGGCATTATGTATAGAGTCACTAAACTCCTTACCTCTCAGGAATAGTGAATCAGAAGTGTCACATGCACTTATTTTGCATAACTCTCTAAACAGGTTATGCCAAGGACTATCAGTGTTCTCCATTCTATTAGAAGTAGAGTCCTTAGCATTTGAGGTCTAATCATAATAAGCAGCCTACTCCAGAAATTCCCAAATCAACGAAGAACTCCATCCTTAATATTCTGTTCCTCTAGAACCACTCTTGGTACCAAAATATGTATTAGGGTTCTGTACAAATACAGAACTAGTAGGATAGATATATAAAGCAGAGTTTATTAAGGAGTATTAACTCATATGATCACAAGGTTCCACAATAGGCCATCTGCAAGTTGTGGAGCAAGGAAGCCAGTCCCAGTCCCAAAGCTAAAGAACTTGAAATCCAATGTTTGAAGGTAAGAATCATTCAGCACAGGAGAAAGATGTAGGCTGGGAGGCTAAGCCAGTTTAGTCTTTTCACATTCTTTTCCCTGAGTTTTATTCTGGTGGCAGTGGCAGCTAATTAGATTGTGCCCTTCCAGATTAAGGGTGGATCTGCCTTTACCAGCCCTCTGACTCAAATGTTAACCTCTTTGGCAACACCCTCACAGACACACCCAGGATCAATACTTTGCATCCTTCAATCCAATCAAGTTGACACTCAGTATTAAGCATCACCCTTGTGAAAAAGTTACTAACAAAATGGTCAAATACTAAGTTCCAAAGGCGAATAGGAGGACTCCCATTCTGCTAACAGTCTGTCAGGATAAGTATTGTTTTCATACATTTTATATCACCATGTGATTTTCTTTTATTCTCATGCTTTTTTCTGGAAGCATGCATTCCTTTATTGTTTATGCAATTTATGTTTGCATTATAATAAGAAGAATGAGACTCTGGGGAATAGGGTTAAAAAGAAAAGAAAAGTTGTTTCCATGAGGATATTGAGGATATTGCCTTTTTCAATTTGATTGCTTTCCTTTGAGGCATAATAGATATTACCTCAGGCTTTATTAAGAGATTATTATTTAGATATGTCAATTTAGCTCTGTTAATTTGACAATAAAAATACATTTTTGGACTTTTCCTCAATAGAATTAATACTGAACTAAATGAAGATTACTAAGAATATTAAATATTTAAATTTGTATGATACTTTCACAATTGAATTCATGGTCTCTAAAGCAATAATAGCCTGGCATAAACCCTGCTTCTTAGAAGCTAGTTGCCTCATAAGTTTGGTGCAGAATCATATTTGAATACAAAATTGTTTTTCACATATTTTTTAACATCATGATTAACAATTTGATTTCAATGAGTTCTTCTTAATGTAGATAAAAAGAATTCTAAATATCAAAATAAATAAAAATAGAAACTAATTACAACAAAAACCTAAATTTGCTCAGCAAAATCACTGGGCTCTCAGCATAGAAAATTTGGTTTTCTTAGACATGACAAAGGTGCTTTTTGTTTGTATCTTGTTTTCTTTTACCCTAATTTCTAATAAGATGCTTATTTTTACAGAGTTTTGAGTATAGAAACACAATTAAAAAATTAGCCTCATTCCTTAATAAAAATGTGAGCATGTGGAAATGTTTAGACTTATTTCTAGAAGAAACACTGAAGGTATATGAAACTCTTAGTAAAATTAAAATGCACATTCAAAGTTGATAAAAATGTTATGCTTATAAAGTTCATGTTCAGAGAAGACTAGTAACTTTTTATGTGATGTAAACATTAACTAAAAGTAACATTGGGGCACCTTATATGTTACACAAAATACAGAGAAGTTAAGGTCTTGGAAATTGATATGGTTTGGCTCTGTGTCTCCACCCAAATCTCATCTCTAATTGTAATCCCCACCTGTGGAGGGAGAGGCCTGGTGGGAGGTGACTGGTTTAAGGTGGCAGTTTCTTCCATGCTGTTCTAGTGATAATGAGTTCTCACGAAATCTGATGGTTTAAAAATGAGAGAGCCTTTCTTGTCTTGCTTCCCCTTCACCTTCTGCCATGATTGTAAGTCTTCTGAGGCCTCCTCAGTTATGCAGAACCATGAGTCAAATAAACCTGCTTCCATTATAAATTATCCAGTCTCAGGTATTGTTTATAGCAGGGTAAAAGCATTTTAATACAGAAATTAAAAATGAAAACTTAAAAACTTGGAAGCAACTAAGAACTTGTATGTGTAGCTTCTTTAAAAAACACTATGAAGTTTATGTTAATAGCTTTTTTTTTTTTTTTTTTTTTTTAATGACGGAGTCTTGCTGTGTCACCCAGGCTGGAGTGCAGTGGCACAATCTCGGCTCACTGCAACCACCTCCTCCCTGGTTCAAGTGATTCTCCTTCCTCAGCTTCCTTAGTAGCTGGGACTACAGGCGCATGCTACCATGCCCAGCTATTTTTTGTATTTTTAGTAGAGACAGGGTTTTACCATATTGGGCAGGCTGGTTTCAGACTCCTGACCTCAGGTGATCTGCCCACCTTGACCTCACAAAATGCTGGAATTACAGGCATGAGCCACCCAAACCTGTCAGTTTTTACAAGTTTTAACTCAATAAGGAACTGGAAAGAAAAAAAGTGGAATAAAAATGTTCTTAAACAACTTTATAGTTTATTACTTTACCTTAATATAGGCACATTTCTTAGTATGGCATGATTTTATCAACATTAAAATTCACTTCTTTTTGTTTTTTAACTTTGGTTCCCTCATTACATTGCTACTCTAAAGCAGGGAAAATACTGTGCCTTCAGCACATATAGCACTTACTATATGTTGATTGACTAGAGAAGTAGATTAACCAATTGCCTAAATTTCTAATGAGGCCTTAAATCCTCATTTGAACATGAGTAATCAGCATCAAAATATAATATAATTATTGGAGTACATATTATTCATTAGGCATTGTGATATGCAATATCTGTTAATCTTCAAAAATACATTGAAATAATTATTGTTATCTGCAGTTCCTTGGCACAGAGGGTTAAGTGTCTTGCCACTTGACACATCTAGTATATATTCTAAGCAACATGATTTAGAGTGCATGCTCTTACCACTGTACTGTTGACTCTTTCTCTTTCTACTAAACTTTCCGGGAGGTTTTAAAACTTTTTTGATAGTGGAAGGTCAACACGGGAGTGATTTATGATTTTTGTGATCCAAAGCCTATTTATGTGGCTACCGTGAAAATTGTTTCTGCCATTTGACAATAAAATATTTCTTCCAGGTGGAAATGTTAGCAGGTAGAACAGGTAACGCAAGTTGATATGCAACTACTTGAGTTAGCACACTTTACAAATTATAATAGCATTAATTATAAGACACATCTCAATTTCAGAGGTGTTAAAAACGCAGAAAAATGTACGTTTATAGTTGACTAAATGCAGTATTATCTATTCATTTTGACTGGATTAAGTAAAAAGACCTTTAGGTTTCGTATCTAAAAACCTTATAAGACACATTTATACATAATTTTTTATATTCATCCTTGTCTAAGATTTATTTATTTATGTGTCTGGATAAATAAGTAGTTATTCAAACTTCTTTCCATTTTCTCTATAAAATGCTTCTTATCAGGGCACTGCATTACTACTCAAGATTAGAAATTATGGTAGCTAAGAATATGGTGGTGGTGAAGATACAGAGGGTGGAAAGAGTTTGAAATGCATTTATGAAGTGGGATTGATAGAAGCTGAGTGTGGATAAAATATGGGTTTTATTATTTGAGTGATGAAGGTGATTGCGTCTTTACATCTTATCCTAATGGAGAGCAAAGTACCAGTAGTCATTTGTTTCCATATATTTTATATGGAAGCACACAACTGCTATTTATATTCATTTGTTTCTCTTCACTTGTCTTATCCTAATTAGGTCATAGACATTGACTTTTGCAAGAGTCCCTTTGCTTATGTTTTGCTTTATTTGCCTTTTCTCATGTAAGTGTGTCTAATAGTGAAAAGTAAGATGTTAACTTAATCCCCTAGTACTGTTCTCCCTCTACTAGTTTAGACGAATGGTATTTCTTCATTTTAAAATTGTGTAAAAATTTCTGATAACCATATATTGAATACTTTTCATTATGTTCTTAAAATAATATTTTTGACTGATACAAAATAGAAGAAAAATCAGATTTCTTATTATTAATAGCTATTATCTGCATGTTTTTAGGGAATAAAAATAAATTGCAGAAGGAATTTAGAACCACATTGTATAAATGAAGGAATCTTTGCCTTTTTTAAAAGTAAGGAAGCCACTAGGAAGAAGCTCCAAGTAATTTAAAACAAAAACAAAAACAATAATAAAGACGAGGTCTCACCACCTTCCTCAGGCTGGTTTCGAATCCCAGGCTCAAGCAATCTGCCCTCCTCGGCCTCCCAAAGTGCTGGTATTTCAGGCATGAGTCACCGGGCCAGGCCAGTGAGTAATGTTTTATTTTATGATACTTAATAAATGATACTTATTCTTCAAGAGGAAAACAAATATTAAAAATGATATTATGTGAGAATTTATTAGGTAACTGGTTTCTCTGCCTGTTTTAAGCATTGTATTTTCCTTACTATTGATTGTTTCAAAAAATTATTTGTATCACATTTCACATTTTACGTTGTAGAGAAAAATATCAATAATTATATGTAAACATACATCTTTTTACACAATGAACAATTCTTACACTTATAACCAAAAGTTTTCAGTTTTCAATATTTCACAAATATTTACTCGTTAAACCGAGCTATCTACTTTATTTGTCTCCTAGAGACACTGTCTTCTTTGAACAAAGAAAAATATCCCAAAGCTATGAATCACCTTTCCATAATTATACTAATGACGTTGAATTTCCTAATGCCTTCAATCATAAAATCAGTTCCTGACTACAAGCTGCCTTCAAATGAGAAACCAGTTTTCATAGCTACAAGGCAATTCACACAACAATAATAAATATTATAGGAGCTGGTCAAAATTTAAATTCAGCATGAAACTTTATAATTTTATATATTTCCCACTGCTCTCTAGGAAATCTCTGTTCACTTGCAATATTGAAAAAGCAGAAAAAGATAAGTTAGGAATTCTGTTCACCAGAACAAATTTTAAAAATATATTTTTTTCTTTTCCCGCTTAGTTTGACAAATGTTAATTTTGTGTTTATGCTTAAGCATTGTTTCAAGCCATGCTATTAATTTTCAATTATACCAGTTAAATTCGGGTCATATTGCCATAGTCAGAAACACAGTGTTAGTAATCAGTGTCCTGCTAAGTAACCAGGTACTTATACATAATATTGCTCTTTAATCAGGAAGTTCACAAGATAGTTCATCGAAGGCACGCAGGAGTAAGATTTCAACATGTATTCTTTTTACAACTTTTACTGGACACCTTATTCAAGCACTGAGCTAGATTCAGAGAATAGAAATTGATTAACATCTTGTCTTTCCCTGCAGGCATTTATAATTTATCGAGTACTTTTAACTCCTCTAAGTCCAGGTAAACAAGCAGGCTCCAGAGCTCTGGAAAAAACGGGAGCTAGTGAAGCAGCACTGACGATAAATAATTGTGACTTCTTATCCCAGAGCAAAAGTATTTTGGTTTCTGCACCTGCTTTCTTATCTGTTGCTGTGGGCATCCTACGAATCACAGAAATTCATTGAAATGGAGGAGGTGAGAAGTCCATAGTGAATCCTGAGGCTCACTGAAATAGGAACAGAAATGTTGAAGGTACCTCTTGAATACACTTGTAGTTCTACAAGATGATATTTGAGTATCTGTAAAAAATGAAAAAAAAATAAATGTATAATAATTTTAATGAAATTCGTATCATCACACAATAACAACATTATAATTTTTCACATGAGTGCTACACACAAGTGTATGGCTATTTGATAACAAAGATGAAGAAAGTACAAGAGAGTAAAAATGTCAGCTTTTTAATTTCTTTCTTTTTTAACTGTTTTTGCACAAGGTGAAACTTTATTTTGCAAAGTAAGGAAATGGATGCAATAGGTACTTGGACTTGGAATTAGAAGACCTGAGTTAAAATTCTGCATCTAGGCTTTGCTGAATGTTGAAATTTTCGCATGAAATTTTGAGCTTTAGTGTCTTCATTCATAATATATGAAAAATGATACATAACTAATTGAAAGTGTTATATGAATTTAGAGAAATAATGGGTGCTAGGAAATTGCAATCGGCCGATGCCTGCAATTGAAAATGGAAGCGCTGCACCTAGGGAGATAGGACAGGTACTGAGAAGGGAACAGCGTTTCAGACAGAATCTAAACCATGCTACACCTAATATAATAGTTTTATCTTGCTATTGTAACAAATTAACATAAATTTCGTGGTTAAAACAGTACAAGCCTATTATCTTGTATTTCTGGAGATCATAAATCTGAAAATGGCTCTCATTGACTTAAAACCAAGATGTATTCCTTTCTGGAAGTTCTAGGAAAGGAACTTATTTTTCCCCCCCTTTTTGGCTTTCAAAGATGCCAAATTCTGTTGTTCATGCCACCATTTCTTCATTTTCAAAGCCAGCAAAATTGGCTCAGTCCTCACGCTGTCATCTCTCTGGTTCTCTCTTCTGCCACTCTCTTCTACTCATAATAGCCTTGTGATATTAAGCTCATCAGATAACCCAGGATGATCTTCTGCTTAGGTCAATTTACTACCAATGTTAATTTCATCTGCAAAATCATCATTTGTCATGTAAAACGAGAGGTTGCAGAGATTAGGATGTGGGTATCATTTGGGAGCCATTATTCTGCCTACCACACCACTTGTGGAGTCAGTGATTGACTCTGTAATGTCCTTGGGAACAAGCTGAGAAGGAGCTCTAAAACTCCTTGTGAACTTCGACTTAGATCCAGGTACTACAAGGCAGAAAATTACATAGTTACACATAATAAACAATGCATAATTTAAAATGAAATTATAACCAAGCAAATATATCTAAACTCCAAAACAAATTTATTTCTAAGACAATCGACAAAATTAATTATTAGTACATTAAATCATATTAATTTTAAATAGCACTCAGATAAAGATTTAAAATAAAGTAATTTAGGATGTTCAGATAGGGGCATGGGATATAATAAACATTCACTAAAATAGACATTATATTAACAAAAAATTGCAACAGGCAGAGCTGTAACAAGAATAAGTCAGTACAAAAATAATCTAAGAAATTTTGAAAATAAAAATGGCAGAAATTGACATTTAAAAAGAAAAAATAAAAGCACTCAAGAGACCAAATAATTTTAAAGGCTAGATGTTGTTAAAGAAAGGAGTATTGACTAGGAAGGCAATATTGATAAATTCTCCCAGAATATAACACAGAGAGAAAAATAAATAAAATATATGAAAATCATCATTAATTAATACACATAGAATGGTACTGAAAATAAAGCTGATAATGTGATACTTGAGAAGAAACCTGAAAGAAGCAGTAGAGGTGAAGACAACAATCACAGATGCCTTGATACAACAGAACTTCAAATACACACAGAGTGAGATAATCATATGGCTGAGCAGAGAGACCAAGGGGGAGAACAGTTGGCAGATATTACTAGAGAGATAAGAAGGCCAAGATTATGTAGATTTCAGTACACATTATAAGGACATTGGGTTATCAATAAAGAACTTAATTGTGCAATGTGTTTGAAGTTTTCACTAACAAGTGATAATTTATTTTTTTACATTTCATTGTTCAAATCAAGACATATATCCAAAAATTAATTCCAAGTATAGAGTTCATTTTTATCATTTACAGATAGGAGAATGAAAATTGTTAAAGAATAGCATTCGTTATTACCACAATCACCAAGCAATAAATTTAATATGACTGGTCTATATATTTTTAATATCAGAAGTCAGTCAATATGTACATGAGTTACCTGAGTTACATGAGGAAATTAGAAGAAAAACAAACATAAATGAGTAAATACAAACATATACATAAATAAGCAGATTATGAATAGATTAAAATAAGATATATGAAATAATGTTGACATTATTTTGGAAAATTTTGCTACAAAGAGTGATTTGTTTTCTTAGTTTTTCTTTATTATGTTTCTGCAATAAGACTGCAGTGACTTTTTTAATAGCGCCCATCTCAAAAGTATTTTCTTTCATAGCTTATCTGTTTGATTTAGATTAAAAATAAAAATAACCAAACACAAGGTTACATAGAGTTTCCCCTATATTTTCTTCTAGGAGTTTTATAGTTTTTCATTTTACACTTAAGTCTCATTCATTTTGACAATCATGTTATATACACATGAAGACTGTTGTATTTCTTCCTTTTCAGCCTGTATATTTTTCACTTCTTTTAGCTTTTCTATTTCACTAGCTAAAACATTTATTGCAATTTTAAATAAGGAGGAGTGTCAGAAAGAACATCCTTGCCTTTTTTGCAAACTTAGAGTGAAAGTATTTAACTCATCATTAGGTATGATATTAACTGCAGCATTTTATATTTTCCTTTATTGGGTTAAAGGAGTTCCCAATATATTCCTAGTTTATTGGGAGTTTTTATCATTAATGCATCTTAAATTTTGCCCAGTACTTTTTCGCCATCTATTGATATGGCATATCATTTATTTTAGTTTAATGTGATTAATCTTATATTTATCAAATTTTGAATGTTTAAGTAGTATTGCATTTCTGAAATGACTCCACTTGGCATACTATTTAATCCTTTTGATGTACTGCAAGATTCTGTTTATTAATACTGGATTAAGGAATTTTACCTCTATATTCATGAGAAATATTGATTTTTAGTTTCTTTTCTTATAATGTACTTATCTGGTTTTGGTATTTGGGTAATATCAGCTCATAAAAAGGTTTAGGAATTGTTCCCTCTGTATTTTCTGAAAGATATTATAAAAAAATTACTATTATTTTTTCTTCAATGTTTGAGAAAATTCACCAATATTCAAGCATTATGTTTTTTGGGGGGAAGATTGTTTGTTCTTAATTTCTTTAATATATATAAAACTATTCATATTATCTCTTTTTTTCTTGAGTAAGGTTTGATTTTTTTTATCATTGAACCAGTCATTTTTATCTATGTTATCAAACATTCAGGCATAGAATTATTTATAGTATTACCATGCAACCCTTGTAATTTCTACAGATCAGAAGTCCCCGCCTCTTTCTCTGATATGGGTAATTGTGTGTGTGTGTGTGTGTGTGTGTGTGTGTGTGTGTGTATTTGTTCTTATTATTATTTTAGTTTATCAATTTAATTTAACTTATCAGAGTAATAGCTTTTGTTTTGTTGATTTTCTCTATTGTTTTGCTGTTACAATATCATCACTTCCTCCTTTTTAAAAACATTTTCTTTCTTCTACATGGTTGGGGATATATTTGCTAGTCTTTCTGTAGTTTTCTCAGGTGGAGGCTTAGGTAGTTGATTTTAGGTCTTTCTTTTTCTACAGATTTTGACTGTGAATTTCAGGATTCACTTGTCTCTCCAGAGTTTGTAGTGAGGTTTGCACTGCAACCTCAGTTCTGTAATGGATTCACAAAAACTCACTGATTTCCAATGATATTCAAGTTACGTGAGGATATTCAAGTTACATGAGGATATTCAAGTTCTGTGTATATCACAGGTGAAAGCAGAGGTCTCTTCTTAAAAAAAAAAATGAAGTCAAGCATTTGTCCAAATTTATAATAGCACCTTCGAAATGTCTAACCAAGTGCAGTAGTAGAGAGCATATGGGAAGCTGATACTGAAGGCAAATTATATTCAATATTTTGAAGTAAAAACGTAATGTCTTCAGAAAATTAGCAAGGGATATCTATATTACTGGATGGTAAAAACTGGAGTAAAAGAATGAAGGATATTTGAGTATGAAGCCTGTTCTTAATGTTCATGTCAAAGGCATTCATTTATTATCTGTTCATAACCAAAGACTTCTAACTTGAAAGAAATGAATTAGTTACCTGTAAGACAATTGTTATCTGTTGAAAGACTGCAGAAAGGATAGCAATCTATTCCCCATGCTAGCTGTCATGCCACTTTAATACCATAATATTAAATATATTTTATTATTTTTATAAATCAAATAATTAGTTATCAAAGTTCTACTGTCTAGAATCTTCAGATAACTTTATTTCAGATTTTATAAATTACTTAAGTGAACTTCCTTTAACAACTACTATTGCTTCCTAATACAGAGTTCACTGACTTCCATTTCACCACTTCTTGAAACATGTAAGCATTTTAAATATTTATTTGCATATAATATTTTGATGAATTCAGGGTATAAAAGCATATATTGCTATTTTCTGGGCATTTATTACTTTCAGATCATTTCTTGTGGCTTTCTCTGCTTTAATTTTAAAATTTACATCATAATTATTTACCAAGAAGTGTTTATAAAATACTTGCTTATACTTAATGTATTTCAGGTAATTAATACTGGGTACTAGAAAGACAAATTAAATGTGGCCTCAACTTTTATATTTGTATGTATCCATCTTGTTATATGATCTATCAAGCTTCTTACTACCATAAGTATATCCCATGGTTGTGATCTTATAATTAACAGTTATTAATAATGTAAGGACTGTAAAATAAGAAAAAACAAGCCTGCTAGTATTTCATGTAATGAGTAGTCTAAAAGTATGCGCCTGAGCTCTTCTTTCCTGATTAGATTCTGTGGAGCTTTAGAGTGTAACTATAAGGGTAATTGTTCTTGGTTAACTATTCTCTATTTTATTTATCCAAATGCAGTTTTTCCTAGTCGTTTGCTCTTGATTCCTTTTTGGTCTAGTCAGGAGACCAAAAGTTTGACTTTTAAAAAGCGGAATAATACTACCATTTTACAAAATGTGATCAAATTTGTGCAGGTTATTGGTTGGCGCGTTTAGAGGAAGTGATTCATTTTGAGCAATCCCAAGACTGACAATTACTACATTTTTAGTAAAACATGCATTTAATTAAATTACAATGTGTATTTATTTTAAAATAAAAAACATGTGAAACACCTCTAGATAATTATGTTAAAGATCAACTCTACAGAAGCTTGATAATAAAAATAAACATGTATTGAGCAATTCATTAAAGTGACTTCAGATGCACTGAGAATTTTCTGTCTTATCTCATGGAAACCCCTTAATAATCCTACGACTTAGAGACTATACTAACTTCATTTTATTGCTCAGGAATTTAAGGCTCGATGATATAATTAACTTTCCCCAAATCAGAAAACAAACAAGTGTTTGAACCATGATTCACAATCAAGCACTGTGATTCAAAAACCCTCATTTTAACCATCACTTGCTACTGCCTCCCAATACCTTTTTTATAATGTCCCCTTGGAAACATATAAGAAGGTAACTTACAGCATGATATTTTGCTGGTCAGTTTTATGGCAAGTTTTGTGCCATGTTTTAGTACAGTGACACCCTCAGGAGCTATTATGTCTTCTAGGACCATTTCTTCCTATATTAAATGGCTCCTATTCTCTGTAGAATATGCTACTAATCTTGGCCTGTATTTTTAGAACTTCATAAGACTTTACTGGAATAAGTTACTTACTTAGAGTTTTCCAAAATATGACCTATGTAATAGTTATCCCAAAGAAATATTCTGCCATAAAATGATAAATAAACCACTATCAAATGGAAAATAAATACAGCTTTTAACTTATATTTTATGATAACAGATATTCTCTAACTTTCTCCTTTACAGTTGATTAAATTATTTATTTGTATTTTTTTAAAGTGTATTTAAAATGTATCTGACAAACATTAAGCAGAGAAGTATTCACTTTCCAATATCATTACAGCCATCTGTATACATTTCCTTGATTTCATTCCTTCATTTGCATCATAAGCAACTACTATTCTGAATTTGGTTTAGATTACTCTGATGCATTTCTCATATTACATATATATGTATTCTTAAACCGTCTATACTTTTATTTTTCTCCTTTGTATATTATGTAAATTAAATAATGGCAATTATATTCTGCAACTTATTTATATCACTCTATAACATTTATGAGATACATTCAATTTACATACAACTTATTTATTCACATATATCCAAAGGTGGATAGTATTCCTTTGTGTAGATATGCTAAATATATTTATCTATTCTCAAGTTAATATATATATTTTATATTAAAGACAATGCTGCTCTAAATATTCTTTCACAATTTTTGGTACATATATGCAAAGTTTTCTCTGTTTTGTATTACTGATTTGTTTTTCATATCACTTGCTTAATTAATAATTAGAAAGTGTCTCAGCAAAAATGTTTGTACCAATTATGGGGAGTCTCATTTCACCCTCTCAGTCGCTCTTTAACCCTTTTTTTTTTTGCGGGAGCGGGGAGGATGGAGATTTTTGTCAGTTCACAACATATTCACTGGTCTAGTTACAGCCATGGAATAGCTCAGTATTAGAGAGTTGCAATGAATGCTTGAGTAAGTCTTCTTACTTAGTCCATTATTGATCCACAAATAAACCACTTGTTTCAATTTGATCTTTATTACACTAATGATGATATCTTGATCCTCTCTTAAATGCCCCTTTAACTTAAATATTTAAATTACTTAGGTAGGGAAAGAAATTTAGCTGTAAAACATGCATATATAGATAAAAAAGAATGACCAATATTTCAAGGGCAATTATATCTTATTGACAACATATCACATTAATTTAAGGTCCCTGTTTTTTTGGTTGCTAGGGATTATGTAATTATTCTCTGGTGTAGCATCAATCTGGCTGCTTTGCATTACCTGACTGGGGAATTTCCTTAGAGGAAAAAAACATAAGTGTACTGGGATTACCTTCTTTTGAGGCAATTTCTTACTTTTCTGGGTTACTTTACATTGCCTTTAAATAGTTGTGTTTTATGAAAAATGTGGAGGATTAATCAAAAGAATATTTTGTACATTATATACTTTAGCTAAAGTTCTTGCCTATTTTTACTGGTTTGACTGTTTTGCTGGATGAAATTATATAAAGAACATTACTGTCTTGCATTATTTCTTCTATCATTTGGTCAAAACAGCAGGCTTTGTTATCTCTGTTGTGGGTATGAGCACTTACATAGAAAAAGATTTATGTGTTCCATATTTAGCATAACTAAAAGAGTTTTTCACTTGAAGTCACCTTTATTTAACTATGTTTCAATTATTAATGTATTTATACTTAGGTCTCTGTGTTGATAATAAATGTCAGATAAAAGACAGAGCATTTATGATAGCTAACGCATTCAAATTTAGCAGTTTTCTCTGTTTTGGCAAACTTTTGTTCTTTAAACACATATTTTCAGTAGTTTATAATACTGGTGTCAGCAATAAATAATCTTCAAAGTAACCACCATACATGGATTACTTGAGTGGTTGTCATTTAAGTAATTTTTTTTGTTGTTTTGTCTGAGGACTAGAGCTTTATGTCTCCCTTGCTCTATCTTTCACAGTTTTTAACAGTACTCATAAGATGAGTCTGGCTAATTGTCAAGAAAAAAAAGCATGATGTACCCCAATGCAAAGAACACCCACAAAGTTGCCTTGAAGAACTGACACTGTCTAAAGTAGACATTTTCTTACTTTGTGAAGAATTTACCTGGGAGTGGAGGTCTTCATAACATTTTTGGAGTTGTTATGGGTAAAGCCTGGCTTGTTCTTTTACTTAGATTGATTTTATTTGTAGCCCAACTATTGTCAGTTTACTCCATAACTTAACCAGTAGAAACTCTAGCTTATGTGACTGTATAGAGAGTATGGGTAAATTATATTATAGCAACAAATATAATTATCTTTGTTTTATTTAACTCACAATGTACACATATCTGTCATCCCTAGAGGGATCTGTCCCATGCTGTTCCAATTAGGGAGGTTCTGTTCCCATGTTCCGAGAATTATTGACTCAATAATAAAAGCAAAGGCACCAAATTGCATACTAGATCTTAGAGCCTTCTTCCAGAAGTGACACACATCATTGGCTATGGAAAGTTATGTGGAAGGAAGTGGAAAAGGATATCCACCACAAGCCCAGAGGAAAATAAATGGGATAACTATGAACTACCCTAATCACTGCAGCATTGAATGAAATCTCTTAACATACCTCATTAATGCATTCTTCTTTATTTTTTCATTTGTAAAGAGATGCTTGAGAATCCTTCCTACACCTATCATTTGTACAAGTTGGAGTGGATAGCATAAGCCTTTGTTGTAATTGGTGGACAAAACCATTTGGAGTCTGAAACACTATTAAGTTTGTTTCTGAGGATAAACATCTATGATTATTTTTATAAGCTGGTAAAGATAAATACTAATAAACATTAACAAATTTTATGTTCCTCATAAAATCAATCTGAGTATAGTACTATGAAAGTAGAGTAATGCTTTTTTTTTTTTTTGAGGGTTAGCATGGCCACATAGCTTTTATTTTGATTGGTTTGCGGCCAGTGTAACTGATTTTCAATTGAATATATGTGATATTCTTAAAGTGAAATTTATCAGAAACCCACCAATGGAAGATGAAGTAGCTGTGTTCTTTAAATAACAAAAGCTTTCATAAAATTTACATAATCTTGCTTTATTGCAATAAGGTATTTGGATAAGCTCAGGTTCATTTTAGAAGAAAACATTAGCAATAAAAAGTTAAGTTTTAGAGATAAATATCTGTATAACTTGTGGAAATGTTTCCAAGCCACTGTAATGAATAGAGCTAGAATGATGAAATAATAAGATACATTAATATTTTCTTGGTTTTC
This sequence comes from Gorilla gorilla gorilla, assembly GCF_029281585.2. Lineage (NCBI taxonomy): Eukaryota > Metazoa > Chordata > Mammalia > Primates > Hominidae > Gorilla > Gorilla gorilla. The sequence goes on along the minus strand of NC_073224.2, from coordinate 66,074,793 downwards.
TCCCACATTAGATTTTAGAAATTATTTAATTTATAATCCATTATAAAGCAGCTAACCTAACTGAAAACTCTGAATTCTAACAAAGCTAACATGGTAACCTATAAGTCTAATAAGCACAAGTGGATAAATCTACTTGATATATAACAGGATGTAACATTGTATATAACTCATGGTTATAGGGGAGCACATTTATTGATGTTTAATTAAGAACCACTATGCTGGAAGAGCTCTTAAATATAACTTTACTATGCCCAGAAATAAACTTATTACCATCTTTTGTTTTCCTTTGTTAAACAATCAGATCTCACATCTCCTTCATGCCCACCTAATTACCAAAAATATAACTGGATATACTGATACATAAAAAATAATGTGCTTAAATCACAATATTTTTAAAACTTTGTTTTATGTTTCTTTTTTTATATATTTTAAGTTCTGGGGTACATGTGCAAAAAGTGCAGCTTTTTACGTAGGTCTACACATGCCATGGTGGTTTGCTGCACCCATCAACCTGTCATGTACATTAGGTATTTCTCCTAATGCTATCCCTCCCCTAGTCCCTCACCCTCTGACAGGCCCTGGTGTGTGATGTTCCCCTCCCTGTGTCCATGTGTTCTCATTGTTCAACTCCCATTTATGAGTGAGAACATGTGGTATTTGGTTTTCTGTTCTTGTGTTAGTTTGTTGAGAATGATGATTTCCAGCTTCATACATGTCCTTGCAAAGGACAGGAACACATCATTTTTATGGCTGCATAGTATTCCATGGTATATATGTGCCACATTTTCTTTATCCAGTCTATCATTGATGGACATTTGAGTTGGTTCCAACTCTTTGCTATTGTGAATAGTGCTGCAATAAACATTAATGTGTATGTGTCTTTATAGTACAATGATTTATAATCTTTTCAGTACATACCCACTAATGGGATTACTGAGTCAGATGGTATTTCTAGTTCTAGTTCCTTGAGGAATTACCACACTGTCCTGCACAATGGTTGAACTAATTTACACTCCTAGCAGCAGTGTAAAAGCGTTCCTATTTCTTCACATCCTTTCCAGCATCTGCTGTTACCTGACTTTTTAATGATCACCATTCAGAGCTGGCTTTTTGAAAAGATCAGATCAACAAAATAGACCACCAGCCCAACTAATAAAGAAGAAAAGAGAGAAGAATCAAATAGACACAATAAAAAATGATATAGGGGATATCACCACTGATCCCACAGAAATACAAACTACCATCAAAGAATACTATAAACAACTCTACACAAACAAACTAGAAAATCTAGAAGAAAAGGGATAAATTCCTGGACACATAACACCCTCCCAAGTCTAAACCAGGAAGAAGTCAAATTCCTGAATAGACCAACAACAAGTCGTGAAATTGAGGCAGTAATTAATAGCCTACCAACCAAAAAATGTCCAGGACCAGAGAGATTCACAGCTGAATTCTACCAGAGGTACAAAGAGGAGCTGGTACCATTCCTTCTGAAACTATTCCAATCAATAGAAAAAGAGGGAATCATCTCTAACTCATTTTATGAGGCCAGCATCTTCCTAATACCAAAACCTGGCAGAGACATAGCAAAAAAAGAAAATTTCAGGTCAATATCCCTGATGAACATTGATAAGAAAATCCTCAATAAAATTCTGCCAAACCAAATCCAGCAGCACATCAAAAAGTTTATCCACCATGATCAAGTTGGCTTCATTCCTGGGAAGCAAGGATAGTTCAACATATGCAAATCAATAAACATAATCCATCACATAAATAGAACCAATGACAAAAACTACGTGATTATCTAAATAGATGCAGAAAAAGCCTTTGACAAAATTCAACACCCCTTCATGCTAAAAACTCTCAATAAACTAGGTATCAATGGAATGTATCTCAAAATAATAAGAGCTTTTTATGACAAACCTACAGCCAATATCATACTGAATGGGCAAACATTGGAAGCGTTCCCTTTGAAAACCAGTATAAGACAAGGATGCCCTCTCTCGCCACTCCTGTTCAACATAGAATTGGAAGTTCTGGCCAGGGCAATCAGGCAAGAGAAAGAAATAAACCGTATTCAAATAAGAAGAGTGGAAGTCAAATTGTCTCTGTTTGCAGATGACATGATTGTATATTTAGAAAACACCATCTTCTTAGCCCCACATCTCCTTAATCTGATAAGCAAGTTCAGCAAAGTCTCAGGATACAAAATCAATGTGCAAAAATCACAAGCATTCCTATACACCAATAATAGACAAACAGAGAGCCAAATCATGAGTGAGCTCCCATTCACAATTGCTACTAAGAGAATAAAATACCTAGGAATACAACTTACAAAGGATATGAAGGACCTCTTCAAGGAGAACTACAAACCACCACTCAAGTAAATAAGAGAGGAAGCAAACAAATGGAAAAACATTCCATGCTCATGGATAGGAAGAATCAACATTGTGAAAATGGCCATACTACCCAAAGTAATTTATGGATTCAATACTATTCCCATCAAGCTAACATTGACTTTCTTCACAGAATTGGAAAAAACTTTTAAACCTGTAGTTTTAAATCTTGTAAAATCAATTATGTATGCCATAAGAAACTATAAGAATAACCATGGTACTGGTACCAAAACAGAGATATAGACCAATGGAACAGAACAGAGGCCTCAGAAATAGTGCCACACAACTACAACCATTTGATCTTTGACAAACCTAACAGAAACAAGCAATGGGGAAATAACTCCCTATTTAATAAATGGTGTTTGGAAAACTGGCTAGCCATATGCAGAAAACAGGAATTGGATCCCTTCCTTACACTTTTTACAAAAATTAACTCAAGATGGATGAAATAGTTCAATGTAAGACCTAAAACCATAAAAATCCTAGAAGAAAACCTAGGCAATACAATTCAGGACATAGGAATAGGCAAAGACTTCATGTCTAAAACACCAAAAGAAATGGCAACAAAAGCCAAAATTGACAAATGGGATCTAACTAAACTGAAGAGCTTCTGCACAGTAAAAGAAACTATCATCTGAGTGAACAGACAACCTACAGAATGGGAGAAAATGTTTGCAATCTATCTATCCAAAAAAGGGCTAATATCCAGAACCTACAAAGAACTTAAACAAATTTACAAGGAAAAAAAAAACAAAAAAACAAAAAACCCATCAAAAATTGGGCTAAGGATATGAACAAACACTTCTCAAAAGAAGACACTTATACAGCCAACAAACACATCAAAACAAGCTCATCATCACTGGTCATTAGAGAAATGCAAATCAAAACCACAATGAGATACCAACTCATGCCAGTTAGAATGGTGATCACAAAAAAGTCAGAAAACAACATTTGCTGGAGAGGATGTGGAGAAGTAGGAATGTTTTTACACTGTTGGTGGGAGGGTAAATTAGCTCAACCATTGTGGGAGACAGTGTGGCGATTCCTCAAGGATCTAGAACCAGAAATACCATTTGACCCAGCAATCCCATTAGTGGGTATATACTGAAAAGATTATAAATCATTGTACTATAAAGACACATACACATTAATGTTTATTGCAGCACTATTCACAATAGCAAAGAGTTGGAACCAACTCAAATGTCCATCAATGATAGACTGGATAAAGAAAATGTGGCACATATATACCATGGAATACTATGCAGCCATAAAAAATGATGTGTTCCTGTCCTTTGCAAGGACATGTATGAAGCTGGAAATCATCATTCTCAACAAACTAACACAAGAACAGAAAACCAAACACCACATGTTCTCACTCATAAATTGGAGTTGAACAATGAGAACACATGGACACAGGGAGGAGAACATCACACACCAGGGCCTGTCAGGGGATGGGAGGCTAGGGGAGGGATAGCATTAGGAGAAATACCTAACGTAGATAACGGGTTGATAGGTGCAGCATACCAGCATGGCATGTGTATACCTATGTAACAAACCTGCACATTCTGCACATGGATCCCAGAACTTAAAGTATAATAAAAAAAAAAAGAATTAAATACATTGCTAACTTCTTTGCTGTTACGGAATCAAAATGTTTGCAAATAGAAGACACCTGATTGGAACTTTCATGCTGAGACAATGTAGCTTTATTTTTTTTTCCCCTTGGCTCCAAATTTTTAAATTTGGCTCAGAATGTGTAGGTTTATGACATTTTCGCACAATGACACTGTAATGGCTGCTAGGTATCATTACACATTTGTCAAACCCCATAGAGTGTACAACACAAAAATAAATACTAATGTCAACTTTGGACTTTAGTTAATAATAATGTAGCAATATTGGATCATTAATTATAAGAAATGTACCATACAAATGCAAAATATTAATAAAGGAGAAACTGGAGTGTAGTATAAGGGAACTCTGTACTTTTTGCTCACTTTTTCTATAACCCTGAAACTTCCCCTCAAAATCTACCAGTTATTTTTTTTAAATGTGACAAAAATTTTACATTAGAAGTTCTTCATTAATCACTTGTGGTCTACAGGTGATTAACTACAATTTAATAGAAGGCAAAATACCTGTACCTTACTTTAAGGATATTGAAAATCCAAAAGTTTTTTCTACTTTCACACTCAACAATCAACACTGTTACTCTGATCACCAAAATATCTGTGCGGATATTTCTCCATCAGCAACCAATCAGTTCTGCAGGGACACCATCTAGGTATCCTCTTATACTATTCAATTATAACTCTGTCACTTCAGATGCCAGTCACAAGCACAGATTATAACTTGTGCATTTGGCTGACTGACTATAAATCGGGGTTCCCACAATTATCTCCTCAGGTTTGATTAACTTGCTAGAGCAGTTCACAAGACTCAGTGAAACACTTACATTGACTGGTTTATCATAAAGGATATTACATAGGATACCAATAAACAACAGATGAATACATGAATAGGGTGAGGTGTGGGAGAAGGGGCAGGGAGGGGGCTTCCATGCCCTCCCTGGAGCACCATCCTTTAGGAACCTCCACATGTTCAGCTGTTTAGAAGCCTTGAAATACTGTCCTTCTGGGTTTTTATGAAAGCTTAATTAAATAAGCATGATTGGTTAAGTTATTGGCTATGAATGGAATGGTCAACTTTAACTTCAGCTCCTCTCTCTTACTTGAAGGTTAGAAGGTATGGCTGACCCAACATTCTAATCATACCATAGCATTTCATGTGACCAGCCCTCATCCTGAAGCTATCAAAGGGCTGTCAGTGACCATTCATCTTATTAGCATACAAAAGACACTCTTATCACTCTGAAGATTACACATATTCTCAGAGCTATATGTTAAGAAAAGGGGAAGAAAACTAGATATATTTATATATAAATATCTGAGTTGATTAATCAGGTTCATATATATATGTATATATACATATATATACATATATATATGAAGCACGATGATCACACTTTCTTTCCAATATTTCTATTGGTTTCCATCTTATTATCTTCATATTTAGAATTTAACAGTTGTAATTCTGAAGCTGAAAATCATTGAAGAATATCTAGCTATCTGTAAATGAAATCATTTTCTAGGTACGAGTCAATCACAACCTGGTGAGATTACAAGTGATAGATATGTTTTTTCAGCATTCGATAAATTTAAGTAAAACTGTTTGCTTTGTCTCTTTACCAAAATAAAATCTCTGTTTTAAGACACAGGGAAAAATAAACTTATAAATAAAAATAGTATTTTGAAAAAATAATTATTCATTTATATAAATTAATTTTAAAAGACATAGTTTTAAATATTGAAACTATAAAATAAAAACTAAAGCATATTCATAATTTAATTTAAGCTTCAATAGTTAATATTGAATTTTATAATGTTTAGATTCTTATAAAATACTATCTTTGGAATGTGAGTTCTTGCAAATATATATCCAAATTTCATATTTAAAAAACATATATAATCAAATATGAGGTTTTCTGGAACTTATGAAAAATTGTATAATTCATCAGCATAAGCACAAGCACTTTTTATCACATTTTCTTCAGTTTATATGATTGAGAGTGAAATGTTTCAGATAACTTTTACTTATTTGTCTTAAGCTTTAGAAACAATAGCAATACAGCTTCCTAAAATGTGTTATTTGAGACAGAGGACAATAGTATTAACATATTTTGAATAAAGACATAGATGATTATATATATACATATATATGATTAAACTAGAATCATAAAGGTAAAAAGTTTTTCACAAAGTGACTAAATAATTTTTTCTTATGGCCTATTTAACTAAGTAAAATTGGAAAAAAATGTAGTTTAATGGAATTCATCCATTATAGTTCATTTTTTAAGGTAATAAAGGTCAAAATTACAGCAATCTCATCTAAGCTGACTAATTTAAAAAATTACTTTCAATTGTCTACATTTAAGAAAATGGTGATATTTGAAGAATAGGGATAAATGAAGCTGGTCTGATATAAAATTTAATCACCCTTTGATAGATTGCAGATTTTATTTTCTATGCTTAGTTACAAGTTGTCTTTTGTCATAATGGCTTGAAAGCTGAATAAGACCTAATTGAATGAAGATTGCTTCACCATAAGTGCTTTTCAAAAGTGAACAGGCCGTAATAATATTTTAGTGTTCATGATTCAAACTACATTGAATGTTAAAGTCTTACTACAATGTTTCCAAATGAAATATTTTAATTTTTGTAATTTTGGGTTTTCTCCATAAATTTACATCCACTCCCACATGAACAAGCTTAAAAACTATGTAAGGTATGTCTGTATGTTTATCTATTCATATGTAGGATATTTAGTACTGCCGGAGTAAACAAGGTTATAAATCCGTCTGTGGTATATACTAACTTTATAAACTAAAAGTGCAGTACAAACTATGATGGATACTAACATCCAATAAAAAAATTTTGCAGACTACATTTCAGTATCTGACTTACAGATTAAAAAAAGCATAGTTCACTGATATCTTTGTATTATCATTTAGAAGCACCTGTACACTAACATTTTCAGCTTTATTCTTTTGGTTTTTAATTATTTTATAAAATCTAATGGTAGTTAATTGTAAAATAAACATTTCTGTAACAGGTAACTCTTTTAATCTAATGTTTTAAAATACATAAATCTAAAATTTTATATGAAATAACTACATCTTTTCTTACTAATTTATATAACTAATTCATTATAGAAGTAACACTTTTGCTATTAATCTACATGTTTTATTTATCTGCATCCTAATTGATGAATGGTTTATTGATCAGTAGCTTTTGATTACATAGGCCAAATTGTTTTACACTGATGTTATTTAAGTTAAAGTCTTATAAAAATATTATTTGTATGGCCCTTGTTAACACTGAAGTTTGTTGATATTCTCATATAAAACAAAACAATTATTTTTAAGAGTTAAATACAACTGCAACACAGCATTACTATTATAATAGTACCGTTTGTGCACATATTGTTAATGATACTGATATTGGAGGTGAGATGATATCAATACCAGTGATAGTTATTTAAACATTACTTGAATTATTGAACATTTTTCTCAGTGGTTATTATGTGTTCTCTCATATAGGCACTATTATTGTTCATATTTTATAAGTGAGAAAACTATAGCTTATGGATATTAAGTAACTAATATGATTTGGCTTTGTGTCCCCACCCACATCTCAACTTGAATGTTAATAATCTCCACGTGTCAAAGGTGGGACCAGGTGGAGATATTTGGATCATGGGGGCAGTTTCCCTCATGCTGTTCTCATGATAGTTGAGTTCTTACAATATCTGATGGTTTTATATAAGGCTTCCCCCTTCATTCAATAATAATTCTCTCTCCTGCTGCCCTGAGAAAAGGTGCCTTCCACCATGACTGTAAGTTTCCTGAGGCCTCCTCAGCCACGAGGAACTGTGAGACAATTACATCTCTTTTCTTTATAAATGACCGAGTCTTGGGCAGTTCTTCATAGCGCTGTGAGAACAGACTACTACAGTAAACTGGTACTGTAGAGAGTGGGTGCTGCTATAAAGATACCCCAAAATGTGAAAACAACTTTGGAACTGGGTAACAGGCAGAGGTTGCAACAGTTTAGAAGGCTCAGAAGACAGGGAAATGTGTGGAAGTTTGGAACTTCCTAGAGAATTGGAGGGCTTAGAAGAAGGGAAGATGTGGGAGAGTTTGGAACTTCCTAGTGCCTTATTGAATGGCTTTGATCAAAATGCTGATGGTGATATGGACAATGAAGTCCAGGCTGAGATGGTCCTAGATGAAGATAAGAAACTTGTTGGGAACTGGAGTAAAGGTCACACTTGCTATGTTTTAGCAAAGAGACTGGTGGCATTTTGCCCCTACCCTTGAGATCTGTGGAACTTTTAACTTCAGAGAGATGATTTAGGGTACTTGGCAGAAGAAATTTCTAAGTGGCAAAGCATTCAAGAGGAAGCAGATCATAAAAGTTCAGAAAATTTGCAGAAAACCCATTTTCTGAGGAGAAATTCAAGCCAGCTGCAGAAATCTGCATAAGTAACAAGGAGCCAAATGTTAATCACCAAGACAATGAAATAAGTGTCTCCAGGGCATGTCAGAGACTTTTGTGGCAGCCCCTCCCATCACAGGCCTGGTGGGCTTGGGAGAAAATAGGGTTTTGTTAACCAAATCTAGGTCCTCCCTGCTATGTGCAGCCTAGGGACTTGGTGCCCTGCATCCCAGCCGCTCCAGCCATGGCTAAAAGGGGTCAAGGTACAGCTTGGTCTGTGGCTTCAGAGGGTGCAAGCCCCAAGTCTTTGCAGCTTCCATGTGTTGTTGGTCCTGCAGGTGGACAGAAGACAAGAATTGAGGTTTGGGAACCTCCATCTAGAATTCAGAGGATGTATGGAAATGCCTGGATGTCCAGGCAGAAATTTGCTGCAGGGACAGAGCCCTCATGGAGAATCTCTGCTAGGGCAGTGCAGAAGGGAAATGTGGTGTTGGAGCCCCCACACAGGGTCCCCACTGGGGCACAGCCTAGTAAATCTGTGAGAAGAGGGCCACCGTCCTCCAGACCCCAGAATGGTAGATCCACTGACAGCTTGCACCGTGAGCCTGGAAAAGCTGCAGACACTCAATGCCAGCCTGTGAATACAGCTGGGAGGGGTGCTGTGCCCTGCAAAGCCACAACGACAGAGCTGTCCAAGGCCATGGGAATCCACCTCTTGCAACAGCGTGACCTCGATGTGAGACATGGTGTCAAACGGGATTGTTTTGGAACTTTTAGGGTTTAATGACTTTCCTATTGGATTTTGGACTTGCATGGAGCCTGTAGCCCCTTTGTATTGTGCAATTTCTCACATTTGGAACAGATATATTTACCCAATGCCTGTACCCTCATTGTATCTAAGAAGTAAGTAACTTGCTTTTGATTTTACAGGCTCAGAGGCAGAAGAGACTTGAATTGTCTCAGATGAGATGTTGTACTTGGACTTTTGGGTTAATGCTGGAATGAATTAAGGATTTGAGGGACTGATGGAAAGGAATGATTGTGTTTTGAAATGTGAGGACGTGAGATTTTGGAGGGGCAGGGGCAGAATGATATGGTTTGGCTCTGTGTCTCTACCCAAATTTCACCTTGAATTGTAATAATCTCCACATGTCAAGGGTGGGACAAGATAGAGATAATGGAATCATGAGTCAGTTTCTCCCATGCTGTTCTCATGATAGTGAGGGAGTTCCCATGAGATCTGATAAGTTTATTGGTTTTATGTGGGGCTTCCCCCTTCACTCAGCACTCATTCTCTCTCCTGCCACTTTGTGAAGTGGTGCTTTCCGCCATGATTGTAAGTTTCCTCAGGCCTCCCCAGCCGTGCAGAACTCTGAGTCAATTAAACCTCTTTCCTGTATAAATTTACCCAGTTTGGGGGATTTCTTCATAGCAGTGTGAGAACGAACTGAAACAGAAACTTTTCCGTGCAGGCCATCGTCTCTAGCACAACCTTTTAAACACATCATCACACAATCTCTTTAAAAATTGGGAAATATGATTCTTTTTTATTTAATATTTTATAATACCAAACTCTTGCTGTTGTTTCATATTATCTTTATTTCTTGGAGAGAATTCTGTGCTAAATTCTTTGAAATATCCTTTATGATATTTTTGCTGGGTCACTTATTTTAAAATATCCTTATTATTTCCATTTGACACTTTTATTAGATACCTTTGGATATACAGGAAATAGACAAAGTAATGTAATACTCATGTGGTATCACATAGATTCAGCAATAATTATGTCATGATAAATTAATTCATTTATATTTCTCTCCACCCTCATATTATTTTACAGCTAATTTCAGATATGTTATTTTATCCATATATATTCCATTATATTTATGTATCATCTATCAATTTATCTCTTATTTGTAATATTACCACAATACCACCATCACACAAAAAAGCATTTATTTGTTAAAAACTTCAAATATATAATTTTGAAAATTCTAATTAAATAAATCATATATACATATGTATGTATGTATATAAATCTTAACACAGTTTTCATTTTGATTGCAATTTTTAAAAATATTCACACGTTGTTATTGGCTGACATTTCTAGTGGCTCTTTTGATCTATAGGTTCTCTTTCCATATCATTGTTTTGTTTTGCTTTTAGTAATTTATTTTGGAAGAAATTGCGTTATTTTTACTATGGAATTTCCCACAATCTGAATTTTGTGATTCCCATCTATGCTGTGCAGTATCGGTTTTGTTTCTGAAAATGTTTAATTGTAGTTAAAGGATTGATCAAATTCAATTTCAGAGGTTGGTGTTATGTTCTTTCATCAGGCGACATGTAACATGTACATACCTCTCTTTTCTGATGTGAGTGGCCATTGATGTTCAATGCTTGGATTTATTGATTCACTGAAAACTTCCAAATAAAGTCATAATATTTTAATTCCCTTATTCATTTTCAATTTAATGGATGGAATTCTTCAATAGAGCAATTACGCCTCATCAAATGTTTAATTACACTGATACTTAGTTTATGTCAAAAGCAAAGAATAAATGCTTGATTCTTTAACTCAATTTTATAGGTTTAAAATAATGAGTTGGTTTACTAGACATTTGAAAAGAAAACATAAAACATGAATATATATACACACACATATGTATACTTACATGTTTATGTGCTGTGGTTTAGATTTGCAGTGTAAGTGCAGTATAAGTTAAACTTATATATACATATAAGTTCATTTTTAGCTTTCACATATGAGTGATAACACACAGCATTTGTCTTTTTGTGAAAGAATAAATTTATTGTGAGCAGATGTGCACTGTAAGGCATGTTGAAGGAGTTCCTAAAACAAAAGAAACATGTATCTGATCGTCATTTGTATTTATCCAAAAATGAAAAAGCATTAGAAATTTAAAAATAATTGAGAATAAAAGTAAGAACTTTTTTCTTATTTTTAATTTACTTAGAAGCACACCCATTGTAATAATGTATTCTGGGTTTTAAATAGTGCATGAAGAAACAAAATGTAGGTCACAATATAAAAAATAGTGGAAAATATGAAGTATATTTTCATGAGATTCTTACACCAGACGTGGAAAGTAGACTGGTATTATTAAAGATGTACATTACAAATCTAAAGTAACAACTTAGAAAAATAAAGATTAGCTACTACTGTATACCAATATTTAAAATAAAATAGTATAATTAAGGATACTCACTTAATTTTAACGCCAGGAAAAGAGCAACACAAAATAATAAAGAAAACATACATCTAATAGAAAATAATTTTCAGAATGGTAGATTTCATTCCAACTACATTACAATTACATCAAATGTAAATAGTCTCAAGACCACAGTAAAAAATAAGGGATCTTTAGATTTGATTTAACAATAGCAGAATCCTACTATAAAATGTGTACAGGAACTTTATCTTAAATATAAAGACAGATTGTTACCAGTAAAAGGTTGAAAACAGAAGGTGTATCTTATCAATAGTAATCAAAAGAGAGCTGTACTGCCTAGGTTAATTACACAATATAGACTAAAGTCTATATAAAGAAAACTTCCAGTGATAAAAGAAGACATTGCCTAGTGATAAGTGGAGGGAATTCTTAGCCTGTGTTGCAAGGTAGGAAAGCTTTCTTATCTTTTCTTCCTTCTTGTTTTCCCCAAAGAAATAAGAGTAAACTGATTAATAAGGTTTTTGATTACTACATTTTCCATATTTATTTATTTTATTATTTTATTATTTATTTTATTATTTCCATATTTATAAATAAATAATATTTATAAATATTATTTATAATACATATTTCCATATTTATTCTATGAATGAGATATATTAAAAAATCACAATAATGCATAAATTTCCTTCCTAAGCCTCTCTGGAAATAATCCATTGTCAATTCAACATTAATATTGTTTAGAACATATTTCTTAAATGGGAAATGTGATAGATATGAAGGGAAAGAAGTAAGTCAGAGAAGTATGACTGTGGCTTACTATGTATGTTGCAAATTTCTACATTACAAATTATGACATATACTTAAATATTACTCCAAAATATGAGATAGTATATATAACTGGATCTTCCCAATACATGTAGAAAATACAATATCACATTATTTTTCTTATGGGAGATGTTTTTCACTTTTTTCAGAGAATCAGGCTCACTAGGACACTAAGGAAACTTAAACCAAGATTTTTCTTTTCTCTTTCCTTTTTTAAACATGTATACCATTTTTTGTATCACCAACCTCCAACCAACTTCAGAGACAATTGGTTTTCTACTGCCAATCAAAATATTGTACTTTGTGCTAAATTTTGTTGTTATAAATATATAAAATACGTGTTATAGACTTTGGAACAGTTTTGAAAGGTCAAGTTTCATCTGTTTGTGGTGTTACCATCCCCACTATACACTTGAGTGAGATCCTCTCTTGCTGATATTGAACAGAATAAAAATATGAGAGACAGGCAGTTTTAGGAGGAGGAAGATAAGTCGCATTTATTTTCCTTGGGTCTCTCCCTTTTTTCCCCCTCAAAATTTGGCTATTTCAATTTTTCACAAACTCAATAATGGAACAAAGTTTCTTAGTTTGTGGAATATTTATATGCTTCACGTTGTTTAATGTGATCTCTGCTGCCATGTGTAGCAGCATTAAATACAGATTTTAGAAACCACCAGACTTCAAATCTTAGATTTGTCACTGTGTCACTTTGGAAAATTATATTCTTGGTTCTCTGTTTCTTCATCTATAAAATGAGAAGATGATAGTATGATTTAAAAAGGATGTTGTGGGAACTCAATGAGTACACATATATAAAATACCACATAGAATGGAATTAAGCTTACAGTCCCACATAAGCACTCTGTAAATGTGAACTATTGCTATCGTGGTTAACACTGGTGAGCTCGACTGGGAAAATAGCTAGGAAAAACTTGATAGGTAGTAAATTTCTGGTGAGTACCTTAATTAAAAATGGAAGTAGGGATTCCTTATGGCTTCCTTCAGCAGGCTGCACAAACATACCTATGGATAAATAAATTTTGATTTTAAGCACGGTAGTTTAATCAAGATCTTATAATAGCATTGTCCTCTTTGAGAGGCAGGGTGGTAGGAGTGTTTTGGGGGGAAATGATGTCTCCTATTTTCATTAAAAGAAGTTTCCCTCCCTCTACTATTTACTCATTTATGTAGACTAAAAAGATTTATCTCATAAAGACAGGGACTATTTCTCAGATACAGGGATGGTGAAAAAAAAAGAGGCAAAACAATCATTATTTACAGATAATACAATTGTTAAACTAGAATACCTCAAAAAAGAAACCATTTGATTATAAAACAGTTTAGTTATATGTCAAGATGTAAGTTAAACATATTAAAAAGCAAAGCATTAGCTTCATACGCATCATTAAATTCCAAGGAATAATATAATGGAAATTACCTCATCTACCATAGGACTAAAATACAGCATTGTATTTCTAAAACAAAAGGATGCTACTTAACTAAAGAAAAATAAACAAAAAATTTTTCAAAGCAAAAAATACTTTGAATAAGGGTTTGAATAACTGGAAAGATGTATCCTTTAGGAAAGGAAAAAGAGGGAGGGAAAGGAAAAGGAGGAAGTGGAGGAAGAGAAGAAGAAGGTGAGAAGGAGAAAATATCTTTTTGTATAAATCAGTATTTAGTTAGGAGACAAAAAGTACACAGTAATTTGAAAACAGGAAGTTTTATACAAAGAAATATTAACCATATTCCTGAGATTGGTTATTAAGACTGAATAAAAGAAAAAAAAAGGATTCTAAAAATTTCTCCAAGGTTTAAGAAAGGAAAACAGTTGGAAGGAAGCTTACTTCCTCAAAACTGTAATTCAGCCATCATTGGAGGGTGTGTTACTGCAGCCTACTAAATGGCAGAGAAGTTGCAGGATTGCCTTGGTGGTCTGAATGTATACACAGTGTTGGACTGAACCCGGTGACCAGGGAGCTGTTGACAGGGACTGAACCTAGAAGCTCCTCATTAGTGTGACACCCGACTGAGGCTGGAGCATGGGTAACTGTGGTTGGGTCTGCCAATCAAAACATCACCCACTGGAATGCTATCTGACTAAAGGTAATGGACAAGGAGCTGGAGACTGGCCAGCAAACATAAAGCCCTTATGAGGATGCTGGCAGGTCAAAGCTGGCAGTCAGAAATCCTCAATCAGCTCTTTGTAAATAGTTGAGTTTGGTCAACGGGGAACTGTAGACCAGGACTGGCAAGGAGGTAACCGTCTGTTGGGTGTCACTGGGTCAAAACAGGCAAAAGGAGATCTGCAAGCCAGGAAACCCCATCTGGGAAGCTGGGTGGCAAAGGCTGATGAGGCAGAGAACCCAGAGGGTAAGTGGCAAGCTACAAGCTGAGCACTGCTGGGGTCTCTGTTAATTGGTGGGTGCTTTACAACACAGGAACAAGCCAACAAAGCATACACAAAAGGGAAAGAAAACTTCTCTTCTTATCTTTTCCGGGGTCCTTCTATCAGTCTTTACTGACAAAGCTTAACATTGTGATGACTGACAAAGGAGAAACGCTGTAGTATCACAAGCAGGAGAAGGAAAGGTCAGCTTGGAGCTGGGAGGCAACAAGTTAATTAATAGGCACAATTTTGAATGTCAATTATGTTCAAATTGATTTGTAGATTTAAAGCAATTGCAACTAAATCCAAATTTGATTTTGAGAGAATTTGTCAAAAATATATTCATGTAAATCTGAAATGACAGGTTTAAATAAGAGTTCAAGGAGCCCCAAAACTCTGCAAATGGGATGCGGTGCAATCCTGGTAATCAGCGCTCCAGGCTTCTTCAACCAGAGCAGCTCTGCTTTCATCTGCTCTATACTTTTGAGTGCTGCAAAGGCTTAGTTTGAAGGACCCTGCTATCAAATGAAAGCATTTGAAAAACATATTCTGCAAAGTCTAAGCAGTGGAAAAATAAGATAAAAAAGAAAAATAAGGTATTAGACTTAGCAATCATTAACATTTACAATTACCCTAGGCTAAATATTCAAATATTTATTCAAATATAAATAGATTGCCATGGAAAACTGATTGCTTATTATAGACACAATTATAATAAATTTGATGTATGTTACAAGTGGCAACTCAAATCAAAAGAAAAATGTTTATTTTTCAACAAAGGGTGTTGGTATGCTTGAAAAAGCCATTCTAAAAACAAAGTGTCAATTTATATTCTTACATCACTTATAAAAATAAATTCCAGATGGAGTAAAGAGTAAAAAACAAATTTAAAAACCCTATGAAAGTTTAAAAAACAGGTAGTTATCAAACCTAGAATGTGGGTAGAATTTATAACATCAGAAGAAATAGATGCACATACTAGGCAAATATGTACATATGTCCCCAAATATTAAACATTTTTAATATCAAAATGTAAGTAAATAAGCAAACTATTTTTGCAACTCCAAAAAAGAAAAGGTCTATATATTTCAAGTGATTTCCATAAAAACAAAGGTGGCAAATCACAGGTAACTCTAAAACCAAAATAAATAAGTGATTATTACTAGACTCCTCACAAAGAACTGTTAGAAGTGACTAACAGAGATGCTAATAAAACTTTATAATGATAATCAAAATAATTATAATTAAATCAGTATTTCTAAGTATATAAAATATCCTAACTTAATTACCTAGGAAAATCTACTGTTCAAAATGCTCGCTACATTAGGTGCAGTAATTAATTTCTGTCAAAATCTAGCTGAGATGAATATGCAAGCATGTAACTATTAAAATTATTTCAGAAAGTTGAATGGGAAATGCTGGTCTTCAACTATAAAAAATATAGTACTCTAAAGTTATCAAATGTGGAGGGACATTTTGCTACATTTCTGTTAAGAATTTCACAAGCAAGAAACATTTATAGGCCAATGTCAAGGAAACTTTCACTAGAGTTAGATGGAACTGAACCTGGAATAAAACATGGGTTTGTAGCTGTAGAGGAGTAACCAAGATATACCAAGAGGAATAAATAGCACTAGCAAAGGTTATAAGACAGGAGAGTAAAGATATAATTTGGCTATGGTAAAAAGAAGACAGAAAATATGAATTCTGGAGCAGATTACAGAGTGCCTTGTAAAGTCTGTCTAGAGCATGTAGATTTTACTATAGTAAGCCTAATGCAACATCAGTATGTCTGATGAATCTCATGGGAAAGAGACTAGAAATAGATTACAAATGAGAAGGTTGCCGTAGTTTAAGTTAGAGTTAATATATGCCTATAAAAATACAGTGAAAGTTTATATGTGAAGAAATAAACTTATGAGTAAAACCTTTTCTAATTGACTAGAATCAGGGGGAAAGGTAGACTAGATGTTAACAAAAATTCTAATTGTTTTTCAACGATTGGAAAAAAAAGCCACTAACTATGGCAAGGAATACTAAAGGAGCATTGATATTAAGGACAAATAATGGGTTTGATTTTAGATTTGCAGTGGAATGGGGAAACAAAATAATTAAGTAAAACTTTTTATAAGTAATGGTCTGATCAAGGACCCAGGAGGGAGGTTAAGAATATGTAGGCTTAGTATGGAGGGGTTAAAATTAGGTACTAAACTGAAATTTATTATTTATTCATCTTCCTACAAAGAATCAGTTTTAAAAAGGAATTTTCTTTTCTTTCTTTCTTTCTTTCTTTCTTTCTTTCTTTCTTTCTTTCTTTCTTTCTTTCTTTCTTTCTTTCTTTCTTCTCTCTCTCTCTCTCTCTGTTTCTTTTTTTTCTTTGAGATGGAGTCTCACTCTGTCACCAGGCTGGAGTTCAGTGGCATGATCTCGGCTCACTGCAACCTCCGCCTCCCGGGTTCAAGCGATTCTCCTGCCTCAGCTTCCTGAGTAGCTGAGACTACAGGCATGCTCCACCACACCCAACTAATTTTTGTACTTTTAGTAGAGAGGGGGTTTCACCATGTTGGCCAGGACTGTCTCGATCTCTTGACCTCATGATCCGCCAGCCTCGGCCTCCCAAAGTGCTGGGATTACAGACATGAGCCACTGTGCCCAGTCTAAAAAAGGAATTTCATGTAGCGTCCATTTAGGCCTCTGAAATTAGAGAAAACAAAATAATTTTAAGAGTATTTTGTGTATTAAGGTTGGTGGGAAATGCTGGCAGGGAATTCCTACAATTGTCTTTCTCATAAAACCCATTCTCTCTCTCTCTCTTCTTTCTCTCTCCAATTCAGCCTTAGCTTAACCTTGGGAAATTAATTCTTCATTTATCCAAATTTTTCCCTGGCTCACTGCAATGGGCTAAATGTTTGTGTTTCCCAAAAATTAAGTAGTGGTATCAGCTAAAATATACCTAGGTATTATTCTAGCCTTGGAAACCAGTTAAGATATTATTAGTGGTCTAAACTAAAATTTTTCATAAGAAGAATCTATTGGTGACAGATACTATTCGAGGTCATGGATCTTACTATACCTGCCACATAATCGTATTCTAAATTGTTTATTGGAGAAAGTCATTTCCTAGAAAGACACAAGATGTGCAATGTAGAAATTCTACTGTGGTGATTCCCACTCTATACCCTAATGGCATGAAGTCTTTCCTGCTCTCCCTCATCTGTGATTGACATATCCAAGTATCTTATCTCCCAGTTTCCTTTCAAAACTCAACCAGAGGAATGCAGGACTAAATTATTGTTCATTAGATGATGTTGTTATAACACTATGGGGGCCAGGGTGATTCAGAGGTCAGAAAGTTCAAAGGTAATAGATGGACTTGGAGAGTAGAAGCCATTTATAGGCAGAAATTTGTAGAAATGTCAAGAGAATTGGGGAAGATGGGTGACCTTGTATTGGTCACAGAAAGCAAACTGTTTAAGAATGGAGTTAGACCCTGAGGAGAAACTCAAGCCTGTTCTCAACACTCCAGCAGCACATTACTCCACCAATCAATCATAAGCAGTGAGATGATGATTGGTCTCATTTAACAGCATTCTAAAAATCAATGTGCTGGTGTTTAAGGTGTCTATCAAGCTAATAAAGTAAGGAGCAATGCGTTCAGCTCTTTTCATTTGTTTTCATCACCTTTGCTTGCATTGCCTTGTCCTGAATTGCCTTTTTCTTCTTCTTTTCTTTTCCATTCATTTTCTTTTCTTAGCGCTTGAGTGGGTACAGATATGTCTGTGCATATGTGTTTGTGTCTTTCAAGATATCCCTGTTATTTCCTCTGCAGGACTTCTTAGGACAGGCATTAAGGTTGATACTTGCCTTTGAGAGCAGCCTAGTCCTCCTTCTGTTGGTATAACCCTATTGTTTACTATTCTGCTCTGTCACTGAAATTCATAATGGATTTTAAGTACAAATATTGCTTTGTAGCCTTGGGGATAGAAGTAGATTGATTGGAATTAATCATTGCTAATAAATAGCAACTGAAACAATTTTAAGTGTTCTTAACTACTTCTGGAAGAAACTACCAAGCAACGCAGATACTCAATATATATGTGATTAAATAGATATGAGCTGTTTTCTCTATAGAGAATAGTTTACAAAAACTTTTGTAGAAAATAAAACATAGATCATTTTATCATTTAATATCAAGAAACGCTGTTGTTCTGTTGAAATAATATATGATTTTAATGGATTTCTTTCCTTCTTTATTTTTCTTTCTCTTTATTCCATCCCTCCCTCCCTTCCTTCTTTCCTTCCTTCCTTCCTTCCCTCCCTCCCTTCCTCCCTACCTCCCCTCCTCCCTCTCTTTCTCTCACATTTACTTCCTCCCTTTTTCCCTCCCTCCCTCCTTCTCTTCCCTCCTTTCTTTCTTTAACTGTCTTTCTCTTTCTCTCTACATCCACCAGTCCTTTTCATACTTCTGTTTTACTTGTGCTGGGTGTGTGTATATTTTATGCAATTTTATTACATGTGTTCATATATTCATCACCACACTTAAGATATAGAAAATCACCCTCACTATTTGAGTTTGTTTGGCATCCTATAACAAAATACCATAACCAAGTAGCTTATACACAGCGTAAGCTTATTACTTACAGTTCTGGAGGCTGAGCAGTCCAAGATCAGGGTGTCTGCATGGTTGAGTTCTGGTGAGGGCCCTCTGCTGGGTTGCAGACTGCTGATTGTTTTCTCTGCCCTCACAGCTCTCTTGGGCCTCTTTTATAAGGGGAACAATCTCATTCATGAGTGCAGAGCCTTCATAGCCTAACTAATCAACTCTCGAAGTCCCCACTTTCTAATACTGTCACCTTGGCGATCAGGACTAACATATGAATTTGTGGGGACCTAAACTCTCAGACCGTGGCAATCCCCGTAAAAATTCCTCTTATTTATTTTTTATAATATCTGCCTCCTTTCTGTATACCTACTCAAACACTAATCTTTTCTAAATGTTATCTAAATGAAATCATACAGTATGTAATAGTATGTAACTTTTAGGAATTGGCTTTAAAAATTCAGCATAATTTTCTTGAGATTAATTAAAATTGTTGTGCAGATCACTAATTCATTCATTTTATTGCTGGGTAGTATTCCGTGGTATGGATATACCACAGTTTATCAATTTACCTGTTCAAAGACATCTGGGTAGTTTACTTTATATGCCACTATGAAGAAAGCTATTAAGAACATTGGTATGCAGGCTTTTGTGTGAATGAATAGAAGGTTTCCTTTCTCTTGGATAAATGCCCAAGAGTTCAATAGGTGAGCCTTATGGAAGTTGGATGTTTAGTTTTATAAGACATGACTACAGTATTTTACAGAATGCTTATGCCCTTTTTACATACCCATCAGAAATGTATGAGTAATCAAGCGTCTTCACATCCTTGCTTCATTTAGTGTTGTTACCAATTTTATTTTAGCAATTCAGGTAAGTTTGTGGAATTACATCACATAGTGGATCTGAAGTGCATTTCACTAATGGCTAATAACATTGAATGGGTTTTCCAGCTGCTCATTTACCATCTGTATATTCTGTTTGGTGTAATGTCTCTTTATAAATTTTTCCCAGATTCTACTTGATTTGTTTTATACTATGGAGTTTCACAATTCTTTATATTTTCTAGGAATCAGTAAATTATTAGATACAGTGTTTGCAAATATTTTATCCCTGTGTATAGTTTTTCTTTTTATCTTCTTATTGGGATCTTTTACAAAGCAGAAGTTTTTAATTTTGATGAAGTTCAATTTTTTCTTGTATGGATTGTGTTTTGGTGTCAAGTCTAAGGACTTTCTGCTTGGCTATAGATCCCAAAGGTGTTCTCCTATGATTTTTTTTTTTTTCTCTGAGAGTTTTAGAGCTTAACGTTTTAAATTAGGTTCATGATCAATTTTGAGTTATGCATTTTTTCTTCTCTGATTGCAGTACCCAGAAATTTCAATACATATTGAATGAGATTGATGGGACAGGACATCTCTGCCTTGTTTCCAGACTTATCGGGAAAGCACTTAGTCTCTTACTATTTAGTACGATGTTATGATGTTAGCTATAGTTTTGTTTTATTTACTTATTTTTTTTTTTTGTAGATACTCTTTACCAAGGGGAGATACTTCCCCTCTATTTCTAACTTATTGAGAGTTTTTACCATAATGTGTGTTGGATTTTGTCAAATGTCTTTTCTGCCTCAATCAATATAATCTTGTAATTTTTCTTCTTTAGCCTTTTTTGAGTATTTTTTCAAATGTTGAGTCAGTTTTGCAAATCTGCAATAAATCTTACTTAAGTCATTTATATATTGATGTATAGTCATTTTATATCTTGATGTATTTAATTTGCTAATATTTTGTTGAGAAAGTTTTATATCTAGATTAATAAAATATATTGACTTGTAGCTATTACTGCTGTTTGATTTTGGTACTGACATTGTTTTTGGTTGTATAAAATTAGTTAAGAGGAGTTTCTTTCTATTCTATTTTCTTGAGGAGACTGTACAAAATTCATCTAAATTCTTCAAATGTTTGGTAGAGTTATCCACTGAAACATTCTGGACCTCAATATTTATTTTTCAGGAGTATTTGGATTTTGAATTTGATTTCTTTAAAAGTTACAGGACTACTCGCATTGTTTTATTTTGGTTGTGTTTTGGTTGCTTATAGATTTTAAGGAATTGATCTTCCATTTTATAACTGTAGGATTTGTAATAAAATAACCTCTTTCATTTAAAATTTTGATGATTTGTGTCTTCTTTCTTTTTATGTTTTGCCCTAAAGATTTTTGTTTTTAAATCATTCTTATCAGTATTGTTATGTTTGTCAATTATATTTTATTTTATTGAAGAGTCAGCTTTTTCTTTCCTTGATTTTTTTCATATTTTCAATTTATGGATTTTTTTTGCTTATTGGTTTTATTTTTTTCTGCCTTCTTTGGGATTATTATACACTTCCTGTTTCTTGAGTTAGAAACTTAGATTATTGAGGTTTTTTTTTCTTTTGTTACATGTACTTTTAGCACTGTAATATCATTCTTAGTACTGATTTAGCTGTGTGCCACTAATTATGATATTATGTATTTTCTTCTTTTTTTAAAATTTTACTTTAAGTTCTGGGATACATGTGCTGGACATGCAGGTTTGTTACACAGGTATACCTGTGCCATGGTTGTTTGCTACACCTATCGATCCATCATATAGGTTTTAAGCTCCGTATGCATTAGGTATTTGTTCTAATGCTCTCCCTCCCTTTTCCCCCCACCCCGCTGACAGACCCCAATGTGTAATGTTCCCCTCCTTGTGTCTATGTATTCTCATTGTTCAGCTTCCACATATGCTTGAGAACGTGTGGTGTTTGGTTTTCTGTTCCTGTGTTAGTTTGTGAAGATGATGGTTTCCAGCTCCATCCATGTCCCTGCAAAGGACATAAACTCATTCTTTTTTATGGCTGCATAGTATATGTACCACATTTTCTTTATCCACTCTGTCATTGATGGGCATTTGGGTTGGTTCCAAGTCTTTGCTATTATAAATAGAGCTGCAAAAAACATACATGAGCATGTGTCTTTATAGTAGAATGATTTGTAATCTTTGTGTATATACCCACTAATGGGATTTCTGGGTCAAATAGTATTTCTGGTTCTAGATCCTTGAGGAATCGCCACACTTTCTTCCACAATGGTTGAACTAATTTGCACTCCCACCAACAGTGTAGAAGTGTTCCTATTTCTCCACATCCTCACCAGCATCTGTTGTTTCCAGACTTTTTAATGATCACCGTTCTAACTGGCGTGAGATTGTATCTCATTGTGGTTTTGATTTGCATTTCTCTAATGACCAGTGATGATGAGCTTTTTTATTCATATGTTTGTTGGCTGTATAAATGTCTTCTTTTGAGAAGTGTCTGCTCATATCCTTTGCCTACTTTTTGATGGGGTTGTTTGTTTTTTTCTTGTAAATTTGTTTGAGTTCCTGGGAGATTCTGGATTTATACCTTTGTCAGATGGATAGATTGGTATTTTCATTTTAATTCAGTTCTCTGCGTTATTTTATATTTCCTTTGAGACTTTCTCTTTGGCAGCTAGATTATTTAAAAATGTGTTGTTTAACTTTCAAACATTTACGATTTTTTAGAATCTTTCTGTTATTGGTTTCCAATTTGATTCCATTGTGTTCACATAATAAATTCTGTATAATTTCAATTATTTTCAATTTGTTCACTGGTTTTATAGTCTAGGATAGTCCATCTTGGTGAATGCCAGACACGCTTGAAAAGAAAAAGGGTGTTTGCTATTGTTTAGTGAGGTGGTTTATATACATTGATTATATCTTATTCGATTGTGTTGTTTAGCTCTTCTCTATTAAAGTAGGAAACTTTGCATCTTTTGTTTTGCTGGCAGTCACCCTGTTTGGTTTAGCACACAGGTTCCTGTTCTACTTTTTGGGCTGTGACTTCAAATAAAATTTAGTTCTCTGCAGCTTTGCATTGTTAGTTTTATCTGCTAGGTTTATTGGTGCAGCTGGAATGACCAATGCTCCTTGATCCTGATTCCTTAGAGGTCACAAGGATTTTCTCCCGGAGAAGCAACCTGGTGGTACAAAATGAGCGAAGAGGTTCTCAGTCGTTTAGAACTCCTGGGAGTGTCCGTCTTGAAAGTGCTACCTGGCTATTTGGTGACACTAGGTGAAGGAGGGGAGTCTTGGGCTCCTGGGGATAAATATATTTTCTGCTTCTTGTGGCAGAATCTCCCTGTCCAGTACCACTAGTTTCACGCTGCCTCTTGGTAGAGATGTAGTGCCTTAGGCCCCCAGGTAAGAAATGGGTTTCTCCTATCATCTGATTGTCTATGATTCCTGATCAATTCTCTTTGCCTTGCATTGTCAGTGGAATACCCATTTCATTTAGCAAGGGCTGTGTTTAACTCAATCACCATCTGTTGCTAGGTTAGGGTTCAGGAAACATCAGGCCTGGATCATCTTCTGTTGAGTGGGAAATGAAAGGCCTCTGACACTTTGCTATTCGTCCAGTTCTGGAGAAAACGAAACCAATTGGTTTTCCTACTTCCACCTTTCAGAATTCTCCTCTGGTTGCATTATTTCTTGGGTTTATAGTTTTAATTAATGAGGTAGGGCAGAAAGCAATGATTCTATATCATTTTACCTGGACCATAAGTGCAATATCTGGTTTCTTTTTTGTTGTTGTTGTTGATGTGCTAGTTTTTAAGTTTGCCTACTTTGATTTATTTATTGGCATTGTAATCTGGAATAGTTTGATTTAAAAAATACATCTAACTCCAGAAATATAATATTCTCAATTCCATGAAAGCAAACCATATTAACAGTAAAATTATCTTGCAATGAGATGTTTTCACTACTTCTATAGTTAATGCTTTCTGGATAGAGTCCAAAGTGCCATGGACCAAGGGGTCCATTTTTGTGTACTTACAAATACAATTGCATATGCATATTTTTGATGTCCTGCATATTACCTTTTTTCTATGTAAGAAATCATTTTGTTAGGGTTCTGTTCAGAATTTGTGTTATTAATTATCCTTACTCTTGAAATTGTGATTTGAAATAGTAAGCAGGCCTTTGGGTGTTGTGAACAGTATGAACCATGAAAATGACTGTAAGAGATGAATTGCTAATTTTAAAATTAAAAGCCTTGCCTGAAGAAGGTGATATGAAGCAAGAATTGGCGATATGAAATGACTGCTACAAGAACTAAGAAAAATCTTAACAGAATACAGTCTTGGTGGAACTGGAAAGTGGAAGAAAAACTCATAAACTTTTAGAATAGTTTTTGGCAAAGCATCAACTGATGAAATGCTTCATGTTATATATGGCGCGGCAAATGAGGTAGATATAGCTGTCATAAATATGCTTTGAACTATGAGACATAAATCAAAGTCTGTAATTACATGGAATAAACATACATTTTTCATTTCTTTAAGAATAAATTCAGAAATCATGTTTCAGGTTCTTTGCAGACTTTTTAAATAATTCAGTTTTAGTGCATATGAAATTTAAAAATTCAGCAAAGTTTAATGCTACATTTTATGTCTAAATGTGTGCAAAATTTTTGCATTTTGAGATGTTCTTTTATTCAGATTAAAGTATTCACATATAGGTTGCTTGTTTGTCAAGTTAAACATTGGACTAGAATTATCTGTTTGAAAATACCTGAGGGTCTTCACTAAGCCATGTGGTTTCACCACAGTATGTGATTAGTCTCAGAATGATCAAAAGTTTAGTAAAATATTATTTCTACTGCAAAACCTCTGAGGAAACATGACTACATTTGCTATATTTTCAAATTAGATTGAAACTACAAAGGCTGTCAGTGAATGCTTATTAAATAGTTACTAAAATATTGATGTGTTTACATTATATTGAATACTTAAAAGCATAATATGACTGCCTAAGTTCACATAAAAACTAATACAGGTAAACATAAAACAATAAGAAAAATAAATTTAAGCGTAAAGTTTTATGTATACACATATACATATATACACATACATGTTTTTCCATTTTGGTGTACTTACAAATGCAATTGCATATGTATATTTATGACGCCAACATTTATAACATTAATGCTAAAACAGCAGTATTTGTGTGTATACAGATATTGAGGAAGTTTAATCTTGTGGAAAGAGCACAGATTTACAGTCAGATACATTTATATTTGAATGTATGAGTGTTATTAAAGATTAAATAAGATGATAAGTGTGAAATACCTAATATATTACCTGACATATAGTAAGTACTCATATACACTCTATGTCTGTTTACAAGCATGCAACTTTCCCAATCACAAAACTAACCAAATAAAACATGAGATATTCCATAATCTAGAGTGCTAAAGATTATAAAAACTTGGCTATTCTGGAGAGCTATTTAGAATAGTTATACCCTTGTACTAAATTATTCCACTTAAAAGAATTTTTCTTTAAAACAGAAACAGATTTCATACACAGATTTATATGCATAAATGTTTATCATAGCATAGTAATTTGAATAAAAATGAAAATAGCCAAAATGCAGAGAAGCAGACACTTAAATATGTATGATAGTTTTATATCCTGCTATATTATACAATCGTTAACATTGCACTTATGCAGAATTTTATATAGCATGGTAAATCAATAAAGCAAAAAATATAGAAATGTACTTTCCCAATCCTAACAAAAATATTCTTAAAAAATAAATGGAAAGGATCATTTTGTTATTTAAGGTTACGAAATTATACTATTTGTGTGATACTGCCTTAGTCATTGACGTAGTTTGGCTGTGTCCCCACCCAAATCTCATCTAGAATTCCTACATTTGTGGAAAGGACCTGGTGGAGGGTAATCGAATCATGGGGACAGGTCTTTGCCGAGCTGTTCTTGTGATAGTGAATAAGTCTCAGGAGATCTGATGGTTGTATAAGAAGGAGTTTCCCTTCATCAACTCTCTTTTTGCCTGCTGCCATCCATGTAAGATGTGACTTGGTCCTCCTTGCCTTCTACCATGATTGTGAAGCCTCCCCAGCCATGTGGAATTGTGTGTCCATTAAACCTCTTTCTTTTGTAAATTGCCTGATCTTGGGTTTGTCTTTATCAGCAGCATAAAAATGGACTAATACAATCATCAAGAACAAACTAGTCACTCGGTAGAATTCTTTAGATTTTGGTGGTTCATATTTTCTCTAAACTTTGTTAGTGGCATGATAAGAAATAAGGTATTTAACAGATTAGATTTTTTATTGAAAATTTTTGTTCAAAAATGTATAATATACAAGAAATATACAAGCCTCTCTAAAAAGAGAGTTTCAGGCACATGAACTACAGTTGAAGGGATATTTTTACTGTCATTTGGTCATGCAATCAAATTACATCACAAAAACTGCTCTTTACTTCAGTCTTTTAAAGACTGACCTTAATTACAGAAAATACAAAATAAATTACTCATATATACAATATGATGGATGATATGAAAATTAAAACATTAAATCCCCTCTTCGTCTGCTTCTCCCACTTCCTGAGAATGCTTATGTGTTTTAGCTTTATGTGGTCTTGCTATTTTTTTATTCTTTTTATTTAGTTAAAGGAGAAAGAGAAAAGAGCAGAAGTGAGCCTAAGACCAGTGTGGTTTGGCACGGTGGCTCAAGCCCATAATCCCAGCCCTTTGGGGGGCCGAGGCAGGTGGAATGTGTGAGCTCAGGATTTCAAGACAGTGGGCAACATGTGGAAAACTCATCTCTACAAAAAATTAGCCAGGCATGGTGGCATGTATCTGTAGTCCTCAGTACTCAGGTACTCAGGAGGCTGAGGTGGGAGGATCGCTTGAGCCCAGGGAGTTCAAGGCTACAGTGAGCAAAGATAGTGCCACTGTACTCCAGCCTAGGTGATAGAGAGAGACCCTGTCTCTAAATAAACAAATAAATAAATATACAGTGTGACAGTGCGAATAATTCTAAAATATGTTGAACTAGGCATTGAAATAGGCTTGAGGTTGTAAAACAAAGTGGGATTAATAAGTCTTAGAGAACTAGTGTATAATAAACATACTGCATTGTATAGTTAAAAATTTGCTAAAAGGGTAGATTTTATGTTAAGTGTTATTGCGAAATAATAATAACTAACAGGGTAAAGGAAACTTTTAGAGATGATGGATAGGTTTATGGCAAAGATTGTAGTGATGGTTGCTTAATTGCATATTTATCACCAAAATCACTAAATTATATGTATTAATTATGTACAGATTTTGTATGTAAAAAAATTAAATATCAAATGAGAAATCAGTGAACTCACTTTTATAGGGTTAAATTGCCATGAAATATTTGAATCATAAATGCTTACACAGCAAAAAAATAATTAATATTCAGCTATCCTGGAGAAAATCATTGAGAAATTTATTATGTCAAGCATGAGGCCACATTTGAGTATATTATGATAATCAAATAGCAAACTATCTTTTTTATAGTGTTTACATTATATTGAGAAAGACAAACTTTAAAGAACCAATCATAAATATGTCTTAAGCCTATTTGAATATAGCATCCTTAAGATTACATAGTCAAGACAAGTTAACTCATTTTCCTTCTAAATAAACAGCTTTAGTGTTTCATTCAGAGTATGACTGTTGGTGATAGATGCTCTCAGTTTCTGTTTTTTCTAAAAAATGTATGTATTCTGTTTATACCTTTCCCTTCAAGAGTTGACTAGTGGCAATGACAATCCCAAATCACATTAATCCAAGCACAAATTGAGATTTGCTGCTAGTCTTCAGTTCCTGTGTTGTCTGACATATCAGATTTATACAGATATTTGGGTGGAGCCCCTTAGATCCCAGTCCAAAACCTAGGTTTTAGCAGAGCCCAGTTTTTATTTTTTATTTAATTATTTTTTTTCAGTCCTTTGGTTTCCTGATTTTTCTATATCTTGACCCAAAAGTGCTTTGTTCCTTTTTAACTCCATAATGCTGACAAGCAGATGTGTTTGAACTCTTTGCCCAGTTTTAATAGATATTTTCAGTGGAAGGATTTGTCCAAACTAACTAGTCTGCCAGTATAGATAAATCATAAAAGTTTTCAAACTTAACATAAAACTCCTAAATCTATCCATTAGGTATACCAAAACAACCTGCATTTTAGATGTTGCTCCTTCAGTATAATTTCCAGCTATAAGCATAGCAAGTAGTATAAAAACAACAAAAAAACAACAACAAAAAACAATGCAATGCTTTGATGAAACCATAATTTTGATGTCTATTCCTTCATGATGATTAGGATTTCCAAAGATAAATACTGTGAAGCGTCTTCCTCTGAGTGATAATGTTCTGCTCTTTATTACATTTTGTGTTTTATAATACACATAGAATTAAATACAAAACAATAGCACAAAGGGAAGGAGAATAAAAGTTATCCTAATTTAATGTCATATTTTACATTGCAACATACTAATTATTTCCAAATAGATTCTGATAACTTCAGGAACTATATTTCAGTAATACAAATAGATGTAGCAAAAAGCCAAAAGAGAAAATGAAATAGATATTAAACAAAATGCCAGTTAAACCAAAGGAAGTCTGGAAATAAAAGTAAATGAGGAAAAATATAAAAGATATTTTAAAATACATTGAAGAGACACTGCTAATGTAAAGGCACAGTTTTAAAACAAAAAGATGGGGAAAGGCAAGCGTAGTAATATTAAGGATGAGAGTTGTGGTTTTGTTAATATCAGACAAAGTTTATTTTAAGACAAGAAATATTATAAGAGATAAAGAGGGGTTTTTCATGTAGATGTAAGTAACAAATAAGCTTTCTCATAAATGAGTTGTTCACACAAGCATGGATCTTTCTCTGCTGTCTATATTCTGTTCTACTGCGAATCTATTTCTCTTTTGTTTCTATGTTACATTGAATTATCTCTTTCTGTACCTGTATAATGAGTGCGGATTACACAGAGGTACAATCTTCCATAATTGTTTTTCCTAAGCTTTTGGCTATTTTTGGTATTTTTCAATTTTAGTAAATTCTTGAATCAATTTGTATAGCTCCCACCAAAAAAGTGCTAAAATTTTGAATTGCATTACACGTAATATACATATTAAATATAAGTAAGTAATATTGCATAAGTAACATTTTTATAGTATTGAGTTTTCCAATACATTAAGGTGACATTCTACTTCATTGTTTTGGTCTTCTGTAATTTCTTTTGATATTTATTTTACTTTCAGAGTACAGGCCAGTCACATATTTCATTGGATTTATTCTTGCATATTTGGTGTTTCTGAATATTCATTTTTAAAATGGTTTTTATGTGTACATTGATGAATAATTAATTTTTGTATATAAAATTTTTATCCAGTGTGATTGCCATATTTCCTTACCAATTTAAATGGCTTATCAGATTTTTAGCTTTTCTAACTATTCTTGGCTGATTTTGCTATGACCTCTAGTAAAACATTGAATAACAGTGAGAATAATCTGTTTTCTCATATGTCTTCATTTCAGGAGGAAGACTTATATGACTTTATTATTAGGCATGTAAGTATTTTAATATATATGTTTTACTAGATTAAGAATAATTCCATTTCATTCCTAGCAAACTAGAATATATTTTGATGAATAGCTGTCCAATTTTATCCATCATTTTGCCTCTATTGGGATAATCAAATATTATTTTCTATTATGAATTAATGTGATACATAGGTAAATTGATTTGTAAAAGTTATACCAATATAACTTTTCTAAAATAAACACAATTTATTCATATTACATTCCTTTTACTTTTCATTGAATATAGCTGGTAATATTTTGTTTAATTTTATTTTTTCATCAATTATGAGAGAGAAATTATTCTATGATAAAATGTTCTGCAATGACATGGTCTGCTTTTGTTATTAAGGAGTCAGGTTTGTGAATTTAGTTTTGGGTCTGTTGAATTTGGAGCTTCTGTGGGGTTTCCATGTGTCTAGTGAACAGATAGAAATAGATGGTTCCAGAGCTCAGGAGAGTGATTTGCACTAGAGCTGTACGTTTTGAAGTTGTTGGCATCTAGGTGCTACTTACAGCCAAGGGAACAAATAAGACCACACAGAAAAATCAGATTGAGTGGGAAGAAGGTGAGGACAAAGCCTGGGGAGCTGCAATATTTTTAATGTGGGGGAGCAAAGGAGCCTGAGAGCAATTGGAGAATAGAGGAGTCAGAGGCATAAGAGCTGCTCTAGGGGAAATGGTTACATGGGATCCAAGTTAGCTTGAGTTTCAAGAAAAAAAAGGTGACCAACAAAACCAAATATCATGGAGGAAAATGTCTAGTGGGAGGAAGGGTCCTTGGCGAACATGGTACGAGCAGTGCTCAGGAAACAGAAGTGCCTGAGTCCTAGTAGGGATGCGAAGGAGTGCAGGAGGCTGTGGCCATGCTTTATGAGTTCTTCAGTATTTTTCTTATCACGTGTATATGTTATTTTAATTTAAAATATATATGTGTGTGTGTTTAAAACATATGTGTGTGTATACATGTGTATATATATATCACCTCTTTGAAAACGTTTAAATAATACCTTATCTTCATCTCCATTTCTGCTAAACCAGGCTCCTCAAAGTTATAAACTAGCCCATCTCTGCTTCCTTAGCTCCTGTTTATCTATCTCACTACCTATCCTTTCGTTTTTTTTTTTTGTTTCCATTAGAAAAACTGGAGCACTTTTTTTTTCTTTTAAATTTCAACTTTAATTTTAGATACAGGGGAGTACATGTGTAGGTTTGTTACATGGGTATATTGCACACAGGTGGTAAGCACAGTATCCAATACGTAGTTTTCCAACCCATGTCTCGCTCCCTCCTTACCCCCTCTAGTAGTCTGCAGTGTCTATTGTTTCCATGTCAGGTCCATGTGTGCCCAGTTTTTAGCCCCCACTTATAAGTGAGAATATGCACTATTTCGTTTTCCACTACTGTGTTAATTCGTTTAGCAAGAATTTATTTTTTAGAGTCCTTTTAGTTTCACAGCAAAACTGGATGAAAAGTACAGAGTTTCCATATACTCTCTACCCCTTCACCAACCTTCCATACTGTCTACACCCTCCACCAGAGTGGCACATTTGTTACAATCTGTGCACTTACATTAACACATTGTCACTCAAATTTCATAGTTTACATTAAAGTTCACTCAGAGTATTGTACTTTCTAAGGCTTTTGACAGATGTATTATGACATGAATCCACATAGATATAGTATCACATAGAATAGTTACACTGCCCTAAACATCTCCTGAAATCTGCCTACTTCTCTCTCCCTTCCCCTTAACTCCTAGCAACCACTAATCTCTTTACTGTATCGTTTTGCCTTTTCCAGAAGGTTACATAGTTGAAATTATAGAGTACCCAAACTTTTCAGGCTTGCTTCTTTCACTTTATAATACATATTTTCATTTCCTCCATGCCTTTTCATGGTCTAATAGAGTGCTTCCTTTGGTGCTGAATAATATTTTATTTTTTGGATATACTACAGTTTATTTGCCCACTGGAGAGCATCTTAATTGCTTCCACGTTTTGGAAACTATAAATAAATCTATAAACGTCCAAATGCAGAATTTTGTGTCGACATAAATTTTCAGCTTCTTTGGTAAATGCCAAGGAATATGATGGCTGGATCATAATGTAAGAGTATGTTTAGTTTTATAAAACACTGCCAAGTTGTCTTCCAAACTGATTCTACTATTCTACATTCCCAATAGCAGTGAATGAGAGTTCCTGTTGCTCCACTTCCTCACTAGTATTAGGTCTTAGCGCTCTGGATTGTGGCCATTCAAATAGGCATTTCTCTGATTATATATAATGTGGAGCATCTTTTTATATGATTATGTGCCTTCTGTATATCTTCTTTGATGAGGTGTTTGTTAAGGTCTTTGGCCCATTTTTAATTGGCTTATTTGATTTCTTCTTAAGTTTTGAGTATTTTTGGTATATTTTGGATAACAGTCCTTTCTCAGCTATGCCCTTAGTGAATATATTCTTCCAGTGTGTGGCTTATCTTTTCATTCTGTTACCATTGTCTTTAACAAAATAAAGACTTCTAGTGTTACTGAAGTCCAGCTTATCAATTGTTTCTTTCATAGGTTGTTCTTTGCTGTCATATATAAAAAGATATCACTAAACCTGGGTCAACTTGATTTTCTTCTGTTATTTTTAGGAGCTTCATAGCTTTGCATTTTACATTTTGGTTTGTGATCCATTATGACTGATTTTCTTGAAGGATTTAAGAATAGAATCTAGATTTATTGCTTATTTTAGATATGGATCTCCAGTTGTTCTAGCACTATTTGTTGAATATACTGTCTTTTCTCCATTGTATTGCCTTTGTTGCTTTCTCAAAGATCGATTGACCCTATGTGTATGCATGTATTCCTGGGATGTTTATTCTAGTACACTGATTTATTAGTTTCCTCTTTTACCAATACCACACTGTCTTAATTATTGTAGCTTTATAGTAAATCTTAAAGTTAGGTAGTGTTCATCCTTCAACTTTTTTCTTCAACAATAGAGTGTTGGCTATTCAAGGTCTTTTGTCTCTTCCTATAAAAATAAGAATCAGTTTGTTGATACATACAAAATAATTGTCATGGATTTTCATTGGGATTGCATTGAGCCTAAAGATAATATTGGGAAGAACTGACATCTTGGCCATATTGGGTCTTCATATTAATTAAATTGGAATATCTCTCCACTTAATTCTTTCTGGATTTCTTTCATCAGAGACGTGTTGTGTTCCTTCTATAAATCTTGCACATATTACATTAGATTTGTATTTAAATATTATGGTATAATAACTATGTTTTTAATTTCAAATTCTACTTGCTCGTTGCTGGTATATAAGAAAACAACTGACTTTTTATACTAACCTCATATCCTTCAACCTGGCTATAATGGTATATTAATTCCAGGAGCCTTTTGGTTGATTCATTCAGATTTTCTACAAAGACAATCATATCATTTGTGAACCAAGACAGTTTTATTTCTTCCTTCCCAATCAGTATGCCTTTTATTTTCTTTTTCTTCTCTACTGCACTAGCAAGGGCTTCCAGGACAATGTTGATTAGGAATGGGGAGAGGGGACATCTTGCCTTGCCTAGTCTCACTATCAAGTGAAACAACTAATAAGACAAGTTCTAGTTTCTTATAGCTAAGTATGATTGCAAATGAAGGGTTTTTTTAATTTTTTTTATCAAGTTGAGAAAGTTCTCATATATCCCTACTGTACTGATTTTTTTTTATCATTAATGGATGTTGGATTTTGTCAAAAGCATTTTCTGTATCTATTGATATGATTTTGTGATTTTTCTTCTTTGGCCTGTTGATGTGATGGATTACATGGATTATTTTTAAATGTTGAAACAGCCATGTGTATTTGGAATAAATCAGATCTGGTATTGGTGTATGATTTTTAAAAATACATTGTTGGATTTAATTTGCTAATATTTCATTGAGGATTTTTGCATCTATGTTCATGACAGATCTTGGTGTCTTGTTTTCTTTTTGTGTAATATCTTAGCTTTTCTGGTATCTGTCTAATGGTAGTACACAGAATAAATTAGGAAGTATTTTCTCTGCTTTTATTTTCTGAAAGCAATTGTATGAACAGAATTTTTTCCTTAAAAGTTTGGTAGTATAAGCCAGTGAAGCCAGTTACTTTCTATTTTGGAAGGTTATCAATTACCAACTCGATTTCTTTCATAAATATAGGCCTATTTAGATTTGTTGATTTCTTCTTGTGTGAATTCTGGCAGATTGTATCAAACCAGATGAAACTGGTTCATTTCATCTAGATTATCACATTTGTTGGCATAGAAGTGTTCACAGTATTTTTAATTGTTTTTAAAATTTTTATGGTATCTGTAGTGATATTCCTTCTTTCATTTATGATATTATCAGTTTGTGTTATCTCTTTTTTCCTAGCCAGGCTGGAGGTTTTTTAATTTTATCAATCTTTTCCAAGAACCAGAGTTTGTTTTCATTAATGTTATTAATTTTTTGTTTTCAATTTTATTGATTTCCTCTTAATATTTTTAAATTTCTTCTGCTAACTTTGGATTTCCTTTTTTTTCTTTTTCTTTCTTTTTTTTTTTTTTTTTGAGACAAGGTCTCACTCTGTGGCCCAGGCTGGAGTGCAGTGGTGTGATTTTGGCTCACTGCACCCTCTGTTCCCCAGGTTCAAGCAATTCTCTGCCTCAGACTACCAAGTAGCTGGGATTACAGGTGTCCGCCACCAAGCCCGGCTAATTTTTTATAGTAGAGACGAGATTTCACCATCTTGGCCAGGCTGGTCGTGAACTCCTGACCTCGAGATACACCCGCCTCACCCTCCCAAAGTGCTGGGACCACAAGTGTGAACCACCGAGCCCAGCCTGGATTGATTTTTTTGTTGGGATGGTGTTAGTTTTAGTTTCCTAAGGTGAAGAATTTGATTATTGATTTTTACATTTTTTTCCTGTCTAATATATACATTTGATGCTGCAAATTTCCCTCTAAGCATATATTTGGCTGCATTCCAAAAGTTTGGGGAAAATATGTTTTCATTTTTATTTACTTCAAAATATTTTAAATTTCTCTTGAGAGTTCATCTTTGACTTATGTGTTGCTTAAACATGTGTTTAGTGTCCACATGTTTTGGGATTGTCTAGTTATCTTTAGGTTATTAATTTCTAGCCTAATTCTCTCATGGTCTGAGAACATACATTAAATGGTTTCTATCCTTTTTAAAATGTTTTAAGATGTGTTTTAGGGCCCAAAATGTAGTCTATCTTGGTGAATGTTTTATGTGAGCTTGAAAACAATGCGTACTCTGCTGTTGGATGAAGTAGCCTGTAGATGCCAATGGTGGGATGGTGCTATTGAGTTCAGCTATGTCCTCACAAATTTTCTGCCTGCTCACTTTGTCCGTTTTTGGTAAAGGGGTGATGAAGTATCCAATTATTACAATAGGTTCTTCTATTTGTCCTTGCAGTTCTTTCAGTTTTTGCTCAACATATTTTTATGCAATCTTATAGTATTAGGTGCATACATGATGAGAAGTTCTACGTCTTGTTAGAGAACTGACCTGCTTTAGTCCAAAGTATCATAAATTGAATAGTTTCTATTAATTAGGACTTTATTTATTAAAATACTGGAGGCTTAGAAGTCCTGAATCAAAGTACCAGAAGATTCAGTATCTAATGAGGGCACAATTTTGGTTTATAGACAATGCCTTCTCACTGTGTCCTCAGAAGGTGGAAGGTTGCAAGTCAGTTTTTTGGGACCACATTTGTAAGGCACTAATCCCATTTTTAAGGGCTGTGACCACATGATGTAATCATCTCCCAAAAGCTCCACTTCCCAATACAATTACATTGGTAATTGAGTTTTGAAATCTTCCCAAATTAATATAGCTATTCCTACTTAAAAAATTAGTGTTAGTATGATTTATCTGTCTCCATACATTTACCTTGAATCTATATGTATCCTTATTATTTAAAGTGGGTTTCTTATAAATGACATATAGTTGGGTCTTTTCCATTGTTGTTTCAGTTGACAGCCTCTGTCTTTGGTGCACTGAAACTACTGATATTCAAAATGATTACTGATATCGCTGAATGCATATCTTACATAGTTGTTCCTATTTTTTATTTGTTGTCCTTGTTTTCATTTAAGTTTTTATTTTTCACTTTTTCTGCCTTTGGTGCTTTTAATGGAGCATGTTATATGATATTATTTGCTCTCATTTTTTTCTTAGTATATCAATTAGACTTTGTGCTTTTTTCTTTAGTTGATTAGTGATTGCCCTAGGGTTTACAATATACATTTACAAATAAATCAAACTCACTTCCAAATAACACTATACCATTTACTGCTTCAAGGGTAGTATGAGTACCTTAAAACAACAAAATAATCCTAACTTTTCTTTCTTGCCTGTTGCATAATTGCTACCATTCATTTTACAAATATATATAAACACATAAACATATGTATTATATGTACATATGTAGTTAAATACATTGCTGCTATTATTTTGAATAAATTATTATATGTTAGATCTGTTGGCTATAAGAATAAAAGTTTCTATTTTATCGTTACTTATTTCTTCTTTAACACTTTCTCTGTTCATGTAGACATGAATTTCTGGCCTAAGTTATTTTCCTTCTTTTTAAATAACTTATTTTAACATTTCTTGCAAGGCAGGTCTACTGGCAACAAATCCCCTCATTTTTTACTTGTTTGAGAAAATATTTCTTTACTCTGAAGGATAATTTCACAATGTACAGAATTACAGCGTTTTTATTTTCTCAAGACTTTAAATATTTCAATTTACTCTCTTCTTGCATGTTTCTGAGAAATCAGATGTAATTATTACCTTTGCTCC
Organism: Gorilla gorilla gorilla; assembly: GCF_029281585.2. Lineage (NCBI taxonomy): Eukaryota > Metazoa > Chordata > Mammalia > Primates > Hominidae > Gorilla > Gorilla gorilla. The sequence continues at coordinate 66,038,012 of NC_073224.2, read as the reverse complement.
TCCATTAAGTAAGGCATTTCCCTCCATCCTCCCTGGCTTCTTTCAGGATGTTTTTCTACATGTTTGACTTTCTATAGTTCAAAAATAATGTGCCTAGATGTAGTTTTGGGGGCATATATCCTGTTTGGAGTTCTGTGGGCCTCCTAAAGCTGTGGTTTTGTGTCTGATATTAATTTGAGGAACTTCTTTTTAATTTTATTTCTGGTATTTCCATTAGATGCATCATACATATTTGAAGTTGTCCTGTAGTTTTCGGATATTCTAGTTTATGTTTTTTATTCTTTGTTTTCTTTCTTTTACAGCTTGGGAGGTTTCTGTTGATGCCTCTTAAGCACGGGGATTCTTTACTTACCTGTATCCAGTCTATTAATAAGCCCATAAAAGTGATTCTTAATTTTTGTTCCAGTGTTTTTGATCCCTAACACTTTGTCATTGTTGCTGTTTTTGTTCTAGGATTTCCATCTCTCTGCTCACATTACCCATATGTTATTACTATCTGTTATTAGGAGCTATCTACTTTATCCATTAAAGCCTTTTTGATTTTAATCATAGTAGTTATTCTAAATTCTAGGCCTGGTAATTCAAACAACCTTGCTTGTCTTCTTCTGATGGTTTCTCTGTCTCTGCAAATGGTATTTATTTTTATTTATTTATTTTTTTGCCTTTCATTGTACCTCATAATTTTTTTCTTGATGGCCAAACATGATATACTGGGTACTGAGCTATTGTACATTGGTCTTTAGTAATGTGGTGGTAAGGTGTGGGGTGAGAAGAGGCATCCTATGACTAAGTCTCAGGCTTTTAGTAAGACTTTGCCTCTGGATTGTGATCTTTATATGTTTCTAATGTTTTTCTTCCTCCTCAGTTGGTACAGAGTGGCTAAAGCTGTCTATAATTTGGTATTTCACTTCCTCCAGGCCTGGTAGGCTTTAATAAGACTCAGCAGGTTAGGCTTTGGTAAACTAGTTTCTCCTAGACAGACCTTGATAAGAACAGAGTGCTTTGGCATATTTCAAAATAAACTCTTTTTCCCCTGTCTGTGTTGGAAGCACAAGAACATTTTTCTCCAAAATTTACTTTGAGAACCAAGTTAATTTCCTGGAGGGAAAATTCAGAAAAGAGTGATGGTCAACCTGTGATGAGGTCCTCCTGGAGTTTTTAACTCTCAGACTTGTTTACTCTGAGCTTCTAGAAGTTCATAAATTATAGTTCAGGTTTTTCTATGCCAGCACTGGTTCCCACAGAGGTTTCTGCTCCCACATGTGCTTCTCTATATTCGCCTGTCTCTTCAGTTTTGGGAATAACAGTTTGCCCCGTGAACTTATTTCTCTTATGAATTTAAGAAAAGTTGTGGATTTTTCAGCTTTTATCTCATTGATAGTACAGAAAGGCAACTTCCAAGCTCCTTACATTTGGAACTGGGAATTGGAAGTGGTTCATGTCTTTTTAACACTGACTATACCAGTGTTTGGATGCATCACATTTCATTCAACCATTCACCTACTTAAGGACATCTTACTTGCTTCCAAGTTTTGGCAATTATAAATAGAGCTTCTGTAAACATCCATGGGCAGGTATTTGTGTGGGCTTAAGTTTTCAACTTATATGGGTGATACTGACAAATATGGCCATAGATTGTATGGTAAGAGTATATTTAGTTTAGTGTGAAACTGCCACCCTGTTTCCAAAGAGGCTACTTTATCAGTGTTCTTGATTTTGGCCAATCTAATATGTGAATAGTGGTATCTTGTTGTTTTAAATTTAATTGAAATTTAAACAAGCTTCAACACAAATATTATCAATTTAGCTATTTGTCAACTATTTTAATATTAAAATATTATTCAGATTTATTTTATAAACAATTCTCATCAATTTCAATCAGATAAACACATCTCAACATTTCATGCAGGTGAAAATAATTTAACCATACATTATTATTTGATTTTGATTTCAGTCCATATCCTTGTTATTGCCTTACCACAGAATAAGATAATATAAAATATAAAGTTTGATTCCTAATACTGTGAGTTTTCAGATAAATTTAGTTTTTATTGTCAATTGATGATGTATTCTTTCCACAAACTATAGGTATGTTAATATATTAGCAAGATTTTTACCAAATGTAACATTTAAACCTTATACAAGGACTAGACTTCTATGACCTTAATATGTCATTTTATGCTTACTAGCATTATATATGTCACTTATTGCTTAAGATTAGACTAGCAACGATGTTGTTATGTACAAGAACCCACTACTTTGCTAAGTTGTTTTCCAATCATTTATTACAAGTGAATTTTAATTTTAAAAAATATTGAAATTCTAAGACAGAATGTAAATTCCACATTTGCTGGAATATGACTCTTTTTACAAAATATTGTGATTTAATAAAAATGAAACTAACAGCTTTAACTTAATGGTATCAAGCCAACATGAAAATATTACTTTATTTATACAAGTATTCTCAGTTTGTAATGGTAAAAGTTAAAATATGATCAATGACATTATTGAAACTTATTTTGTTGTATGAGCTTTTATGAGAAAAAGAAGAGACAAATCATGTTATAAATAACATTTGAAAAGCTATTCATCAGAGGATTAAAACAAATGTTTAAATTCTAATAAGCTGTACATATTTGTTTTCATGTTAAAGGCAGAATGTTTGAAAGAATAAACTAAATACATTGAAAGCTTTTCCAGATGTGAAACTTTTGCTTCTACTCTTCAGATAACTCACTTTCATTTACAAGATTTGCCATCCTTCCAATTTTACCCAAAGCAGCTCTTTTGGGTAGAATGTTTGTCAATTTGGCTGTATATTCTGGGAAATATCCTTTTAATATTATGTAGTTTTTTCCTCTAACTCATTCATAATATGTTCAGGCTCAAACTTTACACAAATTTTTTTGGCATGTATAGTATGTATATATTTTATAGATGAATAAATATTATTTCTATATTAAAGTATAGAAATAAGATATTTACATAACTATATAAATCTGTATTTTGTCTCTATATAAATATATAGATACGTTATTTATATCTATAAATCATATTTATATCTACATATTTAAATATTAATATAAATTATATCTATTTAAATATTTACCAATAGTATTACTATACTTTATGTATAGTATTTCTATATATAATGTAGAAATTTATATATAAATTTCTATACATATAGAAATATGATATATAAAATATGGAAATCTATAGATAAATATTTATAAAATTAAATATTGTATTTATATTATAAATATTACAAATATTGTAAATATTTATATAAGTATTATAAATATTGTAAATATTATATTTATAAAATGTTAAATATAATATTTAAATTTATGTATTATATTTATAAATATAGAAATACTATATATGTACTATTCTTTATTTTTTCTACATATAGTATTCTATATTCTATATAGTATTCCTATAAAAATAAATACTACATATAAAAAAAGATACTATATAGAATATAGACTACTATATACTATAAAAATATGGAATACTATATATAAAGATGGTATTTCTACATTTTAATATAAAAATTATATTAAATAAAATATAATTTATTATCTGGTAACAAATCACTTTCTTTCTTCCTCTCCCATTTACCCTTCTCAGGCTCTAATAACCATAATTCTTCTGTATAATTCTTTGACCTTAATTTTTAGCTCCTACATATTAGTAAGAACATGCAATATTTGTCTTTAAGTGGCTGCCTTATTTGACTTAACATGATGTTCTCCAGTTTTATACCTGTCACTGTGAATGGCATGATTTTATTCTTTTTCATGGCAGAATAGAACTCTATTGTATACATTTCTTTATTCATTAATCTGTTGATGGACATTTAGGTTGATCCCATATATTCACTGTATTGAATGGTGCTGCAATAAACAGGAGGGTGCAGATATCTCTTTGATATACTTATTTTCTTTCCTTTGGATAAATACCCAATAGTAGAATTGTGGGATCATGTGGTAGTTCTAATTTAATTTTTTTACTAATCTCCACACTGTTTTCCATAATAGCAGTACTTATGTACACACCAACAGTACATAAGTTCCTCTTCCTCTTCATTCTTAGCAGCATTTATTTATTGTCTTTTAGATAATAGCCATTCTATCTATGATGAGATTATATCTCAATGAGGTTTTGATTTGCATTTCCCTGATGATTAGTGATATTGATCATTTTTCATAATATATTCACTTTTAAATATTTAAGATATAGAAAAATTCTATTTGAAATTTTGTATTATCATGACAGTTCTTTAGGTCAGTAGCCAGAAAGAATTTCTTTATATCATATTTTCTCCCTAATCGTTTTATAATTCAGCTGCTTCATATGATTATTTATTTACAAGAATTTAGTTTGGGTATATAATTATTATATAATAAATATGTCTCCGTAATTATTTGAATAATTAATTTTTGAAAATCCTAAGTAAACTTTAAGATGCAGTCTATTAATATCACTTTTTTGTTAATGGATTTGTTTTCTGTCTCATTTTCAGTGATTAGTGAATCATTCATAATATGACATAAATTGATCTCAAATACATAAACTATTTTTTTCTTTGAGGTAAACACTATTAAACTAGCACAAATATCTTTGTTTTAAATGTACATAGACAGATTATTTTTATAAAAGTAAAACAAATAAATAATCAGTACCTCTACAGAAATTTTTTAAACTCTATTTATCTTAACCTCATATTTTTATCCAAAATAAATATACTTCTTTAATATTATACTTTAAGGGTCAAGATTTATGACTTAATCTTACATCTTTTTTCCTAAGTTATTTGGCTCAGAACTAAGCAGACAGGTGCCTTTTAATGTTAGTTGAATTAAATTAAATTAATTTATAAAATATCTATTTCAAAATATTCAAAATGTATTTTAAGTTTAAAGAATATTCCATAAAATGTATTCTATATTATTATAAAAATTTCTAAAGGGAAATAAATAAGCCAAAAATGAATATTTGGTAATGTACTCCATATGAATTAATGATCTTTGCTGTAATGAAATTGAGCAAAATATTTATTTTGGAATTTTATAGCTTAAAAATCATATAAAGCAAAGAAACTATAATCATGAGAATTTAAAGATAGACTTTATCTCTAAGTAGATTTGGACATACTTCTGATAATTTTACATCACTGGAAAAGTGCTGCAGGCCAAAAATTTAAAGCATGATGATAAAATTAGTTAATTTGCCCCTTTGTGTTTTCAATGTGGGCATTTTGTATACTTATTTAATGATACGCTAATTTTCTTACATATTTGATTTCTATTGGCTTGATACCACCTTGTTAATAACCTATAGATTTTCTCATAAAATGTTTCCTTTCATGGTGTGCAAACATCTACTTATGAAATTTATTTTAAAACCTATTAAAAGAAATATTATCTAAAGAACACCTGCATCTCCAAGATTCATTTTAAATAGTAATTCTTACTAATCTCCTTAATAACATGAAACGTCTTCCTTATTTGAACAACCTCATTATGTTTCTATTTTAGTGGTTGTCAGTTACATAATGATATACAACATAATTCAGATGGGAAACACTTTGGTGGCAGAAACAGCTTAGTTTTAAACTCACTGTGTATCAAAACTTTTTGTACATATTAGGTATTACAAGTATTTATAAGATAACAATGCTTAAAAATAACCTAAACATAATTTTTATAAATAAATATTGACCTCCTTTTAAATATTTTGTTGTTAATTTCCCAGGTAATAAAACTAAGCAAAAAATGTCAAACAAATCAGATGGAGCAGAAATAATATACATAATTTTTTACAAATTTGTGAAAACTATTACTTGCTTTCTACCAATTTCATATTTTTCTTTGACTTATTTGACCCATTTTAGTTTATAATTGTCACAATTTATAATGATCTATCCAAAATAGATCATTTTTTCCCCTCAAAATAAATTTTACCACAAGAGGAAATATCCTTGACTTCAAAAATTTTCAGATTTTTTTTCTCTTATGAACATTTTCTCTCATGAAAACGAAACTGAATTTTTGATGTTTGCAGTTCTCAGAAAATAAGATGTTTCTGCTACCACTAGCAATCTTCTAACGGGTCCAATATTCAGAATGAGTGCCCACATTATGCATTCAAATCACTTATTTGCATACTCAAAGAGATACTTATACATGAAAACGGATAATTGCAAATCTAAATATCCATTGGCATGTGAAAATATGCCATTTGCATATGCAGCTTAAATGTCTGTTTCTGAACATGATGTTAATGTGCAGTTATCTGTTACTTTGTTGATGTGTTGCTCTTCACTCTGAATCTTCCTTTGTTCTTTGTTCTAACAGAAGTTTTTATTTTTGGAATATAGTATTCTGCTCTAGCATTTTTGCTGACACTTATTATTTTTCTATTATATGAACCATACTTTTTAATCCCATCAATGTATTTTGTGCTATTGCAGAATAAATGCCTCTACGTGAATCACTGCCCAAATCTTGTTAATCTTTACCTCGTCTTCCTCTTAAAATTCATTGTTTTGTTTTTCTTTGTTCATTTTTCTTCAAATTAAAATTTGCTTATCGACTGAAAAAATATATTCCAAATAGAAAAACATTACTTCATGAATTGAACCTCTCACCTCTGCATTACTCTTTTGCGATACCCTTCATTCTGCAAGTCTTCAAGAAGAGAAATTATAATATAGCTTCCCCACAGATTTACCTATCCACTCTTCTATGAATCCCCAAACAAATGACATTTTTATCATTCTGTAATTAAATACTATATTTTCTTTGTCTCTTCAAAACCATTATTTTTCACCTTGATTCCTTTTATTCAATCGGCAAATGTATTTTGAGTACCTCCTGTATCAGACGCTCTTCTAGTTGCTTGTAATACATCAGTGAACAAAACCAAGATTCCTGCGACCTTCTAGTGGAGAAGACAGACAATAAAGAATAAACATCATATATACATTAATTTTGTAGTATATTAGAAGAGAGTAAATGCTCAGAAAATAAAAAAAATGAAGCAGATTGAGTGGGATTAGAAGAATTAGGGCTGGGGGAGAGAAATAGATGAATTTTTAAAACAATGGACACAGAAAGCCAAATTGAGATGGTGATATATAAGCAAAGTTGAAGAAAGTTAGGAAAAAGGATATATAGAAGAAAACATTCCAAGCACAGAGAAGACACAGGCAAAACCAATATTGGAGAGAATGATTGGCATGACAGAAACAGCGGAAGACCAGTGTGATCGGTGAAAAGTGAGAAGAGGAGTAGGATAAGAATTCTGGAATAAGTTGTTGCCTCCTTTTTATTTTTTTTTAACTTTTTTGCTTCCCTTAGTCAAAATATCCTACAAAAAGTTACATCATTATACTCACTATGCCTCATTCTTCTTCCTCTCATTTTCACTTAAAATTATTTCTTTCAGGCCTTCTCCTCGACAATGCCGCAGAAACTACTCATCAAATTAAGCAATGAATTCCACATAGATATAGCCAAAGGTCAGTTCTGACTCAGTTCTCATCTTAGGTAAATTATCAGCCCTCTTCCTTCTTGAATCTCTTGCCTCACTTGGCTGGTTTTCTTCTTATGTTACTGGTCTCTCCTTCACAGTACATTTGCAGTGGTATTGCTTTAAAATGGAATCTTGATGGAAAGCAGATTAGCGGGTTCAGGGAAATAGATGGGTTGAAAAGAACATTTCAAGTTCTTGAAGCTTTCAAGAAGCTTTCCAATGGAAAGGTAGAAAAGAACCTTCTAGGGATGATGGAAAAATTTTGTATTTTGGTTGTGGTTGTGGTAACATGTCATGTGTTTGCAAAAAGTAATCAAAAAACCTACATGAAGTGGGAGTATTTTACTGCATTAAAATATCCCCTTCATAAAGTAAATCACTAAAAAATACTAAAGAATCATAATAAGCCACAGAAAGAGATCTACATTTGTATAGTTTAACTGATTATAAAAAGCATACCATGCAAAGCAGCAAAGAAATTTAAAAAATATATAATATAGTTATTGATTTTATATAATTACAAATACATGAATAATATAATTTTAATATTTTATATAATTTTAGATGAAAAATTTATTGAATGAATTTATAAATTTAGTTATATATGATTTATCTCTCTAGACTTTATAAAGAACTCATAATAGTTCAAAAACTTATCAATGGATGTTCAGCATTATTAGTTCTCAATTAAATAATGCAAATTAAAATTTCAATTACCTACAACTAATGGGATGGCCAAATTTTCAAATAAGAAAATCTGATTATATGTGTTGGTAAGAATATGGAGGGTGGGACTTATACATTATTGGTAGGAATATAAACATTTCACCACCTTTGTAAAGTAATCTGATGGTGTTCATGCTGCTAAAAGTAGTAAGGGTAGGGGTTTCTAAGGGTGAAATAGCAACTGGACAGTTTTATTCATTTATTTATTTTTTACAGTTCAGTGATGGTTATATAGATATCTTTTGTTTATGAATGTTCATCTAGCTGGATAGTCATAGTTTGTGTAGTTTGTTGTACATTCTACTTTAGTAAAAAAAAAATATGGCAGGTACAATTTTGAAAAATATGCTCCTTATCCATATTGTCAGACTGCTTTATAAAAAGGAATAAAGACATACTAGTTCTAATAGCAATATATAATTATATTATGTCACTGCATATATTAGCACAAGTTTTAACATTTTTAAAAGTTACCAATTAAAAAATTAAAAAGTAACATTTTAGATTGCATTTATGATTATTAAAGAAATAAAAAATGATTTTATATGTTGCTTAAATGCAACCTAGTATACTTTGATAAAAATGTAAGTGGAAGTTTTATACATAAATTCTTCCCTTTTTTGGTGGCAATGAAATATCATTTATTCCATATGAACTGACTAAATTCTTTATCTAAGATATTCACAGATGTTTATTTGTTTCTGATGGAAATAAATAGTCCTTCAATTGCTATAAAGTGCATGCAGATTGTTTCTTTTGCTCAGACAGATACAATTTGTTTTCAATTATTTCCAGCATTTTGCACACCACTGCAAGAAAACGATGAAGGGAATGTTTCAAGAGTGTTTGCTGATATTTCTGTGACATCTTAAATGTGATTAGTTAAGAGGCAGTTTTTAAACGTAATGACATAAGTGTATGAGATATCTTGGCTGCTACAGAGGTCTTTTTTAAACAAATGTTCACAGTCACCTCATTTGTGTTGATTTTTGAAAAAGTATTGGACATGGAAAGTAGAGTTTAGATTGAAGTGGGAAAAAATGAAGGCTATAAATTTTGTTTAAAAACAGAATTTTCCATTTAAAATAGATATTCTTGCTTTCTTAATCTGTAGAGAGATTAGAAACAAAAGTAATGATTTTATTACATGCATTATTTTATATAACATGATCTAAAACCCATGGATCACAAAAATAAAAAAATGCTTAATTTTCGTGACATACAGTTTTTAAAAGCAAAGATTAGTTTACAATGGAAATTAAAAAAATGAAACAAATAATGTTTTAGAGAGATGTTTTATTAGGTCAATATAAGAAAGATTTAATGCATTCTTCTTTGAAGGCTATAGTTTTCTTGAGATAGATAAGAGCAAAATAACCACAGCATTATTGTTCTTGCTATCTCTAACCATTTTCAATTAGATTAATTTTATCTATTTGATATGGAACATGATTGCATGAATTTTGAAGATGTTTACTGAAATCTTTTCTATAGAAAGGCATAGTCTCATGCTTGTACTTGGTTAGAGCAACTATATAAATAGTAAACTGTGTTTATTTCCTTTCATTGTTCAATTCAGATTATTTAAAATAAATAAATATTAGGAACTACTGCTACTATTAGGCACACAGGTGTGTAATTAATGCTTGCTTTATGGTTAATATCCCAAATGTCCTCTGCCATACTGAAATACTAATGTAAATTTGTATGCCACAGATAAGATATGGATCAACAGGTTTATAATCCCATCTGTGCATATCACCGGCTATATAATCTTAAAAAACATAATTATGCTCTCTATACATCCTTGTCTCACCTGTAAGATAGACATACTAGTACCAGTCTCAGAGAGTTGTGATGAGGACAAAATTAAATAGTATAAAGCAATAGCATGCTTCCTGGTAAGACTTAGCTAAGAGTCCTAGATAATTTTATTACTATTTTTATTATTATGATTGCTAGAGATGAAGTTTCGCTCTTGTTGCCCAGGCTGCAGTACAGTGGCGCAATCTCAGCTCACTGCAACATCTGCCTCCCAGGTTCAAGTGATTCTCCTGCTTCAGCTTCCCAAGTAGCTGGGACTACAGGCATTCTCCACCACACCTGGCTAATTTTTGTATTTTTAGTAGAGACGGGGATTCATCATGTTGGCCAGGCTGGTCTTGAGCTCCTGACCTCAGGTGATCCATCCACCTGGCCTCCCAAAGTGCTGGGATTACAGGCCTGAGCCACCGTTCCTGGCTTGATATTTTTCTTATTAATCTATCATATTTATTGTGGATTATTTAAATTATATATACGTATTTATTTTATATTGTTCATCTATGCACCTACATAAACATCACTTGTCATACAGGTATGTAAATATAAATTTGTATCAATATCTTCTATCAGTAAGATATCTTGCCATTAAGGCCTTTCCTCTTAATTCAGAATCCCTTTGTGTGACAGTGGAAATGATAACTTAGTTTGCAAAGAATATATATAAAAAAGATATATTTTTTTACCAGAAATATTTGTTTGTTAACTACCATGGAAGAACTGATTGTACTGCTAATGAAGAAATAATTATGATATAGTTGTCAAAAAGTTTCAGGCCTGCTTGGTTGCTTTATAGTCTTAATTGTTGTTCCTTCATACGTATTGACAACCCTAGTTAATATTTATCTTTCACTTGGCTCCTAGCAACTTTCGATCCTGCTAGAAATGAGTAAGGGTTCTAGGTGACAATTTTCTTTATAGCTTTTGTTGTTCACTCACCATTTTTTTAAACCTAGTTTCTCTAAGAAAATATTAATATTCTCCATGAAAAAATAAAAAATATTTTTGATATCTTCAGATGAACTCATAAAAGGTGCACAATTTAAGAATTCAACTATGAACTGTACTTACTAATTTGGAAATATCCTCTAAAGTTCCCAACTAAATAAAAATTTAATTGGTTTACTTTAAATTAGTGCATTGGTTTTGTAATAATTATTCAGTGTTTTGCTCTAAATATTCCACAATTCAAACTTTTTATGATTTTTTTCCACTCAGTTTATTTTTGTAAATAAATCTATAAAAGATATTCTCACTCCTGGGCTTCAAAAGAAAGGTTTAGAATATTGTGTTAACGGTATGATACTGTAAATTATGTTAAATAATCAAACAGATTCAATGTATTTTCTGTTCTAAACCTGACTTTACTTCATGATAAATCCATTTTCATTAAAATTTCAAGGGAATAAAAATGTAAAAACAAAATATAACAAAAAAAGAAAAAGAAAATATAACAATACAATTTGTAATATGACCAAACGAGTCACCATGTTTGAAAGTATATATGACTTATAGGTCTATTAAAAGTTATATATTTTATAGTGTAAATATAAGTTTTTATTTTTCTTTATTTTTATACATGAGCTATTATACATATATGTTTGATTATTTTTGTTATTAGCCTGTTTAATAAATATGTGAAATAATATTGTTTAACAACGAACAATGAATCTATTTTTATGAGTTGACCTAATTTAACAGCAATCAAAATGAGCAAAGATTAGTAAATCCAGATATAATAGACATGACTGAAAGTATTAAACATGACTGTAACTTACATTCCCAAAATGTTGGTTTGTTGTTTGATCCTTTAAATGAGTTATCTAGAGCAGTAGCTTTCAAACTTTCTTTGTGGTTTTTGACTCAAAATGCAAAAAGATCTGACATATTCTTATAACTATATACACTCAACCAGACACAAAACTTATCAAGCAATACTCATGTGGACTAAGTTGAGATCACTTTATAAATAATTAGAATGGTTTCTTTTTATACCTCATAATTTGTTAAAGGGAAATCAAAGAAAGAAATTGACATACTCATCTAAAAAGTAAAGGTCTTATATGTGCCTTATTCATTTTTTCATTCCTATCTTTCTTCCTTCCTCCCTTCCCCCCTTCCTCCCTTCCTCCCTTCCTCCCTTCCGTCCTTCCTTCCTTCTTTCCTTCCCTCTCTCAAACATATTCTTTCTTCCCAAAAGAATTTAAGAATTTGCTGATACTGCAAGGTATTTTTCTTTATATTAAGCATATAGAGAGGATATATTCATACATATGAACATTTCATATATATGTATATATGTATATGTATATAGGTATATATGTATATACGTATATACATATAGGTATATATGTATATACCTATATGTATGTATAACATCATTTACAAGTATCTTTTTCACTATGAATCTTTTTAGGCAGAAATAATCTCTCTCTATATATATACATATATGTATATACGTATATACATATATGCATATATATATAGAGAGAGATTATTTCTGCCTAAAAAGATTCATAGTGAAAAAGATACTTGTAAATGATGTTATGATATAGATCATACAATAATTAACATATTCCGGGATATGGAAGGGGTAGAAAATTAGGGAAAAGTGGAAAGGAGGTACACATTATGAGGTGAAAATAATTAGGCAAGTGAAAAGCACAGGTGAAGGAGTATCTATGAATAGGAGGTGAGGAGTAATACACACATAACTTTGTAATTGTGAAACCGAGCAGAGAAGTTACCAAGCAATTAAAGGTAAATGATACAAAGAGGTCAATAGAAAGAATAAAATATCCCATAAGTGAGGACCATATTAAAGACTTCTGACTTTGTAGGTATAGAAAATCATGAAAAGTATTTTTTAATTGTTATATTCTCAAATAAATATAGGTAAGCAACTGAAATTACTAAAAACGTATTAAGGAGGGTTATTGTATAATTCCACAATATGGAAAGAACATTTTAATATTTTAGAGTGTTAATAATCAGTGTTTTTCAAGATAGATTGATATACTAAATAGATAAGATGAATAAATGGACACATTTAGAAATACACTTTCAAAATTAAGAACATATATATACACACAAACACACATATATATTTTTGTAAACCTCTTTTGAAAGAGTAATATATTAGTTGCTAAAAGTAGTATTTTGTTAGATGTGTGGCCTACCTACAGGAAAGTGCACAGATTATTAGTGTGTAGATTAATGAATGTCCCAAGGAAGTACACACCCAAATATCTATCACAGATAAAACTTATGAGATACTACCACTACTCTAGAAACCCCCTTCCAACTCATTTATATTCATTTCCTCCTGCAATCCCACTGAACATAATCACCTGAACATGAGCAAGACTGTAACTGCTCTGCCCACCATCTGCCTCCTCCACTGCTACTTTCTTGACAATATTGCGGATGTCGGAAGACAATTGCTTGATCTAGTGATCTTTTCTTTTGTTTCTGGTTCTTCAAGATTAGAATATGCCTAGACAACTCACCGTGTTTTCAAGACCTGACTGATTTCTTTTCATTTTCAGAGTCTCTTTGTCTATGTCAGACTTACTTATACACAGATCGGGCATCTGCCCTCAGCTTTGGAAGGTGCAACAACTCCCGCCACACCTACTCATCTATGAACGACTCAGTTCTCTGTGGAATTCAGTTCTTTTAAATCTTTCTTTTGTATGATGCCCTACGTTATTGTATTACTTTGCTAGGGCTGCAATAACACAGTACCACAGACTGTGTGGCTTGATCAATAAAAATTTATTTTTTCACCATTCTGGAGACTGGTTGTCCACGATAAAGGTGTTGGTGGAGATGTATTATTTTTTTATTTTAAGTCTCTCTCCTTGGCTTGTAGATGGCCATCTTCTCCCTGTGTCTTCACATGGTCTTTCTCTGTTTGTATCTGTGCCCTAATCGCCTCTTCCTTTAAGCACACCAGAAATATTGAATTAGGACCAACCCAATGACCTCATTTCAACTTAATTACTTCTTTAAAGACCCTGTCTCCACACAGAGACACATTTGAGGTAGTGGGGGTTAGGACTTCAGCATATGAATTTCGGGGATACTCAATTCAGCCCATAACCGTTATATATTTTTAAAGTATTTTTATTTTCCATGGGTGTTTTTTTGTGTGTGTTGTTTGTTTGTTGTTGTTATTACTGTGAGAACAAAGAACTTTTGTATCCCCTTAACTGGAAGTGGAAATGAGAATCAAAAACCTAGTTCTCTTTTATGGAATCCAGTTTTTGCTGCAATTTTCTCCTTTTGTTCTCCATTTTCTTCATCATGTTAATCATATATGAATTGTTTTGGGGTTATGTCTACTGTGTGTTATTTGGGGTTATTTCTACTCATTCATTGGTGTTTGGTTTTATCTCCTGACGTGCAAGGTTTAAATTAAGTCTGAATGCTCTATATGGAAAATTACAGTTAATTCAAGGTTCTGGATTTTCAGCTTCTGGTCTCAGTAAGAGAGGCAAACTTCTTCAATTGAATCTTCACTTGAGTTATATTAAGACTCAGTTTCAATCTCCCTAAGGGCTTGTTTTTTGATTGTTTTCCTTCATCATAGAATTAGGTATTTAATGTTATCAGCGGAATGAACAGGCTTTCCTCTTAGGAATTCCTGACTTTCTGATATCTTTGTTGCTAACAGACCTTCAAATAGATTTTTATATTTTCTCGTATTTTTTAGTTGTTCTCAGGGATGTGATAAAAACTATTACTCCATACCCTTGACTAGAAGTAAAGGTCTGCTAGAAATTTAGTTGTACACATAACCATCTATAAATTAATGCTAATTCTTGTTTTATGTTTAAAAATGAATGCTTGATGATAACTTTTGTATCTTAAACAGAGTTGTTTAAATAATTTTTTACAACACAAACCAGTGAATATTATCCAGATAAAAAAGTGTTAAGTATAAAGAATGTGTAAAAATATGAAAGTGCTTAAATAATTAAGTAGGCACAATCACATCATTGATTACATAGTATGCTTGTTATTGGAAAAAATAGTTTTAAAACTGTCTTGACAAAAGAAAACCAAATACCACATATTCTCGCTTTTAAGTGGGAGTTAAATAATGAAAGCACATGGACATATAAAGAGGAACAACGCACACTAGTGCTCATTGAAGTTTGGAGGGTGGGAGGAGGGAGAGGATCAGGAAAAATAACAGGTACTAGGCTGGATACCTGAGTGATGAAATAATCTGTATGACGAACCCCCATGACACAAGTTTACCTATGTAACAAACCTGCACATGCACCTCTGAACTTAAAAATGAATTTTAAAAAAACCTGTCTTGACTGTACCGGGAAATATACAATTCTGTTTTCGACAAGAACAGGTGTATATATTATTGACAACTGAGACATCTTTTATTTTAAGTTTTAATTTAAAATAAACAGACTTTATTTCCATATCTTTGGAAAAATGTTGCCACACTATATTATCAAAAAATGTTCACAGGTAGAAAATTAATATAAAACAGCGCAATGATAGCCTTATTTTATAGCAATGCTTTCTAATTTTAATTAACCTGTTATAAACTTCTCAAACTCTTCTTTGTGTGTATGCACACATACACACATACACACACACACTTCTTATGGACACTGTTGAAATGTCTTCTGTCTAATGAGTATTTTCATTGAGCCTATAGATAATTGGGTAATGTTTATGCATATTTGTTGTTTTGTCGTTTACAGTAGAAGATGACCCATATGTTGTAGGGTTTTTAGAATTATCATCCATCCTTTAAGTTCTCAGCTGTATCTTCACCCAGCTAACCCCAATTATTTCCAGCTAGATTACTTTTGAAAATGTCTGCTTTGGCTCAGAACATTTAATTTATATTTTATTCAATAGATTTATATTTTAAATATACCACCAGTAAAATGATTTGGCTCTAAACAATTATTATACCTTATATATCCCTGTATTTCACAATGCTATGAGTCCATTAATTCACATTTTAGAAAACACTAAAAGGTATCCCTTTTTTCAGTTTATTATGCTTTCCACCATTTCTTGTTTCCATAAATTTGTTGTGGTCCCTATTATGGTACTGCAGCATTGCATATTAACTAACTAGTGATGGCAAGAAACTCACATGCAAAAATGTATGTGCACATTGCTGGATCAAGTTTCCTATTTAATAAAAATACAAAAAATAATATCCGGTAAGAAATGCAAGCAAAGAAGGAATACTGTGCAGCTCACCTGAGACTTCCTGAGCCCCACAAGCCACCCAGTGGGAATACTTTCAGGGATAAATTATGAACATGGGTCTTGTCAGATACAAGAAACTTCATTTTATACCGAGAAAAATCCCTGAGGCTTACACACATATTAAGGAGAAAGTTAAACCAACAGTTTGGTTTCATTTCTTTCATTAAAACAGTGTTTACAGAAATATGCATCCTGTACATATTGACCTTAAATCAGTGGCAGTAAGACCATAATATCAGCATTGAGGCAGGTGGGAGCAGAATCAGAGTGCAAGCATTCCTGAGCAGTGCCCTGCCTCCAGCAGTCCAGTGTTCCCAAAAGCATATTTCTCTACAGGTGTGGGTTATATTGGGGTCTCAGGCAGATACATTTTTCCCCCTCATAGTTACTTTTTTCTTTCATTAAACACATGGGAATAACTGTATGTCTACAGGAAAATATGTCCTCTCACTTTTAGTGAAAAAATCAAGTCTATCTAAATTTTGCATTTCCATTTTTAAAAAAGACATAGTATATTGTAGGAAAATATTTGTCTGATATAAAGGAAACAAGAGCAAGTCCCATGATAAATGGAAAATGTATCTAAGTCTAGTCACTAGAGAGAGACCACACAGTAATTTGAACAGGGGAAGTTTAATACAAAGACTTACTAACTGTAGCATGGGATTGCAGTAACGACAAATCACATTCAAACAGCGTGCTGGCCAAAGAAAACATATTTGTGAGCCAAATCTTGCTGATTTTGAAATCTCTGCTTGGAATACTGTTATAATATTTTAACAGAATATCTGAGCATAGTTCAGATTCTAATGCTACCCTACTAAAGCACTTACATTTGATTTAAACAGCATTCTGAATGATGTGTGTAAGCCTCCATAAGTTGGAATGTGGACTATTATATTCTATGCCTCACCATCCTTTCTTCACCTCTTCCTTTATAAGTATCTTAACTCTGTTTTATGAGGAATGTAACTATTTCTTTATGAAGACCCTGCCAGTACTCTGTGAAGACATGGTTTGAGTTACTGAATTTAATTAATAGCATTCTTCAGTCATAGGTTTCCTTGCAGTCCAAACATTTGAGTTGCTAATAGTAACTATATTTTTAAAAATATTAAGAGCATAATGTCAGTAATGGTCTCTTTTGAAAATATCATTGAAATCACTTTTGAAACATTTTTTATTTATTAGATGTATAGTTTTAATTATTGAAGGTCAAAATGTTATTGAAAGTGTATTGTTTGTGTATAAAGCAAAAAAAATTGAGATTTTAAAAAATGCAATTAGAAAATATAATTATTTAACATATGCATAGTAATACTATTTAGTTTGTCACACAGAAGCTGTCATGACTGATTTAGATGTCCCTCTTCAGTCCTCTCTGAGATCCCAATATATTATACAATCTTAGTACTTCTTACACTACACTGTAATTTTTGGTTTATTTCTCTGTCTTCTGATCAAGATGACACACTTCTTAGGAGCAGGGAACACATAAGGTTTGTTTTTGTTTTAAAATATCTAGCTACTGTAGCCAAAATTAAAAATCAATTGATTAATACATGCACGGTTGAATTGTGAAAAAATTCCGTTCTATTTATGACTGCTCCTGTACACCCATTTATAATAATTATATTTAACAAAGATAATTAGAAGAAATATATAAACATATTAAAATAACTTTAAAATCTTTTTTAATGTTATTTATAAGAACCCATCCAGATTATTTGTGAAATATTTTACATGTATATATACAGATTCAATTTTTAAAGTTTTTTTAAATCAAATAATTCAACATTTCAAACAGTGTAGATGTCTTCAAAATGGCAGAAGCTTGAAATACTATTTTAAGGCACAATTTGAAATACTTTAACTTAACAGGTATTGCCATTTTGTGGGAAGGAATGCTACATAAAATAATTCCCATATTAAAATTATTAATATTGTTAATGTACTTCACTCTTGACATTGAAGTATAAATTAGTAACTCAGTGTTGTATTTTTAAAAGCCTTTCTGGGTCTCCCAGTTCCCATCCTACATTGGCAAACACAGAAATAACTACTATTTCTTAGGTACTTATTTTTATGTGTATCTTCATATTCATAAGTACACATTTCTTGATTTATAAATTTGAGTACCTATTAATTTTTCTCGAATAAAATTTGAGAACCTGTCTGTCATTCCCTGTTCCCTAATACAGCAAGGTAAAACTATATACTAAATAAAATTAGATTATTGTTAAGTTATCTTCAAAGGCTGCGTGTCAGTATTTTATCTGAGCTCCATTTTATTCTATAGTTTCTAACCCACGGTTTTAAAACCTACAATTTTGAGAGTTATTACAACTTCAGGTGATTCTTGGGATTTGTGTATGGCTCAAATAGTTCTATCAATGTGCTCTTAGAAGTGCTTTTCACCTTTTCTTCTTCTTTTTTATTTTTTTCTCAACCATTCAGCTGCTGATTGTTAAATTGTATTTTGGTTATTTTTCTTAATTGTTGGTAACTTCAGTATGCCACAGCAACAGAAATTCCATTTGTTCTGCTTAGACCATTACAGCTGATTATAGAATGCCTTCAGGTGAAATCCACATCAGCCGAAGAAATGTATCTTATGGCCCTAAGAATTCTGCATCCTCTTTCATACATGATAAAAGGAATAAAAATTGAGAAGAATTAAAAACCTTTGTTATGGTTTCTAAAAAATAAATGTGAGTAATATTATAATTTAATTATAAACAAGGCAAATACGTATAAAAGATGACACCGTTGATTATTCTATTAACTATGTAATTATAAAGGACTGTCAAGTTTTTCTAACAATAACTGAAACTCAGCTCTAAATTTAGTAAAGGTTAGTTAAAAAGAGAACTTTAGAAATTGTTTAAAAAAAACTCATCCAGAAAATAATTATAATAATTTAGGCTTATACTATATTTCAAATAACATCCTGGAATGTATTTTAGTATTGCTATGGACTGAATTGTGTTTCCCCAAAATTCATATGTTGAAGTCCCAACCCCAATACAATGGTATTTAGCCCTGGGAAGGTAATTAGATTTAGATGAGGTTATTCTGCCTGCATGACGCGATTAATGCATTTATAGGAAGAAACGCTAGGGAGTTGCTCTCTGTCTCTCTCTCTTTCTCTGCTATACAAGCAAACACAGAGAAAAGCAGCCATCTGTAAGCCAGGAAGACAACCCTTGGCTGATCTTGAGTATAGAATTTCCAGTATCATAATTGTGAGAAATAAATTCCTGTTGTTTACGCCACCATGACAATGGTTATTTTCCTATGGCAGCCTGAGCTGAATTATACAAGCTTATGTGGCATACATGTATAACATATATCTATTTATATTATGTTTAATAATTTTTGTTGTTAACATTTGCTTACCCTATATTCTTCTTTAAAAATTTTCCATTAATGCTTAACATTTTTAGTAAAAATACAAAGATTATGTTCCATCATTAATCATTCTGATATCGTCTAAGTGTCTACACCTTATTTACTAAAATTAGATCCTGATGATCTTTTCAAGAAATAATTTACTGTACAATATGTAAACAGTTGGTAACATTCTACAATACTTATTTCTCTACCAAAAATATGCCCAGTGTACTGATGTTATATACAAATTAATACAAATATCCAAATTTTTAAAAAATTTAAGCCATATAATAAATATAATAGCAAGTGCATTGGATAGCCTAGTGAAAAAACTGGAGAAGGAAAGGAGTTCCAAAACTGAAACTCATAGTTCATATTAATAAGAAAATTTGAGACATTTGTTTTATTAGTTTTAGAAAAACTGACAAAACAATAACATGCAACTGCCTTATTCTATGAGTTTATAGGATAATTTGATATAACTTAGTTGTACACATTTCTTTCTTTTTTTTTTTTTTTTTGAGACGGAGTCTCTCTCTGTCACCAGGCTGGAGCACAGTCGTGAAATCTCGGCTCACTGCAACCTCCGCCTTCTGGGTTCAAGCGATTCTCCTGCCTCAGCCTCCCAAGTAGCTGGAAGTACAGGTGTGCACCACCACACCCAGCTAATTTTTGTATTTTTAGTAGAGACGGAGTTTCACCATGTTGGCCAGGATGGTCTCAAACTCTTGACCTCATGATCCGCACACCTTGGCCTCCCAAAGTGCTGGGATTACAGGCATGAGCCACCGCTTTGGGTCAGTTGTATACATTTCTTATTCCTAATAAGTGATTTCTTTCATAAGAAAATTCCCATCTAGTATTCAAGATCTTATCATTCTAAAACCTTGATTTAGGGTTCATTAATATTCATTCAATATAGGTTAACTTTGTAAATTTTGCCACCACTAACGTAAACAGTAGTTCATGTTTATATAAAATTAGCTGAACATAACCCTCACTAGTAAAATTTAAAGGAAGTTCTCTAAGCCCGTCTAAATTATTAACTCACCTTTGGAAAAAATGATGAATGTCATTAGTTAAAGGATATTCTACTTGGCATGTGCATTTTGATATACCCATTTTATTTTCGCTGGATTTTCATGCAAGGCTGCTGCCAAACTGCTTACATAAATCCATAGATAAGTTGTTTTCTAGTAATTCCCAAAGCTACTAATGGTGTGTCAATTCTAGGGATAGGACAGTAAGTGTCAGGGTTGGTTGCAACATATAATTATGTATTATTCATCCAGAAGCTAATTGTGCCATCCAGTTGGAAAATGAGAACACTGAGAATCCCCAGACCCTATAGAGACTTAATAATCCTTGTTTTTACAGCAGTTCTATCTAATTTCTAATGTCACCTAACAATTCTGGCTAGGTTTTCAATATGGCAATTTTTTCTTACATTTGCTTCTAAACTCCATGACAGATAAATCAGTTTATCTGTCATGGAGTTTAGAAGCAAATGTAAGAAAAAATTGCCATATCGATACCTGGTTTTCCTTTGAGTATGTCTTCAGTGATCTAGATATGGACAAATTGCTCCTCTTTACTAACATTCTAAGACTTGGTAGTTCAGCGGAGCAATAGTCAAGCAAAGTTAGAAAGGTTCATATCGCATGCTAGCAGGGTGAATATTCACTAGACAGAAGAGCAATCTGTGGATTTAGTAAGGAGGATCATTCTCTGTGAATAGTAATGTCTAGATCTGAGACAACATTTTATATAGTCAGCAGATTCTTTGGAAAAATTGAAGTGTTTTATTTTAAAATCTGAATCGAGATGATAAAGAAAAACATACATACATTTTTTACAACCATAATCTTAGTATTTTCCCCAAATTAGGAATGTATGCATTACTCTTCTGCCACATTTTTTAAAAAAATTTCCCATCTGTTCATCCTGGAAAACTCAAATATCTCAGCCATACCTAACATGCCACAGGTTCACATTTCGTGATTGCAGGTGAAATACTTCCTATGGTGATATCAACACTTTTCTCCTGCCCAGTGCCAATTCTTATTCTCACCACATTTCAAGAAATATTGTGCTCCTCCCTTTAATCAGTTTGAAATTCCTAAAGTGGAACCAACTGGTAGGAAATTTAAGACCAGTGGAAATGTATGTCTATATTTGGACAGTATCAAGAAATACTGTGCCATGTTGTGTCAATATTTTTCCTAGCACTTCATTCTAAATCATAATAGCTATCTATAAAATATTTGATGAGTTTAAAAATATATAAAAATAAAAGCTTTATCTTGAAAATTTTGTAATTATATATGCAAACAGAATGTATAGATTGAACGTTCATCAGAAAAGTTATTTTAAGGACTATTTCCTAGGCCTCTAGGAATATATCAGTTTCTTCCTCTACATATTTAGCCACTCTTATTTGTTGCACATAGTATGACTATTGCATTTATCTTTAGATATATTCATCATTAGATAGCATGCTACATATGATTGTAGATTTTTATCAGAAAATACGTGTAATTATCTTAGAAATAATGGTTATAGTATTTAAACATTTATTTTTTTAATTGTTAACTTTATTCAGACTTACTCAGAGACTGAAACTGAACTCTACCAATGTAAACACCAAAAAGTGTGGAAAAGGGGGAATGCGGGAATCTAAAATAGGGAGAAGGGAAATATAGGTGTTAGAGACAAAAGAGACAGGCATGTTTGGATACTTATTCAAAGGGGTCTCAGGCTTGTTCTAAATGTGATCTCAATGAAGAAGAAAAAAATTTTCTGCTTCTTTTGAGCACCAAATCTATGATTAAGAATTTGCTCCTTTGGATTCTAGCCTAAACCTGTAATATTTTTCAGCTGTTTGAGGGCACAACTGGAACAGGGGTTAAAACACAAAGTTAAAAATACAGTCTGATTTTGGTGTTCTGAATTCTAAATTTACTAATGCCTCCCTAGACTGTAGCTAGGTTGATCTTAGTTGATGTTTCATCAAAATATATTTGGTGCATTTCATATTTGCTCTTTCACATATATAAATATGTCATAGTTTCTGGGAATTGCATTAAATGTATGTAAAGATATCTACAATGTTCCTTATGTTCTGGGAGATTTATGAAACTACATGAAATATAATTTAAATGTTTATTTGTATATGTATTTTACTGTATTTGATTACATGTTTAGTCTTTATTACATAATTAATAAACAATATAGATCAAAATTGGAACAATTGCTCTCTGAAACATGTTTCCATTTTCATAAGAGACTATACATTTTTAGGGACATCATTCATGTCTAGAACTCTCTCATTTTCCAAAGAGAATTGCCATGAAATTCTCCTTTAATGATAGGAGTTTATTTCTTCTCTACAAAACACCATGACAACATTTTCATTTCTATGTTTATTCAAAATTATGATGATTAAATGATCCTGAATATAGTAGAATATAGTGAAAATCAATAGGGTGAAATTCTTCATAATCATCAGGAAATGAGCAAAACGTGATAACCACATAATCATCAAAATAGATCTAAATATATTATCAAAAATCAAAATAGAAAATAATATATAATCTCATGATACACAATTTCCTTATTATTTTTAAGTTCATGCATAAGTGTAAATGATTGTTCTTTGCTTGTTTTGTTTTTATTTCAGTGCACTTATATGATACTCATAATTAAAATTATAAAAATAGATCTATAAATGTAGATTAATATAAGTAATCACTTTTTAGTGAGTTTTTGCACACACAATTTTTCCAATTACAGTTGTCTCAATTCTGATTTTTATATGCTCATTCTAATGTTATTGTTACTCTGGCAATTGGCTCCTAAATATGTTAAGTTAGAAGCATTATTTTCTGTCAAATTCTATCAGTTGTTATTCTTCAGTCTTTAAGATATTGTAAGATATTAAGACGACTGGCCTTTCTAGCTCAGTAGCTCAAATAAAAGGGAAGAGTGCTTTTTTTTTTTTCAAGTTGAAAGCATTTGAGAGTGGGAATAATTCCAACAAATGCAGCTGAAGTGCTTATCCAGTTGTCAGTTTGATTCTATATCATTTTGTTTGTTTTTTATAACTATGTTTATAGATTGTTAGCATTTGAAACCACTCTACTTGCTAGGAATTTGATAAGTGATTAAAAATTTGGCAAATGTTTCCTCCAAGAGCTTCTAAATAGATTCTATAAACAAAGCCAAACAAAATGAGGTGCAGTGTGAATGATGACTTACCCTAACCGTTTCACAGTATTTAATGAGTACAGTAAGAGATATGTTTAGGATATTTTTTCCTTTCCATGAGGCATTGGGAAATATATGAGTATATAGCTGTCTTTCCACAAGAGGGCTTCATCTTTCAAATCAGCATTATCATACTTACTTGGAACTATGCCCAGAAAAGTCTATTGCTAGTTAGTTTATTGAATCAAGAAGAGTTTCTACTGGAATATTTGATAACTCTTCTGGAGAAGAATTTGTGGAAACATAGATTTGTGTATATGTGTATATTTGGGGAAAATATACGCCTACATGTTCAAATATTATTTACATACATATGTTTGAATTATTGACACATATATGATTATAATTTTATAATCCTATTATTCTACAAGAGATTCTTTTTTTCTGAAGAAAATTTTTAGACAACTGTACTAGTTAGGGTTCTCAAGAGAAACAAAGCCAACAGGATCTATATATCTTATAAATTTCATTCTCTCCCTCTGTGTGTATGTATTTGTTTATGTACATATATGTGTATATATGTGTATAGATATACAAGCGCATATGTGTATGTATGTCTATTTATCTACAAAGAGATTCATTATAATGAATTTTCTAATGCATTTATAGAGACTGAGAAGTACAATAATCTGTTGTCTGTCGGCTGAAGACTCAGGAAAGCTGATGGTGCAGTTTCAGTCTGAGTATAAAGTCCTAATTACTATGAGTGCTGATAGTGGTGTAAGTCCCAATCCAAGGGTGGAAGAAGACCAATGACTAAGCTCAAACAGGCAGAGACAACACATTATACCTTCTTTTGCCTTTTTGATCTATTCAGATTATATGATTTCCACCCACATTGAGAAGGACAATCTACTATACTCCTATACTGGGTCTACTGATTCAAATGCTAATCTTATCAGAAACACCCTCACAGACACACCCAGAAATCATGTTTGATCAAATATGTAAACATCCTGTTCTTAAACCAATCTGGATGACACAAAATTTAATCATCACAGAAGTTCATTTTCAGTTTTTATATACCAGAATTTTTGAGGTAAATTGTTGACTCTAAGATGTTTCTCTCCATATCACTCAACAATCATTTTTTTTATTTTACATTATATTCACTAGTATATTATTTTTTAAAATTATCCGTATCACTTGTTAGTCAGTTATGCATTATTAACCTGATGGTTATATAATTATCATTAAAACAGTATGTTCCAAGCCTTTTCTAAAAAAATTCTTTAACTCATATACTCCATGATTACGTTAGATGTTTATTATAACATGGATAACTACTATGTGTTAAAACTAGGATTCAAATTCTTGTTTTGTTGGCCAATTTATTTAAAATTATTTACAGAAAGAAGCAAGCATTTGGATAATATTTGTGTAGGAAAATAAGAAAATGATTTAGATTTTTGCCCAGTTTACAGGGTTAATTAGAGAATCAGAAACAAATTGAACACACATGTTGATGTTATAAATTGCATTAATATAATTTAACACCACTTGTACACCATGTATACAGGTTTGGAAAAATATTAAAAATTTTAATAAGTGCTTTTCATAAGATAAATATGGCTACAATTTTATTTTGGTAACATCTATCTATATATTTCACAGAAGTTGTCTATAAAATGTTATAATTTGGCCTTGTATATGGATTTTCCAAAGCTACTATACGATGAGATTCAAAGAAAATTTAATTTTTATAAGAAGTGTTATTAAGTTTTTGAAATAGAAGAATATATAATATTGATGGTTAATATTGAATGTCAACTTGATTGGATCAAAGGATGGAAACTATTGTTCCTGGGCGTGTTTGTAAGGGTGTTGTTAAGGAGATTAACATTTGAGTTAGTGGACTGGGAGAGACAGACCCATTCTCAGTCAGGGTGGGCACCATCTAATCAGCTGCCAGGGTGGCTAGAATAAAGCAGACAGGAGAAGATGGAAGAGAAGACTTGCTGTGTCTTCCAGCCTTCATCTTTCTCCGATGCTGGATGCTTCCTGCCCTCGAACATCAGACTCCTAGTTCTTTAGTTTTTGGATTTTTGAACTTACACCAGTGGTTTACCAGGATCTCTTGGGCCTTGGCCACAGACAGAAGGCTGCACTGTAGGCTTCTCTACTTTCGAGATTTGAATCACCACTGGTTTCCTTGCTCCTCAACTTGCAGATGGCCTATCGAGGGACTTTACCTTGTGATCGTTTGAGTCAATTCTCCTTAATAAACTCTCTTTCATATTACACATATATCCTATTAGTTCTGTCCCTTTAGAGAACCCTAACTAATACAGTAATACTTGTAAGGATACATGAAACTATATTTTTACTTGTGAACAACCAAGCTAGGAATCCTAATTTACAAACTGTAGCTTGATTCTTGAGATGCCATATCATTTTGAAGCCACAGTGATGACTCTTTGTGTTATAGATAGCATTAACTCACTGATTTCTTTGTCATCACATTTACAATCTTCTGCTCCAGTCAAACATGCACATGACAGTCAGACTAATCAAGTCATCATATCAGTCTTCTCTTCTTTACCTGCTAACTTTTTCTTGTCATGCTCAGAATAAAATCCAAACACCTTATGTGATCCATGGAACTCTGCACGATCTAGCCTCTGCCTGTCATGTTCATTTCTTTCTCTGCCAATTTCTTTCTTGTTAACTCTGGTCCAACCATGGCTGCTTTTGTCCAAGAAAGCATATTGACCACTTGAAGTGAAATGTGCCTAATCAAGATTAAGATGGAAGTGTAAATGCACAATTTCAAAGACTTTATACAAAAAAAAGTAAAATAGCGCAGTAATAATTTTTGTATTGAGTGCATGTTAAAATGGTAATATTTCATGTTAAACAAAAATATATAATTAAGATTAATTTTACCTGTTTTAAAAAATGTATCTTTAAAGTGGCTACTAAAACATATACAATTACATATGTGATTCATATATGTAGCTTATATTATGTGTCTCTTCTAGAGTGTTATAGTAGAGGATTGAGAAGTAATTGCCAAATTAATTAACAAGCTATATTTTCCAAGCAAATTGTGAAGAAAAAAAGGCTTTGGTTGTTTTCAATTGGGAAAAAACTTACCAAATGTTATTAGGAAATACTCTTTTCCATGTTCATAACTCTTTGCTGTGTTACTTCTCCATTTTAGGATGTCTACTTTTAACCGTTTTATGTGAAGTGAAATTTTGACACTAGAGAATGGTACACACTACTAATTTCAGCTCTGGGAAAGAATAAAGACATAAGATAAATGCTCATTGTAGAGAAATAAAGTGCTTATTGCATGGAATATATCCATAAGGAGCCAGTTTAAGCAAACTGGGCGAAATATCAAAGAAAAAATACACTAGGGAAATCTTTGCCTCATTTATGTATGAGATTTTTTAAAAATTATACTCAGACATTGTCAGATTTAATTTCTGTGCCACAAAGTCTCTCTGTAATCTAGATTAGGATTTAGGACAAATTGACAAAAATATTGAGAGAACATACAATACCTGTTCTCGATGAGTAGAGAGGCTTTGCTAGAGAACAGATATGATATGTTCTTGTTTCACAACATTGCCAATATCAAAATGTTATTTCCATTGCAAATATACATCAGATTTCACAGCCAATGTTATTTTCAATATAGTGTCAGACTATAATTTGTGTATGTCTTTTTCTGAGATACAAAAACCTCTGTCAATCTGTACCTTATAGATTTAAGGAACACGTGATGTTTATTGAATACCTCATCTTGAAAAAATTCCTTTGAAAAGTCTATCAATTGCTTATTTTAAAGTTGTTTTTATTTATTCATTTTTATAAGTTTGTATTGATAATAAATGTACATATTTTGGGGGTACATGTGATTAGGTGACACATTCTTATAATATGTAAAGATGGGATAATATGTAAAGTTATTGGGATATCCATCAACTTCAATATTTACCTTTTCTTAAAGCTAGGAAAACTTAAATTCTCTTCTAACTATTTTGAAATGTACAATAGATGAATGTTAACTCTAGTCCCCCTACTGATCTATCTAATCATTTTTTTAATGACAACTTTTAAGGCAGAAGTATTCAACGTAACTTTGTTTACTTTCCTTGGTTCTATACTGAATATTTAGTATATACTGAATGAATATTTTAAGTTCCATTAAGAATTTATGTAGTGTACATTTAAGAATTTACTTAGTGTAGGCTCATGCATACTTTTATTGTTTTTAATCCAAATGACAAAGCTATGAAATTAGGACCAGTACAAAAAAATTATATTTTATATTATAGTTTTAGTGACAGTATTTAAGGCACAATTATTAACAGTGTAAATTCATAATTTCCCAATAATCTATGGACAATTTATACCAATAGTCATAATATTCACGAGACATTTTTGAATTTTTAAAATGGAAAATTGATTAATTGATAAATAATAATTTAAGTATTCTATTACCTTTTATACCAATTAAACATTTATTTCATTTTAAAAATATTTTAACTTGTGAATGTTAAGTGATATTTATTGAGAATATAGTGCTTGTTCCACTTTGAAATTATTACTACTATTATTATTATTATTATTTTATGTTTTGCA
Organism: Gorilla gorilla gorilla; assembly: GCF_029281585.2. Classification (NCBI taxonomy): domain Eukaryota; kingdom Metazoa; phylum Chordata; class Mammalia; order Primates; family Hominidae; genus Gorilla; species Gorilla gorilla. Next base: position 66,009,413 of record NC_073224.2, on the reverse strand, counting down.
AACTTATCAGGACTTATAGTCCTGGGGAGGGAAGTATAAGATTCATTGACTATCTAAATATTCCGTGCCAGGCAACCAGAAAACATCTCACTGAAGTTTCACAACAGCACTATTAGGTGGAAATTATAACCATCATTAAAATATATATAAAGAAAACTGATGCTAAGAGGGGCTAAGTAACTTAGCCAAATATAAACCTCTCACTGGCAAGTAACAACAGCAATTTGCGTAACTAACACTTACTGAGTATTGAATTATGTGCCAGACAAACACCTAAGTGGTTTACAACTGTGATTCTCATAACAAACTTTACAATTGTATTCCGTTATCATTACCTCTTTAAAAATAAAGAAATCAAGAGGCAAAGAGGGTAGAGCAACTTGCTGCAGGACACACAGCAAAGCTAGGGTTACTACAAAGTTAGCAAGATCAAAGCCTATGCTTTGAGTTGAACATTATGACTTGTAATAGCTAGCGTAAAATGGTCCATGACTTTCAGTTCATGATTTGTAAGGCTCTGTTCCTATTTTGAATCTGGTCTTGCCCTATTATTCACTTTAACCAGTAGAATGTGGTGGAAGTGATACCATACAAGATCAAGATCTGAGCCTGAGTCTTAAGATAAGTCTGGCAGTTTCCACTTTTGTGCTTTAGTGAGTCTTGAGATGCCATACAGGTCTAGCTATCTTTCAGGAGGGATCATGTGGAAAGACAATCTGGACAGGCCACATGGGGAAGGAGAATGCCAGAGAGTAGATAGAGAGAGAGAAAGACCCAGCTGATCAAGTCATTACTTATTGGGAAGGTGCTATTTCTCAGACACTTTAAAAAGTAGTTTAATAAGATATCTCATTTTATTCTTTACTCCAGTACTATAGAATATATTTTATCTTGCTTTTACGTGAGGACTCTGGGAAGACAGGAGACTTGCCTAAGTTCTTTTAGTGAGTAAGTGGTGGGACATGGATGTGAACTTGGGTATTAATATACACCTAAGACAGTGTTACATCAAAAGTCAGGAATGATAATTTTTGTATGTGGCAAACTATAAAATTCAAAGTTAGGAAAACTAACAGGAGGACTTCATTACACATGAGGAAATGTGAAAATAACATTAATTCAAATAAGTTAGAAAGAGGTGTGAGAGTTGGGGTTCGGCTAGTAACTTAAAGGATAGATAACAGAAATATACAAAGAAAAAGAGTTAAAAAGAACTTCTTATTTCAATAATATGGGAAGGCCTATCAACAAGGAAGAAGGCTTTCAATAAAAATTGCAATGATTATAAAATGTATCATCCTTGAATAGGAACAATTAAAATTATATAACACCAGCAGAGTTAGAGAGTGTGTGCTTGTGTGTGAAAATTTGTTAACTTTGTCTTACTTGTAGTCTTATGTCATTGTATTTATTTAGTAACCATTTATTGATTCAATAAGTAGTTGTTGAGCATTTACTACACATTATCCATGATGCTAGCTGATTGGGGAAAAAAGGTAGGTAGAATAGTAATGCTTCTTGTCATCAGTGAGTTTATGGTCAGAAGGGGAACAGAAGTAAAAATTATAAATGTACTAAAATTTAAAATTAATTGCTAGTTTTATAAATTGAAGGAAAAATCATGAATAATATGAAGAATAGTACAAAAAACACTTTAAATTTAACATCTTCAGAAGGCATTCCTTGGTAGATGATTAATCTAACATCTGGAAACAGAAGGCTGAGAAGCTACCTATACCAGGCTTCAAGAAAGTGCATGTATAAAGCTTCTGAGGCAGACAAGAACGTGGTGTGTTTGAGAACCTCAAAAGAACAGAGCAAGTGCAGCAAATGTAAAACACAGCAAGAAAAGCTTCAGTGAGTTTACAGAAATGTTAAGGATTATTTATGTTAAAAGTAGAAACCCCAACTTTGTAAGCATAATGGAAGTTTTAAAAAGGTTTTAAGGAAGGAGTGATCCAATTCACATAAAATAATTTAAAACAATACTCAAGCTACTCATCACAGAGGGGACTGAGGTGGAAAGATTAGAAAGGGAGTTTAGTTAAAAGGATATAATGGTAGTGAAGGTGAGTGAGGATGGAGACTTTATTAGAACAGTAGCAAATGATAGAAAAAAGGAGGCACGAGCATTGCCTAAGTAAGGTCCAAATAAAATATAGTATTATATTTAATCAAGTCATCCAAATATTCACAGAATAAAATAAGCTAAGCAGCTCAAGAATTATTCCAATTAGAAGGCCTGAGGTCATTCAAATTTAAAAATGAATTCATAGATATTTGTGGGATAGTTTTTCTCTTTTTTCATGCTAGTACACAGGAAATTAAATGAAGAACAATATTATTTATTGTGTTGTATTTATTTTCACAGTCTTTACCATGAGTCAGTGTTATACGTAATAACAGAGTCATCGCATTAGATATATGAAACTAATGCTCATTAAAAGTTACAATTTAAGCTGAGCATGGTGGAGCATGCCTGTAATCACAGCTAATCAGGAGGCTGAGGTAGGAGGATCACTTCAGTTCAGGAATTTGAGGTTGCAGTGAGCTGTGATCACATCACTGCACTCCAGCTTAAACAGCAGAATGAGACTGTGTTACTAGGAAAGAAAAGAAAGTTTAAAATACAAAGTTTTAGTTTTTTTAAAAAAATTTGCTTAGCTTGTTTTACAAGCTATGTAATGACCTCATCTGGGGGTTAAATCATTCTATGTGATTGTAGCATTTGATACTTGCTTAAAATTCTAAAACTATGGAGTAATACTCTTTCCTCATTTTGAAAATATTATCTTTAATATGTTTTGCTCAACTATATCTATGATTCTTATTTACTTTAAAGGTTATGATTGTTCATGATCAATTTTCCTCCTTAATAAAATTCATCTGATTCTAAGAAAGAGGCTTTAAAAGCTGAGTAGCACACTCTTTTTATTATTCTCATCACAACGGAGGTGGTGAAATGCCACTCTATTATCATTATAGGACCAGGTGAGTCTATTGAACTTGCATGGTAGGGACAGTATGTGCCTGATGAAATGTTTCAACTTCCAGTTAGTGAAATTTTGTTCAATCAATACAAAGTGCTGAGGTGACACATCCTGCTTTATATTGTGCAGGGTATTTTTAAGTAGTCAACTATGATATTCAATGTCGAGATACTATAGTGATGTATTTAAGTTTAAAAATGCCTTACCGACTTTAAGTGCTATAAATTTACCTTTTGTGAGTGATAAATTTGACTTCACAGAAGTTTGGCAGTCTCACCGTTCTTCCAGCAAATATTAAGAGTTAGTTCTTTTTAACAGTCTATTTCAGTTAAATCTTTTCAAAGACCTTTCAAGCATGATAACAGTATAATTCAGGTAATGCTGTATTATATGTGTAAACACATCACAGGTCAATTACAATTATATTATCAAAATTCTCCATATTTTCAGCAAAAAAAAAGCCAAGGCAGAGAAGTTAAGATGATATTAAATGTGAAAATATTATAAGCAAGGAAAGATGGGACAATTAGATACTTCTGTTGAATAAATCCAAAATTAGGAGAAATATAACTAAAATGTATAAACAAAATAGCATATATTTAAACTTGTTGGTTATACAAACAATATGTTAATTCTATGCCAAAATACACATGAAAAGAGAGGAAAGGAAGAAGAAAAAAGAAAAAAGAGAGAAAAAAATAATGTTTAATCTAAAATATCTTCAAAAAGACCTCGATATGAATCTTTTACTCTATTATAGGGGAAGTCAGTCTAAAACCTAAAGCAATTTCATACAAGGCATATCTCTTAAACTAGCGTAACTCTTAAATTCTGTCAACAGCATCTCTAGAATAAAGCTGTTATTAAATTTATGTTTTATGCACTGACATTCCCTTTACCTCAACAATGTCAGCCTTGTAGTAGAAACAAAAGAAAAAAAAATTAGACTATTGATACCAAAAAAGAGAATGAACTTGAAGTAATATTAAAATATATATGTGTGTATAGATATATTTTTTTTCTTTTTTTTTCTTGAGATGGAGTTTTGCTCTTGTTGCTAAAGTGCAATGGCATGGTCCTGGCTCACTGCATCCTCTACCTCCCAGGTTCTAGTGATTCTCCTGCCTCAGCCTCCCGTGTAGCTGGAGTTACCACCACGCCCAGCTAATTTTGTATTTTTAGTAGAGACGGGGTTTTACCATGTGTGCCAGGCTGGTCTCGAACTCCTGACCTTAAGTGATCCACCTGCCTCGGCCTCCCAAAGTTCTGGGATTAGAGGCGTGAGCCACCGCACGCAGCCAAAAATATATTTTTTAATGAGAGTACTTTTGATTGATATTGAAGAAATTATTGTCTGCATTTTCTTGAACTACCAATGCTTATATTGACTACATTGAAAGAAAAAAAAAAGAAACCTTTGTATTATTATTATTACTTTTTGAGATGGAGTCTCGCTCAGTCGTCCAGGCTGGAGTGCAGTGGTGTGATCTCCGCTCACTGCAAGCTCCACCTCCTGGGTTCACGCCATTCTTCTGCCTCAGCCTCCCGAGTAGCTGGGACTACGGGCGCCCGCCACCATGCCCGGCTAATTTTTTTTTTGTATTTTTGGTAGAGACAGAGTTTCACCGTGTTAGCCAGGATGGTCTCAATCTCCTGACCTCGTGATCCGCCCGTCTCAGCCTCCCGTAGTGCTGGGATTACAGACATGAGCCACCGCGCCCGGCCAAACTTTGTATGACTTAAAATTTTTAAACTTTGTATTTTTAATGATTTAAAACTGTATTAAAACAATATATAATTTTAATTAAATTTTAAAAGTCAAGATGAATGCAAGATAAGGCCACGCCCTATTGATAATGAGAAGTGATAGCTTCAAATAAATGTAGGCTTCTATTTAGAAATATTAACCAAACATCTCTTTACATGCAGGTTCTATGAAGTTTTGACTTTCATTCTGTACACAAGAGATTGAGCAATTACTGTGTTAGGTGTCAGAACAAGAGCATTGTTTTGTCATTTCTTTAATCTTCTCAATGAGCTTATTAAATAGATTTTATCAGGAATATTTATAAATAGAGAAAATAAGGCTTAGAGAGGTTAAATAAATTGCCCAAGTTCAGTCAGTTAAAAAGTGACAAAAACAGTTTCCCTCCCAAATTCTGCTCTGAGCCTCTAGCAGATACATTACGAAATAAAAGGATATTTTTCCTTTATAAAATAAATTTTTCAATGCAGAATTTTTTAATTGCAGAGAAACACAGCAACACTAATGTAGTTTTTCAGTTCATTATATCCTGTAATAATGAGGGCAGTTCAGCAAGGTAATTGATGTTATTTCCTGCAGATCATTACTACAGAATTAACCACATATCATGGAACTTTTATTAATGATTACAAATATCTCAATCACATATTTCTGAATACAAAAGCATCTAATAGCATCTTTACCCTTTTGGAAAATGGTACATGAAGAAGAACATCTAAGTAAAGAGTCCAAAATATTTCAAAGGTATCCTTATAGGTTTCCCATAAATATCTAGCAAGTACTCTTTCTTGTGCAATCATTACACTAAAAGGACCTTCTCAATTTTTTGAATGACTGACAGCAATGCCTATTATGTCTTACAGCTTTGAAATGTGAGGTAAATGCCTGAGTAAACATCATAACGCAATACAGGATGCATTACATTTTCTTCCTGCAAATGTGATGTCTTCTTTTATCTTGCCATAACTTCTTTCAGACAAGACAGCCAACAGGTAATTCTATTCCTATTTTGCTACTGAAAAGAGACAGCAAACTGGAACTGAAAAGTGAAGTTTAACTTCTTTTACTAAAATCACCAATTTATTTTCATTGCCAGTGTTTGGATGAACAAGATACTTAGAGAAATCAATGAGACATCTTTAGTCATTGTTATGTCTCTGTTTTCATCTCAAGGTATCATCAAGTGTGTGTCTATGCCTCAACATAATAAAATTATATCCACATCTCATATGAAATTACACATTTACTTTGCTCATCACTAAATACTTCAGTGCCCAGTATCTAAAACTGCATTTCAAGTACTGATGTGAATTGACTCATTCCAAAATCTAATTAATTTTGAGAGTTTCACCTTTTTATTTTCTGGCATCTCCCTAGGTTTTGAGGCCCTTTTCACTTACCTGCTCTTTGAACACTTAAATATAATCTTATTTTTTTCCATTTTCAAATATCATACAATTATTTCCATGTGCCACTGTTTTAGTACATTTTGTGTGGCTATAAAGGAATACCTGAGGCTGTGTAACTTATAAATAAATCAGTTTATTTGGCTTATGGTTTTGCAAGCTGTACAAGAAGCTTGTGTTCCTTCCAGTGAGGGCCTTGATCTACACTTTCATGGCAAGAGGTGAACGGGGAGTGGGCACATCACATGGTGAGAGACGGAGCAAGAGAGATGCCATGCTGTTTTTAACCTATTATCTCTCACATAAACTAATAAAGTTAGAATTCACTCATTCCCATGGCGTAGGCATCAAGCCATTCATGAGGGATCCACCCACTTCAGCCAAACACCTCCCAGTAGGCCTGATCTCAACACTGAAGATCACGTTTCAACAAGAGATTTGGAGGAAACAAATATCCAAACCCTATCAGTCACTATCCTGCTATTTAGCATTCATGATTCCATTTTCTAAAACAAGAATCCTAATCTTACTGGAAACATGCTTTTAAAGCAAATTGGGAAACAGCTGTTTCTTGCTATCATAATTTTAAATTGATGACTCTCCTCACCAATGAGACTTGACTTCCTCAGCTATAATTTAAAAGGTCCTAGAGAAAGACTGTTACCGAACTCAATCGCATCAGAAAATCACTATCTCTAACTCAACTAGCAATGTATATAAAGAAGAGGTGCAGTCTCCTAAAGATTGAAAGAATGGCTGGACAGGCGATTTAACTTTTTTTTTTTTTTTTAATCAATTAAGACTTTTTAAAGCTCCAAAGGACAAAAAGATCAACAAAAACTTGCTTAAAAGATGGCAGGAAGTGTACACGGGAGGAAAACAGGTATTGACATATAAAACTTCAAAGTTCATGAGTATATAGTGCAGGCTTCAGTACCACTTAATTCAGGGTTTAAAATGATGTCACCCTCACCTTATCTGTCTTCATCAGTATATCTCCCTTCAAGTCTGTTTAATTTTAAGGCCTCATGTTGTATTTAAAGGGGTGGTAGCAGACCCAGATTTTTCATGTGGTCAGCATCAAGTTCAGTGGGGAGATCGATGACTCTCTGAAGTAGTATTCCCAAGTAAAGTCCCAGGAATTATTTTCCTTTGCTTGGGCTACGTGTCTGTCCCTAAAGAAATCCACTTGGCTTAGGAAAATGTGATGCACTGCCTGGCTTTAGTCTTTGTCACCTCTAATACCTGGAATTACTGAGTAGTTCCTTGCACAGGCCACTGGAATAAGAATAAGAAAGTGAGTTGCCCCGGACTGCTATTTTTAGATGAGTGGCAGTAGATCCCCAATTCAAACATATTTTCTTCTTATGTAAACATGCTGAAAATATGTCCATTTTTATAATTCAGTGGTACCACATACATGTCTAAACTTACTTGCCTTTTTCACCAAAACATGCAACAAAAGATCTCACCCACCTATTAAGTCCAGATCCAAATCCTGGATCCCAGAGTTTTTAAAATGTCTTTCTATTGAGCCTAGATGTGCTTCATAAGGCTCAATAATGAGTTTACTTACAACACATTAAGTAAGAATGATGAATAGAGAACTGAATATGTGCAGTAGAGAAAAAAAAGCAGAGATTTGTATTTAGGAAGAGAAAGTGGAGACAACACAGAGTAATACATTACATAATTAATTTAATAGAGCTTTGCTTGAATTTCTTGAATGAAATAATTTTAATATTGTAGTGCATTATTGCACCCTTGAGCTTTATTGAAACCCTTATTTGTAAGTACTTTGCTACTGAAGAAATTAGTCTCTTACATATCTCTTCTGGCTGAAATATTAGTGATTTTTCATCAAATCCCTAAAGTTTTTGTTCCTATTCATTTAATTTGGGGTGGGAAATTTTAGTCATTATTTCATGTATATTTAAGAAAAAAATCAGAATTATTTTTACTCATTTAAATACATTGTTATTTATATTTTATGTCATTTTAAATTTATAATAATTATGTACAGAAAAATGGCCTTTTACCCATTGTTGTTTTGTGATGATTTCACATTTATACTCTAAAATGAAGCCCAACTTCGTAGTACAGAATAAATTGAACTCACACAAAGAAGTTCACCTTACTCTGCCTGGAGGAAGTTCTGAGGCTCTAAAATGCACTTCAGCTCAGTTTACGCTTCTGGGGTTACTGACTAATACATCATTATATACAACATTTTAGTGCCTTAAGAGAACAACATGCTGTTTTTGCAAGATAAACCAGACTAGTATAAGAAAGCTCTTGTTAGATTACACAGTGAAGTTCAGAAAACAAAACGATTACAAGTTAACTTAAAAACTTCCCACCCACTGTTTTCTACAAAGAGACTCCGTTGTGTTTTAATCTTTATTTTTTATTTTTTATTTTTATTTTTTAACAGTCACACTTTGTCACCCAGGCTAGAGTGCAGCGGTGCGGTCCTGGCTCAATGCAACCTCCACCTCTCAGGTTTGAGCCATTCTCGTGCCTCAGCCATCCAGTAGCTGGGATTACAGGCATGCACCACCCACTTGGCTAATTTTTGTGGTTTAGTAGAGAGAGGGTTTTGCTATGTTGGCCAGGCTGATCTTGAACTCTTGGTCTCAAGTGAGCAACCTGCCTCAGCCTCCCAAAGTGCTTGAGCCACCGCGCCCGGCTAAGTGTTTATCATTTTTGATTTTGTTGTTTTGGAGTTTTAGAAAAAGCTAAGAATGACAAGGTAGATTAGAATAACTTATAATGTATTCTTATTTATTAACCTCAACAAATTCCACCAATGTTGTGAGGCATATATTTTTATTTTGAAAGTATGTGCAGAGAATTAGATTTAGTCTTAGCAACTCTGACTCATGTTTATATAAAATGTGAAACACTGTGCACTGATTTCTGCCAGTACTAATGCACACACACTATATATCAGAAATATTAAGAAAAAGCATGGGATCTATTTGATTTCAAAGAAAAACAAAGATAGTTTTTTCAAAATTTGTCTACTAATATTTGGAAGAAAGACATAGCAAGACTGATTTTAGTGGGGTTGAAATTCAAGAATGGTAAGAATGAAAAATTTTGATGGAAGAAATCAAGATGTTCTAATATTCACAGGATTCCCAAGTGCACTATACAGGTAGAAGAATTGGGACTTTTGTGACATTACACTATTGGCATTGCCTATAGATGAATCTCACTGTACTTGAACAATTTAATCTTGATCTGGGAGAGATTTTTATGGCTTAAATTATGAAAGATTCTACACAAACACTTCTTCTGTTTGAATAAACAAAAAGTCTGCAAAAGACATGAGTTATACACAAACTATTTAAGTCCCTTACAAGTATATTTGATTAACCTTAATTAGATTTTCTACTAATAAGATATGAGATACATATTTTAATTATTTTAGGAACAATTTTTATGTCCTAACTTTTATTTCAGAAGAATGAAGCAATATTATAATTGGATATTTAAGCTATCATATATATGATCGTTTTCATTTGCATGATGCTAAAAAGGACAGGTTACATATTTGTGTTTTGCCATCTTTTCTTTCTTTTTTTGCATGTTGTTTTCTACAATAACTTAAAGATAAGAAATAACACATATGTAGAATTTGACAACGTCCCAATATTGGGAACTGCAGTATTGCAGAAGATACTTAGCCATTCTTTACTTCAATGTCTTGTTAGGCAAGACTTTAGTCCCTATGTAAAGTATACTGATGAACAACTACAGCAAAATAAATGCCTGTGTCTAGTAGTCTTCATTTTAGAAATCCTGTATAATCCTATTTTTACAATTTGGGATGTACATTTATAAGTTTGAGACATAATTAATTCCCTGTATCTCTATGCCAGTTTTATTTTAACACAATTCCATGATAAGTACATGAATGAAATGTAAATGTGAAGAGTAATATCAATAGATATTAATTTGAACAATTTGGAAAAATATTTTTAATGTCAAGGCACTAAAAATTACCTGCTTGAAATTGTGTTTTGTTAATCAACTTTAAGAAAAAGATAAATAATTATAAAAATTAATAGGATATTAAGTCATTTACCATGGATTCTAAAAGTTGACCTGTATTCATTTTTTAATTGTCCTAATCTGTTCTTTTTTCTTCTCTTCAGTTCTAGTTGTTTTTCTCCATTGAGAACTAATGGAATTTCACTAGCTGTCTTAGAATTTGTGGGCACTTTTGTCTTCTAATGAAAGAAAACAAACTGTTTTATATTCCTTTTTTCTTTCGGATGGATCTTTAGAACTAGATTTATATATGATACATATATATGTATAATGTATACATATATTATAAATACATTTAATTGGAGAGGTAGAGTAGGAAGACAGATAAATTGGTTTTGATTTCAGAGAAAATATCAGGGCATATGACATATGTATGGAAAATACAACATATAGAACACACTGTAAGCCATTGGTCTCTATGAGATTATCCAGAGAATGAGAATATAAAGAGAAGGGAAAGGAATATTAAACTGTCAGCGGCCACTGATAAGGAATAATAGAAGAAACTACCAAAAAAAATAATTTAATAACACTTCTTCAATATGGAAAGAAAACTGTAGTCAGAATGTTACAAGTGTCTAGAAAAGCTAATGTGGCTTCTATTAGGGTCTGCCATTTCTAAATAAAGAGCACATCCAGAAAGATGCACTGTACTTGATGCCATTAAGAGGTTAGTAAGATAAGGGCTAAGAGTTGGCCGTTGGATTTAGCAATATAGATTTCATTAATGACTTTGATGAGAGTGATTTCACTGGAGTTTGGGAAATCAAGAGAATAAGTTCAAAAGATAACAAAGGAGAATATTTTGAGAGCTCTTAGAGATAGTAAAATTATTTTCAAGAAGCTTTGCCAGAGGTGTAAAGTAAAAAAGCAGTAGCTAGATAGGAATATACACTCAATGAAAGGTATTCTTAAAAAGAACAATATGCCCAGCACTTTGGGAGGCCGAGGCTGGAGGATCACGAGGTCAGGAAATTGAGACCATCCTGGCTAACAGGGTGAAACCCCGTCTCTACTAAAAAAAAAAAAAAAAAAATATATATATATATATATATATATATATATATATATAATTAGCCAGACGTGGTGGCGGGTGCCTGTAGTCCTAGCTACTACGGAGGCTGAGGCAGGAGAATGGCGTGAACCCGGGAGGCGGAGCTTGCAGTGAGCAGAGATCGCGCCACTGCACTCCAGCCTGGGTGACACAGGGAGACTCAGTCTCAAAAAAAAAAAAAAAAAAAAAAAAAAAAAAAGATCAATGTGGTGGTTTGTTATGTTGTGGTGGTTTGTTAACAATTTTGTGCTAGTTTTTTTTTTCTTGGAAGTATAATTTCTGTCACAAACATAAACACAGGTTTTCTTTGTTTTGTTTTTAATTTCTCAAGCGTATGCAGTGTTGTATTTGGTTTCTAAGTTTTCATAATTTTTTAGGATGAAAATTTGCATTTCTTGCCTATTGGTAGTAAAAGACACATTTAAATATTTATAGGTGGAACATAAATTTGTTTTAAAAACAGTGTTGTCTAATTTTTTAATATAATTATTTAAACAAAATTAGATAACATTCACAGATATACCTAATATTACTATAAGGTCAGTTTTTTGCAGAATGTGAAGAGAAATGTGACATATTTTGATTTATTTTGTAAATTAAATTTAATTTGAGAAAAAATCTTTTGGATGCAACTCTATACTACACACAAAAAATGCTACCAATTAAAATATAATGTCTATCCTTGTAAATTGTGTTATATAAACGGAAATTGTGCTAAGGGACATCAGAATTTTAAAAATATCTAAGACATTAAATTTCTTGTTTGTAAATTGTACTCATTATTTTTTTTCCAATGAAGCCTTTCTTTTTCTCAGAAATAAACCAAAACAACATTTTTTTCATGGTCTGTGTGTTGTAAGACACATATACAAAGGCGAGGGTTCAATGTTTATAAACAACATATTAAAATGTGAAGGTTTTTTATGTAAACCTCCTGAAAGAGTTAAGCATCCATGCCTGGTAGTTTGCATATTTTCACCATTTATCGCCTGCAAAAATTACTTTAATATTTTGCTTTTAAAAAGTGGATTGAAGATTTTAGGAATTAATTGCAATAACTCTTCTGTCTTTCCTAAGTTTTGTTTATATTGTTCATAATATAGAATACTAAAAATTGCATTTCCGAAGTCTGGCGCGGTGCCTCACACCTGTAATCCCAGCACTTTGGGAGGCCGAGGCCAGTGGATCACGAGGCCAGGAGATCAAGACCATCCTGGCTAACACTGTGAGACCTCGTCGCTACTAAAAATACAAAAAAAAAATTAGCCGGGTGTGGTGGCGGGCACCTATAGTCCCAGCTACTCGGGAGGCTGAGGCAGGAGAATGGTGTGAACCCAGGAGGCGGAGTTTGCAGTGAGCTGAGATAGTGCCACTGCACTCTGGCCTGGGCAACAGAGTGAGACTCCGTCTCAAAAAAATAAAAAAAATAATAATTGCATTTCCACTTGTGGATTAAGAAAGGGAACCATTTGTTGTTGAGAACAGCAGTATCTTTTGTTCTTTTGAAACATGAGTTCTCAAATGACCCCTGTCTCTATATTCTCTCTTCTAATGCTTATGGAGGCTAAGACTTAAAGTCAAGCATATAACTGGTAACATTCTGCTTATCAGCTCTAACCCAAGCACTCCTGTAGTGATTCACTTCCCTAAAGCAGTTGAAATTTTAAAAATAACGTTTCGCTTTTGGAGAAGAAACCCCAGGCAAAAGCTTCACCTGGGAAGAAGAATTTATTATTTATTATTCCTTTATGAAGGCATATCGAACACTTAAAATATATTGTTCCAGGAGTATTTCTATATTGTTTTGTTTTTATTTTTTTCTATGCCTTTTTGAAACAAAGACACATAGAAGAAAGAAAAAAACTACAATTTGAAAAATAAAAGGTTATTCAAATCACAACAGAAAGTAAAACCATCAGAATAAACTCCTCTTAGTCATAGTATTTTTCTATCAATCACTTGGATTCCCATTAATCCAGTGAACTGTAAGGTTTGTTATAGATTCCTGCTAATTCAAGTTGATTATTTTAAACCTGGTTATTTTAAGTGAGTCTTGTTGTTAGTGGTGTTTTAATTTTGTTTACAATTTCAATATTATTCATAGACAGGGCTGATCATCACATGACTCTGAGGCAGCAGGAGTCTGTCTGTCTTTCACATCTGCATAGTGGAAGTTTTAAAGATTTGAGGGTAAAATTTCCTTCTTATGCATCTATTTCACTTAGACTTCTGGAAAACTATTAAATTGAAAATATTAATAGAAGGCAATAAACTCAAAGTAAATTTCATCTAGCATTTTAAGGGAATTAATAGACGATTAAATGCAAATGATTAGCTAAATTTCTAACCAAAAGGGAAGTCAGCTCTTTCTTCTGGAATTGCAGAATGGAGCACTAACAAGAAATTTTGTAAAATGTTAAGGACATACATGTAACTGGAAAGAGTCCACCATTTGGTCAGCATCCACCCTAATTGTAGATTTATAAAATAGATAGAAATAGGAATAATTGTATTCTCTTGAGGTATGTGTAATTTCTTTACATATATTATTTTATTTTTTGAATATGCAAGTGGTAAGAGATAAAAACATTTTTAAATGTATTTTTTATAATTCAGGAATAAAATAAACATTCCAACAACAATTTAATTTAACACTTCTTTTCTTAGAAATTAAATAGAGAGAAATTTTACTAGTCACATTTTATGGTTGTTAATCATGTAGAATATGCACAAAAAGAAATTTAAAAAATTGTACTTAAGAGCGAAATAACATTAAAAAGTACAATGAGTGGATTAAACAAAATATAATAATAGTTATTCACTTTTGTAAAAGTACTCTTGATACATATTGAAAATAAACTTTCACAGTAGATTCAGTTGCATCACTTTCTATTCATTACTAATTTTTCATTATTGCTGTATAAGAAGCTTCCACAAAAGGTCATTGGTGAATATTAACCTGACTCTGATATTAGATAAACTTATTTGCAGCATTTTATACCTAAATTTTATAATTAATGTTTCTGTCAAATTGAATTATTTCAAATTGAAAGCTGACAGCTACATGGAGCAAAATCAAATTTATTTTGACTTACATAATATCACTTACAGAATGAGTACAGTGGGTTTGGGCCATAATCTCAAAAGACACAATTCCAAAAGTTGAAATCCCAAAATGTTGAAATGTTATAATCCCAAAAGTTGAAATCCTGAAAGATCAAAATTTGTTGTCTAAAATCCTCAAAAATCACAATCCCAAAATATCAAAATCTCAAAAGTATAATTCTGGAAAAAAATAAAAGAAAATTAAGGATATTTATCCATTTATTTAAAAAGGATTAATTTCAGAAACAAAAAACTTTTCAGAACACATTATAGTCCAATTTATGCAATAAAATAGCCAATAATAGCATCCATATTTTACAATAATAATTGGGTTTATTAATTACAATAATACTGCTATATCAGTTATAAGCAGATAAACTGTATTCATAAAAACACAAGTCAAAAATTTAAATGTATAAACACATATCACGATGGTTGGTATTTGAGTGCACTCAGCTTTATAACTGTGGTCACCTGAAATACTGCTATGGACAATATAAGTATTTGACAAAATCAATGAAAAACTGTGATAAGTCACCATCGTATATGCAGTTGTCCAAAAAATAGTATCTCTTCATTTACTAAGGAGATTTCAAAATTTTTAGTTATACTTACAATGCTTACATTCAGGGTCAACATTGTGATAATGCACTTTGGTGAACTCAAATTTATGATGTCCAAAGCAGCAGAAGAAAAATCTGCCCCAGCTCTCAGAAAGACCAATTTGCCTTGTGTATTTGTTCTCTCTGGGTCCATGCTGCAATCAGCACCCTCACAGACACAAGCAAAATAATGCTTTACCAGGTTTCTAGGTATTCTTTAATTCAGTCACCATTTTAGTGGAACATAATAATTCCAATTATCTTACTTAAAAATTTTGCATAGACCAACAGAAATCACACTATGGAAATGTTTACATTGAGTTTTCAGAGATAGCTCAATTGCATGCTATATTCCAGTGCCAATCATAATTCTGAAAATACAATTCTGAATGCCATAATCCCAAATATCAAAATCATAAAATACCAAAATCTCTTAAGTCTAAATCTTACAGTCTAAATTCCACATCACTAATGCCTAAAATCTTGAAAATCCCAATTCCGAAAGATAGAATTCTGAGAGTTGGAATCCTAATAGTTGAATTCTGGCAGAGATTAGTGCATTTTCAGGTGTATGCAGGATAATTGCATCATGTTAGGCAGAACTATTACCTTGGTTTTTTCTTTATTTTGCAATTAAGTATGATTTAAGGAGATGTGTATGGGTGCAAAGTTGACAAGGGGTGAAATTGTAAACTTAATTTTAGGTGTCAACTTGACTGAATAGTAGTCTATTTAAAATGGCTGCTAATAAATAATCCATCAAAAATATATAGCATATTATATGACAAAAATAAATATTAAGTAACAAAGATACAGATAAAGTTTTAGACAGTCTATTTGCCCTCACTTGTCTCCCAGACCACTTGAAGAAATAACTATAGATATATGACAATGGTAATGATGAAGAAGAGGAAGAGGTAGAGGAAGAGGAGGAAAATAGACAATGATAGATGAGTGTGTGCGGGAACATTAAAGAATGAATATAAACAAAAAGACAAAATCATGTATCTTAGTATTGATTTGAGTCTTGCATTCACAGGCTGTAGTTGAGAAGACTTAATGTGTTAGGTCTTGCAAAATATTAGGATTCAGATAGAAAACAAAGATACTAGAGAGGAAGTAGAGTACAGTGATTATGAGCTCAAATTTTGGGGCAGACTGCTAAAGTTTTAATATAGATTTTGGTAACTCTAAGTTCTGTGGCCTTAAGTAAGTTATTTAACTCCTCATGTTTAAAATATGGGCTCTATTAACTGTGCCTACCTCATAGGTGGTTATAGCATGAACCAAGTAGATACATGAAAAGCACTTAGAACAACACCTATCTAAGTGCTTACACTTGTTCTAGGTTTCAGGGAAGGATGATATAGAATTATGTTATGGCACAGTACTACCATGTTCTAGAAAGTTCGTTCACTGTGTCTTAAAAACTTATTTTTTCCCCAGCTTATGAAAATTACCATTCTGTTGTATTATCTTAAAACACTTTATTATTTTCATTCATTCTATCATTTTTCATTGTGTTGCAATAAGCATTACTTTATTTTTATTTTCACATTTACACTCAATCCTCACTTATTTCCACACATTTATTGGATAATTAAATATAGGCCCTAGTGTTAATAGCTTTGCTACTACATACGCTGAAGTGAATTGTGTTAGAGGAATCTTCTCTTGCTTGTTGATGCAAAGGTCGCCTAATATAGTAAATATGATATCTGTGAAATGTCCACGATTCATTAAAGTGAGAAAACTTCAGCACTTTGAAGAAATTAAATGTCTGCTGCAATTATCTTAAAGCAATGCCATTCTGTTTTTATTGACATATTGTTTTAAAGGTGACAGAATTTATTGACACTTTTAGTTGTTTACTTTAAAAAAGCTAAACTAAATTTAGTTAAACAGGTTGATAAATACATTTGGCTTTTAACATATAATCTGTTATTTTTCAAGTCTGGAGGACTAATAAATGCATTCACATAGTAAAGGACTTGGAAAACTAAACATTCTATTCATTATCACATTCCACATTATCAGACTTAATAATTACACTAGATTATATAATTGTTTGCTATATGCATGGCATTGAGCTAAATTGCTTTTGTGTATTAGTTATCTAAGTACTCACAGCAAACTTTGAGGTAGACTCTACTGTTGACTAAATTTAAAAATATAAAATTCCATTTCTTTATTGTATATAATTATTTTTTCTGTGTATATCCTGGCCACAATGTAAAGCAGTTTAAAATTGAGATCCTGACTTAAATTGAGATCGTGTTCTGTAATCTACCTTTGCCTCATGTTGTGCTAAAAACCAGCAAATGGTCACCAATTATTAGATACCAGGTACAAATTTTAAGCTTAAAAATGAGATTTAAATAAACTTGTCAAATATTTAAAAAAATAGTTTACAACTTGAAGTTTAGGGCAAAATATTAAATGATATAGTGTCAAAAATAATAATGATGATTTGCTCTGCTAAAAGTTAAAACCAAATATTGCTAATTCTCCAAGTTTATTTGAAAGTATGCATTACTCTAAGTAAATGGCAGATATTAAAATCTGTTTTTAATGTAATCTCATAAAATTTGACCTCAGGGTTTGGGATATGGAGGGGAGAATTATAGGTAACATATAAACAATTTTATAGCAAAGGTATTATGATTATTTATTTCAATGTGAGATAACAGTTGCGTCTCCTTTGAAATTAGGGCCTGCCTTTCTAAATCTCACTAGGAAATAATCTATAAAGTTTAAATTTTTGACCAAAAAAAGAAACCCACCACTGACATGTTTAGATTAAAAATGTATTTTAAAAATAATGCTTGTCAACCTTCATAGAAAGTAATCATAGAGCCAGTGCTTCATGAAATTTAACTATTTGCCATAAAAAAGTGTTGCACTTCATTTCCAGGAATCTGTTTTTTCGAAGTCTCTACTTGTTCCCTAGCAAAGTAGGGGTTTTAAATTAGATTATTTTATTGATTTGGTAATTTCTATAACAAATCACTTTGTTGATTTAGATGTAAGTTCACCTTGTAATTTAAATGAAAGTATGATTCCAAATGATTTCTGATGTTCCTTTTAGCTTTAAAATTCTAATTTATAGTTTCCAAATGTACTTTATTATCTGATGACTTGTTATTATCTGAGGACTGTTTACTAAATAATGTTTAATAATGTGATAAATAATATTTGGGATAAAGGTGTCTGAAAGCATTTCACTTGGAATATGATAAAAAAAGAACCAATTAAAATGAAACTCCTTCATTTTGGGAAAAAATATACTAAAAGATTCTATCATAACTATTATGTAGAAGATATTTTATCATTTAAACATATTAAAATTATTTTAATATTTATACAAAACATTATTTACCAAGCCTTTAGATAATACATACTTTGGAAACTACCAATAGTTAAATAGAATTTTGGAGGTAGGAGAAACCTCAGAAATCATCTAGAATCATACTTCCATTTAAATTATGACCTTAATTAGCATTATTAAAATTATTTTATTGTATGCATTTGTTTAATGAAAATATATATACATCTTTATATTAGCAAGAAAATAATATAAATATGTTTCGGTTTCATTGCTATCATAGCTCTCTTACAGTATTTAAAGGGTTAATTGAGAGACTACATGAATAAAATAATTTTTCTGTTAATGCTTTTATTTAGACTCGTCTGGGACACATAAGCTAAGACATGCAATATTCTACCATCTCATTAAGCTTGTGTTATAGAAATGAGAGAACCTAGTGATTATTTGCCCTTGTAACACTAAAAGGAAAATCTGAATCTTAAGTAGTAATTAAGAAAACCAAAACTACATTTTAAACAAAGCATCTATTATTTAGGCATTCCATTTTCTCTTTTCTTTTGGGAAAAAATAGCCTTGAATTTAATTGCATGTTATAATTTTACATCATTCTTTTAGGAACTGTTTAAACTATTCGTCTAATTCTCTTTGTATTTCTCTTCACTTTCATGCATACTATTTTTTAGCAATACATTATTACTGATTCTGTAATTAAGATATTTTTGTTTTTCCTTGAAAATGGCTAAATAGCTTAGCCTCATTCTGAACTGTTGGGGAGTGGGAAAGGAGGTTTTCTGGGAGTGTTTTTCTTTTTTTTTTTTTAATCTTTTCAGTTTTTGCTTTGGAACAGAAAATACGCCCTAAATCCATTCAGTAGTCTTTTCCTTCTGCAAGCAAGCACAGACTTTCACAGAGAAAGAGCATTGCAAAGACAATGTACCTTATGCAGAAACCAGTGCTTCAGATGAAGGTTAATGGTTTGAATTGCAAGAATACCAGTCTACAGACTGTAATTAGGAGTCTCTGATGAAAGCCTGAATTATGATATGAAAAAAAATCTGCTTCTTCATATTAACGTTTATCTTTCACTCTTTCTGTGTACCTTTTCTGTTTTAATGGCACATTTATCAAAATCTCATATGCTCATTAATCTTAGGTTACAGGAAAAATATAAGTTCATATTGCATTTCAATAAAGGCATTTTATCCCCTTCTTAGATTCTTTCATACAAAAGAAGGAACCAATGTTACATTATATCCTAAATGTTGCTTATGTTTTTTTGTCAGTGGAAATTATACAAAGGTCAACTTTTTCTCTGATTTCTAAGAAGTACCTATTTTACTCAATTTCACAACTAAATGTATTTATGGAATATTGGTTAATACCACTGGAAATATTACAGAAAGATTGAATCAAATAAATAAATATACCATGACCTATATACTTGTGTGTTATATTGTTGTTCTAAGTAGCATTATTCTAAATTCTCATGAGTAAGATGATACATTTGGGGGTAGATGTGGTAAGCAAGACTTTTAGATGGTCCCCAAGGTTACAGGTCCCATGTAAATGTCCTGAGTGATCACCTCTCCTGGAGTGGGGAAAAAAACCTGTGAATATATGAGATATCATTTTTGTGATTAGGTAACTAACTAGTTGACTTTGAGTTAATGAAAAATGAAGGTTGGCTTGGATCTGGCTTAATCAAAGACCGCTTTAAAAGATGAAGCATCAGTTATATGCATTGTAGCCTAAAGAGAGCAACATTGATTTTAGAAATTTCCTATGGGAGGAGTGATTAGACATGGTGTGAAAATGTCAGCAGCCTCTGGGAAGTGAAAGTGGTTTCCAGCTGACTGCTAGACAAGACACAGGGACTTCAGTCATTTCAGACATACTATCACAAGGAAATGAATTTTGTTAATAATTTGAATGAGGTTGGAAGTGGATCTTTCCCAAGTCGAGCCTCTTAGAACCACAGCATGTCTAACACCACAGTACGGTCAAGACTTCATTACAGTCTTGTGAGATGCTGAGCAGTTAACACATACCTAAAATCTTGACCCATGAAAATTGTTAGATTATTAATGGGTATTGTTTTAAGCCTCCATGATTATGGTAAGTTGGTATGCAATAATAGTAAATTAAAATAATTTGGGTATTTCACTATCTAAATATTCAGCAAATTATATCTGTATAATTAGGTGAAAGAAAAAATCTATATATTAGAAAACTATAACCTCTGATATAAGCTAAATTAAATAATTTAAGACAGCCCTAAAATTAAATTTCTGAAAACATTTAGCTGTTTAGAAATAATTTGGGACTTAATTGTATTCATTATTATTAAGATCACTTAAATATTATTCATAAAATATATTAAAAAATCACAATTCTGGGATTTACTGTTTTCCTGCTTCACCAAACCTGTTTCTTCTACAATTGTTTCTTTCTTAGTTAATAAAAAATAGTATTCTACCAGTGGTTCATGCCAGAAACTTTGACATTTTGTACTTCTCTTATTATTTTACCCCACATGAAATCATCAGCAAACTCTGTTAGCTGTTTCTTCAAAATTCCTTGAATCTGACCCCTCCTAACCCTGACCCATGCCAGGAACTCTGATGGAAACCTTAAGTCTTACCCCATTTTTCACCTGTGCTATGCTTCTAACAGGTTACTGTCACCTATTTATGTGAAAGATACATCTTGTTCTTCCTCCTTTCAAAGTGTTCCAGTGACAACTGGTTTCCCCATAATGACAGCCAAAGAAAGCCCTTCCAATAGAACCTATTTTATCTGGCCTTCCTTTACCTCTCTGGCATCACCTTTGACTAATTTTTCCTGCTCTGAGCTTCTTGGTTCTGTTGCTTTTTTTCAATTTTCCTAACATACCCCTCAGTTCTTTACCCATGTGCTTTCTTCCCCTCCATCTGAAGCACTATATTTCAATCTTCACCAAATAGGACCTTCTCAGTGAAGGCTTTCTTTTTCTTCTCCGTAACACCCTTGTCAATCTTCTTTCCTTGCTTAATTTATTTCCATAGCAGTTATTGTTTTCTAATATATTCCATCTTAATCTAAAATTATAATAGTAGGTATTTTGGTTTTGCTTTGGAATAAAAATATTTCTAATTTTTAGTAGATTAATTATTGATAATCATGCCTTCCAGTGTTTAACTAGACCTGCCATATATTATGTTTAGTGTGCCTACTAAAGCAAAAGAACATGCTTTATGGTGGTACAATTCTTCTCACTTTCTCCTGAGTACTGCTTTGCTCACTAATAATTTTTTTCCTGTTCTTTTCTTTTATTATATCAGTAACACTGGTTTTCTATTTTCATATATTTAAGATAAATCTTATGTTATTCATTCTGTCCATCAAAGACCAAATTCCTAAACTGCTCCCTTTTATTGAATTGTATATGAAACAATTTGTATGAGTTTAGGTATGGGTGTAACTAAGGTATTTTAGAATGAGTAAATTATATTGCATTAATTCTGTAAGTTGTAATATCTAAACACGCATTTCAAAGCAAGAACTGTTTGGGGGGTTTCTTTCCTATGAAAGAAATGTTCCAGATAGTAAAAAACGTTGAGAAAAAATCACTGTGCTTAATGTTAAAAAATCTTTTATCTTATTTTATTTTTATGATACTCTTATAGTAAAGAGGGCTTGGCACCTTTAATAAGAATATATAATATAAAAAAACACAGTGGACATTTTAGTGTATTTGATAACCAGAAATTTTAGTAACTACTTCAAGTATCAGGATATTTGTGTAATGTGACAAGGATGAAAAGACTATATGAAAAAAACAATTTGAAATTCAATTTTATTTTGGTATATAGTTTATCACTCATACACCATCAAAACTTGAGATTGGTTCTTCTGCTGAATATATATCTTCTGTAATATTGAATTACTTAGTATATCATTTTTTAAACAAAGAAATGTTAAAAAATGTGCTAAGAGATTAAAATATTCTTTTCTAAGAAGCCTCAGGATTTGGAGGTGTCTTGGGGCTTCTCAACAAATAATTCTGTGGCCGTAGGGACAGCTCAGACACCTCAGCCTCACACATGAGGTGAATGGTATAACAGCATGTTTTAGACAAATAGTGAAAAACGACAAGTGCTATGATGACATCCAGGTTTCTTATGTGACCTGGGATAGTTCATTTTGTGCTGCCAATCCCAGATATGTTGCCTTATGCATAGAAGTGAGTGGGAGAGGAGAGTTGTGCTCCATTGCCCAAGAATTTGAATGAGATTCTTCATTCAAAACAGTAGGAAAATGTCTGCTTGCCTGGATTAGCAGCCTGAGCCACCCCACCATTGACATGCAGAGACTATGGTGAAGCGGGGCCCTTCCCACTCCATGCCCAGGCAGATCTCCAGGCAGTCAGAGCACCTGCTTTCTCCTGTGCAGAGATCATGGTGCAGTAGGGCCCCCTCTGCTTCATGCCGCCGCAGATCTACATGCATTCCAAGCAGCAGCTAGCCTGAATCAGCAGTCTGAACAACTCCACCCTTCCTGTGCAAAGATTGTGATGCAGCGGGGCCCTCACCATTCCACACTCAGGCATATCCCCAGGAAGTTGGAATACCCATTCCCCTGGATCAACAGGCTGAGCCTCCACACCCTTCATGTGCAGAGATTGTGGTGCAGCAGGGCTATCAACACCTGACCCCTTGCCATATCTCCAGGTATCTTGAACATCCATTATCCTGGAATAAAAGTTTAGGCTGCCCCTCCTCCCTGTGCAGAGAACTTGAGGCTGAGGAGGATTCTCAGCTCCACACTTAGTCACACCTCTGGGTGCTTGGTGGCCACTCACTGGATTCTCCCTCAGTACTGGTGTTTGTGCCTGCCATTGTAGGACCTGTAGGTGGGCCTGCATGGTCCTTCCTCATCCATCTTGTCCCCACTCAGTGTCTGAGCACACAGCTCAGGTCACTTTGCACTTCATGGCTTAACCCATTGTCTGAGGCAACAGAGAGCTTCTCCTGGTAAACAAGGACCAAGTATATACCCAGCTCCATTATCCATAGTTGGCTCTTACTTATAAGCACAATCTACTGGCTTGTAGGTCAAACTACACAACCCAGTAAAAAACTGGTGACAGAAGTGCATAGGGCCATAGAAGCAAAGCCAAAAGACCCTACTCAGCATTCTCTACAGTCACTTCCTGAAGGAAAGGGAGGAACTGAAATGAAATACAATAATATCATAGAGAAAAAGGCAAGGACACAATTTGCTATCCACATGAAAATAATTGCAAAAATTGGAAGTGCCAGTGTCTTCAGATGAGGAGCCAATGCAAGAATTCTAGCACTGTGAAAAATATGAATGTAGTGACATCACCAAAGGATCACACTAACTCTCTCCACCAACAGTTCCTACCAAACTGGAAAGTCAGAAGTGACAGAGAAAGAATTCAAAGCAGGTATTTCAAAGAAGCTCTACAAGATCCATGACAATGCTGAAAAACCACACAAAGAAAACTTCCAAATCACCCAAGGAAATGAAGGAAGAGATAAACATCTTAAAAATAAATTAATCAGAGCTTCTGAAATTGAAAACCTCACTTAAGGAAGTTCAAAATACAATTGAAATCTATATCAATAGACCAGACCAAGAAAAAGAAGTAATTTCCCAGCTTAAAAGCCAGTCACACAAAAATAGCAAAAAGGAATTTAAGAATATGAACAGTCGTTGAGAAATATGAGATGTTGTAAAGTGACCAAATCTACAAATTACTGGCATTACTGAGAGAGAAGGAGAAAAAGCAAACAACCTGGAAAACATATTTGAGGAAATGATTCAAGAAAACTCTTCTAATCTTCTAATCTTGGTGGAGGTAGGCATATCGATACAAAAAATTCAGAGAACACATGCAAGATACTATACAAAACATATCTCACCAGGGAATATAGTCACCAGACTCTCCAAAGTCAGCACTAAAGAAAAAAAATCTTAAAGACTCAGAGAAAATGGGCAGATTATGTACAAAGGGAACCCAATCATACTAACAGCGGACGTTTCAGTAGAAACCTTACTAGCAAGGAGAGATTGGAGGCCTATTTTTGGCATTCTTAAAGAGAAAAAAAATCAATTGTCCCATCAAACTAAGTTTATCCCAGGAAACTAAGTTGCATAAGAGAAGGAGAAATCAAATATTTTTTAGGCAACTAAGAGCTAGGGAATTTCTTACCACTAGATCAACCTTACAAGAAAACTTTAAGGGAGTTCTACATATGGAAATGAAAGAATGATACTTGCTAACACAAAAACACACTTTATTACATAGCCCACAGACCCTGTAAAGCAACCACATAATAGAAACTGCAAAGCAACCAGCCAACAACTTCACAATAGCATCAAAACCTCACATATCAATATTAACTTTCAATGTACATAGTATAAACGCCCCCACTTAAAAGACACAGAGTGGCAAGTGGGGTTAAAAAAATACCTCATCAACCTGCTTTCTTCCAGAGACACATCTCATGGCTACGCAACACTCATAGGCTAAAAGTAAAAGATAGAGAAAGATCTATCATTCAAATGGAAAACAAAAATTAGCAGGAGTTGCTATTCTTATATCAGATAAACCAGACTTTAAACAAACAACAGTAAAAAAGTGCAACAAAGAGCATTACATAATGATAAAAGGTTCAATTCAACAAGAAGACTTTACTATCTGAAATATATATTTACCCAACAGTAAAGCACACAGATTCATAAAACAAGTACTTGCAGACCTAAGAAGATACTTAGTGACACAATAATAGAGGGGGGTCCTCAACACTGCATTAACAGTGTTAGATCAACCATTGAGGCAGAAAACTGCAAAGATATTCTGGACTTTAAATTCAGCATTTGACTAATTGAACCTAATAGACATCTACAGAATGCTCTACCCATCAACCATAGAATATACGCTCTTCTCATCTCAAAGAAAATATACTCTAAGATTGACTACGTGCTTGTCCATAAAGCAGGTCTCAATAAATTCAAAAAATTGAAACAATACCAATCATACTTTCAGACCACAGTGGAAAAAAATTAAAACAAAGAAGATTTCTTAAAAGTGCACAACTACATGGTAATAAAACAATTTGCTGCCAAGTGATAGGTAAATAATGATATTAAGGCAGAAATCAAAAAAATTATCTGATATAAATGAAAACAGAGACACAACATACCAAAATCTATCATATGCCAGGAAAGTGGTGCTGACAGTAATGTTTATAGTGCTAAATGCCTACATTGAAATGCTAGAAGGATGTCAAAATACTGATCTAACATAATACTTAGAAAAACAATTTATTGAGAACTACAAAACACTGCTGAAAGAAATCATAGACAACACAGACAAATGGAAAAATATTCCATCATCATGGAGTGGAAGAATCAATATCATTAAAATGACCATAATGCCCAAAGTAATGTACAGATTCAATGCTGTTTCTATCAAACTACCCATGTCATTTTTTACAGAATTAAAAAAAAGCTATTATAAAATTTATATGGAACCAAAAATTAGCCTAAGTAAACAATGCAGCCATAAGCAAAAAGAACAAAGCTGGAGGAATCACATGGCCCAACTTCAAACTATACTATGAAGCTACAGTAATTAAAACAGCTTGGTACTAGTACACATATAGACATATAGACCAATGAAGCAGAATAGAGAACCCCAAAATAAGGTTGCATACCTATAGCCACCTGATCTTTGACAAAGTCAACAAAAAATAAGCAACGGGGAAAGAATTCCCTGTTAATAAATGCTGCTGGAATAGCTGGCTAACCATATGAAGAAGAATGAATCTGGACTCTTACATTTCACCACATACAAAAATTAACTCAAGATGGATTAGAGACTTAAATGTAAGACCTTAAACTATAATAATCCTAGAAAAAAACCTGGGAAATATCATTCTAGACATCAGCTTTTACAAAAAATTTTTGACTAAGTCCTCAAAAGCAATTGCAACAAAAGCAAACATTGAAAAATGGGACCTAATTAAGCTAAAGAGCTTCTGCACAGCAAAAGATACTATCAACAGAGTAAACAGACAACCTATAGAATGGGAGAAAATGTCCACAAAGTATGTATCTGACAAAGGTCTATATTCAGAATCTATAAGGAACTTAAAATATTCGACAAACAAAAGCCAAATAACCCCATTAAGAAGTGGACAAATGAGAAGTGAACAGACACTGCTCATCAAAATACATATAAGTCAATAACTAACATATGAAAAAAAATGCTCCACATCACTAATTGTCAGAGAAATGCAATGCAAATCAAAACTACAGTGAGATACCACCTCACACCAGTCAGAATGGTTCTTATAAAAAAGTCAAGAAACAACAGATGCTGATAAGGCTGCTAATAAAAGGAAACCCTTACACACTTTTGGTGTGATTATAAATTTGTTCAGCCACTTTTCTCAGAAGTTTGTGGATTTCCTCAAGCGTTTAAAACAGAGCTACCATTTGACCAATTGGATGTAAACCCAGTGATCTTATTACTGGGTTTAAACCCAAAAGAAAGTAAATTGTTCTAATAAAAAGACACATGTGCTCATATATTCATCACGGAACTATTCACAATAGCAAAGACGTAGGATGAACTTTGGTGTCATCAAGGGTGGATTGGATTTAAAAAAATGTGGTATATATACATCATGGAATACTGTGCAGCCACAACAAAGAATGAAATCATGTTTTTGCAGCAACATGGATGCAACTGGAGGCCATTATTCTAAGCAAATTAATGCAGGGTCAGAAAACCAAATACTGCATATTGTCACTTGCAAGTAGAAGCTAAACACTGGCTACATATGAACATACAGATGGGAACAATAGACACCAGGGACTATTGGAGTGGGTAGAGAGGGAGGAGAGAATGGGCTGAAAAGCTACCTATTGGGTGCTGCTCTCACTACCAGAGTGACGGGATCATGCATACTCCAAACTGCGTCATCAAGCAAAATACCGATGTTAGAAATCTGCAATGTACTCTTCAAATCTACAATAAAATTTTAAATATTTTTAAAAACACAAAAAGCAAGCAAGAAAAATCAGTGGAAAAGGAAAAATAACAAAGAAGGCTAAGTGATCATTGTAGAGCCATTTTCAGACTTAGATAATAGCAGTTTACCTTAAAACATGTTTATTAAATTAATAATGAACTATTATGCAATTGCACACTTCTTTAATTTTCAGAAGAAAAGAAAGATGTGGATACATCTCTGAGATAAAGCTGCCCTACACTTCCTTACCCTGAAAATAGACCCAGCCTGCTAATACCAATCAATGTCTTTGGGTTCACCAGAGTCCATTTGATTATGCCCTTTGCTCTGTTTATTATTGTTGTCATAAGAAGCTATAGTCATCTTGGTTATCCATCATCTTATCCAACCTCTACACCCCATATAGTTCATCTCCTTTCCATCCCTTCTCTTGCCTTTCCATGAATCTGGAAGCCCTTCAACATTCCACCAATATGGAAACACTTCGTATCCTCAACTTTGGCTCTAAAAGCCTTCTTCACATTATCTCTTGGCTTTTGTCGTAGGATAGTGATAATCCTGCCCCTTCTTAAGAAGAGTTATTTTTCTCTTTCCTACAGCCGCCAGGTCAGGGTGGCTGTAAGAGGGTGGGTGGCTTCTTAGTACCTCATTGCAACTTCATATTTTTTTTCACTTTCCTTTCAAACTTCCCGTGTTGAAGTCTATGTCATCATGTTGTATCACACTTTACACTTCATTGTTTCTGTGTCATGTACTAACAGCAAAAGGCCTTTATTTTTGCTTCTGTCTTCATATTACTCTTATTATTCTTATTTAGTCTTAATTATTGACAATTTCTATAGAACTATAGAAATCCTCACACACCACAAACTCTAATTTTCATGAATTTATCTCCACCCGTGATCTTGTTATCTCCTCTGTCTCAATGATTCATCTATTCTCAGGGTTATACCCTCTATATATGTATTATAATATCCTCATTTTTTGCACTCATTTTTCTAATTACTTCCAACTTCTTTCCAGGTAACTTCTTTTGGCATTACAGAATCTTTCAAAACTATCAGGACCCATAATATGTGTATTCATCAATGTTTTCACTAAATTCTATGCTTTCTCTTTCTTGCTTATGCATTTTCAGTTTCACGGTCATTCATTTTAACCACACTCATATACCCTCAAACATTCTTGCATTTTTTCATGTAGCTGTGCTTTCTTGCCCAAATCACAACACTGACCAAACTAAGCATTTATTTACTCTTTTCTTGCACTAATGTAGGTGAAAGTAACTGGACAAAAACTCCAAATCATAATGACTCGTCTCACTTCAAATGATGAATATACCCTCAATAGACCTGTAGCACTGCCTAAGGGCAATAATTTGTTTCTCTCAAGCATATTTCTTTCTCTTAGAAAACCAACTCATCTTTTTCTTTATCTCTTTTAAACCTTCCATACTTTCTTTCTCAACCTTATTCTCAGATGATGACCTTGCTTACTAAAAGCCTTGAAGTGATCATAATAAAAAATTCTATAGATTTTCATCACCACATTTACCCACAACTTCTAAAATCTACACTTGTATCTTTTTTTACTTACTTTTTCCAGTCACTTTACAAAGGATCTACTAACATCCTTTTACATAAAATGTATTTCTGCACATTCCTGCTTTCCAAATTAAGGATACAAATACAATAGTTTCTTCTTCTTCTAATCTGCATCATTAATTTTTCCTCCTTCAGTGTATAAATAATTCTTTTCCTTTTTGTTATCTTTCTTCTTTTTTTAAAAATGTATTATTTCATTTCTTATTCATGCTATGTCCCCATATTATCTCTCTCTCATTTGTAGCAAAGACCCTTGAAATAGTTTATTTTGATTGTTTCCAGTTGTTCTCCCCATTCCCCATTCTTTCTTAAATGCAATATAATCAATCTTCATCTCCAACTCTATTAGAACCACTCTTTTAAGTTCACCAATTATCTCCAGCCTGTCTTCTAGGACTCAATATTTGTCCCTCTTTTACATCTACACTAGTTATCATATCTAATTTTATAATTTTGATATCATTTGATCTAAAGACTGACAACTTTATTCCTAGGAATTTTAAACTCATATCCAACTGCTTACAGATATCTCAGTTTTAACATGTTCCAAATATAATTTTTTTCCTCCAAACCCATCTCATTCATGTTCCATTTTAGGTAATATTAACTCCATCTTGCAAGTCCTCAGGCCAAACAAGCAGAAGATATTGTTGACTTCTCTTATTAAATTGTTAATTGGCTTACACAAATTCTTACAGGGTGACCAGATATCTTAGTTTTCCTGAGATTGAGGGATTTCCTGAGAGAAAGGGATTTCATTGCTTAAACAAGTGCAGTAGCAGGCAAATTGTCACAGTTGTTCACACTAGAGGATCTGTTTCCTATGACCTCTCTGATATCATTTCCCACTAATCTCTATTTCACATGCTGTACCCCAGCAATGATGAACTCTTTGCATTCTCTCAAATATGTCAAATAGTTTTACACCTTAAGAACCTTGTGCTAGCTCTTCTGTTGCATTCAATGCTATTTTCAGTGGCTAACTCCTTTAATTTCCTTCAAGCTTGCTCAAATTCCCACTTTTCAATGGTCCCCTCTGACCATCCAATTGAATGATTTCCACTCTTCTTCCATCTTTCTAATTCTAACTCACTGCCTTGGACCTTGAGCATAAGTGACAGGCATGATCAAAAGTTGTTTGGAGGAAAAAGTGGTAACAAATTTTGTTATGTAATTTGCAATGTGGAAAATAAAGTTGTGTCTATTTTTCTTGCTTAACTATATGAGTTTAATCAAAACTAGCTTAGATATTTTATGGACTATATAAGTGACCTCTGCATTAATTATATTTAATCTAAGAAGTTTTTGTATTTCACACATATCAATTTACTGTAACATTTCTGTGTTGATTCCACCTGTGTTTAAGGAAAAAGAGAGAGAATTCAATTTTAATAACAACCGTAGCCATATTTTAAAACTTCTTAAATTTTATATAGGTTTAATTCCAGTGATTGAACATTTCTTAAAATAGTATTGTGCTATTGTTTTCCAAATCTTCTTTCAAGCTAATGATAGTTATTCCACAGGTCCTTAAGAGGGACCTCTTGATCTAACTAGATGGTTTCCATGGATATTTAGAAAGCAACTGAAACATTTTAAGTGGCAATTAAAGTTAACAAATGTGGTGACAATAATTCACAACCAAACTGAAGTGACAGCAACATGAAAAGCCATGAAAAAATTTAAACATATAGAAGCAATGATGAAAATATCTGCATTGCAACCTGAACAAAGGTGAGAACAAGATTTTAACAAACTTCTATGCTTCCCAATTGTAAAGATATTAAACATTAAAAAACTATATCCTAGGATCACTGAAGTGTTATATGCTGAAAACAACTTCCGGGATCAATTTTTTTAAATAAAATGTGAATTAATCAATATTGTCTAGCTAATTTGCTGCAAAATTCCTCATATCCTTTGATACGTTAATTCACATTGCGAAGCTGCAAGAGAGGAATTAATTTTGTTGAGTCTCACAAATTTGCCTGTCTAGGGATTTCTGTTTTCTTTCTCTTATACCTTTTTATTTATTTATTTTTTGAGCAATCAAATAACTAGTATTTAAGGAATATACTAGTTTTTGTTCTCTGTTGTTCTAATGTTAAGGAAGAAAAATTACCGTTTATTCATTTCCTGTGTATTCTCAAGCAAAATAAACTCTTAAGATAACTACTAGTGGTAAATAATAAGAGCAAAGGATTGAATAGGAACCCCTTTCTAAGTATTTCATTTTTTCTCCTGGAGAATGCTCACCGATTCTTAGAGATACCCCTCCTCTAATTTTAAAATCATTTAAAAAACCTCCTGAGAGGAGCTTTAAATTGTGATCATGCAAAGATAATGAAACATACCGTTTATTTATTAATGGGTGTGCCAGAAATGCTTTTCAATCTACTGGAAGAGTAATATAGCTTGAATACTTGTGGTTGAAGGACATAAATTAAAGAGAAGTAAATGTATCTTTGTGTGCAGGACATTAGTATGTATTTCCTATTCTGACAGAGAATATTGGTTTAATTGATATAACTTTATTTTACTGAAGAAATAGAGCATACTAAATGTCATTACAAAAAAAAATCAAGTGGAACTTTTTAATTATTGTCACAAAAAGATGGAAAGCTCTTTCCTAAAGCACCAAAGCTGAATAAAATGGGAGTGGAGTATCACCAAAATATTACTGGAGACAGCCAAGAGCCACCAGATATACACCTCAGAGGGGATATGATATGCTCAAATATCCCAGACAAGCAGAAGACTTAGGAATTACAGAAGACATAGAATAAATAGTGGTACAGTGACCTTAGTAAGAGATTATGCCTTTATCGTTCCTTACTGGTTAACAGTGGGGTTTTTCCCTGTAATATAAAGTTTTGTTTTTGTTTTTTAATTGTGCTGTTTTGACCCAGTATTGAGACCAGTTTGTTCCCATTCTACAACAGCCTCTCCCCTTACTGGGCTCTCAACTCCAGGCTACTATGCCCTTGCCCTATTTGCCCCAAGGCCAGGTTCCAGGCAACTTAAATTATTAAATTATCAAATTAGCCAGTTCATAGGGAGCCCAGAAAACCTAGCTAACCCTAACCTGATGTCCATGCATGAGCTTCCCCAACAGCTCCAACTTCTTGTTACTCTGTCCCTAGGTTGCAATCCTTGTGTGGCCCTGCCTGGAAGCCTTCTCTCATTCAGAGCTGTAAGTAACAATAAAAATCCTGTCTTTCATCTATTGAGTGTTGATGTTTGTAATATGCCATCAAAAGACTCTTAAAATCTTATAAAGCATTCCCCACTGCCCAGTCAAAGAAGTGGGCTCCAAAACAAATATTTTTGAAGATAATGTGACTGATGGAAAGCCAGGCCATTCACTTTCAATGTATTATTATTATTCAATGGATTTGCTGATCAGGCTTCTCTAGGAATTTGAGCAAGTGGAAAAAAAATTCTAAAAAATATGACAAGGAAGAAAGAAGACAAAACCACAAATCAGCTGATAGTTTCCTGCTTTGGTCAGGCGATAGGTGTGTTTCCTATAGTTTAAGTGGAAAATTAGCTAAATATAATTAACTTTATGGTTCCCTACCAGAATTTGAGAGGTCAGTCTCTCAGTGGGAAACTCCAACAGGAAAAGGCTTGCATAGACCACAGAGACAGGTGCTGAGTAGGAAATTGGTCAGTTCCTGAATTTTTCATGTCAAGGAATCAGGCCACAGAAGGGAGACTGTATTCTGCCCCACAGAATCATATATATTTTTTACCAGAAAGCCAAGAGAGCACTAAAGCATCATCAATTGAGAAAATCATTGTTTGTATATTTCTTTGGTATGGGTTAAATTGTGTATTCAGGAAAATATATGTTGCAGTTCTAATACCCGGTACTTCTGGATGTGTGTGACTCTATTTGTAAATGAGGTCACTGTAGGTGTAATTAGTTAAGGTGAGACCATACGGGAGGAGGATGAGTCTTTAATCCAACATAACTAATGTACTTATAAGGAGACACTGAGACCCCCAGGAGAATACCACATGATGGTGTAACCAGAGAGTGAATTGGTGCCTCTAAAAGTTAAGAAAATAACAATGAATGCTGGTTGTCACCCAAAACTAGAAGCGAGGCAAGGAACAGATCCTCTTTCACAGCCCTCAGAAGGAACCAATTCCACCAACACCTTTGCCTCAGACATCAAACTTCCACAACAGTTTGCAAGAGTGAATTTGAGACGGGAGGAGTTCCCTCACCCCCTTGCAGGGCATGTGACAGAGGTGTGGCTCCCCTCTTAGGTGGCCCACTGCTCAAACCCCTGGGGGGAGCATGCAGACTGGCAGGTCTAGGGAGTGTTTTGGGGCTCAGGCCCCATGGTAGTGTTTGGGGTTGACTGTTTACAGCTCCTGAAGCCCAGTAGGCCTGTGTTACAGTGTGCGCTCTCAGTTTTGCCATCTGCAGGCAGCTTGTGTTAATCAGCTCAATTATACCCTCTGCCTTACTGCAAGGACAAAGGCCTTTCTGTATCTTGGGTTCTTGCCCTAGTGTGCCGGAAAAAATCAGATCATATGTGAGCTTGGAGGATGGATACAAGGTTTTATTGAGTGATAGAAGTAGCTCTCAGTGAGATGGATGAAGAGGCCAGCATGGGAATGGAGTGGAAAGATGGTCTTCCCCTGGAGTCACGCCTCCCAGTGGCCAGCTCTCCCCTGACTGCCCCCAACAGAATTCCAGGTCGTCCCGCCATCTGATGGCCTGCCAGCATCTGCTGGTGTCTATCAGTGAGCTCTTTTGCTCTTCTGCTCCTCTCGACGTCCAGTTGCTTGTGTCTGTCCACTAGGGTTTCAGAGTTTTTATGGGCACAGGATGGGGGGCGTGGTGGGCCAGAGTGATCTTTGAAAGTGCAACATTTGGGCATGAAAAGAGGAGTGCTTCTCCTCACTTAGTTTCTTGGGCACAAGCCCGAGGGTGGAGCCCCCGCCAGGGACCCCACTCTTCTCTACCCAGCACTTCCCTGCCATGCTCCCATATCAAGTTTCAGTTGTTTTAAGCTACACTGCTTGTGGTACACTGCTTAACAAAGTTGCTTTGTTAAGGCAACTTTAGGAAATTAATACATTCTCCAATTTTTTCATTCCCCACTCTTAACTCTAGAGTAGATACAGGAAGAAGAGTGAAGGAAGAGGAGTAGTGAAAATAGGCATGGAAGCCTGCCTCTAAGCCTCCAGGTGCTGGAAGCAGACAGAGAGGTAAGGTTTGATTGCATAGGTAATGGAGGTTTTAAATTGGGATGATTGATCTAGAAATTGCGTACTCTATATTTAAGACCCTTATGTCAATTTTCATTGCAAATTGTCTGTTTTAATGAGATAAACTTCAAATAGTATTAATGGGTTTAAAAAGAAATTAAGCAGATATTTGTCGGAAGCTATTGAAGAGAAATAAATGTCATTCACATATGCACCCCAACAAGTTCTGAGTGCTCAATAAACCTGTCACACAGACTAGACCGAGAGTAAATGGATCTAAGTGGGCATCCTGTTCAGCCTAAGTTCAGCCACCTTGAGACTACCCTTAGCACTTGCCCCAATTATCACTAAAGAAACAAAAAATAATTTCAAGCTTAATTAATAATTCATAAGATATACATTATACATCTTGGAGCTTTATGTCCTATAACATTCAGGAAAATAAAATAAAATTATTTCATCACTGGCTTATAGTCATGTCACCTCTCTTTTCCCCTTCCCTTTTAAGACAAATTTCTTCACCTTTCTGTATTGTCCTAAGCAAATACACCATGCATATTCTATTCAGCAAAACTGAAATTCTGTTAGTTGAACTTAAAATCCTTTAAAAGCAGCTCAGCAACCATCTACTGATAAGTAACTATGCTTCTCAAGTGAGTTATCAAATTTTTCAACCAAATACATAGGTCTCTTGGAAGATTTTAGTCTTTGCATAAGCAAAACACAATGTGGTTTTCTGTCCAATTATGTAAGCTGTACTTAGAAAATTCTCATACATACCTGCTGAAAGAATATTCTCATATATATGCTAATATATGTATACTCATATATATAATGTATTAAGAACATTCTCATATGCTGAAAGAATATAGAATATAAATATGTAAATATGTTTTTTGTGTTTAACATGAAACATATATAATACATTATTATATATGTTACATATGTAATGTATTATATTATATGTTATATATAATTTATTGCATATCATATAGTATATTACATATACTATATAGTAATGCATTATATATGTAACATATATAACACATTATTATACTATATATGATGTGTATCTATAGTATTATATATTTTATTGTATATACTACATGCACAAATTACAGGACAGTATGTTAGTTGTTATTGGAGATAAATGCAAATAAGACAGCATAAAGCATTGTAACTATAGGAAAAAAACATATAATTCCCATAATTATAAATGTAACTGAAGACAGAATGTTATGCTAGGTTTGTGAGTGCTAATTAATAGCATTATTTTCAACTCCAAGTATTTAACCAACTGAGAAATTCATGCTGGAGTCAGTTAGAAAACAAAATATCAGTTGTTTCTTTTTCTTGTTTTCCTGATAAGGCTAAATTAGAGGATGGAATAAAAATGGGCCTGCTGCTTTTTTCTACCAACTCACCTCACTCCGTTTCAAGATCTTAAGATCTTTTGGACTGCCAAGCGGAAATTCCCTGGGAAAAATATTTCCCACCACATCCAATTCAGAAGAAACCAATAAATAAAATCTACCTATGAGCAAATGGGACTTCAAGTCTATGAAATGGAAAATTATAAAACAGTGAACAGATCTCCATTCCTTATTGCAATCATGTAGTCTTCTAGTCTAGGGCCATGCACCAAAACCATTTTAGATTTAACCCCTGACTTGTTGTCTTCAAGTTGATATATTCAGGTGGCAAGAATTATTAGTTCCACTAAGAATGGCTAAGATGTAATAAATATTCAATAAATACTAACTGGGGGTTGTGCATCAAGGATAAAGACTTATTTATATAGACTCAATTGAAAAGTCTAGAATTTGAATTTGCTCTTCGAAATTCCCAGAAAGTCTCTCAAGAGCCACAGAATCAGCAAGTGAACAAGATTCTCACCATCCTCAGGACAGTCAAGAACAATAAAATGTAGAACTTTGAAATTCGGAGATTAAGCTGTAAGGCTAATCTACACAGAGGACTAACATGAGCAAACATATGAACAGGGCAATTCTGGTACTGGCAGCACTTAAGTTTAGGATATAAATGGAGATAAGTATAAGAAAGCAGGACAAATGGCTTTTTAGTATAATTTGAATATTATCAGATGACAAATTTTAATTTAAGATAATTTCATTTGTGTATTAAAATGTTTAAAATTTTAATAATCTATTTTACTACCATTATTAAACATTGAAATATTCTGTTAATAATGTTTTTAATATTTATTTATAGTATTACTTAATTATTTTTCTAGGCAGGTTAACTTAGTTCAATTATCCATTAATTAGAAGCAGAAATAAAA
The DNA here is from genome assembly GCF_029281585.2 of Gorilla gorilla gorilla. Taxonomy (NCBI): domain Eukaryota; kingdom Metazoa; phylum Chordata; class Mammalia; order Primates; family Hominidae; genus Gorilla; species Gorilla gorilla. Next base: position 65,972,922 of record NC_073224.2, on the reverse strand, counting down.
GTTAATATTTAAATCTCCCATTTTCAGCCAATACCACATTCTTTTACCCACACCTTTTTAAGATCTCTTCTTCATCAGCAAGACGAGGGCATGAACTACATATCCATATCCTTCCCAACATGGTTCAGGTCAGAGTTTGCCAGTGAAAGGCACTAATGCAGGATTAGGAAGGTAGAAAAAAATGGATAAGCCATTATTTTTCAGCGGTAGTTGTGATCAGACACAAGCTTCCTGGCGAGCTGTGGAGATACACCCATGTTGTCATTGCCTAATTTCTCCCTGAACATTTAGAAAGCTTCTTCATAGAACCTACGGAATGGGAAAGAACATTTGCAAGCTATGCAGATGACAAAGTTCTAATATCTAGACTCTATAAGGAACGTAACAAGCAAAAAACAAACAACCCCATTAAAAAGTGGGCAAAGGACATGGACAGAGATTTTTCAAAAGAAGACATAGACACACCTAACAAGTAAATTAAAAAAAATGCTCAACATCACTGATAATTAGAGACATGCAAAGCAAAACCACAATGAGATACCATCTTACACCAGTCAGAATGGCTATTATTAAAAGGTCAAAAAATAAATGCTGGCAAGGTTGTGGAGAAAAGAGACTGCTTCTACACAGCTGGTGGAAATGTAAATTAGTTCAGCCTTTGTGGAAAGCAGTTTAGTGATTTCTCAAAGAACCCAAATGCAGAAATACTCAACCCAGCAATCGGATTATTGGGTATAAACCCAAAGAAATATAAATCAGTATACCATATAGATACATGGATATGTATGTTCATTGCAACACTGTTCACAATAGCAAAGATATGGAAACAGCCTAAATGGCTATCAACGATAGACTGAATAAAGAAAATGTGGTACATATATATCATAGAAGACTATGCAGCCATAAAAAATAATGAGATCTTATCTTTTGCAGCAACATGGATGAAGCTGGAGGCCATTATTCTAAGCAAACTAAAACAGGATCAGAAAATCAAATACCAAATGTTTTTATTTGTAAATGGCAGCTAAACTTTGAATGCATATGGACACGATGAAGGGAAAAACAGACACCAAGGCCTACTTGAAGGTCGGGGTTGGGAGGAGGGGGAGAATCAAAATACTACCTATCGAGTACTATGTTTATTACTTGGGTGACAAAACTATCTGTACACCAAACCCCTGTGACACACAACTTATTTATATGACAAACCTACACATTTACCCCTGAACGTAAAATAAAAGTTGTTGTTGTTGTTGTTGTTGTTGTTTAATGAAGAAATGTAGCAGTTTCTCAGGGAGTTGTTGGTAACAACATGCTTCTAAACTCTTGGTTGAGATAGTAATGGTGAACTTTCTGAACTTTGATTTCTCAGTTCTTCTAATATTTTTCTAAATCTCAAAGTCCCATTAAATTCCATTCCTGCTCAAAACTGACAGATCATATCATAATTAGATAATGGGCAAGAACCATGATCTGGTTCACTCCAGCCTGGGGCCCTCCTGACCTGCGGCTGCCCAGGCACTGAACAACTACCCTCGGCACCCAGGCGAACCAGACACTGGTAGTAGCTGGAACCCTGTGGGACTGTCCTGCCCACTTTGGCCCTGTCCTGCCCACTGTGGCCCTGGAGGCTGAGGTAAGTGATTTCTGGACTATGTACATGGCCTGGCTCAGCTCTCAGTATATAAATTTGCAGACCAATGTGAATAGGTAACAACTGAAAATGGTATTGGAACAGTTGGAGTTGGAAGGCTTGCACAGGAAACTTTGGGAGATGTTTATTACAGTCTGCCTGAAATTGAGACAAAATTAAACAAATAAAATGGATTTTGGACATTGGAAAGGGTGAAAGCTGCTACTGAACTTTGTTCTCTTCTATCAGGAGAAGCAACCAAAATTAAAGAAGCTCTTGCAGAAAATCCAGCACTTGTCACAAATCTTGTTATGAATAGGGTTGGCTGATCAAGGTGACACTGAGTAACCGTTAAAAACTAGATGGATTAATGAATGAAGCTATATATAAGAAATATGTGAAATCAACCAAGGAGTAAAAAAGAAACCCCTATAAAAACTATTCTGAGGAAAAGTAATGAAAAAAAGGAAAATGAACAAGAAGTAAGATAATCAAGTAATAAAGTGATGTTTTAGGGTTACATATCATTCTGAACAAAATAACAAAAAAATTAATATGGTATAATTTACACTTATTTTCTTTTCAGATATATTCTTTAATTAATATGCCATTTCAAACCCTTACAAGTATGAATTTTTAAAACTATATTCTTTCTTTTTTAAATAACAGTGAGCTATTGAAAACTCAAAATCTACCGAGTTGACCTTTCTGTTAAATCTGTTTAATTCACTTGATATAATTAAAAAACATACATTGTAAAAGAAAATATAGAATCAAACTTAGTGTGATTAGCATATGATAAAATGATAATTAATGTAATAACTCTTCAAAGCTTTCCCTAAAACTTTTGATAGATCAAATAATATTTTAGCTCTTATCCTTGCTTGATGAGCACACATCCTAATTCATGATAATCAACTTATACTGTGTAAAACATCTTCAGAATGTTCTACAACAATTAGTGATTTTATATTTGAACAGTACCATATTCCATCTACTTATCTATCTGCCTAAAATTAAATAATTAGTCCTCTTTTGCAAGAATGCAAATGATTCTCAGAAAGTAAATTGGAAATATGTCTTAAGTTACATTTTTTTTAACTTGGTTTTCCCAATAGAGTTAAGGAAAACTCTTCATCCTCCTACTTTTTATTTTTGTTCTTTCGTTATTTCTCTCTTTCTTTCCCTCTCTCTTACTCTTATTATTTTTGTCAAAACATTGACTAACATCAGAGATAGGTTTGTAATTATCCACTGTGGAAATTTGGAATGATGTTGTCTGCATTTAACAATATTATTATTTACTCTCTGGCTCTGATTCCAAATAGTACGCTTATACAAATACCAAACGTTTGCTGTGAGTGTTTACTTACTCACATGCATATATAGTATAAGGCCTATATTTAGCAGTTCATCCTTTATTAAAATAAAATTTTACCAATAACGAACACATAAGTTAACTGTTACTTTCTCTAGTAAAGCAATCTTCATTTATCCTCTTCAGCTCTACCACCTAGAAGACATAGGACTTGAGCACATGAGCTAAGTTACTGAGTATTTAGCATAGTAACAAGACAATGATTAATGCTCAGAATAAGAGGATACATTTATAACCATCAGTTCTTCAACTGCTCTTTGAATGCTTTTGTATTTCTTTGTTGTGTTTATGTGACAAATAAATGGTTAGTACTATAAATGAGATAGCAGCAAGCTATATGTATTGTTCCTGCTCACTGAAGTTAGAGTACGTTTTAAAGTATAAATATAACCATGTATCTTCTTGTCCTAAAATTCCTCATTGGCTCCCTTTCTTCAGGATGAAATTAAACCATCTTATTAAAGGCTTCTGACTTGGATGCTTTGTCTTCCTCCCCTGCTTCATCTCTTTACACTTTACAATAAAACATATCTATTAGGCTGACTTCCTAGTTGAAGGCAGTAGAATCCATTCAAACTAGTTTAAACAGAAAAGGAAGTTGCTTTATTTTTGCAAAAAGGCCCCCTAATATGCACAAATGGTAGTAGAAAAACAGTAGGAAAAAAAGTAAACCATAATTTTTTTCCTCTTAACATTCACAAAAAATAACTAAAAATGGATCAAAGATCTAAATAAAAAAAACTAAAACTCTAAAACTTCATGAAGAAAATATGAGAAAATATTTGCAAATGCTTCAGATACGACACAAAAGTAGAAACAATGAAAGAGTAATATTGATACTTGACATCTACAAATGCTAAAATGAACAAATTTCTTTTTTAGGTCAATTATACAAAAATGGAAAGACCAGAAACAGACTGGAAGAAAATATTTGCAAAACATGTGTCAGGAAAAGGTTGTGTATCCTATATATATAACTAATTTTTGAACTCATTTGTAAGATAATCAAACTGATTAAAAAGAAATGTGCAAAAATGTGAGCAGCATTTCACCAAATATGGTGTGTGTATGTGTGTGTGTGTGTATGTGTGTGATGCATAAGCATGTGGAAATATACCCAACATTGTTAATCATTTGAGAAATACAAACTAAACCATAAGAATACACCATCACATAGTTGTTAAGATGGCTAAAATTACAAAGTTTGTTAATACCTAGGGTTGTTAAAAGTGTGGATCAACTGGACCTCTCATTCATTGTTGGTGGGAATATAAAATGCTACAATCAACTGGGAAATAAATAGTTCAGCAGTTTCCTATTAAGTTAAAGATACACTTATAAACAGTCAGTGATTCAACTCCCAGATATTTATCCAGCAGATATGAAAAATATCCATACAAAGCTTATATCCACACAAAACTTACATTCCCCACAATGGAAAAAAAGGATCTCTGCTTTAGATCTAGTTGTTAGAGAAAGTCTGTATAAGAATGATTTAACTTAAAGCTTGATTGGCAGGAAGAAGCAAGCCATGCCAAATCTAGGAAAAATATTAAACACTAAACAAGTAGCTGGCACAAAAGCTCTAAGATAGTAACAAAAGTGGCTAGAAAGAAAGCTAATATTTATTTAGAAGAATGAGCTAATATAGTTATGGCAGGCAGTGAAATTATCAAGAAATATGGAAGCCATACCAAAGAAAATTCTAAAGCCCAGTTGTAGAATTAAAAATCAACCATCAGTATTTTCCAACAACAGTGTAACTAAAAATATTATAAGCAACAGACAACAGTATTCTGACTTCACAAATATCCAGATTGTGTGTTTATATTATAATTCCTTCTCTATGTATACCATGTAAAACCTCCATGTATCTTAAAAGACAGTGATGTTAATATCAATACTGGCAGAAATAACTTGACTGGTATATAATTAATTGTCCAATCTACCTGGGCCTGGTGGCTCACACCTGTAATCCCAGCACTTTGGGAGGCTGAGGCAGGTAGATTACTTGAGCCCAGGAATTCAAGACCAGTCTGGCAACATGACTAAACCCCGTTTCTACAAAAATTACAAAAATTAGCCTAGCTCGGCATGGTGGTGCATGCTTGTAGTTCCAGCTACTCAGGAGATTGAGGTGGAAAAATCAACTGAGCCCAGGAAGTTGAAGCTATAATGAGTCATGATTGCTCTACTGTACTTCACCTTGAACGACAGAGTGAGAACCTGTCTCAAAAAAAATTGTTCAATCTAATGCCACATTATATTTTGCTTTATATTTGGGGTATATTTTATTTCATAGTTTATTATTTTTCCCTTCATGAGTTCTAATAGTTTTCTCCTCGACCTAAGGTTAATCCACTTTTACCATATGCTTATCATCTAGTGCATAGAACCTCCCTTTTTGTCAAAGCACTCTAATTGTTGCTTTCTACTCATTTCAGAATGAATGTTTTCTATATGCCTGCTGCAATGCATATCTTTTCCTGTTACTTATTTTCCTTGAACTCATGGATTAGAGTTTCTCTTCTATATTTTTTGTTTGCAATTTTCTTCCTTATTTGTTATAATTCACCTTCAATTAACTTGTTTGGCTAAAGTATATGAAAACAAAACCTTTGGAATTCTTGCACATGCAAAAATGTTACTATGATGTTCTCACATATGTTTGTATAATGTGTATAATTGCTTACTATACATATTAATTAAAGATTCAAAATTGCTTTCTATAAGAAGCTTGATTCACTGTCCCCTAGCCTCCTATTTGGCTTATGAAAATTCATGCTGTTGATGCTAATATAGTTTTGGCAGATTACATCACATTTCTAGTTAAATTTAAGTCAAAGACAGTTATTAATAAAGAATCTTAAAATGTGAATAATGAAGAAATTTTCTCTGATCAGAAACAACTATCTCTATTATCTCATTCTAAAAGTTATTGGCTGTTATTTAACCTGACTCAACTTTTCAAAATAAACCCTAATAAATAAACATTATTGTGTGTTCAAACTAAAGCAATTCATATAGTTTTTCCCTAAAACAATAAAAAGTGAGACAAAGCCTTCTGTAAAATATACTTCTGAACAAGTCGGTACAAAATAAACATATCCTGAATTTCCATCTTCTTAAAACTGGATACTTCATAATCTCATGTCATCATTAACCTTAGTGACAAGGCTAAGGATAGATGTTTGCAGTTTCAGTTAGGGGTTGTTACTTCTAAATCTCAAGCAGTCAAGCATAAACACATGTTAACTTTGGGAAACTTAACCAAATGATTCAAACTCCACTGGTAATGAATGATGTAAAGGCAAAGTGGCTCTTCACAAAAAGGATGGAAGCATCCAGCTCTAAACATATTGACCGTGTGTTCTACTCCTAGGCATTCTGCTGCGTCTGCTCTGGATGAAGCCTATTCCCCAAATAACAGGAGTAGCCAAATAATAGGAGATGCCTTTTAGATTGGTTAATAGGTAACACATACAGTTAAATAGAAGGAGTAAGTGCTAAGGTTTACCAGCAGAGTAGGACAACTACAGTTAACAGTAATGTACTAAATCTTTCAAAATACCCAGAAAAGAGGACTTGCAATGTTCCCACCATATAGAAATGATACTCTAAATCATTTCTCAGATAGTATAAATCATAAGAGAAAGGATACTCTAAATGTCTTGACTTGATCATTACACAGTCTATGCATGTAACAAAATATCACATGTATCCCATAAATATGTGCAAATATTAGATATCAATAAAAATAAATAAAATATAAAATAGAATTTTCAAGAATAACTTTTTTAAGAAAATAGGGACAAGATAACATATTGACTTTGAGTTATAATTTTTGTGAAGAGTTGTTTTTATTAAAAAGTATTTCAGGTTATTTAACTAAATAATTTTTATTCATTTCTGACTGTATTCACAAATGTTACAAGTCTGCATGAAAGTTATTAATAATTACATGTCTCTTATTCCAGAATTACAAACAGCTAATGAAATTTTGCTGGGAATCTCACAAGCTCAAATGTAAGAATTTTTTTTTTTTTATTTTTACTTCCAGAGAACCTACTAAATAGACTAAATAGAAACCTTCAGTTTATAAAATTTTAAAGTACTCTCTCCAAATCCTGCAGAGGTATATTACAAATGATGGTGGAAGCTAATATTACAATGAAAAGCAAATTCAGTTGTTATTAATTTTCTCTTTATTGGGAAAGTAAAAACGCATGCATTATACCCCTACACACATATATTTACAATTTCAAAAATTAATTTAAGATGATAGAAATTACAGAATTCACTTACTAAGGATAATTAAATAAAACCAAAACCAAAAAAAGATAACAAATACAGTAATATCCGTGATAGGATAAAGTTATGTATGTCTAGCCCATGAGCAACACATTTTGCATTTTAAAAATATGCTACCTTAGAAAAACAAAATATGAACAGAGCCAGATTTTATTTATATATCTTGATCAAACTAATTGCTTTCATATGGATAAAGCAAGTTTTAAAGTAATAAAAGAGAAAAATAATTTCCTAGCTATAATTTGTGTAAATACATGTGAACTTCAATTGATCAAACAATATTTCTACTTAAGCCTTTCTATGCTGAGCAAAACTTCATTTATATCTATTGCTACATTATTCTTTCCAATAAAAATTTTAAGTAAATTTGGTAGCTTTCTTAAAATAATTTTTGTAGGATATTTCCCATAGTGTAATGCTTCAAATGGTGATAAAAATCATGATTTTTTATGGAAGGTTGAGATAAAGAAGGAAAATGATGTATTTAGGTGCAAAAGAGGGCAACAAATCTAATGGACAAAAAAGCATAAGTGACATCTCAAATCTACAGATGGTGTTCCTCTGGAATCTTCATAAATCACTCATTATTTTGAAGTTTTAATATAGGAAGGTGGCTATCACACACTCAAATGACTCCATTATAGATTTTCTCTTTCTAGCTGCAATAGCTCATTCAAAAATTACACATGCCAACCAATTTAGAAAACGTATAAATATTATTCCTCTTAAAATTACTATAAATAGATATAGTCTTTACTATATATATCTGTACATTTTATACGGACAACTTAGGGAACTGCTAGGCTCAGGTAAATTCATCACGTGCATGTTTAGATGTTTATTCGGCCTCTCAAAGTGCTGAGATTACAGGTGTGAGGCCATTTTCATTTCTAAGAGCAACACTAAATAGGTTGGATCTCTCCTTGAGTAGTTCATAAAAAGTAAAATCGTTCTTTATTTTTTATCTTTAATGTAACTGTGATCAATTTTTATGAGACTGTCCTCAATGACCCTGCCACATTTTGAGCAGCCTATGATTATTTTTTACTGTTTATGATGCAAACCTCATTTTCTTTTTGTGTTTCTATTTTCCCACCAATCCTTGCCAGTTTGCTGTTTATCTGTTCCTGACGGCATTTTGTTTCTGAGTCCTTTGATCTTTTGACATTAGCAGTATATCAGAAAAGCCAGATTTCATTTGAGTATTTTTTAAATTTTATGGAAAATGCTGTATTGCACTGTGATGTATTCATTATTTTTATGTTCTTCTTTTGCCTTTTCTTAGTCTAATTATTTTCCCTTTATTTTTATTCTTCATGCATTTTTGGATTTGCCCAGTGTCTGTTGTGATTCTTAACCACATTATAAGTTATTTATGTGCAAGTTATTTGTGAAATATTGTGAATTCATTATCTGTTTATATTGGGCACGCATTAGGGTTGAGCTGTAATCTATAGGATACTTTCTCATCAAATGCCATATCTGCAGATATAACTCACAGGCAATCTTGCAAGGTATTTTTTAGGCTCAGTAAACTCCATATCGTATAGAATTTGTGTTCTTAATTTAGTCTTTCCTTTTTCTGTTTTCTGGCAGAAAACAATTATTGAGCTTTTTGTGACATATTTTGCCTGGCACTGTATATTTATCCTTTTTTTTATTTTCAAAGATGGTTTTGTCACTACATAATCAAGATTCAAGCACATTCTGTCTCCCACTAATGTGTCAAACATTGATCTTCTTCCAAAATAAGGGCTTATTGGTTTTACACCTAAGAGTTAACCATCTGCTTTGATAACTTTTGCCCTTTCTCTTTCCAAAGTCTGAATGCTTTTGGCTCGTTCCAAAGCCTAATGAACTTGTAAGTATATACCTTATCCCAATCCGATTTTACCCAAACTATAAGCCAAGCTTTACATGTTGTATTCAAAGAGTATAGATGTTCCTTAATTACATATAAAATATTTTGTCAATCACCTCGTTATTTGGGTTGGCTTCAGAAAGAAAGACAAAGAGAATGCTCCACATACTGTATTATCTTAATTCAGTGATGTCAAACTTTTTTTAAATAAATAATTTGCCATTCATTTAAAGTTAAAAGAAATGGGGCGTGACATAAGCAAGAGGGCAGGATAGGAGTCCCCAGGCTTCACTCCCTCTTAGATCCAATGGCAACAGAAATGGATTTTTTTGATTGCACAGCCCCTCTCACAAATTGGCATTGAACCACACACAGAAAATTAGCCTGGATCCATGGTTTGTACAGTGGGAAAAGTGTGTTGGAAATGGACATCAGCTTCCCCACCATTCTGGGACCCTTCACAGAACACTTCACTCCTGTATCATCCCACAGGAAACACTGCGATACTGACAGGGTTAGATTAACTGTGGTCAGTTAGAACCAAAAATGAAGGTGCAGTTCACAGTGACCAGTGTGCAGATCATGGCAATTTCTCTGCACTTGAGCCAACAGAGGTTGCACACCAGAGAAACTAGCCAACATCATACTGCAGGAAGCATAGTCCACAGGTCTTTCAGGCATCAATCTGTAATCATCTTCCAGCTATTCCCCAGGTTGAGCAGCAACTGCAGGTCAGTGATTACCTGCAGAGTGAGCATTTACCCTGCCCAAACCCAGACAGAAATAAGTAAACCAACTAAGTCTCCCTTTAAATCTTCCCCAGACTGGCTGGCAACTGCAGGTCAACAATTACCCATGGAGGGAGAATTTTGTCCCACTCAACCCTAGCTGCTGAGTGGTGACTCTGACAAACTTTGCTGCTCTGCTTAGGTCTACCTCAGGCTAGGAAGCAAGCCCAACACCATGCATAGCAAGGAGCATAGCCATTGATTTTTACTCATCCCCGTGTGGCTGAGAAGCAACCCCAGAGACTTCACCCGCCCTGATGCCCAGCACATAGCTCTGCTCAAATACAGATTTTAAATAAAAATATTATCTAGCTAGAGGAAATAACTTACTGCTCTGCTGAATTAAAGACAATTACAGAGCCTAGCCAGCAGCACCACATGATGGCAGAGTCCAGCTACTGGTCTCACTAGAGTGTGAAGCACAGTCAATAGCACCATTTGACCTCAGAGCGCACAAGCAACCCAGTCTAACTAGAGGACTCAGTAGTAGGGTCTTCTGTCCAGACTTGCTACCAGCCAGCCCATCCATGATCCCAGGCTAGACTAAATAGTAAAGGTTTATCGCCTCCAAAAGACACTTGCAAAAAATGGAAGAAGTGGCTACCTCCTCAACATAAATAAACAAGGATTATTTTTCAAAATTGGGGTAATATGACAACAACAAAATAAACTAATGAAGCTCCAACAAAGTACCTAGATGAAATGGAGATCTATAAGATTACTGACAAAGGATCCATAATGGTCATCTTAAAGAATTTCAGTGAATGCTAAGAAAATACAGATCGAAAGTTAATTCCAATTTAAAGAAAAGGGAAGAGCAAAAGGTTGGAAGGGCACAGCCAAGTGAAAAAAATTAGTATCAGTAAAACTCCTACAGGTACGGTCAGGGGTTCTGTTCCTCTGCTTTGTTGAGTTGTAACTCTTTTGAGTTCTTTTTAAGAAAAATTGAGATCATACATTCTATTGAACATTTGTGTCAGAATACTGTGATTAAGAGTAAAGTTTCAGTTATCATGGTATAACTGGATTGATTTTAGAGAAACCAAGAAAATGAAGTGAGAAATAGCCGAGTAATGTTTGCCGCTTGCCAAGAAATAGAATGATAAAGAGAGAGGCACTGGATTTCCTCACATGCTCAGGATGAAGTTTTGAGCCAATTTTATGGGACTATTAAGTACATGGTAAATGATGGGTTATATTTAGCTGAAGTATTACTAGTTGAATAAAAATTAATAACTAACAACCTCCATCATTACCATATGTTTTCTTCTGTGGTTAACTGAGATCATTGTAAAAAATACAGTACCCATTTCTGGCATTTTTTCCAAATGACCTTAAATATGTACTTACAAATATTTTAGTTTTTGTGTTTAAACATCTACTCTTAGCTAAATGCTCATTCACATGCTCACACAATTCTGTTAATTTTTGAATACATAGAGCATTCTTCTGTTTCAAATAGAACTTAAGGTTCTCCTTAATCCTAAAGCAGTAATTTCACTAGAAATCTTGCCATTTGGGAGAAATATTTAACTATCTGTTTTGATTTTTAAAGATGATATTATGACCGATGACCTAACAGTATAGCATGGGTGAGGAAATACTAATTGCTTTTTTTTCTTTCAAATTTTTTTCTCCTGTATTGTGCCAAATATATATCATGATAAGTTTGCTTTTCTGTAAAATTTTATCTTTCATAATAAGCAGTTGACAGTATTATTGTATCATCCTCTCTTACCCTCCACACAAAATTGAATATTTTTTTATTGGATACACACACATCTGCAACTAGAGACATTTCAATCAATCAAATTAAAATCGACTTCTTCTTAGACAAAACGTTATTGTAATATTTTCCAAAATCATGTTCTCCACAACAAATTTAATTTGTCCAGCCACCCTTATTTTTCTTCAGGGTATCTATAATGTTTCCCCAAATGTGCTACTGATTAGTTTTTTCTTTTCTTTATTTCTAGAGCATGGAAATGTGTCTCTTTTCAAGAAGGTATTTACATTTTCAATAATCACTTAATTTTTTAACACTTTCTTTCCTCTTGGGTATTATTTTACTCACTATTTTTTAAATCACCAATGTGCCCTTCTGTATAGAATTAGATGCCTTACACTTTCGTTTCCTTGAGTATTACATTTTTTTAAGAAAATTAAATGATAAACATAAGCCAAAGTCCTATTGCACACTGGTACAAGAGAAGAACCTTCTGAATAAGCTAGTTCAAAAAACCCAGTATTCTGAGGTCATTATATGGACAGAGAAAGTATTTAAATATGTTTATTACATTAGCTATAAGACAAAATATATATGGTTAAAGATCATAAGATTCCTGACAGCTTGGTGGCATATAACTAGGTTTCTTAGAAAACAAGAAAATTTGCTTAAAAATTTTAGTAGGAATCGGCAATCTAGGCCCCAGTTGTGCCCAAACCTCACTTGCTGGTAAGGGACTGAGATGACTAGGGCACTCGTAACAGAACTTCAGAAGGATGGCACTGAGGGGAAGACATAGAAGCTGGGCTGAAGGAGGGGGAAGCTGGGAACCCTTCATGGGGCTGCCTGGCACCAGAACTCATTCCTTACTCCTGACTACGGGGGAATAGGTGAGTTGAACTGGCAAGAGCAACCTGCTCTCATCATGGGCTTCTAGAATCGCAGAAGGAGGAAACCCCTTGACCACCACAGACACTGAAGTTGACAGGGAGAGCTGCTTAAAGTGGTATGGGCAGTACACTAGCTGATGATGAGCCTACACGATTTGGCGAGAGAGCTTCTATAGTGGAGCATGGGCAGGGATACTCATACCCCTGGGCTCAATTTGCTCTTGAAGGATATTTTAGTCCTAGGGGAACTGGTGGACCTGAACTCTGCAAAGTGATCTTGCCCATCAGACTGGCTGGTCTGACCTGAGAACCCCGTGGGCTGCTGATGTCTCCTGGCCCCGCCTACTTGCAGGACAGCCTTGGTTACCCTGGGGGCCTGCATCATAGCTACTGCTCTGGAGGACCATGCCTGAACAGCAGACAGCTCCAGCTGGGTGGCTCTGACCATCCACTAGCCCACTGGCTCCTTGATAACACTGCAGCTTCCTCCAGTCCCACAGCCACCCCCAACATCACTTTTCCAGTACATGTGTGTATGGCAGGTTTTGCCTTTCTTGCCTCATCAGTGCACATGTGTGCTAGCAACCTGCCCTGCCACTGCTGTGGTGGGAATGCACTCCGATCCTCTTCCCGCTGCCAGACCACCATTGCAATCAAAGTCTTGACAGATACAGAGCCAGCAAGCCCCACTTCTGCCAGCACCCAGTCTTTGCGCCAAAAATACAGGGAATGAAACTAGGCACAGAGAACAGCGGACCCTTCCTCATCATGACCCACCTCGCCTGCCTATGGCACACTGAGAGTGTACAGAGTCTTGAACCCATCAGCACCCCACCTCTGTCCTAATATCACCATCACTAGTGCAACCATGCAGGCCCTCTTCTCCTTATCCCCCAACCTGTGCTACCTCCACCACTGTGGTGAACACCAGCACAGAGGCAGGCATGCTGACACCTACTAGCACCCTGCTGCAGCCAACATGTACACCCTATTGTGTTGCCACTGCCACTGCCACTGCATCAGGCATGTGCAAAAGTGGGTGGATCCTCCTGCCATCGCACTATGAAATGCACTACTCTGATGGGCTGACAGCAACCTTCAGAGTGTAGTTACTACTGGTCCCAAAACTCCTCTGCACCCAAGTGCCTTGGATTCTTAACTTAGAGGAGTCAGAGGAAAAAGTCGTGGCCTGATACAAGTTTCTCAGAGTTAGAGAATGGAGTCCAGGAGTTGGGGGCTGAGCATTGGCCCCATAAAATCTTCAAGATACAAAGCTCTTCAGGTCAACCTATCTTTTACCACAATCAAACAGCCAAGGTTATGAAATAGGATAAAATAAAAATCCAAACGTTAGCAACTTCAAATAATGAAGAAACATCAGCTCACCAAGATGAAAAAGAACCCACACAACAACTGACAATTCAAAAAGCCAGTGTGCCTTCTTTCCTCCAAATGCCTGCGCTACCTCTCCAGAAATGGTTCTGAACTTGGCTGAGATGGCAGAAATGAAAGAAATATAATTCACAATATAGATAGGCTGAAGATCATTGAGATGCAGGAGTGCATTGAAAAATAAAATGACACAGGAGCTGACAGACAAAATAGACCATATAGAAAAGCATGTAGCCAACATGATAGATCTGAAAAATACATGACAATACACTACAAGAATTTCATAATACAATCACAAGTATTAACAGCAGAATAGAGCAACCAGAGGAAAGAATTTCGAAGCTTGAAGACTGGCTTTCTCAAATAAGACAGATGAGAATGGAGAAAAAAGAATAAAAAGGAACAAACAAAACCTCCAAGAAATATGTGATTATGTAAAGAGACCAAATTTATGGCCCTCTGGTGTCCCTGAAAGAGATTGGGAGAGTTTAAGCAACTTGGAGAACATATTTCAGGATATTATCCATGAGAACTCCAACCTAGCTACAGGGGCCAACATTCAAATTCAGGAAATGCAGAGAACCCCAGTAAGATGATTCACAAGCAGATCACCCTAAGACACATAATCATCAGATTCTCCAAGGTTGAAACGAAAAAAAAAAAAAAGTTAAAGGCAGCTAGAGAGAAGGGTCAGGCCACCTTCACCGGGAAGCCCATTAGACCAATAGCAGACCTCTCAGCAGAAACCTTACAAGCCAGAAGAGATTTGGGGTCAATATTCAACATTCTAAAAGAAAACCAATTCCAACCCAGAACTCATTTCTGGCTAAACTAAGCTTCATAAGTAAAAGAGAATGCGTTCCTTTTCAGACAAGCAAATGCTAAGGGAATACAAGAGCTTCTAAAAGAAGCTCTAAGTATGAAAAGAAAAGACTGTTACCAGCCACTAAAAATAACACTGAAATACACAGACACTATAAAGGAACCACACAAACAAGGCTGCATAATAACCAGCTAACATCATGATGTCAGGATCAAATCTACACATGTCAATACTAACCGTGAATGTAAATAGGCTAAATGCCCCAGCTAAAAGTCACAAAGTGGCAAGATGGATACAGAAATAAGACCCATTGGTATACTGTCTTCAAGAGACCCATCAAACATGCAGTGACAACAATAGGCTCAAAATAAAGACATGGAAAAAAATCTGTTAAGCAAATGGAAAACAGAAAAAAAAAAGGGCTGCAATTCTAAATTTCAGATGAAATAGACTTTAAACCAACAAAGATCAAAAAAGACAAAGAAGGGCATTACATAATGACAAACAGTTCAATTCACTGAGAAGACTGAATTATCCAAGATATACATGCACCCAACACAGTAGCACCCAAATTAATAAAGGTCTTAGAGACTTTTAAAGAGACTTACACTCTCACACAATAATAGTGAGAGATTTCAACACCCCAGTGACAGTATGAGACAGATCATTGAGGCAGAAAAATAACAAAGATATTCAGCACCTTTACTCAGCACTGGATCAAATGGACCTAACAGACATCTACAGAACTTCCTAAACAAAAACAACAAACATTCTTCTCATCACTACGTGGCACATATTCTAAAACTGACCACATAATTAGATGCAAAACACTCTTTAGCAAATGCAAAGAACTGAAATCTTAAGAACCACTCTCTCAAACCACAGCAGTAAAATTAGAAATTAAGACTAAAAAGTTTATTCAAAATTATATAATTACATGGAAAGTAAATAACCAGCTCCTGAATGACTTTTGGGTAAATAATAAAATGAAGGCAAAAATCAAGAAATTCTTTGAAACAAATGAGAACAAAGATACAACATACCAGAATCTCTGGAACACAGCTAAGGCAGTGTTAAAAGGAAAATTAATGGTACTAAATATCCACATCAAAAAGTTAGAAAGATCCGAATTGGCAACCAGACATCACAACTAAAAGAACTAGGGAACCAAGAGGAAACCAATCCCAAAGCTAACAGATGATGAGAAATAGCCAAATAAGAGCTGAACTGAAGGAGATAGAGGCACAAGAAACCATTCAAAAAATTAACAATTACAGGAGTTGATTTATTTAAAAAAATAATAAAATAGACCTCTAGGTCTATAGAGAAAATCCATATGAACACAATTACAAACAACTAAAAAGATATTAGCACTGACCCCAGAAACATAAAAATAAGTATCAGAAAATATTTTGAACACCTCTATGCACACAAGCTGGAAAATCTAGAAGACATCGATAAATTCCTGGACAAATACGTCCTCCCAAGACTGAGCCAGAAAGTAATTGAATCCCTGAACAGACCAATAATGAACTCTAAAATTCAATCAGTAATAAATAGCCTACCAATCAGAAATGCTTACAACCAGATGAATTTACAGCTGAATTCTACCACATGTATAAGAAAGAGCTATTATTGTTCCTACTGAAACTATTCCAGAAAATTGAAGAGGAGGAACTCCTTTCTACCTCATTCCATGAGCCAGCATCATTCTGAAATCAAAATCTGGCAGAGAGACACAATAAAACAACAGCAAAAAACAACTTGAGGCTAACATCCTTGATGAACATTGATGCAAAAATCCTCAACAAAATACTAGTGAACTGAATCTAACAACACATCAAACACTCTATTCATCATAATCAAGTAGGCTTTATCCCTGGGATGCCAAGTTGTTTCAACATATGCAAATCAATAAACATGATCCAACGCGTAAGTAGAACTAAAAACAAAAACCACATAATCTTCTCAATAGATGCAGAAAAACCTTTCAGTAAAAGTCAACACCTCTTCATATTAAAAACTCTCAATAAATTAGTTATTGAAGGAACGTACCTCAAAATAGTAAGAGCTATCTATGACAAACCCACAGCCAACATCATAATAAATGGGAAAAAGCTGGAAGTGTTCCCTTTGAAAACTGGCACAAAGATGCCTCTCTCCACTTCCTAGTATTGGAAGCCCTAACCAGTGCAATCAGGCAAGAGAAAGATATAAAAGGAATTCAAATAGGAAGAGAAAGCCAAACTATCACTGTTTGCAGACAATATAATCCTATATCTAGAAAACCCCATAGTCTCAGCCCAAAAACTCCTTCAACTGATAAGCAACTTTAGCAAAATCTCCAGACACAAAATTTATGTACGAAAATCACTAACATTCCTGTACAACAACAGCAGTCAAGCCAAGAGCCAAATCAGGAGCAAAATCCCATTCACAATGGCCACAATAAGAATAAAACACCTAGGAATACAGCTAACTATGGAGGTGAAAGATATCTAAAGCGAGAACTACAAAACACTGCTCAGGGATGATACAAACAAATGGAAAAACATTCCATGCTCGTGAATAGAAAGATTCAATATTGTTAAAATTGCCATACTGACCAAAACAATTTATAGATTCAATTCTATTCCTATCGAACTACAAAGGACATTTTTCACAGAACTAAAAAGGAAAAACTATTTTAAAACTCATATGACTTTTTAATGGAAAGTCAGGAAACAACAGGGAGGGGCTGGAGAGGATGTGGAGAAATAGGAACACTTTTACACTGTTGGTGGGACTGTAAACTAGTTCAACCATTGTGGAAGTCAGTGTGGCAATTCCTCAGGGATCTAGAACTAGCAATACCATTTGACCCAGCCATCCCATTACTTGGTATATACCCGAAGGACTATAAATCATGCTGCTATAAAGACATACATGCACATGTATGTTTATTGCGGCATTATTCACAATAGCAAAGACTTGGAACCAACCCAAATGTCCAACAATGATAGACTGGATTAAGAAAATGTGGCACATACACACCATGGCATACTATGCAGCCATAAAAAATGATGAGTTCATGTCCTTTGTAGGGACATGGATGAAACTGGAAATCATCATTCTCAGTAAACTATCGCAAGAACAAAAAGCAAACACCGCATATTCTCACTCATAGGTGGGAATTGAACAATGAGAACACATGGATACAGGAAGGGGAACATCCCACTCTGGGGACTGTTGTGGGCGGGGGGGATAGCATTGGGAGATATACCTAATGCTAGATGACGAGTTAGTGGGTGCAGCGCACCAGCATGGCACATGTATACATATGTAACTAACCTGCACAATGTGCACATGTACCCTAAAACTTAAAGTATAATAAAAATAAAAAATAAAAAAATAAAAAACTCATATGGAAAATAAAAGTCTGAATAATCAAAACAATACTAAGAAAAAAAATGCTGAAAGCATCATGCTACCCAACTTCAAACTATACTACATGGCCAGAGTAACCAAAACAGCATGGTACTGGTACAAAAACAAACACATAGACCAATGTAACAGAATAGAATGGCTAGAAATAAGGCTGCACACTTATAACCATCTGATCTTTGACAAAGCTGACAAAAGCAAACAATGGGGAAAGACTCCTTATTCAATAAATGTTGCTGGAATAACTGGCTAGCATATGCAGAAGATTGAAACTGTCCCACTTCCGTGTAACATATACAAAAATCAACTCAATATGAATTAAAGACTTTAATGTAAAACATACAGCTTAAAAACCTGGAGGACAACCTAAGCAATACCATTCTGGATGTATGAATAGGCAAAGCTTTCATGATGAAGATGCCAAAAGCAAGTTCAACAAAAAGAAAATTGGCAAATGGGATCTATTTAAACTAAAGAGCTTTTGCACAGCAGAAGAAACTATCAATAGTGTAAACTGACAGCACACAGAATGGGAGGAAATTTTTGCAACTGTTCGTCTGACAAAGGTCTAATATCCAGAATCTATAAGAAACTTAAACACATTTACAAGAAAAAACAAACAACCCTGTTAAAAAGTGGGCAAAGGACGTGAACAGACACTTTTAAAAAGAAGACATACATGCAGCCAACAAGCGTATGAAATAAGTTCAATATCATTGATCATTAGAGAAATGCAAAACAAATCCACGTGAGATACCCCTTATACCAGGCAGAATAGCTATTATTAAAAAGCAAAAAACTAACAGGTGCTGGCAAAGTTGAAAATAAAATGGAACACTTATACACTGTTGGTGGGAGTTTAATTCAACTATTCTGAAAACCAGTGTGGCAATTCTTCAAAAACCTGAAAATACAGCTACCATTTGACTCAGCAATACCGTTACTGGGTATATACCCAAAGAAATAAAAATTGTGTATGTTTATTGCAGCACTATTCACAATAGCAAATACATTGGATCAACCTAAATGTCCATCAATGGTAGACTGGATAAAGAAAATGTGATACATATATATCATGGAATACTATGCAGCCATAAAAAAGAATGAGATTATGTCCTTTGCAGGAATATGGATGGAACTGGGGGCCATCATTCTTAACAAACTAACAGAGGAACAGAAAACCAGATACCACATATTCTTCTTTAAAAGTAGGAGCTAAACTGTGAGAACACATGGCCACATAGAGAGGAACAATAGACACTGGGGTCCATCAGAGTGTGGTGGGTGGGAGGAGGGAAAGGATCAGGAACAAAATAATGGATAATAGGCTTAATACGAGGGTGACAAAAAATCTGTTCACCAAACTCCCATGACACAAGTTTACCTATATAACAAACCTGCACATGTACCCCAAACTTAAAATAAAAGTAAAAAAAAAAAAAAAAAAAAAAACTGTAGGAATCAATTTCTCTCCAAAACTAAGTTTTAAGTGACATTACCAAAATATGTCTATCTCAGATCAGGCTTGTGTTAATTTTTCTTTTATAATTTTATTTTATTGAAAACATCTTAAAAGCTTTCATCTTTTCTGAAATGTTCTTTCTTAGAGTAATTTTTTTTTTAGTAAGCACACAACTGGAACTGGTTTGTGCTCTATAACAAAAGCCTACACTACAGGCAACAATAACCATAGACTCAGCTAATATACCATCAAGTGAAGATGTTCAAGTTTACTATTGTCTTTTCTATTCTTTCTTCCCTTAGGTTCAAATCACTTGCTTTGTCTGCTCAAAGATTCGCTGTAAGAGGCTATTACATTGGATTCTTCTACTTAACTTTTCTAATTTTTTTAATAGGCCAATTTACACAGGTGAGAGTAGTTAGTAATTGCCAGTCTCCAATCAGTAATTAGCTCCAATTAAGCCTTCCCAGCTGCTCATTCAGGCCTGTGCTGACTTCCCTTAGCCAATTTAAAGAACCAAACATCAGTCACAATTTAGGCTAAAAATGTAAGAATCATTCATATCTCATCATTCTGATGTACAAACTATTTGATGACATCCAATTATCAATGCAAATTACTTATCTTTTGAGGTCTCTAATATATCCAGCTGTAGGTACATCAGTATCCAGGTGGCAAAACAAGATCATAAAATATACTGGAGGTTGGTGTTACTATCCTTCAAATAACTAATAATATTTCTAAAAATCTATCCTAAGGAGAAAAATAATCTCAACACTTTTATACAAATGTATTAATTCCAGATTTTCTAATAATTGTGAAGCTTTAAAATGAAACACAAGTTTGAAGTGGGAGTATTTAAAAACAGTAAACATTGTATTTTTAATACATTATAAAACTTTTGGGATAATATTTTACAAATATTTAGTAATCCTAAAATTATCCTTAAATAATAAATATTGAATTAACTTTTAGGTGTTTTACAGTTTTACATTTTACATTAGGTCTGTGATCCATTTTGAGTTAGTTTTTATGAAGGTCATAAGGTCTGTGCCTAGATTCATTTGTTTTGCAACAAATGAATCTAGGCACAGAAATGGAAGGTTAGTTGTTAACAGCACCATTTGTTGAAAAGACCATCTATTTTTCATTGTATTGCCTTTATCCCTTTGTCAAAAATCAATTGACTATATTTATGTGAATCTATTTTTTGCCTCATGCTCTATTATTTAAAATATTTTATATGTGATAAACCTTAAAGTACTTAAATATTATAAATAAAAGTTTATTTAGTATATTCGGTCTACCTACCTACATAGTACATAGGTATTTACTAGTTAGAGAGAGTGTAATGAAATACAGTAATATATGTGTTGTTGTTCCTGCTAGATAGCAGAATTATGGATGACTTAAATACCCACACCATATTTCTTTTCTTTTTAAAAGTATTTACTTTTAAAATAATAATTTAAAAAGATCAAAGAATTTCAGTACTCTAGACAATGAGCTTGGATGTACTTCGAGCTAGGAACAGACAGGGCTTGTCACATCTGGGTCTTTATTTAGACAAGCAAAATGAGATCCAAGGTCCTGCTTCTCTCACTGAAGCTATATATATTTTATTTAATCTTAGTAATTATTGTATTACAATTATATTATGTGCACAGATGAAAGCAAAATTGTTTGAAAGTGTTTACATTTAAGAAAATATTTCAGTCAATCTTTTCTCCCTACCCATGATTTCCATTAGCTAATGTTAAACAAATTCCATTATATTAACTATTTCTTCTGCTAAATACATTTATAGCTCTAAATATTTTAACTCTACTTATATGCATTGGTTTTCTTTTTTAGTTTTCATGGGAAATGGTGTAAAATCAATAAAAATTGTAAATGAGAAGTTTGAAAAACTCTGGGCTGTTAAAAACCCAGTTGAACCTCCTAGTCAAACTGGGACAGCCTAATTGATGACCTCTTTGTATATAAGCAATAGATAAATCACAGTTGAAGAAATATTATTCATTTTTGTTATTACATGCTGATGAAATTATTCTTGATACAATACATCTCTACCAATGTGGTTAGAAATTGTGATTTCCGAAATCACAGGTGACAAGTCTAAAACATGCAAAAAATTGAAATATCAAGCATCTACTCTGACTATAATGGAATAAAACTAAAAACCAATAACAAGATAAATTTTTGGAAACTATACAAACACATACTCCTGAATGACTAGTGAGTGAATGTAAAAATTAAGAAGAAAATTTCACATTTTTCAAACAGATGATAATGGAAACAGAACATAGCAAAATCTATGGAATACACCAGCAGTAGGAAGAGGAAAGTTTATAGCTATAAGCATGTATATCAAAAAGAAGAAAAACTTCAAACAAACCACCTAATAATACATCTTAAGAACTAGAAAAGCAAGAGAAAACCATACCTAAATTTAGCAGAAGAAAAGAAATAACAAAGATCAGAGCAAATGTAAATGAAACTGAACAAAGAAAACAATACAAAATATGAATGAAATAAAAAGTTGGCTTTTTGAAACAAAACACAACTGACAAATCTTTAGCCACACTAAGAAAGAGCAAAGACCAAAATAAATAAAATCAGAGATGAAAAAGGAGATATTACAACCAATACTGCAGAAATTTAAAGGATCATTAGTGGTTACTATGAGCAACTATATGCCAGTAAATTTGAAAACCTAGAAGACATAGATAAATTTTTAAACATGTCTAACCTACAAAGATTGGACCATAAAGAAATCCAAAACCTGAACAGACCAATAATAAGTAATGAGATTGAAACCATAATAAAAAATTCTTCCATCAAAGAAAAGCCTGGGATCCAATGGCTTCACTACTGAATTTTACTAAACATTTAAAGACGAACTAATGCCAGTCCTACTCAAACAATGCTGGAAAATAAAAGAGGAAGTAGTACTTCCAACCTCATTCTCCAGGACAGTATTATTCTGATACCAAAACCAAAGATACAGAAAAAAAAAAAGGAGAGAAAACTGTAGGCCAATAATCCTAATGAGCATTGATGCAACAATCCTTAACAAAATACTAGCTTCAATAACACATTAAAAATACATTCATCATGACCAAGTGGGATTTATCCCTGAGATGCAAATATGATTCAACATATACAAGTCAATCAATGTGATACATCATGTCAACAGAATGAAAGATAAAAGCCATGTAATCATTTCAACTGATGCCGAAAGCATTTGATAAAGTGCAATATCCCTTCACGATAAAAACTCTCAAAAAAGTAGATATAAAATGAACATACTTAAACATAATAAAAGGTATATATGATAGACCCACAGTTAGTATCATGCTAAATGGCTAAAATCTCACAACCTTTCCTGTTAGACATGGAACATGACAAGAATGCCCACTTTCACTACTGCTATTCATCATAGTACTGGAAGTCCTAGCAAGAGCCATGAGACAAGAGAAAGATATAAAGATCATCCAAATTGGAATGGAAGAAGTCAAATTATCTTTTTTGCAAATGGTATAATTTTGTATTTGGAAAAACCTAAAAACTCCACCAAAAGACTATCAGAACTGATAAACAAATTAAGTAAATTTGCAAGATATAATATCACTATACAAAAATCAGTAGCATTTCAATATGCCAACAGCAAAATTCTGAAAAAGAAATCAAGAAAGTCATCACATTTACAATAGTTATAAACAAAACAAAATATCTGAAAGTAAACTTAATCAAGGAAGTGAAATATCTCTATAGTGAAAACTACAAAACATCGATGCAAATAATTTAAGAACAAACACAAAAATTGCAACATATTCCATGTTCATGAATTGGAATAATTAATATTGCTACAATATTCATACTACCTAAAACAATGTATAGATTAAATGCAATTCCTATCAAAATTCCAATGACAATCTTCACAGAAATAGAAAAAAACAATCTTAAAATGTGTATGGAACCACCAAAGACCAAGAATATCCAAAGCCATCCTGAGCAAAAAGAACAAAACTGGAGGATTCACATTTTCTAATTTCAAATTATGCTACAGAGCTGTAGTAACCAGCATGATACTGGCATAAAAACAGACACACAGACCGATGGAACAGAAAAGAGGACACGGAAATAAGTTCACACATCTACAGTGAACTCATTTTTTCACAAGGATGCCAAGAACATATACTGGGGAAATGATAGTTTCTTTAATAAACTGTGTTACGAAACTGGATATCTATATGCAGAAGAATAAAACTACACCCCTCATTATATACAACTGTCAAACCAAAATAGATTGAAGATTTAAATCAAGACCTCAAACTATAGAACTTCTAAAAGAAAACATTGGAGAAACTCTCCAGGACATTGGTCTAAGCACAGGCAACCACAACAAAAATGGGCAAATAGGATCACATGAAGTTAAAAATCTTCTGCAGGTTGAGGAAAATAATCAAAAACCCACAGAATAGGAAAAAAATATTTTCAATCTATTCATTTGACAAGAGATTAATAACCAGGATATATAATGTTCTCAAATAATTCTATAGGAAAAAATCTAATAATCTTATTTAAAAATTGGCAAAATATCTGAATAGACATTTCTCAAAAGAAGACATATGAATGGCAACAGGTATGTGAAAAAATGCTTGATATCATTGTTCATCAGAGAAATGAGAATCAGAACTACAATCATCTTACCCGAGTTAAAATGACATTTTTTTCCCCAAAGGACAGGCAATAATGAATACTGGTGAGGTTTTTGAGAAAGGGAACTCTCATACACTGTTGGTGAGAATGTAAATTACATGTTCAATCATGTAAATGTAATGTAATGTACAATGTAAAAACAATGTACAACCACTGTGGAGAACAGTTTGGAGTTTCCTCAAAAAATGAAAATAGAACCATCATATGATCCAGCAATTCCACTTCTGGGTATATACCCAAAATAAAGAAAATAAGTATATCAAAAATAGATCTACATTCCCATGTTTATTGTAGCACTATTCACAATATCCAATATTTGGAAGCAAGCTAAGTGTCCATCAGCAGAGAAATGGATAAAGAAAATATGGTACGTATACACAGCAGATACTATTCAGCTCTAAAAATGAATGAGATCCTGTCATTTGGAACATGGATGGAACTGGAGGACGTTATGTTAAGTGCAATAAGCCAGGCACAGAAAGACAAACCTCACGTGTCCTCACTTATTTGTGGAAGCTAAAAAAAGAAAAGTGAAACAATTGAACTTATGGATATAGAGTAGAATGATAATTTCCAGAGGCTGGGAAGGTTAGTTGGAGGGTGGAAGGGGATATAGGGATGGTTAATTGGTACAAAAATCTAGTTAGATAGAACAAATAATATCTAGTATTTGATAGCACAGGAGGGTGACTACAGTCAATAATAATTTATCGTATATTTTAAAATAACCTAAAAGAGTATTATTTGATTGTTTTTAGGACCCAGAAAGAATAAAGGCTTTGTTGATGGATACCCCATTTACCCTGATGTGATTAATGTGCGTTGCATTTCTGTATAAAATATCTTATGTATCTCATAAATATATATACCTACCATGTACCCATAAACATTAAAAATAAAAATTAATTTAAAAAATGAAAAAAGAAATATTACTGAAATGCATAGTTACACATATTTTGAAATTAAAAAGCAAAGTTCTGAATAGCAAATGAGTCAAAAGGTAAGTCACAAAAAATATTTTCAGTTTAAATTTACCAAAAAATAAAAATTTAACTTACCTAAATTTGAGAGTTGCAACAAAAGCACTTAGTTAGAAATTTATAGCGTCGAATGCATAAACTCCATTAGAAAAGAAAAAATATCTCAAATCAATAATACAAGCTTTGCTTTAGGAATTTAGAGAAAATGGAGAAAAGTAACCTTCAATTAAGCAGCAGAAAATAAATATAAATAATATTAGAGGTAAACAAAAATTGTATTTAATTTTTTATTAAATAAATAACAAAACAGAAATATAACAAATAAATTTTTGAAGCTATTATATGTTTATTAAGATTAAGAAAAGCAACTGCTAGCAAAAGTAACCAAATTAAAACCAAAAATAAAAGAGAAAACACACATCAATTTCATAAATGAAAGGTAGGTTATCACTATTGATGTATTAAAGGAATTGTCATATTAAGAGAATTACCACACACAACTTTGTCCACTCAAATCTGATTATTTTAATAAAAGGTACACCTTTCTTGGAAGAAAAAAATTACAAAAAATCACACAAGAAAAAATAGGTAATCTGAATTGATTTATTAATATTATAAAAGATTATTCCATAATTAATAACATTTTAAGAAAGGAAGCACCTGATTCAGATTATTTGACTGTTGAATTTTACCTACACTAAATGAAGAAGTGATAACAATTCTTCACAATCTCTTCCAGAAAAAGAAAATAGAGGAAATGCTTACTAACTGATTCTTGAAGACAATATTATTATAATATCCAAACCAGGTAAAGATATCATAAAAAAAAATTGGCCCATATTTCTCATTAATACTGATGCAAGGATGCTTAATAATGTATTAGCAAGTTGAATTCAACAGTATATAAAAAGAGTTATACAAAAAAAATGAGTGTGATTTCTTTCTGATATGCAGTATTAGTTCCATATTTAAAAATCAGTGTAATCCACCACTGATGAACATAACAAAGAAGAATAATCATATGACAATACCAATTGACAGAGGAAAAAAATGTCAAATCCAACACCCAATCAGGCAAAACAAACAAGCAAAGAAACAAAACTCTCAGTAAACTGAGTAGAGAGAAGATTTCTCAGCTTTATAAAGATCATGAGCCCAGACATGGTGGCTCACGCCTGTAACCCCAGCATGGGATTGGGAGGACAAGGTGGGTGGATCACCTGAGGTCAGGAGTTTGAGACCAGCCTGGCCAACATGGTAAAATCCCGTGGCTGCTAAAAATACAAAAATTAGCTGGGTGTGGTGGCACACACCTGTAATCCCAGCTACTCAGGACGCTGAGGCACAACAATAATTTGAACCTGGGAGGTGGAGGTGGCAGTGAGCTGAGATCACACCACTTTAGCCTAGACGATAGTGTGAGACTCTGAAGAAAAAGAAAGAAAAGAAAGAGAGAAGAAAGGAAGGAAGGAAAGAAGGAAGGAAGGAAGGAAGGAAGGACGGAAGGAAGCTCAATAATATCCTGGAAGTCCTATGTAGTACAATATAAGAAAAAAATAAAGGTTACATATTGGAAAGCAAGAAAAAAATACTTGCATTGTTTGCAGACAACATGAACGTCAATGAGGAAAACCCCAAAGAAATGACAATAAGAAATTCTGGAATGAATAACTGAGTATAGCAAGATCACAGGGTACAGGATTTAAATATAAAAGTCAATTGCTTTTGTATATGCCAGTAATGAATAATTATAATTTGATATTTAAAAATACAATAGCACACGCAAAAAAGGAAATGGGTATAAGTCTTTCAAAATATGTACAGCATATACATGTAGAAAACTATAAAACTCTAATAAAAGCAATACACAAAAATCTAAATAAACAGAGAGATAATAATTTATTCATGGATTAGAATACCCAATGTTGTTGATATCAACTCTTACCAATTATACATATGTTCAACAAAATCTCTCTCTAAATCCCATCAAATTGTACTTTTCTTGGTATAGACATACTGATTCTAAAGGTTATAAGAAAAGTCAAAAAACCTAGAATAATCAATACTACTTCGCTTAAGAAGAACAAAGTTAGAAGACACACTCTATCCAATCTCAAGGCATACCACAAAGCTAAGGCAAACAAGACAGCATGGTTCTGGTGAAAAGACAGATACCTAAAGCATTAAGACAGGAAAAAATGTTGAGATACAGCCCCACAGAAATACAATCACCTGACAAAAAGGAAAGGTATTTCAATAAAAGAAGACTGATCATTTCACCAAATGGCATTGGAATAATTGGGTGTCCTTATGCAAAACAAAACAGAGAAACAAAAAACTAGAAAAAGACCTTATACTTTTCACTAAAATTAACTCATAATAGATTGTCAGATTAAATGTAAAACATAAAATTAAAAAAAAATTAGAAGAAAATGTTGGTGATCTTAGATTTGTATGAGCTTTTAAGTATATTTCTAGATGAATAACCCATGGCAGAAAAAAACAAAGTGATAAACTAAATATTACTAAATTAAAAACTACTGCTCATAACAGCATCTTAGTAGCAAAGGATACTGTTTAAAAAATTTAAAGTACAGACTCATAAGCTTTTTTCAAAACGAATATCCCATAAAGGACTTGAATCAAAAATATACAAAAAATATTGTAAAACTCAACAATTAGAAAACAAGCAACCCAATTTAAAAATGGG
This sequence comes from Gorilla gorilla gorilla, assembly GCF_029281585.2. Lineage (NCBI taxonomy): Eukaryota > Metazoa > Chordata > Mammalia > Primates > Hominidae > Gorilla > Gorilla gorilla. The sequence continues at coordinate 65,944,820 of NC_073224.2, read as the reverse complement.
CAAAAGAGGCCGGGCGCGGTGGCTCACGCCTGTAATCCCAGCACTTTGGGAGGCCGAGGTGGGCGGATCACGAGGTCAGGAGATCGAGACCACGGTGAAACCCCATCTCTACTAAAAATACAAAAAATTAGCCGGGCGCAGTGGCGGGCGCCTGTAGTCCCAGCTACTCGGGAGGCTGAGGCAGGAGAATGGCGTGAACCCGGGAGGCGGAGCTTGCAGTGAGCCGAGATTGCACCACTGCACTCCAGCCTGGGCGACAGAGCGAGACTCCGTCTCAAAAAAAAAAAAAAAAAAAAAAAAAAAAAAAAAAAAAAAATGGGCAAAAGATCTAAATAGACACTTCAGCTTACATAAACAAATAGAAAATAAACATACAAAGTCGTACTCAATGTCACTTGTCATTAGGGAATTGCACATTAAAACTCTAGTGAAAGTTCAGTATATGCCTGTTAGAATGGTTTAAATAATAAAATAACACACTGACAATACCAATCTTTGGCAAGAATGTAGAACTACAGGGACTCTCATTCATTGCTGGTGGAGATGCAAAATGATACCATAACCTCGGACAACAGTTTAGCACTGTCTTCTAAAGCAAAACATGTTCTTACCACACAATTCAATATTCATGTTCCTAGGTATGTATCCAACTGATTTTTTAAAATTTATGTCTATGTAAAACCTGCATGCAAATGTGTATAGATGCTTTATTAATGGTATCCAAAAACTGGAAGTAACAAAGATAGCGTTCAATATGTTAATGGACAAACAAACTGTGGCACAGCCATAAAATAAAATGTTATTCTGCAGTAAAAAAATAACGAGTCTCAAGCCACAGAAAGACATGGATGAACCTTAAATGCATATTGCTAAATGAAAGACTCCAGTTTAAAAGGGATGTCAATTGTACAATTCCAATGATATAACATTCTAGAATAGGCAGACTGTGAATGGTAAAAATATCAGTGGTAACCAGGAATGAAGCAGAAAAGAGAAGATTTAGAAGCAGAGGGAAACTTTTTTGTGTTTTTTTTTTTTAAATTATACTTTAAGTTTTAGGGTACATGTGCACATTGTGCAGGTTAGTTACACATGTATACATGTGCCATGCTGGTGCGCTGCACCCACTAACTCGTCATCTAGCATTAGGTATATCTCCCAATGCTATCCCTCCCCCCTCCCCCCACCCCACAACAGTCCCCAGAGTGTGATGTTCCCCTTCCTGTGTCCATGTGATCTCATTGTTCAATTCCCACCTATGAGTGAGAATATGCGGTGTTTGGTTTTTTGTTCTTGCAATAGTTTACTGAGAATGATGGTTTCCAATTTCATCCATGTCCCTACAAAGGACATGAACTCATCATTTTTTATGGCTGCATAGTATTCCATGGTGTATATGTGCCACATTTTCTTAATCCAGTCTATCATTGTTGGACATTTGGGTTGGTTCCAAGTCTTTGCTATTGTAAATAATGCCGCAATAAACATACGTCTGCATGTGTCTTTATAGCAGCATGATTTATAGTCCTTTGGGTATATACCCAGTAGTGGGATGGCTGGGTCAAATGGTATTTCTAGTTCTAGATCCCTGAGGAATCGCCACACTGACTTCCACAGAGGGAAACTTTTAAGAAAGCAAAACTATTCTTTATGGTACTGTAATGGTGGATACAATATATTATGCGTTTGTTAAAACCCATAGTACATTACAGGTTAAAGATTGAGCTTTAATTATGCAAATTTTAAAGTCAGGAAGTTGAATATCCCAGAAAGGAATGTAGACTGGGACAAGAAAATCTATGTGTATTACAAATTTATGAAAATACTGATCTCTAAGTAACTGGAAATAAGTGGAGTCTGTAAAACCTTAGGGTAAAAGGAAACCTGAAGAGAAGTATGATACTCTAGGTAATCAAGTTGCTTCCCAGGAGATTTCAGCCTAACAATTCTGAGGCTGCCAAAGCTGCATACTGGAATGGAACAATGAAGTAAATGAATGTCAAGTGAAACAGCTAAAATAATTCACATAGTAATGGATTACTTGGAGACCACAGAATAAACTTATGTTTAGCTTAATATGAATAGAGATGCTTACATATAAAACTATTTGTTGATATATGCATATGCACGAGTTCATATACCCACAAAGAGTTCCTTTTTCTTTAGACTGAGAAGATATAAGAATACTCCAAAAACAATGAACGCAATAGCACCCAGTTCTTGGTTTCTAATACCATTTTCTAATAAAAGGAAATAGGGCTCCTTAGTGAAGTGGCTGATTATAAGACAGCACTGGAAATACATAAGATGAAACTAGAGCACCTTGTAGTACCGGAATGTAAGAAAATGATAAATAAAATACCCATATTAATAAGGTTATGTCACAAAGACACAGGAACCAATTGGTTAACAATAGAACAATCTGAGCAATGACAACAACAAATTAAAATTGTGGAGAAAAGAGAACTCTCATACACTGTTGGTGAGAATGTAAATTAGTATAACCTTTACGGTAAACAGCATGAAGATTTCTCAAAGGACTAAAAATAGAATTACCATTTGATCTAGTCATCACACTACTGGGTATCTACTCAAAAGAAAAGAAACTGCTATATAAAAACGGTATTTGCACGCATATGTTTATCACAGCACTATTCACAATAGTGGAGATATAAAATCACCCTAAATTGCCATCAACAAATGGTTGGCTGAAGAAACGTGATACATATGCACAAGGGAATAGTATTTGGCCATAAAAAAGGATGAAATCATGTGTTTTGCAGCAACATGGATAGAACTGGAGGTTATCTTCTGTGACAAAAGTCAGAAAGATTAATACTGCATGTTCTCACTTATAAGAGAAAGCTAAATAATGTGTACGCTTGGATATAGAGTGTGGAACAATAGACTATGGAGATTCAGAAGGGTGAGGGAGTGAGAGTGGTGTGGATGAAGAGAAATTACTAATGGGTACGAAGTACATTATTTGGGCAATGGATAGCCTAAAAACCCTGACTTCACCACTATTCAAACTACATATGTAACAAAATTGCACTTGTGCCCCTAAAATTACACAAATTAAGATATAATTTTAAAATAGTATTAGATTTGTATCCCAAAGAGTAAAATAAATAATCATGAATTCATACTTATATAAATAAATGATTGAGTAAATACATAAATGCAGAAGACACAAGTCTTCTGTGTAGAGGAATTCCAAACAAGAGGAAATTTCACCCTTAAGGAGCTGGTGCATAATTGCATGCTCCTTCATGTGGGCTGCAATCAGTGTCTTTCTTCCAGAAAGTACAATTTGTAAATGTGGACAGAAATAATAACTCTACAGTGGAGAAACCTGACAAACCCAGCCTCCACAAGGCAATCAAAACACCAACAGTGAAAAGTCACTGATATGTCTACAAAATACCGGTCTTGTACTCAAAATTGTCAAAGCTATCAAAGTGAAAGAAAACCTGGAGAACCTGTCACAGCCAAACAGAGCCTGAGGAGTTATGATGACTAAATTTAATGTGGTATCTAGGATATGACCCTGAAACAGGAAATGAACATTAGCTTTAAACTATGGAATAAAACTGAAAAAATCTGAATAACGTATGAATTTTAGTTGAGAAAAATTCATTGATGTTTCACTGATTGTTTCAAATCAACCATACTAAAGTAAGATGTAATGTAAGATAATATTGCAGAGACTGGATGCAGTGTGTATGATAACTCTGTATTATCTTCACAAAAATATAAAATTGTTCTTTTTTATTTTTGTAAATTATTTTAATTGACAAGTTATACATGTTTATGGGGTACCGTGTGATATTTTGGTACAGATTAATATATTCAGTGTGAAATGATCATATCAGGGAATTAGCATATCACCTAAAGCATTTATCATTTCTTTGTATTGGGAACATTCAAAATCCTCTCTTCTAGCTACTTGAAAATGCATAATGAATTATTGTTAAGTATACTCATCCTACAGTGCTATAAATCACTAGAACTTATTCCTCCTATCTAGCTGTAGTTCGTGTATGTTAACCAATCTGTTCCTATTCCTCCTCCTACTACTACTCTTCCCAGCCTCTAGTAGCTGCTTCTATGAGATTAACTTTTTAAACTTCCACATGAATGAGAAAATTTGGTATCTATTTTTCCGTGGCTGACTTATTTTTCCTAACATAGTGTCCTCCAGGTTCATTGACATTGCCTCAAATGACAGAATTTCATTCTTTTTGTGGCTGAGTAATATTCCATTGTGCATATATATTACATTTCCTTTATTCATCTCTTGATAGATATGTAGATTGAGTCCATATCTTGCCTATCATGCATACTGCTGCAATAAACATGGGGGTGCAGATATCTCTTCGACATTATTTAATTCCTTTTGAATATGTACCCAGTACTGGGTAATGGGATTGCTGGATAATATGGTAGTTCTACTTTAAAATTTTGAAGGAAACTTCATACTGTGTTCTATAATGACTGTATTAGTTTACATTTCAAGCACAGTATATAAAAGTTCCCTTTTCTCTTTTTCTCATTCTTATCACATTTTTTTTGTCTTTTTGATTATTGACATTTAAATGGGGTAAGATGCTGTCTTGGGATTTAGATTTGGATTTTCTTGACAAGGAGTGATGTTGAGCATATATGTCTATTTTTATGCCAGTGCCATGCCAATTTGGTTACTATAGCTTTGTAGTATATTTTGGAGTCAGATAGTGTGATGATTCCAGTTTTATTCATTTTGCCCAGAATTGCTTTGGCATTTAAGAGTCTTTTGTGTTCCATGCAATTTTAGAACTCTTTCTTTTTTCTATTTCTGTGAAGAATAGTATTAGTAATTTCATAGGGATTGCATTGAATCTGTAAATAAAATTGTTCTAAATTTTTAATGCCTATTTTATAAACAGCTATCCTCAAGAAAGAAATGAAAAAATACTAAAAACATATCCTGAATCTTACAGTTGTAAGTAGTATTGCATCAAAACAAAAACATTTCTTCTCATTATCATTTCATTTAGTTTTTGTAAAAATATTGAGAAGAACAAATACTAATGGCTAACTTAAAAACGTAGCAATGGATAATAAGTAATAAATCCTTATTCTGGCCTCTTCTACACTGTATTGTTCCAAATAGACTAGAGCAGCATAAAAAAATCTTATTTGAACCTTATTATAATACAATTTTGCACACTTTTTAAAAAATTAATGCTTATTCAAATATACAATGAGATAAAACACCAACACATAGCATTAGGTGAATTAATATATTTTGCACATAATATTGATTAATACTGTTAGCATTGTTGCCAGAATTTTTCACTGATTTGGGGTTATTAGTCTGTTTTTGGCTGTAGTACAAAATTTTTTCTCTAATTCTTTCTCTGCTTTTTTCTCATATAAAACACACATATTGAACTTTGTGTTTCCCGTCATTTTTCACAATGAAGAACACCATTCAAAATCATGCTTGACAGGATAAAACTTATGCCTATAACAATACAGATTATTCTCTATGTAAATAAAAGTAGATATATTCTTTTCTGAGTGGATGTTTAGCTGAGGTCCTGACATTTGTGGGTATGTGTGTTTTATTTGCATTGATGTCGAAAGAATGCACAGACATAAAGTTTTATATTCTAACATATTAATGGAAATTACAATTACATTTCTACATTATCAATTTAAATACTAAATGTGTTGCTTAAAAATAATTTTTAAAGTTCAACAATTCCATAATTATTGTGGCCAGGGTACAGTAATAGTAGATAATGCATATTTTAATCTGGTAATAGTTACATTGTCTTTTTTCCTAAAAATCTAAGTTTTACATTTGCATTTTTAAGGACTTTACAACCACTTACAGACACATTTTGCTTGTCATGACTAATGAGACAATATACATGTAATTATGCTGTTCATGGTAAATTCTTGTCAGTGTTTTATTATGTTCATCACCATATTTCCAGTGCCTACCACAATGCCTAAGCATGTAAGAATAAATGAATAATAATTTAACAAAGGCATAAAAAGTATTATTTTTTTTAAAGTTATGTTAGTGAATGAATAAATTTGTGTTTATTTTTGAAACTTCAGTGTATTCATCTTAAAGAACATATAGTTTCAAATCTTGTTGGACATTTTGTTTTATTCAATATCTTATGAGGACTCCTGAGCTTATTGTGACTGTATGAAGTTTGCAAAGTCAAATGAGAATTTCAAATATTCATTTAGGAGTGTTGTTGCTTCCAAGAGACTTTATAAATAATTATTCTTCCTACATTTGGCAAGCCAATTACAGAGAATAGTTTTCTGAGGCAGTAATATAACGTTTTGGGGAGATTCCTATCACATTTGAAATTTCGGTAGAAAATTTAAATCATGTGACTACTAACAACTTGGGATTCAAACAATTAACAGCTTATGATAGTCCAGGAATCAAAAATGGCTTTTAAATCTGTAAATTAATGGTACCTATGCAGGAAAGTTATGAATCTCTCCCAATCTCAAATCATATAACAGGGCCCACATACCTTCGGCTGGTTTTCTCCAGCAAACTAAACTTTCCTCCGCATGAGCCTTTACAAAACATTATTTCTTTTCCTTAGCACACTCTTCTGCCAGCTCATTTTTTGCTGAACTTTTGCTCTCACTTCTGGAGTACTTTATCAATTTTCACAATAATGTCATAGTACAAACCACCTAAAACCTAGTGCTTTACAACAACAAAAGTTATTTTTACACATGAGCCCTGGTGGACTCTGAGGGTACAGTGGCATGGGTTGGACTCAGCTAATCTTTGCTAGACTCATTCAGTTATTTGCAGAAGTTGACTCTTTGGTGTAGGCTGGTTGCTCTAGGATGACCTAGCTTGGATGACTCCACTTGTTGCTCACGTTGCTCCATTAGTCTGCTCTCAGTAGGTACTCATAGTGTTGTGAGGAACCCAAAAAGAAAAAAAAATGTAAAAGCAAAAGTGCTTTCTCAAGCTTCTGACTGGCCAAAATAATTCAATAATGAAGCCCAGAATGAGTGTGGGTAGATAGTGTCAAGGGGTATAGATACTAGGTGGAATGAAAAATAGACTATTCATGCGGTGAATCTCTTACAATATCTACGTCCTATGTGCATTTCTGTCTGTATCAATATCTGCATATTTATATGCATACACTTTAATTTGATTTCAAGTCCAAATAACAAAATGGCAAAAGCGGGTGTTTCTTTGCTTATATCAAAAATTTTTTAAAAGTTGACCTGTGCTTTGATTCTATGACAATAAAAATGTTATATGTCACACAGTATAAAATATTTGTAACAATATTTTATCTTTTCAATTCAAATTTAATAGCTTATTGGACTTCTCTTTTCTATTTTCTATGCACCATTAAACATCAGACATCTCTTGTCTCATTCTCACCTAATTTTTTATCATGTTGAAATCCCTAGAAAATTTGTTATATCCTTTTTATTGTCCATATGAATTAAACTGTCTTCTATTGTTATATTTCAGAAAATGTATCTTCTCTCTACCTCCCACTAGAATGAAATCTTAAATGCAAGACAATATCTAATTATTTCTCCAAAATTTCTCTTATATGTCACATTTTTATCAATATTGGATATCATTATAAAGGCAGTATTATTAGTTATGTACTGATGCTTATTAGTATTAATCAACTAGCATTGTGAAGGACCATTGTGAATTACTATTAATATAAATATACATATGTCTTAAGTATGGCTTGACATGAGGATAAACTTTATGATATCTAGGACAGTGGCTCTCTATCCTAGGTGTATACTGGAATCTACCACAGCGCTTCATAAATGTAAATTTCAAGTCCTCAATCTGGTAGATTCTGAGATATGTTTGCATTAGTTGTTAATATTTTTCAGAAGTTGATTTCAGAGGCCAGGGAATTATATTATCAAAATGTAGAAAAATGAATAGTTAAGTTCCATAGCATAGGACATATATAACCAAAAGACAATCTGAATTATTAATCCAAGCTTACGCAAAGGAGAAGGACAAAGAAAAAATATTAAGAGCTGCAAACAGCAGTAGGTTGTTCTCAACAGAATTATTCATAAAGTGATAAAGAATCTACAGAATAAAAGTTATTTCTAAGGCTAGGCCTAAAAGAGTAACCCAGCTTAGTTTATTCAGAAGGCCAATAGTGTACATCTTAGAAAGACTGAAGTAAAAACCAGTGGGTTTATACTTTTTTATTTAAATAGAGACTTATCTTTTAAAAGTAGAAAATACTATATGGCTACATGCCAAATCATTTCAGATGGAACTGTAACTGAAGAATTACAAAAAAAGTATTGAAAAAGAGATCCCTCTTTATTACAGCAGCCTTACAAATTTCTTGACATGAGAAATTTTATTCATCAGTTCTCTTACTTAGTTTGATCTTTATAATCATAAGAATTGTGTGAGTTACTGTTATCAGCACTTCATGAGAATATTTTGATTACCTATTCCTGTACAGCACAGTATCCCAAAACACAGTGGGTTAGCATAACCGTTTCATTTGTTTCCTATTCAATGGATTAGGAACATCGATAGGACATTGCAGGTGCAGTTTATCTTTGCTCCAGTTGATGCCTGATGGGGATGAAATGCTCAAGATTACTTCTTGTTTGACATATGTAGTACCTCAGCTAAGATTGCTTCTGTGTTTGAGGAATAGTTAGAATGTATCAGCTGGGATAGGATGATTCGGTTCCAAGATGTCTCATGCACATGACTATCAAGATGGTTCTGGCTGTTTGCTGGAAGCTCAACAGAGACTTACAACTGAAAAAAGTATGCTTATTGTCAACTGGGCTTCTCAGTTCTCTGGTGCATGGTGATATTAGTTTTTTTCACAGCATGATGGGTTCAGGATATTTGTACTTCTTATGTGGTTGCTTGCTTCTAAAAGTGCAAAAGCAGAAGCTGCCAAAGTTTATTCTGGTTTAGGTCCAGAAATGACACATCATTTAATTAAAGCAGATCAGCAGCTCAACTTGGACAGGAGGAGGGGCAGTGGAAGTTCTACACTAATGTAAATACCAGGAAGCATTATTCACTGGGACCACCAATATAAACATTTACAATAGGTTGATCTTTGGCCCCCCCACTAATGTTTGACTTAACCTATGCAAAACACATTCAACTACCCACCAAAGGAATTCAAAATCTCATGTTATTACAGCATGAAGCTCAGGTTTGAAGTCCCAGGTCTCATCTTGTAAGTCAGGTCCAGGTTTGGGTAAGACCACTCAAGTATGGTAATTTTTAAAGTGATAATCTATAAATTTAGCAGACAAGTTACTTTCTTTCCACATATCCAACATATTTGAGATAACAACTACATAACTTTAACATTTTTATTCATGATGAAGGTTGGTTGATGAAAGGCACATAGCAGCTGTTAGTCCATAATAATTCTTAAGTCCCCCTGAACCAACATGTACTATTAGGGTCCAATTATTAGGGCTGAACACAGTTATTAATAGGGCCCTATTTTATTCCTATGAATAGTTCTATATGATCACTGGATGTATTTGGATATACTTGGATTCTGTACAATTCTATGGTTATCGACTCTTCCTTCTGAATCATATTTTCCACCTGACCCTCCCTTAAAAAATTTGCCCTAGGCTGCAGCTGAGTAGTTTTCTCAAACTGCTTTCTGTTCAGATAGAGTTGCAGGCCTAAAACCTCTTTTCATTTGGAAATTTCTCAAACCCTTTTTGTCCAAGCAAATGTGTTTTTCTTTACCAATATGTGTGTTTCCTATGTACTAAGTTATAATCTTCTCCAGTAGACAATATATGCACACGCGCATGCATACACACTCACACCTCCCTGAGATAGATTCTCCTCTACTTTAGGCTCAAAGTCAGGCGGCTTAAGATTTTGAAAGGTTTTATTATACAGTTTAGAGGGTCTTGATGCTGATGCCCCTCCTTAGATCTTTCTAAGGTTTTGATTAAAGGTTACATAGGAATCCCATTGTGAAGATGACTTTTACTGGCAGTTCCCTGATTTTACTTTGTGCTAAGACATTTCTCATTTTGAGAACCTCAAGCTGGCTCAATAAATTAGAACTGAGAAACAGTTTTATTTTCCAATAATAAAAAGTGGTTTGAAAATATTTTATTTAAATTCTGCTTGAAAGTGATCAGTTCTTTCATTAATTCATTCACTTTAATATATACCTTATCCCATTTAGGTAATTTTAAAAAAATACACACTGCTGTGGTTTGAATGTGTCCTCCAAAGTTCATGTGTTGCAAACCTAATCCCTAACACAACAGTGTTGAGAGGTAAGACCTTTAAGAGGTGATTATGTCATGAAGGATCTAGCCTCCTGAATGGATTAATACTATTATGGTGGGAATGGGTTCCTTATCACAAGGAGGGGTTACCCTCTTCCTGTCTTTCTTGCATGCTTATGCTCATGTGCCCTTCCACCCTTCTACCATGGGATGACACAGCAAGAAGAACCTCACTGGGCTAGGCCCGTCAATTTTGAACTTTCCAGCTTCCAGAACTGTGAGCCAAATAAACTTCTACTGTTTACAAATTACCCACGTGTGATACTGTGATATTCTTTTTTTTTTTTTTTTTTTTTTTTTTTTTTTTGACAGGGTCTTGCTCTGTCACCCAGGCTGGAGTACAGTGGCGCAATCTCGGCTCACTACACCTCCTGGGTTCAAGCAACTCTCCTGCCTCAGCCTTCTGAGTAGCTGGGATTATAGGTGCACACCACCACTCCTGGCTAATTTTTGTATTTTTAGTGGAGATGGGGTTTCACCATGTTGGCTAGGCTGGTCTCAAACTCTTGACCTCGTGATCCACCCACCTTGGCCTCCCAAAGTGCTGGGATTACAGGCGTGAGCCACCGTGCCTGGCCCACTCTGTGATATTCTGTTACAACAAAATGTACCGAGAAACACATGAATAAAACTAAAAAACTAATTGGCACTTTTAATGTCTACATTGAAATTATTTTAGCCAAATCTATAAGTTCACAAGTTTATTAAATGTGTATTTTATCTTCCATACTACTACAAGTGATAGTCTCACCAGTGAAAACATTTTCTTCTGCCTCAATAGCAATTTCCTCCCTACCTTTTTTTTTTTTTTTTTTTTTGAGAGAAAGGGTCTTTGTTTGCCCAGGCTGGAGTGCAGTGGGACATTCGTAGCTTACTGTAACATCAAACATTTGGCTTAAGCAATCCTCTAGCTAGGACCACAGGTGTGTGCCATCACACCTGGCCATTTTTTAAATTATTATTCATTTTAGAGACTGCTCATGCTGGTCTCTAACTACTGACCTCAATTAGTCTCCTGCCTTAGCTATCCAAAGCTCTGAAATTACAGGTTTGACCCAACATGCCCAGCCTCTAGGTATTAATTTTTTGAATTATCTGTATCTGTTGTTATAGACTGAACTATGTTCCCCCATCTCCAAATTTGCATGTTGAAATGCTCACTCCCAATGTCACTGCATTGGGGATATAGAACCTTTAGAGAGATAATTAAGATTAAATAATGTCAAAAGGGTGGGGTCCTAATCCAATATGGCTGAAGCCCTTATAAGAAGAGGAAGAGCAACTAGCAATGCAAGAATGCAGTGAGAAGGCAGATGTCTGCAAGTCCAATAAAAAGGCCTCAGGGGAAACCAAATATGCCCACACCTTGATCTGGAACTTCCAGCATCTGTAACTTCAAAAAAATAAACTTCTGTGTTTAAGGCCTCAAAATGATGGTTTTTGTTTGTTTGTTTGTTTATGTCAGCCCCAGAAAATTAATATATCTGCTTAAGAAAATATTCACAATGTAGTGAACTCAAACAACTGTTATATTTGCTCATTATTCTTTGGTTAGGGATTTGGATAGGGCATTGTAAACATAAATACTTTCCACATCACATCATGAAAGTTCAAGATTATTGCCACACATTTGGTGCGTCAATTAGAGTGAGTGGTTTGAATGTCTGCAGCTAGTCAGGATCCATTTCCAAGATGACACAATCACAGTGCTGGTAATCTGGTGCTGGGTATCGATTGGGAGCTCTCACAGCACTCTCAGCTGGGGAGAAGAGTTCTCTCTGGTCCAGAAGAGATCTTCAATTCTCCTCCCTGCGGTATCTACACGTGGCTGTCTCAGCTACCTAAGACTTCCTTTATCTGTCTGAGTATAATAGTCTCAGAGTTGTTGACTTAACATGGCTACTAACTTCCTAATAAACTGTCAGATAATCTTAAATTTTCTGCCCTAAACTGGCACAGCATCACTTTTTGCCACACTTCATTGGTTAAAGCAGATAGCAGAGTCCGCCCAGATTCAAAACTGGGAAGAAATATTTCATGCAGAAGTGCCTGTGTAATATTCTATATGTTTATATGTGTGTGTGTGTGTGTGTGTATATATATATATACACACACACACACATATAAACATATAGATACATGTTAATATATATGTATATATAACACATAAAATTCTTATCTGATTTACCTGACAATCTTTGTTGCATATTGTGTGACTTAATAACACAATGTCACATATGAAGAAACATTCATACAAATGATGCCATTGCAGTAATAACTGAAAAGACAAAACTACTTGAATGTTCTAAAACCTGCATATTTTACACAGAATTACTGCAGTCTTACAATAATATTTTTTAAATAAAATTTAGATTCATTTTTTATGTTTGGAAATTTACTTGGTGATTTTTTGAGGAATAAAATTACTTCTGTAAGGATAGACATTTTTATAGTATTTGCTTCCTAATTATGAATGTGCTACACCTATTCATCCAGAGATTTTCATAGGTTATCTCTTCAGATATTATATATTGAATAAACTTTAATATTTTAACTGGTTCTTTTTACTTTTCTTGTTTCTAGTGATAATAGAATTATGCTTTACTTTAATGGGCACTTCCCCTAGTTTCAAACAGACATGTTTATCACAATAAAGCATTAATCTCTATCTGTGGTTTATTAACACCATTAATTAAGAGATGTTATCAGACTACACGTCTGTATAAGTACTACCTGTATAATTGACCATATTTAAGAGAGTCCAGGTAGTCAATAGCTATGCAGATGTAACAGGTATACTCTAAAAATATTTTTAGGAAAAGTTGAAGGCATAATTTAAAATATATGCGGGTCTGGCATAGTTATTCATATATACAGAAATTCTTGATGTAGTGAGCTCCTAGGTTCTTTATTGCAAATATTTAGTTAGAAACGGCCTCCTGAAAGCAGCGACACCATGACAATGCAAGCAACTTCTGAACAGTTCTACAACAGTAATGTCCTCTATGGCATTATTTTGCTGGGGGTTCAGAAACACCAGGAAAACAAATCCAACCTTGAGTGACAGGGTCTACATTTTCTTTTAATGCAGTCCTGCTGTTCTCCTAAATTTTTATTATTTATTTAGTTATTATTTTTTACTTTTTTTTTTTTTTTTTTTTTGAGACAGAGTCTCGCTCTGTCGTCCAGGCTGGAGTGCAGTGGCGCTTTCTAGGCACCCTGCAAGCTCCGCCTCCCGGGTTCAAGCGATTCTCCTGCCTCAGCCACCCGAGTAGCTGGGACTACAGGCGCCCGCCACGCGCCTGGCTAATTTTTTTGTATTTTTAGTACAGACGTGGTTTCAACCTGTTAGCCAGGCTGGTCTCGATCTCCTGACCTCAGGTGATCCGCCCCCCTCGGACACCCAAAGTGCTGTGATTACAGGCGTGAGCCACCGCGACCGGCTCGTTCTCCTAAATTTAAAACTTCATCACGATCTATCCATTCAATCAGATCATAAACTCAAGTCATAAGCAATCTAGAATGTCTTCCTTTCCCTCAGCATCACTCTGGCTGAATCCACCTTTTAAATATGTCTCTAAACCGTCGTTTTTCACTTAATACCAATTTCAGTCTGTTTTAGTTCAGATCTTTGGCTTATATTATTTACATAAGTTTCTAATTTGATTGTTACAATCAACACATCATGGAACTCTTGATCTTTATTTTTGCTTACCTCCTATTTACCCTCCATTTTTCTGACCTAAGTGATTTATGTATAAAATAAATCTACACTTATCATTCTTTTAGAAATCCCTGGAAGACATGGCACAAGCCTGTCAGCATGATATGAAAAGCCCTGTTCTATCACTCCATCATTTTTCTCACATATCTCACACACATTTTTACTCTGATGTTACCAAACTACTAAAGTTTTAAACACACACGTTTTTTTCCTTGCCTGTTTGTTTGTTCCTGTTGCTTTCTCTTTCTGGAGAGCTTTTAGTCTCTTCTGTGCTCTCTCATTCTTATCCTTCAACACTCAGTTCAACTGCTTCCAGTTCTAAGAAGTCTCCTTTGGCAACACCCCCTTTCTTACACAGTCCAGCCTGTAATAAGTGCCTTTTCTACATTGTCATAGTGCATTGGACATGCTTCCTTTTTATACAAAACACATACACGCTTGAAATTTGTTGCATTGCCTAGTCCATATTATATTAGTTAGTGAAAAAGTAACTGCAATTTTTTCCATTAAAAGTAATGGCAAAAACTGCAATTACTTTTGCACCAAACTAACACTGTAAACTCACTAGGGAATACCAGTGTAGTGTATATATAGAAGAGACTGTAGCAAAGTAAGATGTCATAATTTCATATTTAATTTAAAAGAAGCTTTTTCTCTTATTCCTGTTTTACCTCTTCATCTTCCTCTCTTCATGTTAACACAAGATGTTAATAACATCTCTAGGTCTTTCTCAGTTCATAGTATTGCACCTGAAAAAAGTTTATTTATTTTGAAAGATGCACCAATATGTTCAACTAAATTGTGTGTATGAGAACAAGAAGACCATCTATAATTGTTTGATCCTTTGAAGAAAAGATAATGGCAAAAATTCAACTTACAAATACATATTAGGTATACATTTTTGTCTGAGATACAAGTAGATTATAAAATAAAATCTTAAAATTATGCCTAAAATGACACTTAACTGACAGTTTTTGGATAGAGTCAAAATCTATTAGCTGATAGGTATATTGAGAAATGATCTGGCACTGAACCAAGTTTTTGGTGTCAAATACAGTGTTATTTAATCAAATGGAAAAATAATTCACTTAAATTCAGACCTAACAATAAATGATATTTCTGGCATAACCAAACACATGCTTTATGTAACTGTTAGAAGATAAGTGAAAAGCCCTTGCAGCATATTCAATATGGGGAAAAGTAAGGACAATGCCAGTGACCGAAAAAGAAAAATTAACTTATTTTTTCTCAGAGAAACATAATGTAAAATACTATCTAGTTGCATTTAAAAAATTGCTTTTTGCTTTACAAAATTAGCCATTACACTCCCAGATATTTATTTAAGAGTAATGAAGAATTAAGTTCAAACAAAAATCTGCACAAGAAGGTAATTTTATTTGTAATAGCCCCACATTGGAAACACTGAGTTGTTCCTTCATGAGTGAATGATTAAGCAGACTGTGCTGATGCATCCTTGCCATAGTATACTACTCAGCAGTATAAAGGAACTATTTCCTGCAGCGATCTGGATGAATCTCCAGAGAATTACACTGAGTGAAAAAGGTCAACCCCAAAAGGTTACATATCAGACAATTCCATTTATATAACCTTCTTGAAATTACAAAATTATAGAACTAGAGAACAGGTTCGTGGTTGCCAGAAGATAATAAGGGAGTGAGATAGGAGGAAAGTAAGTGTGGCTATAAAAGAGTAATGACAGGAATCCTTGTGATGATGGAAATGCCCTATATTTTCGATGTCGATATTCTCATTGTGGTATTGTACTATAATTAGGCCAAATATTAAAGGGTATATGGGTTCTCTCTGCATTGCTTCTTAAAACTGTAAGTGCATCCAGAATATTACACAGTAAAAAGAGTTTAATTTAAAAAAGCAATTCTGGCTGGACGCGTGGCTCAGTCTTGTAATCCCAGCACTTTGGGAGGTTGAGGCAGAAGGACAGCTTGAGCTCAAGAGTTCCAGACTAGCCTGGGCAACATGGCAAAACCCTATTTGAACAAAAAAACACAAAAAAGTACCAAAAAGTAGCCAAGCATGGCGGTGTGCACCTGTGGTCCCAGCTACTTAGGAGGCTGAGAAAGGAGGATAACTGGAACCTGGGAGATGGAGGCTGCAGTGCACCTCCATGATTCCATCATGGCGCACTGCAGCCTGGGCAACAGAGCAAGATCCTGTCTCAAAAAATACAATTTTATTGTTAATTTAAAAATGGTAAAGGGGAATTTCATTCCCCTCAAATGATGTCTTCCTTAAGGTCTTCCTTAAGGTATGTAGTAAAGGATTTGAATAAAGTATGTGCCTTTAACCACCAAGTACAGATACATATATATTAGAAGACCAGATTTAATCTCAGGCTAATTATTTTTTTAAAAAATCTATTGATAATATAGATAATAAACTATTGTGTGTTACATAATTTTTAAAAATGACACAATCCTAACCATGTATTAAGCAACCCATCCCATTAGGTATTATTGAGAAAAGTAAAAATTGATGTGATTTTAATGTTTTTATCACTATTTTTTCATCAATAACAATGTTAGCATTTCTTACTGTTCTTTACACTGTCTTGGAAATAAAGGCACAGAAAAACATGGCATCAAGTAAGTTATTGGTGTTCACTATAAAATTCTAACCAAATGAGGTGTCAACTCCTTACCAATGGTTTATTAAATGCAAAAAAATTATAACACAATGATAAATAATATGTTTCATGACATTGAGGATTCATGTCTGAAATAATAAGTGCCTAATCTGCTATGTTAATGAGAAAGTGTAAAGTTATCTGATGCAAAAAACATGTTCTGGGAAATTGGGGTAGGTGGTGATGGTAATAATTATTGTTAATTCCAAACCAAATACCTATGTTAGGAATGTTTCTTTTAAATCACTCATGTAGTATGAGTAAAATGAGTTGAGATATTGCTCAAATTCAATTACATAAGATATTCTAATGTATAAATTGTACTTTAAACTCATATTTGAAATTAGATTTGAAATTAGGTGTTACAATGTCTTTGTAATACATCAACTGAAATATCATATTGAAGTTTTTTAGAATAATTTTTTATGTTAAAACATTGTGAAGGAGTCAGAAACTTCAAATGTCTTCATTTAATTCAGTGTTATTTTTAGTTGAAATATGAATCACTTAAGCTATTCATACTTTTATTCATTTATTCCCATATATATTTATCCAATAGTACCATATTTATTATAGTAAAGACTGTCAGAATTCACTTACCAAAAGTTTTTCAAATGTTAAGCACTCTACCACAATGTATACTTGAGAATATGAACTATGCCATTAATATCTATTAAATATGCTTTTTTAGTCAATAAATATTTGTAATATGTAAGGAGAAAATAAAATCAGAGTATTATGAAAATATATAACCACAGCATCTAATGTTATATTTATTAAAGTTTTTTTTTTAATTTCATCACTTTACCTATCATGACAGGTAAAATGTACAGTGACTAAATGAAGCAAAGTCATGAGGAAATCTACCAATCTATCTGCAAGATTGTTAAAACTAAGGCTCTGATTTATTTTTCAGGGAACTTTGTTAACCTTTTAATATAATGTACATTACTCTTGTATAATATACAAGAGTATAATATACAGTGTAATTTAAAGGTAAAATGGAAATGTTATAGTTGTGGCTATTAGTGTATTATTTTCTATTTTTATAGCTTGTATGTGAAAAACAAGAATGCACATTTACATAATATTTTTAAATTTCATCATGTATTTATTTATAAATTTCAATATGTATGTATTTATTTATAAATTTCAATATGTATGCATTTATTTTAATGTTAGGATAACCTTTGTAGATGTATAACTTCTTTAAGAATATAGATAAAGAAGCCACATTACCTAGATTGAAATCTTGCCTTCATTATGCTATATATTAGAATCAAATTCAGTTGATTATGCCAGAAAGTCAAGAACATCATGAATCAAAAATTTTTTTCTATTCATATTTAAAAAATCAAAAGTATAAGGTGATATGTTCTCATCATGTACCCAGTGTCCTAGATTTTCACTCCACATTAGAGTATGACCTCATCTTTTGCTCTCAGATGCCTGCCAGAGCTCCTTTGAGCATCTCCAGTCAGCCAGAAAGGAGAAGAGCAAAGGGCAAAATGGGTTGCCATCTGAGTCTGCCTCCCCAAAATCTTACCCAGTGATTCTCTTTTTATATCTCACTGGCCAAACCTATGTCACTTGGCCATCTCTACCTGTGGGATGAGTTGCTACCCCCCCAAAAATAAGAACTTTATTAATAAGGAAAAAAGAAAAATGTGGATTTTGCAGGCTACTTGCTACTCACAGTCTCTGCCACAATCACCCTCCAAGTAACTTTGAATAATTAAAACAAGCAGAAATTGATTATGTAATACTCACATCAAGCCTGCTGTTTTGTCCAGATAACTTATGTTGACAAAACCAGCCACAGGCGTTTGAGACTGTAACTACTCATTCACTCTAAGGAAGCCCAAAGGCATATAGCAGGGCCTGATATCCAATACAGAGATCTTAAGCTGAATGATTAAGGATTCTGTGGTTAAGATACAAATATGATATAAGCAAAATCATTACTCTTGAATTATCCTGTCTTCTCAATATTTATTGTTTGGGTTTTTCCTAGACCGTCCCCTGGCGTGATTAGCGAGCTGGTGGCTATGTCTTGCACATATCACATAACAAGCTAGTGGGAACATTCCCCAAAATAGTGTTTTGGTGGGAGAAACACAAGCCATTCTCCTGCACTTTAGAGGATTTGTGATAGAGATCCTAAAGACGATCAAAATCAAAATTTATTCTCTTCAGTACTGGGCCATAGAAATTTTCCTTTGAACATTACAGAAGTCCAGGGACTTTTCTGGAAGATTACATTGCAAGGAATCAGTCTTAGACAAATTGACACTTCTCAGTTCACACACCTCATTCCCAAGTGTAACTAATAAACATCTGTTATGATTAGGTTTTGTGTCCCTATCCAAATCTCGTCTTGAATTGTAACCCCCGCTTGTCAAGAAAGAGACCAGGTGGAGGTAATTGAATCATGGGGGTGGTTTACCCCATGCTATTCTCATGATAGTGAGTGAGTTCTCATGAGATTTTATGGTTTTATAAGGGGCTCTTCTCCTTTCACTCAGCACTTTTCCTTCCTGCTGCCATGTGAAGAAGGTGCCTTGCTTCCCCTTCACTTTCCACCATGATTGTAAGTTTCCAGAGACCTCCTTAGCCATCCTGAATTGTGAGTCAATTAAACCTATTTCCTTTATAAATTACCCAGCTTTGGGCAGCTCTTTATAGCACTATGACAATGGACTAATACAGCAACATACAGTACACCTTCAGTAAACTGTACCTTTTCAACCCATAGGGATTGTAAGGCTGGTTACTGTCATTACCATAGAAACACAGCAGAATTGCTGACATAGGACACTGGATTCTCATTATGTCTTGTGTAGGATAGCCGTATGTTGATTAGTGAGCTGTTAAGAGTGTTCCAATATGAGACTGCATAAATTATAAATATCTTATCTGAGTCACCAGATGACTCTGTCATTTCAAGGAGTTTTTAATGAGCAAACCCCTACAGACCACCTATACTAATGACACTTCCATTACACTGAACACATAAGATGAGGAATAAAATTTTGAAGTTCTTTAATTTTTTCTCTTCTGGTTGATTTGTGCCCTCCTGTATTATTTTCTATTTTTATTTAAGATATCAGTAAGATAGGGCAGATTTTTCAGTTGGGAGAAGAGAGGGTACCCTATGTTTCTGTTCCTTGGGCATAAAATTTTATCAAGAAGTAGATTAATATCTCCCCTCAGAAGAGTCGTCCCCCTTGGTTACTCTTGGCCAATCTTTCTAAAACTGAGAATAAAAACCAAGGAATCTTATTATTCATGGCATCCTATTCTGGAATTAGAATATTGACTTTTGAATTGTTAGGAATATAAACTGCATGATTAGGGAAATACCAGCTCTTACCCCTGGGTACCAGCTTATCTTACTGGTTGCTGATTAAACTGGCCCACTCCAAATATAGTTGTTGGACACAAGCCTTATAATTGCAGTGTTACCTTTATGGTATGACTAGTGGCAGGACTGGCTACTTTGGAATTCCCAGATGCACCAGCTCATCCCCTTAGTACAAGCAAATGTTAGAGAAGTGAGAGTACAAGACTTGCAGTTTTCCCGTTCTTGTAGTTGTCTAGAAATACGTATTTTAAGAATGGACCTTAATTCAACTTCCATTGAATATGTAGAATGATAATTTCTTTTCTAAGATGATGGCTTTAAGCATGTTAACATTTTACTTTTCATTAGGCAGGTCACTTATGATTTGGGTAGATTGATTACTTTAGCTGCTTGCAATGATTACATAAAGTTATACACACAATAAGCTTAATTGATACACCTTAAGTATTTTAATTATTAGCATATATATTTATATTATTGTAATTGTAAAAATACATGCAGTATGTTTTGTATATATATGTGTATACACATACACACACAGAGATTATCTTCATTAGACAATAAAGAAATGGAGGCTCAAAAAACATAAGTGAACTGCCCAAGAACATACAAAAGTAAATGATAACATAAGTATAAATATCTGATTTTCTAAAATCTACCTTTTTAAAAATCTACACGCAAAATATATTTGGGGCTATATATATATATGTCAAAAGTGACAAATTTTAATATAATAGAAAAAGAATTTTTACTTAATTGATAATTATTAAATTTCTCCTTCATAAAATGTGTTTTCATACTATTTTTAAAAATATATAAAATATAAAAAGTATCAAAATCAGAACACTAAATATAATTAAAATTTAATTTGATGTTTTAAATTATTCAAAATTTTTAAATATAAAGTTATTTTTAAAATTTTAAATGTAACAGAAAATTTTTAAATATAAAGTTATTTTTAAAATTTAAAATGTAACAGAAAATTATAAACTTTAGAAAACACTAGTTCAAGAAATATCTACTATATATTAAACAATGGTGCTGAAAATATGTTTTTTAATGCTATTATAAACAGAAAAAAAAGAACATTACCTTTCTAAAATAATGCTCATTATTGTTCAATTTTATCACATAAGTTAAATGGCATAGGAGCTTTAATCTTCTGTATATTATTTAAGAAAGGATATTGTAGTAGATGACATCTCTTACATAGCTAATTTTTAAAAATAAGTTATATATTTTTTATTTTTCGAGACGGAGAGTGCAGTGGCGCTATCTCCGCTCACTGCAAGCTCCGCCTCCTGGGTTCACGTCATTCTCCTGCCTCAGCCTCCACAGTAGCTGGGACTATAGGCGCGCGCCACCACGCCCGGCTAATTTTTTGTATTTTTTATGGAGACGGAGTTTCAACGTGTTAGCCAGGATGGTCTCGATCTCCTGACCTCGTGATCCGCCCACCTCAGCCTCCCAAAGTGCTGGGATTACAGGCGTGAGCCACCGCGCCCGGCCAAAAATAAGTTATTTTTATATGATAAAATTATAGAACATTTGAAAAATTAAAAATTTCAGAATAAAACAGAATGGGAGAGCAACTAAAAGCACAGGTTTTGAAGTTGTGCTCCTCAGGTAAAAATTCAGGCTCCATAATTTCTAAGTAGAATCTGGTAAAATGCTTTTCATATTATCTTACATACCTAATGTCTCTCATCTGTTTAAATGGCAAAATAAGAATATATATTGTAGTATTCATGGTTTACTTGAATAAAGCAAATGAAAGTTTTTTTTTAATAAGAATAATATAGAATGTGTTTCCCCAAAAAATGTCAGCCAGCATTGTAAAAGCTTTTTTGAAAAAATAACATTGAGATTATCTTTTAATATAAATTGTAGAATATGACAATAAATTCCTTTTCATAATACCCCAAGAAGCTTAGTAAAATATTGCATTATTTTGACTTATTATATATATTCTCTCTCTAAGTTTTGTTACTCTCACTTAGATAAAACTAAATATATACAAAAATTTTATTATTTTAAAGTTGAACTTTATATTAATAAAATGGCCCTACTGCCCAGAGGTATTTAGAGATTCAACGCTATTCCTATCAAACTGCCAATAATATTTTTAACATAATCAGAAAAAACATTTTAAAATTCATTTGGAATTTGAAAAGAGCACAAATAGCCAAAGTAATCCTGAGCAAAAAGAGCAAAGCTAGAGGCATCACATTACCCGGCTTAAAACTATACTACAGGACCACAGTAACTAAAACAACGTGGTACTGGTACAAAAACGGACTCATAGACCAATGGAACAGGTTAGAGAATGCAGAAATAAAGCCTCACACCTACAAACATCTGATCTTCAACAACGCTAACAAAGCCAAGGAATTTGGGAAATGACTCCCTGTTGAGTAAATGCTGCTGGAATAACTGACTAGGCATGTGCAGAAGATTGAAGCCGAACCCCTACCTTTCACCATTTACAAAAATCAACTCAAGATGGATTAAACACTTAAATGTAAAGCCTAAAACTATAAAAACTCTGGATGATAACCTAGGAAATACCATTCTGGATATCAGCCCAGGCAAAGACTTCATGAGGAAGACTACAAAGCAATTGCAACAGAAACAAAAATTGAGTAGTGGGAACTAATTAAACTAAAGAGCTTCTGCACAGTGAAAACAAACAACAACAACAACAAAAGACTATCAACAGAGTAAACAGACAACCTACAGAATGGGAGAAGATACTTGCAAACTATGTACTCAAAAAAGGTTGAATATTAAGAATCTATAAGGAACTCAAAACAAATTAAAAAGCAAAAACAAACAACACCATTAGAAAATGGGCAAATGGGCAAATGCGCTGAGCATGGTGGCTCACGCCTGCAATCCCAGCACTTTGGGAGGTCGAGGCAGGCAGATTACCTGAGGTCAGGAGTTTGAGACCAGCCTGGCTAACATGGTGAAACTCCATTTCTACTAAAAATACAAAAAAATTAGCCAGGCATGGTGGCACACACCTATAATCCCAGCTACTCGGGAGGCTGAGGCAGGAGAATCGCTTGAACCAAGGAGGCAGAGGTTACAGTGAGCCGAGATCACGTCATTGCACTCCAGCTTGGGCAACAAGAGTGAAACCCCGTCACAAAAAAAAAAAAAAAAAGAAAAAGGAAGGAAGGAGGGAAGGAAGGAAGGAAAAGAAAAAGGGGAAATTAAATTAACAGACACTTCTCAAAAGAAAACACATGCGTGGCCAACAGCATACTAAAAAATGCTCAGTATCACTAGTCAGTAGGAAAATGCAAGTCAAAAACCACAATGAGACACCGTCTCACACCGGTCAGAATGGCTATTACTAAAAAGTAAAAAAAATAACAGATGCTGGACAGCTTGTGGACAAAAGGGAAACATACACTGTTGGAGGGAATGTTAATTCATTTAGCCACTGTTGAAAGCAGTCTGGAGATTTCTCAAAGAACTTACAACAGAAATACCGTTTCATTAAGCAATCCCAATACTGGGTATATAACCAAAGGAATATACATCGTTCTACCATAAAGACACATGCACGTGTGTGTTCATCACAGCACTATTCAGCATTTTACATGGAATCAACCTAGATGTTCATCAGTGGTGGCCTCGATAAAGAAAATGTACATATACACCACAGAATACTACACAAGTATTAGAAAAAAATAGATGATGGCCTTTGAGGAACAGAAAACCAAATACCACATGTTCTCACTTAAAGTGGGAGCTAAACACTGAGTACATATGGATGCCAAGAACCCAACAAGAGACACTGGGGCCTATTTGAAGGTGGAGGGTGAAAAGAGAGGTAGGATTGGAAAACTACCCCTTGGGTATTACACTGATTACCCGTGGGATAAAATTATATGTACATCAAAAGCCCATGACACACAATTTACCTATGTAACAAACCTGCACATGTACCTCCTGAATCTAAAATAAAAGTTGGAAAGAATATAAATAAATAAAGTTGAATTTCAGATTCACAAATATTTAATAGCTATAATGATAAAGATTAGAGTGACATGTTTTAAAATTCTGCCTTGTAATTTCCTGATGCAGTGAATTATAACAAATTTCCCTAAGTGTATGCTTCCCTTTAACACTATTATATAATTTATTGTAAGAGCCTTTAAAAAAATAACTTCAATTTGCCTCATGGATGAAAGTTATGAAAACTTCATGCTGAGTTTTATTTCTTAATGCATTATACTTATTAAAGTTAAATACCTGCTATAATATATTGAATAGGTGAGTCATTTGAATAAAAATAAAACAATAAAGTTGCCATCATTTATGAAACTCCAAAACATTGTATTATTTATTCATCATGTAGCTACCACCTAACAATTTTTAAATCTTTCTCATTTTATTATTTAATATGTAACACAAGTATTTTTACATGCTCAAACTTCAGATAATTGTCAAATTATTAATGTCAAATTCAAAGAATTGTCACTAAGTAAAGACATCATTATTACAACTTCCTAGATTGTTATAGATAATCAGCACCTCGCAAGTCATGCTTTTCTTCATAATCACTATTGAACCAAACATACATCAACATAAATATGATTTATATGCTATCAACTTTCATATAAATGGAACTACACATTCTCCATGGTATCCTGTTCTGGAATTAAAACATTGATTCCTGCGTTGTTAGTAATAAAGTAGACCTTTACTTTGGTCTTCTTTTACTCATTAAAATATGTGAGATATCCATTAATGTTGCTGCAAGTAACAGAAGTTCATTGATCTTTATTGTCCAGTTTTATGTATATCCTATAATGTAGTTATTCATTTTACTGTTGATGGACATTTTGGTTGTTCTGGTGTGAGGCTATTATAACTATTGCTGTCATAAGTATTGTTTTACATGAATGTATTTTTTGCATATATATATATAGAGAGAGAGAGAGAGAATTTTATTAGAGGTATAGCTGGGACTGGAATCACTTGATCATAGGGCATACCTATATTCAACCTGGGAAGATAATACTAATCAACATTCCAAAGAGGTTGCAACAATTCACACTCCCCAAAACAGTGTGAAAGATACAGTTATTCCACACGCCCTCCGACTTTTGGTATTTTCAGCTTTTAAACGTTAGCTATCCTAGGGAGTACATAGCTGTATCTTATTGTGGATTTTATTTACCCTTTCCTAATGAGTAATGAATATATCTCTTGTTGTCTGCACTTTTTATCATTGAGTTTTTTCTGTGATTATTATTTGCAAAAGCCTAATAAATCAAAGTCCACCAGAGACAAGAACACAGTCTGACAAAGTTAGATTTACTGATCCGATAAAGCAAGACAGGAATTCCAGAGGAACTACAAAATCCCACTCCATAAGAGAGATTAGGGAAACCTCTTTTGTAAGGTTTGGCTTCTCACCAAATAATTCTTAGGAGGATCTAAGGAAAGTAAGAGTCAATTCTGATTCGTCTCTGTACCTGAGGTGGGTTTAGAAGCAGAGATTAACTACGGATTGGGTACTGTCATGAGGCAAGGACAGCTTAGTGATTAGGTATTACCAGTATTAGATGGGACTGGCAAAGTGGCTCTAGGATGTCATTGAGAAAAAAAAAAAAGCATTAGGCATTAAAGAAAGGATTATTGCAGTATTTCACAGCTGCTGCAGGACTTTGGGACAAACAGCACTTGCAGTTAATTTTGTGCTGGCTTTATCTGGGTCTGCCCTTCTGTTGTGATTAACGGTAAAGTTGCTTTTTCTGTTTTCAGTTCAAGTTGATTTTCACTCCTTTAGTTCTAGGCAGGTTTTTACTCTTCATTATACATTCTGGATACTAGTCTTTTTTGCCTTATGCAATGAGACGATCATCTACCATTTTCTGGCTTTCATTTTCTTTCTTTTAATAATGCTTTCTGAGGAGCAGAGGTCATTAATTTTAATGAAGTAAAATTCATCAATGTTTAGTTCAGCGTTAACGTTTGCTTCCTCCTGTTTAAGAAATGTTTGCCTATGTAAAGTTCACGATCATATTTTTCTATACTATCTTCTAGAAAACTTGTTATTTTATGTCTCACATGAAGTCTACAATTCATCTGGAATTGATTTTCATATACAGCATAAGATCCTAGGAAATGAGATTAATTTTTCCTTCTTTGCATACAGATACTCAAATTGTCAAACTGCTTTTATTGAAAATATGATTCCTTTTTTCTGGATTCCAATGGCTCTTTTTGTTACAAATCAGGTAAATATATATATATTTCTGTACAACATTCTTTTCCATGGGTCCATTTAGATATCTTTCTACCAATACTATATAATTTTATTTATTTATTTATTTTTTATACTTTAAGTTTTAGGGTACATGTGCACATTGTGCGGGTTAGTTACATATGTATACATGTGCCATGCTGGTGCGCTGCACCCACTAACTCGTCATCTAGCATTAGGTATATCTCCCAATGCTATCCCTCCCCCCTCCCCCCACCCCACAACAGTCCCCAGAGTGTGATATTCCCCTTCCTGTGTCCATGTGATCTCATTGTTCAATTCCCACCTATGAGTGAGAATATGCGGTGTTTGGTTTTTTGTTCTTGCAATAGTTTACTGAGAATGATGATTTCCAATTTCATCCATGTCCCTACAAAGGACATGAACTCATCATTTTTTATGGCTGCATAGTATTCCATGTTGTATATGTGCCACATTTTCTTAATCCAGTCTATCATTGTTGGACATTTGGGTTGGTTCCAAGTCTTTGCTATTGTGAATAATGCCGCAGTAAACATACGTGTGCATGTGTCTTTATAGCAGCATGATTTATAGTCCTTTGGGTATATACCCAGTAATGGGATGGCTGGGTCAAATGGTATTTCTAGTTCTAGATCCCTGAAGAATCTCCACACTGACTTCCACAATGATTGAACTAGTTTACAGTCCCACCAACAGTGTAAAAGTGTTCCTATTTCTCCACATCCTCTCCAGCACCTGTTGTTTCCTGACTTTTTAATGATTGCCATTCTAGTTGGTGTGAGATGATATCTCATTGTGGTTTTGATTTGCATTTCTCTGATGGCCAGTGATGATGAGCATTTTTTCATGTGTTTTTTGGCTGCATAAATGTCTTCTTTTGAGAAGTGTCTGTTCATGTCCTTTGCCCACTTTTTGATGGGGTTGTTTGTTTTTTTCTTGTAAAGTTGTTTGAGTTCATTGTAGATTCTGGATATTAGCCCTTTGTCAGATGAGTAGGTTGCGAAAATGTTCTCCCATTTTGTAGGTTGCCTGTTCACTCTGATGGTAGTTTCTTTTGCTGTGCAGAAGCTCTTTAGTTTAATTAGATCCCATTTGTCAATTTTGTCTTTTGTTGCCATTGCTTTTGGTGTTTTGGACATGAAGTCCTTGCCCATGCCTATGTCCTGAATGGTAATGCCTAGGTTTTCTTCTAGGGTTTTTACGGTTTTAGGTCTAACGTTTAAGTCTTTAATCCATGGTACCCAAAACAGCATGGTACTGGTACCAAAACAGAGATATAGATCAATGGAACAGAACAGAGCCCTCAGAAATAACGCCGCATATCTACAACTATCTGATCTTTGACAAACCTGAGAAAAACAAGCAATGGGGAAATGATTCCCTATTTAATAAATGGTGCTGGGAAAACTGGCTAGCCATATGTAGAAAGCTGAAACTGGATCCCTTCCTTACACCTTTTACAATACTATATAATTTTAATTACTGTAGCAATATTATAAGTTTTAGAGATTGGCAAATGTAAGTCCTCTAACCTTATTCTCATCTTCAACTTTATTTTTAATTTTCTTTGTCACTTTGCAATACACACACACACCATAAATGAAACCCTACTTGGATGATGATTAAAATTGCATTGCATCTAATATATCAATTTAAGGATATTTCCTAATATAAAAATGATCAGTCGCCCTAAACTTCAAACATGTTATAGCTCTTTTCATTTGCCTTTAAAAATTTTCTTTTAATGATATCTTGTGACCCTATCTAGTGAACTTGCATATATTTATATTTATTCCTAAATTTTGAAAATTATAATTTTTATAACTATGAGACTTTCATAGTAGATTTTGTAATCGTTCATTGCTGGTATATAGAAGCACACTAATTATTGTGTATTGATCTTACATTCATATACCTTGCTTAATTTATTTATTAATTCTCATGGAGTTTTCATAGATTTCATTGACATTTCTTACAAACATAATTCTATCACTGAGAAGGACACTTTATACCTTCTTCATGCTCCATCTTTTCACTTACATAAACTATTTTGGCCTTGAATAGAAGTAGAGGTATTGCAATCAAAGTAAAACCTTCTTGCCTGTTTTATTTAATCTCAGGAAAAATATTTTCAATATTTAATAAGTGTAGTATTTTGTCTTTTTTCTGCATAATTGTCATTTATTTATGATATGTCTTTATATTTATAGTTCACCGGTAGTTTTTACCTTAAAATTATATTAAATATTGCCAAATAATGTGTTTCTTATAGTTTTTATCAACAAACTCTATCCACTAATTTGTTAAAATTATCTTAAATTTTACAAATGCCTTCCCTGCATGTATTCAAACTATTAGTTTTTTTATGTTATTTTGATATTAGTTGGCTGATTTTAATCAACTTTGTTGAAGTACAATTTAATAAAATATTCTGCACACATGTATAATGGGCGTTTTAAATAATTTTGCCAATATATACTCCCTTCTAACCACAAAGACAATCAAATTTAGAATGTTTCTACCTTCCCTAAATGATGATAGATGATTGTTTAGTTGCAAATTTTCCTGCACCCCAACCTCATACAATATTGATTCATTAATTTTTTGTGACCTTAGATTATTATGCATTATTTAGAATTTCAAATATACATGGAATCAGAATGTGTGGATTCTTTGTTTCTACTTTCCTTGATTCAGCATGCTACTTTTGAGATTCATCTGTGTTTTTACATTTATTCTTTTTTTGGACATTTTTATTAGTAATATTCTAATTTATGCATATACCACAATTTGCTTATCCATTCACCATATATTTTTTGGATGGAATTGATGCATGCTTTCAATTTTTTTTTATATATTTAGGGGGTACAAGTGCAGTTTTATTACATGGATATATTGTGTAGTGGTGAAGTCTGGGTTATTAATAAATCCATCATGTGAATGGTGTACATTGTACCTAATAGGTAATTTTTTATTGCTTATTATTCTCCCACCTTACCACCTTTTGGAGTCTCCGGTGTCTATTATTCCCCACCGTATATTCATTTGTGCCCATGGTTTAGCTCACATCTTTAAGTGAAAACATGCCGTATTTGACTTTCTGTTTCTGAGCTATTTCAGTTAAGATAACGACCTTCAGTTCAATCAATGTTGCTGCAAAAGACAGGCTTTCATGCTATTTTAATGACTATTATTCCATGGGATATATATGCCACATTTTTTTTTCTTTTTTTAATTAACTTTTATTTTAGATACAGGGGTGCATGCACAGGTTTCCTTGCACAAGACTATTGTGTGATTCTGAGGTTTGGTGCATGAATCACACAAGAAGTGAGAATAGTACCTGGTAGGTGGTTTTTTACCCACTACCTCCTCTCCTTATTCTAGTAGTGTACAATGTCTATTGTTTCTATATGTATGTCCATGTGTACTTAATGTTTAGCTGTCACATATAAGTGAGAATATGTAGTATTTGCTTTTCTGTTTCTGTATTAATCTTCTTAAGATTATGTTCTTCAGCTCCATCCATATTGCTGCAAAGAACATGATTTCACTTTTTTTATGGCTGCATAGTATTTCGTGGTGCATATGTACCACATTTCCTTTATCCAATCTGCTATTCATGGGCACCTGGGTTGATTCCATGTATGCTACTGGGAATGGTGCAGTAATGCACAAATGAGAATGATTTATTTCCCTTTGAGTGTATACCCAGTAATAATATTGCTGGGTCAAATTGTAGTGCTGTTTTAAGTTTCTTGAGAAATCTCCAGACTGCTTTCCAAAGTGGCTGAACTAATCTGCATTCCCCCTAACAGGGTATGAGTGTTTTCTTTACCTTTTCCTTTTCCTTTTCTCAGCATCTGTTATTTTTTAACTTTTTAATAATTGCTATTCTGACTAGTGTGAAATGGCATCTCATTGTGGTTTTGATTTTCATTTCTCTGATGATTAGTGATGCTGAACATTTTTTTCAATGTGTGTGTTGGTCACTTGTATGACTTCTTTTGAGAAGTGTCTTTTCATGTTCTTTGCGCATTTTCTTTTGGGGGGGTTATTTCTTTTTTTGCTTGTTGATTTGTTTAACTTCCCTATAGATTCTAGAAATTAGGGCTTTGTTTGATGTATTATTTGCAAATATCTTCTCCCATTCTTTAGGTCGTCTATCTACTCTGTTGATAGTTTCTTATGCTGTTCAGAAGCTCGTTTGTTGAATTGGTTCCCACTTGTCAATTTTTATTTTTGTTGTAATTGCCTTTGGGGATTTAATAAAATTCTTTTTGCTAAAGCCAATGTTGAGAAAAGTATTTCCTGGATTGTCTTCCAGGATTTTTATGGTATAAGGTACTACATTTAAATTCTGACCCATTCTGAGTTAATTTGTGGAGGAGGAAAGGTAGGGGTCCAGCTTCAATCTTTTGCATATGGCTAGCCAGTTTCCACAGCACCATTTATTCAATAGGGGGTCCTTTTCCCATTGCTTGTTTTTGTTGGACTTGTCGAAGATCAGATGGTTGTAGGTGCATGGCTTTATTCTGGATATTCTTCTGTTCTCTTGGTCTTTGTTTCTGTCTTACATGCATACCAACTCTTTTGTAGTATAGTTTGAAGTCAGGTAATGTGATGTCTCTGGCTTTCTTCCTTTTGCTTAGGATTGCTTAAGCTATGTAGGCTTATTTTGGGCCCTACATGAGTTTTAGAATAGTTTATCCTAATTCTGTGAAGAATGTCATTGGTAGTTTGATAGGGATAGCATTGAATCTGTAAATTGTTTTGGGCAGTATGTTCATTTTCACAATATTGATTCTTAAAATCCTTGAGCATGGAATATTTTTTCATTTATTTGTATTTTCTCTGATTTCTTTCAGCAGTGCTATATAATCCTCCTTGCAGAGATCTTTTATCTCTTTGTTTAGCTTTATTCCTAGGTGTTTCATTTTCTGTATGGCTATTCTATGAGTAACTGTGTTCTTGATTTCACTTTCAGCCTAGACATTGTTGGTGTATAGAAATGCTACTGATTTTTGTGCATTGATTTTGTATACTGAAATTCTACCAAAGTCATTTACAAGTTATAGAAGTCTTTTGGGAGCATGTTTAGGATTTTCCATATGGAGAATCATATCATCAGCAAACAGAGATAGTTTGAATTTTTCTTTTCCTATTTAGATGTCTTTTATTTCTTTCTATAGCCTGGTTGCTTCTGATAGGACTTCAAGTACTATGTTGAATAAGAGTGGTAAGAGTGGGCATCCTTGTCTTTTTCCAGCTCTCAGTGGGAATGGTTTGAGCTTTTGCTCATTTAGTATGCTGTTGACTGTGGGCTTGTCATTGATGGTGCTTACTTTGAAGTATGTTTTAATAATGAAAGAATATTGAATTTTATGGAAAGCTTTTTCTGCATATATTGAGATGATCATATGGTTTTTATTTTAATTCTGTTTATGTGGTGAATCACATTTATTCATTTGCATATGTTCAACCAACCTTATATCAAAGAAAGAAAGCCTACTCCATTGTGGTAAATTAAATTTTGATGTGTTGCTGAATTTGGTTTGGTAATGTCTTGATGAGGATTTTTACATCTATATTTATTAAGGTTATTGGTCTTAGATTCACATTTTTTATTGTGTTTCTGCCAGATTTTGGTATCAGACTGATGCCAGCTTCATAGAATGAGTTAGAGAGGAGCCCCTCTTCCTTTATTTTCTAAAAGAGTTTCAAAGGTTTGGTATCCGTTCTTCTCTGTATATCTTGTAAAATTTGGCTCTGAATACATCTGGTCCAGGGCTTTTATTAGTTGCTAGGTTCTTTACTATTAATTCAATGTCACACGTTGATATTGGTCTATTCATGGTTTCCATCTCTTCCTGATTTAATCTTTGGAATCTTGGGAGATTGTGTGCTTCTAGGGAATTTAGGCATTTCCTCTAGGTATTCTAATTTATATGCATAGAGTTGTTCACAGTAGTAGTCTCTAGGGATCTTCTGTATTTCTATGGGATCTGTTGAAATATTGCCTTTGTTCTTTCTGACTGTGCTTATTTGGATCCTCTCTTTCTTTGTTTTTGTTCATCGAGCTAGGGGTCTATTAGTCTTATTTATTATACCAAAGAATCAACTCTTAGTTTCATTGGTCTTTTGTATAGGTTTTTGCATCTCAATTTTATTAGGTACTTATCTAATTTTAGTTATTTATTTTCTTCTGCTAGCATTGGAATTGGTTTGTTATTTTTTTCTAGTTCCTTTAGATGCAGTTAGATTATTAACTTGTGATCTTTCTAACTTCTTGGTGAAGGCATTTTAGGGCTATCATCTTTTCTCTTAATACTGCTTTGGCTGCATTCCAGAGATTTTGGCAAGTTTGTTCCTTATATTTACTAATTTAATTTTTTTTAACTTTCTGCCTTAATTTTTAGTTCATCCAGGAGCTTTTCAGGCCACGTTGTTTAATTTTCATGTATTTGTGTAGTTTTAAGAGATCTTCTTCTTGATATTGATTTCTATTTTTCTTTTACTGTGGTCTGAGAGTGTGCTTGCTATGATTTTATTTTTTTGGAATTTATTGAGACTTGCTTTATGACCAAGTGATATATCTTGGATGTGTGTCCCTGCCCAAATCTCATATTAAAATGTAATTCCTAAACTGGAAGTGGGGCATTGTAGAAGGTGACTGAATCATGGGGGGCAGGGGCAGATTTCTCATGAATAGTTTACTACCATCCCTTTTTACACAGTCCCCATGATAGTGAGTGAATTCTCCTAAGGTCTGGTCATTTAAAAGTGTGTAGCACCTCACTCTTTTGCTCATGTTCTAGCCATGTGATGTTCCTGCCCACCCGTCACCTTCTGCCATGATTGTAAGTTTCCTGAGGGCTCCTCAAAGCTGAGTGGACACCAGCTTTATTCTTCCTGTACAGCCTGCAGAACTGCGAGCCAATTAAACCTCTTTGTTTTTATAAATTACCTAATATCAGCTATTTCTTCATAGAAATATGAGAATGCACTAACATAGAAAATTTGAATTAAGGAGTGGGAAATTTCTATAAAGATACCTGAAAACGTGGAAGCAGCTTTGGAACTAGGTAACAGGCAGAAGTTGGAAGTCGTTGAAAGGCTCAGAAAAAGACGGGAAAATAAGGGAAAGTTTAGAACTTCCTAGAGACTGATTAAATGGTTGTGACCAAAATGTTGATACTGATATGGACAGTGAGGGCCAGGATGATGAGGTCTCAGATATAAATAAAGAACTTATTGGAAACTGGAGAAAAGGTAATTTTTGTTACATCTTAGCAAGGAATTTTACTGCATTGTGCACCTGTCCTAGGAATATGTGGAACTTTTAACTTTCAGTGATGATTTAGGTATCTGGAAGAATAAATTTCTAAGCAGCAAGACATTCAAAATGTGGCCTGGATGCTTCTGACAACCTATGCTCAAAGCAGCATCAAAGAAATGACTTAAAGCTGGTACTCATATTTATTTATTTAGTTGGTTATTTAGTTGGTTATTATAACTTTTATTTTAAGTTCAGGAGTACATGTGCACATTTACTATATGAGTAAACTCATGTCATGGGGGTTTTGTTGTACAGATTATTTCATCATTCAGTATTAAGCCTAATACTCATTTTCTATTTTCCCTGATCCTCTCCCTCCCACAAACCTCTGCCCTTTGGTAGGCCCCAGTGTCTGTTGTTCCCTTCTATGTGTTCATGTGTTCTCATCTTTTAGCTCCCACTTATAAGTAAGAACATGCAATATTTTGTTTTCTGTTTCTCTGTTAGTTTGCAAAGAATAATGGCTTCCAGCTCCATACATGTTCTTGCAAAGGCCATGATCTTATTTTTCATAGCAATGTGGTATTCCATGGTGTATAAGTACCACATTTTCTTTATCCAGTCTACCATTAATGGGCATTTAGGTTGATTTCATATCTTTGCTATTGTGAATAGTGCCGCAATGAACATATGTGTGTGTGTGTCTTTCTGATATAATTATTTATATTCCTCTGGGTATATACCAAGTAATGGGATTGCTGGGTCAAATGGTAGTTCTATTTATAGGTCTTTGAGGAATCACCACAGTTTTCCACAATGGTT
The DNA here is from genome assembly GCF_029281585.2 of Gorilla gorilla gorilla. Taxonomy (NCBI): domain Eukaryota; kingdom Metazoa; phylum Chordata; class Mammalia; order Primates; family Hominidae; genus Gorilla; species Gorilla gorilla. The sequence goes on along the minus strand of NC_073224.2, from coordinate 65,910,348 downwards.
GAACTAACTTACACTCCCACTAATTGTGTATAAACATTCCTTTTTTTCTACAAACTTGCCAGCATCTGTTATTTTTTAACTTTTTAATAATAGTCATACTGACTGGTATGAGATTGTACATTGTCATTTTGATTTGTATTTTTCTATTGATCAGTGATATTGAGAGTTTTTTATACGTTTCTTTGCCACATGTATATCTTCTTTTGAGAAGTGTCTGTTCATGTCCTTTGCCCACTTTTTAATTTTTTGTTTTTGGAAATTTGTTTAATTTCCTTACAGATGCTGGATATTAGACCTTTGTCAGATGCATTGTTGGCAAATATTTTCTCCCATACTGTAGGATGTCTATTTATTCTGTGGATAGTTTCTTTTGCTGTACAGAAGCTCTTTAGCTTAATTTGATCCCATTTGTCCATTTTTACTTTTGTTGCTATTCCTTTTTATGTCTTTATAATGAAATCTTTGCTCGTTACTATGCCCTGAATGACATTGTCTAGGTTGTCTTCCAGGATTCTTATAGTTTTGGGTTTTACATTTAAGTCTTTAATCCATTTTGATTTGATTTTTGTATACGGTGTAAGCAAGGAGTCCAGTTTCAATCTTCTGTGTATGGCTAGTCAGTTATCCCAGCAGCATTTACTGAATAAGGAAATCTTTTCTGATTGCTTTTTTTTTTTTTTTTTTCAGCTTTGTCAAAGATCAGATACTTGCAGATGTGTGACCTGATTTCTGGGCTCTCTCTTCTGTCCCATTGGTCTACGTGTCTGTTTTTGTACGATTACCATGCTGTGTTGGTTACTGTAGCCCTGTAGTATAATTTGAAGTTGGGTAGTGTGATGCCTCTAGCTTTGTTATTTTTGCTTAGTATTGCTTTGATCATTAAGGCTCTTTTTGTTTCTATATAAATTTTAAAATAGTTTTCTGCAGTTCTGTAAAGAATACCATTGGTAGTTTGATAGCAATATCATCGAATCTATGAATTGCTTTGGGCAGTGTGGCCATTTTAATAATATTGATTCTCCCTATATATGAGTGTGGAATATTTTTCTATTTGTTTGTGTCATTGCTTATTTCTCTGAGCAGTGTGGAATTTACATTTAAAAGAGACACAAGGAATAAAAGTTTGGAAAATTTGCAGCCTGGTCATGTAGTAGAAAAGAAAAGCACATTTTCAGGGGAGGGATTCAAGCAAGCTGTGGAAATTTGCATAAGAAAAAGGACCAAAGTGCTAATAGTCAAGACAACAGGGAAAAGGCCTCAAAGGCATTTCAGAGATCTAAGGTGCATCCCTTCTTATCACAGGCCCTGAGGCATAGGAGGATAGAATGGTTTCATGGCCAGTCCCAGGACCCCTCACCCCTCCACAGCCTTGTACATGGCTTTCTGTATCCTGGCCACTCCACCTCCAGCCATAGATCAAAAGGACCCAAGTACAGCTGGGGCCACAGCTCCAAAGTGTGCAAACCATAATCCTTAGAAGCTTCCACATGGTGTTAAGCCTCCAGGTACACAGAGTGCAAGAGTGAATTAGGCTTGGGAATCGCTGCCTAGATTACAGAAGATGTATGTAAAAGCTTGTGTGTCTAGGAAGAAGTGTGCTCTAGGGGCAGATCCCTCATATAGAACCTCTACTAAGGCAATCCAAAGGAAAATGTGGGGCCAGAACCCCCACCCGCACTGAATTCCCACTGGGGCATTGTCTGGTTGAGCTATGAGACAAGGGCCACATCACTCCAGAGCCCAGAATGGCAGATCTGCTGACAGCTTGCACTCTTTGCATGAAAGAGCTGCAGGCATTCCACAATCTGTGAAGGCAGCCTCTAGGGCTGAACCCTGAAAAGCCACAGGAGTGGAGCCGTCCAAGGCCCTGGGAGCCTACCTCTCATGTCAGTGTGCCTGGGATTTGGGACATGGAATCAAAAGATATTACTATAGAGTTATGAAGAAGATTTATTGACAGCCCTGCTGGGTTTTGGACTTGTGTGGGACCTGTAGCCCCTTTCCTTTGGCCAACTTCTCCTTTTTGGAAGGGGAATATTTACACAGTGCTTGTACTCCCATGGTATTTTGGAAGTAACTAACTTCTTTTTTATTTTAAAGGCTCATAGGTGGAAGGGACTTGCATTGCCTCAGATGAGACTTTGAACTTTGAACTTGTCAGTTAGTGCTGGAATGCATTAAGATGTTGGGGATTATTTGGCAAGGCATAATTGTATTTTGAAGTGTGGGAAGGACATGATATTTGGGAGGGTCAAGGAGCAGAATGATATAGTTAGAATGTGTGTCCCTCCCTAGATCTCATATTGAAATGTAATCCCCCATGTTGGAGGTGGGACCTGGTGGGAGGTGATTGATTCATGGAAGCAGATTTCTCATGAATGGTTTACCACAATCCCTCCTTGTACTGTCTTCATAATAGTGTATTAATCTATTTTCATGCTGTTGATAAAGACATACCCAAGGCTGGGCAATTTATAAAAGAAAGAGGTTTAATGGTCTTACAATTCCACATGGCTGGGGAGGCCTCACAATCATGGTAGAAGGCAAGGAGGAGCAAGTCACATCTTACGTGGGTGGCAGTAGGCAAAGAGAAAGCTTGTGCAGAGAAGCATCCCCTTACAGAATCATCAGATCTCATGAGACTTATTCACTATTAGGAGAACAGCATGGAAAAGACCTGCCCCCATGATTCAGTTACCTACCACTGTGTCCCTCCCACAATATGTGGGAATTCAAGAGGAGATTTGAGTGAGGACACAGCCAAACCATAATATTCTAACTCTGGCCCTTCCCAAATCTCACGTAGTCACATTTCAAAACCAATCATACCTTCCCAACAGTCCCCCAAAGTCTTAACTCATTTCAACATTAACTCAAAATCTACAGTCCAATGTGTCATCTGAGACAAGGCGAGTCCCTTCTGCCTAACAGCCTGTAAAATCAAAGGCAAGTTAGTTACTTCCTAGATACAATGAAGATAAAGGCATTGGGCAAATACAGCCATTCCAAATGGGAGATATTGGCCAAAACAAAGGGGATACAGGCCCCATGCAAGTCTGAAACCCAGCAGGGCAGTCAAATATTAAAGCTCCAAAATGATTTCCTTTGACTGTATATCTCACATCCAGGTCATGCTGATGCAAGAGGTGGTTCCATGGCCTTGGGCAGCTCCACCCCTGTGGCTTTGCAGGGTACAGCACCCTCTCCTGGTTGCTTTCACAGGCTGGTGTTGAGTGTCTGCAGCTTTTCCAGGTTCACAGTGCAAGCGGACAGTGTATCTACCATTCTGGTGTCTGGGGAACTTTGGTGTTCTTCTTACAGCTCCACTAGGTGGTACCCCAGTAGGGACTTCGTGTTGGGGCTCCAAACCAACATTTCCTTTCTGCACTGCACTAGCAGAGGTACTCCATAAGGGTCCCACCCCTGCAGCAAACTTCTGCCTGTGAATCCAGGCATTTCCATACATCCTCTGAAATCTAGGCCAAGGTTCCAAAACCTCAATTCTTGACTTCTGTGCACCTACAAGCTCAACATCACAGGGAAGTTGCCAAGGCTTGTGGCTTCCACCCTCTGAAGCAACAGCCCAAGCTGGACCTTGGCCCCTTTTAGTAACATCTGGAGCAGCTGGGACTTAAGGCACCAAGTCCCTAGACTGCACACAGCAGAAGGACCCTGGACCTGGCCCAGGAAACTATATTTTTTCCTCCTAAACCTCCAGGCCTGTGATGAGAGGGACTGCTGCAAAGGTTTCTGACATGCCCTGGAAACATTTTCCCCACTATCTCGACGATTAACATTCAGCTTCTTGTTACTTATGCAAATTTCTTCAGCCAGCTTGAATTTCTCCTCAGAAAATGGGATTTTATTTTCTATCACATTGTCAAGATGCACATTTTCCAAACTTTTATGCTCTATTTCTTTTTTAAATCTAAATGCCTTTAACAGCACCAAGTCACATATTGAATGCTTTGCTTCTTGGAAATTTCTTCTGCCAGATAACCTAAAACATCTCTCTCAAGTTCAAACTTCCACAAATTCGTAGATCAAAGGCAAAATGCCACCAGTCTCTATGCTAAAACATAACGAGTCACATTTGCTCCAGTTTCCAACAAGTTTTTCATCTCCATCTGAGAACACCTCAGCCTGAATTTCATTGTCTATATAATTATCAGAATTTTTATCAAAGCCATTCAATAAGTCTTTAGGGAGTTCCAAACTTTCTTACATTTCCCTGTCTTATGAGCCCCCCAAACTGTTCCAACCTCTGCCTCTTACCCAGTTCCAAAGTTGCTTCCACATTTTCAGGTATCTTTTCAGGAGCACTCCACTTGTGGTACCAATTTACTGTATGAGTCCATTTTCACATGCTGATAAAGACATACCCAAGACTGGGGAATTTACAAAAGAAAGAGGTTTAAGCCACTCAGTCCACATGGCTGGGGAGAATCACAATCATGTCAGAAGGTGAAAGACATGCCTCACATGGTGGCAGAAAAGAGAAGAGAGGGGAGATTTCCATTTTTAAAACCATCAGATCTCATGAGACTTATTCACCATCATGAGAACAGTATGGGAAAGACCTGCCCCCGTGATTCAATTACCTCCCACCAGGTCACTCCCACAACACCTGGGAATTCCAGATGATATTTGGGTGGGGACACAGTCAAGCCATATCAGAAAGTTAGTGAGTTCTCATGATGTCTAGTCACTTAAAAGTGTATAGCACCTCCCATTCACTCTCAAGCTCCTGCTCTGGCCATGTGATATTCCTGTTTCTCCTTCACTTTCTGCCAAGATTGTAAATTCTCTGAGGGATCCCCAGAAGCTGAGAAGATGCCAGCATTATTCTCCCTGTATAGCCTGGAGAACTGTGAGCCAATTAAACCTATTTGCCCTACAAATTACCCAGTCTCAGGTTTTACTCTATAGTATTGTGAGAACAGACTAACACACTGAGAATGTGATTCATATTAGAATATGTTTCATGTGTAGATAAGTAGAATGTATATTCTGTGGTTGTTGGGTGGAGTGTTCCCTAGATGTCTATTAGGTCCAACTGGTCAAGTGTCAAGTTTAAGTTGAGGGATTCTTTATTAGTTTTCTGCCTCCATGATCTGTCTAACACTCTCTGTGGGGTGTTGAAGTATCACACTGTTACTGTATAGTTGTCTAAGTCTTTCTGTATGCCAAGAGAAGCTTGTTTTATGAATCTGGGTGCTCTAGTGTTAAGGGCATATATATTTAGGATAGTTAAGACTTGTTGGATTATACTCTTTATTATTATGCGGTGCCCTTCATTGTCCTTCTTAATTTTATTGTCTTAAAGTCTGTTTTATTAGTTATAAGAATAGCAACTCCTGCTCTTTTTTGTTTTCTATTTGCAATAATAGATCTTACTCCACCATTTTCGTGTGAGCCTGTGGGTGTAATTGCATGTGAGAGGGGTGTCTTGAACACAACATATGATTGGGTCTTTTTTTCTATCCTGCCACTCTCTGTCTTTTAAGTGAGGGGTTTAGCCCATTTACATTCAAGGTTAATGTTGGCATGTGTGAATTTGATCCTGTCATCATGTTGTTAGCTGGATGTTATGTAGGATTGATCATGTGGTTGCTTTATAGTGCCTGTGGGCTATGTGTTTTAGTGTGCTTTTGTAGTAGAAGGTGTCATTCCTTTGATTCTATATTTAGCACTCCCTTAAGGTCCTTTTGTGAGGCTTGTCTAGTGGAAACGTATACCCTCAGCATTTGCTTGTTTGAGAAAGATTTTATTAATATTTCTCCTTCACTTATGAAGCTTATTTTGGCAGGATATGAAATGCTTGTTTGCAATTTCTTTTCTTTAAGGATGCTAAAAGTATGTGCCCAATCTTCTCTAACTTTTACAATTTCTGCTCAGAGGTCTGCTGGTAGCCTCATAGGGTACCTTCTATTTAGCTGCCTTTAAGAATTTTTCTTCTTCATTGATCTTGGTGCATGTGATGACTGTGCTTTGAGGATGGTTGTGCTGTATATAATTTGGCTGGGGTTCTCTGTATTTCTTTGATTTGCATGCCAATCTCACTAGAGAGATTAGAGAAAATTTCATGGGTTATATCCTCAAATATATTTTCAAAGTTACTTACTCTTTCTCCTACTCTCTCAGGAATGTCAATAAGTCATAGATTTGGTCGCTTTACATAATTCCATATTTCTTAGAGGTTATGTTCCTTTTTCTTAAGTTGTTTTTTTCTTTATTTTTATCTAAGTTGATTCAAAGACCTGGTCTTAAAGATTCTTTTCTCAGCTTGGTCTATTCTGCTATTAATACCTGGGATTGAATCATGAAATTCCAGAGTGAATTTTTTAGCTCAGATATTTCAGTTTGTATCTTTTTTAAAAATGGCTATTCATGTTTCAACTCTTGAATCATTTTACTGAATTGCCTTGCTTCCTTAAATTGAGTTCCAACTTTCTCCTGAATCTTAAAGAACTTCCTTGCCATCCAGAATCTGAATTTTATGTCCCTCATTTCAGACTGGCTAAAAACCATTGCTGGGGAGCTAGTGGGCTTGTTTGGAGGTAAGGAGACACTTTGGTTTTTTGAATTTCCAGAGTTCTTGTGCTTATTCTTTTCCATCTGGGAGGGTTTGTATTGCTTTAACTGTGGTGTAAATTGAATATAATCAGTTGGCTTCATTTCTGAAAGTTTTCAGATAGCTAAGCCTCTGTACAGGGTCTTTATTCATGGTTGAATTCTTGACCTTGGTTTTGCAGAAGGTGGAATTAGTCAAGTGTTTTTGAGTGTTGTCGTTTGAACTGTGATCCAGTAGATGGCATTTGAAAACAATAGGCAATAGCTAGGCCCTTAGCTGCTTGGCTCTTTTGTGTCTCCTGGTGTTTGCAGCTGTGTTCCATGGTGCAAGGGGGAGACAGAAGACTCCTCATCAAGTCCATTTCCGGGCATTGGGCAAGCTACTTGTGATCACTAGCACTGTGCCAACAATTTTGTTGTTATTGTTGTTGCTGTTGTTGTTGCTAGGTGTTTCATGCCGTGGGACTCCCTTGGGAGGAGGTCCAATTAGGGAGATAGGTCACAGCATTTCTGGACCAGCTCTTTGGAAAGAGACATGCCTAGGTCCCAAACAAGCCGATGAACTTGTAAAAATAACCCTTCTCAGTGCATGGGGCTGTACCACCTGCATGTTCTGGGCAGGCGGGAACATGATTTGCTTTATTATCGCACCCCTGTCCCAGGCCTCATGACTTATTCAGTTTAGATAGAAACTGTCTTTTATCTTTAGGCTGCAATGCATTGAGGGCCATGGAAAACACCTGCCCTGTGGCTACCACCAAACTGGCCTTGAGGCAGGACCTCTTTCCTCAGCTCAAAACAGACAGCTCTGTGGTTTGCCTGTATTCTACTCCGGAATGCTGCTTCTCCATGCAGGGAGAGTTATTGGCCCCACCCTTCATGCAAGCTCAGGCCAGTGGGCCCACTGTCAGTGGAGGTGCAGCTGCTCCCAATAGTCCTGGAAAGGTTGTCTCTAGGCACACCAGTTCCAAGCTCCAGCAGGAATAGGGGTAGCTGCCTCCACTGTTGTAGATATGTAGTCCTCTCTCCAGATATGCTCCCAGGCACCAGTGCCACCTGTCTGCTGGGACATAACCACATTCCTTCCCTACATAACCTAGCACCACACCTGCATCTTCTCGAGGAAGGACACAGTAAACTTCTGCTCACTAGCAGGGAGCTCTTGGGCAGAGAAGAGTATGTGATCTGCTTTCCTTTGTCCCATGGGACACTTCAGTGCACTGCACTCTCCCTTCACCTAAAAGGAGCCCATCCTGAGAATCAGATATCTGGGAATCCTGTGGCTCCTCAGAGTCCCAGTGATTTGTGGTTGCTGCAGTCTGAGCAGGTTCTGGGGAATGTTTGCAGGGATCTAGTGATGTAGACACAAGGGCTGAGACTCCCTGGGCAGGATAAAGTTCCACAATGCTTGCACACCCAGTATGGCACTTGTGGCCTTGGCTCGGGTCTGGGTATTTTGTGAGTGAACCTGTGTAAACTGGCCACATGGTGCTTTGTCCTCCAGAATTTCCCACATCACCTCCCACAAAAGTGCTTTAGCTTACAAGGGAAGAGGGCCTCTCCAACAGTTCTGCAGTCGGCAGTCTGCCACAGGGGCGAGGGGAGCAAAAATCACTCCCACCTCCGTTTCACAAGGCTTCAAGCTCCCTGGGATTCAATCTCTGCCAAACTCTTGCTTCCTTGTATTTTGTGCCCCAGCTTCTTCCCGCAGATTCTCTGATAGGTTCTGGAATTCTTCCCTCAGTAGTCTACTTGGACCATGACTGTTCACTTGGAAGTTGGGTCTTTCTTAGAAGAACTGACATCTGATGTCTCTAGTCAGCCATCATTTCCCAGCTTCTGGGGTGTCCTCTCCATTCACTATTAATTTACATTTAGTTTGCTTCTTGTCTTTCTTTGTTTGAGATGCTATAACAAAAACATCATAAACTGGGTGGCTTATAAACAACAGAAATTTATTTCTCACAGTTCTGGAGGCTGGGAAGTACAAGATCAAGATAGATTTATTGTCTGGTGAGAGCCCATTTCCTAGACAGCAGTGTTTTTGTTATAATGTTACACGGCAGAAGGGGAAAGGGATCTCTCTGGGATCTTTTATAAAAGCATCACTCTCATGACCTTTTATAAAGGCTCCATCCTCATGATCTCATCACTTTCTAAAGGCCCCACCTCCCAATACCATTTAGGGGTTAGGATTTCCATGTATGAACTTTAGGGGACATAAATATTCAATTCACTGCATTTCTACTTGGGGCCATTATAAATCATGCTGCTGTGAACATTTGTGTAAAAATCTGTGAACATATATTTTTATTTATCTTAAATACCTAAGAGTGAAATTGTTGGTTCATATGTGGGTATATATTCAACTTTGTAAGAATCTACCAAAATGAGTTTCCAAGTATATGTATAATGTTATGGTCATCAGAACTACATGATAGTTAGAGTTGGTTAACATACTCACTGCAATGGATTGACTTTTCTGTGATTCAGCTATCCCACTCTTAGGCGTATACCCAAGAGAAACTCAAAATGTCCTTGTGAGCAGCTTGTATGCTGATTTTAGTAGTATTTTTTGTAATAGCCAAAAGGTGGAAACAATGAAAACTTTCATGAAATGATTAATGAATTAACAAAATATTATATATCTATATATTATCATTAATCAATGAAAAGAATGAAGTGGTATACAAGAAACAACACAGATAAACCTTGAAAGTACACTAATTGAAAGAAGACACAAGACCACATATTGTATGATCACATTTCTATGAAATTTTTAAAATAAGCATATTCATACAGACCAACAGTTGACTACTGGTTGCCAGGGGTTTGAAATTTGAAGATAACAGAAACTGCCTGTAATGGGTACAGGATTTCTATTTTGGAAGATAAAATATTCTAAAATTTTAGAGTTGCCAGAGTTGTACACCTCTGTGACTATCTTAAAAACCACTGAATTGTATGCTCTAAAAGAGTGTATTTTATGATACATTAATTATATCACAATAAATATTTTATAAAATTAAATGTACAAATCTGAAAGCCAAATTAGATCTGTATTTATATGTATCCAGAAAATCAATTCATGAATATAAATCCTTATCCCATTTTGATATGCATAATTATAGTATTACTAAGTTATAATCTGTTAGACAAAATATAATAACATGAGAAAATTATATCCTCTAACATTCTAGAATAAACTTCAGTAACATGGCTTCTGAGGCTTCTTAAAATTCCATGACTACTTACATTCTAGAATCTTGGTAATTCATTTTTTTGCAATTATTTTTATTACTCAAATAAATTATTTTTTATTTTGCTATGCAAAATCAGTTTTTGTTATTTACAATGTAACTAATATCAAATTTTCTATAATGTATTTCTGACTTGCCTAGTCAACACTGCATGATATTTTCATCTATAGCTCCACAGTCATTGCCAATTTATCCCATAGCAATACCTCACAATTGCATGTCCCTTGCACAGAGAACTATAGTTGAGTAAGAACCATTTCAGTCCTCTACACCAAAGTCACACCAAAATGATACATGCTTCGATACTCTTTCATGTTAATCATTACACTTCTAAGTACAAGATTTCTGCCCTGTGACAAGGTTGGAGTAAGTTTTCTGTATCAGTTATTTTCTGTGTCCAAATGTGATTCTCCTCAGATCATTGACTTCTTACCTTAGCTTAGAATCACAAGCTTATACATTTCTTTCTTTCTTTGGTAATTTTATATTAAGAGATTTGTTGTCGACCTTTAACATTGTGTCTAAATGGAGACCACCCAGTTCTAAGCCAACATTCAATCCCAGGACACACGATTTTGTATAGTACCTATATATTCTTTCTAGCTAAGACTGAATTTCCATGCAAATTAATCAGACCCCATCCCATGCCTTTAAATCTTTGCCAGCCAGAGATTTCAGGAAGTGGCAATCTTAAGACTGTGACGTGAGAACGTATTGTGCCATAGTCTTTTAAGGATATTTAAGGGAACACTCTAAATTTACTTAAAGGATTCACACAGGTTAGCTTCTCTTGATGAAAACAAAGGATAAACAGGAACATGCAGGAATTCAGACTGTTTTCCTCTCCCGTTATTCTTAGAAACTTCATCCCTAGATGTATTTTGCTCATTGGGTTTTCCAAAATTATGTACTGCCATGTTTAACACTTTGATCTTAAATGAGAACAGACCAAAAGAAAATAAAATCCTCAGTTATTTTCCACACTGCATGATCTTTTATTTCTGCTCTAAACTTCAGTTTATTGAATATTTTCCCTTAGCTTTATAGAGGTATAATTGAAAAATTAAAATTATATATATTTAAGTTGTACAATATAATATTTTGATGTATATATTATATGTATACACTGTGCTATAAGTACCACAATCAAGCTAATTAACATATCCATCACCTCACATGATTACTTTTTTTTTTTTTTACTGTGTGGTGAGAACAAACTTTACTGTGTGATGAAAGTATGCCAGGCAGTGTTGTTAAATATATTCATCATGCTGTACATTAGATCTCGAGAATTTATTCATCTCGTATAACTAAGACTTTGTGCCCTTTGATCAAATCTCTCCATTTCCTCCAGCCCCCTATATTCTGGTAACCCCTATTCTACTCTCTGCATGTTTAGATTTCACATATAAGTTAGATCATGCACTATTTGTGTCTGTGTCTGGCTTATTTCACTTAGCATAATGTCATCCAGGTTCATCGATGTTTGCACATTCCAGGATTTCCTTCCTTCAATTTTGCATTGTGTATGCAGTGTTGGTATGTATGAGGGGATAAAAAGTCTGGTATATTTTCTTACCATACCATATTTTATTTATCAATTCACTCCACTGAATTTTTTTTTTTTTTGAGACAGAGTCTTGCTCTGTTGCCCAGGCTGGAGTGCAGTGGCGTGATCTCGGCTCACTGCAACCTCCTCCTCCGGGGTTCAAACAATTCTCCCTCCTCAGCCTCCGGAGTAGCTGTGATTACAGGCAGCCGCCATCATGCCCAGATAATTTTGTAGTTTTAGTAGAGATGGGGTTTCACCATGTTGCCCAGGCTGGTCTTGAACTCCTGACTTCAGGTGATCCACCTGCCTTGGCCTCCCAAAGTTCTAGGATTAGAAGCATGAGCCACCGCACCTGGTCTCTACACTGAATTTTTAACCAGAGTATTATTGCATCCTCCCATGTGGCTGGCATTCCCTCTGGTACTAAATTGATTTATATTCCCCACCAATAGTTTTAACTACAATTTGTTAAAATGTAGTTACTGTAGCTCCGTGGTATAATTTGAAGTGCAATCGTTCATTCCGAGTTGGTTTTACCTTTACTGAAAATTGATTGGTTAAAAAAACACAAATATTATTGTTTTTATTTTAATATGCAATTACATTATAGATGAACTGAACATTTTCCGTATGCCTTTACTATTTTTAATTAAAGCTACTCTTTACTGAAAACCTACTATTCTTAGGGTTTATGCTAGGTGCCAGAAATATAAAATCATAAAAGCTACTTCTGACAGTTTATAGTTTTGTGAAAAATCATTTGCATTTAAATGTAGGATAACCATATAATTAGGTAAAAAACATACCCCAGGCCTCTGTGCATTTACATTTACCAAAATTTTTCAACTTAACAAAAAATTACTAAATTTATAACCATTAAAATTCAAGATTCATATATAGATCAGACATAATTTATAATTGTAAGAATTATTGCAAGCATAAATACTCATTTTTATGTTCCAAAGCTTGGACTATCTAATGGTAGTAAAATAATTATTACTGGTAAAAAAAGAGTGAATATTTGTGTTTAAAACCACTGACCTAGTTAATTCTAGATAACAAGTCAATTAAATCACAATCTACTGTTGTATAAATAAGGTATGAATGATTAAAAGTATTTGCAGGCCTCTACTGATATATTGTTTGCTTATAAAGTCACAGAGAATATAAAAATCATTATATTAATTAAATAATTAATACATTTTTTAATCAGATTTAAATGTAGGTACATGATCTATAAAAGGTAAGGTTAATTTCATTTTGTATGTGGCGTGTATGATTTCTACTAGTAGTAGCCTAAGGTTTTGTTATTTTAAATAAATTTGTGATAAAAATGCTAACACATTTTTTGTTGTGAGATAAAATACTAAGGAACACTTTGTTAACAGTTTTAAAAAACTTGTTTTACAAATGCACTTTTAAGGTTCCTTTCTGGTTTTGTTTTAAGTGAAACATCAATAATATAGTCATTTTCACATTTAAGATTCACATGGACTTTTTGCCCCTGACTTTACTGTAGAAAGTCAAAGGTGCTAGAAGGGTGACCCACACTTCATGCTGTTACACTTGAGCCAATGGCAATTATTTCATTTTAAGTTTATAGGGCACCAGCATCTCAGTGTATATTTTGGCAGTTGAAACTTTGCCATTTAAAGGTTAGAATTTCTTTTGAGAGGAAAATAGAGAAGCACTTCCATCTTATAAGACATTTTTTAACTTTCCAAAATATGTGAAAATAGCATTAAATCATAAAACTCTTCAATTTAATGTAACACACTTTATTTAATTGTTTTATTTAATAATGAACTTAATAACCTAATAATCTATGTCCGTTATCAAATACTGAATATAAAAGAAATAGGCAAAAAATAAGAACAGAAAACTTAGAGAAGAAACTCAAAATAATTATATAATGAGATACTCAAAATTATTAGTAATCAGGAGAAAATGGAAACAAATACTGAGGTTTTATTTTATCTTTGTTGGGCTATCAACAATTCAAAAGCTGACTAGGTATTTCTAAGGATATTGATATTTAGAATCATTCATGTACATCAACTAAGAGTGGTTTTTAGAAATCAATAACAAAAATGTGCTTTGAACTGAAGAAAATGACTAATTTGATTTTTGCTAACTTGATATCCAGAAAAAAAGGTAAAAGAAGAAAAGTAAAACTAGTTAATTAGGAAATATACAATTATAAAGAAGGCATTATAGAACAAGATCTTACTGCTCGAATAAATTTAAAACAAAAACTTTCAGTTAATTTATTTTCAACATGTGTTTTTGGCATCTCTATACATATCTTTCTATCTATATCTATGCCTATACCTACACTGACATCTATATCTGTGTCATGTTTTATCTATACTATATATCAGTATATTTTTTAACTTCACATGTAGATTATCTATATATCCATGCCGGTCAAGATAGTGTTCTTCCATACTGTAATAGATTTAATTAGTTTCCTTTTGTTGATTGGTAGGTTGCACTGGTAATATATGAGAGAACAGGCAGTCAACAATTTTGGTGGTTTCAGTGAGATCCAATAATAAAATCTTTGCCATCATTCAGAAACAGATTAGTCCCCTCAAGAACTTGGATTGCAGTGTTGAGGATACTCTCAAACAATAGATCTGAACTCTGATTTCTTTACATTAAGCTCCCAAATGCTGAGTATGTTTTGTTTCCCACAAATTAGAAACCTCCTTTAGGAATTCATTATTGCCTGATTAGATTTGAAAAGATATATCTTTGATGAAGGGCTACTTCATTACTAAAACTACTGCTGTGATCACACCAGAAGGGCAGGATGGACCCCCAAGCAAAATTTGGTTAAGATGTTGAGATTGAATATGACACACACAAGGTGATATCAAAGGTGTATTACTTAATGAAAATTTCCAGAAAGAAAATGTCAGGTCTCCCAGGCTGCTCCATAAGTTGCTTGAGAGATCAGAGAAAGGAGACTGGCTTGGATTTTTTAATGTGGATAGATATGGGGTTGAGGGATAGGTAAGGGCTTGTGGGGCTTAAATCTCCCAATGGTGCCTAAGATGGGCACACACAGGGAGAAGAGAAAGAGAGGAGTGAGGCTTAAAAGCTGTCAGCAGTTAAAGTTCAAAATATGAAGTTGTACTCCTTATTACCACTAATGATTATTTCTCTATCTGTACTTTTCCTTTTTTTGTGCTTCTAAATTGAAGTCCCTAAGGAAATGGACAAGTGTAGTGTCAGATATGACATCTCTTGAACCTGCCATAATTGGGAAATCTATTCCAAAACTTACGGAAAGAGTCAGGAGGCTCTTGAAATTCCATATCTCAGAGTCTGATACAGACCTGGGTACCAACAGGAACCCCCATGTGGGGCTCAGTTCCTAAAGGCTTTCCTCCACAGAACATAAAAAACGTATTTGCAAAAATAATTTTTTGAAAATGACTCTCAATCTACATCAATTTGTTTTTGTTACCCCAGGCAACCAACTTAAGTTATATGTCTTTACTTACTTCTAGACTATGTCCCAGGTTTGTTTGAAAAGTCTATTCTAGAGGGCCAAGAAGAATATTCAATCACTGGAAAAGCTTATATTGAAATGCTTCATAGTCAAAATGAAGCCTGTTTTGTATTCAAGGAAGCCAGGTTTTTAAGACGTGTTGAATTTTCCAGTGCTGCTACATGTTGATTATTTTGCACAAAGAAAACCAAATAAGAAGACATCTGGAGAACTGTAAACATCTTTGTAAGTTATATGTAACTATATTACAATGATCCAGTGTTGGTCTGGGGTCTATCACTTTTGGAAGCTGGAAGGGTGTTATTACCCAACCAACTTTTCAGTACCCTGCTTTTAATTAAAGCTTCGTGGAACTCGGAAATAGAGCTCAAGTTATCTTTGTATTTTGCCACTGACTTTTCTTATGAGGACTATTTTATTATGTGTATTTACATTTACTTAATTTTCCACTTTTGTTTTTCCATTCACTTCAGTGATTGTTACTGAGGCTTGCTCAGAGCTTCTCACTAGACCGATACTTTTGGCTTGGGAAATGCCATAGCTTTTCTTGGCTTCTTTAGGAATAAGATCCTCCTATGTGTTTGCCCATGCCTCTGACTAGCCTAGGCATGAATTGTCCCTATGGCTCTCAACTGAAGTCTGCCATTCAGGCATGAAAATAAGATAATAATGTGGCTCAGGAGAATGTGTTGGACTCGAGCGAGAGCCTCTGAGCAGATAAATGAAGGATCAACGACAGTTGCTTTTCCTTTATTCTATCAACAAACTTTTGGCAGGGAGATTTTATTCTTTTGTCCTAGAGATAAGCTGACCAAAAAAAGTTATATGGCCCAAAGTTCAACCATCTAACATTTAAGTTTTGTTCATTCTGGCAGTTATTAATAACGCTGCTCTGGCCTGATCTAAATATCTTACCCAGTGATTTTCAGATAACCTTTAAAGAGTGGATCTGTGTATGCTGGAAAATAGTAGCAGAGAGAAAATATCTTTGCTTCTGTTTAAATTTCAATGAAAAGTAATTATAATAACAAAATACAAATACCTGATTTTGTAGAATTGAATTGTTCCATTGCAATAAGCCTACAGATATGTGATTAACTCTAGTCAAAATTCTCGAACTGAGGCTGTGATAACTGAGTACGCGCACAGGAAAATGAAAGAGGTTAGGACTACAATGACTCAGATGACAGAAACCGGGGTTTTTCTTTAGTATTTTCAAAGATGTTTATTACAAATTTGTTTGTAGAAAATGTGGGTTATATGTGAAATTTGAAAATAAAAACAGGCTGGGTGCTGTGGCTCACACCTGTAATCCCTGCACTTTGAAAGGCAGAGTTGGGTGGATCACCTGAATTCAGGAGATTGAGACCAGCCTGGCCAACACGGTGAAACCCCATCTCCGCTAAAATTATAAAAATTAGGTGGGTGTGGTAGTGTATGCCTGTAATACCAGTTACTTAGGTGGCTGAGAAAGGAGAATCATTTGAACTAGGGAAATGGAGGTTGCAGTGAGCCGAGATTGCACCACTGTACTCCAGCACTCCAGCCTAAGTCCTAGGTGACAGAGTGACAGAGTGAGACTCTATCTCAAAAAAAAAAAAAAAAAAAAAAAATCTCAAAGTTAAAAGTTTATTACACAATATAAGCTATCTTGCCAGTGCTATTAAGAGATGTAAAGTATCTTTTCCTTCTTTTCTTGTGCTTTAAATGTTAGCAAACAAACAATAAGAAAACCTAATTTTAAAATGCATTTTAAATGAGTATTTCTTAAAAATGATATGCTTTTAAAATATTTATGAAATAATTATCACAACGATCTTATTTGATCTCTAAAACATGTTTTAACAGAAGGAAAGCAGAAATTAATCTGTTTTACAAATGAGCAAACTGAACTTCAGGGAGATTTTTCACTTTATGAAGGTCAAAAGTAGTAGTGCTAGTTGGTCCTTGATTCTCGATATATCATCTATATATGCTGCAATTTATATTTTCCTGCTATCTTGGCATTTTAGGAGACAGATTATTTTGAGGAAAGAAACTTTTCTAAAAGTGTGAAATGCAAGAAAAGAGATGCTTCTGTACTCGTAGAATATTCATGGTTGTGTTCCTATCTACCTCAATTTTCATTATATATTTTCCATCTGTAATTTTTATGTGTGCAGTTTCATAGCAACATTTATTTTTTGCTTTTGATCTTTCTCTTGGAATTTTGAGGTTTACACATTAATTGTGTTTTTATGGAATAAATACATATATAAATATAATTCCTCAAATATTACAGAACTTAAGCTTTTATTCCTCTAATGTTCTAATATTGATGCCTGTGAAGGAATATATATTTATTATTCACTATGATAATTATTCATTATGAATTATTTCATTAATACTTTTACTCTATGACCCAGTTGTTGTTATAATCATGTTATTATATATTTTATTATAAGGATAATAAAGTTTCACATTCAGTTGTGATTAATCCAGCAAAATGCACATAAAAATATGAATTAGTTTTTATTTGCATTTTTAATTAGTTGTACTATCTCATTTGAGAAATAGATTTCCAGAATTTTACTTAAAAATGAATGGGGAAATGAACAAAAACAGTCAATGAAAATTTCAAAGGTAGGTCTTCAGCAAGGTCACTGTATGATACTTCTGAAGATATTAATTAATTTATCTGATAAAATATTCTCTTGTGGACAAAACCCAGTATGTAGGTGATATTTATGTCATATGATGAACTATATGACTATTTTGGTTTTTTGATTTCAAACAGGGAAAAATCTATTCTGAAAAAAAGTCATTGCCCTATGGAATTGTATAATGCTGTTATTGAATATACATATATATCTCTAACACATCCTATCATGTAAAAAATTTATACCTCTACTAATTTGATAAAAAACAAATAAACATAAATTTAAATTTATTTACGCTCTTTTCAAATGAAACTTGGATCATCGCAATCTTCTGATAATAATATTATAAGGGCACTTCATCTCACTTGTGTATGTAAATTAGCATTCTGAAATTTCAAGGCCAGCTCCACTGGAGTCTCAACTTGTAGGAACAGTTAAGTAGTAAGTTTGATGAATTGCTGGAGACTGAATGTGGACTAGCATGTTGTTGCTACTGATCCCATGAATAGTAAAAGGATAATAAGTAAATATTACAAACTTTCTGTATTAGTGTGCTAGAACTTTCATAACAAAATACCATTCGGTGGCTTAAACAATAGAAATTTATCTTTTTTCATTCTCGGAAGCTAGAATACAAGACTGAGATGTTGGCAGGTTTGGTTTCTTCTGAAAACTTTCTCCTTGGCTTGTGAATTGTTCCCATTTTGCTGTGTCTTCACATGGTTTTTCCTCTATGCAAGCTCATTCCTGGTATTTCTTCCTTTGTTCACATTTATTCTTCTTAGAAGGGCACCAGTCATATAGATTAAAATTCACACTATCTTAATCAACTATTTAAAGACCTTAACTACAAATACACTTCATTCTAGATACTACGGATTAGGACTACAACACACATATTTGGCTGGGCATGGGGGCTGATAATTCAGTCCTTTTATGCCCACAAATTTAATATATTGGATTAAGTGGACCAATTACTTGAAAGACACAAACTACTAAAACTCACACCATGCAAAATCGATAAACTGATTAAGTCAACACATATTAAATAGATTCAATAATTAATACCTTGCCAAAAAGAAAGTGCTCAGTCTAAATACTTTTGCTATTAAATTATGCCAAACATTTATGGAAGAAATTATACCAATACTTCACAATATCGTCCAGAATATATGAGGAACAATTTCTAACTTATTTTATTAGGCCAGCACTACCCTAATACTAAAATCAGGTAAATATAGGGGTTTTTGGGTTTTTTGTTTATTTGTTTTTTTGAGACGGAGTCTCTTTCTGTGGCCCAGGCTGGAGTGCAGTGGCAAGATCTCGGCTCATTGCAACATCCGCCTCACTGCAACTTCCACGATTCTCCTGCCTCAGCCTCCCAAGTAGCTGGTATTATAGGTGCACACCACCATGCCCAGCTGATTTTTGCATTTTTTAGTAGGGACAGGGTTACTCTATGTTGGCCAGGCTGGTCTTGAACACCTGACCTCAAGTGATCTGCCTACCTCGGCCTCCCAAAGTGCTGGGAACATGATTTTAAAAAAGAAAATGACATTTCCCATTACTGGGTATATACCCAAAGGACTATAAATCATGCTGCTATAAAGACACATGCACACGTATGTTTATTGCGGCATTATTCACAATAGCAAAGACTTGGAACCAACCCAAATGTCCAACAATGATAGACTGGATTAAGAAAATGTGGCACATATACAACATGGAATACTATGCAGCCATAAAAAATGATGAGTTCATGTCCTTTGTAGGGACATGGATGAAATTGGAAACCATCATTCTCAGTAAACTATCGCAAGAACAAAAAACCAAACACTGCATATTCTCACTCATAGGTGGGAATTGAACAATGAGATCACATGGACACAGGAAGGGGAATATCACACTCTGGGGACTGTTGTGGGGTGGGGGAGGGGGGAGGGATAGCATTGGGAGATATACCTAATGCTAGATGACGAGTTAGTGGGTGCAGCGCACCAGCATGGCACATGTATACATATGTAACTAACCTGCACAATGTGCACATGTACCCTAAAACTTAAAGTATAATAAAAATTAAAATAATAATAATAAAAAAATAAAATGACAGACAATATCTTTCATAAACAACATAGATTCAAAAATCCTTAACAAAATATTAGCAAATCAAATTTAACAATGTATGAAAATGAACGATACACCATGACAAAGTGGAATTTATTCCAAGTATCCAATGCTGCTTCAACATATGAAAAATGGCCAATGTAATCCACCATATCTCAGACTAACGGTAAGGATACCCTCTCTCATCACTCTTAATATCCCCTGATTGAAAGTCCTAGTTATTTTAAGGCAAAATAAAACAGAAAGTACGAGATTGTAAAGGAAGGAGTAAAACTACCTTTATTTGCAGACGATATGATTTTACTAAGTAGAAAATTGCAAATAACTGGGAAAAAAAAATCCAAGAGCTGATCAGCAGCAAGGTCATAGGATACAAGATTACTATACAAAAGTCAGTTGCTGTCTTATATACCGGCAATAAATAATTTAGGTTTGAAATTAAAAACAAAATGTGATTTATGATAACACCAAAATGAAATATTTAGTATGAATCTAATAAAATGAGTAAAAAAAAAATCCACACGGGAAACTACAAAACTCTGGTGAGAGACATCAGGAAAAAAACTCAATTAATGGAGAGAGATTTCATGTTCATAGACTGGAGAACTCAATAGCATTAAAATGTCAGTTCTTTCCAACTTGATTCATATATTCAAAACAATCATAGCAGCAGTTCCAACAAGCTTTTTTGTATCAACAAATTAACTGGAAGGTTTATATGGAAACGAAAGATAACCCTAAAATTCTCTGCACAATACTGAAGAAGAGAAAAGTAAGAGGACCGATATAACCAAATGCATGGTTTGGTTATAATTAACCTATTATAATCTGTACACCATGTTATTGATATATTTATCAAAAGGTTACATAAATGAGTGGAGAAGAATAGAGAACCCAGAAATAGATCTACAAAAATATAGTTAACTAATCATTGAAAAAAGAGCAAAGGCAGTTCAATGGATAAAGTATACTCTTTACAACAAATGGTACTAAAAAGATTGGATGTTCATATTAAAAAAAATGAATGTAGGCACAAACCTTACACCTTTCACAAAAAGTAACTCAAAATAGTTCATACACCCAAATATAAAACAGCACCATAAAACTAACAGAGGAAAACATAGAAGAAAATTTATGTGACTCTGTGTCTGTGGTGTGTTTTTAGATATTAATACAACATCAAAAGAACAATCTATTAAAAATTGATGAACTGAACTGTATTAAAAGTAAGATCTTTGGTTCTGTAAAGAAATAGTGAAGCAAATCAAAAGAGAAGCCACAGACTAAAGAAAATATTTGCTTAACATCTATCTGATAAGTGATTGTATCCAAATTCACAGAAATATTTAAATCTCAATAATAACGTGATTCAATTAAAAATGGGCAAGATCTGAAAAGAATCCACACCAAATTTACGTAAATGACAAACAAGCATGTAAGAAGATATTCAGCATTATTTGTCATTAAAAAATTTCAAATTAAAACAACAAGAAATTACCACTGTGCATGTATTTGAATGACTAAAAGCCATAAAATCTGGAAAATCGAATGCTGGAGAGGGTTGGAAGCAACAGAAGTTTTCATTCCCTCATAAAGAAAATGCAAAATTGTACAGCCAGAATGAAAGACTTTTTTTTAGTGTGTTAGAAAGCCAAATATAGCCATAACAATCTTGTTTCTAAGGATTTATGCAATTGATTTTAATACTTATGTCCTCATAAAAACCTGCAAGAAAAGTTTTTAACAGCTTTATTCATAATTGCAAAACCAGATGCAACTGAAACAGTCTTCAATAGGTGAATAAATTTTTAAATACTGTGATAAATCTATACAATAGAATATTATTTAGCAATAAAACATGTACTATCAAGCAACAAAAACCGGGTAAAACTAAAATGCATATTGATAAATGAAAGATGGCAGTCAGAAAAGGGTAAATACTGTATCATTCCCATTAGATGATACTTTGAAAAAGGCAGAACTAGAGAGAGTGAAAATAGCAGTGGTAGGTTGAGATGTTGGGGGACAAGGACAGGGATGAACAGGTGAAGAACAGGGAATACGTAGGGGAGGGAAATTATTCTATATGATACTGTCATGGTGGAAAACATGACATTATCCAGTTGTTTAAATCCATAAACTTATAGCACAGCGTAAGCCTTAATGTATGCAAACAAAAATATCATTTAGGAGATTGGAGAATCCTAGGAAGCAATGCAGACTTTGACAATAGAATGTAATGCTATTTATAAATACATGAAACAACCTCAGTGAGAAGGTGGGCGAGGGGGGTGGGTAGCTGATGAACTAAGTAATTTTGGAAATGAGAGATGTATGTAAGTCTAAAGGCGAAAGAAACATCACAAAAGCACTATACCGGCTAATGAAGTTTTTCCCATTGGGATACTGGTGGACAATCTTGATGCTTCTTCTATACACGTATACTGGAATTGAACAATAAAGTAAATAGATGGTAAATCATGAGAGTGAAGTTTCTATTTGTTGAAGTGAGTATTTACATAAAAGTAAGGGCAAGAGGCCAGAATAATTTATATAGTGATAGATGAGGTTTGGAAAAATCAGTAAGACACATCAATCAATAAAACATAGAGGTGAAGATCTCAGGCTATTAGTGTAATATAGATATAGATTGTCAAATATGGAAATATTTATTTATATGTAAATATATAAAGACAAATATATAGACACATATTTGAAAGGTGCTAACAGGTCCTAAAAGAAATGACACCCCAGTGGAACTTGCACAGTTTGCATCCAGATCTTGTTTTCTAATATATTCCAATAAAAGAAACCAAAGCTCTTTGGATAAACGGCTCATTCTAGAGATGGGCCTAGAAATACACAAGATGAACACAGCTCATCCTGTCATGCTGGAAAATGAGAAGGTGTCCAAAAGCAAAAACAAACAAAAAATGCCTATGGAGTTATATCGACAGAACACAAGAGCCAACTGAAAGACCTCTCAATGGCCAATCCTGAAACAATTTGAGCAAGAAAATGAAAGCTGTATTAGTGTAATACAAAATACGAAATACAAAATATATGTTGATGAGAACATCATGATATCAATAAATTATTATAAAAACAAATAAATATATAAGAAGAAGAGATGAGACAAATCTCCCATGAAGAATATTTCCAAATGATTTTTCTAGATTCTCCATTACCAAGGAGAGGGAGTATTAGTCCCCATTTCTTAAGTGTGTGATACATGTAATGTCTTCCTTCCAGAGTCTAGTATAGAAAGAGAGCGGAGAAGAGTAAGTTTAGAGTAGAGAAACCTGGCAAACTCCCGCTCTGCCAGGGAATCGAGGTCCACATCAACAGTCATTAATCATTTGATAGTGTTTCCTTTATACGATGTGATAAAAACGACACCTCATCTCTGTGACCTGTGTCCCTAAAACACATAACCTCAGTCTAATCATGAGATAAACATTAGATAAATTTAAATTCCAATAGAGGATAAAGGTGCATACGACAAAGTACTTTACCAATAGTCTTCCAAAGTGTCAACATCATCAAAAATGTCACAGAAATTGACACAGCCCACAGGAATCTAAGGAGACATGGCATCCAAATGTAATGTGGCATTTTGAATAGACTCCTGAAACAGAAAAAGGACATTAGGTAAAAACTAAGAAAATCTGAATAAATAAGGGATTTTAATTAAGAACAATATATAAACACCTGTTTAATAATTGTAATAAATATATTCTACTATATAAAAAGATAATACAAGTGGAAACTGTGTATTAGGTATACAAGAACTCTCTAATATCATCTCAATTGTTCTACTAATCTAAAACTTTTCTAAACTATAAATCTGTTAAAAATGTCCTTGAAATGGTTGACAAAATTCTCTTGATATAGATTCAATGCTACCTTTTCCACTGGCATCTTTTACTTCCTGCCCATCTCTCAGTCTGCCCCAGCCACACTGGCCTCCACACTGGTCCTCGAGGCCGCTATACCCACTCACATCTCAGAAGTACCCACTGTGACTTGTACCTGGAACACTCTTTCTACATATGAGCTTAGCTAATATCCTTAATTCTTCAGGTCTCTGCTAAAAAGTTTCCTCACAAGAGACAACTTCCATGACCATCATATATAAAATAAGCACTGTCCTCCATTCTCTCTCAGGAATACTACTCATTCATGCTCAGTTTTACTATTCTTCTTAAAATTTATAAGTATTTGATATATCGTGTACTTTTATGTTTATTTATTTAAGGTTTGTCTCTTTCCATTAGCATGTAAGCAGCATGTAGGAAGGAATTTCACTGCTTTATTCACTATTGCATGCTCAGCATTTTAAAAAGTATCTGATTGACATTTTAAAAATTAACGAATGAAGCATGCAATAAGCTGATAAATGAATATAGAATTTCTATAAATATGTGTTAGTATATCTAACATATCTGTAACAATCTTCTAGCAAGACTTCTGATGTTAATTTTATCCCTGCTCATCTTCAATTTATGTGAAATTTGCAGATTTAAGTTTACATTTTATATTTGTGCAGCACTTTATAATACTTCCATTATGACAACTGCACTAGGCATAATGCTGTTTGCAACACAGTGTGGATCACAATCTGGAATATATAATGTTTAAATGTGACTGAACTGGAATATGTAATTTAGCAACATAGTAAAAATGTATATGAGCTTGGCATTAAAAATGACAATAAAATATTATTGCCAAGCAGACTGTTAGAACACTTGGAGACTTCTTGAGTGTGTGCTAGAAAGAAAATTCTTTACTAATATCCAGTTCATGAACTTTCCCACAAAAAAAAAAGAAATGACAACTAGATTACATCATGGTATCACAATTTGGGTGTAATATAAAATCCTGGAGAATGTGAGATATGAGAAATAAAATAATATGCTTCCTGCTGAGTATTCAAATCTGTTTTAAACACAAAATGAACCCATAAAATTCCATTTTAATTTCCTCCAACTGTATAAGCTGGAGAAAAGCTGTGCTGTAGATTGAATATGCTGAAATTAGTCACGGCATAGACTAAGATGTAAAACAAGTAATCTGGAAACACCCATTATTGAAAGACAGCTTTAAACAATGAAAAGTAAGATGTGTACGATGTTTCAAGTACTATCATTAGCACTGACTCTACGCAGCTAAGATATTCACACTGCAAAAAAAAAATCTCACAATGTTGAATAGCCATTAATATGTTCTTCATACATAGCACAACTACCTAATATTTCTAGATGCATCTACTTGTTGTTAATGTATTTCAGTGCATTAAGGTTTCAGCAGAAGTTACAGGCTTTAGGTTTAGAAAAATCTAGGGACTCTGATTTACTTAATGTATCTGAAATAATTTATGAAACTTTGTTGTAAAACAACAAATTGGCCACTGCATAAATATTACTATTATTTAAGACACATTAATGAACTATATACTATAATTTTTAAAGGACATATTTTATTGGTCCAAAAATATTTATTAAGCATTGACTCTATTAAAGGGAATATCACAGATTATAGGGAAGATAAATTTTATAAATAAGTATAATATGCATGAGTATTTTAAGGACCATATCAGTATCATTATTTGTAAAAGAGAAATAAGTGTAGTTTTGAATGTTGAACTCACCAGACAGTTCCTGGATAAGCTCCATTTATCATGATTTATTATCATTATTATACTACTAGTTTCAGGTGGTCATATTTTGTGGATGATTTTTGTATCTTTGATCATGAGTTACGAGTCTAGAGGTTTTGGTATTTTTGTAATGCCTTTGCTTTATTAGAGTAATACTGGCTCCAGAAAATGAGCTGGAAAGTGTTCTCTTCGTTCTGTTTTCTGGAAGACATTGGGTAGAATTAAAATATTTTTTTCTTAAACTTTTGTTAGAATACACAACTGAATCTTCTAGATGTGTGTTTCCTTTCTTAAAAAAGAAAAAAGTTTTAAACCACAAATTCAACTTTAAGGGACTAGTCAAGTTATCTATATATTCTTGAGATAACTGGTTAGATAGTTTATTCCAAGGAATTAGTTTACTTAATCTAAGCTATCAAATTATGACAATCATATTTCTTGTAGAATCCCCCCCCCCCTTTTTTTTTTTTTTGTTGTGATGGAGTCTTGCTCTGTCACTCAGGCTAGAGTGCAGTGGCACGATCTTGGCTCATGGCAACCTCCACCTCCTGGGTTCAAGCAATTCTCCTGCCTCAGCCTCCCAAGTAGCTGGGATTACAGGCATGCGCCATCATGCCTGGCTAATTTTTGTATTTTTAGTAGAGATGGGGTTTCACCATGCTGGTCAGGCTGGTCTCAAATTCCTGACCTTGTGTTCCGCCCGCCTCGGCCTCCCAAAGTGCCTGGATTACCGGCATGAGACACCACCACGCCTGGCCAGAATCCCCTTTTTACCCTTGTAATATTTTGGGATCAGTAGTTAAAGTCCCTCTTTCATTCCTAATGTAGGTAATTTGTGTCCCCTTTTTTTTTCTTTGTTAGATTGACTAGAGACTTATTAATTTAATTGAACTTTGAAGGGACCAGCTTTTTGTTTCCTTCCTCTTTCTACTTCTTTTTTAGTTTCGCTTATTTCTGTTTTGATTATTAACATTTTTATTTCCTTCTGTTCAAGTTATGTTTGATTTGTTCTTCTCTCCAAAATTTTATTTTTTTAATAAATATGGAAGCAATTCTGATTCAACATTTGAAAACAAATCAA
This sequence comes from Gorilla gorilla gorilla, assembly GCF_029281585.2. Classification (NCBI taxonomy): domain Eukaryota; kingdom Metazoa; phylum Chordata; class Mammalia; order Primates; family Hominidae; genus Gorilla; species Gorilla gorilla. The sequence continues at coordinate 65,883,940 of NC_073224.2, read as the reverse complement.
GTTATTTCACCACATTAAAAAAATAAGTGAGAAAATCCAAAATAGAATTTTGAAAACTAGAATGACCATAATGTTTCAGGGAAAGAAAGTAAAAGTATACATTTTATTCACTTTCAATTTTAAGAGTCAACAGAAATCTAAAGGAATTGAGAATATAAAAGTGGGTACATGTTGTTCCAAATTAGTGGGAAATTTATGTTGTAGGCTCTAGGTGCATTTTGCTTTAGAATGAGACTCATCAATAATATAGGAGACATTCCATAGTATAAGAGAACAAGTACTGTGACAGATTCTCCTAACAACATAAGTTTGATTTTTTACTGATTTTAAAATTAAATACATTAATATATCACTAAAATAGCTAGAGATAAGTAATTTCTAAAAGTAAAGCATACTATTATTAATATAAATATTGAATATGTATAATTGTCTGGTAAAAATTAAAAATACAGTAATAAGTATATAATACATATAAAAATAAATTCTATGGCTGGGCATGGTGGCTCATGCCTGTAATCCCAGCATTTTGGGTGGCCAAGGTAGGCAGATCACCTGAGGTCAGGAGTGTGAGACCAACCTGACTAACATGGTGAAACCCTGTTTCTACTAAAAATACAAAAAATTAGCCAGGCATGGTGGCACACGCCTGTAATACCATCTACTTGGGAGGCTGAGGTAGGAGAATCGCTTGAACGTGGGAGGCGGAGGTTGCAGTGAGCTGAGATCACGCCATTGCACTCCAGCTTGGGCAACAAGAGTAAAACTCTATCTCAAAATAAATACATAAATAAATGAATAAATTTTTACAAATACATTTAAAACGTAAATAAATTAACAAAAGTTTACTGCACGATATTAAAAATATTCCAAAATAAATGGGCAGATATACCATTGCTAGTAAATAGGAGCCTCTATGAATTAATATATAAATGTATCTCCAAATATTTTATACTTTTAATATATTCTGTTAAAAATCCCCAAGTTTTATGAAGATTTATAGCCTATTTCAAAATATCTATGAACAAACAAATATCATGAACAGTCAGTGGCTGAAATAGAAGGCCAACTGGCAGGATTTAGCTTACTAGATATTAAGAATTATTATAAATCTATTAGAATTAAAACAGACAAGTAAGATAAATAAGCAGATCTATAAGAAACTCATTAAAGAAGTAATCTTGATTTAGAAAGAGGATATGACACATAAGTTGAAAGAATACTGCTGGGGAAATCATGTATTCATAGGAAAATCTTTAAAAAGGATTTCTAACTCTTTTAGTACTATATATATGCATTTATGTATATACTTTTATACTCGTGTATTAACAAAATATAACAAGTGTTGACTAGGATGTGGAGGAAGTTGAAATCTTGTACTCTACTGATAAAAATATAAGATGGTGCAGGCACTGTGGAAAATATTAGGGAAGTTCCCCAAAAAATTAAAATAAATCTAAAGTATACTATAGCAATTATTTATCTGAAATAACTGAAATCAATGCCTCATAGAAATATCTGCACCCTTATGTTCATTGTAGCAGTTGGGTATTTGGATGTTTTCTCTATCTTGGCATATGAAAATCTTGGCTATCCCAACATATAGAAATAATCCAAATATTCATCAAAAGATGAATGGATAAAGCAGATATGTTATATACATGCAATGGAATAGTACTTATTCTTTAAAAAGAATGGACTCGTACCATTTGTGACAACATGGATGAACCCAGAAGACTCCGTGTTAAAGGAAATAAGCCAGTCACAGAAGGACAAATACTGCATGATTTCTCTTATGTAAGATATCTAAAATAATCTAGCTCGTAAAAGCAAAAAGGTGGTTGCCAGGGTTTGGAGGAGGGGGCCAATAAATAGTTGTCACTCAGTGGGTAAAAAGTTTCAGTTATGTAAGATGAATAAGTTCAAGAGATTTACTGAAAAACATCTTGCCTATATAGTTCACAGTATGGTATCATGCATTTAAAGATTTGTAAAGAGAATATATCTCTTGTGAAGTGTTATTATGATGAATACACATACACACACATAAAGAGACACAAGGAAACAACTTTTGGACATGGTGAATAGGCTTATTACCTTGGTCATGGTAATGGCATTGTGGGTGGGTGAATAAGGCTAGGCTCACCAAATTTTACATATTAGCATGTGCAATGTTTTTGTATATTAATTATTCCTCAATAAAAATATTAAAAATGGAATTGAATAAAAAATACTGCCCAGATAGATTAAAGACAACTTTGAAAAGCAAAATTCTGAAACTTTAATGGTTGTATATATTTTATAACTCAGAGAAATAAGTGATTTCTTAAATGAAACATTTTAAAAGTAACTGTAAGGATAATTTGAAAGATTCAGTTACATTAAAATAAAAAACTTTTATTTTCCAAATGACTACATATAATAATCACATTCCTTTGAAATGGAGGGACAATATTTGAAGCTGTATAACAAATAGAAATTAAGATACCTATATTTATTATTCATCTCTCTATTCAGCTATCTATAACAATCTTTATCTAAAGAACTTCTACAAATTAAGTAAAAATAAATACCTGTCGTGAAAAAGAGTAGAATTTATAGATAGTTGTTTAGGAGAGGAAACATGAGCAGATCATAATTCTTACCTGTTATGATAGAAATTGCCAACTGTGCTCCCACCTCACCTCTGTATCAATTCTACCCTTTGTACTTTTTGCAATGGAATCACCAAAGTCAGAGTCTTAGCAAAATCATGATTATTCATCTGGAGCCCCTATTCATTCTTGTATTAATTTATAGTCATAAAACCAAGGAATCTTGCAAGGGGATGTGGATAGAAGTAGCACAAGCAATTTATGAGTCAATTCCTTGAAAGAGAAGTTCTTTGTATTTGTTGTTGTTGTTGTTTTTATTTTACCTTTCCCTAGAACTGAAATTAAGATGTCATGCTGGAGATCCACCATCAACTATGTTCAAGACAAATCTCTATGAGATGATGGAGTCACAAGTAAAAAATAATGCCAGGATCCATGGATGACTTCATGGAACAGAAAAGTCTTCGTTCCTCAAACTAGCCATCGATATTGTGAAAGTTTTCCAGAAAAGATTAATCTCTATCTTGTTTGAACCCAGTGAATAACTTTGTTACAACACCATACCTTAACTAATAATCAGAATGGAGTTACTGAATTGAACTAAAAGATTTTGGCACACATTTTGTTGTCGTGGCAATCACTTTCATTGAGGTAACAGGGGTGGCATATAACATAACTACAAAGCCTGCATAAAAATCCAAATATTGGCTTTTCTTTTTAGCTCTTGGTTGCTTTAGCAAAGTAATACAGGTCAGATTAATAGGCCAGAGCAGAAATGGAAGTCATAATACTCTACTGAAAAGGCTTTCTCAGAGTACGCTGCAACCTAAATTTACTTAGAATAAACGAACTTGGAGCCTTGCGGGGTTGTAAATGCCGACTCCTTCTGTTCTCCGAACAACCGTCAATGAGATTATGGAGCCTACACATCAATGTACTCGGACATAAAATGCTCGCCAACCCAGCTGCAAAGATCAGATTATGCATATTATCTGTTCAGGCAGCCTATTATTTCAGATAGCCTTGAGGAAGCTGCCCTTAAATGAGTATAGATGTCAGTAAATAAAAGAGTCATCCAGGCTGAAGAACTACTCCAGGTAGATGTTTGATTGTATCATAGTTTCTTCACATGTAACTGAATGTAGGCAAATACATCAGAAACTTCTTGGGTTTTTGATGAAATTGTATTGCCCCAAACACCTTAGCTTCCAAGACTGATGACTGAAACCTCAGACAAACCTAAGCCTAAAAACCCAAACCAATAGGGGATTGGCAATTAAACTCTACCACCACAAGGAAGAAATATTCTGCATAGTTTATTATAGATGTGGAAATAGTGGACAAGAGAGATCCTGTCAAAGAGTAGAGCCAGGTTCCTATAAAGAAGTTATTCCAACATTGAGAAAAGTAGGCCTCATAGTATCTATCCAGGCAGATTTTATAAGTGATCTATGACTGCATTATGTACCCTTCCCCCTCTTTTGACAATTGAGTTGATATTTCACTTTCCCTATGCATGAGGGCAGTGGGTGGTTAAAGTGAATATCTTTGTCTTTTGATTTCTTGGTTACCAAACTGTGAGGATTTATATTCAAACCTTTGGTTAACAGCATACATCCAAAGAGAACAACATGACTAATGTAGCGTCAATTAAGTGGAAAGAGATAGGAAACAATATAATAATGAGCTAAAGACTGTATGATGCCAGTTGTGTAAGATCCTACTCTTGGCTGAATTGAATACACGTATACTTGTCATGTCAATTCTGAAGGCCAGGGGTAAATTTGTCTTAAAGAGTTAAAAGCACCAAAATACTTCTGTAAACATTCAGATGTTTAGAATCAATAGCAATCTGGCTATGCCAGTTATAGCTACTTCAAGCTAAATTTAGTCAGTCTCCACTTTCACAGCTATCTCAATGTAGTAGGTACTTTAATTTCTAAGTTTGTATACCATTGTTGTTTAATGAGATGTACATCATACGTGGGGTTGGAGGACCAGGGTGCAAGTCCCACATCTGTTACCTACTAATGGATGAGTGAACCTGGACAAGTTATCCTCTCTAAAATAAATTACTGCATCAAAATAATGGGATAGTGATACTACCTTTCTTCTTAGACTTGTTGTAAGAATTTATTAATCTAAAATCCTTGGCATATCTTTCCTATAAAAGACACTATTTACTAGAGATCTTCTTTGAAAAACGTGGATCATTTCACATTCTTGCTCCCACTTGGCAACTCATAGTGGATATTTGCCAAGAAACAGTATTGAAGATTCCTACTAAATATAAATGTTTAAATTTATTAACCATTTTTTAAAATTGAAAATACAAGTACCCTTAATGAGTATTTGTTGAAGACATAATAAATAAAAGTTTCATTTTCATGGCACTCATTATGCCTTCTGTTAATTGCTGATTCAGAAATACCACCCAAACACACTGTTGAAAAAGTAGAATTTATCACTTATAACAAAGGAACACCATCATTCTGGAAGAGTCTTAGTAGCCTATAGGAGAGGGAAGGTCAAATACTCCACATGCACACATTCACACACATTTAAGTCACTGAATCTTACTTAATGAAAATGTAATGTAATCAAAATGTAATGTTCCATCTTTCCATTGCTCTCATCCTGCACACAAATATACTTTGGATCATGAAACAGTTGAAAAATTCAATGGTATATCTCTTTACTTTCTATTATTCTAACTTTTACAATTCTACAATCTGGAAAATATATTCGCAAAAAAAATTTGACTCTGTGGAACAATAACACAATTCAATATTCTTCTCCTCTTTCAACCTATTACATAGTTTATCCATTCTTTAAAATAACAAATAAAGCAAAGCATTAACGAAAAATGAAAACAAAACATTTGAAGGTTATATTTTGCAGCAAATACATTATAGAATACAGAATAATTTTGTTACTTTACTCAGCAATGTACCTAAGGCCTTGTTATTTTATATTATAGATAGATAAATAGATAGATAGATAGATAGATAGATAGATAGATAGATAGATATAGATAGATAGATATAGATAGATGATAGATGATAGATAGATAGATAGATAGATAGATAGATAGATAGATAGATAGATGTCCCTGCTATTGAGCAAAAGAAAATTCAAAATCAACTTTGAATTTTGCAACATTATAAAGCTTGTCTTATATGCAATCCTTTCTAAAGGCAGAGGATTTAGCTACCTTAGCTGGCAACTTCAGGCTCTGGCGACTTGTCCAATCTACACTTAGTTTCCCAAGGATAACATTCTGAGCCATCTCATCAATCATGCCCCCAACATGTTTTCTTCATTTTAACATGTCCAACTTATTTGTGATTTTATTGTTAAAAGGCCTTTTATCTCACTTGTTTCAGAAAAAGCTTCTAGAAGAGCTATCAAAATATTTAATGAATTTGTTACTTTCCATTAAGTCACTCTATATCCACCTGACTGATGTTGAAATGACTGACTGCTTCTCTTACTGTTGAAAGCTGAAATGCCAATATCTGAGGTAAGCTCTACTTATGCCATAGTGTATTGGCACTTGTCACCTCCAGCTTGTTTCTCTCCAGGAAGTTGGCAGAGTATTATCAGAGAAATCTCTTCATACAGCTTCACGGAAACTGAGCTTTATCATTAGCCAGGATACACTGAATTTGTAGAAAAAAAATCAGTACATAGGCTTAAGGTGTCTCAGTTATTGTGACTGCTACATGCTTTGGATTTTGTGCACTTATATCGAGATATGACTGTTTATTTTGTCTTTTTTGTGTGGAATTCTTATTTTACCTTTCAAGTAAAGTTGTAATAAAAATCATAACTCTTACTGGAGGTAAGTGAATTTTCTAGGATTGGAAAAATATCACGATCTATTATTTAAAGGTAAATTATCCAAGCCATCTGTAAAATTTAAAGTAGAATTTGGTTCCATCCTTTGAATAAAATCTTGAGTGCATTAAAATTCATAATTGAAATTATTTTAAAAAATTACATCGTAACACGAAAGTGCCACAGTCACTAAGAGCTAACAATTCATTGATCATTGGACAGTCCAGGGTAATAATTAATAAATGAGAAAAAGAATAAAAATTAATACAAAACACTAAAAACTATTTGATACTTAAAATATTCTTAAATTGTTTGAAATATATCTTAAATTTGTTTTCTTACAGTGAAGATTTAAGGCATAAAAGTTTCAGGTGCTTGTAAACATCTGAGATTTAACCAATTCTATAATATAGCCAATATAATAATATATGTAAATAAATAAGTTATAACATTTGGATATGCCATATCAAAAAATTAGAGAAGAGAATAAAATTGAATAGAAATTACATCCAAAATCTAATAGAAAATGATTTGTCATTTTGAGATTCTCTAAATTAAAAATAAATATTTGTGATTCCTCCCATGGAAAATAAACTGAATCTGTAATTAAAGTGACACAATTTCTTCTAGGATGCAAAATCATCAGTGAAGGCTAGAGTTTGAAATAAGTATTAATCAGAGTGCCAAAGCCAAAGTAAAATAAATTATTTCACAGGCATTTAGGAAGAAAATTCATAGAAATTAGAGGGAAAAAAACAATTTCTTCACTAAACAAATGTGCATATAGACTGACCACCAAACTTCGGTGACAGACTTAACGGACAGTTGACGTTTTCAGCCAAAAGAATATGACCCTAAAATTTTCATTGAAGCTAAATTGACTTTGATTAGAAAGACAAAGGGAAGATTTCATGAAAGCTATAAGGAATCTGGAATATTTTATCTATTAATACTTCTGCATTCTTCTAAATTGCACACACATACACACACACACACAACATTCCAGCATAGATAAATGGTTCAAAATAAAGAACTAAGAAAATGAGAAATTACTGGTAGGATAAGATCTGCACTTGCTTATTTTACATTGTGAAATCTTGTATGTAGTTTTAAAAAAATAATTGTTTTAACCATTTTACTACAGTATCTTGTAGATTATCTTTAATTCTTGAAAAAATAATTTATTTTATTAATTTCCCAGATAAATACCCCAGCCTACATCTTACAAACCATGGCACATCTGTACTTTCACTGTTCTCAGGATTCCCAGTGTTACCTGCTGGATGGGAGATAACACAGTGAATGATTATATACTGGAATTCTCAGAATCATCATTTTTCCAAATACTAGGAGGTGAGGCTTTTATAGTAAAACAATGCAGAACAATTAAATGTAGTCAATACATTTCTCTGTTATATGGAAAAAGGGTAAAAATGTCCTGGTATATGGAAAAGAGTTCCTCAGGGAAAAGATGTATTCTTTCAAACTGGCACTAAGATAGAAAGACCAAAATAAACCCTTTAGGCTCTTTGGCAGCCTAACTCTACTTGCTAGGAAAAGAGTCTAGATAGGGATTTGGAAGCAATTCTAGTAATTCTTCATTCATGACCTTCTTATTTACCTTCTTCTGTGATTTAGTAAAAGAATCTGGGGTAATGGGTATAAACTCAAATTCTGGCCATACACTTAGGACAAAATAAAATAAGTGTTCAGCAAATTGCTTTTGATTTAATTAATTTCATAACTGAATACCCTTATTGTTTTGCAAATTTTCTATGAGAACAAAAATTTAGTAGCTGTTTTCTTGTTTTGTTTTTAAAATCTGAATCATCTTATTCAACACACTTCACATAGTAAAGAAAATTATCCATTATGTAAAGGCAATTTAATTTTTCAATACTATTAAAAGATACAGTACAAACATAGGACAAAGTTAAATAAGACATGACCCTCAAAAAATATCAAGCTTAACTCAATAAAGTCAAATATTGTTGTGGAAATAATCAAGAGATTCCAGGGAAAAAAATAGATTGCTCTTTAGAATCATATTGTTCAAATAACAAATGACTACATTGTAGAAAGAACCATGGATCAGGACATGTTACATTAGGATTGTAAGCCAAAAAGTATCTGAGACAGGTCTCAATCAATTTAGAAATTTATTTTGCCAAGGTTAAGGGCATGTCCAGAAGGAAAAAAAAAAAAAAAAAGAATCACAGAAACAGTCTGTGGTCTGTGCCTTTCTCTAAGATGAATTTGAGGGCTTCAATATTTAAAAGGGAAAAATGGACAGGAGGGGAAAGAGTGAGGGTATGGTAATCCAGGAGTTGCAAGATCAAAGGAGCAGGTAAGGAGATAGTCAGCTTATGCTCACTCAGTAAATTAGCACTTTACATAAGATAAGATGAACAGAGAGTAGCTACCTGTGGAGATACGGAACCTTTTATCTGTAGGTATCTGCTTAGGAACAAAAGGAAAGTTGCAGTTTCTTGTAAGATTCAGTTTTCAGCTATTTTTTTTTTTCTTTTTGGAGTAGTGAATTGGGGTCCCGAGTTTTTATTTTTCTTTCTCAGGATAATATTACAAAATGAACAAACAAACAAAAAACTGTGAGGTTTCTTTAGGTTAGAGGAAGGCAGATCTTTTCATGCTTAGGGTTATCATATCTAAATAAAGTTAAACTGAAAATAATGCTTAATATTCTATCATTAATAAACTGAAAAGCTAAAGATAGTTTGCAGTGAGATTGTTACTCTGGTCATTAATGCATTTTGACTCATTTAAGTTTTTTGTTTATTTTGTTAGGATGTTCTTTAAACTTTCTCATGCATTTAGAAACGAATATATATATACACACGCATATAGTGTTTATAATGTTTGAACAAGTGTAGTGCATCTTCTGAAAGTACACTGTATATTTTTCATACAAATATATCCAGCTCAAATTATACATATTTCAAATTAAAGTAGCCACAAGATATTTGTGTTAAATTCCATATGATGAACTGTTAACTAGTAATCTTTGTATTTTTTAACATATAGTGGCACATCTATTTGATTTGTTCTCAAAGTATTCACTCTTTTAGGTTTATTTAATTACAGATGACAAAATCAGGTAAAATAACCTGTTCAAATTCAAATCTTGGCTGGTGTTACATGCCAGGTTTTTTATTTGATTCTCAAGTATGCTCTGTCGAATTACTCTGTAGTCCCTTGCTTTGGATTCCAATGTCCAGGAAATATAGTCTCATGAAAGTTATAGAATAACTTCAACTTCTCACAATCAAACTTCTCAAGCAGGAAAAGAGGCACATGAGTAAGAGCTTTTCCATTCTCTGATTGTCCCTCACATTTTTTTTTAAGAAGCATTTTTCATCCCCTGAGGCACACAAGCATTGAAGCTTTTACACTGCATTGGTTAGAGCATGCTCAATTGGACATCCATGGCTGCAGAAGAGGTTGGGAATGTTACCAATATGACAGAAGGGATAAGAGTGTCATGGTTAGTTTAAAAAAATCATGATTCATGCCTGGGGTCATACACTGAGCAAAGTCAGAGGGTAGTGGAGAGGGAAGGAGGAGTAACATATAGAAACAACAAAGAACATCTTTCTTATTCTCCTTAAGACCCCAACACAGCATATTAAGTCCATTTGTAAAAGTCTTGTTAAACTAATGAAGAAATGCAGATTAATTTGTTGGTGTATCTGGATCTTTCTCTATAAATCATACATTAAAATTACATTCAAAATGTCTTAAGTTTATTATGTTAATCATGTTCAAAATGTTGGTAGCCCCGTGTCACTAAATACAATTCACGATAAGTTATGGACACTGGAACTAGGGAAAAATATGTTGAATAAAAGCAATTTCTGGGTGTGAGGGTAGACCCATGATTTCTGGTATTGGTATTTGCAAGCCTTTGCCATTTGCAAACTTTTGCATATATTGCATAGCAAATTTGATGAATGAACTCTGTATTTTTCTCCAATTAAATTGAAACACACATATGGCTAACCCTGATACGGTAGTCTAATTCAATGCTAATTACATTTATCTGTCTACTAAGTAAGGCACCCAAACATATGCTTTTTCATCTCCTTCCTGGGAAAAAAAAAAAACATATATGAAAATGCCAACACTTTAAAAATAGTGAAAAACCTGAAAATGCTTGTAGGATTTTTAAAGAAATGACTCTTCTTTTAAATGCTTCAGGTTCACATTAAAAAGAAAATGATTATTAGCATCATAAATGTATATGATGTATTTCTAAGTAAGCATTTAATTATATAAGCTCAAGGAAAATTTTAGGTTTCATATAATATGTGGATTAGAGAGGCAGTAAATAGATTGCCTCCCTAGACAAAGTGACATTTTAACCAATGAGGGGTTGGACACTGAACAGCATGACATTTCTGCCTTCTGTTAAGATCAAAGTGACAACTCTATCCTTTCATCTGGATTTACAGACTATAGGTAGGTGATGTTCCTTAACATCTGCACATTATTTACACTAAAAACAAAATTGCCCATAAATAGATAATGAGATGAGTCTCTGTGTTGGTAAATGTTGCTGTACCTAAATTTGCTTTGACTGTTCTTAAAGCCATTTAACATTTTATCATTTCAAAATAACTTATAATCATGGATAATACAGTATCATTCCATCTAATAAAGTATCATTCAGTTTCACAGCACAGTTATTCTTCACTGTGGGGCCTGCATACTTATTAAGATTTGGTAAGAACCTAGTAATTACAAGTAGAGAAAGCGGATGTGTAGCCACACTGTAGCATTTCAAAGTTCTATAAGCTCAAGAACTTTATTTAACCACTCTGAAACTCACTTTTTTTTTATTTGTTTTGAGACAGAGTTTCACTCTTGTTGCCCAGGTTGGAGTGCAATGGCCTGATCTAGGCTCACTGCAACCTCTGACTCACGGGTTCAAGCAATTCTCTCACCTTAGCCTTCCAAGTAGGTGGCATTACAGGCACCCGCCACCACACCCAGCTAATTTTTGTATTTTTAGTAGAGACAGGGTTTCCCTGTGTTGGCCAGGCTGGTCTCGAACTCCTGACTTCTGGTGATTCACCCGCCTTGGCCTCCCAAAGTGCTGGGATTACAGACATGCGCCACCGCGCCTGGCTGAAACTCACTTTTTAAAAATATTGCAGTAAAATACATATAAAATACATCTTAACCATTTTAAGTGTACAGCTCAGTGACATTAAGTTCATTTACATAGTTGTGCAACTATCATCACCATCCATCTCCAGAACTTCTTGAAAAACTGAAACTCCATACTCATTAACAATAGCTCTTCATTTCCTCCTTCCCCTTGCCTCTGGAAACCAGCATTCTACTTTTCTGTCTCTATTACTTTGACTCCAGTTATCTCATGTAAATAGAATCATACTGTATTTATCCTTTTGTGATTGGCTTATCTCACTTAAGACATGTCCTTAAAGTTCATCCAATTTGTAACATGTGTCATAATTTTTTAAAAAATTGAATGATATTCTATTTTGTATATACAGCCTGTTTTGTTTATGCATTCATCTCTTGGTGCACATTTGAATTGCTTGTGAATTGGCTCTTGTGAATAATGTTATCACATATAATGGCATTCAAATATCTCCTTAAGTCCCTGCTTTTAATTCTTTTGGGTACATATCCAGAAGTTAAATTGTTGGGACATATAATGATCCTACTTTGATTTTTTCAGGAAATGCTATACTATTTTCCATAGCGGCTTTATAATTTCACATTCCCACTAACTGTATACAAGCCTTCACATTATTCCACATCCTCACCAACACTTGTTATTTATTTTTTATGCTAGTCATAAAAATGAATATGAGAGAAACTCACTTTTAAAGTGCAAGTAATAATCCCTATATCACAGATGGTGCTGATATAATGGTTTTTTAAACCCTTATAGATTTCAATTATTTAATTCATTTCCATGCTTTCCTGACACTTCCCAAAGTGGAGATACAGACCTTATGCCCTTTAAGTAAGGCAGATCCTTTGTCATGATTCTGTGAACTCTTTGAGTTATATCCACTCAGACTACTTAAAACAATGAGTTTTATTAAAAGGAAGGTATCTTAAATTTCTCACATACCCTGGAATAGTCATTCAGTCACCTCTTTCAACAACTGCAACAGTTCAAGTATTGGAAAAATTATAGGAACCTAGCTTCAGTCTCTATTTTGTTGTCTTCTTAGTTATTGTTATTATCTTAGATATTGCTATTATCTTAGATATTGTTAATCTACTATCGTCATGATGTCTTAAATTCCCTATCTCAACCTTTCTCTCTCTCTTTGTCTCTCTCTGTCTCTGTCTGTCTCTCTGTCTCTGTCTCTAGCTCTATCTCATCTTTCTGTTCTTTTGCAGTCACCTATTACTTCCATTCTCTGTAGTCTTTTTGCTTCATGGCTCCTGTTAGCTTATAATGTTTAATTGTTCATAAGTGCCTTTTTATGTGTAGCTCTTGCTGCCACTGCCGCTTTACAATATATTTCAAAGCATCCTTCCAATTTAAAGTGTCCCTATCAACTGACTGGTAGTCTACTAAAATTAGTAGTAAAATTAGTAGTACTAAAATTACTGGTAATCTAAGTAAAATTAGGATACTTTAGATATTGCCCATAACTTTTCTTAAAACATGCAAAAAATTGTCTTGGAAAAGAAAAAAAAATTGATCTTAAAAACTTAGTCCACTTTGTTCTCGAAGTTGTTTTTGGCTCTAATAAATACTAATATATATCTGCATACAAATAAAGTATAAATAACACTGGATTTTGAGACAATGATAATGAGATTTCAGCAATAGTAAAGACAGAGAGACTTGGAGGAATAGTGTTCTCTGATTCAGTAACAACTGAATTAAATACTTTCCTCAGGATCAGGCTTTCCCATTGTGCACCTTACGCATAAAAATAAAGTTTTGGAACGCAGCCTGCAGCACATTGGGATTTAGCTGGTTTTCAGAGATCTTACATAATTAGTGAAAAACAAACACAGGCATAAAGAAGCATCATAAATATAGTCTTATGTAAATATTCTATGCCACCTAATTCATGAAGATTAGGGATATGCATGATTCCAAAAGATCTGAATCGTGGCCACTTTTCTCCAATGTAAAGTAAAAATGTCCTCTGTGTTTTTAATTTTGTAAAATGATCTAAAATGAAATCATCCAAAACAATCGGTCAATAAAGCAGCATTGAATTATTTCTTGTTTGTATCAGTGATAAAACTGAACCAGAACCCACAGATAGCTCCTAATCAAGTGCTTTCCCATCCTCCCCAAATCCAGTGTCATTAATTATACGAATCCCTCTTGAATATGTAAATGTCTAACTTGCATCTCTGCTGTGTGAATCCCTTCATAGCAATTGTCCTAGTGCCTGCTTAATTTCCCTCCATATTTATTTCCACCGTGATCTTTGTATTTTGCCTTTCTTTATGCATATCATCTTGTCTTTTTATTTAATGATGGAATTCAGCTTTTTTGTCTTTGACCACGCAAGATTCACAAAATATAAAGGCTTTTGGTTAAGTTGCAATAGTGCTTCCAATTCTTTAACCTGTCTCTCCATCATAGATGAAGTACACTTCCCCTAGTTTTGGGGCTATGTCATGTGACTTGCTTTGGCCAATGACAGTTGGATGGAAGTGACAATGTGCCAGTTCATCTTAAGTTTTCCCGCTTCCCTTCTCATGTATATTCCACAGCCAGAAGAGTATTTTTCTTCTAGACCCATTGCCCCAAGACGAGGGTGAGAGAAATCTGGAACCAAACTCATTCCAACTTCTGCAGCCAAACACAGAAGTGCCTACATATTTGCAGTCAGAAATGTCAAGCTAAACCCATCCTCATTAAAGCAAACTGTAGATACTTGCCTGATAAGTGCTTGTTTTTTTGTGGTGCCTTGCTATCCGGCAATAGTTAGGTGATACAGGTTGTTTAATGAGCTGAATTGTGCCCCCTCACTATTTTTATGTTGAAGCCTTAACACAAGTACCTCAGTATGTGACTGTATTTGGAGATAGGACCTTTAAAGTGGTAATTAATGTAAAATGACGTCATTAGGGTGGGCTCTATTCTAAGGTTACTGATGTCTTTATAAGGCAAGTTGACTAGCACACAATTACCACAGAGGAAGGACAATGTGAAGACATAGGGCCGTCTGAAAGGCAATAAGAGAGACCTCAGAATAAAACCAAACCTGCCATGCTTTAATTTGAACTTATAGACTCCAGAACTATAAGCAAATATATTTCTGTTGTTTAAACTACCCAGTTTATGGTACTCATTATGAAAACAAACTAAAACAGGTTACATTCACTATCTTTCTCTTTCTAAATATATTTTATAATCAATACCTAGTTTCCATATGTGAAGTGACTCAGGTTAGGCTACATGGATGATGTAACTCACACTGTGCCCTTACCAGGCAACTTAGGTAATGACCAGCCACAATTGGCTATTAAATATAAACATAAATTAATTAACATTAAATTTAATTAAAACTTGAGTTACTTAATCACACTATCTCCATTTCAATTGCTTAATAGTGAAATATGGCTAGTGGCTATTATATTGGAGAGGACAAATTTACAGACATTTCTATCTTCACAGAATCTCGTATTCAGCAGGATGGGGTAGAGAATCAAAGGGCACACAAAGAGATTTAAAATTATTATTCTTATATTTTATAACTTTAATTATAGAACAATTCAGGGTATTTTTAGAAGAAAGTCTAATAAGATCTCAGCTTTGGACATCATCAAAATGGCAGAATAGGAGGTCGCAGGCTGCAGTGTTCACCACAGAAAGTCCAAGTAGTAACTCTTAACAGATAAAAGTACCTTTGTGAAAATTCTAAAACTTGGGAATGAAACTGAGACACGCACGTGGACCACAGAACCCAAAACAGTGCATTAAAAGAGTAAGAGAAATTATCTCAGTTTGAGCCCATTGCTCCACTTCTGCATCAACAATGCACCACACGGAGAGAATTCCCCTAAGATCACAGTTTCCGTCATTAGAAAAGAGAACCCAATATGGTACATTCAGCTTTCCCAGCACTTTGGGGCACTTCTTAAGAGGCCCAATACTGCTTCACTTCACAGGGAACACTGGTAGAAACTGTAAAACTAGACTGCCTGGAGTCAGGTAGAAACGAAGAAAGGGGTGGGGCTCGCAGGGACCAGCACATGGATCTTGGTGGTAGCTCAGTGTTCCTGGTGGCAGTAGTGTCCAATCAGAGATGCACCAATAGCACAGCCTATCCACAAAGCCACTCTGGCCACACCCAGAAATTCGTGGGAAGCTCCATTGGCTTGAATCCCTAACCAAGAAGCCACCCTGCCCAGCCTTAGAGTCCACCCCAAAGCTTTGCCTAAGAAGAGAGGCAATCCTCAATAATGCATTTCTATGGAATATAGCCTCTGGACCCATCCATCTCAAGCAGCAATTCCACCTAACCTCAGAGCCTAGCACCCAGCCTAGCCTAACTGAAGAATTAAAATAGCTTTACTACCAGGAAGGGGATATAGCCTGCAACACTGCCTGACTAGAGATGATCACAGTGCCCAGCCATCAACTCCCCTGGACATGAGAGCAAAGGCAGTGGCCCAACCCAACTAAAAAACCTGACAGAAAACTGCCTGCCTGTGGTTGGTATCAGCTGTCCTAACCAGAAAGCCAGGCTAGACTAAATAGTGAAGGTCTACCCCTGCCAAAAAACACATGTAAAGTCCAGAAGCAGTGGTTGTATCCCCAAATGCACAGACACCAACACAAGAACACAAGCAATGAAGAAGCAGAAAATTATGACAATACTGTATGAAAACAATGAATCCTTAATGATAGACCTCAAAGAAGTAGAGATCTGTGAAAGGACTGATAAAGAATTCATAAAACAATCTTCTTAAAGTTTAGCAAGCTACAACAAAATAAAGATAAAATATTAAATGAGACTTGGAAAACAGTACAGTAATAAATGAGAATTTTGACAAAGAAATAGAAATAATAAAAAACCCCCAATGACATCCTACAAATGAAAAGTACAATGACTGAACTGAAAATGTAATAGAAGGCTTCAATAACAGACACAATTAAGTAGAAAAAGGCATCAGTGGACTCAAGGACAAAACATTTGGAATTATTCAGTCAGAAGAGCAAAAATGAAAAAGACTTAAAGAGAGCAAAGAAAGCCTGTGGGAATTATGGTACACCATTAAAAGAACAGACTTTCTTATAATAGGAGTTTCATAAGGAGAAGAACAAGGGCAATTAGCATATTTAATGAAATAACGGCTGAAAATGTTCCAAATCTGGTGAAAGATGCCAACATCCTGGGTCTCCAATCAAATTCAACTTAAAGAAGAGTTTGTTCAAGACATATCATAATCAACCTATCAAGAATTAAAGACAAAAAAAATTCTGAAAGCTTCACAAGATAAGAAACATCATATACAAGATAATCCAATGACCAGCAGAAAATGTCTCAGCAGAAACCCTACAGGCCAGGAGAGAAGGATGTTATATTCAAAGTGCTGAAAAACAAACAAACAAATGAAACTATTGAATACTTTACTTGGAAAAGCTTATTTCTCCTTTCTGAAGGAGAAATAAGAAGTTTCATGGACAAACAAAAGCTAAGGAAGTTCATCACCACTAGGCCTGCCTTACAATTATTGCTATAAGAGTTCATTAAGCTCAAATAATAGGGCACTAATTAATGAAATAAAACCTATGAAAGTGTAAAGCTCAACAACATACGTAATACGTAGTCATTTTCAAAATACTCTAGTACTATAATTGTGGTGTATAAAGCAATTTTTTCTCCACTATGAGGGCTAAAACACAAAAGTATTTAGAACTGCTGTAGCTACAATAATTTGTTAAATAATATAAATTGCAAAAATGTAATTTTGACATGGAAATCAGAAAAAAAATGAGAGGGAAGGTAAAAGTGTAGGTTATTTTTATGTGATCAAAGTTAAGTTGTTCACTGCTTAAAAAGTTAAGTTGTTAACAGCTTAAAATAGCCTGTTAGAATAGACATTTTATCATAAGTCTCATGGTTACCACAATGCAATCACCTGTAACAGATGTATAAAACATAAAATGAAGTGATTCCATTTGGAGGCAGAGCAAGATGGCAGACTAGGATCATCCAGTCATCATCCCCCAAAAGAAATATGAATCTGAACAGCCATTCACACAACAAAATACCTTCACAAGAGCTAAGGGAACAAGGAGAGCGACCACAGTACCTGGTTACAGCCTAATAAGAAAAGATGCATTGATGAGAACAGAAAATTTCATGTTGCCTGCACCACACCTCCCTGAACCGCAATCAGCACAGACACACTGTCTGCTTGGGAGGAGAAAAGGGATGTGTGCATGAAACTTTGTCTTGAAAACCATTAACAGTCCTGTCACAGAAAAACACAAGGGTAGTCAGAATGCTGTGGCCCCTGATTACAGTCTGGTGCAATAGATGGAGCTTCTAGACTTAACTGGGCACCAGGTGGGAATTTGCTTCTCTGGTGGGACAGATCGAAGTCCTACCCTGAATCTTGACTGAACAACTACAGTGTCCTCGCGCCCCCAAAAATTTCAGTGGCAGGCAGCTATAATACATACAAGTGAAAAAGCAAAGAATCAAAACATACTACTGGAGAAAATCACATAACCACAAAGAAAGACAGTAAGGCAGGAAGAAAGGACTTACAAAACAACCACAAAACAGATAAGAAAATGGCAGAAGTAAGTTCTTACCTATCAAAAATTATCTTGCATGTAAATGGATTAAATTCTCCAATTAAAAGACAGAGTGGATAAATGGATACAAAAATCACATTCCAATTAAATTCTGCCTAGGAGAAACTGACTTCACCTAAAAAGACATGTATACACTAAAAGTGAAAGCATAGTATAAATATTCCACATAAAAGTAAGCCAAAAAAGAGCAGGAGTAGCTATTCTTACATCAGGTAAAATAAACTTTAAATCAAAAATGATTTTAAAAAGGACAAAGAAAGCTATCATATAATAATAAAGTGGTCACTACAGCAGGGGGATATAACAATTATAAATATGTATGCAGCCAATAATAGCACTTAAATATATAAAGAAAATATTAATAGACATTAATAGACTTAAAGGAGAGCAACTGCAATACAATAATAATAGGAGAATTCAACACCCCACATTCAACAATAGACAGGTCTTCCAGACTGAAAATCAACAAATAAACCTGGGAGTTAAATTGTGCTCCAAACTAAATGGCTCTAATAGACATTTATTAAAAATTTGATCCAACAGCAGCAGAATACACGTGAAATATTTTCCAGGATAGACCACATGTTAGACCACAAAGCAAGTCTTAACAATTTTTTAAAAATGTAAGTCATATTTTCTCACCACTGTGAAATAAAACTAGAAATAAACAATAGAAGGAACATTGGAAACTGTACAAAAACTTGAAAATTAAATGACAAGGTCAGAAACAACCTTAGGTGAATGGAAAATTAAAAAGAAAATTAAAAAATTTCCTGAGACAAATGAAAATGGAAACACAACATACCCAAAGCTGTGAGATATAGCAACAGCTTAAAGTCATAAATGCCTACAGCAAAAATTACAAAAATCTTAAATAAACAACCTAATATTACACCTCAAGGAACAAGAAAAATAAGAACAAACTAAGCCTAAAATCAGTAGAAGGAAAGAAATAATAAAGATCAGAGCAGAAACAAACAAAATGTAGACTAATTGAACAATATAAAAGATCAGCAAAACAGAGTTGGTTTGTGAAAAGATAAAATTGTCAAGCCACAACTAGCCTAAGAAAAAATGAGAGAAGACTGAAATAAATAAACTCAGGGAGGAAAAATGAGACATTAAAACTGATAGTCACAAAAATACAAAGGATCTGAAGAGACTATTATGAATAACTATGTGTGAATGAATTAAAAGTGCTAGAAGAAACAGATACATTTCTGGGCACATACAACCTATCAAGATTGATTCATAAAGAAATAGAAAACCTAAGCAGACTAATAATAAGCAGTGAGATTGAAGTAGTATTGAAAAGTTTCTTAACAAAGAAAAGCCCAGGACCTTATAGCTTCTCTGCTGAATTTGACTACACATTTGACAAACTAATATCAATTCTTCTTCAAACTATTCCAACAAATTGAAAAGGAATGAATATTCCTTTTCTAACTTAGAAGGCCAAATTATTCTTATACCAAAACCAGACAAGGGACAACAGAAAAAGAAAACCACAGGTCAATATTCCTGATGAACGTAAGTGCAAAAGTCCTCAACAAAATACTAGTGAACCTAATTCAATGGCACATTAAAATATTATTTACCCTGATCAAGTGGGATTTATTCCAGGGATGAAATAATGGTTCAATATTTATAAAACAATAAATGCAAAATCAAGGGAAAAACATACAATTTTTCAATATATGCTTTAAAAGCATTCAGTAAAATCACTATCAATTCAAGATTAAAATGATCAAAAATTTGTGTATAAACACAATACAATGAACACAACACCAAATGACAAACCCACAGCTAACATCATACCAAACAAGGATAAGTTTAAAGTTTTTCCTCTAAGATCTTGAACAAGACAAGGTTGCCCATTTTCACCTCTTTCATTCAATATAGTATTGGAAATTCTAGCTAGAGCAATTAGGCAAGAGAAATAAATAAATGGCTTCCAAACTGTTATTCTGATGCTGGCGATACTGGTGTAAACCACCCTACTTGCTCACTGTGAGTTGTATCATGGAATTGTGTGCAGTACATAATACTTGATAATGATAAATGACTATATTATTAGTTTATGTATTTACTGTACCTTTTACTATTATTTTGCAATATTTTCCTTATACTTAAAAAAGTGTATTGTAAAACAGATTCAGCTAGGTCCTGAGGTATTCCAGAAGAAGTCATTGTCATCATAGAAGAGGACACTTCCATGTATTTTACTGTCCCTGAAGACCATCCAGTGGAACAAGATGTCAATGTGGAAGACAGTGATAGTGAAGATCCTGATCCTGTGTAGGCATGGGCTATGTGTGTTTGTGTCTTTGGTTTTAACAAAAATATTTTTAAAATATAAAAATTAAATAGAAAGGATCTTATAGAATATAATGAAATAAAATATTCTTAAACAGCAGTGTAATGTTTGTGTTTTAAGCTAAGCAGTATTGTAAAAGACTCTAAAAGTTAAAAAAAAGTTTATTAAGTGAAAAGCACAGTGACGTGAGGTTAATTTATTATTAAATAAAAGTTTAAAATAAATGTTGTAAGGCCTGAATGTGCAATGTTTATAGTCTACAGTAGTGTACAGCGATCTCCTAAGCCTTCACATTTACTCACCACTCACTCACTGACTCACCCAGAGCAACTTTCGGTCCTGCAAATTCCATTCCTTATAAGTGCACTATGTTGGCATAACATTTTTAAGTCATTTATACCACATTCTTACTGTTCCTTTTCTATGCTTAGATAATGTTTATGTATATAAATACTTACCATTGTGTTACAGTTGCTTATAGTGTTCAGTACAGTAAAATTAGACACAAGTTTGTAGCCTACACTGGCTACAATATAAGGAGCAACATACGGTACCTCATAGCCCAGGGATGTAGTAGGCTATCCACCTAGGTTTGTGCAAGTACACTGCATAATATTTACATAATGACAAAGTTGCCTAATGACACATTTCTCAAAGCATTCCTATCATTAAGTGGTGTATTGTTGTATCAGGAATAGAAATAAAGTCAAGCCTGAAACTATTTCCCTTTGATTAATAGCTTTATTTTAGTTGCATTCTGTTAGGAGCAAGCAAGCACAGATTATGAGGGATCACATCATATTATTTTTCAAAAGTTGAATGGTTTAAAATGGTTATTTTAGTAAAAAATAAAATATAAAATAAAATAATCACTTTAACTGTAATAAATGTTATTGAATAGAATGCCTGCCATCTCAATACAAGCTTTTAACCTTATGAGATGTTTTTCTAAACTCTACATGTTCCAGGTTTATTTTTTACAGTCTTACCTGACAGCATCACTCTGGTGATTTTAAACAGAAAGAAAATATGTATATACCTCATGGACTTATTTATGCTTATAAAGCATTCAGCATTACTTTAAATATTTGGCTTGTCCCATTTTGCTTTCAGAAGCCTATATGTTTTCTGATATCTCATCTCGTAGTAGGCCCTTTGTCATCTAAATTTTTATCTTCAAGGGTATTGAGAAAGGACCCTGAATGACTAGAAATAAATCTACTTTCACTCTGATAAATACTAGCTTCAAACATACTTATTCCAGTAAAATTTTGAACAGTGGTAAAGCTAGATGAGGTGAGGAGGTGACTGAGTCTGTTTCCCATAGGTAATCACTTCCAGAGTGCTTTATTAGAGTACGTTGCAGGGCTGAAAACTCTTTATATTTGTGTTTCATCTTGGTAAGCTTCAACTTCCTCTTCCTAGCAAGTCTTTCTCTAAACATTTTGTCCATTATTTCACAGATATCAGTATGGAAACATTAAATAAATACTCCAAAGCAATGATTAGAAACACTTAAATTTAATTATATAATCATTTGAAAAATTGAAAATAAGACTTTCAATAAATTATATATCTATGCGTGGTATGAAACCACCACAGTTTTTAAGAGGAGATTTTCTTTACTCTTGTAATTGATTTATTGTGTACAACACCTATTAAATACAAAATATCTGTGAAAAGCCGATTACCTATATTTCTGTCTTTAAAAGTAAAGATGAAAGTCATATGGCATTTTATAATTTGAAATTAAGTAATGGTCTGAGGTTATGATATAAAATGTTAGTAAACACAAAGATTTATTTTTATAATAAGTATACTACATCATCAATACTACAGTAAAGAACAACCAACAGATAAGGCATTACCAGCTTTCTCCTGGGTTCCTTGCAGAACAGCTATAGTGGGACAGGGTCTGGCTATAATCCCCGGGTGCACCACTAATGCCAAGCATGTTGAGTGCTGTGTTGCCTTGAGATAGGTTAGTAAAATGCTTCAGCACCTGGAAATCCACTACAACATTCATTTGGAAAGCATACTTATTGTGCGCCAGGGAGCTACTGAAAAAGTGCTACTGGAGCTCACTATACTGGATGGTCTTCTCATTGACACTTAGCTGCACTTTTAGTGTTGTCCTAACTAGCTGCACAGAGATTCTGCTATGTAGCCATGTATTTTCTGCATATTAATTCTCCACTGTAATTTAGAAATAGAAACATGGCAACTTGTTTGGATTCTAAATATATTTTCACGGTCTCAAAAATCTTACCATTACATTTTTTCAGTAAAGGAAAGGTAGAGGGGTGAGATTCTTTAAATATAAGTTGAGCCTTTGTACATATGGGATTTAAATTTTTTGCATCATCTATTTTTATGAAGAAAATTTATTATTAAGAATGAGTGTAGTACATTCTGGGGCTTGGTCCAGATTACCCTGGCTGAAGCCCCACAGCTGTGTCTCTCCAGGATACTGCTCTCTGCTGCTGGAAATTCCCTTGCACAAAAGTATGTCATCTTTTAGAAAGCAGCTGGCTACTAATTATTAATAATGAATGAATACAAAGGCCCAGTCTTCTGGGCTCAATTTGGAACATTCTGAAGGTTCCAAACTCAATCTTCAGAGTTCCCTGTAAGATCATCAGAGTCTTCAACTGTTACCTCACTATGGATTAGAGTGTCTTTCTGCCTGATCTGGTTTCTTCATTTCCTTGGGATATACCTCCTGAGAGCATGCAATTTCCCATCTCACAGTTTGTTTCCAGCACAGTGACTATGCCATAATGACTACCAAAAATTTGAGGAGGTCATTATTAATAAGCTTTGATCAGAATAGCATGTGTACTTTATTCTAACATACACATATTTTAAAGACTTTGTACAGATGCTGTAATAAAGAAAAAAGGATACCATCATAGTGGTTTTCTACCTTCCTATGACTTTTGCTTTATTTGGAGTATTTTCTAGAACCATACGCCTTTGCTCTCAAAAACAAAATTTAGAAAACATGGTTCACCAATCTTTTTGGTAGGCAAGTCACCTAATGGAGTCCTGAGTCCACCATTCGTATTTACCTGTGCAAGGATTTGCATTTGAAGTAAACTTCTTGAAAAAGAAGGAAGCTTCCATTAGAAGCCATTTAATTGACAGAAGTTGAAGTGGAAGCCTCTAGCTTTTAGCAATGGTAGAAGTTTTCAGAAGTCCCGGAGGTCCAGTAGTGGGGCTGAAGGAGAGGTTTTTTCTATAGCAGCATTAGTGGTTTGTCTTTAATCTATCTTGTTGAAGTATGGTTGACATGTAAAGAGCTATACATATTTAATGTGTACATCTCTATGAGTTTGGGAGTAGGTATACATCCATGAAACCACTACCACCATCAAGGCAATAGACATATCCATCACCTCCCAGGTTTCTTGTCAGGCTGAATCTGCAGCAGAATCTGGGACATTGTAACTGAAGCTTAGTTATGAGCCTGGTGCTTCATTTCTCCCAACATTTCTGCAGCTACTCAATATCCTTTTAATAAGTTCTTTACTGTTTTATCAGCACAAATCACCTAGCTTTTACTACTAAGAACTAAAAATTTACGTGTTTGTGTGTGTGTGTGTGTGTATATATAATTTTTACAAATGCTATGTTCTTAATGTTATAAAATGTTCTACAGGTGGAAATGTTATTTCCATGTGTAAACAGAACATAATTTCTTACGAGTAAACTACTTTTTCTAAGAAGTAGTATGTCTCTGGAATATTAGCCTAAATTTAGTCAGTAGTAATTGATGTTTTGACTATTCTGAATACATGTAGATATAGCTCTAAGTGCTACAGCCACTCATATGAGTATTCAGTATTCTCTTAATGTTCAACAGTGTTTGAGTCGCCATAAAATTCCAAATTTATGACATAGAAAAGTTTAACTCTGTTTTGCGAACACTTGTTAAGAATAACTAAGGACCTTGTAAGATAGCCGCATATTCATGATTTTTAAAATATAACAATTGGTCCATATGCCACCTCATAATAATTTACTTCTGCCGTATTGTTAATTACATAGAAAGACAAATATTTTTTAATCAAAGATGTAAAATAATTTTTAAAAATAGAAGGTATTTATAGTTACAGAACCCTAACCATATGTCTTAAAAGACAAATTTTCTCAGATGTGCCATCTAAATTTTCACCCATCCCTTTGTTCAAAAATCACCTATTGAGTGACTACTATGTGCCAAGCATCACTCTAGTCATTAGGAATACAACAGGGAACCAAAGACTCAAAATCTCTTAGAGAGCTCATATTCTAATGAGTTGAAGCAGATAACACAAAACAAATTTTATAATAGATAGCAGCACTGATCATATGTATATAGAATAACTACAAAATAGTGTAAAAAAAGTCAGAGAAGTACTTGTTCTAAAAGTGAGAATTACAGAGACAGATGAATCCAATCAGAGGCTGAGGCATTTGGAGAGCTGAGGAAAAAGTATTAAACAGGCAGAGAATACAGGACATTCAAAGGCCCTGAGTCAGGACAAAGATGAGTGTGTGTGAGAAAATAGTGATCAGTGTGGCTCAAATACAGCAAGTGAAGAGGAGAGTGATAGCAGATAAGGGTACTAAAAGGGGATTCACATGCATAAGACATTATGGGCCATTGTTACTACTTAGAATTTTATTTTGACTATTAGGAAATTTATTGAATAATTTTATAACTTATGGTTTGAAAGTGCTCACTTATAGGAAATAAATTAATAGTTCTCTAAATTTTCCCATAATGGCAACTCTGTGGTCCTTCTATTTACTGTCCTTTTAATGAAAGTATCAATCTTCCCTAAGTCAAATCAGAAATATATGAATTTCAGTTTTCCACATTCTCACTAACATTTACTATTTTAGCTTTTGTAATTTTAGTCATTCTTTTGTGAATGTAACAGTGTGCCATTGTGGCTTTTATTCATATTTCTATGATGACTAATGAGGCTGCACAAATTTTCATGTGCATATTGACCATTTGTACACCTTCATTGTGAAGTGTCTTTTTGCCATTCTTCATATTATTGTCCATGTTATTTTACTGAAGAGTCTAAAGGTTAATTATATAGTATAGATGTATGTGTGATATATTATATTAATAGTTTTGTCTTCTTCATAAAATTTTTGACTTTTTCAAATTGTGAAGATATTATCATACATTTTCCTTTAGAAATCTTATAGTTTCAATATATTTGTATATATCTTGAATTAATTTATCGGACTGATGTAAGGTAGATGTGGCAGTACATTTATATATATATATATATACGCACACATACTTATTCAGTTTTTATATACATTTATAATTATTTTTATGTATGTATTCAGTTATTTCAGCTATTCAATTGAAAAGACATTCCTTTGCAAATTTGTCAAAAATAATTTGACCATGAATATGTGTACATTTTCTGGAAATTCTGTTATAATCCATTGATTTATTTTTCTGTATTTCACCAATAATGTACTGTTTAAGTTTATTAAATTTTTCTGCAAAAATTATGAACTGTGAATTTCTTCTTTTTTCAGTATTATTTAGGTATTCTAAGTTATTTACTGCACCATATACATGTTATAACAAACTTTAATCTGTATAAATAAATGGATTATAGGGATTTATTACATTGGTATTGAGTTTATAGGTCAATGTTGGGAGCACTGATATCTTAATTTTTTTCTTCCAATACATGGACTTGGCAGGCCTCTCTTTTTAATTAGATATTATTCAATTTATCTCAGCACACATTTCTATTTTTCAGTGAAGAGCACTTAACTCTGGTTTTTATTAGTTTGGGTAAATTATGTGGCCACAGTGGCTGACGGAAAATTTGCCAACCTTGATAGTTTAGTATAGCTTAATCAAACTTCAGTTTATTGCTTAATTTGTATCACTGCTTTTTCCCATGGGAGTATGGTTGAGCCAGGCATTAAGAGCACCTGTTGTGTGCTTGATATCTGCTCCTTTTGATATTAGGTGATCTGGAGATCATTCTCCCTGGAATAGGGATGGTTGCATATGTAATCTTACTGAAAGCCAATAAAAAGGTTAGGGCCAACAAGCCTTTGTATTTATGGAGTTACGTGAACTCATCTAGGCATGTTTTTTGTTAAGTTTAATCCTAACTGGGTTTGGTGCTGTTGTAAATGAAATTGTTGGTTCCTTTTGAACTGAAAATCAATAGCTAACTTGAAGCCCCACAGCTGTAGAGGTCCACTTCCACCTCTTTGGTAAGGCTATGTCACACATTGCCTTCTGTACAGACAGGAATACTTTTTATTATTTTTGTTTTTGCTCTGAACAAAAATATGATTTTTTTTCTAAGCAATATAACATTAATGTGCACTAAATAGATGACTTTCAAGGAGTATATACTATTTCTCAAGGAAATTCTCAATTCCTACTTTCTTTCTAAGACCACCCATTGGGATTAATTTTCCATCACTCACCAAATCCTAAGACTCTATCATAGCACCATAATTTTATTTCTGAAAAAAAAATTTTTGCTAGCTCTGTTTCAAAAAATGTTATCTTATTATAATAAATATGTCAATTTGTACATCTATGTTTATCACTTAATAAATATTTATAAATAAATGTGAAATTAAATTAGATTCTTATGTCTATCAACATTAGTACCACTATATTATAATTATTTGAAGCATGTGGCTCATGTGAATTATTTACTCTTTATTAACTTGCATTGAAACGATAGCATCCTAGTAATGACCCTACTTTCAGGTACTTTATGACCTATATTTTTAATTTAAAAGGTGGATTTCCTAACCAGATTACCATGACTTTATTTATGCCATTTGGTAATGCCTTCCCATATCAACTCTGGGCTTGGGCAAGTGACTTATTTGATGGGGGACAAGAGTAAAATAATTCAAGTAGAGGCTTTATAAGCACTTTCACAATTTAATTTTCTGTCTTGTTCTTCTGTCTTTGTTATCAGAACACTCTGTGGTAGACTCCTGCAGATATATAAAAAACATTATAAGAGTTTAGTTTCCCCAGTTGATTTAGATCTGTCAGACCCTAGCCAACCTTCCAACTATGTATAGTTTGTTCTCACACTGTTATGAAGAAATATATGAGACTGGATAATTAATAAAGAAAAGAGGTTTAACTGACTCACAGTTCCGCATGGCCGGGAAGGCCTCCAGAAACTTGCAATCATGGTGGAAGATAAAGGGTAAGAAAGGAACCTTCTTCACAGGGTGACAGGAAGGAGAAGTTCTGAGCAAAGGGGGAAAAAGCCCCTTATAAAAGCAATAGATCTTGTGAGAACCCATTCACCATCACTAGAATAGCATGGGGATAACTCCCCCCATGATTTAATTACCTCCTACTAGGTCCCTCCCACAACATGGGGATTATGGGGACTAATTCAAGATGAGATTTGGGTGGAGACACAGCCAAATCATGTCATTCTGCCCCTGGTCTCTCCCCAGATCTCATGTGCTCACATTTCAAAACACAATCATGCCTTTCCAACAGTCTCCTAAATTATTAGCTCATTCCAGCATCAATCCAAAAGTCCAAGTCCAAAGTCTTATCTGAGACAAGGAAAGTCCCGTCTGCTTATAAGCCTGTAAAATCAAAAGCAAGTTATTTACTTCCTAGATACAATGGAGGTACAGGCATTGGGTGGATATACCCATTCCAAATGGGAGAAATTGGCCAAAACAAAGGGGCTACAGGCACCATGCAAGTCAAAAATCCAGTGAGGCAGTAATTAAATCCTAAAGCTCTGCAATAATTTCCTTGGGCTCCATGACTCACATTCTAGTCACGCTGATGCAAGAGATGGGTTTCCATGGCTTTGGGTAGCTCCACTCCATGACTTCACAGGGTATAGCCTCGATGATAGCTGCTTTCATGGGCTGAGGTCCAGTGTCTATGTCAGTGTCGATGACTTTTCCAGGTGCACGGTGCAAGCTGTCAGTGGATCTATCATTCTGGGGTCTGGAAGATGGTGGCCCTGTTCTCATAGCTCCACTAAGCAGTGTCCCACATTTCCCATCTGCACTGCCCTAGCATAGGTTCTATATGAGTGCTCTGCCCCTGCAGCAAACTCCTGCCTGGACATCCAGGCATTTCCATACATCACCTGAAATCTAGGCAGTGGTTCCTAAACCTCAGTTCTTGACTGCCATGCACTTCTAGGCTCAACATCACATGAAAGCTGCTAAGGCTTGGGGCTTGCACTGTCTGAAGCCATGGACTGAGCAGTACCTTGGTGCCTTTTAGCCATGGCTGGGAAACAAGGCACCAACTTCTTAGGCTGCACAAAGCAGGGGTACTCTGACCCTGGCCCAGGAAAGTAATTTTTCTTCCTAGGCCTCGAGGCTTGTGATCGGAGGGGCAGCCACAAAGTTCTCTGTCATGCTCTGGAGACATTTACCCCATTGTTTTGGAAATTAACATTCAGATCCTCATTATACATGCATATTTCTGTAGCTGGCTTGAACTTCTCTCTAGAAAATGGGTTTTTCTTTTCTACTGCATCATCAGGCTGCAAATTTTCTGAACGTCTATGCCCTGCTTCATCTTGAGTGCTTTTCCCCTCAGAAATTTTTTTTATCAGATACGCTAAATCATTTCTCTCAAGTTCAAAGTTCCACAGATCTCCAGGGCAGGGGCAAAATGCTGCCAGTCTCTTTCCTAAAGCATAGCAAGCATCAACTTTATTTCAGTCCCTGATAAGTTCCTTTACTCCACCTGACACCACCTCAGTCTAGATTCATTGTCCATAACACTATCAGAATTTGGTCAAAACCTTACAACAAGTGTCTAGGAAGTTTGAAATTTTTGCACACTTTCCTGTCTTCTTCTGAGCTCTCCAAAATATTCCAACCTCTCCCTTTTACCCAGGTCCAAAGTCACTTCCACATTTTTGGGTATCCTTATAGCAGCATCCCACTTTAGCAGTACCAATTTACTGTATTAGTCTGTTCCCAGGCTGCTTTGAAGAAATACCTGAGACTAGGTAATTTATAGAGAAAAGAGGTTTAATTGACTCATAGTTCTGAATGGCTGGGAAGGCATCCAGAAACTTACAGCTCTGGCAGAAGTCAAAGAGGAAGAAAGGCACCTTCTTCACAGGGTAGCAGGAAAGAGAAGTGCTGAGCAAAGGGGGAAAAGCCCCTTATGAAAGCATCAGATCTTGTGAGAACTCACTCACTATCATGAGAATAGCATCAGGGTAACCGGCCCCTTGATTCAATAACCTCCCACTGGGTCCTTCCCACAACATGTGGCGATTATGGGAACTACAATTCAAGATGAGATTTGTGTGGGGACACAGACAAACCACATCAAACTGCTAGCAAATTCATGAGGAAGTTCAGATAAGATCAATCAAACCCGGATCAGATCATCAGACTATACAACTGACTTCTTGTTGTCTTTAACCATTTGCTTTTTGCATGATCTGCCACACAGCCTTAATGTTGGGACAGATAATTATTACAAATTTATATTAAATAATTCATGAACTGGCTTTGGTTTATGGAACACACTTTCAATAGCACTGCCCAAAATAATCCAAATGTACTGCTTTTCTGTTAACATCCCAGGAAAATAACCTATTCTGATTTTTTCTTTTTAAAAATTTATGACACTAACCTTCCTAACAGCCTATAATCCCATGAGGCAGAGATTTACATTATTCTTGTTAACTCATTCCAAGCACATAAAACAGAGTTCAGCATAAAGTATGTACTCAATAAATATTTGTGAAGTTAATGAATAATTTCTTTAAATAGCTACATGAAAAATGTAAAATGAGTAAATGATGTTCAAGATGTGATATGATATAGAATATTTAGCTCTATGAGGTTTGCATGACAAAAAACTTAAGACTGAAATAGGAATTTTCAGGGTTGGTCACTGTGGCTCACACTTCTAATCCCAGCACTTTTGGAAGCTAAAGTAGCAGGATAACTTGAGATCAGGAGTTCAAGACCAGACTGGGCAACATAGAAGGCCTCATTTTCCTTTTCTTTTTCTTTGTTTTTCTATTTGCTCCCAATTAGGTGAAACAGGATGATTACAGTGGAGTTGGATATTTCTCTTTCCCCAGTGCAGTTAGGTTTTGATGAAACTCCAGCATGTTAGATTCTGGTTAAATAGTTTCTGGGGCACACTTTTTAAAGAAAAACATAATGTTTTAGTGTATTTCAAAATGGTTTATTTTACTTTCCCCTTGACAGAACACAAGGTGATTTTTCTCTAAAATTTACTGTGAGAAACCTGTTTAAGCTCCTAGAGGTAAAACAGAAGTGTAGGGACCTCCTCATATTACTGCCATTCTGAGGTTTATGGCTTTCAGACTTGTCTACAATAAGCCTCCAGCCATTCATCAATTACAGTTTGGGTTTTTCTACCTTGCCACTGTTTCCTGCAGAAGTTTCTGCTCATGGGATTCTGCTCTACTAAGTTGTGATTCTCTGTATTTGCCTACCTGTCTCTCCAATTTTGGGGTCAAGGGTTTGCTCTATGACATCACTTATGAGTCTAAAAATAGTTGCCGACTTTTCAGTTTTTTCAGCTTTATATGTGTTAGAATGGAGTGAGAGTGGTGATTTCTATGCTCCTTACATGACAGACCAGAAAGTGAAGTCAAAACATTAGACAAAACTGAATTTAATCATAATTATAAGTGCTGATATGGTTTGGCTGTGTCCTTGGCTGAAATATCATCTTGAATTTAGCTCCCATAATCCCCGCCTGTCATGTAGGGACCTAGTGGGAGGTAACTGAATTATGGGGGCGTATTTTTCCCATGCTGTCCTCATGACAGTGAATAAGTCTCATAAGATCTGCTGATTTCATAAAGGCCAGTTCCCCTGCACACAGTCTCTTGCCTGCCACCATGTAAGACGTGCCTTTGCTCCTTCACTTTCTGCCATAATAGTGAGGCCTCCCCAGCCATGTGAAACTGTGAGTCCATTAAACCTCTTTTTCTTTATAAATTATCCAGTCTTGGATATTTCTTCATAGCAGTATGAAAATTGACTAATACAATAAATTGGTACTGGTAGACTGGGGTGCTGCTTATAAGGATACATGAAAATGTGGAAGCGACTTTGGACCTGGCCAAAAGACAGAGGTTGAAACAGTTCGAAGGGCTCAAAAGAAGATAGAAAAAAGTGAGAAAGTTTGGAACTTCCTAGATACTTGGAGTTCTCAGATGATAGAAGATGTGGGAAAGTTTGGAAATTCCTAGAGGCTCAAGTGGCTTTGATTGAAATGGTGACAGTGATATGGACAATGAAGTCTAGGCTGAGGTAATACCCAATGGTAATGAGAAACTTGTTGGGATGTGAAATAAAGGTGATTCTTTCTATGCTTTACTAAAGAGATTGGCAGCATTTTGCTCCTGCCCTAGAGATCTGTGGAACTTAGAACTCGAGAGAGATAATTTAAGGTATCTGGTGGAATAAATTTCTAAGCAGCAAAGCATTCAAGAGGTAACTTGGGTGCTCTTGAAAGCATTCAGTATCATTCATTCTCAAAGATATTGTTTAGATTTGGAATTCATATTTAAAAGGGATGTAGAGCATGAAAGTTTGGAAAATTTGCAGCCTGGCAATTCATTAGATAAGAAAAACCCATTTTCTGGGAAGAAATTCAAGCCACTTACAAAAATTTGCATAAATAACAAGGAGCCAAATGTTCATTGCCAAGACAATGGGGAAAATGTCTCCAGGACATGTCAGAAGTCTTCAAGGCAGCCCCTCCCATCACAGCCATCACAGGCCTGGAGACCTAGGAGGGAAAAATGGTTTCATGGGATGGGCAGGGCTCAAGCACTTGCTGTTTTGTGCAGTCTCAGGACATGATGCCTGTGTCTCAGCCATGGCTGAAAAGCGTTAATATACAGTTCAGGCTATTGCTTCAGAGGGTGCAAGCCCCAAACCTTGGCAGCTTACACATGGTGTTGGGCCAGCAGTTGCACAGAAGTCAAGAATTTAGATTTGGGAACCTCTGCCTAGATTTCAGAGGATGCATGGAAATCCCTGAATGTCCAGGCAGAAGTGTGCTGCAGGAGTGAAGCCCTCATGGAGAACCTCTGCTAGGGCCATGCAGAAGGGAAATGTGGGTCACTGCCTAGTGGAGCTGTGAGAAGGACCACCATTCTCCAGATCCCAGAATGGTAGATCCACTGACAACTTGCACTGTGAGCCTGGAAAAGCCACAGACATTCAACACTAGCACATGAAAGCAGCTAGGAGGGGGGCTGTGTTCTGCAAAGCAACAGAGGTGGAGATGCCCAAGGCCATGGGAACCCACCTCTTGCATCTGTGTGACCGAATGAGTGACACAGAGTCAAAGAAGATCATTTTGGAAATATAAGGTTGAATGGCTGCCCTATTGGATTTCAAACGCACATGTGATCTGTAGACCCTTGTTTTTGCCAATTTCTGTCATTTGGAATGGGTGTATTTACCCAATGCCTGTACCCCCATTTGTGTCTAGGAAGGAAGGAACTTGCTTTTTATTTTACAGGCTCATAGGCTAACGAAATTTACCTTGTCTCAGATGAGACTTTGAACTTGGACTTTTGATTAATGCTGAAATGAGTTAAGATTTTAGGGGAATGTTGGAAGGGCACAATTGTGTTTTGAATTATGACAACATGATATTTGGAAGGGGTCAGTGGTGGAATTATATGGTTTGGCTGTGTCTCCACCTAAATCTCATTCTGAACTGTAGCTCCCATAATCCTCACATGTTGTGGAAGGGGGCTGGTGGGAGGTAATTGAATCATGTGATAGTGAGTAAGTCCCACAAGATCTGATGGTTTTATAAAGGGCAGTTCCCCTGAACACACTGTCTTGCCTGTTGCCATGTAAGATGTGTCTTTGCTCTTCCTTCACCTTCTACCATGATTGTGAGGCCTCCCTAGCCACGTGAAACTGTGAGCTCATTAAACCTCTTTTTCTTTATAAATTACCCAGCCTCTGGTATTTCTTCATCGCAGTATGAAAATGGACTAATACAAGTGCAATCTAGGGACATAAGTGAAAATATTGAAACCTGCGTAAAACATATTAATTCATATATGCATTGAAGTGAGGAAAAGTGTTTCCTACCAATGTTCTAATTAGTTTTCTTTTCTTTCTTTTATTGACAGATAAAATTGTATGTATTTTTTACTTACAACATGATGTTTTGAAGTATGTATAAATTGTGAAGTGAATAAATCTAGCTATTTATGGTACAACATGTTGACGATTGTCAATAAAAATATTTTGTATTCTGGATTAAATATTATACTAGAAATTGTACCTAATATATTCCCAGAAAAATTAATGAATAGATGAATTAGCAATATATAAATGGATAGAGTCAGGATTGCCCATATTTTTAGATACAGAATATTGTCATGAAAATCTAAGTGAATCTATAGGTAGAGTTTAATAATTAACAAGATGAATTTTCATGATTACTTGCTTAAAGATCAACACAAAATAATACATGCTGTATATACAACCTTAACAATAAATTATTATTTACAAATATCACACCATCTAAATTTTAGCAAAGACCAATAATTCTTTATAAATACTGAGTTATTTTTATATTGGCAAGTGATAAACTAAGCAATTTACATTTATTAACTCATTTAATCATCACAGCAACCATATAAGTCAATATGTTTGCTGTTTCTATTTCCTAGGATTTTACAAATGACGTATCGATTGTTCAGTGATTGTAAGTTTTTAAGGTTAAGGTGCCAGAATTAGGATTTGAACACATTCTGTATAGATCCAGAAACTTTACTTTTGATTTCATTACTTTAGTATAAAGATAAAAGATAAAACTTGACAAAAAATCTATGGAAAAAATTATATTGTTTTATCAAATAATTTTTAAATGAATAAAAATAGTATCTTATAGAAAGAAAAAGTGTTTTAACATTTTAATCAAACATTTCATATAATTTCAAATTAAACGGAATTTCATGCAACTTTAAAAAGCCACATGGAAGACTGGTGGAACAAAATAATCAAGTTAATTTTTTAAGGTGGAGAAAAATATGGTGGAACTTTGCTATTGTGAATAGTGCCGCAATAAACATACATGTGCATGTGTCTTTATAGCAGCATGATCTATAATCCTTTGGGTATATACCCAGTAATGGGATGGCTGGGTCAAATGGTATTTCTAGTTCTAGATCCCTGAGGAATCGCCACACTGACTTCCACAATGGTTGAACTAGTTTACAGTCCCACCAACAGTGTAGAAGTTTTCCTATTTCCCCACGTCCTCTCCAGCATCTGTTGTTTCCTGACTTTTTAATGATCACCATTCTAACTGGTGTGAGATGCTATCTCACTGTGGTTTTGATTTGCATTTCTCTCATGGCCAGTGATGATGAGCATTTTTTCATGTGTCTTTTGGCTGCATAAATGTCTTCTTTTGAGAAGTGTCTGTTCACATCCTTTGCCCACTTTTTGATGGGGTTGTTTGCTTTTTTCTTGTAGATTTGTTTGAGTTCATTGTAGATTCTGGATATTAGCCCTTTGTCAGATGAGTAGATTGCAAAAATTTTCTCCCATTCTGTAGGTTGCCTGTTCACTCTGATGGTAGTTTCTTTTGCTGTGCAGAAGCTCTTTAGTTTAATTAGATCCCATTTGTCAATTTTGGCTTTTGTTGCCATTGCTTTTGGTGTTTTAGACGTGAAGTCCTTGCCCATGCCTATGTCCTGAATGATATTGCCTAGGTTTTCTTCTGGGGTTTTTATGGTTTTAGGTGTAACATGTAAGTCTTTAATCCATCTTGAATTAATTTTTGTATAAGGTGTAAGGAAGGGAACCAGTTTCAGCTTTCTACATATGGCTAGCCAGTTTTCCCAGCACCATTTATTAAATAGGGAATCCTTTCCCCATTTCTTGTTTTTTCAGGTTTGTCAAAGATCAGATGGTTGTAGATATGTGGCATCATTTCTGAGGGCTCTGTTCTGTTCCATTGATCTATATCTCTGTTTTGGTACCAGTACCATGTGGCACTATTCACAACAGAAAAGACTTGGAACAAAGCCAAATGTCCAACAATGATAGACTGGATTAAGAAAATATGGCACATATACACCATGGAATACTATGCAGCCATAAAAATGATGAGTTCATGTCCTTTGTAGGGACATGGATGAAGCTGGAAACCATCATTCTCAGTAAACTATCGCAAGGACAAAAAACCAAACACCGCATGTTCTCACTCATAGGTGGGAATTGAACAATGAGAACACATGGACACAGGAAGGGGAACATCACACACCGGGGCCTGTTGTGGGGTAGGGGGAGGGGGGAGGGATAGCATTAGGAGATATACCTAATGTTAAATGATGAGTTGATGGGTGCAGCACACCAACATGGCACATGTATACATATGTAACTAACCTGCACATTGTGCACATGTACCCTAAAACTTAAAGTATAATAATAACAAAAAAAGATGGTGGAACTTGACTCACAAGGAATACTATAAAGTTATAGCATTTAAGTCTAACAATACTAAAAGAGGGATGCACACTTCAACTATTAGAATAAAATTAGTACAGTGAAACAAATTAACACATATATGGAAATTTGATTCATTTCCAAAGCAAAATTACTTGTTATAAATTAATGAATGAGTTTTGACTAATTATGCTGAGACAACTAGTTGTCCTCATTTTAAAATACTAAGTGAGTTTCCCTACTTCACATTAAACTCAACTATAAATTCTACTTTAATGAAGAAACTGAAAAGAAAAGAACTAATATTAGAAGAAGTACATGACAACAGCTTTTTGACTCAAGATGGCAAGAATTGTTTGAGCATATCATAAAGGATCCCAATTTATTTTTTTAAATTTTTAAATATTTGTTTTGTTTGAAAAGGTCTTGATCTGCTACCCAGGTTGAAATGAGGAGGTGCAATTATACCTTACTCAAACAATCCTCCCACTTCAGCTTCCTCAGTAGGTGGGATTACAGGCATGCATCACCATGCCCTACTAAATATTTAATTTTTTATTTTTGGTAGAGATGGTGTCTTGTTATATTGCCTAGGCTGGTCTTGAGCTCTTGGCTTCAAGCAATTCTCCTGCTAGGCAGAATCTGAGTTTTTTAAAGTTATGAACATATTTAGAAACATTAAATTATTCTGCATAATAAGAGATCCCATAAATAGAATTAAATGAAAAACACAATTTCAGTGCACTCTTTACAGTGATTACTACAATAAAAACATATTACTCAGAATATTAAAGACCACTTATAAATACGGAAAAAATAATAAAATGATCAAGCATATAGTGGATTCTCAGCTACATCTCAGAAGAAGAAGTTCAATGCAATTAGAACATGAATGTTTATTTCAGCAGTATTTAGGGAAATCTATTTAAAAAGCAATAAATTGTCACTTAACATCTACTAAATAAACAAAACTGAAATCTGACAGTAACAAAAAGAAACAAAAATAACTTGTAGTGTTATACACTGATACAACTGCCTTCAAAAAAATCTGATATAGTCTAAAAATGTTGAAGGAAAAAGGAAAGTTGAATGAAGAATAAAATGTCATATGCAGCAGGATGCTATTTCTATAATTGTGAAAAACATACAACACAGTACTATGCATTGTAAGGATGCAGAAATATGTATTAAACTTACAAAATCATACACAAAAAGATAAACATAAAATTAATGATGGTATTTATTACCATGGAAAAATATAGTTACATGGGCAGTCTACCCAGTAAGCTTCAACACCAACTGTAATACTGATGTGAAGAAGTGATAAAATTGAAGGTGGTGAGTAAATAAGTCTTCATTATCTTGATCTTTATACACCAATTCATGTTACAATATTTATTAAATATTAATACATTCAGCAGACAGCCGTTATTTTATTGACTCAACAAAAATGATTGAGTTCTCAATTTGTCCCAGTTATGTTTTAAGTTCTAGAGGTATAAATATGTAAAACAGTCACTGTTTGCTCTGTACAGTAGTGTATATGGTTCAGGAGAGTACAGAATGTTGTTGGGGGTGTGGGACGGGTAAGGAGACAGACTTAACAACATAACAAACATGTACTATGTTGGATAGTCAGTGAAAATAAAACGGGATAGAAATAAGAAGATAGAATGTAATGAAAAGTATTGCAGACAGTGTTCAGAGAAGATCTTTTTGGTAACATGACTTTACATAAGTGAAGAGAAGATTAAAGGGGAGTCTTGGCAAGATAGTTTAGATGAAGAAAACGGCAATTACATCGCAATTGCAACGGTTCTGATAAGAATACGTGAGAAGAATACGTTAGAAGAATTAATGAAAAGTATTGCAGACAGTGTTCAGAGAAGATATTTTTGGTAAGATGACTTTACATAAGTGAAGAGAAGATTAAAGGGGAGTCTTGGGAAGATAGTTTAGATGAAGGAAAAAGCAATTACACTGCAATTGCAATGGTTTTGAGAAGGATACGTAAGAAGTATTCAAAAAACAGGAAATCAAAAAAGGAGGGTATGGCTTTAATGATCACATGCCACATTTTAGAAATTATAAACTAAATGTAAAATCATCATTATTTATGAACAAACACAAGAATATATTAATTTCTGTAAAAAATAATAATAGGATTATAAGATGCACAGCTTATTTTTAACCACAAGGACTTTTATTTTGTGAAACAATTTGATATTTTGTTTTCCTCAAATCTAAATAAGATGTGTTTTAATGTATTTTCACTGTATTTTTATGTGATATATAAATTGACAAAAGTTCACAAAAAAGTAGTGTTGAAATTTAGTATATTAAATGTCCATTCGAATTTTATATAAAAATATAATTAATATGTACTGAAAATGCTAATGAAAATTTAACAAAAATCAGTATATGTGCAGGTACTTTAATAAAATAGAGTGGTGCTGAATTCCTATTTTATTTTTTATGTAAATATATTCTACTTCACACTTGTTTTACAGAAGATGAAGTACGCTTCAAGCACATGCAGCAGCATCAAGAATGGTGTCCAGGAAAGACTGCTATTGAGATGTAAATAAACACTGAACTCATTTGATAACTTAGGGATCTGGAGAGCTACACATTTTGAAGAAAGTGAGAACTATAGTATGAGCATTCAGAAACAAAGATGAGGTGGAATAAAACAAAATATTAAAATTTTAAAATGACACAGTACAACATCAAAATATCTAACTGATAAAGTTAATTCAGCATGAGGCTTATGCAGACAACTTTACTGACCTCAGATATTCCTTCTCTATTTTTTTTTAAATGAGAAATAGATAAATCTCTTTGTCAGGAGCATGAGAATTTCTAAGAATTGCTCTCAATCTCTCCCTCTCTCAAGAGAAATCTCTCTCTCTCTCTCTCCACACACACACATACACACACACAATTACATCACCACCACAAAACACATGCACACACACACACACACACACACACACCACAAAACACATACAAGGCAAAATGTTTTTAAATAGTATTTTTCCCTTTTGTCTGTATCCTATTTCCATGAATGATTAATTTTCGAACAAAGTCCTTGGCATTAAATGGACTTGTGTTTAATTATTGACTCTTTTAATTAGAAATATTTTAATCATAAGTGCATTGTATTTCTGTGGCTGCCACAACAATTACAATTAATTTTCTAACAAATTACCACAAACCAAAATGTATTGCTTCATTATTTTGCAGACTATACATCTGAAATTTTTATCACTGGACTATAATCAAATTGTGTGTAAGGCCACACTTTCTCTGAAGTCTCTATGAGAGAATCCATCCTTCTTTTTTCCAGATTGTATTGGCTGCTGCAATCCTTGGCTTCTGGCTGCATCATTCAATCTCAGTCTCTGTCTTCACATTACCTTCTCCTCACCTGTCTGTTTAATCTCCCTATGCCTCTCTCTTATAGGAAACTTGTGACTGCATTTAGGGCTCACCTGGATAATCCAGGATAAATCTCTTTATCTCGATTATTAATTATATCTGCAAAGACCCATTTTTCATTATAAGGTAATATTTATAGTTTCCAGTAATTAGGGCATGATATTGTTGAGGAGCTATTATTCTGCCTACCATAGCTAGTAAGAAAAAAATTCACTCAAATGGTAAAAGCAAGACAATAAAAGTTACAAAATATTTCAAATAAACTAAAATGGGAAAATAAAGTTTCCCAACTTTGTTTTTAAGTTCCAGGGTACATGTGCAGGATATGCAGGTTTGTTACGTAGGTAAACATATGCCATGGTGGTTTGCCGCACAGATCAACCCATCACCTAAGTATTAAGCCCAGCATCCATTAGGTGTTCTTCCTGATCTTACAGAGTGCAAAGGAAGAGTGGCTCCAGACAAAGTGAATCAGAGGCCAGCAGCATCATCAGAGTGGCAACTCTATGTGGAAGTGAATCTCTCTCCTCTGCTTCTCCAGGTGAGAAAACATCCTCAGGTTTGCTTCATTTCTAATACAATAAAAAACAACCAACCAACCAAAAAATCAAATATGCTGAAAGTATTCTCAACTACTCAACACAGCCATGTTTTTTGCCTCAATCTTATTGGGGAAAGGGGAAAATATTTCAACCAGAATAAAACAATGTGATCAGTGAGAACCTGGCTTAAGTCACTAGGGTTTCTATTGTTATGAGAGGTAGGTTAATTATACATAAATTACATAGCCAAAAATAGGAGAGATCAACATGGCTTAAAGCAAAACCCATATATAAACAGTGGGACAATAGTGCTGAAAATCGGATTGCTGCTGTAATAAATACCAAAAATGTAGCGGCAGCTTTGAAACTCGGTAATAGGTGGTAGCAGCTGGAAGAGTTTTGAATTGCATGATAAAAAAAAAGAAAAAAGCCTACATTGCGGTACATGGACTGTTAAGGGTGAGTCTGTTGAATGCCAAGAAGGAAAAGAGAAGAGCTATAGAGAAAGACTCAATCTTCTTAGAGAATACCTAAGTGCCTTTGAATGGAATGTTAGTAGAAGTATGGATGGTAACAGCCATTGTGATGAAGGTTTCAATAAAAATTAGGAACATGTTATTGCAAACTATAAAAAAGTCAACCTTGTGACAAAGTGGCAAAGATCTTGGCTGAATTGTTTTTCTGTTCTAGCATTTTGTGGGAGGTAGAGCTTGTAAGTGATGAAATTGGATGTTTGGCAGAGAAAATTTCTATGCAAACTGTTGTATAGAATGGGTTGACTTCTCATACTGTGCGTAGTATAATGTAAGAAGAGAGAAATGACATAAAATGGAATTGTTAACCAGAAAGTAAGTAGAACTTAAAGCTTTGAAAAATTCTTAGCATATCATTATTGTAAAGAATGAGAAAGCTGGTTTGAGAGAGAACACTAAGGGTGTGGGCAAACAGTCATTTGATAAAGGGAATAGTCAGCCATCTCAACAGGAGCCTCTGGGGTTATCAAAGACATGGGGGAAAATAGTATGGATTAGCCATCTCAACAAAAGCTAGGAGCAATGGAAAATTGCAAAGAAGATGCCAACCAGCACTGCAGGACCTAGGTGCATGCTGCATCACAGGATCTACTCCCAGAACTCAAGAGCTGCACTTCTTGGTCACCCTAAGTATAGCTTCGGTGAGTCCAGGTATGGCATAAGCAACAGCGGTTACCTCTCTGGGGTATATAGTCAGCAAATTTGGCAGAGTCCCTATGGTGCCTTGCACCTGTGTGTGCAAGGCATGAGCTCTGGGAGCATGTTTGCCTCCGCCTAGATGTAGAGGGATGGAATCAATCTTCTAGGGAACCATGGGGGTGGGGCACAGACAGAGAGAAATTCTGGGGTCATTTAGCCAAGCTAGGAAGGCAGGGCCACTCAAAGTCAGGGCAATAAGACTGCCCAGTGTCTTGGGGGCCCAACCCCTGCCTGGCTAAGCTATGGGATCAGGATCCCGACCTCAGTGGGTCTGGTAGGTGGGACCTCCACACCAACAGTTCCAGAAGGTTGGAGTTGTGGGGCAGAGCATTAAGTCAAAAAGGATTGTTCTTTAGCCTTAAGATCTAATGAAATGTGCCCTATTGGGTTTTAGACTTTCTTCAGATCTGTCTCTCCTTTCTTTTTTTCCTTTTTTTTTTTTCTCTTTTGGAATGAGAATGTCTTTGCTATGCCTGTCACACCATTGTATTTTGGAAGCATATAACTTGTTTGATTTCACAGGTTCATAAATGGAGAAGAATTTGCCTCAGGATGAATTGTATGTTGAGTCTCCCCCATATCTAATTTAGCTGATATTCAGATGAGACTTAGACTTTTGAGTTGAGGGTATGTGAGCAGAACTTGAATGGGGGCAGAAGGTGGTGTAGAGACAAAATGCTACAGACTGAACTTTTGTGTCCCAACCCCCATCCTCCAAATACATATGCTGAACCCTAATCTCCAATGTCATGGTATCTGGAGGTAGTCCCTTTGGGAAGTGATTAGCTCATGAAGGTAGAACCTTCATGAGTAGCAGCAGTAGCCTTTTCAAAAGAGATTTCCAGGGAGCTCATTTTCCCCTTGTGCTACGTGAGGACACAGGGAAAAGACAGCTATCTATGAACCAAGAAACGAGCCCTCAGCAGATACCGAATCCAACAGCAGCACCTTAATCTTGGACGTTCCGGCCTCTAAACTGTGAGAAGTTATTATTATTATTTTTTAAAGAGACTACCTAGTCTATGTTATAACAACCAAAGCAGATTAAGATAGCTGCCACTCATTATAGTAACTCAGTGATCTACTCATTAATCCATTAAGCTTCAGTTTTTCTTCTGTTGTGTGATATATTAAATCATTGACCTACCCTCATTTGTAATTCCTCTGTCAGGAAGGGTATTATTATGGCCCTATTACAGGACAACTGTTCCTCAAAATAATTGATGGAGTATCCAAAATAAACTGATAAGAAATTAATTTTCTATACAGAAAGAAAAACTATATTGTATATTAGATGTTATTCTCCAATATTCACACATGTATGTAATTAAATTCAGTTTTCTGACTAAAAAAAAATAAGAACTAGAATCTCGTCCAGCTGACCAGTTGACTTGGAATAACTTGTAGCTACTTCCATAAGTAGCTTTTGAAATTTACCTATAATTTATTCAACTGAGCTTCTGGAGATAACTTGGGCTGTAAACAGGAACATAATTATTCTCCCCCTTGATTTCAGATGCAATGTTCAACAAGCCCTGTACCTTTCATAGTTGTGCTACAGAATTTGAAGTGTGCCTCAAGTAATTTTCAAAGGCATAAAGTATGATATAAATGAAGAGAATAATATAAAGATGTAAACAAACACAGCAACTCTTTATTTCTTAGGGTAGTGAGTAATGATTATTAAACTTTGTTTTTGAAAAAGATTTTTCTAATGGTTC
This sequence comes from Gorilla gorilla gorilla, assembly GCF_029281585.2. Lineage (NCBI taxonomy): Eukaryota > Metazoa > Chordata > Mammalia > Primates > Hominidae > Gorilla > Gorilla gorilla. The sequence continues at coordinate 65,840,949 of NC_073224.2, read as the reverse complement.
CACAATTATTCTTAAATATAAATGGGGGTATGAATTATTATTAATTATAAGAATGCTAATTATTTCATAGTTCAAATACAACCAATTATTAATTCATTCAAAAACACATTGAATGATACTGTGTGCTAGGCACTGTGCTAAATGCTAGAGAAAAAAAATTTTCTGATTTTTGGTTAAATAGCTACTTCATGTAGGATGGTTACATCTCTCTATCTCAGAACCTAATTTAAACATAGTTGAATATGAGCCTACAGGAAACAATGTTCATTGAGATTGGAAAAAAAGATTTGATACATTCTCATTATACAAATATCAGGAATATTTAAACTGATTGAATGAACACAGTAATGATGAATTAATATCTTTCCTGAAACAAAATAGTTTATAATTTTATGATATAAGAAGTAAATACTAATGATTACCAGTATTTACTAATTATAGTTTAAGTCTTAACTGATTCAACAAGGCAATGTGGTTGTAATATTGTCATTCTTATTTTCCAAATGCAAAAACTGAGGCACAGAACAGCTAAGGAAATTGTCCATGGTCACATAACCAGGAAGAGGATACACTTGAATACAAACTCAAAAAGTTAAATCCTAGAGTCCTTATTTTAATCATTCTGGTATATTCCCTGTACATTAGAGTTTTATGAAGGACACATAATTGTTATGAGTGATGTGAAACTAGGAATTCATTATAGGGAAAGTTATACTTTAGATTTTAGGCAATGGTGGGAGTTGGTAAATAATTCTATCGAAGACTTTACATATGACTGTTACATCTGATACTGGGCCTTAAGTTTTGTAGATCAATAAAGGTCATTGGAGGGAATAAAAATTTGGATGTGAAGGAGGTTAAAGTCAAGACAAACTGGAACCCACGAGAACACACTGGGATCCACATCGGTCTCTCATTGCCTCCAGCCTTGATGATGTAGAGAACCAGCAGGAGCTAGCATTATTTACCATGGAGCTCCTCATGTTTTGCACTTAGGACTCAGATAATTTGAAAGTGGAGATCTGGTGAGAGCCAGAAGAGCTAAGTGGCCAGTTGCTGCCCATACCAACAAAGTAAGCCAGAACTTCTGCAACAATGTATGAGAGTTCCAGAGCTTGGCATTCCACATCAACCTTGAAAGCATACTGGTTGGTGGCCACTTCACTTTTATCTCTTACATTTCACCATACAACCTATATTTAATATAGATCCTGGAGAAAACCCAATGATAACACTTATTTATAAGAAATAAAAAATAAGTATAAACCACATTGGACATTTTTGAATTATTTTCATCAGAAGCCCTAAAGCATTTGAAAGCCAGTGTTCTACAAGGCTTCAGGGAACAGCAATCTAGCACCCTTGAGAAGAAAATAATAAACCATTGACAGAGTGAGCCTCACTAACACTTCTTGGCCACCTTCATTAAATAGTGCTCTTTTATTATTACATTTGGTCATGGTCCTGGAATAAGACCAGCAATAGTCACATGGTCATATCTAAACTTTCAGGTCGGATCAAAAGCAAATTTACTTAAGAGAAGTAGCCCCATATTTAGTTGCTTCATTAAACCAAAGATACTGTGAAAAAAATGTTCTAGAGCATTGAGATGTAAGATCACAGAACTCGTATTTTAAAAGTTGATTGGCCATACTTCCTTTTTAAATGTGAAAGAACTATTCTAACATACACAAGGAGGACAGTTAGGGAATTTTTTAAAAAATCATCTCTAAAACTCATTATAGCAAACTAAAATATCTTCACTTTGACTAATGTTAAAATAGTCAGGAAATCCAAGAGAACCAAAGAAAGAAGGTTTAAAAGCTAACTTACATCTGAGAAAACTCAAGAAATACATTTTAAAAGGTACAAAATGAGAAGTACTACCTAAAAATGGTCACATTTTCCAAAACCTCCAGCAGCCATCATCTCTCTGCTTTTCTAACTTTCTCTATCAGTGTTCTCTCTGTTTTCTAGCGTGTGCTCACCACCTAGCCCCAAAGACAAAGTCAGTGCTTTAGAATTCTGTTATGGCAGCACCCCAATTCTATATAGTAATTTACATTTTTATTACATATTGCTGAATAGCAAACCACCACAACACTTAGTGGTCCAAAACAAAAATGATTTACTCTTTTTTTATACTTCTTTGGTTTGGTGGGGCTCAGCTCAGAAGTTTTCTGCTCCACATGTTGCCTAATAGGGTCACCCATATGTTTGCATTTGCCTGGAAGATCAGCTTGGACTGACCATTAGCTGAAGCATCTCAGTTCTATTCCAAATAATCTCTGCATACAATTACCTAGAATTCTTCATGCATCAGGAATCCAAGAGAGTGAAAACAGAACCTGCCAGTCTTTTTAGTGCCCACTGACAAATCGTCACTTCCATTATATTTTGCTGGTTAAAGGACCTCATAAAACCAAACTAAATTTAAGAAAAGGGGAAGCATACTCCTCTTCTTAAAAAGGGGAACAGAATGTACCTGCAAAGGTGGAAAGTGTAATGGTCAGGGTTCTTCAGCGTAACAGAACTAATAGTGCATATATTGATATATTGAAAAAAGATTTAGTACAAAGGACTGGCTCACATGATTATGAAAGCTAAGAAGTCCCACATTCAGCTGGATATGGTGGGACTCACGTCTGTAATCTCAGCAGTATGGGAGGCTGAGGAGGGTGAATCACGAGGTCAGGAGTTTGAGACCAGCCTGGCCAAGATGGTGAAACCCTGGCTCTACTAAAAATACAAAAATTAGCCAGGCATGGTGGCAGGTGCCTGTAATCTCAGCTATTCAGGAGGCTTAGGCAGGAGAATCACTTGAACCCAGGAGGCGGAGGTTGCAGTGAGCCAAGATCATGCCACTGCACTCTAGCCTGGGAGACAGAGTCAGACTCTGTCTCAAAAAAAAAAAAAAAGTCCCATACTCTGCTAAGCTGTATGCTCAGAAAGGCTGGTGGTATGATGCCAGCACAAACCCAAAGGCCTGAGTACTAGGGTAGCCAACGGTGTGAGTCCAGGACCAAGTCCTAAGGCCCGAGAATCAGGAGTGCTGATGTCCAAGGGCAGGAGAAAATGGATGTTCCAACTGAAGCTGGGAGAGCAAATTTATCTTTCTTCACCTTTTTGTTCTATTCAGGTCCTCACTGGATTAGATGAGGCCCACTGCATTGCTGAGGATGATCTTTACTCAGTCTACTACTGAGGAGCCAAATGTTAATAGCCAAGACAATGGGGGAAATGTCCCTAGGGCATTTTAGAGACTTTCACAGCAACCCTTCCCATCACAGGCTTGGAGGCCTAAGAGGAAACATGGTTTTGTAGGCCAGGCCTAGGGCCCTGCTGCTCTGTGTGGCCTTGGGAGATGGCACCCTGCACTCCAGCTGCTCTAGCTCCTTGGCTAAAAGGGCCTTAGGTGCACTCGGGACATTGCTTCAAAAAGTGAAGGTCCCAAGCCTTGGCAGCTTCCACCTGGTGTTGGGCCTGCTGCAGGTACATAGAAGGCAAGAGTTGAAGTTGGGAACCTCTGCCTAGATTTCAGAGGATGTATGGAAATTTCTGGATGTCCAGGCAAAAATCTACTTCAGGGGTGGAATCCTCATGGAGAACCTCTACTAGGGTAGTGCAGAGGGGAGATGTGGAGTTGGAGCCCTCACACAGAGTCCCCACTGGGGCACTGCCTAGTGGAGCTGTGAGAAGAGGGCCACTGTCCTCCAGACAGAATGGTAGATCCACTGACACTTGCACCATGTGTCTGGAATAGTTACAGGCATTCAATGCCAGCCTGTGAAACAGCTGCAGAGGCTATATCCTGCTGCATCACAGAGGCAGAGTTTCCCAAGGACTTTGGAGCCCACCTTTTGCATCAGCATGTACTCGATGTGACACATGAAGTCAAAGGAGATTATTTTGGAGCTTTCAGATTTAATGATTGCCCTGCTGGATTTCAGACTTGTATAGGGCCTCTAGCCCCTTTGTTTTGAACAATGTCTACCTTTTAGAATGGGAGCATTTACCCAAGGCATGTGCTGCCACCCCCACCATTGTGTCTTGGAAGTAACTAACTCATTTTTTATTTTACAGTCTCCTAGGTGGAAGGGATTTACCATGTCTCAGATGAGACTTTGGACTTGGGCTTTTGAGTTAATGCTAGAATGAGTTAAGACTTTGGGGGATTGTTGTGAAGGCATGATTGGTTTTGGAATGTGATAAGGACATGCGATTTGAGAGCAGCTGGGGTGGAATGAAATGGTTTGGCTCTGTGTCCCCACCTAAATCTCATTGAATTGTAATTTCCAGTGTTGGGGAAGGGACCTAGTAGAAAGTGATTGGATCATGGGGGTGGATTTTCCCCATGCTGTTCTTGTGATAGTGACTTCTCACAAGATATGATGGTTTAAAAGTGTGTGGCACTTCCCCACTTGCTCTCTCTCTCTCTCCTGCCATCATGTGAAGAAGGTACTTGCTTCTCTCCTTTGCCCTTCCACCTTGAATAAAAGTTTCCTGAGGCCTTCCAGCCATGCTTCCTGTATACCCTGCAGAACTATGAGTCAATTAAGCCTCTTTTCTTCATAAATTACTTACTTTCAAGAAGTTCTTTATAACAATGTGAGAATGGACTAATACTCCACCATGAGGAACTAAAATTAGACATACGGTAATAAAATTAAGTAGAATCTATTGAGTACCTAATAAGAGGTAGATGCTTTAAAACATCACCCCCAATACCTTGGAAAATCTGCATCATTCTCTATAACTTACATAAAATAAAATGGTCTTAACAGTACATAACTATGTCCAAGTAGAGATTCAAATGCCAGCTCTATCTGATTCTGAAGTGTATATATTTTGCAATATGCTAGGCAGCTTCCAAATATTCCTTAACTCTAAAAGGTACAAAATATAGCAGAATTCATATTTGTTTTGAATTATTTTTTATTTATTTTTTAAGACAGAGTCTCACTCTGTCACCCAGGCTGGAGTGCAGTGGTGCGTTCTTGGCTCACTGCAAGCTCCGCCTCCCGGGTTCACGCCATGCTCCTGCCTCAGCCTCCCGAGTAGCTGGGACTACAGGTGCCCACCACCATGCCTGGCTAATTTTTTTGTATTTTTAGTAGAGACGGGGTTTCACCATGTTAGCCAGGATGGTCTCGATCTCCTGACCTCGTGATACGCCCGCCTCAGCCTCCCAAAGTGCTGGGATTACAGGCGTGAGCCACCGCGCCCGGCCTGAATTCTTTAAAGCTACAAACTCCTATGGAGAATCTGACTTGCGCTGTGGAAAGTCTGTTAGATAAAATGCATTGATGGTTCCCGTTGGTAGTCTCTCTGTATCTATATCTCCTATCTAGAACTGTGTAGTTCCAACCCATTCTAGCTCTGGGGTGACATTACAATTAATTTGGTCAATAGAATGCTACAGAGGTAATGTTGTGCTAGTTTTAAGCCTAGACCTCTAAGTTTTAAGCTGAGACCTTAAGATGGCTCTGTATGCTTCTGCTTGCAATCTTAATTGCTTTCATGATAGAGTTGCTTTTGCTGTGAGAACAAGCTTGACTAACCTGCTGCAGGATGAGAGACCACATGAAGAAGAATAAAAGCATCTCAGCAAACAGTCAGCCAATACTGAGTAGCAGAGACGACTAGTCTACCATTTACAGCTGACCACAGATATGAGGGGTCCCATTGTCAAAACCAGATGAATTGTCCAGCTGAGCCTAGCCAAAAATTACAAACCTGAAAATTATGAGCTAAATAAATACTTCTTTGAAATCACTAAGTTTTGGGGGAGGATAGAAGAGGGGAGGATATACTGAAGAGGAAAATACTGAGGACTTAATTTTTCTTCAACTAAAAAATGATAGAAATTATATGGAGAACTACCAACCACTGATCAAGGAAATAAGAGAGGACACAAACAAATGAAAAAACATTTCATGCTCATAGATAGGAAGAATGAATATCATGAAAATGGCCATACTGCCCAAAGTAATTTACAGAATCAATTCTATCCCCATCCAGCTACCATAGACTTTCTTCACAGAATTAGAAACAACTACTTTAAATTTCATATAGAACCAAAAAAGAGCCCGTATAGCCAAGACAATCCTAAGCAAAAAGAAGAAAGCTGGAGGCATCATGCTACCTGATTTCAAACTATACTACAAGTCTACAGTAACCAAAACAGCTTGGTACTGGTACCAAAACAGAGATATGGACCAATGGAACAGAACAGAGGCCTCAGAAATAATGCCACATACATACAACCATCTGATCTTTGACACACCTGACAAAAACAAGCAATAGAGAAAGTATTCTCTATTTAATAAATGGTGTTGGGAAATCTGGCTACCCATATGCAGAAAATTGAAACTGGACCTTTTTTTCTTTACACCTTATACAAAAACTAACTCAAGAAAGTTTAAAGACTTAAATGTAAGACCTAAAGCCATAAAAACCCTGGAAGAAAACCTAGGCAATATCATTCAGGACATATAAGCATGGGCAAAGACTAAAAAACTAAAGAGCTTGTGCACAGCAAAAGAAACTATCGTCAGAGTGAACAGGCAATCTACAGAATGGGTGAAAATGTTTGCAATCTATCCATCTGACAAAGGGCTAATATCCAGAATCCACAAGGAACTTAAACAACTCTACAGGAAAAAAAAAACAAAACGTGGGTGAAAGATATCAAAAGACATCTCTCAAAAAAAGACATTTATGCAGCCAACAAACATGAAAAAAAGCTCGTCATCACTGGTCATTAGAGAAATGAAAATCAAAACCACAATGAGATACCATCTCATACCAGTTAGAATAGTGATCATTAAAAAGTCAGGAAACTACAGATGCTGGAGAGGATGTGGAGAAATAGTAATGCTTTTGTACTGTTGGTGAGAGTGTCAATTAGTTCAACTATTGTGGAATACAGTGTGGCAATTCCTCAAGGATCTAGAACCAAAAATATCATTTGATTCAGCAATCCCATTACTTGTTATACACCCAAAGGATTATAAATCATTCTACTATAAAGACACATGCACACATATGTTTATTTTAGCACTATACACAATATCAAATTTGGGTTGTAACCAACCCAAATGCCCATCAGTGATAGACTGGATCAAGAAAATGAGGCACATATACACCATGGAATACTATGAAGCCATAAAAAGGATGAATTCATGTCCTTTGCAGGGACATGGATGGAGCTGGAAACCATCATCCTAAGCAAACTAACACAAGAACAGAAAACGAAACACCACATTTTTCATTTTGAACAATGAGAACACATGGACACAGGGAGGGGAATATCACACACTGGGGCCTGTCATGAGGTGTCGGGCTAGGGGAGGGATACCATTAGGATAAATATGTAATGTAGATAATGGGTTGATAGGTGCAGCAAACCACCATGGCACGTGTATACCTATGTAACAAACCTGCACGTTCTGCACATGTATCCCAGAACTTAAAGTATAATGAAAAAAGAAATAATGAAAAAAGAAATAATCATAAAGTATGTATCTTTACCAATTTTTTATTTTAAATTTTTGATAATGTATTCTACTTTTTTAATTTATATAAGCTCTATCCAGGGGTATACAAATCTTGAGGCTTTCTCAGTGCTTGTGTGCGTGTGTGTGTGTGTGTGTGCACGCGCGCACATGTCTGCACGTGTGTGTGTGTGTTTAGAATGCATAATTTATTTTTAAAACACACTAGTTATTTCTTAATTAAACATAGCCATGGGATAGAGTTAAGAATATAACATAAAATCTTCTCAGTCTTCTGGGGATTTCATAGAATGTAATTTTTATTGCGTTTATTTCCCCAAAGCTATATTTTGAGCAACAGAGCTACACTTGAATATTAAGTATATAAACTTCAAGTAATGGCATTTCTATTAAAAATAGAGTCTAACATGTTTTAATTACCTAGGTCTTCTGGAATCTATGCAAGAATGCAAAAAATATATGTTGCATTGTTTTCTGACTCTTTTACTTCTTCTTTACTTACTGTTATTTTCTTAAACTTGCTGGTTTTTACTTTGGACCTGCTCCATTATTGCAAGCCAAGCTGCTGTTTTCAAAATGTACCAGCAAACAACCTTCAGATGCGATTCAGTCCAGCTGACCTGAGCCTAGACAGTATTACCTGACTCTTACCACAGGATTGATGAGCCTGTAATAGTCATTTATTTTAAAAATGTTAATTTAAACCGTTGAGTTTGGAGTTTTTAAGACAGTAGAATCACTAATTTATTAGACTTAACAACAAGATTTGTAGGTAAATATTTAATTACAAACAACTTTCTCCTTCAAAACTGTTTTTCTAGTTTCTACAGTCTCAGTTAATGTGACTATCCTCCACAGAGACTCTCTACTCTGTTGCTTGCCCTCCCATCCTGCAATTATCATACCTACAAATTCTATTTACTCTATGTCCAATGTATGTACCATACAGTTTTAACTAATGGTATGTTCAGTGCTGCTACATGCCATATTTAATCTTTTGGAAATCTAGTTAGTCAATATTTCTTTTAAAATGTTGGCATCACCTAACTACTGCTCGTAACTGCCAATTCAATCTACTGTCATTCCTACCTATACTGTTGAGCTAATTGAGCAATAGTTTTCCATGCTTCTACAAGTGGCACTCTATATTATATTTATAGCACAGTGGCCAAGAATAGTAACTTTATACTATAAATCAGATTATGTCAGCTTCTCAAAATGCTCCATGGTTTCCCATATTGTGTGCAGCAGACACCAGAGATAGATAACAAGAGATGCATATTCATTACAACAAAAGGAAATGACAGTTTCTATAATTAAATAAGCTAAATCTAAGCTGCATTTATAGCTAGATTCACAGATGTAGACGTCAATAAAGATATAGACATTTTTCTCTGTAATTGGAGACCTTCCTATTTGTATAATGAAATATCAGAGAGATTGGCTCACACAAGTTTGTAGTTGGGATATCAATGGCAAACTCATATACAATTGGGGTGTGTGGGTGTGTGCACATGCACACATGTGCCTGTGTAGTATATATGTATATATTCACTATACAATTCTCTTTTTACGTGGAAATACTATAACGAATCAGAGCAAAGCAGATTAACAAGATGTTCTGGTTGATAGGAGGGAATGGTATTGGCAAGACAGAAAATCCTCCTTCTCATCAACAAAAGCTTCTGATGTAGAAAACAAGTGAAGAAATCTACTAATCTAAAGTGTCATGAGTATACATACTATATAGTGAATATATCCAGTAGGGGATAAAATTATCTACTGAATCTGATTTTCAAAAGAAATATCTTTGAAGTTCATACGGTTCCTAGCAGCAGTCTATTACCTCTACAAGGACATTGCAGCTGAGAACAAGTTAGGAATCTTCTAAAGAACTTGCCAAGTTATTTTCAAATTCAAAATTGCTTCACTTATTTAATTAATCTTTATAAACACATTACATTAAGCTGTGGATGGGGAGAGGAATGACATACAGTAGGATGTATCCATGGCTTTTACCTTAAGTCCCAAGAATGGCCCCTTTTATTAACTTTTTATGATATTAAGGCAATGGAAATATTTTAAAAGCTGCATTTTTAAAATCTCTTCCACACCACTTTCCAGACACAGTCTTTTAGTATTAGACAGAAATGGATGCAGTGTAACAAGTGTGGGAACATGCCTGAATTAGCCCTGCGGTGACAGTTCTCTGATCATTTGACAAATCCTGGCCCAGGGAGTTACAATTTAACAAGTAGAGTAGTAAATATAGAAGATTCCCTTGAAAAGTGAAATCCCTGTAGAGCAGCATTTGTAAGAATCTGAAGGAAATTTACATTTCAACACTTTGTTCATTTCTACTTCCCACAGAGGACTCTCACAGAACAATTGCGTTTCTTAGAGTTTTTCTTTTTTTGCAGTAGTTCGAGTCAATGGCAAAAGCCCTGCTGCTAAGTCAGATTACCAGAATATTTTGAAAGGACACTCACACAAACCAAAGCCACTTTGTTAAATAACACTCTTTAAAATTTGGTACAAGGACAAAAAATAAAAACTTCAAGTTTAGTAAATCACGGTTCAATAGCTTCATAAATTTTAATTTTTACTTATGTGCTTTATAGTCATTTGGGAATACTTTTTTTTCTTACTATGAAACACAAATATAAGAGCTTTGTATATGCATGCTAGCAGTTGTGTGCACAAATGCCCTGAGGAGTTGCATATATGCAGATATTGTCGGCCTTGTAAAATGTTCTCTTCAAGATTAAATTTTTGGCAATCTCTAACAACTATACAGCATTTTTCACTGATGCTGAGTATCTATTAACATTAAAAAATAATTGCATTTCCATATGTAAAAAAATCTGAATATTGCAAAAATTGTTCTCTGTGCAAAATCTTGTATAAGTTAATTTCAATGTAGCAATCACTATTTTTCCCCAAATGCGATGATGCAAGTATAAATTTTCTCTCAGTATGGTTAACATTCTACTTACATTCTTTAACTCTTTTTATGTCTCAATTTACTTTCCTTAAAAAACATATGATTTGCATTAAATAAATTACCTGTTTTAAAACACCAAGTAAATGTACTAGATATACTCAATCTACTAAATTTACTAAATACCATAATCATGTCATTTTAGAATGCTGGAGTTGAAAAAGTACAAAGAAGGTAACATCCCTAATTTCCAGAAATGCAAAAAATTCCTCCTAACACTTAAGATATTTTTTTAGCTTCTCCTTGAACTTTTTAAATCCTGTAGAAATAGCTGGATCATGGAATATTTTATTACATTTTTGAAAAACTGTAGCTATTTCCCAAGATCTTTCTTATATTTAGCTAAAAGCATTAATGTTTTGTACTCATTGCTCCTAGTCTGCAGTGAGAATCATGCAATTGTTCTAAGTGTGATGAAAATCTGTGTCTACAAAAAGAGCTGTAAAAGCAAGTTCACAACAGCTTTATTCATAAGAGATAATCCTGGGAACAAACAAAATGTCCACAAACAATACATAAGCAATTTGTGTAACAGTCATACAATGGAATAATACTAGCAATAGAAATAAATAAACTACTTCTAAATGACACAATATGAATGTATCTCAAAAATATTAATTTGGATATGAGAAACCAGAAATAGAACTGTATGATTCCATTTATATGAAGTATTAGAACTGAGAGCCTACAGTGATAAAAGTAAGAAAATGCTTGGTTCAAAGCCTGGGAAGAAAATGACTGGAAGATGCACAGCCAAAAAAATTCCTCGTTTGTGGAAATGTTATTTATCTTCACTATATATCTTTACTTCACTCGGGTTTGGGGTACACGGATATATGCTGCTATCAAAACTTATCAAATCAAACTCTTCAGATCATTACATTTGGTTACATGTAAATTGCATCTCAATAAAAAATGAAAGTCTTAGAGGCTGTAACAACTCAATTCTACTCATTATTGAAACATTCTTGACATTTAGACCTACTGCCGTAGTATCACCCTATTGAACAAGAGTGGTCTCTTATCTGCTTTGTTAATTCAATAAGACGCTCTTCTCCCTAAAACACAGACACACAAGCATATACATACACTATAGTTTATTGTCACAGGAGCAAAGCTACAATGAGCCAATTAGACCTCAGCCCTGAAAACATGAGGTTAACGCTGAATAAAAAATTCTGCATAATGAACTAATTATATTGTGGAAATATATCCTTTAAGAGTAGCTGTATTTTTTCTTGGAAAGTGGAGAGAAGAGGAAGTTATTTTACAGAAAATAAATTACAGAGACTAAAGAAACAGCAGTTCAAAAAGATTTATTTTTTTATCTCAAAAACTCTAATTCTAGTCTCTCTAAACTGATATATTTTACCTGTAAAAATCAATATTAAAATATTAACAAGGCCGGGTGTGGCGGCTCATGCCTGTAATCCCAGCACTTTGGGAGGCCGAGGCAGGCGGATCAACTGAGGTCAGGAGTTCAGACCAGCCTGACCAACCTGGAGAAACCCCATCTCTACTAAAAATACAAAATTAGCCAGGCATGGTGGTGAGTGCCTTTAATCCCAGCTACTTGGGAGGCTGATGCAGGAGAATCACTTGAACCCAGGAGGTGGAGGTGGAGGTGAGCCAAGATCGCGCCATTGAACTCGAGCCTGGGCAACAAGAGCAAAACTCCATCTTAAACAAAAACAAAAACAAAAACCAAAAAAAAAAAAAAAAACTAACAAATAGCAGCTCTATAAGGTTTTCACATAATTAAACAAGGTACTGCATATGCAATGCCTTGAAAATTATTAATGCTCAGTTCAGTATCACTAAGTCACAAATGTATTACTTTCGTATCATTATTTTATATGGCCAGTTGAACACCTTCAATGAATTTTCATTGAAGCTACTATTGTAAAAGATGTGCTGGGTGATAGAGGGAACACATGTGAAGTTTAATAGAAGTTCTGCTTTAAAGACTTTAAAAAGTAGAGCACATTTTTGTTCATATCAATCAGTAAAAAGTGATATCGGCACATTTTGATTGATATCACATATATATCATTGAAATGCTGAATAAAATATTAAAATCAGCAACAATCTTTAATAAAATGTAACGAGAAATAAAAGATTGATAAGTTCTCAAAGGCCATAGGTTCCTGAGGAAATATGCAATTGGAAGCTTCCAATATCATATTATACTGGAATATGGGTCCAGACTACTTCATTTATTAACATAAATAAATCTATAATATGAGATGAGAGATAAGTTTTTTGAGAACAGTGCTTAAAATGATCAAATGTATCATGATGACTGGTTCTCACAGCTATAAGATAAAAAATAGTTTTGCATTACCATTAAAAATTTGTCTAATATAAACTTATACTCCTCCAAAATGAACATATTGATCCTCTCAATACAGCTATTCATAAAATGTCTTGAATAGGTTAGATTCTAATCAAAATGCAGCATTTTATTTTTGTGAAATGTCTCACTTAAGTACCATGCAAACACAGTGTAATTTGGAATTATTTGTAAATTGCTTTATCCCATCTGTTAAGTACAACATTGTACATTTGGAGAGAAAGATTTGGGGGCATAACAGCTTTCTCCAACATAAGTTTCAACAATTTACAAACAAAACTTAATGATTTTTTGAGAAGGAGTAATTTAAAATTTATGAAAACAAACTGAAAGAAATGATAGAGAGCTTGCTCCCCTTCTCACAGCAGTGTTTGCTTTTGGCAAGGCAGCCTTGCAATCAGTACAGCAGGCTTCAAGGTGTTTTCACACAGCTTTGTTATGAGGATTCATTTTCTTCCTAGTGATTGTTAATAACATCCACATTGAAAACTATAGGTATGTATGTGTGAACGCACACCCTTTAGTTGTGATAGGACTAGTAGTTGCTTTAGCGTACAACATTCATTTCTTCTTCAGTGGTGTATCTTACTAAGTGAAGACTTCAACTTTCTTTGAAAGCCTGTGTGTATTAAAGGTTGACTTTAAGCTTTTAATAATGTGAGTATATCATTTGCAAATTTTTCCCATTTATATAGGCATGAGGTGCCTTTTCACTCTGTTAATGGTTCCTTTTCAGTGCAGAAGCTTTTTAGTTTGCTGCAATCTCACTTGTTTACTTTTGCTTCTGTCTGTGCTTTTGGGGTCATACCTAATAAATTATTACCCATGGTAATAACAAGAAACTTTTCCCCTGTGTTTTCTTCTAGGAGTTTACAGTTTTAGATCTTGTTTAAGTCTTTAATCTACATTAATTTGATATTTGTGTATGGTGTTAAGGTTCCGATTTTATTTTTTTGCACATGGATATCCAGTTTTTCCACAACAATTTTTCAGAGACTTCCCTTACCTTATTATGTGTTGTTGCCATTCTTGTCAAAGATCAGTTGACTGTGTATGCATAGATTTATTTCTGGTCTCATTATTCTGTTCCATTGGTCTATATAACTGTCATTACACCAATACTATAATTTTCTATTACTCTTCAAATTATATAAGAACTTTTACAATTCAATAGCAAAAAAACAGAAAACCTAGTTACTCCAATTTTTAAAGAGGAACTAATAACTTGAATAGATATTTCTCAAAAGAAATACAAATGATGAACCAGTTTATATGAAAAATGTTCAATGCCATTAATCATGAAGGAAATGTAAATGAAAACCACAATGAGATATCACTTCATGCCTATCAGAATGGTTATTATTCTGAAACACACACACACACACACACACACACACACACAAAAGACTACAAATATTGAGAAGGATGTGGAGAAATGAAAACCCTTCCACACTATTGGGAATGCAAAATGTTCCAGCCACTGTAGAAAACAATATGGAAATTTCTCAAAAAATTAAAAATAGGATTTCCATATGACTGAACAATCCCACTGTTGAGTATTTAACCAAAATAATTAAAAATAGAGTATTGAAAATATAGCACTACCATGTTCATTGCAGCACTATTCACAATAGTCAAGATATGAAAACAACATAAATGTCCATCAACAGATGAGTGGATGAAGAAAATGTAGTATGTACACACAAATACTATTTAGCCTAAAAATAGAAATTTTGAAACATGCAGTAACATGAATGAACCTTGAGGACATTATGCTCAGTGAAACAACACAGTCACATTAGTACAAATACTGTGTGATTCCACTGAGATGAGATATCTAAAACAGTCAAATTCATTTAATCAAAGAGTTAAATGGTTGTTGCCAGTGGCAGTAAGGAGTGGGAAATGGGAGGGTTATTATTCAATAAATTAAAGTTTCAGTCAAGCATGGTGAATAAATTCTAGAGAACTGTTGTGCAATATTGTAACTATTGTTCATAATGTACTGTACACTTAAATTTTGTTAAGAGGGTGGATCTCATGTTAAGTGTTATTACCAAATAAGATATTATGTACATTTTTAAAATGTGGTATTTTTTATTAGTTCAAGAGGCACAGTTAAAATTGGGAAAACTTATCATTCCGTTGTAAATTGAAAATATTTATAAGGTATTTTACTATGTGACTGCAGGTATAGTTAAGAACTTAGGCAAATTTTATTATTTTTTCGTTAAAAAGGTCATTAAGAAAAATAATAATTTACAGGAAACTAATCTATTGATAGTCTCTTAATAACTCATCTATGTATAATTAATAACTCATCTCATATAATAAACAAAGGAATAAGTAATATGAGAGCAAATAGCAGTCCCATTAGCATTGGGTGTTAATTATGTTTGTAACATTTTATTTTTGCTTACCCTTTCAAAAAACTCATTTGGGTACCATATTACAAGCCTGGAATTTCTATGCGAATTGAAATCTTACAGAGGTTACAAGAACTTCCTGGTGTAGCTGGGAAGGGAAAATGCTAAATTCATGAATCCTGGCTCAAGTCAATTTTTTTTCTGAAGGCAAAGGTGGATCTGATGCATTGTCTTGCATTATTTATTTCCCTTAGATACCAATCTGCTATACAGAATCACCTATATATCATGCAGTTTTTCATAATCTAAGACATAACTTTTAAGGAGGAAATTGAGGAGCAGTAATAGAAAGGCAGAGACAACAAAGTATTCTCTGAACAGCTTGCGAATTGAATTTAGGTGATGGTAATTGCTAATAGAAAAAATGGCATAAACATGCTTACTATTTAAGAGTGCATAAATGAATCGTTTAGAAAACACATAATAGACTAACTACGATCACAATAGGATAAATTCTTAAAACATGATTTTTTAATGTCAATAAGAAATAAAAATTACTTTCAAAATTTTCAGAGAGAGAAATTGATATAAAGTTATGTATGTAAGTTGAACATATAATGTATTTTCAAAGGCTGCAGCGCTTTTAAAAAAATAGAAAGTCTTTCCTCCTACATATTCTGCACCTTCTATTAAACCTGTTTATAATTCTTCTGTCTGCTCACACTTCATTTAGCACATTGAGTTATTCTCTATCTTGGTTTGCCACTTCACTTACATTTCAGGGTGTGAGGTCATTTATGAAATAGTAGCTGAATATTAACTGTTATTTGAGAAAACATGAAGAAGGATAAAATTCCCATAAAGGCACTCATGCGTATTAACAATCCAATGCAACATATGTTTAGCATGTGCATACTTGCTATTAAGATATAATTGATGTACAAAGAAATGCACATACTTAATGCATTTATGCTAAAGATGAGTTTGGACATATGCAAGCACCTGTGATACTATCACCATAATCAAGGCATTAGACATATCCAACACTTTCCATATTTTCTTGGTGTTCCTTTTTCTTTTCTCTTTTTCTGTGTGTGTCTATATGTGGCAAGAATATTTAACATGATATTTATTCTCCTTACAATTTTGAAGTACACAATACTATATTTTTAACTATAGGTGCTAGGTTGTACAACAGATCTCTAGAACTTATTTATCTTGGGTAACTAAAATTTTATATTTATTGAACCACAACTGGCCATTTCTCTCACCTCCCAGTCCCTGGAAGTCACTATTATATTTTCTGCTTCTATGAGTTTGACTATTACAGATGCCTTATATAAAATGGAATCATAAGCTATTTATACTTCTGTGACTGGCTTATTTCACTTAGCATAATGCCTTTCAAGTTAACCTTTGTTCCTACAAATGGCTAATTTTCTTCCCTTTTGAGGCTTAATGATATTCTATTATACATTCTCATCGACTGCATGTTTCACATTTTTTTTATCCATTCATCTGTTGATGGACACTTCTTTGTTTCCCATATCTTGGCTATTGTGAACAATGTGGCAATAAATACTGGAGTGCAGATATCACTTCTAGATTCTGACTTGAATTATTTTGGGTATATACTCAAAAGAGAAATTGCTGGATCATATGGTAATTCATTTAAAATGTTTTGAGAAACCTTAACAATGGTTGCATTATTATACTTTATCACTAATGGTATATGAGTTCTCTTTTTCTCACATTCTCAGCTTATCCTTTGCTTTTTTGATAACAGCCATCCAAACAGGAGTATGGTGGTATCTCATTGCAGTTTTGATTTGCATCTTCCTGATAATTAATAATTTGGAGCTTTTTCTAAATTTACTTATTTATTTTTTGTTTGTTTGTTTGTTTGCTTGCTTTGAGACTGGGTCTCACTCTGTCGCCCAGGCTGGAGTGCAGTGGCGCGATCTCGGCTCACTGCAACCTCTGCCTCCCGGGTTCAAGCAATTCTCTGCCTCAGCCTCCTGAGTAGCTGGGACTGCAGGTGCCCTCCCAGCTAATTTTTGTAGATTTAGTAGAGATGGGGTTTCACCATCTTGGCCAGGCTGGTCTTGAACTGCTGACATTGTGATCCACCTGCCTTGTACTCCCAAAGTGCTGGGATTATAGGCCTGAGCCACTGTGCCCAGCCGGATTATTTATTTATTTATTTATTTATTTTTGACAGGAGTTTCACTCTTGTTGCCCAGGCTGGAGTGCAATGGCATGATCTCCGCTCACTGCAACCTCCTCCTCCCAGTTTCAAGCGATTCTCCTACCTCAGCCTCTGGAATAGCTAGGATTACAGGCATGTGCCATCATGTCTAGCTAATTTTGTATTTTCAGTTGAGATGGGGTTTCTCCCTGTTGGCCAGGCTGGTCTTGAACTCCCAACCTCAGGTGATCTGCCTGCCTCAGCCTCCCAAAGTGCTGGGATTACAAGTATGAGCCACCGCTCCTGGCCTGGAGCATGTTTTTATGTACCTTTTGGCCATTTGTATGTGGAAGTTTCTGTTCAAATCTTTTGGCCATTTTTTAATTAGGTTATTAGATTTGTTGTTGCCTTTTATTGTTTTTGCTATTCAGCATAGGAGTTTTTATATAGCTATTTGTCATTTTTGCTATTCTAGGCTTTTTTAATGTATTTTGCAAATTAACAACTTAACAACATATAATTTCCAAATATGTTTTTCTACTTTATAGGTTACTTTTCCATTTTGTTGATTAATTTCTTTAGGATGATTTTTCTCTTTCTTTTTACTTAGTTGTAGTACCACTTGACTGTTTCTGCTTTTGTTGCCTTTGCTTCTGGTGACACATTCAAAATATCATTGCCAAGGCCAAGAAACTTTTCCTCTAGAAGTGGTACAGTTTAAGGTTTTATATTTAAGTAAGTCTTCAATTAATTTTGATTCAATTATGTGTGTGGTATAGAGGTCCTTTTTTGTTTATTTTTGCATGTAGATGTCCAGTTTTTTCAATATCATTTCTTAAAGAAATCACCTTCTCCCGATAGTGTATTTTTGGCACCCTTATCAAAGATCAATTCATCATATATTCATGGTTTATTCTGGGGCTCTCTGTTCTGTTTCATTGTAATGAGTTACCAGTATTTACTTATTTGTTTGTCTATTTATTTATTATTATTTTGTTTGTTTTGAAATAGGGTCTTGCTCTGTCATCCAGTTTGGAGTGTAGTCACTCAATCATGGCTCACAGCATACCTGACCTCCTGGACTCAAGGAGTACTTAGCGAACTATTTACATTTTGGCTACAAGTTTCTTCTGATCTCTGACACTGACTTGGTTTCTTTCTTTTCTTTTTTTCAAGTTACTGAAGTAAATGTTCCTTTGGATACTGGCTTTATAATTATCGTGACATATGATAAAACTGGAATCTCTAAGGATATCAAAACTTGTCCTGAAGCCAGGGTTCAAGCTCCCAAAACTAAAATGTTTGACCATGTAGTCCCCTTTGCCTCAGGATCTTTTTTTTTCTCGTCTTTCTTTCTTTTGATTTTTTTTTTTTCTGTTTGAGTAGATAGGTCAGCATGTCCTTCAGTAACAAAGGCTAAAAGGAAAATAGCGTAATAAAAAATAGCCAGTTGATGCATTTACACATTTCTCATTGAGGACAGTGTTCAGGGGATAGGGGTCACTATGGTAATGAGTACAAAAGATTCATGGAGACTCAAAAAATGTAATCCAAATAGCCACAAAGGGTATAATACCATATATTAAAATAGGCACTTGTTGGTAAAAACAATTATACCGAAAAATTATATATAACATAGTTGTGTTTCTTTTTTATTTTAATTCATTTAAATTCAAGAGCAGCAATCAGAAGACCCGGGATTTATATCAGAGTTCATGGAAGTGTGCATTGTATTCAAATGCACACACATAAAACTAGCCTGTGAGAACCCTGGTGAAGTAAAATAAAAGTTATTCCATCATACACAGAATTTGAAATGATTTTGGAAATATATCACCATACTGAAGAAAATAAATCAGAACATAAAAATTAGAAAAGATAAACTAAGAAAATGTATTACTCTGTATCTCACTTGGACCCCACTGAACAAGTATAACAAAGAACATCATGAAAGAATATTTGCAAAATCATCCCTATTTGCAAACATCTCAAACAAAATTAACATACCTATATTTTTGTGAACCTTATTAGATCAATATCTGTAAACATAGCTTCTGACTTGTGAGTTAACTATATTATTTATTTACAAATGAGAGACAAATAGAAAGAATTCCTTGTGTTGTCTTCCCTAGGCAAAACAGAAAACCCGTCCAGAAGCAGTAATCTCTATAAACAAAGAGACAAATAAAAATGAGGGTTACCAGGTGGAATATGCCCTTGATTTGTGAAAATATCCCAAGCAATATTGCCATAAAAGTAAATGTATTTTTCATCCAAAATGAAAAATCATATTCTTTCTAGTTACCCTAGCCTTAGGGGTCCACATGCATTGCATCATTCTTCATCTTTTATTGGTATGAAAAATAGGTAGCACTTAAGTTTTACAATTTTTAGTCGTGTCTTTTTTTATATCAACATATGTGGTTTGTTTTAGGTAATACAAATACATCAGTGAGAAACAAGATGAAGCCTTTTCTTTTCTTTGAGATGCATAATTTAGTTGAGGGAGATATAGCAAACATGAAAAAATGAATACATAGTTTGCCAGATGATGATAACATTATAATGAAAAAGGTATCATGAGAGGGGAAAGTATTGAAGTATATTAATGATTTGTGTAAGCATGGTACTATTATTTATAATGTGATTGAGAATGTCCTTTATAATAAGTTGATATTAAAACAGTGAAGGAATAAGCCATATTTATATACAGGGAATGCCATACTAAGCAGAGGAAACAGAAAATTAAAAGGCCTTGAGGTGAGGGAATTCTTGTCATGTTTGAAAAACAATGAGAAAGGATGGCTAAGGAATTCCTGAATCTAATTATTCCTGAAGAACCTATTCTCCCTGATACCTGCATGTAATATTATTTGGAAGGCACAGGACGTTGGCTGGACACACTCTACTGACACTCCATTTTTTCCAAAGGTTTTATCACAAAAATTGTCATACATTAGTCAAGGGCACAAATGGATAATAAAGAACATGTAATTAAACTGTGATACTGCAAAGGCTGAGCTTCTGCCGAAATAAAATTCAACATACAGCCTTGTTTTGGATCACTCCTCCTCTTTGTAGGTGATGTGCTTTTCATCATGAGCTGCCACACTCTTTAAGAGGACTTGCCTAACTTGAGAATTACTAAAACCTTTGGAACTCATTGCAGCAGAATTAGTAGCCATCGTGTGGGCAGCTTAAACGAATTTCAAATTCAGCCTCTTATTATAAAGGCTTTTCTTTAACTTAGCTGTTTCTCCCATACTTCCTGTTACAAGTTAAACTGGTAAAATGTGATGTACTGAATTCAAGATGTGGGCTGAGAGAAAGGGCCCATCTTTGAGTTTGAACTTTAAGCAAGTGACACCCCAAACCCGATAAATTCGTATTTTTAAGTCTTTCTTTTCTACTATGAAATTTTTTATTTTGAAATTTGTTATTTAACTATTTACTCATTCACTCAACCAAATGTCACATTTTTCAAATATTTACCATGTGCCTAGCTCAGGGTGAGTTTGAGAGTGGAGGGTTGAAGGAGATAAAAAAAAATCTAGTAATTTAAAAAATATTTTTTTCTGAGATGATCATATTTATATATTCTACAGAAGTGGAGATTTATAATTTTAGCTGCAACATATGAAGGGCTTAGAATTCATCACTCCCACTCTTACAACAAGAGAAAATTGGACAAACTAAAATCAATGACTTTTCTTGGACCACTTAGAGAACTGAGGCTACAGGGCACACTCGATTCCTGAGAGTCACAACCAAGATAATCTTACCTGGGACAAAGTACCTTAAGCTACAAACTGGTAGAAAGAGTAAAATTGAAATTTTGACACATTTATGGAGCTTGAGTGCATACTAGCATGAGAATTAAAACAAAGAAAACAAAACAAAAAAAACTCCTGAAAGTCATAGTCTTAGGGAAGGGCAACACTTTTTAGACTTTGTTTCCGGGAACATCACCTGATCCCTATGGTTCAAATCTGAAGACCTCTCTTACAGCTCTGGCAGGAGAAGGGGAGGAGAAATCATTGCAAAATACAACAGATACTTCTTTATAGCGAAGGCCCACTATTCTGGGGAAAAGAATTTGCAGTGCTTTCTCCCAGTTAGGGAGATGAAAAGCCCTCCTATTAAAACCCTCCAGCCTTCCTATATTATCTAAAAGGGAGAAAATAATCAACAAGGGTAAGAACTTCAAATAAATATATTGGGAAAATGCAGGGGTTAGGAGGAAAAATCAACAACTATATTACTGAAGTAAAGGTTTAAAAATATTTAAAAGTCTTTATTTTTAGAGCATTTTAAAGTTCATGGCAAAATGGAGCAGAGTTGCCATATACTTCCTGCCCCTACACATACACAACTCTTCCATTATTAACATCTTGCATTGCAGTGGTATATGTGTTATAACTGATAAAGATATATTAATATCAGTATTACCCAAAGTACATTGTTTACATTAAGGTTCACTTTTAGAGTTGTACACTTTTTGGGTTTTGACAAATGTGTAGTGATCTTTAACTACCATTGTAGTACCATAAAGAAGAATCTCACTGCTCCAAAAATTCTCAAAATACCATTGAAGATCACAATTCCAAAAATAAGTCTATGAAAAAATGATGCTTTAATTGGAAGTTTACAGAATGTACTCATTTCTCCATACCTTATCATTACACAAACAGGGCTCCATTACAATAACAGTGGATTATGGTGGAAGCACCTGCAATAGTTTTTCCAAGGAGGAGTATTTAGGGGTGCCCAAAGTCAACAGGTAAGACAAAAATAAAAGTACTGAAAGAATTTTAAGTCTGTGACAGCTATAGCTATCGGATACATTAGACAGAGACCACTGATAGCCGTATTAGCATTGTTGTCACACAAAAGACCAATTAATTTCAGTTCCTATTACACATATGTGTCATTTACAACAAGATGTTATAAGAATGCCAACAGGCAAGAAAACCAACAGTGTAGAAATAGACCAAACATCAGAATCAGACTACTGTAAAAGACATAATTTGGAATTAAATAAGAAATTTAAAATAACTAATGGCAAAGTAAACAACATAAAAAAACAGATGGGGAAGGTAAGCAGACAGGTGAATATTCTAAGAAAAATATCAAAAAGAAGTACTAGCAACCAAAACACTGCAACAGAAATGAAATGAAGAAATACCTTTGATAGGTTCAGCAGTAGGCTTAATATGGCTGAAGAGAGAATCAGTGAGGTTCAAATAGAAAATTCCCAAAATTAATTAAATAGAAAATTCCCAAAATTAAAAATTATAGTGGGGAGAGGGAAAGAATGGAACCTCCAAGAACTATTGAGCAGTTCCAAAAGGTGTAACTGGAATGTCAGAAAGAGAACAGAAAATAAATCAGAATTAATGTTTGATTCATAATGGCTAAAAGCTTTCCAAATTTAATGATGGATACAGAAAGCTGTCTCTAAAACAAGCAGGATAAACAGCAAAATGAACGTGAAACGTCAAAACTTGGTGTACGTATTAGTTTGGAGGGCTGGCATAACAAACTACCACAGACTGTGGGGCTTAAACAACATAAATTTGTTTTCTCAGAGTTCTGGAAATAAAGGCAAGATTGGTTCCTTCTGATGACCATGATAGAAGGATCTGTTCCAGGCCTTTCTTTTGGGCTTACAGACAGCTTGCTTCTCCTTGTGTCTTCACATTATCCTTTTTTATTGATGTCTTTTAAAATTCCCCCTTCTCATTAGAGCACCTTGGATTACAACCCATCTGAATCACCTCATTCGAACTTAATTAGCTCTGTAATTTTTTTTTTCTCCAAATAAAGTCACATTCAGAGGTACTGGGGTTTATAGGTTAAACATATAAACTTGGAAGGGGGGGACCAATTTAACCTATAACTACATACCATATTCAAGTTGCAGAAAACCAAAGGCAAAGAAAAAAATCTTGTAACAAGCCAGGGGTGGGAGGATACTTTACTAGAAGAGAAGAAATATAAGAACTACAGGGCATTTCTTGTCAAAAATTATAAAAATACATAGAAAATATTTAATATTTTGAATAAATCCCCTAGAATTATATAGCCGATAAAATTATTCTTCATAAGTGAAGCAGAAATAAAGAATTACTCAGACACTCAAAAATAGGAAACTTTATCACTAGCAGACCTGCCACACAATAAATTTTAACAGTTTTTTTAGCTGAAGACAAATAAGAGTGGCCATAAATGAATCTACGTATAGGATTGCATAGCATCAAAGACAGAATAGATTTAAAAAGTAATTTTGTGGTTCTTTATTTATCTAATGATAATTGTTTATTAAAAACAATAATGGAAGTGATACATTGAATGATTCCAGTATATGAATACATGAAGTGAATGATAGGAATTTCACAAGGGACAGAAAGTAGGAATTTGGGGATATTCTGTTATAAGATACCTATACTCTATGTGAAGTGGTACAGTGTTATTTGAACAAGGAATTAGTTACTTAAAAAATGGATATCGTAAACGCTAGGGCAACCATGATCATTTTTAAGTATGATTGGTAAGCTAAGAGGAGATAAAATGAAATGATATAAAATGCTCAATTAAAATCATAGAAGTCAAAAAATGAGAGAGAAAATAAGAAACAAGGAACAAAAGCAAACAACAGTAAACAGTCACAAACATGGTCATCATTTATCTAGCTATATCAACAATTACTCTGGATGTGTAGAGTCTAAATATATCAGCTAAAAGATAAATCATAATTGTGGATTAATAAAAGAGATCCAACTATATGCTGTCTAAAATAAGTCAGATTTAAATATAAACATTCAGATAAATTAAAATAAAGGAATGGTGAAAGATATGCCATGATAACATTAATTTTAAAAATGCTAAAATAACAATATTAATTTCAGAAAAAAGGGGGGATGTTATATTAAAAGTAATCGCAAAAACTGCAATTACTTTTGCACTGACCTAAGATAATGATGAACAGTGCAATTATCAAACAAGACATAACAATGGAAAAAAAATACATGCATCTAACAACATAACATGAAAATATATGAGAAAAAAACGCTAGAATTGAAAAAAGAGATGTAACCACTACTATAGTGAGCAACACCAACATTTCTCTTTCAGAAATTAACAGATTAAACAGGAAATAATATTCAGTAAAGATACTCGACAAAAGCAGTTTTTTGGGGAAAAATCCTTGAAACAAGCAATAGTCAAGCATCCTAAGGTAAAAATATTTTCTCAGTAATATTAAAATAAATATATCATAATTATACAGCATTATCTATTTATTATAGATAATTATTGAAGCAAATATATGGAGGGAAAAAAGTGGATATGAAAATAATCTCCCTCTACCATTGTATACAGTCATTTAGAAGGGTATGAACTTTGGGAAACATGCTTTTCTTTGCAACAAATAAAATTCAAGGAATGATTAAAAAATAAGGCATAATAATTTTATATATATGATTTTTTCTAAATAACATATAATTTTAAAGAAATTTAATGTGTCTAGAGATTGCAATTTTATATATCTTAACTATGTATAGATATCAAAATACTTTAACTTAATATGTACATTTTATTGAATGATTTTAAACTTTTAACATTAAAATTATCTATTTCGTTTGTTAAATAGATTACTTTTGCATTCAGTAACTGAATCAGGGATGGTTTAGTAATTAAAATTGTTTTCCTGAAAAGTGCTACTACAATTATCATTAATTGTACTAGTTTATATTGGTAAATTATGAATGAGTATTGAAAGTGAAAGCTGAGAAGACATTAAATTCAGGCACCTGTATTCTATGTCAAAGAACTTATTTTTCTTTGATATGACTTCAAAAGTCTTTCATCTTCATACTTCACTGAGACTTAAAAGGACGTCATCGTGTGAGTGGAAATGTAAGTGACAGGTCTAATAAATTAGCAATATCCTTCTTACTACACTCCCCCTCATTTTTGACTGTGAAATTTCACTTCTTATTAAAATTTGTATTCTTCATAGTTGAATGGGAGTAACTGATTTTCTCTGAGTTGTATCTGCTTTAGAGATGAGCTATGCCAATAATTCTACTACTGAAAAATGTCACTCATCTTTTTCTTGGAGGAGCATAGAGTTGTCAACATTTTAGGTTGGTTGGCTCAAGTCTCTAAAGTCTCTAATGATTTAATAAATTACCTTTCAAATAACACACTTACAATATTCTGGACCATTGTATGGATGACAGTCTTCTCTACAAATAGTAAGTTTATGTACTTCTTTCTCTTCTTGAAATTTTAACAACTCATAATAGAAGATAAACTGAAACCAGTATTAAATACTCACACTAGAGGGAGTGAGGTTGCAGTATCTAGTCCTCTAGATAAATGGTTTTAGAGTAGTGTTTTACAAACTGTGTTTTGTAAAATCTACTTATTGGGCCTCAACCAACATTATAAAGTGAAATAAAATAGAACAGAAAATGATGGTATGAAATAGAATACAATTCAAATGAGAATATATCACATCTAATCCATCTCAGTTTTTTTTCTTTGTTTAGATATGTATGCATATCTATTGTATACATATCTAATGATGTGTACTTTGGGTCATAATGTAAAATATATTTTCTTACTATGAGTTGTAGACAAAAAATTTTTGAAGCCATTGCTCTATATCATGTACTATACCTCCAGCCTTTGCTCATTAGGCCTAAAATAAATTAGAAGAACATCTGGCTCTAGAAAACAGATATTAAAACAATGTATAAAGTGCTAAATTTATTCATCAAATTTGTATTTTCTGGGAACAGCTTTTGTATAATATAGTAGGAGAAGTAAGGAAAGTTTTTTAAATGATAATACCCATGGGCACATCGTGGTCTAGTAAACACTTCTATGAATAGCACGGGGTGTTATAAAGTTTTCATTCATATAATGTTTTATGAGAATAAATTTATCTTTCTGAATTTCAATATATTAGGCATCCTATGGGAATATTTCTTTTTTTTCTTGTTGCATGAGAAACTCATCAGATATTTAAAATAACAATATTGAATGACACTGCATAAAACTTCAATAAATATATTTGTATGTGTATTTAAATTTACACATACAATTTATCAAGAGTAAGCACCATTTTGATTAAGGCATTAACATCTTTTGATATACATCTTTTTAATAGTTAGTTATACTACTCTGAAAGGCAGCGGATTTCTTCACCAAGATCATATATCCTTCTGTCGAAATAAACCAAATTCTAAACTATTGCCAAGGTGAAGTTTGTCAAGTGTGGTGTTAAACCCAGAAATGAAACTGAGAGAACCGTATGCAATTCTCTAATTGAAAGAAATCATTCAGGCAAATGTAAATTTGAGGAAGAGCTAAGTTTTATTCAAATGGTGAAAAATGTGTTCAGAATCATAAAAAAAAGGCTAAATGTATGTGATTTACCAAATACACGACTAATTTAAAATATTAGAAAAACTATATTTTAAAATATATATATTGTTTAGTTTGCTAAACTGCAAAACAAGAAGCAGTCTAGGAACATTCTGGCTATTATTATCAATATTAATATGATAATATTAATATTAAGTATCAATAATTATATTACATTACTTTAATATTCAGAAATTTGCAACGTTTCTCATTCATTTTGAATTAAATTTGACTGAGGAAACAAAAAATCACACTAAAAGTATTAGTTTTTCCTTCACAGATACAGTAATAATTTTTGCATGCAGAATTTCATTTGTTCTCTAACAGTTTTTTGTTTGTTTTGTTTTTTTGAGACAGAGTCCTGCTCTGTCGCCTAGGCTGTAGTGCAGTGGTGCAACCTCGACTCACTGCAACCTCCACCTCCCAGGTTCAAGCGATTTTCCTGCCTCAGCCTCCTGAGTAGCTGGGATTACAGGCACCTGACACCATGTACAGCTAATTTTTTTGTATTTTTAGTAGGGATGAGGTTTTACCATGTTAGCCAGGCTGGTCTCAAACTCCTGACCTCAAGTGATCCACCCTCCTCGGTCTCGCAAAATGCTGGGATTACAGGTGTGAGCCACCATGCCTGACCCTCTAATCAGTTTTGTTAAAATTGTCTAGTTGAAACAAGTATATATTATTAATATTACCTTTTTTATGTAAACATTTTAGAAACTAGTATCCCAAGATAAAATTATTAAATTCACATGTGTATATATGTATGTGTATATATATGTGTATATATATATGTGTGTATATATATGTGTATATATATGTGTATATATATGTATATATATGTGTATATATATGTGTATATATGTGTGTATATATGTGTGTGTGTGTGTGTATATATATATATATATATATATTTGATGAATTAAAATTCTGTTAATTCTTCCATCCTGCAAAATAGATTAGTAGAGAAGAGGGCAGTATTAGTTTTCAGACATGACACATTTACAGTTGTGCAGCCTGAGTCAAGTTACTTGACTTATCTAAGCCAGATAATTCTTATGTATCAATGGCGGTCCTCATATTACCTACCCCATTGTCTATTGTAACAGTTAGATGAAATATATAATGCAAAACAAATATTTAGAAATGTTTGTACAATGTGAGAGACAAATAAATACTACAAACTATTACTATTGCTGCCATGGATTTTTTTGTGTATGTAGTTACATGTAGTTTTATTGTTTAACTCTGTGTGCTTCTGTTTTGATCAGGTGTATTTTGCATATTCATAATTTTGTCTATTTGATTTCCCTTTGGGAAATAAACAGAGAAAGGGTTTCCTTCTCTCTTTCTGATGTCAAAAGAGAAAGAGTTGAAGACCACCCAAAATAATTTGATATCTTCATTATACCTTTTAACTTTATGTGTGGGAATATGTGTAATGATTGTGTCCAATATTACTTTTATTGTTAGATTAATATAATGGCTTATCTACCACATAATGATAATCTTAGGAATTCCACCTTCCACATGCATGATGATATGGACATGGGGAAATTTATGGCCAGCTATGTTTTTACAATATGACTACCTTCCTTAGATATTGTTACTTGACCTATAGGAGGAACCCTGACTACATTTTATCCAGTGAGTAATCTTCCCAGGAATTGTGAATTGAGGCCAAGAAACAATATATGCTTGGGTAGCCTGACCAGTAATACATAAGTTTAGAAGCTTGAATATAGAAAGTGTATACATATGTGAGGTATGAGTTTTATATATATATATATATATATATATATATATATATATATATATATATATATATATATATATATAAAACTTTGTTGCCTGAAGAAACAGGAGACTCTTTTCCAAGTAGAGTAAATGAAATGGAGTTGATGAACCGGAAGTTACAAACTAGAGTTTTTATATGGCCATTTAAACTGAGATCCTGGTATGTTTCTGAGTACAACCCTATTCTTTTCCTTCTATTTTATGAATCATCCCTGTATCCTTAAAATGTACTCCAACTTTAGCTTGATCCAATTTGATTCTGTTTTTGCAAAGCAAATAGAATGTCCAGATAGCAAAGTCCTCTTTATACAGCAATCTAGTAATTAACAAACTTTTTTACATAAAAGTAGAAGTAATAAACATTTCAAAATTAGCAGACCACATCTTTTCTATGACAGATACTGAACGCTGACATTGTCACACAAATGTTAGCTATAGATGATACTTAAGTAAATGAGCATGGCTATGTTACAATAAAACTTAATTTATGAATACTGACATTACTTTTACGTAATTTTTATGTGTCACAAAATATTATTATTCTTTTGAGTTTTTTCTAATTATCAAAATGTGCAAATGGAAAACAAATAGAAAGTCATCAGACATGTGAACCATACAAAAATAGGTGGCATTTATGGAAAATACAGCCTCTCAAGATTGAGCCAGGAAGAAGCAAAAATCCTTAACAGACCAATAATGAGTAATGAAATGTAAACAGTAATCAAAAATCTCCCAAAGAAAGAAGCCCAGGATGAGATGGATTCATAGCTACATTTAACCAGAGATACAAACAAGAGCTTATACCAGCCTTACAGAAATTAAACAACAACAACAACAACAAAAATGAGAAGGGATGACTCTCTAACTCATTCTAAAAAAAAGGAAGATCACCCTGGTATGAAAATCAGTCAAGCACCAACCAAAAAAGAAAACTTTAGGCAGAGATCACTGATGAACATAGATTAAAAATCCTCAGCAAAATACTAGCAAACCAAATCCAGCATCAAATCAAAAAAATAATAACTACATCATGAACAAGTGGGTTTTATTCCAGGGCTGCATGGATGGTTCAATGAACACAAATCAATAAATGTCATTCACCACATAAACAGAGTTATAAACAAAAACCATAAGGTTATCTCATTAGATAACTAAAAAGCATTTGATAAAATTCAATATCCATTCATGATAAAAACCCTCAACCATCTATTCATCAAAAGAACACGCTTCAAAATAATAAGAGCCATACACCACAAACCCACAGCTAACCTTGTACTGAATGGGGAAAAGTTGAAAGCATTCCCCCTAAGTGGAACAAGACAGAGATGTCCACTGTCACCATTCCTATTAAGCATTGTACTGCAGCAATGAGGCAAGAGAAAGAAATAAAATGCATTCAAATAGGAAAAGAGGAAATCAATTATCTCTGTTCACTGAGGTTGTGATTTTATACCTAGAAAACCCTAAAAACTCATCCAAATGACTTCTGTACTTAATAAATGACCTTAGTGATACAAGATCAACAAATATCAGTAGCATTTTTATATAGCAATAATGTTCAAGCTGAGAATCAAGAACTCAATTCCATTCACAATAGTCACACACAAAAACCAACGAGGTAAAAGATCTCTATGAGGAGAACTACAAAATGCTGCTGAAAGAAATCATAGATGGCACAAACAAATAGATAAATCTCTCATGCTCATGGATTGGAATAATTGATATTATTTAAATGACCATACTGCCCAAAGAAATCTACAGATTCAATGCAATTCTTATGAAGTTACCAACATCATTTTTACTGAATTATAAAAAGCAATCTTAAAAATAAAACGAAACCAAGAAAAAGAGCCTGAATAGCCAAAGCAATCCTATGCAAAAAGAATAAAGCTGGAGGCATCACATCACCTGATTTTAATTATACTACAAGGCTATAGTAACCAAACCAGTATGGCACAAGCATAACAATAGACATATAGATGAATGGAACAGAATGGAGATAATAGAGAACCCAGAAATCAAGTCATATACATCCACCAACCAGTCTTCAACAAAGTCAACAAAAATATACAATGGAGAAAGTACTTCCGATTCAACAAATGCTGCTGGGAAAATTGGACAGACGTATTCAGAAGAAAAAATCTGGACCCCTATCTCTCACCATATAAAAATATTAACTCAAGATGGATTAAAGCCTTACACTTAAGACTTGAAACTACAAAAAATCCTAGAAGAAACCTAGGGCAACCTCTTTAGGACATTGGCTGAAACAAAGAATTAATGACTAAAACCCTAAAAGCAAATTCAATAAAGCAACAATGGATAAGTGGGGCTTCATTAAACTAACAAGCTTATGCACAGCGAAATACATAATCAGCTGAGTAAATTGACAACTTACCACATGAAAGAACATATCTGCAAACTATGCATCTATTATAACAGATGACTAATATTTAGAATCTACAAGGAACTCAAACAACTCAAAAAGAAAATGACAAACAACCCTTTTAAAAAGTGGGCAAAGGACATGAATAGGTACTTCTCAAAAGAAGATATACAAGTAGCAAACAAACATGAAAATATGCTCAGCATCACTACTAATCAGAGGAATGCAAATTAAAATCATAATGAAATATCATATCACACCAATCAAGTTGGAAACTAACATATGTTGCCTACGATGGGAGGAAAAAGGAATGTAAATTAGTACTACTTCACTGGAAAACAGATTTCTCAAACACTTAATAATAGAAAGACCACCTGACCCACCAAACCCACTACTGGGCATCTACCCAAAGGAAAATAAATCATTACGTAAAAAAGACACGTGCACTTGTATATTTACCACAGCACTATTCATAATAGCAAACTAATGAAATCAACCTAAGTATTCATCAACAGATGACTGGATAAAGGAAATGTGGTATGTATACACCATGGAATTCCATTTGGCCATAAAAAAGTATGAAAGCATGTCTTTGGCAGCAAAATTGATGAAGCTGGAAGCCATTATACTAAGCGAAATAACTCAGAAACAGAAAAGCAAATACCACATGTTCTCCTTTGTAAGTAGTAGCTAAACAATGGATACATATGGACATTTACAAAGGGCAATAACATACACTGGGGACTCCAAAACGGCAGAAGGTGAGAAGGGGATGAGGGTTGAAAAATTGCCTGTTGGGTACAATATTCGCTATTTGAGTGAATGATACACTAGAAGCTCAAACCCCACCACTATGCAATATATCAGTGTCATAAACCTGCACATGTACCCCCTGAATTCTTGAAATAAAAATATAAAGAAAAAAGATAAAAATGGTCAAGACGAAAAAAGTATAATCGTCTATAAAGGATTTGAAAATACTGTTATCCTATCAATTAAAATAACCGCTAATTGTTTTAAAAATGAGTGGCATTCTAATAAGTAGATCTGATAAGTAGGGGAACCACACTGAAATTTGTACCAAATAAAGAGGAAAAGCTTCCCACTCCCTTTCTTCTGCAAAATGTTATCTTTAATTTCTTCTTCTGCTCACACACCAGACAAATAACAGTCATCATTTCTTCTCTACTATAAATAAATATTTCTAGTTATGGTAAGATTAATGTATTTTGATTTAAACCCCTCTTTTTATTAACTAAATTTTAGCTTATAGATAAGACTATACATCTTCTTTCCTTCTAACATTTAGAAATCTATGATTTGTATCTTAAGTAAAATATTGGAAATGACAACCACAATACATACATTTTTAAAAATTGGTGACATCAAAAGCATTTGGAAACAAAAAAAGCTCCTAAAACCAGCAAAACTATATACTAGTAAAAAACTATTAAATATACACAAAAATAGAAAATAGAGATTTAATTTAGAATTCTTTCACTATCAATCTAATAAAAGGTCATCATAATTGGAATATAAATGCTACTATGGCACTAGTATAATAAAGAAAATTTAAATAACACTTTTATCAAGTGTTAATTTTTATTTCCAATTAGAGATAAACTTTTTTTAATCATAGTTCTATGGTGTTACAAAAGTAAAACTGTCAAATATATTTAATGAAATAAATAGGCTATCAAAAATATTATATCAGGCAATAATGGTGTCAATGCAAACCCGTTAAGAATCACAGCAGTATTTGAAGTTGCTGTCTTTTAAATTCAGTTTAGTCCAGAAGGACATTTAGGAGGTCTAGAAAGAGATTAGGGCAATTATGTATGCCAAGTACATAAATGTCAACAGCAATTTAGAACAAGAGTGGATTGTGAGAATGTTTCCAGTTCAATATTTTACTCCGAAGGCAAATCATTGGTATGATATTTTTGCAACAGGGAGCCCAAAGAAAATACACTGAGGAGATAAACAAATAAGAATACTCAATGGAAAGGTTTTAAAATAAGAGATTCCATTGGTTATTTGATTCACAAACAATTCCCATAGAGCTATAAGAATTTTGTGTTTTCCTAGAAAGTCACATATTTGATGAAGCTTTGTTGTTTTCTGTGTCCTTAACAAATGACATTCAGTAATGTGGATTCCTCTTAGGTGTTCTGTAACTCTCTATCACTATATATGAATTTCATTTTAAAACTTAGGCAGGATATCTATTGGATACTGCTCTACACTTGACCACTATTTTCTAGGTATGGAATTTCCAAGGTAAGTACCACACACAAAAGTTGAAATTCAAGATCACTGATGGGAGGTATAATCATCATTATAGTCTCAAAACCTACCAGTATGCTTTACAAATAGATGGTATCTGTTAATATCTGTTGAATTAATAGAGCTGTACCAGACAATATTCACTTGAGTTGTAAATGTATTTGAAAAGCCAGTTCAAAGCGTTATTGTAATGAAAGGCTGAGAATAGCTCTTTTGTGAAACTATTCCATATACAAAGATGAGTAATTCAGGAAGCTATAAGTGTTTTATGAATAAAATATGCATTCTCACTTACCATTTATTCTATCTTTCTTTGTATCATCTATCTGTCTATCTTTCATCTATCTTCTGTCATCTATCTATTTACCTATCTACCTACCTATTTATCATTATTTTCTTCTTCTTCTGTATATCTAGATCTTTAAAACCTAGTGCATTATATTAGATTTGAGGGAAAGTTAATGTCACCCACCTGGCATCTTTGTATACTTAAGATCCAACTATTCTTTCAACTGTCATAGGGGAAAAACTGCACAGAAGACCTAATTCCATAGGTGATAACAATAGAATTACAACACAACTATCATTGCTGGAGGCTTAGCATTATCATATATTATTTGGTTGCAGCCCCTTCACTGGATTTTTTTAACAAAATATAATAAAACATATTTTAGTAACCAAATCTTAGGATAGTATGCATTATAACTGAAATGGTATAGAAATTCATTTTTTCCTTAAAAAATCATAAATTATTTCATTTTTATTCTTATTTCGCTATAAGGCTATCTTTAATGCATATTAGACAAATTAAATAAATTTTTATATTTTTAAGAGTCTATATTTAAGCTTTTCGGTTAAAAGTTTAGAACAAATACAGTGGTTACCAACACAATGAAGTCAGATGTTGGGTGTTGCTTAGTGAGGGGCAATACCCAGGTACAGTTTTCTGTGATTTTTTTAAATGAAAAATATTTATGTTTTCCTTGGGAACCTTAAAATAATATCTTATAAACCATGGAATGCCTGATTCTGATTGTAACTCTATTAATTACCTATTGCTGCCGTTACATTGTTGCCATAACAAATTTACTGCTTTAAAACCTCACAAATTTGTTATCTTACAATAAAAAAGGTCAGAAGTCCAAAATATGTCTCAATGGGCTTTAACCAAATTATTGGCAGGGTTACATTTATTCCAGAGGATCTAGGGTAGAATTCATTTCCTTGCCCTTTCCAGCTTCCAGAGGCTACCCACATTCCTTTGTTCAGTCTGACCTCTGCTTCCGTCATCATATCTCCTTCTGTGACTCTGACCCTGCTTTTTCCATCTGTCATTTGTAATTACCCTTGTGATCACATTGCCCCCCCCACCCACTCACCCCCAATAATCCAATCTAATCTCTCCATTGCAAGATCCTTACTTTTATCACATTTTGCCATGTATGTTTATACACACACACACACACACACACAAACACAGACACAGACACAGATACATAATTTACATACATCTTGTACATTTTGTGTATATGTAAGTTTTATGAATTAGAATGTGTATATATGTTTTAGGAATTAGATTGCGTATATATAGGTTTCAGGAATTAGAATGTTAGCCATTATTCTGCCTAACACAGGAACCTAATAAAAGGATTTTCAAATGTAATTTAGTTTTATCTCACTGTAGTATAGATTAATTTGGTAAGGTTTATTATTCAGAGAGAACAGGGTAAAATAGTACTAAGATTAGATATATTTTTCAACCTGCCGATTAAGATATAGCTCCGTGAAGTAAGAAATATTGATCTTTCCTTTTTTGTAATGTCTCTGCCAGGTTTTGGGATTCAGAATATACTTGGCTCTTTAACAAGTTGAAAAGTGTACCCTCTTCCTCTATTTTCTGAAAGTGTATGTGTAACTTTGAGAAACATTTGATAAAAATTGTCAGGGAAACTAGTGTAACTGAAAGTTTCTTTGTGAGAAAGTTTTTTATTGTAAGTTAAACTTTGCACTTCATGATTATTCAGATTTTATTTTTTGAATTACATTTTGTACAGGAATTTTGTCTGTTTCAT
Source organism: Gorilla gorilla gorilla (assembly GCF_029281585.2). Classification (NCBI taxonomy): domain Eukaryota; kingdom Metazoa; phylum Chordata; class Mammalia; order Primates; family Hominidae; genus Gorilla; species Gorilla gorilla. The sequence goes on along the minus strand of NC_073224.2, from coordinate 65,805,551 downwards.
TAAAAGTGGCAAATGTATTGGCTAAAATTGTTTATAATATATCATTCTTTTTATGTATTTAGGATCAGGAGTGTTTCTCCTCTTTCTTACCTGATATTAGAAGTTTTTTTGTTATATATATTTTCACTAAATAGTCTACCTAGGGGTTAATTGTATTTACTAATAGCTTCAATTTAATTTTTTTGTTTCATTGATTTTCTCTATTATTGGTCCAATTTATATTCTATTTATTTCTAATATTTATTACATCCTGAATTTTACTTATTTTGGATTTTTTTCTAACTTAATAAAGAGAAAACTTCATTCATTGATTGTGGACCTTAATTCATTTATAATTATAAGCATTTTATCTATAAATTTCTGTATAAGCACTGTTTAGAAATCATAATTTTGATATATCATATTTGTGTGTTTGCTACAAAACACTTTTTAATAAAACATAAAGTTATATTTTATAATTTCTGATGTTATTTCTTTTTTGACATATGAGTTATGCAGTAGTGTGTCATTTAATTTCTAATATCTGGCCCAAAATTTTTCTCTTATAAGTTCTGGTTTAATTCTGCTGTGATTGGTAAACACATTTTGTACGATTTTGATATTTGAAAGTTATCAATACCTTTTTAAAGACACAAAAATTGGTCTACCATGGTAAACGTTTTATGCACAATGAAAAAAATGTGACTGGTGGATTTTTCTATAACTATTAGTCAGGACAAGGTGGTTGATAGTGTTGTCCAACTTTTCAATACCTTTACTCATTTTCTGACTAATTGTTAGGTCACTTTTTCTTTACGGAGTTTCAATTTCATTTATTAGATGCACACACATTTACGATTATTAAATTATCGCAATCAGTTTGTCACTCTCATTAGGAAATGCTTTTCTTTCCCCATGGTAATATTTCTTGTTCAGAATTCTACTTTATATTAATATAGTTACCCTAGCTTTCTGCTGACTGATGCTTGCATGATATATGTTCTCCTATTTATTGACTTATAACCTATGTATGTCTTTATATTAAAGTCAGTTTCTTGTAGATAGTACACAGTTGGATGTCACTTCTTTCTCTTGCATAATGTGTCAATCTCTCTTTTTAATTGAAGTAGTCAGACATTTTACATTTAATATAACAATATGATTGGGTTTAAATTCTTTATGTTGCCGTTTGTTTTCTATTTGTACTTTTTCGTTTCTTTTTCATTTTTTCTGATGTATTTTGAGTTTTATAAATGAGTTTATTGACTTAGTGTTGTCACCTTCAATTAGATTGAATATTTTTAATGCCATCTTTGCTTAATAATATTATTTCTAGTGGTTGCTCTTGGATTCACAACATAGAACTTTAACTTATTACTGTCCATCTTGAAGTACTATTATATCACACTGCGTGTAACATAGAAACCTTGTCAAAGTATATATTGAATTCATCTGTTGTTTATTATTCTCAAATAATTTACTTGTACTTCTTTGATAAAACATGAAATAAAGTATTAATATTTTTACTGTAAAGGCTCAGTTATGTTTAAATTAAAAATGTGAGAAAAAAGCATTTTTAGTTACCCACACGTTTACTATTTCTGGTCCTTTTTATTCCATTCTATAGATATAAGTTTCCATTCGATATTATTCTAACTAAAAAACTTGTTTTAACATTTCTTGTAATGCATACAGCCTGATGACAAATCTCCCCAGGTTTTGTTTTTCTGAAAATGGATCTGCTTCACTTTGTGTAGGTTAGCAGTTTATTTTTTCTCTCAGTGTTTTAAGTATATCATTCCTTTGTATTCTAGCTTTCACAGGTTCTAATAAGAAATCTGATGTCATATTAGTAATCTTTGATCCTCTTTACATCAGTAACTCTTTTTGTGGCTGTTTTAAGATGTTTTTCTTAACATCCAAATTATCACTGATTTGGTGGAATTTATAAAGTGTCTTCGTATGCAATTTTTTGTGCTTATTCTACTTGAAATACATTGAACCTCTTGGATTTCTTTGTTTATAGGTTTCATTTATGTTGGAAGGTTTTCAACTATCATTTCCTATTTTTCTATTTCTTCCCTCCTGAAACTACATTTACATGAAACTTAGACATTGGTCATTAAAACACTGGGGATGTTTTGTTTGTTTATTTGCTCTATTTTCAATTCTAGGCAATTTTTATTGCTAATTTTCAACTACACTATTTACTTTTCATTGAAAAAAATTGTGTTTAATCTGTTGTTAATTACAACCAGAGACATTCTATTTCAAAGATTGTATTATCTCTAATTTACATCAATCTTTATATGTTGCAGTCTTCTCCTTACTATTCTCTTGTTTTGCTTTATGTACTTTAACATGATTGTAATAACTGCTTTAATGTATTTTACTGCTAATTCCATTACATCTACTATATTGTTTGTTTGATTTCTTTGTTTAAATATACTTTTATTGATTTAGGGGGTAAAAGTATAATTTTGTTACATGGATTTATTGTGTAGTGGTAAAGTCTGGACTTGCAGAGTACCCAGCACCCAAATAGTGAACATTGCACCTGATAGGTAGTTTTTCAGCACTCACCTCCCTTCCATCCTACCCCATTTTTGCAGTCTCCAATATCTCTTATTCCCTTCTGTATGTCTATGTGTATACATTGTTTTGCTCCCACTTATAAGTGAAAACATGAGTTATTTGATATTGTTTCTGTTTTCTTTTCATTAAATTCAGTTACATTAAAAATGAGCCAATGTAACTCACCACATAACAGATCAAAAGACAAAAAGACATCATCATTTCAATAGATTCAAAAAAATTGTTAGACAAAATCCAGTAAACTTATGAAAACTTCTGGAACTCTAGGAATAGAAGTGAATTTTTTCAAACTGATAAAAGGCATCTACAATAGGACCTATAGGTGATATATAGTGGATATTATACTTAACGGTGAAAGAAAGTATTCAGATCACATGTGTAACTTCTTATTGAATTCTTCAGTCTTATGTCATCTAATCTAAGTTTATAAGTAGTTTGTTGACATCTTTACTGGGAATTTGACTGGTATTCTGCTCAATCTATAGATCACTAGAAATAACATTAGAAATAATTGTCCTTTAACAGTGAGTGTACTCTTCCTGAACAAGAGATGTTTCTGCATTTATTTATATTTATTGATCTCTATCCTTTTCAAGGTTTTCTCAATGCACATTTGTTGTTTTAATAAGAGGCAAATAATTATTTTTTATGATTTGTATATATGTATTTGTATGTGTGTGTGTATTCATATGTATACATGCTTGTATTTAATCAGGGCATTAAAACATGCAAGGGGGATGGGGGCATGTTTTCCCAATTTTTTAAGAATTATAGATTCAGGGAGTACATGTGCAGGCTTGAAGCATGAATATATCGCATAATGTTAAAGTTTCATCTTCTGGTGTACCTATCACCCAAATAGTGAACATTGTACCCAATAGATGAATTTTCAACTATTCCACCCTCCCTACTTTTGAAATCCCTGGTATCTAATATTGGTAACTTTATGTCTATGTATGTCCATTGTTTAGGTCCCATTTACTTATAAGGAAGAACATCTGGTATTTGATTTTCTAAGTTATTTCACTTAGCATAACAGCCACCAGCTCTGTCCATGTTGCTGCAGAAGACAGGATGTAATTCTTCATTATGGCTGTGTAGTATTCCATAGTGTACATAATTATTATTTATTATGACTGTGTAATATTCCATGATATATATGTATCACATTTCCTTAATCCAGTGATCTGTTGATGGACACGTAGGTTGATTCCCTGACTTTCCTATTGTGAACAGTTCTGTGAGAAACACATGAGTACAAGTGTCTTTCTAATACAACATATGCATTGGGTTACAGTTTCCAGTTTTGACATATCTATTAATTTTATTAGGTGTTAGAAATATTAATATTCTAACATCTATCTGACAAAACAAAATTAAGTACTTGAATGCATTTGTATAAACGTAATTATTAACATAATGTATATAGATAGTTCCTTATAGTCCTTTGACTTATAATTTTTCCACTTTAAAATGGGATTCGCCAGGTATTTAAATACATTTTTGACTCACTATACTTCAAATTAATGATGAATTTACTGGGACATACACCCCCCACCCCGTAATTTGAGGAGTGTCTGTATAGTGTAAAAAAGTGAAGACAAAATTAACATCTATCCAGAGGTAAATGATTGAATGCATTTTGTCTGGTTTTTGTTTTATTTCCTTTAAAGAGTGTTTGGCATTGTTTAAGAAGGCAGGTAAAATGTTTGCAATCTACTCATCTGACAAAGGGCTAATATCCAGAATCTACAATGAACTCAAACAAATTTACAAGGAAAAAACAAACAACCCCATCAAAAAGTGGGCAAAGGACATGAACAGACACTTCTCACAAGAAGACATTTATGCAGCCAAAAGACACATGAAAAAATGCTCATCATTACTGGCCATCAGAGAAATGCAAATCAAAACCACAATGAGATACCATCTCACACCAGTTAGAATGGTGATCATTAAAAAGTCAGGAAACAACAGGTGCTGAAGAGGATGTGGAGAAATAGGAACACTTTTACACTGTTGGTGGGAATGTAAACTAGTTTGACCATTGTGGAAGTCAGTGTGGCGATTCCTCAAGGATCTAGAACTAGAAATACCATTTGACCCAGCCATCCCATTACTGGGTATATACCCAAAAGATTATAAATCCTGCTGCTATAAAGACACATGCACACGTATGTTTATTGCGGCACTATTCGCAATAGCAAAGACTTGGAACCAACCCAAATGTCCATCAATGATAGACTGGCTTAAGAAAATGTGGCACATATACACCATGGAATACTATGCAGCCATAAAAAATGATGAGTTCATGTCCTTTGTAGGGACATGGATGAAGCTGGAAACCATCACTCTCAGCAAACTATCCCAAGGACAAAAAACCAAACACCGCATGTTCTCACTCATAGGTGGGAATTGAACAATGAGAACACATGGACAGAGGAAGGGGAACATCACACACCGGGGCCTGTTGTGGGGTGGGGGGAGGTGGGAGGGATAGCATTAGGAGATATACTTCATGTTAAATGACGAGTTACTGGGTGCAGCACACCAATATGGCACATGTATACAAATGTAACAAACCTGCACATTGTGCACATGTACCCTAAAACTTAAAGTATAATAATAAAAAAAAAGGCAGGTAACTAAAATGAATTTTACTCTTTTAAAGAAGCTTGTTTTGAACTTTATCACAACAGTGAAAAGCAGCTTAATTGCTTGGGCTGAGTTAGCATCACAGCCAAGCTGTGGTTATGATGACTCTGTTGAATGCCCTGAATGATTAATGAGGATTTTCAAATTTGACTAGTCAGAACTCATATATATTCTCTTCCTTTGGAACACTGAAAACTGTTCAGCTCACATCTCCCTGGCCATTGTTTGCTCCACCACACAAAATTTCATGGTATACATGTATGTTTTGGTATTCAGCAAAGACATAATGGTACTTGTTGAAAATTTCTGTACTCTGTTTCTGCATCTCAAACTCTGCCCTTCTACTTCCAGCCATACCAGCTTACCTGAAAGGTAATATGTATTACCTTGTCCAAATGACATTGTCATAGAGTGCCTGGGGTTTCTTGTTTTTACTGTAGAATTTATTATTATTATTATTATACTTTAAATTCTGGGGTACATGTGCAGAACGTGCAGGTTTGTTACATAGGTATACACGTGCCATGGAGGTTTGCTGCACCCATCAACCCATCACCTACATTAGGTATTTCTCCTAATGTTTTCCCTCCCCTAGCTCCCCACCCTGGACAGGCCCCAGTGTGTGATGTTTCCCTCCCTGTGTCCATGTGTTATCATTCTTCAACTCCCACTTATGAGTGAAAACATGCCGTGTTCAGTTTTCTGTTCGTGTGATAGTTTGCTGAGAATGGTGGTTTCCAGCTTCATCCATGTCCCTGGGATTTCTATGTGTTGTATGTTTCTGTATTTTGTTCTATAACCCATTTTTTTTTCTTTTGGGAAAAGCCAAATAGTTTTTGGTGTCTTATCATTTACTTAGTTATTCCTTTCCTCAGAGATGATCACAGTATTGTGCTGTGTAGTCTCTAATGTCCAAAAATCTAAAACTATTTTATTTATTTTTCTTGCTGCCCCTTCTTCCACCTCCTCCTTTTCAAAGAGATAAAATTTGTCCACACCATGAATGGTAATAAGTTTTACTGGAATGATCTAAATATTTGAAAATTTGTTAGATTTGCTTTATAGGTCACATATTGTCAATTTTCATAAATATTGTGGGTGCCTCTAAAAATAATCCAGTTTTTATTTTATAATACCAAATGATTTTGGGGAGCTAGAGACCAAATCAAGTTTTTATACACTGTTGTAAATTATGAGTTTTTGAAAATCCTGTGAATTTTCTTTTATTACTGAGAGTGGAGTTCAAAATTTCCCACCAAGACTATAGATTTCTATGTATTTTTCAATTTTGATTTATGCTTTTGAAGTTGTACATACAAATTTATAATTATTATTTCATGGTAGTCAATTGAATATTTTATCATTATAAAGTATTCTTCATCTAGAAATGCCTCTTTACTGCTCATTGATAATTTAATTTGTTATTATGTAATATAAAAAGTTATTTTTTCTTTTCTCATATGTATAGTAATTTCTTATAATCTTCAGATATTTTCTTATATATGATAAATTTTATATTATTACTACATTTATATTAATGTATTTATAATCTTCAGCTGACTTTTGCTTGAGTGAATTTTCATCCCATTTTTATAAGTTTTAATTGTAAGTTCATCTTCAAGTGGAACTTCTTATGGATGACTCCATCAATAGACTGGCCTACACCACATTTCTACCTTTTTGGAGTTAGTGTGCTTCCTTTTGTCAGCTAATAGTATAACTTAGGACCAGTCCTTTTCCTAAAATGTTAGTTTCATTTTAAATTTGAATTCCAATTCCAATTTCGATATGCCTTCAAAGTAATCATAGTTATAAATTCCATTGATTCTTTATTCTTTTTCTTTCATTTATTTTTCCCCCCACATTTATTGTCTAGGCAGGGCAATCAACATTTTATGTGTTCTTTCCTTTTCATGGATTAGATGTATTTTATAGTTGCTTGTTTCATAACTGTATATCCTATCAAGGATTTCAGACTATTGTGAGTATCTCAGCAACAGCTCTGACCTCATGAAGGCCAAAGTCTAGACACTTGTCTCTGTATGTGTTAAACTCAATTGTTCTTCTTCAATTTCCTTGCTCCTTATTGTACCTATAAATTTCAACCTCTTTATTGTGAGCTCAGCTATGAATTTAAAGGTAATGCTTGCTACTATATTCAAAAGGTTTCTATAATACAAGTTACCATTCAAAATATGAAAATAGTTTATATTTTAATAAATTTGTTTAGAACACATTAAACACTAATAAATTGTATTTATCTGCTATAATTAGGAAGATCAAATATGATTACACATGCATTTTACAGAATCACTTTACCTTCTTTTCTGTGACCATTAACAGCTTTTGTGTTTTTCACATAAGGTTATATAGCTAAAAATGTTTAAGTTCCATTGTTTTCAGGTGGAATTCAGAGACTATATTTTAATATGAGGATGCCCAGATTTAAAATAAGATTTTAATACTTTCTAATTATCCATCCTTGGGGAATTAATTCTTTAAATCTTGGTTCCTCATATATAAAATATAAAGTAAATCCTCTGTTTTTCACTATTGTTATGAAAAATGAATGAGAATTTGCATTTAAAGTAACTAGCAGAGTACTTAAATAATGTATTATTGGATATACATTCCACCCCTTCCTTGGGGGACAGGGTTTTATACGGTAACAAGTGCTTTGAAGCTAACCTCTTGAACTTCACAAATGGAACCTGGAGTTGAGATTATGAGAGTATTAGTGAAAATAACTGACTGGAATATAACTGTGTTTTTCATTACATATGCATGATTAAATATCAATTTATTCTTGTACCAATCTCATCTTAAGTCCATTAATTCTCATGTTTAACATTTTAGGTATACATGCATGGTAAGTATTCAATTTAGTATATTTAGGACAATGAAAATAACATTGTAAATCAATTTTGGGTTTCTATGTAAGAATGATGTATAAGGGCAAAACCTTTCCATTCATCTTAAAGGCTATTAAATGTACAGCCTCTATTTATTCCCATAATGAGAAATATTAACTTTTCCAAGTCATTTGTCCAAAGAGTGCAGAAAAAGCACCATGATATTCAAGTATTTTATTGATCTGACATGTAAGAATTTCTGTATGAGTATATATATAGTGTTATTTAAAGTGAGTAGACATCTGGGCACAAATCATGGGACTTTGGGAGGCCAAGGCAGGAGGATCGCTTGAGGTCAGGAGTTCAAGACCAGCCTGACCAACATTGTGAAACCCCGTCTCTACTGAAAATACAAAAAAATTATCTGGGTGTGGTGGCACGCACCTGTAATCCCAGCTACTTGGGAGATTAAGGCAGAAGAATCGCTTGGACCCGGGATGTGAAAGTTGCTGTGAGCTGAGATCGTGCCATTGCACTGCAGCATGGGCAACAGAGTGAAACTCTGTCTCAAAAAAAAAAAAAAAGAAAAAAAAAAAAGGAGAAGTGAAGAGGCTCAAATTGAAGCTTCCTGTTCTTCCGTAAGGTCTGTGGTAAATCACAAAAGCCTCCTTCACATCCCAGAAGTATAGCAATAAAACTCACTATCTAAAATACACTAATTTTCTTGTTGCATAATTCCTGCCACTAACAAATGCAGGTTTTTAGAAAAAAATAAATTGTTAGAATGTATACTTTTCTTTATTATAAATATTATAATGTGATCAATACTAACATAATTACTCTCTCTACCAGATGTTCTCTCTCTATTTTTGCATTTGTAAGAGTGGAAACATTTTCTGTTATTCTTTACTTTATGTATTTATTATATATATATTTATACCAAGTTAATCCTATATTTCATATGCAAATCAGTAAGATTTTCTAATACAATACATACCCAATCCTTTGCTTAATCCTTAAAACTACTTTGATTTTTCATCCTTTCTCATTACAATCCATGAATGGAAAATCTTTTCAGCAGCTTCCACTGTTAATGCATTTGTCTGTGAATATAACGTAGACACAAGGTATGAAAAATAGATACATGAACATTCCAAGTGTACATTGTGCTAAAATAACCAACTGATAGTCTAAATATGGAAGATACACAATATGTATTGAAAGGTAAAATAAAAGTACAATCTTGGTCACAAAACAGACACCTATTACAATATAAACTTCATTTTTACTGAAATACTTAAGTATGTCTAAGCCTAGTCATGTGAAAGTACTAGGTGCACACAATGTAAAGAATTATCACAGCTTGCAATGAGCAGTATAAGAAGATTAAATAGCTCAGTTCCATTCTTATTTTTTCATAAGCTGAGTTTATCTTCCTTCACAGAATTATCATAGAACAGTACTGACAAACTTCAAAGACAATTGTAGCTAGGTTTTGGATTTTCATTTTTAAGCATTATTTTACAACATTGTGATGACAGTCGTCCCTGCCAAATATAGTATGAAAATTCAGGATCTAGTTGAGTTAGACTTGAATAAAACACGGATCAATGTGCCATTCGTTGTTCTGTTACTAAAAGTAAATTTGGGAAGAAATTAAAAAGCCATTCACAATTTTGCAAGGTAAATAATTTCAGTTGATACAATACACTAAATATTACAGAAAAAAATAATGGTTTTTGTCACCTCTCATGTGGGGACAATTGTTCTTGCTTCCCACCTCATCTCACTGGTGTGTATTATTTTACTCCAACATATCTGTACACCACTGTCAGATGATCTTCTTAAACAATTGCATTGATTATTTCATATCTCTGATCAAATACTTCTATGGGTTACCAAAAGCCTACAAAGAAAAAAAATTCATTTGCATGAAATTGAATGCTATCTTTCATTTGGTCTGGGCTTCTAGTCTTACCATTCACTCTCTGTCTAAATTGGCCTTTTTCTCCAGGGAAACTGACAGTCACTGTTTCCTCAATGCTCATTCTCATCTTTCTAATACCATATGTTTCCTCATACAGTTCCATTCAATGGAACTGCTATGTATTTTGTCTTATTTTAAAACTTCTATTAATATTCAAGCTTACAAGAGTAACTTACAGTCACTCAAATTAGGAAACTAATGTAAATATATATTTTATAAAAGTTAATAATCTCACATTTTCTTTTTAAATTGATTATAATAAATAATCTGGTCTGACTCCTTCACATTTTTCTATATACTCACAAAAACACCATATCCTCTAAATAATATTACTTATTATTACCGAATTTTTGGTCATATGCCTTACAAATACGTTTTCCCAATCTCCCTTATTAAATATGTGTGTGTTTGCATGAGTGAACACCTACAAACACACAAAACGCACACACATTCATTGTTTACTATTATTTTTACCACCCAGTTTTAATACATTTTCTCTGTATTAATTTTTGTTATATTTTTCTCTACAAGTTCTTCACTCCCCTCATTTGTACATTTATTCTCCTTTATAGATTTATTTTTACATTGTGAGTATAAAGCTTTAGTCAATCTGTTGTGTGTGTGTGTGTGATGAATAATAGAAGAGCCTAACTTGGTTTTCTTTGAGATAGTTAACCAACTGAGGCAGCAGCATTTATTCAATAGATTAACATTTTTCTTTTGATTTGAATAGCCAAGTTGTCATTTTTTGTTAATTTATTCAAATCTTAACCAATTTTAAAGCAACATATATTACCTACTCTGTAAATTTGTCCTTATTACTCTAGCCAGAAATAATGACTCAATTAATCAAATCACATTTAATAAATTTTATATTATTTGACGTTTCAAGCAGTGATGCTTCATCCCTCCAAATAGCATGTAACACAATCTTTGGGATCTTACTCCATCAATTAACCATCTTTCACATTTATCTTTAACCTTCTTCTCTCTCATCCCCCGTATTGTATTCTCATGTTCAAATTTCTTCAAACAAAATAATAGAAAATAAATTTTATTTAAAATTTCAATCACCTTCTAACTATTTTTTAGTGCAATCTCCTGGTAGTCAACCATCCATCACCATGAATGAAAGATCTGCATTTACAATCTTCCTAAGTAATTTCATTTTTTCACCTACTGATGTGCCACCTTCTCTCTTGTCACTCAGGTAACAGGTTTTTTATTGAGCTGATAAATATCCTTTCTTATTACTTACCAAATGATTTGAAATCAACAAGTCTGTTTTAGTCCCTTTTTACTCCAAATCTAGAACAGTGAGTTCTATATAGAGTGGTCAATACCTATATATTGAATGAATAAATTAACTGCCACATTTAATAGCCATTTTATAAATCGATTTTTACATTAATTCTTTCCTCCCCCATACCGTTGCACATTTTGTTTTGTTTTAAAATTTGCTGTTTTGATTTCTGGTCCTATCTCTTTGTCTTTATTTATCAGATGTTCTTTCAGCCATTCTTTTGATTTGGCCTTCACTGGAGCTCTGCTCTTTTTTCTCCTCTTTAAAGTCGTGTTGCTCTTCATATTCTATTCTACTTTTTGGGAAGGCCTGTTAAGTGCTTAAGAACAAACTAGCACAATGTCACATTTTCTACATTCAGCAGTACAAGCACATCACAATCCAGTCTAGATTTAAAGGCAAAAATAATAGACTTCCCTTCTAGACAGAAGAAGCATACAGACAAGCATATGAGGAATTTTGGGTGGTCATTTTCACATGAAATTAATGATTGTCTTCAATCTTCAGCATTTCTCACCCTTCTTTGTGCAAAATAAACCAACTCTTTCCCCGAATTTGTCTTATCCAATTACAATATTGATCTGAAGTCCAGAATTGTATCAACTAAATGAAAATAACGGATGAAGATCCCTGGGCTCAATTACCCAGTAGAGCTGGAGAATAAGTTTAGATTTCCACACATTCCATTTGTTCTCCATGCAATGATTTTTTAAAGATATTTAATATAATTTAGGCTCTATTATATTTATTTTACTCTTAAGACACCATCTTAAAACATAGAAAAAAATGTTCTCAGTAAGATATGACTACGGTGGGGCCATTCCACAATCTTGATTTGGATATTTTCTTTTCTGGTTAATCTAGGAAAATATTAGATTCAAATGCAGTGATAAGGTATTGGTCTATATTGAACATTTAGTTAAATAAACAAATTTACTAGGCTATTTTTCATGCCTTCATTAACTTCTTAGGAATTTATTTGTTAAAAATAGAAAACTGAATACTTCTTTTACTTTTATCAAAATAGCTATTATGACAAGAAGGATGGGCACAAATAGTATAAACATGAATATAAGTATGTACTCTATAGAAGTGAGGTCGGCAACTTAGAGAAGAAAGTTCGGATGTGGAAGACATGCACATTTATATATTCCAATAGTCATTAAAGAATATCCGGTTTGTTTCAATTTGAACATCACAGTGAATATTACTGTGTCTGGAATTTATTCCTTCCGGTGGGTTCTTGGTCTCGCTGACTTCAAGAATGAAGCCGCAAACGCTCGCGGTGAGTGTTACAGTTCTTAAAGATGGTGTGTCTGGAGTTTGTTCCTTCAGATGTTCAGGTGTGTCCAGCGTTTCTTTCTTCCAGTGGGTTCATGGTCTTGCTGACTTCAGGAGTGAAGCTGCAGACCTTCGCGGTGAGTGTTACAGCTCTTAAAAGTGGCGCATCCAGAGCTGTTTGTTCCTCCTGGTGGGTTCGTGGTCTCGCTGACTTCAGGAATGAAGCTGAAGACCCTCACAGTGAGTGTTACAGCTCATAAAGGCAGTGCGGACCCAAAGAGTGAGAAACAGCAAGATTTACTGGGAAGAGAGAAAGAACAAAGCTTAGGCAGCATGGAAGGGGACCCGAGCAGGTTGCCGCTGCTGGCTAGGGTGGCCAGCTTTTATTCCCTTATTTGGCCCTGCTGCATCCTGATGCTTGGTGCATTTTACAGAGTATTGATTGGTCCATTTTACAGAGTGCTGATTGGTCCATTTTACAGAGTGCTGATTGGTGTGTTTACAAACCTTTAGCTAGACATAGAGCACTGATTGGTGTGTTTTTACAGAGTGCTGATTGGTGAATTTACAATCCTTTAGCTAGACACGGAGAGCTGATTGGTGCGTTTTTACAGATTGCTGATTGGTGCATTTACAAACCTTTAGCTAGACACAGAGTGCTGATTGGTGCGTTTTTACAGAGTGCTGATTGGTGCATTTACAATCCTCTAGCTAGACAGAAAAGTTCTCCAAGTCCCCACTGGACCCAGGAAGTCCAGCTGGCTTCACCTCTCATTACCAAGTTTAATTTTCATACTTACTCTTTATAATTTATTATATTTAGTAATCTTAAATAGAATAAATGAAATTTATATGGCTTTCTAAAAACACTTTATAACCTTTAATAAAATTTGACTAAAATAATAACAATATTTGTACCTAAAATAGAGGCTACCAACACATCTCTCTTAAAAAATAATGGCTATTTATCATAAATTTATCTGTTTGTCAACAATGTTTTGGGATTCTATTAAATATCTTGTTAAAACCAAAATACATTGTGTATATTAATTTCACATGAATTCACTTTAAGCCTTTATCCTATCATTATTAATTTTTTAAGGTTAACCAAGTGAAGCAGTGGGAGTCAAGAAGGAACAAAGAAATTTACAAGGTTTTAATCAAATAGTTGTAAATATTAGCACACTCAAGCCAACCTATGCAATTATTACTAATAAATAGATGTATTAATATTTATAACTTCTTTATCAGTTTTGTTAAATAATTGTTAATGGAGTTATGTCTTGTCTGAAGTTTTCTTTATTTGCTAACCATTAAACTTTCCTTTCCAAAACATATTGTATCAATGTAGTAATCTACTTAAGAATTATAACCAATTACAATCTAAAGAGTCCTAAATCAAATTAATTTTGTTTCTTTCATCTACTATTAATGATAGCATATGGTTATGTCTTAAATAGAGTGATTGAGTCTATCTGTAACATATGTCTATATTATAATCAATAGTAATTTAAGAGTTATCTAAGTCTCTAATCCATAATAATCTAGAGTGTATCTAGGTTATGTCTGTATTAGTCAGGGTTCTCTAGAGAGGCATAACTAATAGGATGTATTTATATATGAAGTGGAGTTTATTCGGAGAATTGACTCACAGGATCACAAGATAAAGTCCCACTATAGGCCATCCACAAGCTGAGGAGCAAAGAAGCCAGTCCGAGTCCCCAAATGTCAAAAGTAGGGAAGCCAACAGTGCAGTCTGTGGCCAAAGGCCCGAGAGCCCCTGGCAAACCACTGGTGTAAGCCCAAGAGTCCAAAAGCTGAAGAACTTGGAGTCTGATGTTCAACAGCAGGATGCATCCAGCACAGGAGAAAAATGAAGGCAGTAAGACTCAGCAGATCTGCTCATTCTACGTTCTTCTGTCTGCTTTTTTTGAGTCACACTAGCAGCAGCTTAGATGATGTGCACCCATGGTGTGGGTGGGTCTTCCTGAGAATGTGTCTTCCTCTCCCAGGCCACTGACTGAAATGTTAATCTCTTCTGGCAACACAATGAAACTCCCAGATATGCCCAGAAACAATACTCTGCACCCTTCAGTCCAATCAAGTTGACACTTAATATTAACCATCACAACGTCCCCATATGTGACTCAGGCTACATATAAAACAGTGATGAGTAGCAGCCAGTTATTTTGACTAAATCTACCATTTAATGTTTATATGCAAGTACACTTCAAAACCATTGACTTTTGTTAGCTCAAAGGTATAAAAACAAACATAAATAAAGATAATAAATTGGGTTGTAGTGTTCATTTTATATTCTGGATATAAGTTCTGATCAGATAATACAGTTTAAAAATATTTTCTTCCCCTCTGTAAATCATGTTTTAGTTTACAATTTTTATTTATTTATTTATTTATTTTTATATTTATTTACTTATTTTTGGGACGGAGTCTCACTCTATTGCCCAGGCTGGAGTGCAAAGGCACTATCTCAGCTAACTACAACCTCTGCCTCCTGGGTTCAAGCGATTATTCTGCCTCAGCCTCCCAAGTATTTGGGATTACAGGTGTGCACCACCACGCCCAGCTAATGCTTTACTTTTTAAATGGTGCCCCTTGAAGCACAAACATTTTAAATTTAAGTACAATATATCTCTATTTTTCCTTTTGTTCTGATGCATTTGATGTAATACCTAAGAAACCATTGCCAAACCAAAGGTCACAAAGATTTATGTTTTTTTTCTGGTAGTTTTACAGTTTTATCACTTATATTAAGATCTTTAATCCATTTTCTATTAATTTTTGCATATATTATGCATCAGGAGCCCAGCTTCACTCTTTGTCACGGTTACCCTATCACCATTTTTTGAAAAACATATTGTTCATTGAGTAGTCTTGGCATCATTGAAAATTAATTTACTGTAAAAGAGAGGGTTTATTTCTAGATTCTCAATATTGTTCTATTAACTTATATAGTAAGGAAATAGTATATATATACACATATATACGTATGTGTATATATATGTATATATACACATATATGTGTGTATATACATATATACATATATACACATATATGTGTATACATATATACATATATACGTATATATATATACTGTTTCCTTACTATATAAGTTAATAGAAAAATATTGTTCTAATAGAAGAATAATAGAACTATATATATACGTATATATAAATATACGTATATATTATGTATACATATATATGTGTGTGTATATATATATATATATGGCATCAACATGCCTATACTTATGCCAGGATCACACTGTCCTTACTCCTGTAGCTTTGTAATAAATTTTGAAATTGGAAAGTATGATCCCTCTAACCTAAGTTCTTAAGACTAAATAATTTGAAAGTAAACTGTTTTATAAACTGAGTTGATCCGAAACTGAGCACATTTGAAGTTTACATTTGAACTTATGAGCACATAAATTTTGTACTGATTTTAAACTGAGTACAAAATTCAGCAAGGAGTTGAAGCAAATCTCAAAAATCAGCCAACTATCAACTTCTTATGTCCAGAAGAAATTAGCCTAAAAATACTACTGAATTACAGAAATTGAGAATGAACTAACTTTGTGGTCTTCTATGCAGATACTGTTCGATAAATGATTATATGAAAATTAGTAACATTTTAAAAATTTAAGCACATATTAAATCGTGGGAAAGTGATAATTTCTCTAATGTAACGTAAATGAGTTAAGAACTTGGAAAAGAGGCAGAGGTGGATGTCAATGATTATTTCCCAAGGTAATGAATTAGGAAATCCAAGAAAAAAGTTAAATGCCAATAACAGTAAATTTTCAGATAGGTTCGCTTTTTACAAAATGAACAACATAGTGTTGCCTTACTCCTGTGTGGTCATTGCCACCATGCAATCTCACATTTCCATCATATTCACTGTTGAACTTGGCCTGCACTTGAAATCTGCCCTCTCCTGCCTCAACATTTCTCCCCTTCCTTTACCCAATTTATGCATTAAAAATATTAAACCAGAATCTGAATGGAAAATAATTTGCAATTGGTAGCCTTTGACAAATCACTAACGGCTGGCTAGAAAACCCACCTGGGAACAATTTCAGAGATAAAGCAGAAAAAAAAAATGTGGATAAAGATGACAAGATATGTGTCTTTATATTTAATTCCTGGTGTAGTTTTACCTAACTTGTTAATGTGCCCATTTTCTGCCAGTGGACTACATGTCCATTCGTATTAACAAGCACCAGTCTTGCTGCTCACCAGTTACTGGTCTTGGAATCTGAAAAATTTAAGATGAATACAATTATCATAGATGGATAAGATGAAGGTAGAGATGGCTGCCTTAGGGTTTCCAGCTCCGACGGTACTCAGGCCAGGCTTAAATGCAGATTTGATCAAGAAATTAAAATAACCTAGAGTAGGCAGAGGAAGTTTCAGCGAGAAAAGTTTATTCCATATTTTATTGACTTAATCAATTAAATCAGTAGTTGTAATGTTTTCTTGATAATTAAAGAATCTAGCAACCAGTCTGTAAAAGAAATAAATTTTAATTGGCTTGTTTATAAAATATAGTTGAATGATTTTGGATAAGCAAAATGTGAAGAAAAATAAAATGACTTACCTTTCAAACCTCCACAGTGGCATGAGAAATAATAGATATGCAAAGTGCAATCTGATTAGAAAGTGCATTTGGAATAATTAAACTGAGAGATGGTAGCAGATAGTATGAATTACTTACTGGTTTAACTTTATTAAAAAATAGAGCCTGAAACACAATCTTTCTTGACTATTGAAACTACAGTTACTTAGACCAAAATCAGTAAAATGAAAATAAGTAAGTGGATTTCTTCTCTGGGAAATTTGGGCATGAACACAATTCTGTCTGGGAAAGATAGTCCACAGTTTAGTCAGAATTTGACTCCACAGATAATTTTAGAGTCTGGTTCTACAGGAGATAAAATTTGTTTCACTATTTTAGACATCTTGCCTTATATAATATATAGATATTTTATTGCCTCAATATCTGTAACTCTAAAAAAGAGGAAAAAAGGTTGCGAATTATCTCATAGCTATTCCATGAATAATTTCTACTAAATTTTTACTAGAACTACCATCGGCATTCAGATATTTCTTTTCCACAGATTCTTTTAGAATAATAATATTGTTTATTCTATCAAAGGCAATTATTTTTTCATCTAATCACATTTATATAGAATACGTTTCATTAGCTCTACTTTTTTTTTCCTGTTTTGTTTTGTTTCCCAAATAGAATCTGAATGGGTCTTTTAGTAGAAAAGTTTTTAAGATTGTTTTCTTGGAGTAAAATCACATAAAAGAATGAACACTTCCTGTATTTGGAATAGCATACAGGGCTTTAGGATGGCAAAGGTCAGTGTTTTCTCTCTTGAATGAGACCACCTGTACTTTAACGTTAATTACTTTGTGACAACAGGTACTATACTCTTTACAAGATAACAGCCATAAAATTGAAAAATAAGCCAGAAAGTCTCTCGGTTCATCAGCCTGAAAATGCTGTAGTCTTTGGTATGTGTCATCTGTTATTGACTTCTCTAATACCTTTGATTTAGACCTTCCAAAAGTAATAATTACATCTCTGAAAGGATTAATCTGTAAGTCTCTTTGCATTACACGTACAGCCCTAAAAATCACAAATCTCTGACTTTTCTCTGCCTTGACCTATCTTTCTGATAGAGTACACATTACATATTTCACTTTTTATTCAATCAATTACAGTACCAAATCTTCCACAAATTTTAAGGCATTTTATGCCTATTGGAAAAACTAGAATATATATGTGTAGAAAGTCATCATGAGTATTACCAAAGTTTAGATCTAGATATGTAACAACGTATCTAGATCTAAGATTTTATTATGTTTGAGGGCTATATTTCTTTATAACATGGAGGAAGAATATATCTGGCTATCAAGGCTCCAAATAACTCACTTTAAAAATTTTTAAATATATTTTAACTGAGAAATGAAGGCTCAAACATGATGAAATTTGCAAACATAAATTAGGTACACTCAATCTCACTGATTTCTTTCAGTAATCAAAACCATTAAAAATTTCTAAGTGATATAAGTTTCTCAGGTTAAAAGTAAAACTATAGGCAATGTGGAGAAAATATGCACTCACTCTTATTAAAATTTTCTTATTAAAATAAATAGCAGGTTAATAAAACAAAGCTGTTATTCTCTTCATGGTTACTTATATGCTATGCAACAGAAGTTCTCTGCACAATTACCACTAAAGAAAAGAGGAGAAAAGCAGGAAAAAACAATCTAAATGTATTTCCCCTGCACATCAGTAAATAATGATGTTTTACCATGAGGTAGGTTAATTGGTGACATTTATACATACACAAGTTTGCATTTAATGCTTTCTCCATTTTTCTAAAACAATTTCTGTTGAAACGTAATAGAGAATCAACACAATATTTTCATTCTCTTTACATTTGGATTCTAGTATGTAGATTTCCACATGTGGCTGTTTTCATTTAGATATATTTTTTAATTATTAAGAATAAAATCAACATTGAATCTTTTTGAAACAAAGTCAGTTACCAAATTATTTTATCTTACTTTTCAGCAGAAAGTTGCTGTTAACATGCTGGATGATATATAAAGACGTTTCAAAGGAATTGTGGGTAGTAAGAGAGATGTTTATATTGCTTCACGATGAATAAAATATCTGTCTTTTGTATTAGAACATTAGAATAGAAAGTGGAGAAGACTTGTTAATACATAAATTTGGCTTACATGGGACTCTATCATTTTCAAGTTGCAAAACAACAATCACATTAAATGAAACAAAAGAAATTAATCAATTGAAAGCTTCATAAAACAGCAGAAATATTGGTTTTCATGCCTTTCAGAAAAGATGATATGGAGGGCAACTAATCTTATTGGCCTGGGTTGGATCAGGCGATCAACACTGAGCCAGTCATTGTGACTATGGACATGGAATGTTCCGACTGGTCAGGCCTAAATTAGGAACAAATGGCAAGGGATAGCATAGGCTATGCACTGGGAAGGGGTGATTTTCAAAAAGACAGATGCCCTCTACTGCATAAACAATTCTTTAGGGACTCTGGATAAAAAGAGAGAGTGAGAGAAAGAGAGAGATTAATGAAACATAATCGTTGTCCTCCATGCGTATTCAAAATGGAGAAACAGCAGTGTAAATGCATAACTAAAAATACAATAAAAACTTTTATGCCTGACGTAATATTAGTCATGAATTCACTGGAAAATAGCATAGTCAAGGACTCTGAATGATAGATCATTCAAATATAAGAGGAATGGCATTGCAATATAGAGAAATCCTTTTTAAGGTGATTAATTCATCCTCCCTGAAAAGCTTATAATTTACTTTTATATGCATAATAAACACTAAACAGTGATGAGGATCTAAAGAACACAAGCTGAAAAGAGAGAGAATTATAGTATCAAATATGAAGATAAAAGACAACTTATTGTTATGATGCTAAATGGGAAAATATTGTACAAAATTCATAGTACAGTATTTGCAATTTGTAAATAAAATCACACAAAGTAAAATATGAGCAATTGTAAATGCAAAATACAACTAAAATAAGGTATATAAACAAACACATATGGCCCAAAATATGGCAGATGGGAGGAAGGACACAGTAAAGTAAACAGAAGTATCGGCAGAACAAACTACACAAGGACAGGTGGAGGCACGGAGAACCAGATCAGAAGCCATTCCTTCAGCGACTCAAGGAGAGGGCCTTACTGTCCCCAGTTAACAGCCACAACACAACTCAAGATTATTTTCAGACGGTATATGTAAGCATGGATAGATTTTTATGTATGCATTTTATTCCAAAATTTTGCTTTTCTATTTTCAATAAATACTTGATATATTTAAGAAGTCATGGGTTAAGGAACTCTACAGCTTTTGTTAGGTACATATTATTTTATTACAATAGAAATTTTGCGCCAACATTATGTACAATTAGATTAAAAAAATCCTTTCGTAAAGGTGTATCTTAATTTTGTTTATTTTTCTTCAGGTGTACTGACAGAAGCTTAAAGTAAGGCAATTGGAAATGAGGCATTTTGAAAATGTAGGACTTGAATCTAGCCAGGAGAGAGTAAAATGCTCTACTTTATACAGTGATAGTTTCTCTTTAAGCATACTCAATGTAGTTTTTCTTGTCTTGTAAATTACTACTACCAACCCTCACCATGAGTACTCAATAATCTATTTGTTGTTGTTGTTGCCGCTGATGTTGTTTTAGAATAAGAATACAGGAAAGAAAAACTAGAAATTTTTCCTAAAAGCCACCTGTTACAAGGGGTGAGATGGCAAAGAAGGGAATGATGCTTCTCTGAGTACACATGTTGGTATTTCTTAAAACTTACTTAACTGTATTGAGGTATTCCTTATAGACAACAAAATGCACAGCTATTGAGTGACAGGACAATATATTTTGATAAATGTATGCAATCACAGAACAATCTTCCATTGAAGAAAGATGTAGAACATCACCATGGTGCCAAAACCTTCCCTCTTCTCCAAGTAAACACTGATCTGATTTTTATTAATATAATCATTTCTAAAACTGTATGTAAATGAAATCACAAAACATACATATGCTTTTATATATATGTTCTTGTTTCTGGCCTCTCTTGCTTAATGTACATATTTTAAAATTCATTCATGTTGTTGTACTTATTTTTAGTTTATCATTTTTTCTGAATAGTATTCAACTATATGAATATAACAAAGCTTTTTTATTGTAATCCTATTGATAATTGTTTTCAGTTTCATACTCTTGATTAGAGCTGCTATAAACATTGTTGTACAATTTTTGGTTTTGGTTTTGCTGTTATTGTTAACATGTTTTTATTTATTTTGTTTAATATTTAACATTTTGTTTAAACTTGGAGTGAAATTGCTACTTTTAGTTACTGATCCAATATAAAGTATCAAATGATTAGATAGTCATATCGAATTTCAGTAAATCAGAAATGTTGTCTATTATCTAGCTTTGCTAATCATTTCAAAGATGCAGACAAATCTATAGGAAAGGGCTTAATACATTAATGGCAGCTGAGACATTTCTTACTACAGTGGACATGTAATCTCCGCCCCAGAAAATAGACAAGTAATAGTGACTCTAATTATGGATACTGTACTGTGTACTTGAAAATTCCTGACAGAGTTAGCAAAGTTCTAAAATGTTCTCTCCATAAAAAAAAAAAATAAGTATGTGAGGTGATGGCTATGTGAATTAGCTTTATTTAATCATTCCACAATTTACACATACCAAATCATATTATGGACTATAAATACATACAACTTTTATTTGTCAATTATATCTTTATAAAACCAAAAAAAAATGCTTAAAACAGGGACAAAAAAGTAGATGAGGACTCCAAGTGAGATTTGCAGAGTTACCTCACTCATGTAGGAGAGATTTTACTTTTTGAAACATCTCTATTTTATACCTTCGCTTACATGACGTTTTCAGGATGTCATGCCTTCAAATCTCCATAGATTCTGGGCATATTCACATGTCCTCTTTCAACAAGAATACTCTATTAAGCACAATATATGGGAGATCGAGACCATACAGGCTAACACAGTGAAACCCTGTCTCTACTGAAACTACAAAAAATTAGCAGGGTGTGGTGGCGGGTGCCTGTGGTCCCAGCTACTCGGGAGGCTGAAGCAGGAGAATGGCGTGAATCCGGGAGGCGGAGCTTCAGTGAGACGAAATCCGCCACTGGACTCCAGCCTGGGCTACAGAGCGAGACTCCGTCTCAAAAAAAAAAAAAGGAACAATGTATGGATAAGGAGCATACACCTAGCAAAAATTCACATAAACAAAGCCATGTGCTACAGGTATCATGTTGAAAGTAATTTAGACAAGATCGCTTTCCTTTTCTTCTTATCCGGGAGGCATTCCCTCAGCTGCTTTATCTCCTTCTTCGCTAGTTGGCTACATGTTTAAGTGTATATGAGAAACTGCTGAGATGTTTATTTACCAAAGTGGCCGGACAATTTTATTTATCCACCAGCAATAAGTGATGGTTCCCATTGTTCCACATCCTCACAAACAGCATTGTCAGTCTTCTTAAATTTTAGCTATTCCAGTAAATGTGTGGTGTGTCTCACTTTGGTTTTAATTTGCATTTCCCGCTGACTAGCGATGCTCAGTACCTTTCTACATGATTATTGGCTATTCCTAAATCTTTTGTTGAAAAATATCTGTTCAAGTCTCTTGCTCATTTTTATTGTACTTCTCTATTTTTTAAAATCTATTTGTAGAAGTCCTTTATATACTCTAGATGCTGATGCATCACTGAGCGTAAATATACATACAAACATACATAAACATATTAATAATTTGAAAAAGTCCATTTATCTATTTTTTTATGATTAGTGCTTTATTGTGTCTTAGGAATTTTTTGCTGTCTCAATTCTACAAATATATTATCCTGTGTCTCTTTCCGGAAACTTTATTGTTTAGCTTATATATGTGTAAGTATGTTTTATTTCAAATGCATTTTTATGTATAATTTGTGATAAGCATTTATTTTAGTGCTTTATCATACATTTCTCCAGTATGTTCAATATTATTTGTTGAGGAATCTTTCATTTTCTTTTTAGAATGCCTTGTCATTCTATTTACTTTGTCAAACTTATACTGAATATATCTGTCTAGACCTGTTACTGGCCCACCTACTTTGTTTCATTGATCTTTCTATACACTTTTTGTTATTGCTTTTTTAGTTGTTGTTGTTGTTGTGGGTTTTTTTTGTTTTTTTTGTTTTTTTTTTTTTGAGACAGAGTTTCACTCTGTCTCTCAGGCTAGAGTGCAGTGGCACGATCTCGGCTCACTGCAAGCTCTGCCTCCCGGGTTCACGCCATTCTCCTGCCTCAGCCTGCCGAGCAGTGGGACTATAGGCGCCCACAACGGCGCCTAGCTATTTTTTTTGTATTTTTAGTAGAGACCCGGTTTCACCATGTTACACAGGATGGTCTCGATCTCCTGACCTCGCGATCTGCCCGCCTCGGCCTCCCAAAGTGTTATTGCTTTTACTTTTGGAGCTTTATTAGTATTATATACATTTGAAATAATACAATTATATCAACAAGAATTAGGGGGAAATCCATAAAGGCAATATAAATAGAAAAGTTAAAAATAACTATATTTCAGATAGAGCTAAATGAGCCAAATTTCACAAGCTGTAGTTGCAGTGTATATTAGATCTTTATGAAAGATAAAATCATTCCCATTGGCTATAAATAAGTTACAGAATTCTCATTATTTAACATTTTAAATATTAGGAAACATTCCATTTACTATTTGCTTTGTTATTGCTCTTGTTTTTTCTTTATCCTAATGAAATGTATGGAATAAAGTGTTTGTAAATGGAAACAGTTAGGCATTTTTCTCAGGATTTTATGTTGTGAGTGAGTCATGGAAATTATTGAAGTCTTAGAAAAACCAAGGGTCCTTAACATCATGACCGACACTGAAGTAAGTATTATTAGATTCTATGCTGAGAGTGAACATTTAGTTCCTACTTATTACAGTGTTTCAGGTGTATAATTTTTAGAATCCTTGTTTTACATACAGTCCCAGTTCTCATTTCCCTATTTAGGTATTGTCTAATGAAGTGAAAACATAATATTTACATTGATGAAACATTCGGTTTATGTGATTTTTTATTGAAGAAAATACAGATAAAGTGCAATGCCACCAAAATATGTTTCTAGGGCAAAAGAAATGTCAGATAGAATGTGACTCAACAAGCCATAATGTGAAGGATATAGGAAACACTATCATTCACAACTGTCTCTTATAGACAAGAGAAAATAATTACTATTAATATTACAAATGTGCTATAATGAGATGCAATATATATCTCGTTCATAGGATCAGCCTGACTGTCACTCATCTCTCTGTTTTGTGAAGTATTATACTCAGTTTTTCTTCATAAATTTGTACCTATCTTCAACATCTTCCAGTCATTTTCTAAAACCTATTATCAAGTAATAGCTACCAAAACCACTGTTTGTATGTAATGCCTGCATGAAAATTGTGTAAAGGCATGTGAAAGCAAGAGGTAGTTTTAGAGTAAATTAATTACAGAAGTAATTTTATTTTATTATTCATTTTATTTTTGAGATGGAGTCTCGCTCTGTCATCCAGGCTGGAGTGCAGTGGCGTAATCTCAGCTCACTGCAGCCTCTTCCTCCCAGGTTCAAGCAGTTCTCCTACCTCAGCCTCCCAAGAAAGTGGGATTACAGGCATGTGCCACCAGTCCCAACTGATTTTTGTATTTTCAGTAGAGAGGAGTTTCATCAAGTTGACCAGGCTGGTCTTGTACTCCTGGCCTCAAGTGATCCGACACCCTAGGCCTCCCAAAGTGCCGGGATTACAGGCATGAGCCACCGTGCCAGGTCTGTTACAGAAATAATTTTAAATAGCTATTTTGTGATGAGTTTAAGATCTTGAAATATTATTTTTTTGTCTCCCTCAATACTTTTCATTCTTTTTCTAGTCACATTAGGGTGTCCACATTGTCTAAACGATAATTAGATTTGCTAAAATTCATGCTTTTTGTTTTATATTATGCTGAGAATTAAAGCAGAAGGTTTTAAAGAAGCAGAATAGGAGTGTATAAAAAATAAAGAAAGGAAGATCAGGAGGATAATGGGAGAGAAAGACCCTTTCCTGAAAACAGTAGATAGGACTGGATTGATGCTAAGAAAAAAAATAAACATTTGAGACCCTGATTTTGATAAAAGAAAATGTCTCCTGATTTGGGGAGATCACCATGAGAGAAAGGAATCAGAGTTTGTATTAGTTTGCTAGGACTGCCATAACAAAGTACCACAGACTGGATGGTGTAGACAACAAATATGTATTTTCTCACAATTCTGATGAGCAAGGTCTTAACAGGGTTAGTCTCTTCTAAGACCTCTCTCCTTGGCTTTTGGATAGTCGTCTTGCTCCAGTGTCCTCCACATGGGTTCTCTCTTTGTGTGCTTGTGCTCTAATCTATTCTTATAAGAACACTAGTCATACTGGATTAAAACCAAACCATATAACCTTATTTAACTTAAATTACCTCGTTAGAGACCCTATATTCAATTAAGGTACTGGGGATTAGGACTTCATCAGATAAACCTGGGTGGGAGCACAGGGCAGCACAATGCAGCCCATAAAAGAGCTGAATGACTGTAACACAGTTTCCAGACACAGAGGCAACACATCAAATAGAAGCAGAAACATCAACAAAGTGAGCCACCATTCCACTTCACCCAAACTCTTCTTATTATCACCTATGTTCAAGTTTGTTATCCTGTATCCACCTGCCTTCTCCTTGTCCAATACTCTAGTAAGTAAACTCTTCCAGACACTGAAGTTGTTCTTCCCAAGATGGACAGTGGCATGTGGAAGGACAGGCCCCATTTCTGGCACTGAGCATGATAGAACAGTGTAGAAAATGGTCCTTCTTAAATTGTAATTAATTTCAAAAATTAGCTCATTGAAGAAACAGGATTTATTTAGAACTTCATATACATCTATTTTTTAATTTTAATTTTTAATTTGTGAAGGTACATAGTACGTGTATACATTTATGGGGTATATGATTTTTTTTTTTTTTTTGAGATGGAGTCTCCCTCTGTCGCCCAGGCTGGACTGCAGTGGCGTGATCTTGGCTCACTGCAACCTCCACCTCCCAGGTTCAAGTGATTCTCTTGCCTCAGCCTCCCGAGTAGCTGGGACTACAGGCCCGTGCCACCACGCCAGCTAATTTTTTTGTATTTTTAGTAGAGATGGAGTTTCACCGTGCTAGCCAGGATGGGCTTGATCTCCTGACCTCATGATCCACCCGCCTTGGCCTCCCAAAGTACTGGGATTACAGGCATGAGCCACCACTCCCAGCCTTATAAAATGTTATAATACAGGCATGCAAAGTGTAATAATCACAGCATGGAGAATGAGGTATCCATTCCCTCAAGCATTTATCTTTTGTGTTACAAACAATCCACTTATATACTTATCGTTATTTTAAAAGGTACAATTAAGTTATTATTGATTATAGTCACTTTATTGTGCTATTATAAGATTGTTCTTATTCTTTCTACTTTTTTAATACCCATTAACCATCCCCATCCCACCCCCACTACCCTTCCCAACCTCTGGCAACCATTCTTCCACTTTCTATGTCCAGGAGTTCAATTGAAAAACTTCCTATTTCTGAGTTTTAAACTGTAGCTTAAAAGGTTAGAAACCACTACTTTCAAACAATATGTCAGAATTTAAAGAGAATAATACCATTTGGTGATAATGGACCATAATACCTTTTGGTGAGATGCTTCTGGTGTCAAATTACACATTACATCACTTTATTGAAGCGCTCCGAGCACAATTTAATGCATTCTTTTAGGATCTAAAAATGATTAAATGTCTCATACTTTGAGATTGGATGATTGTTACAATATCCATCAAAACATTTTCTCTCCATAAGACTTAATGAATCAGGCCCTATACCTAAGTACTGAGGCCATTAACCAATTACTAAACCTCACTCCTTTCCTCTCACCCACTCACTTTAACACCAATCACCTTAGTGATTGCCTACCATGAAACTGGTATTTGAGATATGTTCTATTTTTAATAAATTGTTCTTTATGACTTGTCTTTAGCCACTTAAAGGTGGAGTGCTGAATATCAGCATCCCTTTCTAGTTTCCATTCCACTTAAATTTATCAGTTACCAAAGAAGATTTATAAAAAATATTACTTAAATACCAATGGTATATTTTGAGCTTGTAAAACTATTCCTATTCATTATATTTTCTTCTATATTAGAGTTGTGTCCATTCCTATGACATGCAAATGAAAAAAAAAGAAGAGTCTGCTTCATTCCAGCAGCACAATTACAACAACGTAGCAGTGCTTTGATGTTCCAGGGATAATGTTGACATTGATTTCACCTGACACAGGGAGACCCCCCCCACATTAACTTCACATTTTTTTTTTTACATAATGTAATACTGCAGAAGGCAAGACCTGCTTGACATGCCAGATTGTGAGGTATTTTAAGGTGGTCATTGGAAATTATCATACCTCCTATTTTTGTGCCTTTTCCCCAGCCATAAGTATTCTTAATTAAAACTAAAATAAAACATCTGCATACATTAAAAAGTTATAAAGATGCCACCATTTTATCAAAAGTATATTTATCTTTTCATGTACATATTCCTTTACACTTCGTCATTTTCAATTTAAATCAGAGGCAATTTTCATAGTGTATGTACTAAAAATAGACCAATACCAATATCAATACTAATAAATTGTTTTGCACTTTTTGCATGAAAGACCCTGTGGTATATGTTTTAGATTAATTATGTCAGATAATCATAACATTATGAGATGGCTTCAGTTATCATTGTCATTTGAATGATGGTGAAGTTGATTCTGGCTCTTATAGTAAGAATGTGGAGAAGTTGACAACCAGGCCAAATCTTGTCAGACATTAGACACATTTAACTTAACCATGTCTCTCTGTAGCAAGTTCTGTTTATTCATCTATTTTTTATTTTCCATATTGTATAATCTGGCATATGTTATATTAGTTGTATAATGCAATATAATTGTAAATGTTTATATGTATAAAGCTGTAATTTGATTATAAATAATCCCCAAACCCATGATATAATAATTTATTATGGCTTTATTAAATATAAGAAGTATCAAAATATTTAATTATAGATATATTTACATAATTAAATATTTAAATATTTTATCTCTGTAAAAAAATTAAACACTATAAAGTTATAGTATAATCCTCCATGACTTTTGCAATTCCTGTTTTTTCAGATGCAACTATTGTTATGACATCAGTATAATTCAGTATCTGCTTTGGTTTTCTCTGTGTTCCTAAGCCCCTGATATTGAAATCAAATATATATTTAGAATTCTCAGGGATTTTTATAAGGCCAGCAGAAAATGTTATCAGGGATATTATCTTTTGAAACAATTTCCATTAAAAGAAGACAAGGTTTATAGAAATAATTTCAAATCTTAATGTGGGATAAGCAATTTGGATGGTAAGATACTTCCACAATATTCTATCATATGAGGAAATTATCATCCTGTGAAAAGACTCAGGAGTCAATTTGAAGACGCTCCCAGTAGCCAAAGACAATAAATTGCAATAATTAAAACAAATAGTAGCTACATTTCATTAAAATACATCGTATGTTTACATTCTTGTTTTCATAATAATACAAATAGCTTCGCATTGGTTAAACTGATAAATGCCAAGAACTAAAAATATTATTTTGAACATACTAAGGGAAATAATACAGAATTTATACCTTTTTCTCTCTGATTATCTGATCTCAGAGTAACTGATATTTAAAGATAAATAGAAGGTTTTCATTATAAAATAAATCCATATAATAAAATAAAAATGTTACTATATCTCTATTTTTCATCAACCCTTAAAGACCTGATTGACCTAGGCAATGAAAACCAATGGCTAATAATATCACAAAAGCTAAACATACATACATTATGTACCTGTTGGTCTAATGGAAGTTTGAATTACTACTTAGGCAGTAATTTTATGAAATAAAGGAAATCAACATGAAGCAGATCAAGTGTCTAGAGTAAAACCATCCAATAGAACCCTCTGTGATTATAGAAATACTTTATATCTGTACTTTCCACTATAAAAGCCATTAGCCACATGTGGCTATTGAGTACTTAAAGACAGCTAATATAAGTGAGGAATTGAAAAATTAATATTATTTAATGTTAAATAATTCAAGATTAGATTAAAATAGTCCCATTTAGTTACTGGTAAACATATCAGACAAGAGTGCTCCAAATCAAAGTCCAATTTATAGTAAATGTAATTATAAAATACCATCTTAAGAGAAGACATGGGGATGTAGTCTGAAACGTCCAGACTCAGCAACTCTATAACACAGCAAACCAGTTCTTCAATTTAAAAAATTCCAAGAAAAAATAAGACAGAGAGGAATAAAAGGTATGCAAGAGCTTCCAGAGAGAAACAAATGATGATAACAGACTTCAAGGGTACTGAACATCATTGGTCTTCTTGAAAGATCTGTGACCTGCAGCTCCATTGGTGGCAGTGCTTTGGGGCAGAGGTGATATCTTAGAATGGTTGCTTGATTTTTCTAGAGGGATTGAATCTTAGGA
This sequence comes from Gorilla gorilla gorilla, assembly GCF_029281585.2. Taxonomy (NCBI): domain Eukaryota; kingdom Metazoa; phylum Chordata; class Mammalia; order Primates; family Hominidae; genus Gorilla; species Gorilla gorilla. The sequence goes on along the minus strand of NC_073224.2, from coordinate 65,775,648 downwards.
TGTGGGTTCTCAAACTTTCCAAATATTCTAAAGTCCATAAAATATGCCATAGATATCCTACCATGTTTTGCTTAACAATGGGGATACATTCTGAGAAATGTGTTCTTAGGCAATTTTGTTGTTGTGTGAACATCACAGAGTTTGCAAAACAACCTAGATATTGTAGCCTACTAAACACTTTGTGTGGTAAAGCTCTTTGGCTACAAATCTGTAAAGTATGTACAGCTTTAATACTGAATTAAAACTAAATACTCTGGGCAATTGTAACACAATGGTAAGTATTTGTGTATCCCAATCTCTCTAAACACAGAAAAAATACAATAAAAATACAGTATAAAATATATTTTTTAAATGGTGCATCTGTATAGGTCACTTAACCCTGAATGAAGCTTGCAGGACTTAAGTTGCTCTCAGTGAGTCAGTAAGTAAATGGTCAGGGAAGGAGAAGGCCTAGAACATTATTACACACTTTTAAATGACTTTTAAATGACTAGAAGTGCAGTAGGTTTTTTATACTCCAGTATCATCGCATTACAAAGGCTATGACATCATTAGGCTACAGGAATTTTTCAGTTTTATTATAATCCTGTAAGCCCATTATTGTATATATGGTCCAGTGTTGACTTAAGTGTTGTTATAAGGTGCATAACTTTAAAATAATTTTTGGATTTTGAAAGATTATGCAATCTTAGTCAGCTGTCATGTCAGCAATAACCAGGTTGGTTAGGTTTCTCTAAAGAAGTGCAAACATTAAAACAAAACTTGAGTGTACATTTCATTATTTGAATAGAGTGAAAGCCAACCTTCATAAAACAGAGGAGGGAGTCCTTATAATATTAATATTTAGAAATAATAATAATGACAACAGAAACAATTATATGTGAAAACTTAATATGAACCAATCACTTTTTTAAAGCTTAGCATGTATAATTTGATTTGCATCTCACAACTGGAATTTTATCTATGTTACAAATGAGAAACCATAGGACAGAAATACTAATGTGCACAGATCACACAGATAATCATAATTGAGTAGTACCCTCAGCCTGTGCTCTTAATCAAATTAAATGACTGAGGTTTTTTCCTTTTTAAGGTAGAATATGAGTCAAAATCAAAATTAAAAACATGAAAATAAAAATAGAGATATTTTCAGTATTTCTAAAGTATAAGGCTAAGATTCATATTGTGTGTGTTTAAAAATATATACTCATGTTTATTTTGTGCCTATTTCATAAATTTTAAGAGACTGTACTACTGTTTTGCTATATGCACTATTTTAATTCAAGAATATAATTTTCATTGTCAGTTTTCATATCACTGCATGCTATGAATATGTTATATTTTATTTAAATATATCTGTGTTGTAGGACATTTTTTATTGTAACTAACTCTACGAATACAGACATTATGTCTTTCTACATTTCTAAGGAGTCTCCACCCAGCAGATATTCTGGAACATTAATTCAATAAATGATTAGAATAGACCAGTGAACGAGAGGTCTTTAAAACTAGCAAACTTTCTAGAATCTAAATTTACACTGAGAAAAAAAAAAGTGTGCTGTGTATTATATGGAGTACTAACATTTTTCTACTTTATATTCAAAGAATCATATTTTCATATGTCTAAGCTATTATATTTTTTCTGATGTTTCTTCAAACTTAAACTGAAGCCCATGATTGGTCTTCAGAGAAATGCTCAAATATCTTAAAATCAGATGCCAAATTCAAATATGATTTTTATTTATTATTTATTTATTTTTGTAATTATTTATTCCTGCAGAGAGTACCAAATAGAGTTCACTTTCTAACCTAACTAATCTTCCAACCACATATTAGATTGTCAAAGACATTCTCCTATGTTACTAACATTAATACTTATCTGATAGTGATGTTGTTTAAAAAAAGTATGTTTTACATTCCTTGAGTTCTTCAAGTAGACTTGTTTCTTAGTAAACTTCCTAAATATCCATAATCTATTATTAGATATAATAAAAGTTCTTATAAATCACTCTAAAAGTTTTGAACCAAAAATGTGGAGAGAATCATTCTTAACCTTGTAAGAGAATCATAGTTGTTGATTTCAATGACTTCTAATTAAATAATTACCCTAATGAATAAAGTGATGAAAACAATTATCAAGTAGAGGACAATATTTATAGACCAAATTAAGCATAACAAAACTAAATTGGACTTCATTATGTATACAAACTTAGAACAGCACAATTTAAAGCAATGCTCAGTACTATTCAAAAGAACTAATATTTATTTTGAGACCTAATAAAATGCTAAAAATGGGCACCAAACTCCAAGTTTTTTTTCTAATATAGTGGTTGTAAAATGGTGTTTATAAATTAAAACTACGACAACAAAGTACTATCACCAAGTAATTTTAAAATCTTCTGCCTAAAATATGCTCCACTTAAACACTTATATTGTCATATTAAATATTATAAACATTTCTGAGGTAAATAAAACAATTTAAGTTTGTTTAACTTATTTCCTCAACTGTGATAGAACAGTGAATATGGCCTTTTATGAATACTTTAATATTATTATCAAATGCATGAATAGTTTGTTACATACTGATGTAAATACAATATTTTATGTGGATTGCTAGCTTATCCTTTAGGAAAGATATATGCCTCAATGCAATCTATTATGATATAGAAACAGAACATAGACAACAAATTTTTAAAAGATTTAATATCTTTATATTTTATAGTATGATTTTTTCTGATTCAACAGATATTACTGCAATTACTATGTTCCAAGCAATATTAAAGCACCAACTCTTTATTGATCTATTCTTTAATTAGAAAAAATGTGAGAAAAAGGTTGGCTATTGATCACATAAAGTAAGGGCAGGAAAAAATTCTTGAAGGATTTTACTTAAAGTAAGGATATACCAACTTATAGGGAGGCCCAAGTGGAAACCCCTTAAATATCCTCAGATACTTGATCAGGATAAAAATAAATAAATACAGTGCCATATCCTGAGAAATTTATAAATTTAGTGCCATCAACAAAGATTTAAAGGATTCAGAGCTAGACTCTTTAATCCCTTTTCAGCTCAACTCTAAGGCTCCTGCAAAAAGAAGATGGAACTGTCACAGACAAAGGATCCTAAGGAGATGTGGTATCTAAATGTCATGTGGTGCCATGGATGGCATCCTGGAACAGAAAAGGGGCATTAGGTAAGAACTTGCAATAATATTTTGGCAACAACAAATCTATTCTAGCAGTTATGATTAAGGTAATTTAAGAGAAGCCACATCAGCCTCCTTTGGGGGAAAATAATCAGGATTTTCTGTGAATTCCTGAGGACATTACATATTTTTTTTATTATTATACTTCAATTTCTAGGGTACATGTGCACAACGTGCAGGTTTGTTACATATGTATACATGTGCCATGTTGGTGTGCTGCACCCGTTAACCCATCATTTATATTAGGTATATCTCCTAATGCTGTCCCTCCCCCCTCCCCCCACCCCACAACAAGTCCCAGTGTGTGATGTTCCCCACCCTGTATCCAAGTGTTCCCATTGTTCAATTTCCACTTCTGAGTGAGAACATGCAGTATCTGCTTTTCTGTCCTTGGCGATAGTTTGCTGAGAATGATGGTTTCCAGCTTCATCCATGTCACTACAAAGGACATTAACTCATCATTTTTTATGGCTGCATAGTATTCCATGGTGTGTATGTGCCACATTTTCTTAATCCAGTCTATCATTGATGGACATTTGGGTTGGTTCCAAGTCTTTGCTATTGTGAATAGTGCCGCAATAAACATACAGGTGCATGTGTCTTCATAGCAGCATGATTTATAATCCTTTGGATATATACCCAGTAATGGAATGGCTGGGTCAAATGGTATTTCTAGTTCTAGATCCTTGAGGAATTGCCAGACTGTCTTCCACAATGGTTGAACTAGTTTACAGTCCCACCAACAGTGTAAAAGTGTACCTATTTCTCCACATCCTCTCCAGCACCTGTTGTTTCCTGACTTTTTAATGATTGCCATTCTAACTGGTGTGAGATGGTATCTCATTGTGGTTTTGATTTGCATTTCTCTGATGGCCGGTGATGATGAACATTTTTTCATGTGTCTGTTGGCTGCATAAATATCTTCTTTTGAGAAGTGTCTGTTCATATCCTTGCCCACTTTTTGATAGGGTTGATTTTTTTTTTCTTGTAAATTTGTTTAAGTTCTTTGTAGATTCTGGATATTAGCCCTTTGTCAGACGGGTAGATGGTAAAAATTTTCTACCATTCTGTAGGTTGCCTGTTCACTTTCATGGTAGCTTCTTTTGCTGTGCAGAAGCTCTTTAGTTTAATTAGATCCCATTTGTCTAATTTGGTTTTTGTTGCCATTGCTTTTGGTGTTTTAGGACTTTAGGTGTTTTAAAAAATGGAAGCATATTTATTTTAATTGAAAGTAATATAGCTACATGCAATTTTTGGCTGCAATATTGCACAACACAGTTAAACATAGTCATGGAAGCGGCCCACGGTTTCCCAAATTACCTGTGTCTTGTCAAGGTTTGTGTTGGTTTTAAGATGTGTCTCTTTTATACACCACTCTAAAATCAGCTTTGTTTAACAGATATCATTCTCCTTTGTAAGCCCTGAACTCCTATTCTTATCCCCAACAGCCTCATTAGTTTATCAAAATCCTATTAACTTCTCAGTTTCTTGGCAGTCTCTAAAAGATTCAGAAAAAAAAAAAAAATCAATAGAGGAAAAGAGGGCCCCAGGGTAGCCTGCCTATCTACGCTTTCTGCCTCTTCTAGATATCGTCTCTACAACACCTCATTGTCTTGGTGGTTCTCTGTATTTAAATACTTTCACAAATATATAAAGTTTATTGATGCCTAGAAGTCTGAGGAAAACATATAATGCTGAGTAAAAAGATAACAAAAATAGTTATTTTAAAACTTGCATATATGATGAGAAAATTTACTTATAATCAGTATTTACCATTTGCCAAACAAAGTACAGTTTCATATCGTATAACTTTGTTTGGTATCAAGCTAGAACCCTTTCCTTTTCCTTGCACTATTATCCAGCTGTACATTCACTCATCAACCTTGTCCCATACTCATCAAAATAAAATGGCAGTTGAAATTTCTCAGCTATGAAACATAAGAAATTGCATTATGGTTATCTTACTTTTTGCATATGATTTTCCAGTTGATTGAAAATCAATATGATACATACTAAAAATACATTTTTATAACAATTTTATCACATTTCTGTGTACATAAGACAACATACCACTTGTTGAACTTAATACGTCCATCATATCTAAAATTTCTGAATATTTTAAAGTATGTTATTAAAGTAGAATAAATATGTTTTGTATTAAATTAGTATTTGTGATTTGTGACATTATTTAAAATACAGAGCTGTCTCAAAGAGCAAGCTAGAATTTCTAGTTTAGAAAAATATCCAAAAATTTCCACATCTCTTAAATATCACAAAACATATATATTTTTTGTCTATTTGAAGGAAAGTAGAGGAATGCAAACATTATAGTACAGATAATGCAAAACATTATAGTACAGATAATGCAAAACATTATAGTACAGATAATGCTTTATGTCATCTTTCGTTTTGCCACAAACGTTGTGCTATGTCCTACTAGTTTTCTATTTCTGCAAAACCAAAAATATCATTACAAACTTAGTAACTTGAAAGGACCCAAATTTATTATCTCAGAGTTTCTTTGGGTCAGCAGTTCAACACATGTGAATGAGTTCTCAGTTCCAGTTCTCATAAGATCTGTATCAAGGTGTTGACTGACTGTCTTCACTGAGGCTCAGTGAGGTTCACTGAGGTTCATTGAGTCTGTTCCAAGGTCTCTGAAATTGTGGACACTTAATTTTTTTTCTTGTCTTGTGGCTAGGGATCAATCTTAGTACCTAGAGGCCACTCTCAAGTAAGTTAACTGATTTGATACTTTAATTAAATATGAGAAATTCCTATTTATAAAAATGATAGCCCATCACACATTCACCCTCAAGGTGATGAGGGGATCATAAAAGGTATATACTCTAGGGTATGGACTCACAGGGGCCATATTAGAGTTCTCTCCCTTCCATATATATGAATATATCTTAAAAGATATTTTAATATTATTTATTAGCAACTATAATTTTATCTAATGTGAATATTTACATATTAAAAACATTACTTTTTTTGTTTTGGCTAAATGTCACTCTTTCATTTTGTTGTAGATGCAAATAATATTTTCAACTCTTATAAGTAATTTTGCCTCCATGATAGAGAAAAATTTCTTAAGACCCAAATGCTAGTAAAGCTTAGATCCATGCATCTATGATAATCTTTTCAATGTATTTTACCGTAAGTCGAGACAATAATTTTTTTCTTTTTTCATAATTTTTAATTTTTGTCAGTACATAGTAAGTGTATGTATTTATGGGGTACATGAGACGTTTTGATACAGTGATGCAACAAAAAATAATCACATGGAGAATGGACATCCATCCCCTCAAGCATTTTATCTTTGTGTTAAAAACAATCCAATTACCATCTTTTAGTTATTTGAAAATGTACAATTAACTTATTATTGATTATAGTCATCCTGTTGTGCTGTCAAATACTAGGTATTATTTATACTTTCTGGGGTTTTTTGTACCCATTAATCATCTGCCCACCGATCCCCACTCCACTGCTACCTTTCTTAGCCTCTGGTAACCATCCTTTTACTGGTCCAAGAGCTCAACTGAATTTTAAATCCCACATAGTACTTATTTTTAGATCCCACAAGTAAGTGAGAAAATGTGAGGTTTGTCTTTCTGTGCTTGGCTTTTTTCACTTAACACAATGATCTCCAATTCCATTCATGTTGTAGCGAATGGATCTCGTTCTTTTTTAAGGCTGAGTGGTACTCCATTGTGTATATGTGTCACATTTTCTTTACCTGTTCATCTGTTGATGAACACTTAGGTTGCTTCCAAATCTTAGCTTTTGTAAACGGTGCACAACAAACATAGGAATGCAGATATCTCTTCCATATACTGAGTCCCTTTATTTTGGATATATACTCAGCAGGGTGATTGCTGGATCATGTGGTAGCTCTTTTTTAGCTTTTTGAGGAACTTGAAACTCTTCTCCATAGTGATTGTACCAATTTACATTCCCACCAACAGTGTACGAGGGTTCCCTATTCTCCACATCCTTGAAAGCATTTGTTATTGCCTGTCTTTTGGATATAAGCCATTTTAACTAGGGTGAGATGATATTTCATTGTAGTTTTGATTTGCATTTATCTGGTAATCAATGATGTTGAGCACCTTTTCAAATGCCTGTTTGCCATTTTTATATCTTCTTTTGAGAAATGTCTATTCAATTTTTCCCCATTTTTGATTGGATTATTAGATTTTTTTCTACAGAGTTGTTTGAGATCCTTAAACATTTTGGTTATTAATTTTTTCTAAAATAAATCATTTGCACATATTTTCTCCCATTCTGTGGGTTGTTTCTTCATGTTGTTGATTGTATCTTTTGCCATGCAGAAGCTTTTTACTTTGATATGATCCCATTTGTCCATTGCACAATTGATTGCCTGTGGTTGTGGACATTGCTCAAGAAATTTTTCCCCAGACCAATGTCCTGGAAGTTTTCTTAATATTTTCTTGTGGTTGTTTCACAGTTTGAGGTCTTAGATTTAAGTCTTCAATCAACTATGAGTTGAATTTTCTATATGGCTACAGATAGGGGTCTAGTTTCATTCTTCTGGATATGGATATCCAGTTTTTCCAGTACCATTGATTGAAGAGACTATTTCCCAGTGTATGTTCTTCACACCTTTGTCCAAAATGAGTTCACTGTTGGTGGGCGTATTTGTTTCTGGGTTCTCTACTCTGTTCCACTGGTCTATGTGTCCTTTTTTGTGCCAGTACCATGCTGCTTTGGTTACTATAGCTCTCTAGTATAACTTAACATCAAGTAATGTGATTTCTTCACCTCTGTTATTTTGCTTAGGATAACTCTGGGACTTTTCTAGCTCCAAATACATTTTACAATTGTTTTTTATTCAACTTTTGTGAATAATGTCATTTGTATTTTGATAGGGATTACACTGAATTTGTAGATTGCTTTGGATAGTATGGACATTTTAACAAAATTGATTCTTCCAATCCATAAACATGAAATATTGTTTCATTTTTTGGTGTTTTTTTCAATTTCTTTTAATATTGTTTTGCAGTTTTTATTATAGAGATCATTCACATATTTGGTTAATTGCTAGGTATTTCATTCTATGTGTGGCTATTTCAAATGGGATTGCTTTTCTATTTTTCACATTGTTCACTGTTGGCATGTGGAAATGCTACTGATTTTTGTGGTTTGGTTTGAATCCTGCAACTTTACTGAAGTTATTAGTTCTAACAGTTTTTCATTGAATCATTAGGTTTTTCCAAGCATAATATCATATCATCTGCAAACAAGGATAATTTTACTTCTTCCTTTATGATTTTGATTCCCTTTATATCCTTCTCTTGTTTGATTGCTCTAGCTAGGACTTCCAGTATGATGTTGAATAACGGTGGTGAAAGTGGGCATCCTTGTCATGTTCCTGATCTTAGAGAAAAGGCTTTAGGTTTTTCCACATTCAGTAGGACATTAGCTGAGAGTCTATCATATATGCTTTTTAATATGCTTTTTAGTATGTTGAGGTATGATCCTTCTATACCCCCCCTTTTTTAGGTATTTTACAATAAAGGGATGTTGACTTTTTAAAAACACTTTTCAGCATCAATTGGATTGATCATATGGTTTTTACCTTTCATTCTCTTAATATGATGTATCATATTGGTAGATTTATGTATGTTGAACCATTCTTGCATCCCAGGGCTAAATCTCATTTGGTCATGAAGAATGATCTTTCTAATGTACTATAGAAATTCAGTTTGCTAGTATTTTTGTTGAGGATTTTTGCATTAATATTCATGAGAGATGCTGGCCTATAGTTTTCTTTTTTTGATGTGTCTTTGTCTGTTTTTGGTATCAGAGTAATACTGGCCTTGTAGAATGAGTTTGGAAGTATTTCCTCCTCTTATATTTATCTGAATAGATTTAGTAGTGTTGCTCTTAGTTCTTTAATGTTTGGTGGAATTCAGCAGTGAAGCTATCAGGTCTTTTCTTTACTGGGAGACTTTTTACTGCTACTTGTTATTGGTCTGCTGAGGTTTTGGATTTCTTCCATATTCAATCTAGGTAGGTTTTATGTGTCTAGGAATTTATTCATTTCTTCTTGATTTTCCAATTTATTGGCATATAGTTGCTCATAGTAGTCCCTAATGATCCTTTGAATTTCTGCAGTGTCAGTTGTAATGTCTCCTTTTTCCTTTTTTATTTCACTTATTTTTGTCTTCTCTGTTTCTTAGTCTGGCTAAGGTTTATCAATTTTGTTTAACTTTTTAAAAAACCAACTTTTTGTTTCATAAATATTTTATATATTTTTTATTTCAATTTCATTTATCTACTCTGATCGTTATTATTTATTTTCTTCTACTAACTTTGGATTTTGTTTGCTATTGCTCTTTAGTTAAGATGGTGTATTGCTTATTTGAAATTTTTCTCCTTTTTTGATGTAGGCACTTATAGCTATAAACTTACCTCTTAGTACTGTTTTTGCTGTATCCTATAGGTTTTGTATGTTGTGTTTCCATTATCATTTGTTTCAATAAATTTTTCAATTCCCTTCTTAATTTCTTAATTGACCCACTAGTTATTCAGGAGCATATTCTTCAATTTGTTTAGTGCCCCAAATTCCTGTTGTTATTAGTTTCATTCCATTGTGGTCACAGAAGATGCTTCATATTATTTCAGTCGTTTTGAATGTTTTAAGACTTGTTTTGTGATCTAACATATGATCTATCCTTGAGAATGATATGTGTGTTGAGGAAAAGAACGTGTATCCTGCAGCCTTTAGATGAAATATTCTGCAAATATCTATTAGGTCCATTTGGTCTAAAGTGCAAATTAAGTATGAGGTTTCTTTGTTGGTTTTTTGTCTGGAAGATGGAACCAGAGGCGATCATTGAAAACTTACTGGTAGCAGAGAAAAATTTAGTTCATTGATTTTTTTTAATTAAATGAGCATATTGTATTTAGAACACACAGAATTACACGTATAATGCAGTTATTCTTTCCTTTGATACCAGCTAATATTGTTTTACATTCAATATTGTAAGAAAAAAATACATAGTATCAAATTTAACTCTCAATGATAGATTTCTTTACCTAGAAAATAAATACTCTTAGATGCTAAATATACATATAATCAATAATTGCAGCATTTACTTGATATATTTAGATCTTTTCTTCAGTCCATTTACAAATATTGGCCAAATAAATCTTTGGCCAATAAACCTATTGTTTTGTTAACACTTTAAGTTCTTCCTTTATCTTTGTCCTTTTAAAAAATGCTTTAGTCATTTATCTTCCAGGCTATAACTATTCAACTATGACAAATTCTGAGGGTTCAATTCATATGGAACTTTTATTATATTTCATTACAGTTTTAAATCTTAGCAATAGCAAATTTATTCCTGTTAAGTGCAAATCAGAAAAGTCATGTTTTGTCTTCCTAATGTACCTTTTATTTAAACTATGTATCTCAGCCACTTTGCTGCAAGCCACATAATAACAGTATTAAAAAAAAGAGTAACAGTAAAGAAAAAAGCTTTTTAATGAGCTTACATTTTAAGAAATGTATTAGAAAAATCTGAAAATTCAACCTATGTTTGAATATAGGGCAAAGTCAGTTAACATAAAGGCAATTACAAATAGAAAAAAGCTTTCTTCAATGTTGTTATTTAACCTATAAATGAATCTCCAATTCACAAGATATATTTACATCTATTCTATCAGTAATCTCTGAAGGAAAGTAACAGTAAATGACTCTCATTGACTAAGTAGAACTAATAGGTACTAGGATGGACAGGAAGCAGGAAAACTAGGCCTGGAAACAAGGTACTAACAACACAAAAATGAAATATTATCTCATATGTCATCACTGGAATGGAAGCTCTTCAACATTTTTTGGTTTGGGTTGCCTTTATTGATTCTTATACAATTATATTCACAGGAAAGAAATGTAGATTAATTTACGTCCGTTTCATACACTCTGACAATACCTCTGAAACATATAAATGGATAAAGCAAAGGAAGGCAATCATTTCCTCTGAGAAAAATGTCTTCTCAGGAGGAAGAAATGGAAGATAGGCAAGAAAAAGTGTACAAATGTGCATTACATCAACAATTGGCTAGCACTGTATATTATAATATTTGAGAGTCTGATTTAAGTTGGTAAATTGAAAACAAATTTTGTTGTCCCACTTTTTCTTGTTTTTAAATCTCATTACAATGTTGGGAAGTGAATCAATTTATAATTATAAAGATAAGAAACAGATTTAATATGTTTTTGGAATAAAGAGGACAAATATTACAAACCTGTTTATAAATAGTACAAGTTAAAAAGAGAATACACAGAAGAGAATTACTGGAAAACCAGCTAAAGAAAGAGCCTATTTACCTTACAGAACCTTAACGAGGTTTGAGATAGTCCACAGACAGTCTAAGAAGAGAAAAAAATATTTTTTAAAAGGCTAAAATCAACAGATTATCAGATATGTATTTTATTATATGATGTTACCAATGGCATCTTTGTGTTTCTCTTTAGCCTTTGCCTTCAACTCCCACCTCCATCACAAAATTAAATAACCTAGGTTTAAATCACAAGAACAAAAACAAGAAACACAGCAAATGTCAAAATTATGACAGCGAAAATCATTGCCTACTCTAAAGACATTATCAAAATAACAGGAGTGTTTTTAAAATAAATTTGGGGGAACAAGTACAGTATTGTTACATAGATATATTGCATAGTGGTGAAGTCTGAGCTTTTACTGCAACCATCACCTAATAGTGAACATTACACACAATAAGTAATTGTTCAACCCTCACCCCTGTGGCACCCCTACCCTTATGGAGTCTCTAGTGTCTGTTATTTCCCTCTGTATAAACTTATGTATACATTGTTGACATCCTACTACCAAGAACATGTCTTATTTGACTGTTTGTGAATTATTCACTTAGGATAATGGTCTCCAGTTCCATCCATGTTGCTGCAAATGACATGATTTAATTTGTCTTTATGGCTGCATACTATTTCAGGGTGTATATATTATATACACAGACATCAGTCCCCTGTCTGTTCAATACAAAATGAATACCCACAAGTCAGCAATTTGCATTTCCCTGTGGCTAATAAAGTTGAGCATGTTTTCATTACTTACTGAATATTTGAGGTTCCTCTTTTGTGAAGTGCTTATTTCTTTATTTTGCCCTTTGGAAAATTTTCTATTTTATTGACTTCTGGGATTTCTCTTTTTATATTTGATGTAAGCTATTGATATACATATTGGAAATATTTTTATCTATGCTATGGCATGCCCCCAAATACACAGACAAAAGAGTATATTTTGATTAACATTTCATACTTTAAATGAAGTGAAACTTTCCGTTTTCTCCTTTATAGTTGGAGCTTTGTGGCCCTTTTAAGAAATAATTTACTTGTTCCAACTTTGGAAGCTTTATTTTAAAAATATTTTTATTAATATTTACTATTCATTTGCCATTTATTCTTCTCTGTGAATGAAGTTGATGACACAATTCTTTTTATTCCTGTGAATATCCAGTTGAGCCCACATTATTTACTGAAATAAGCACCCTGATTTTAGCATGACAATGTCAACTATATCATAAACTAAGTGCTGTATATGTGTTTCTGGTTTGGGGTATTAATTTTTCCATTAATTTTTTTTAAATCTATTCTTCCTCGAGCCCCATATTATGTTATTTCAAATTATTGTAGCCATAACAGAAATCTTGATAACTGGCAGTATACTTTTTTTTAACTTTGTTTTTTTTCTTCAAGATTGCCTTTGTGATTGTTGGCCCTTTATATTTTCATCACATTTTAAAATTATCTTGTCAGTTTTAACCCTAAAATAATATGTGCTCTGATTTTAATTGAGATGGAATTCAATAGAGATATTAATTTGAGAAGAATTTAAATGTTTATTAGTTTTCTACATTTATTATTTTAAAAATACATTTAGGTAATTTTGATTTTCAAATTATCCACTCTTTTAATGTACATTTGCATGTATGGGTGTTCAATTTTTCTCAGCACTCCAACATTAAAACTTTGGGAAGAAAAGTAGGAATCAACCAAGGAAGCAGTGAAGTAGCAGCCAATAGGGAAAAAAGAACATGTAGATTCTGGAAGGCAATGGAAAAACTAGAAAGAAAGATCGTAATTGCATTGTGGCCATAATAAAGTAACTGGTAGTAAACTTTCTCTGACAATGTAAACAATTCGAAAATTGGACAAAATAAAAACAAACAAACAATGTTTGTAGATATTTGACTGCAGGTATGATACTATAGTGATCCCTGAGAGGAGGGAAAGAAACGACGAAAGAACTATAATCATCTCAGGATCATGCCTGGATGCCCTTCCCAAATACATGCAAAAAGGGAGAAACCAAACAGAGCACAGTGGTCTGAGTTGACGAGTCTGAAATGGGAGTTTGGAGTGACAAAGCTTACAAGAATTTTTTATTTTATTTTATTATTATTATACTTTAAGTTTTAGGGTACATGTGCACAACGTGCAGGTTTGTTACATATGTATACATGTGCCATGTTGGTGTGCTGCACCCATTCTGGGAGACTGTGTCTTGTGAGGGCACTCTTCCTGTTTTGCAGACAGCCACTTTCACCTTGTATCCTCACATGGCAGCAGAAAGCCAGAGGGCAAGCTTTTGTGTCTCTTCTTGTTAAACAAAGCTGATTTTAGAGTGATATGCCAAAGAGACACATCGTAAAATCAACACTAAATTCCACTTACGAAAGAAAGAGAAAGAAAACAACAACAACTACAACTACTAGAATTCTGTATCGTGAGAAATTACTCTTCAAGGGGAAAGAGAAATAAAGACTTACTAAGGTAAACAAAATAGAAGGACTTTTTCGCCAGTACATCTACTTTTCAAAATATGTTAAAAGTAGTTCTTCAAAGAGACGAAAAAGGATGTAGGTCAGAAATTTGGATCTACATAAAGAAAGGAAGAGCATTAGAGAAGAATTAATGAAGATTTTTTTTCTTTTCTTTTCTTTTTTTTCTTTTTGAGACGGAGTCTCGCTCTGTCGCCAGGCTGGAGTGCAGTGGTGCGATTTGGGCTCACTGCAACCTCCGCCTACCGGGTTCAAGCAATTCTCCTGCCTCAGTCTTCCAAGTAGCTGGGATTACAGGCGCCTGCTACCACGCCCGGCTAATTTTTGTATTTTTAGTAGACACAGGTTTCACTATGTTGGCCAGGCTGGTCTTGAACTCCTGACCTCAGTTAATCCACCTGCCTCTGTCTCCCTAAGTGCTAGGATTACCGGCCTGAGCCACCATGCCCGGCCATTAATTAAGATTTTTAAATATTTAAAAAATTATTTTTAATTGTCCTAAAAAATAAGTGTTCACATAATAACAAATTATGTAAAGATTATAGTTTATGGATATGTGAAATAATTGACATCAGTGACAAAAGAAACAAGAGAGTAGAATTAGAAATACTTTGTTATGAATTATTTGCACTCATGAATTAACATAGTGTTATTTAAAAGTAGACTTGTATTAGTTGTAAATGCACATTGCAAATTTGCAAACGTGATGGCAGCCATCAGAAAAAGTGTGTGTGTGTGTATATATATAGTGTGTATGTATATATCTATATACACTTTTTGTGTAAATATATAAATACTTAATATGCTAAGAAAGAAAAGAAAATGGAACCATATAAAGTGTCCAGTTAAAACCACAGAAGGCAGAAAAGGAATGAGAGACAAAAATAGAAACAAAAAGAAGTCAACAAATAGAATACAATAACAAAAATGGTAGGAATTTACCCAAGTATAACAATAATCACTTTAAATGTCAGTTATTTAAATGTACCATTTAAAAGGCAGAGATTGTCAGAGAGGAATGAAAAAATAGACTCAACTATATATTGTCTGTAAGAAACAGAATTTAAAGGCACATATAGAGAGTATTTTATAAAAAATAAAGGCAAGAAGAAGAAATATGTTAACACTAATCAAAACAAAGTTGGATTAGCTGTAGTAGTTTTATACAAAGCACACTACAGAGCATGGAAAATTACTACTGATAAAGAGGTACATTGCATAGTGATAAATGGGGACAATTCTACAGCAATGTGCAATCTCTAATGTACTGATTAGAGATCTAATGTACTGAGCATCAAAATATTTGAGAAAAAAAGATAAAATGGCAAGGAGAAATAGATGAACACACCATTATAGATGGAAACCTCAACACCGTGTGCCAGAAATGGACAGATCCATCATGCAGAAAATCATTAAGGACATAGTTGAATTCAACAGTATTCTCAATCAACTGGATATGAATGACTTCTCTAGAATACTTCACCCAACAGCAACAGAATAAACATTCTTCTCAAGCTCATATGGAACATTCACCAAGACGGACCACATTTTGGTCCATAAAAAACACTTTAACACATTTAAAAGAACAGAAATTACACAATGTGTGCTTTTAGATCATGAAGGAATTATACTAGAAACAAAAATAGCTAGAAAGTCTCAAAATATTTGGAGATTAAACAACACATTTTTATTTTTATTTTATAATTATACTTTAAGTTTTAGGGTACATGTGCACAACGTGCAGGTTTGTTACATATATATACATGTGCCATGTTGGTGTGCTGCACCCATTAACTCGTCATTTACATTAGGTATATCTCCTAATGCTATTCCTCCCCCGTCCCCCAACCCCACAACAGTCCCCAGTGTGTGATGTTCCCCTTCCTGTGTCCATGTGTTCTCATTGTTCAATTCCCACCTATGAGTGCCAACATGCAGTGTTTGGTTTTTTTGTCCTTGCGATAGTTTGTTGAGAATGATGGTTTCCAGCTTCATTCATGTCCCTACAAAGGACATGAACTCATCATTTTTTATGGCTGCATAGTATTCCATGGTGTATATGTGCCACATTTTCTTAATCCAGTCTATCATCGTTGGACATTTGGGTTGGTTCCAAGTCTTTGCTATTGTGAATAGTGCTGCAATAAACATACGTAAACAACACACTTTTATATCATATATCAAAGAAGAAAGCTCAAGAGAAATTGAAAATATTTTGAAATAAATGAAAATAAAAATACAACTTATAAAAATTTGGGGGATACAGAAAATGAAGTGTTCAAAGGGAAATCTATGCCATTGAATCCATATATCTAACAAAAGAAGACATATTAGATTGGTGTAAAAGTAATTGCTGTTTTTGCCATTTCTTTAAACCTATCTAAAATTTAAAAATCTAAACTTTCAGCTTAGGAAACTAGAAACTAGATTCAAAAAGAGCAAAAGAGAAACAATACAAATTAGCACATAATTTGAATACATTAAAACAGAAAATAGAGACTAAAAACAGAAAATAAACAGACAAAGTCAATGAAACAAAAAACTAGTTTTTTGAAAGGATCAGTAAAATTGATAAGCCTCTAAGATGACTAATAAAAGGAGAACCTATGAATTACTAATAACATAAATTTTAGAGGGGCTATCACTATAGACACTATGGACATTAACAGAGTAACAAAGGAATACTATGAACAACGCTATGCCCACGAATTTTACAACTCAATGAAAGGGACCATTCCTTGAAAGAAACAATCTGCATAAACTCACATAAGAAGAAATGGAAAATATTAAGGCCTATTAAAAATCGAGTCAACAATTAATAATATTGCAAAACAGAAAAAAAGATTAGTTCAATGATGAATTCTACAAATTATTTAAGAAAAAAATATACCGAATTTCTACAATTTATTCCAGAAGATAGAAGTGAGAGAATATTTTCAAACTCATTCTATGAGGCCATCATTATCCCAAAATCAAAACCAGACAATGACATTATACGAAAAGACAACTAAAAGCCAGTGTCTCTTATAAGAATTGAAGCAAAACTCTTTCACAAAATATTATTAAACCAAATCCAACAGCATAAAAGGCACATACACTAAGACCAAGTGGAATTTATTCCAGGTATGCAGGCTGATTCAACATTTGAAAATTAATTAATGTAATTTATGATAGTCATGGGCTAAAGAAGAAAAATCTCCTGATCATATCAACAGATGCAGAAAAAATTTCTGACAATTCAGCATCACTTTTAATAAAAACTCCCAGAAAACTAAGGATGGGGGAAACATCCTAGACTTGATAATGGATATCTCCAAAATCCTACAGATAACATCTGACTTAACTGTGAAAAAAATAAAAGCTTTCTCGTTAAATATCAGAAACAAAGCAAGGATGCGTGCTCTTACCCCTCTATATCAAGGTTATACTGGATATCCTATCAATTGCAATAAGACAAAAAAAAAAAAAAGAAATAATAGAAGGTGCACTGGGCCAGGCATGGTGGCAAAACTCTGTAATTTCAGCACATTGGGAGGCCAGTGTGGGAGAATCCCTTGCATCCAGGAGTTCGAGATCAGCTTGGGTAGCAGAGTGGGACCCCGCCTCTACACAAAATAAAATATTAGCTGGGCGTGGTGATGCCTCCCCATAGTCCCAGCTACTGGAGAGGCTGAGGTGGGAGGATCGCTTGAGCCTGGGAGGTTGAGGCTACAGTGAGCCATGATCGCTATGCCACTGCACTCAGCCTTGGTGAGAGAGTGAGTCTTTGTCTCAAAAAATAAAATAAGTCAGGGTGCGGTATTTCACGCTTGTAATCCTAGTACTTTGGAGGCCGAGGCAGGTGGATCTCCTGAGGTCAGGAGTTTCATACCAACCTGGCCAACATGGCAAAACCCTGTATTTACTAAAAATACAAAAAACTTAGCCAGGCGTTGTGGCGGGTGCTTGTAATGCCAGCTACTGTGGAGGCTGAAGCAGGAGAATCGCGTGAACCCGGGAGGCGGAGGTTGCAATGAGTTACCATCGCATCACTGCACTCCCAGCCTAGGCAACAAGAGCAAAACTCCGTCTCAATAATAATAATAATAATTAATAAATAAATAATAAAATAAAAACAATCTATACTGATTGAGAGGGAAGGAGAAAACTCTGTTTGTTACAGATGGCATGATTGTCTAAGTAGAAAATCCTAAAGAATCAATACATAATTTTAGGACCTAATAAACAATTATGGTAAGATTGCAGGGTATAAGAATCAATCACTTTTTATTTTACTTGGGCATACATTTATAAGTGGAAAGGCTGGGTCAATGGTAACTCTGTGTTTAACTCTTTGAAATGTATGAGAATAATTTACAAAGTAGCTTCAAAATTTTACATTCCTATTGTCCATGCATGAGGGCTTCAGTTTCTCCACAGCCACATAAAAACATTATTTTCAAACTTTTTTATTACTATGACCATACCAATAAATCTGAAGTGGCATCTCATTTTGATTTTCATTATATCAATAAATATTACCTATATTTATTGTAATCTTACTGTTTTCTTTCTTCTGCTTGTTTTGTTTGATAGTTTTTAAATTTCCTAAGGTTGTCAGCTAATTAATTCAAATTATTCCTTCTTTTTTAATGTAGACATTTTCAACTACAATTTCCCCCGTGACCTAACATAAAGCCTCCATCTCATAAGTGGTGACTGGGAGGAAAAAGAGATGTCCCAACTCTCATCCCCAATTACATGGAACTTAGACTCTGCAAAAAGTAGCTGCTGCAGGATGAGAAATGCTAATGTCCGGTCCCTCCTGATAAATGGCACAGACCTCAAACTGGAGCTGGGCAGAAAGGAAGGATTAAAGTTTTCATCACACTAAGATAAGAAAAAGTAAGATGTAAACACCACAGACTCTCTGTTCTTTTAAAGTTTTGCTAGGTGTTATTCAAATAAATGTTTCTTCATTTCCTGTATGCAGAATCATTTGAAAGACTTTAAATAGCAGGTTATTTATTTTAGTAGTTTTCACCAGTTACACTGGGGTCATGTCCATGCAGGTCCTTACACTGTCATGCCAGAATTTAATCTCCTCATCTTTTCATTCTTTTTTTGTACTATATTATAGAGTTCAACGTGTAAATAAAACAGTATTTATTCAAGTATTAGTCCAGCTATGCCCATTTAGGTGTCTAATATTTTGCTCTCACTGATAATGCTGAGATGAATGACTTCGTGCATATTTTTATGTAGGAGATGTTTGTGGAAATGTATATGCAGGTTTACTTCCTTGCAGTGGGATTGCTGATTCAAAGGGTTAACAAATGGTTTTGTTAGTTAGTGCCAAATTTCTTTCCAATTAGAGTTAAAATCATTTCAATTATAGTCTATTAATCAATTTTTCTGACAAACTATAATATACAATATCCGTAAGTGATAACTAAATCTGTCTTTATTAGGAATTAGTAAAGGCTTTATCCATGTAGAATTCTTTTAAAAGTATTTCGAGTAAAGTTATTGTTCTCTCCTCTTCTTTCTCTCTTCACCCACCCGTCTTTCTCTCTCTCTCTTCCTGTCTTTCTTCCTCGCCTTCTCTCTTTTCTTATCCTTGTATGAGGATTCTCTTGTGTATTTTAAATTATTCATGTCTCTTTCTTTTTTTTTTAAACTTGATTTGCTGTTCCCTTGAATCATGTTACCGTCAATCGTTGTGCTTCTAAACTGCTGCTACTCATGAGAACCATGTAATAGTGGCATTTGTGAAGTGTATTTTCCTTCAATGCATTCTGCTAAGGTATTCATTCAACTATTTTTTTTCTTTTTTGAGACGGAGTCTCGCTCTGTCACGCAGGCTGGAGTGCAGTGGTGCGACTTGGCTCACTGCAACCTCCGCCTCCCAGGTTCACATCATTCTCCTGCCTCAGCCTCCAGAGTAGCTGTGACTATAGGCGCCCACCACCATGCCCAGCTAATTTTTTTGTATTTTTGTTTTTTTTATTAGAGACGGGGTTTCACTGTGTTGGTCAGGCTGGTCTCAAACTCCTGACCTCTTGTTCCACCCACCTCAGCCTCCCAAAGTGCTGAGATTACAGGCGTGAGCCACCGCGCCCAGCCTTATTCAACTAATTTTTTGAGAACCTACCAAGAATTCAGGATTGATGATATGGATGCAAATATAGACTTTTATTCCAAGGTCCCTACAGTAGAGGGCTGAAGACAGAGAAGTGATGCTGTCATTATTATTTAAAATATTAAGCTTACAAAGTAAGTACATGAAGAAAAAAAAAGCTGCATTTTCTTATTATCCAAGAAAAGCTGCCACACTTCTGTGCTGAAACATTTTACTTAGAACTACCTGTCACTCTGCTTAGTGTTGGATTTTGACATGGCAGCTCTGAGTCTCTGTAGCAGCTCTGCTGAGTTTTCTGGAAGATTTATTTCCTGATTTTTTCGTTTTAAGGCAAAAAGGGTGACTCTTAGGATTAATGAAACCAGAAAAAAATTAATTGCTCAAATGTATGAATATATAATACTTCTTGTTTAATTGTGTCAACTGGGGTTTGATCTGAGCAGTAGAATTACTATATGTACCATATATTAAGAAATTTATTGCAGGAATTAACCTTGCACAATTGTGGCATCTGACTAAGTGGTGTATGTTGCTTTTGCCTCTAGCATTATCTGCACAAAGTTATTAAGGCTGAATTTGAGAAAACAAAATGGGCAAGAACTGGAAGTCATCAAGGAAAAACTGGAACCCATAAGAAAAATAGTGACACACACACAACTGAATGCCAGGTCTGTGTCTCACGACAACTTTGATGATGCAGGTTACATGCAGAAGAAAATTGAATCTTTTAATATAGAGGTATAGTTGCACCTAGTCAAACATCTGGAAAAGCTGAAAGAGGAAATCAGGTAGGAGTGGAATGAATGAGGGGACTGGCTGCTACACAACACCAAGCAGGTGACCTGCAGTCTAGTGACAATGTGTATGAAATGCAAAATTATGCATTGCATGCAAAGACCATCAGACTGTGAAAGTGACTACTATAAATATATATTTGTTAAATATACTCACGTAAATATACTCATGTATATTTAACAAATATAATGCAAACTTATCTCATTATCAATACGAATTTGGAACAATAAAGACGAAGAAATTCTGGGAAATATGATTCCAGTTTAGCTAAGATTGCATATTACAACACCACCAAAATAACCATTTTTATTTTATTTATTTATTTTTGACATGGAGTCTCCTGCTGTCAACTAGGCTGGAGTGCAGTGGTGCCATCTTGGCTGACTGCAACCTCCGCCTCCCAGGTTTAAGCACTTCTCCTGCCTCAGCCTCCCGAGTACCTGGGATTACAGGTGTGTGTCACCATGCCTGGGTAATTTTTGTATTTTCAGTAGAGACAGGGTTTTGCCATGTTGGCCAGGCTTGTCTCAAACTCCCCACCTCAAATGACCCGCCCACCTCAGCCTCCCAAAATGCTGGGATTACAGGCATAAGCCACCACACCCAGCTCATTTTTAAACGTAAAAAACAATAGTAGTCCAAGGATTTATAGTTTACAATCTAAAACTCACTTTTGAATAGGGTAGATAAGCTATTTTATCTCACTCTAAGACTTGAAACCAAGAATTGTCTGTATAGGGACCCAACTAAAATGATTGTAGGGAATTTTGAAGACATACTGGTTGGGGATCCTAGGAAATCAATGGAGGGTGGAGCTAGTTAGCAATTAAAAATAAAACAGAAAGATTATATTGAAATATGTCACCAAGAAGAAACAATAATTGAGCCTGAAAATAATGGGGTGTGACAAGACCATTTATTCTTTTATCTCTTCATCTATCCTTTCCCTACTCAGCTATTCAATTAGAAATATGTCCTGTAAATTATGTATTGTCCAGGGCTTCAAGAATACAAAGATATATACAAAGATATGCCTGCCAATTTTAAACTAATGTTTTGGGGGCAAAACCAGCTTTTAAAATACATCACAAAGCAATTTTCATATATTAAAAAGGAGCTTAAACAAGTACATGCCAAGTTTACCAGTATCATCTGAGAAGAAATAAATATAATGCATTCAGTAGAGATAAACAGCATCATAAAGTTGTTTGTGTGTGTGTGTGTTTCAACTCAAATGAAAAAGAGAAAGCAAGCATTGGAAAGAAACTCATGCAATATTGTTATTTTTTCTTCTTTTTTGCTAGCTTGAGCATGCAATCAAATGAAAATTTACAACTTAAATTAAAAGGCAGACTTCAACTGTGAAGATGGGTCCTACATTGTGGCAGCACAGTTAGTTTTACATATACTAGATATCCTTTCTGTTTTACTTTAGAAAATCCAAATTTTCTTTGGATAGCAGTATGCCATAGGAGCTGATTAATGATTGTTTTAAGTCCATTTTAAAACATCCTGTTT
The DNA here is from genome assembly GCF_029281585.2 of Gorilla gorilla gorilla. Lineage (NCBI taxonomy): Eukaryota > Metazoa > Chordata > Mammalia > Primates > Hominidae > Gorilla > Gorilla gorilla. Next base: position 65,753,160 of record NC_073224.2, on the reverse strand, counting down.
TCCTTTGCCAGTTAATGAACTAGAGATGGACATGTAAACCAACCCTCGGTAACAACACTTTGGGAAATTTTGTTAAATGGTTTTGAGGAAAAATATTCCTCCTTATTTGGAAGGAATAAATAGAAGTTTTGTTTTCTTTTTTCCTCTGTGCACTGTTATTTGAGGGTGTAGAATGTTTTACTCCTTCAATTGTGCTATGCCATGAAAAGAATGGGAATGCTAAAGAATCACACAGTTGTCCAATCAGGGCCATAATATCAATAAACTGTTGCATCCAACATTGAAATGCCTAACTCCAAATTTTTTGGTACTGTGATATTTCAAAATGAAATCTCCTTAAGAGGACCTGAAGAATCTTGTAGGAGCTAGATAAATACTTGGTTTAATTCACATATGCTCCAGCTTATTTAATTCAACAGAGATAAGCCAATATAATTAAAAAATGACTGAGAAGACATTAATTCTTACACTTTTTTATGCTTAGTTATGTAAAAGTGCTTCTATGTCGATACCTTCCTTTAACAAGCATTTATACAGTTTTTTTGTACAATATACTGGGAACTAAAAGGTATATAAAGATAAAATAAAATATCTGTCTAATGGGAAAGATTACATGGTGGTCAAATGAAATATTAAGTAGAATGTGACACTGAAACAAATTCCAAGGTGTTCAGAAAAATAATAACCATTGTTTTATTTCAGCACTGATGAGAGTATTGTGGAGAAATTGGTGTCAGATTTTTCTTCTGTGAATGTTGGGTGAAATTGCATAGAAATACATGATGCAAGAATATGTTCATTTCAAAAAAGAATAATTAATAATAAAAATATCATCAGAAAAGTGCATTTAAAGACATGAGTAAAATGGTTCTATATATTAGATGAAATTGTTGTGGAGATTTGCTGTATGGCATAGTGCCAAGAGTTGACAAGCTAGCATGGTCCACTTCAAAGATTAAGAGAGTAGATCTCATGTCTTGTTCTTACCACAAAAATAAATAAATAAATAAAACAAACAAATAAAAACATGATGATCATGATGACAGTACACATGAGATGATGGTGTTTGCATACATTCAGACTTATCATATTGTAAGTTATTGCAGTTCTTTCTTCTATGTGTAACAAGTATACCACAATAAAGCTATTAAAAAATGAAGAACCAGAACAGAGAGTAAATAAACATTAGCAAGGGATATTAGATACATTTTTTGAAGGGTTGGCAGAATCAGCAAAGCTATGTGTCCCATTTTACTATCTTTTTATAGGGACTTAAAATTTAAAGAAGTGTTTTTAGTGATTGCCCTGATGTAACTGTAACTAAAGCTTGACTGTACGGATATAAATGTGGTTTTATTAGGTAGGATTGATGGGCAAAAAGAAAATCTGGCACCATAAAGAATTATTAATATTAGGTAACTCTTGTAATAAAAAAAGTGAATGCTGAATCACAGTAATATCTGTGTACTAGTGTATTCATAGCAATTTACTGAAAAACAGGTAAAATTATCTGGTCTTTAACCTCACCAAAAGGAAATACTATTGTTGTATTTATAACTTATGTGTTACTTCATCTTTAAGGTCAGCTTTCTAAATTTTATTGTATACCAGATGAATAACAACAAAAACATTAATTTGCAATACAATTCAAGCAAGAATAACTACCATGAGTACTTTCCGAAACTGATAATTTTATGAATATTTGAGTATATCCATTACTTTACATAGAAAATTATGTGAAATGAATTTAATAAGCTTTTTGAATTAAGTATTCCCTTGAAGAAATTAAATTTTTTAAATACATAGCTTTCTGAAGTAAATGCTCTGACACATTCTCTACAAATGTCATGATATTAGTCCAGATTTTCTCACTTGAAAAAAATTACTTTTATCAGGAAAATTTGTAAGTTTTTAAAACATTGAAGTTTATTTAAGTGTAGACTGTATGGAATAACTAAATTTTGGCTATTCATTAACATATTATTGGGCAATTATTATTCCTAGTGCTTTGGATTAATGTTGAATAAAGGGCTTGAGGAAACATGATAAAGTTGGATCTTGCTCGAAGTAAACTAATAATATAGTAATAGAGATTGGAGTTTTATTTATGTATATTTACATATAGGGATGATAATAGTGGTCAGAGAAAGAAATTGCTTATACTTCCCAAGATACTCAACAAATGACATAATCGTGCTAGACAATGGAATTTTGAAGGAACACCTGAAATAAGAAAAAAATGATAAACGAGCAAATTGATTAGAGGTGAGAAATGTTTTTACTAAATCCATAGATTCACAGAATATACTTAAAAAGAGATATGTTTGAAGGAGATATTTAGAGAGTTTTGCTGTGGTTCTATTGTGTCAATGTCTTCAATTTCTCTAACATTTCTGTTGGGTTCAGATTTCTTTTTGTTACAAAAGTAAGAAGATACATTTTATTGGGTAATAGGAGATGTAAAATGTATTTATATAGATAAAAGTATTATGGAAAAATAAAGGATCGATAAATAACTTTTATTTGTGGTAATAAGACAATAATTTTATAAAGGAGGTTGTATTTTGGATTGGTGTCAAAGAATACGTCAGATTTTCACAGGCTGAGATGGAAGAAAACTACCTCCAACATAAACAAAAATCTCAAAGGAAATGTATAAAGCTGTGGAGATTAGTTTGGAGACTGGAACTCAATAAAAGTTTTAGAATAGCTTAAAGTTTTCATATAATTTGGATGTCATAGAAATGTGATATTCGTTAATGGTTTAGTGAAATGTGGGTTATTCTTTATTTCTAATCCTATTAGAGAAAGAGGTATTGAAACTCCAGAGAGAGAGAGAAAGAGAAAGAGAGAGAGAGAAAGAGAAAGAGAGAGAGAGAGAGAAAATGAATGATTGATTCTCTTAAGTAATTTATAGTCTTAGTGAAAGACAAAAAGACAACACTGTCCACAAAACACAATGCAGAAAAAGATAACATAAATTGCCATTAATTTCTTTACTCAGACTTTTAATCATTCAATGAGCATGTCTGGCAGATACTGCATTAGGTACTGAGGCACAATAGTGAACACAATAGGGATAAGTTATTTTTATGAAGTATTGGTACGAAAACATACTAAACTATAAATTGATTCTTAGATACATGATTACATATTGTAATTAATGCTCTAAAAGTAGGCAGTACTATGAGAGAATAACAGGGCAGGCACTATTAGGGCATTCAACCCAAAGGAGAACAGAAGTCAAGGTGATGAAGCTAGTTCCAGGTGAAGAATTCTGTGAGCACAAACTTAGACTTGAGTAAATCTTCAGTATTTAAGGAATGTTAAGAGAAGCAATGCTATTAAGCCCACAATAATCCAGAGGAAATATGGCAGATGATGTCAGGGAGGAAAGCAGGCGAATGATTCATTAGTTCCAGAATTATAAATGTGATTTTAAGTGCAATCGGAAGGCATTACAATGTTTACATAAGATAATCAAGTTACAATTTTAAAGAATGATTCATACTTCTGGGTGCAGAATGTATTAGAAAAAGTCAAAAGGGATATTCTCTCATCCAGGAATAAATGATAATAGAGAAGAACTGAAGTAGTGGCAGTGGAATTTAAAAGAGGTTAACAGATTTGATATATCATTTAGGGTATAATTAAGAAGGGATTTCAGAGTATTTTATAGGTGTATTTAAATCTGTATTACTTTAAAAGTTGCAATTTTATTTTTAAAATGCGCATTGTCTGATAGTTAAAATTACGAAGTGATATAGATAAATGATATTAACGTCTATATGACACACAGTTTCCTTGCTAGACTCTGTAGGTTCATGTGAAGTATCAATTATATTTCAGACAAATAAAATTCAAAAAACTTTAGCTAATATAACTTTCAAAAAACATTTAACTTCACAATTGTCTTCTTAAATTAAATGGTATAAAGTGTTTCCATGAAGGTACTCAACTGTATCACTCAAGCAGAAATGACACGCTGGGAGCTTTGAAATTCTTAATTTTTCACTTAGAAAAAGTGTTATAGTCTAAAAGGAATGCACTGGGATACCTTTCTCTCATTATTTCTTGTACAACAATAAACTTTATTGAACACAAATTATCTTAAACAGCTGGGAATCCAGGGAGTATAAATGCTTTGTTTGAAATAATTAAACAGAAAAGAGAGAACAAGATAAGGTGGTTATTATAGAAAATGAGAAAGGAGAATTAGTTGTTAAAATGACCTCTAATATTGAAAGCCATGCACGACTACATGCAGAGATGATTGCTTCACTTGAACATTTTAGTTTGTTTAACATTGTAAGTTGCAAAGCTGATTGTGAGAATTGGCACTCCTTACATTTTATTGTACGGGGTGACGTTACTTACTGATTTTTGCATACTAGATTGTCTGCTGCAGAAAATGTCATTCTACAAACAATAACTTCCCAAAGTAAACAGAATGTCAGAAAAGGTAACTACTGCCAGGTGTTTTATAAATTAAAACTTAACAATTCTTTGGTTTTATAAGAGACATTAGAAAGACATATTTAGAAACAAAAGCCTCAAAATTTAAGTATTAAGCAAAATACATGTATTTCAATGAGATTTCTCGGGAAAGAAACTAAATTTGTTATCTTGTAAAGAACAGTCTCAAAAATCACTGCATATGAAACTGAATACATTTGGATCACTCACGAAATAATTATTGAAATTTACCAAGCATATGGGTGTATCATCATCAATGCCTAGTTATTTATAAGAAAAAATGATACTCATTAGATTTATGTTATCAAGATATTCAATAATATGAATTTTATTAGATTTTTAGGTGAGTATGAATTACCTTAAAGTTCTTCAATTTCTAGCTTTAAGTCAGTTAGAAACAAAACTAAAAAATTAAAATCAGCCAAAGTTCAAATATATTTTTATCCTATTGCTCTTCTTTATTGTACATTTTCACGTTGTATTTCACTTTTTGAGCCACAATATTTCTTAATAACATGAAGAATTAAGTATCTTTTGCATTGCCACAGCAATTTTTTATTATAAGCTATAAAAAAAATTTTGCATTCACTTTTTATTAACATGGAATATCTGTTAAACTGTGCCTTCTAAATTCAAAAGGTTGAAATGTTAAATATTACTAAATATTAAATATCAAAATATGTTTGAATTAGGAGTTATTCATTCATTCACAAAATTTCGTGAACCATTATTGTGTCCGAAATTGGTGGGTTCTTGGTCTCACTGACTTCAAGCATGAAGCCATGGACCCTCGGGGTGGGTGTTACAGTTCTTAAACATGGTGTGTCTGGAGTTTGTTCCTTCTGATGTTTGGACATATTTGGAATTTCTTCCTTCTGGTGGGTTCGGGGTCTTGCCAGCCTCAGGAGTGAAGCTGCAAACCTTTGCAGTGAGTGTTACAGCTCATAAAGGTAGCGCAGACCCAAAGAGTGAGCAGCAGCAAGATTTATTGCAAAGAGTGAAAGAACAAAGCTTCCACAACGTGGAAGGGGACCCGTGCGGATTGCCGCTGCTGGCTCGGGCAGCCTGCTTTTATTCTCTTATCTGACCCCCCCCCACCCACATCCTGCTGATTGGCCCATTTTACAGAGAGCTGATTGGTCCATTTTACAGAGAGCTGATTGGTCCATTTTGACAGGGTGCTGATTGGTGCGTTTATAATCCCTGAGCTAGACACAGAGTGCTGATTGGTGCATTTACAATCCTCCAGCTAGACATAAAAGTTCTCCAAGTCCTCACCAGATTAGCTAGATACAGAGTGCTGATTGGTGCATTTACAAACCTTGAGCTAGACACAGAGTGCTGATTGGTGTATTTACAAACCTTCAGCTAAACATAAAAGTTCTCCAAGTCCCCACCCGACTCAGGAGCCCAGCTGGCTTCGCCTAGTGGATCCCGTGCCAGGGCCACAGGCGGAGCTGCCCGCCAGTCCCGTGCCATGTGCCTGCACTCCTCAGCCCTTGGGTGGTTGATGGGACTGGGTGTCGCGGAGCAGGGGGCAGCACCTGTCGGGGAGGCTTGGGCCATGCGGGAGCCCACTGCAGGGGGGCTTAGGCATGGTGGGCTGCAGGTCCTGAGCCCTGCCCTGTGGGGAGGCGGCTGAGGCCTGGCGAGAATTTGAGTGTGGCACGGGCGGGTCGGCAGTGCTGACTGACCCCACGCCCCCTCTGCAGCTGCTGGCCTGGGTGCTAAGCTCCTCACTGCCTGAAGCCGGCAGTGCCAGCTGGCCGCTCTGAGTGTGGGGCCCGCCGAGCCCATGCCCACCCAGAACTCGGGCTGGCCTGCGAGTGCCGTGTGCAGTCCTGGTTCCCGCCCACACCTCTCCCTCCACACCTGCCCGCAAGCAGAGGGAGCCAACTCCAGCCTCAGCCTGCCCAGAGAGGGGCTCCCACAGTGCAGCAGCGGGCTGAAGGGCTCCTCAAGCATGGCCAGAGCAGACTCTGAGGCTGAGGAGGTGCTGAGAGCGAGCGAGGGCCGCCAGCGTGTTGTCACCTCTCATTGTTATGTGGCAACTGTTAATACTTTTTCAGCAATAAGTGTAATATATATACGGCAGTGGGTAAAATCTAAAGTAGGTCTGGCTCAGTGCCTCAAGTGCTTTGAGATGCTGAGGTGGAAAGATTGCTTGAGTCCAGGAGTTTGAGACCATTCTGGAAAACACAGTAGGACCCAGTCTCTTCCAAAAAAAAAAAAAAATAGAAAAAAGTTTTAAAAAAAGCCGGTGGAGTGGGGCCAAGAGAGCAGTATGGTGCAGCAGCCTACCTGAGAGTCCTGGGGAGCAGGGGATCCCCGTGTTACCCAGCCTGGGATAGGGTGCTGTTTCCATGGAACTGTGCAACCCGTGTATCAGAAGATCGCACTCACGAGCCCATGCCACCAAGGCCTAGGGTCCCAACCACGGAGCCACGCAGATCCTCCACAGCCACTTAGCTAGAATCTGCTTAAGCCTACCTAGTTCCTGGTGGGGAGGGGCGGCCATCAGGACAGCTGCAGCTGCCTACTAAGCCAGCCAGTTCCTTGGGGGAGGGTTGGCAGCCAACACTGGGACTGCTAGCTGCCTAACACACTGGGACTGCTAGCTGCCTAACAGACTGGGACTGCTAGCTGCCTAACACACTAAGCTCCCAGGCAGGGGAAGGGCAGCAGCCATCTCTATAGCTCCAAACCTTGCTTTTCCCCTGCTGGAGCCAGGGAGGCTGGACAGCTTGGTCCCAAGAGGTATTCCCCAGAGTCCAACACACCAGCTGTGGCAGATGGTGGCCAGAGTGCCTCTTCAGGCCTGACCCTGACCCATCCCTCTTCACTGGGCAGGGCTTCCCTGCAGGAACTCCAGTAACTCCAGGGACAGAACTCTGATCTCCCTGGGACTGAGCTCCTAGGGATAGGGGTGGCGGAAGTCTGCATAGACCAACAGACTTAGTCTTTTCTCCTGCTAGTTCTTAGGAATCTGGGCAGACCAGAGGAGTGAATTTTCCCCCAGTGTGACACATCCCATCCACAAAGGAACAGCCAAAGTGTCTTGTTAAATGGGTTCCGCTCCCCATGCAACCTAACTAGGTGAGACATTCCAACAGGGGGTTGTCAAACACCCTATACAGGAGTGATCTTACTGGTATCAGGTCAGTGCCCCTCGAGGTCAGAGATCCCATCTTTGCACCCATCTTTGCTGTTCTCCAAACTCCTCGAGTGACATTGCCAGGCGTGGGAACTTACCAGATGAACAGGGCCTGAAATAAACCCCCAGTAAACAACAGCAGCCCTACAGAAGAGGTAACAGACCATTGAAAGAAAAACAAACAAACGGAAAGCAATAACAACAGCATCAACAAAAAAAGTCCTCACAAAAAAACCTCATCCAAGTGTCAAAATCCTCAAAAGACAAAACTAGACAAATTCATGAACATAAGAAAGAATCAATGAAAAAAATGCTGAAAACCCAAAAGGGCAGAGTGTCTCTTCTCCATATGATTGCAACACCTCTCCAGCAAGGGCACAGAATTGGACGAAGGATGAGATGGACAAATTGACAGAAGTAGGCTTCAGAAGGTGGGTAATAACAAGCTCTGCCGAGCATGTTCTAACCCAAGGCAAAGAAGCTAAGGACCTTAATAAAAGGTTACAGGAGCTGCTAACTAGAATAACCAGCTTAGAGAGGAATACAAATGACCTCATAGAGCTGAAAAATGTAGCACAATAATTTTATGAAGCATACACAAGTATCAATAGCTGAATCAATCGAGCGGAAGAAAGAAAATCAGAGCTTGAAGACTATCTTGCTGAAATAAGGCAGGCAGATTAAAGAAAAAAGAATGAAACAGAACAAACAAAACCTCAGAGAAATATGGGACTATGTAAAAAGTTCAAACCTATGATTGATCAGAGTACCTGAAAGTGATGGGGAGAATGGTGCCAAGTTGGAAAACACACTTCAGGATATTATCCAGGTGAACTTCCCAAACCTAACAAGACAGGCCAACATTCAAATTCAGGAAATTCAAAGAATACCACTAAGATATTACTCGAGAAAATCAACCCCAAGACACATAATCATCAGATTCTACAAGGTTGAAATGAAGGAAAAAATGTTAAGGGCAGCCAGAGAGTGAAAGGCTAAGTCACCTACAAAGGGAAGCTCATCAGACTAACAGTGGACCAGAAACCCTAAAATGCAGAAGAGAATGGGGGCTGATATTCAACATTCTTAAAGATAAGAATTTTCAACCCAGTATTTCATATCCAGCCAAACTAAGCTTCATAAGAGGGGGATAAATACAATCCTTTTCAGACAAGCAAATGCTGAGGGATCCTGTTACCGACAGTCCTGCCTTGCAAGAGCTCCTGAAGGAAGCACTAAACATGGAAAGGAAAAACCAGTACCAGACACTGGAAAAACAGACCAAAATACAAAGACCAATGACACTATGAAGAAACTGCATCAACTAGTAGGCAAAATCACCAGCTAGCATCATGATGACAGGATCATATTTACACATAACAATATTAACCTTAAGTGTAAATGGGCTAGCTGTCCCAATTAAAAGACACAAACCAGAAAATGGGATAAAGAGTCAAGACTTATCGGTGTGCTATATTCAGGACACCCATCTCATGTGCAAAGACACCCTTAGCCTCAAAATAAAGGGATAAAAGAAAATTTACGAAGCAAATGGAAAGCAAAAAAAAAAAAAAAGTATTGCAATCCTAGACTCTGACAAAACAGACTTTAAACCAACAAAGATCAAATAAGAAAAAAAAATGGCCAGGCACGGTGGCTCACACCTGCAATCTCAGCACTTTGGGAGGCTGAGGTGGGCAGATCACCTGAAGTCAGAAGTTTGAGAACCGCCTGGTCAACATGGTGAAACCTCGTCTGTACTAAAAATACAAAAAATGTAGCCAGGTATGGTGGCTTGTGCCTGTAGTTCCAGCTACTTGGGAGGCTGAGGTGTGAGAATTGCTTGAACCTGGAAGGTGGAGGTTGCAGTGAGCTATGATCATGCCACTGCACTCCAGTCTGGGTGACAGAGGGAGATTCTGTCAGAAAAAAAAAAAAAAAAAAGAAAAAGACAAAGAAGGGCATTGCATAACTGGAAAGGGATCAGTTGAGCAAGAAGAGCTAAATACCCTAAATATATATGCTCCCAATACAGGAGCACCCAGATTAATAAAACAAGTTCTTAGAGACCTACAAAGAAACTTAGACTCCTACACAATGATAGTGGAAAACCTTACCACCCCACTGTCAATATTAGACAGATCAATGGCACAGAAAATTAACAAGGATATTCAGGACTTGAACTCAGCTCTGGATCAGGTGGATTTAATAGACATCTAAAGAACTCTCCAGCCCAAGTCAACAGATTACACATTCTTCTCAGTGCCACATGTCACTTATTCTAATATCGACCACATAATTTGAAGTAAAACACACCTCAGAAAATGTGAAAAAACAAAACAAAACAAAACTGAATCATTAGAAAAAGTCTCTCAGACTGCAGTGCAATCAAATTAGAACTCAGATTTAAGAAACTCACTCAAAATGACACAACTACAAGGAAATTGAACAACCTGCCCCTGAATGACGCCTGGGTAAATAACGAAATTAAGCAGACATCAAGAAGTTATTTGAAATCAATGAGAACAAAGAGACAACGTATTAGAATCTCTGGGACACAGACAAAGCCGTGTTAAGAGGGAAATTTATAGCACTAAATGCCCACAGCAGAAACTAGAAAGAGCTCAAATCAACACCCTAATATCACAAATAAAAGAACTAGAGAATCAAGAGCAAACAAATCCAAAAGCTAGCAGAAAAAAAGAAATAACTAAATCAGAGCAGAATTTAAGGAGACAGATATATGAAAAACCCTTCAAAAATCAATGAGTCCAGGAGCTTTTTTTAATTAACAAAATAGATAGACTGCTAGCTAGACAAAAAGAAGAAAAGAGAGAAGAATCAAATAGACACAATAAAAAATAATGAAGGCTATATCAGCACTGACCCCACAGAAATACAAACTACCATCAGAGAATACTATAAACACCTCTATGCAAATAAACTAGAAAATCTAGAAGAAATGGATAAATTCCTGGATACATACACCCTCCCAAGACTAAACCAAGAAGAAGTCGAATCCCTAAGAAGACCAATAACAAGTTCTGAAATTGAGGCAGTAATTAATAGCCTGCCAACCAAAAAAAGCCCAGGACCAGAAAGATTGACACCTGAATTCCACCAGAGGTACAAAGAGGAGCTGCTACCATTCTTTCTCAAACTATTCTAAACAATTGCAAATGAGGGACTCCTCCCTAATTCATTTTATGAGTCCAGCATCCTCCTGACACCAAAACCTGGCAGAGACACAACAACAACAAAAAATAAATAAAATAAATAATAAAAGAAGAGAAAACTTCAGGCAAATATCCCCGATTAACATCAATGCAAAAATCCTCAATAAAATACTGGCAGATTGAATCCTGCAGCAAATCAAAAAGCTTATTCATCACGATCAAGTAGGCTTCATCCCTGGGATGCAAGCCTGGTTCAACATACACAAATCAATAAGCATAATCCATCACATAAACAGAACCAATGACAAAAACCACATGATTATCTCCATAGATGCAGAAAAGGCCTTCAATAAAATTCAACATTCTTTCATGTTAAAAAAAGTCTAAATAAACAAGATATTGATGAAATGTATCTCAAAATAATAAGAGTTATTTATGACAAACCCACAGTCAATATAATACTGAATGGGCAAAAGCTGGTAGTGTTCCCTTTGAAAACCAGCACAAGACAAAAATGTCCTCTCTCACCAATCCTATTAAACATAGTATTGGAAATTCTGGCCAGGGCAATCAGGCAAAAGAAAAAAAATAAAGGATATTCAAATAGGAAAAGAAGAAGACAAACTGTCTCTGTTTGCAGACGACATGATTCTATATTTAAAAATCCCATCGTCTCATCCCAAAAACTCCTTAAGTTGATAAGCAAATTCAGCAAAGTCTCAGGATACAAACTCAATGCACAAAAATCACAAGCATTCCTATATACCAACAACAGACAAGCAGAGAGCCAAATCTGAATGAACTCCCATTCACAATTACTATAAGAAAATAAAATACCTAGGAATACAGCTAACAAGGGACATGAAGGACCTATTAAATGAGAACTACAGACCACTGCTCTAGGAAATAAGACAGGACACAAATGGAAAAATATCTCATGCTCATGGATAGTAAGAATCAATGTTGTAAAAATGGCAAAGGGGCAAAAGTAATTTATAGATTCAATGCTGTTCCCATCAACTACCTTTGACATTCTTCACAGAATTTGAAAAAAACTACTTTAAACTTCATATTGAACCAAACAAAGGCCCTATAGCCAAGACAATCTTAAGCAAAAAGAACAAAGCTGGAGGCATCACACTACCTGACTTCAAACTATACTACAGGGCCACGGTAAACAAAACAGCATGTTACTGGTACCAAAACCGATATATAGACCAATGGGACATAACAGAGATGTCAGAAATTACACCACACATTTACAACCATCTGATCTTTAACAAACCTGACAGAAACAAGCATTGGCGAAAGGATTCCCTATTTAACAAATGGTGCTGTGAGAACTGGCTAGACATATGCAGAAATCTGAAACTGGACTCCTTCCTTACACCTTATACAAAAATTAACTTAAGGTAGATTAAACACTTAAATGTAAAACCCAAAACCATCAAAACCCTAGAAGAAAACCTAGGTAATATCATTCAGGACATAGGCATGGACAAAGATTTCATGACAAAAATGCCAAAGCAATTGCAACAAAAGCCAAAATTGACAATGGGATCTAATTAAAGTAAAGAGCTTCTTAACAGCAAAAGAAACTATCATCAGAGTGACAAGGCAACCTACTGCATTAGAGGAAACTTTTGTAATCTACCCATCTGACAAAGGTCTAATATCCAGAATCTATGAGGAACTTAAATTCACAAGAAAAAAACAACCCCATCAAAAAGTGGGCAAAGGGTAAGGACAGACACTTCTCAAGACATTTATGTGGCCAACAAACATACAAAAAAAAAAAAAAAAGCCCAACATCACTGATCATCAGAGAAATGCAAATCAAAACCACAATGAGATACCATCTCACGCCACTCAGAATGGCAATTATTAAAAAGTCAAGAAACAATAAATGCTGGTGAGGCTGTGGAGAAATTGGAATGTTTTTACACTGCTGGTGGGAATGTAAATTAGTTCAGCCATTGTGGAAGACAGTGCAGCAATTCCTGAAGGATCTAGAACCAGTAATACTATTTGACCCAGCAACTGGGTATATACCCAAAGGAATATAAATCATTCTACTATAAAGACTCATGCACACGTATGTTTATTGCAGCACTATTTACAATAACAAAGACATGGAACCAACCCAAATGACCATCAATGATAGACAGGCTAAAGAAAATGTGGTTTTAAGTCTAACATTTAAGTCTTCAATCTATCTTGAATTAATTTTTGTATAATGTGTAAGGAAGGGATCCAGTTTCAGATTTCTACATATGGCTAGCCAGTTTTCCCAGCACCATTTATTAAACAGGCAATCCTTTCCCCATTTCTTGTTTTTGTCAGGTTTGTCAAAGATCAGATGGTTGTAGATGTGTGGTATTATTTCTGAGGGCTCTGTTCTGTTCCATTGGTCTATATCTCTGTTTTGGTACCAGTACCATGCTGTTTTGGTTACTGTAGCCTTGTAGTATAGTTTGAAGTCAGGTAGTGTGATGCCTCCAGCTTTGTTCTTTTGGCTTAGGATTGTCTTGGCAATGCGGGCTGTTTTTTGGTTCCCACATGTTGTGCACATGTACCCTAGAACTTAAACTATAATAATAAAAGAAAAAGAAAATGTGGCACATATACACCATAGAATTCTATGCAGCCATAAAAAGGAATGACATCATGTCCTTTGCAGGGACATGGATGAAACTGGAAGTCATCATCCTCAGCAAACTAACACAGAAAACCAAACACTGAATGTTCTCACTCATAAGTGGGAGTTGATCAGTGAGAACACATAGACAGAGGGAAGGGAACAGCACACACCTGGGCCTGTCAGGGGATGGGGGCAAGGAGAGGGAGAGCATTAGGAAAAATAGCTAATGCATCAGGACTTAAAACTTAGAAGACGGGCTGATAGGTGCATCAAACCACCATGGCAGATATATACCTATAGAACAAACCTGCATGTTCAGCACATGCATCCCTGGAGTTAAAGTTAAAAAAAAAAAAAAAGACTGGTGTGGTGGTGCATGCCTTTAGTCCCAGCTATTCAGAAGACAGAGGCAGAATCACCTGAGTCCAGGAGTTCCAGCCTACAATGAGCTATGATCATACCACTGCACTCCAAAAATACATAATAAATTAAATTAAATTAAAAAAATACCAAACTGACTGCCCTCAAGAACTTTATAATCCATATAGCAAGTGAAAAAACTTTTTTAATGAATTCAGGATTTGAAAACACTTGAGTGAAATAAACAAGGTAGACAAATATAATAATGGGGCATGAGATATTTTAAACTATTAAATAGCTATACAGGGCTTGGCATGGTGGCTCAGGCCTTGTAATCTCAGCACTTTTGGAGGCCAAGGCAGGCACATCACTTAAGCACAGGCGTTCAAGACCAGCCTCAGCAACATGGCGAAACTCCATCTCTACCAAAAAAAAATGTAAAAATCAGCCAGGCATGGTTGTACCTGTCTGTAGTCCTAGTTACTCAGTAGGCTGAGACAGGCCAAACATTATAGAGCCTGGGAGGTCATGGCAGCAGTGAGTGATGATGCCTGTACTCTAGTCTCGGTAGCCTGGGTGACAGAGCAAAAAAAAAAAGTTTGAAAGATTACAGAGAGAAAGAAAGATAAGGAGAGACTCAATTCAATGGAGTGAATAGACACAATGTTTTCATAACTTGTTTATACAAGCACTCCTAAAGCAGAAGAAAGTAAATATTTTTGTCCTATACCCACTCAACTTATATGCATTCAGTATTACATAGGATTTTGTATTATTTTGCACCTGGAATTATCCATTTCTAAGCCTGAAATATATTTTTATTATAAATTGTCTTTTAAAAATGTATGCTAGTATTTACACATCTATCTCACAAAAAGCATTTAATGTTTTACATGATCAACTATAAAATATAACCAATGTCTTAAATTTATTCTGTGATTTTTTTAAGACTCTGGAAAATCTGATAGATCACCAAGAGAATACATGTCGAATTTTAAATAGAAAAGGAATACAAGGTAAAGAGTGCGTTTAGTTATTTGTTGTTGCACCAAAGACTGTAACTATAAGGAGAAAGACTTCTGAAATGGCAGAGGGAGGGCCTCCATAAATCTGATTCTCCATAAATGCAACAAAAATAATGACAAAATGGCCAATATCAACTTATTCAGAACTATGGAAATTAAGCAGTCTTAGAGTCTGAGGAGTGTTTTTTCAAGAAAAAGTGCTGAACTGCTGAACGGAGGGATTTTATAACATTTTAACATAGCCTACTCTCCTTTTGCATCTCCATAGTGTCTTTAAATATCAGCAGCCTTGCTACTACAGTAGCTGAGAACACTAGCAGTATTAAAATCAAGTTTGTAATTCCACTATTACTGCAAATTTTGGTCTAACCAAGTAAATATAAAGAAAGATGAAAAATATTAAAAGTATTACACATTAAACTCCATGACAGATCATGGAATTTAATCTTAGTTTTCTACCTTTTTCATTTATTATTATATAATTGTGACCCTGCAGATGTATCTTAGAATTAATAGACATTAATTACTTTCTGACAAAGTTGTCTTTGAACTATTATCCAGAAATCTAAATCCTTGACATTGCTTTGCATTCTTTGTGGCTATCACCTATATTTCTCAAAACAGTTATAGAGTTCAAATTTATCACCCTCTCATTGACTTATGTAACTTTCCTCTTAGGTAATAATCTACTACATAATTGTACATCTCAGAATGCTGACTGGGGGTAAAAATGGCCCGTCTAATAACTGGGTGGAGAGTTTCCAAGGGATTCCAAAAATATATATCTAAAAGGTAAGAAACTTTTATAAAGCAGTGTGGAGGGATAACATCAACGATAAAATTAGCTTCTTCCTTCCTGCTTGGCTTTTAGTAAAATGTGAGCTGATGAGTTCTAGGTAAGGAAATCATACTTCCACACAACTATACTTGAAAGGTTACAATGTGAAAATGGAAGTAACCTGTTAAAAAATCTGATTATGAGGCTCCCTAATAGCTCTGCAAATAGTCATTTTAAGACAGGGTCAGAAATATAAACAGGTAGAATTGTTACCCTCGTGGGAAGAAGTTGTGAGCTATAACAATTACAAAATGCTTACTGCTTTTATCCCAGCAAAAATCACCTACCATAACTGCTACCAAATAAAGGTCTAATGAGCACTGACTGAGAAACAGAAGCAACGTTGTGTTATTTAGTTCTTGCAACAACCTCATTAGGTAGTACTATTATTGTCACTACATATAATGAAGAAATACATGTATATAGAGATTTACTAACTTTAAGTTTAATGCTAGTAAATTTGGTGGAGCTAAGACTTGAAACCAGGTGGTTTAAATCCAAAATCTATGCTTAAACTACCATGTTTTATTAGCTCTCTAAGTAGATCGTCAATTGGAAAAAGAAAGTTATTGTTTACTAAACTCTCCATGTCTCTTTGCACTATATTTGATGCTTAACTTGTAACTATTCAGCAAAAGATTCATTTCACAATTACATGTACCCTTTGCTGAATAAAATAAAGTATCGTATAAATCAGTTTTTTGCATTCTAATTTCACAGAGCTTTAGATTTGTTAGTTTACTTATTAAAAACATGAGAAATTCTTAGATCTTCTTTAACAATTCAGATGAAAATTAAAATATTTATTAAAACAAAGTTGTGTCCATGTTATTTTTATGTGTGTGTAATAGTGTAACATCAAAGTTAGTTTAATATCACTTCATTTGCTTTATTTACATTTTCAGGACTTCCAAGAATTTCAAAACCAGACATACATTTCAAATGTATAAGCACCTTTTCATTTAACATCCATCCTCTTTTAAGAGTCATAGAATATGTACTACTACTATCGAGTTAGAGATTATCTATTTCTCAAGCCTATCTTTCACACAGGCTAAATGACTTGTGTATTGCATGTGTGTAGTGTTGAAAACATTAAGAAGAACATACACTATAAAATTTTTTTTTAATATTTTCATTTAATATTTAATGAACAAATACAAGCACTATATTTTACCTCAAGCAATATAATATAATGTTCACTAAAACTTCTTTTATATAAAAATCTTGTTAGCCTTTTCCACAGACTCTGGATTTGACAAAATGTCTAATCTAAAAGAGAAATGTTGAAACAATTTAGGAAAATAAAAAATATAATTACTCAAGAGCTCAGTAATCCCTAAAAATGTTAAAGGGAAGCCTATATTTTGTTACAAAAATAAAACTATTGCAAGTATATAGAGTTGTCCAAAAAGTTTTGGAATATTTATCTCATCTGGACTTTTTATAATCAAAGGTAGTCAAAAAACAGTGTACTGTAAATATAGTGATCACAACATCACAATATTATTAATTGAATACTTCCTAAATCCAATAACATTTTCTAAGACAACTTAATGTGTACCATTTTTGGTTGCTTGTTTCTCAAGGGAGACGTGGAAATTATTCAGTAAATGCTTGCTAATATTGGGATTTGCTTTTTATATATTCTTCGTTGTGAGCAATGTGATCTCTTCCATGATTGTCTATTTAAATGAGAATGAGTTCACATAGATTCTGTAATACTTTTCATTTCATCATAAAGTTTTTAAAGCATATTGCATAATGTTTAAGAATGCCTAAAATAAATCTTTGATTAACCAGATAGCATAAGATATAATGGGAATGTATTTAGGACTCTGTTCCCTGAAGGTCAAGAAATTGGTCCCAATCAAGCTATCAGAGAGAGGAAGTAATAGAGATAAGTGCCATAAGTTTTCATAAGGAAAAGGTGATATTTTAATTAAATATAAATATGCATCCTTTATTATCTTGAAAACTCATTTGTTAAAAATTCCTGAAATAACTTGATATTTTCCATATAACAAAGCTTTTAAAAACAATCCCTTGTGAATGTAAAATATTTAGTGTAGTAACACAGAAACAAGTTAAGGCAATATTTGACTCTCATATCTTTTTTTTTATTATACTTTAAGTTTTAGGGTACATGTGCACAATGTGCATGTTAGTTACATATGTATACATGTGCCATGTTGGTGTGCTGCAAACATTATCTCGTCATTTAGAATTAGGTATATCTCCTAATTCTATCCCTCCCCTCCCCCCACCCCACAACAGGCCCCAGTGTGTGATGTTCCCCTTCCTGTGTCCATGTGTTCTCATTGTTCAATTCCCACCTACGAGTGAGAACATGCGGTGTTTGGTTTTTTGTCCTTGCGACAGTTTACTGAGAATGATGATTTCCAGTTTCATCCATGTCCCTACAAAGGACATGAACTCATCATTTTTTATGGCTGCATAGTATTCCATGGTGTATATGTGCCACATTTTCTTAATCCAGTCTATCATTGTTGGACATTTGGGTTGGTTCCAAGTTTTTGCTATTGTGAATAGTGCTGCAATAAACATATGTGTGCATGTGTTTTTATAGCAGCATGATTTATAGTCCTTTGGGTATATACCCAGTAATGGGATGGCTGGGTCAAATGGTATTTCTAGTTCTAGATCCCTGAGGAATCACCACACTGACTTCCACAATGGTTGAACTAGTTTACAGTTCCACCAACAGTATAAGCCTCTCATATCTTAAAAGAAAATTATCTGGCCGGGCATGGTGTTTCATGCCTGTAATCTCAGCAGTTTGTGAGGCTGAGGCAGGCAGATCACCTGAGGTCAGGAGTTTGAGACTAGCCCGGCCAACATGGTGAAACCCTGTCTCTACTAAAAATAGAAAAAATAGCTGGATGTGGTAGCAGTCACCTGTAGTCCCAGCTACTCAGGAGGCTGAGGCAGGAGAATTGCTTGAACCCAAGAGGCAGAGGTTGCAGTGAGCTGAGGTCACACCACTGCACTCCAGCCTGGTGACAGAGCGAGATTCCATCTCAAAAAAAAAGAAAGAAAGAAAAAAAATTCTTCTTTTTCTGTCTTTTTAGTTTTATATTGATTAACGAGTTCTTGAGATAGACTCTAGTCAATTCAATAAATTATTTCTACAATAATTTTAGTTGTACATTGTATTCTCCCATATATCATGCTGTACACATGTGTCATCAAATTTCTGATCTATTAATGAAACACTGATATACTGAGATGTAGCAGGCTTCCGGCCTCTTGCTCCACAATGCGACTACATGTGTCAATATGGTATTCCTGAAAAAAACTGGCAGTATTCACTTACTTTGTCAGTGGAGGTTGTTGATCACTTTGAACTGAATCATATAATTCTCTGCCTGTGACATTCAAGATCAACAGTATGGATCCAAGAACAGGGAGTTTGTACTGTGATAGCAGCATTTGGTGTTAGGGTGAGTAGACATTAGTTCCAGAAATAGTTAAGGTCTTCAAAGTCTTTCGATTTATGTCAGGAGGTAATAATTTCTTCCTCTCAAATGTGATTTCAATATCAAATATTATAAATGAATACCCTTCAGGCTATCTGGAGAGAGCTCATTTTCTTTGAATGTATTAGCTGCTGGCATTTTATATTTTAACAGATTCCCCTGTGTCCTCTTGTTGATAAGAATAGATGCCTGTGTTTTCTTGATATTTTATCTTTTATTGTTTTTTCTGGTTAACATATTTTTAAAATGCACCTATTATTTCTTTTTTTTCAGGTATTTCTTTTTTATTTTATTTTATTATTATTATACTTTTTTTCTTTTTTTAATTATGCTTTAAGTTTTAGGGTACATGTGCACAATGTGCAGGTTTGTTACATATGTATACATGTGCCATGTTGGTGTGCTGCACCCATTAACTCGTCATTTAGCATTAGGTATATCTCCAAATGCTATCCCTCTCCCCTCCCCCAACCCCACAACAGTCCCCGGAGCGTGATGTTCCCCTTCCTGTGTCCATGTGTTCTCATTGCTCAATTCCCACCTATGAGTGAGAACATGCAGTGTTAGGTTTTTTGTCCTTGCGATAGTTTGCTGAGAATGATGGTTTCCAGTTTCATTCTTGTCCCTACAAAGGACATGAATTCATCATTTTTATGGCTGCATAGTATTCCACGTCAAATTGTCCCTGTTTGCAGAAGACATGATTGTATATCTAGAAAACCCCATTGTCTCAGCCCAAAATCTCCTTAAGATGATAAGCAACTTCAGCAAAGTCCCAGGATACAAAATCAATGTGCAAAAATCACAAGCATTCTTATACGCCAATAACAGACAAACAGAGAGCCAAATCATGAGTGAACTCCCATTCACAATTGCTTCAAAGAGAATAAAATACCTAGGAATCCAACTTACAAGGGATGTGAAGGATCTCTTCAAGGAGAACTACAAACCACTGCTCAACGAAATAAAAGAGGACACAAACAAATGGAAGAACATTCCATGCTCATGGGTAGGAAGAATCAATATCATGAAAATGGTCATACTGCCCATGGTAATTTATAGATTCAATGCCATCCCCATTAAGCTACCAATGACTTTCTTCACAGAATTGGAAAAAACTACTTTAAAGTTCATATGTAAGCAAAAAAGAGCCCTCATCGCCAAGTCAATCCTAAGCCAAAAGAACAAAGCTGGAGGAATCACGCTACCTGACTTCAAACTATACTACAAGGCTACAGTAACCAAAACAGCATGGTACTGGTACCAAAACAGAGATATAGATCAATGGAACAGAACAGAGCCCTCAGAAATAATGCCGCATATCTACAATCATCTGATCTTTGACAACCTGACAAAAACAAGCAATGGGGAAAGGATTCCCTATTTAATAAATGGTGCTGGGAAAACTGGCTAGCCATATGTAGAAAGCTAAAACTGGAACCCTTCCTTACACCTTATACAAAAATTAATTCAAGATGGATTTAAAGACTTACATGTTACACCTAAAACAATAAAATCCCTAGAAGAAAACCTAGGCAATACCATTCAGGATATAGACATGGGCAAGGACTTCATGTCAAAACACCAAAAGCAATGGCAACACAAGCCAAAATTGACAAATGGGATCTAATTAAACTAAAGAGCTTCTGCACAGCAAAAGAAACTACCATCAGAGTGAACAGGCAACCTACAAAGTGGGAGAAAATTTTTGCAACTTACTCATCTGACAAAGGGCTAATATCCAGAATCTACAATGAACTCTAACAAATTTACAAGAAAAAAGCAAACAACCCCATCAAAAAGTGGGCAAAGGATGTGAACAGACACTTCTCAAAAGAAGACATTTATGCAGCCAAAAAAACACATGAAAAAATGCTCATCATCACTGGCCATCAGAGAAATGCAAATCAAAACCACAATGAGATACCATCTCACACCAGTTAGAATGGTGATCATTAAAAAGTCAGGAAACAACAGGTGTTGGAGAGGATGTGGAGAAATAGGAACACTTTTACACTGTTGGTGGGACTGTAAACTAGTTCAACCATTGTGGAAGTCAGTGTGGCGATTCCTCAGGGATCTAAAACTAGAAATACCATTTGACCCAGCCATCCCATTACTGGGTATATACCCAAAGGACTATAAATCATGCTGCTATAAAGACACATGCACACGTATGTTTATTGCGGCACTATTCACAATAGCAAAGACTTGGAACCAACCCAAATGTCCAACAATGATAGACTGGATTAAGAAAATGCAGCTATTATTTCTAAGAAATTTAAGGGCAGCTATTTTTATATCTTGCTTTATTTTGTATTGTTATTTATATTATACAAATTTATTAAATAAGTGTTTAGAATTTTAGAAAATACATTGCTTGATGTATGACATGAAATTAAAGTATAGATCCTTAGCATTTAGATGTTGAATCTTTTTTCTTACTTGTAAAATTGAATATTTTCATTGTTTCTGATTTCTAGGATGTTTATAATTTTTTAACTAAAACTCAGCCACCAAGTTTATTTCTACTAGGGGAAAAATTAGACATAACTGAAATGCTATTGACATAATTTCTTTCTGCAGTTATTTCGTCTAACTTAAATTAATAATGAACAACCATAAAATGTTTTAATGTACATTAGGACTATATTAATCTAGTCTGTTATTTGATAATGAAAAATATAATATGATGTGGTGTTAAAAACTTTATCGACATATTTTTGTCAGGTTGAATTTATGAGCTATAATTTTCTGATAAATCATATGAAATTCTTGGTACCTAGAGATCTGAAAACTTAACATTCAGATTACATTTGACAGGATAGAAAGCCAGGAAATAAATTCAAGTATGATGATTTTTGCCAAAGCTTCTGAGTACACAAAATAGAGAAAATATAGTTTCTGCAATAAATGGAGTTGGGAAAACTGACCATCCACATGGAAAAGAATGAAATTCAACTTTTATCTCACACTGATAAATGAACTGAAAATGGATATAAGACTTAAACCTAAAACGTGAAACTCTAAAGCTTCTAGAAGAAAACAGAGAGAAAATCACCATGATATTATTCTGGGTAATGATATCTTAGATAAAACTCTAAAAGCACAGGCAAAAAAAAAAAAAGAGAGAAAAGCACCAAATAGGATTGGATCAAACTAATAAGCTTCTGCACAGCCAACGAAACAATTACCAAAATGAAGAGACAACCTACAAATTGGAAGGAAATATTTATAAACCATGTTTGATAACCATACTGTGATAACACAGTATATAAGCCACACAAGCAGCTCAATAGCAAGAAAACAATTAACTCAATTAAAACATGGGCAAAGAATCTGAACCAACATTTCTCAAAAGAAGAGACATAAATGGTCAACAGATACACGAAAAAATTTGCAGCATCTCTAATCATCAGGGAAATTCAAATTAATACTGCAATGAGATATCATCTTATGCCTGTTAGCATAACTATTATAAAAAAGACAAATGATAGCAAGTGTTGGCAAGGATGTGGAGAAAAATTACTTTTCTATGCCATTAATAGAAATGTAAATTAATACAGCCATTTTGGAAAATACTATGAAGATTTCTCAAAGAAATGAAAAGAAAAAGAAAACAGAATTGCCATATAATTCAGTAATCCCACTTTTGGTTATATATGCAAAGGAATTGAAATCAGTATGTTGAGGAGATATCTGCACTCTCATGTTCATTTCAGCATTATTCAAAATAGCCAAGATATGTAAGCAACATAAGTGTTCATCAGCAATCATCATCAAATAAATGGATAAAGAAAATGTGGAATATATGTATATATATATATAAACATATATATAAATATATATATAAATATACATATATAAATATATATAAATATATATAAATATATATAATTAAATATATTCTACAGTCTTAAAAACCTCTGTAAGTTTCAACAATATGAATGGAATTGAACTGCAGGACATTTTGCTAAGTGAATTATGCCAGGCACAGAAAGACAAATACTGTAGGATCTCACTTGTATGTGCAATCTAAAAAAGTCACTCTCACAAACAGAGTAAAAAAGTGGTTAGCAGAGTCTAGGGAAGGCCAGGGAAGAATGAGGAAAGGGAAGCAGTTGATCAAAGGCTACAAAGTTCCAGTTAGACTATGGGAATGTTTTACTTATCTATCGTACTGCCTTGTGACCACAGTTAATAACAATGTATCACATACCTCAAATTAGCTAAAATAGATTTTTAATGTTCTCACTACAAAAAACAATAAATTGGTGAGGTGATGAAAAAAAGAACTTGAATGAATAAATGAATATCATAGTTTAAGAATGGAATGCAATGATTAATTAATGTGATATAATTGATTAATTTATATAAATATAGTTTTCTGCCTTTAAAGAAACTTCCTGGAACATCAAGATGTAATTAGACTTTTGAGGAGTCTCTTGGCATCATTTTGTTTTAGAATAAAAACAATAGTAGTTATAGGATGTATATTGGCTCTGACCCTTAGACATTTTGTTTTTATAATAAATAGAAGTTTGTTCTAATAGGTTAAGTGAGAGGTATTTGGGGGGAATTTTTGTTGTTTTTTTAAACTAATAGTAAGAACCAATCAATAAAGATGTGTTTATCAGATCTGTAATCAAATGCCTGATTTCAAATCTTGCCTCTGTCAATTGTTGCTACATTCCTGGGAAATTTATTTAACCGCTCTGAACAAAAGTTTCCTCAACAGTAAAATGGAGATTAAAAACATTTAATTTACAGAACTATTAAAAGGATGAAAAATCACACAAAAGTGCTTAATGTATAGTTTCCCAATAATTTATTATATTGTTATTATTATTACTATTATGAGAAATATCTCACTCTATGCAATATGCACCTGTGGAAGACTTTGAAATAAAACCTGTAGGTTAATTTCCGGTTGCTTCTGTAACAAATTACCACAAATATAACAGCTTGCATACTCTTTTTGCTTTAACATTATGTACCTTACTATTGTATTATAAAGTGCCCATTAACTCTCCCAGAAAATTTATGACAAAAAAATGAATTGATTTTCTGCTGTGCATCACTGTCTTGAGAATTTGATTATTATGAGTCATTTATCACAAATGGGACCAAATCTAGACTCATTAATGGAACTATCTGGTTATTTAATGAAGAAATTGAAATAAATGTAATGGTCCAATCAATGAAAGACTCTTTAGTGGTTTTCTACTTTAGTTAGTACCTGGTATAACCTTCTTACATGCTTTTTTGTTTCCTCTTTAATTCTAAAGTTCATTTTATTTTTGTTATTTTATTGGTTTGCTTGTTATTGTTTCAAATTTTTCCCTCAAAGGGTCTTAATAAAATAATCCTGAGATATTTAATATCTCACTTTAAAAATATTCTGTTCTTTTGGCATAAAGCAAGTTTTCCAAACTAGCAAAGCTCTAATTAGAAGAAATTATATGTTTCTAGAACTTAGGCACAAAAGGCAGGAAAAAATCATTCAGCAACCTATTTCCTATTTTAACGACTGTGAGTTTGTAGTTGAATATTTTTTTGAAAGCAAATATTTTAAGTACATAATTTAAAGGATTCACCATTGGTTAGAAAACATTTTCATTTAGTGATTCAAATTTAGTATAGGCATATTGATAAATAATATATTTTCTTCTCTTTTATTGACTGTTCATAACAATTGAGTGAAAAATCAAGACAACTGTATTACATAAACTTTGGTTAATTGAGGATCTTCTGCATTTTGTTGCAGATAGTACTAGATAGACAGGTGATGTTAATAATAGCTAACATTTAAGTACTCACCATGTGTTAGGAGTTTTGTTAAGTTCCTCTCATTGGTTAGCTCATTTGGTGGGGTAATGAACCATATGAAATAGGTTCTTTTATTATCTCCATTTTATAGATGAGGAACCTGGAATAGGAGAGGTTTCACTAATTTAACCAAGGTCACACAGCTATTAAGTGATGGAGCTAGTAGTTTAACACAGGCAATACGATTCCAAACCCCGAACCTATTGTAAGATTATTCTGCCTCCACTGAATGCTCCATAGTCTTCTGTACACACGTTTGACACAGGATCATTATTACTTCAGTAAATTAAAACACACAAGTAAATTCACATTTATATTTCCACTTTTTTGTATTTTTTATGATCAGTAAAGCCACTGTTAATTAATATGCCTTGACTTTTATTGCATAATGATACCTTATTTTCTCATTCTCTGATGCTTTATTATATATTGGTAAACTGTACATATATAATTAATGTGAAAACCATAGTAGTTCTTTATTTTCCTATCAATAAAATAATTTATGACTTATGTATTTATGCATTCTAGCATGATAAAAGCAAATTAACTTTTCTGATGTGTATATCAATTCCAAATAAATTGATATATTCTGTTTTATTTCTTAGATTGCACTTGAGGTGTTTTCTCTTTAACAAAACAGATACAAGATTTAATTAAATATAGTCAACTTCTCATATTTGAAAGCTTCTCCTCTATTTTGTGTCATTGAACAGAATGCTGCTGAATGGGCCTGTGTATATGCTAATATGTTAATGTTACATATAATTATTAGATTATTTTATTTTGAAGACTATTATTTAAAATGTCTGGTTTTGTTAATATTTAACCTAAAATTTATATAAAGGGCTCATGGAATGGCAAATTTAAAGTGCCAATAATTTGTATTTTCTTGATTTATTGAACATTTATTAAGTGACTTATGTTGACAACACCCACTTCATCCATATACAACATTCATACCATATCACCGCGTCTTTGTGAAAATTAGAATGGGGGAAGAAAAGATAAATCTAAATTAAATCATAACCCAAAATGCTTAATTACAATAAGATTACCTCTCTCAAGAGAAAAGACATTAAGCTAGGGAGGGCATAAATAAGGATGCCGTTACCTAGGGAGTCATAGAAGAGTTCTGGAAGAACCTACATTAAAGCTATGGTTTGAAGGACATGTTGAGTTAGATGAAGAAGTCAGAGAAGGGCATTTGAGTCTGCCCATTTCAGCATGCCTTCAATTAAAGTAGTTTTGAATGGAGGAAGGTTGGAGAGGAATAATGTAATATTAAAAAAATTTCTAGGGTAAACCATGTGGTCATTTTACTTCCTGTTATGTTTTTATAAAGCAATAGACATTATTGAAGAATTCTAAATTGGGGAGTGATATAATCAGAATTGCATTTTTGAAAGAGCAGTCTGATATCTTGTGAATAATAATTTGAGGAGGGTTAAGAATGGATGCAAGAATACATGTTAGAGAAAGTTTTCACCCAATTAGACCACGAGGAAACAAAAGATATTCATCATTTAGAACTCAAGTCCATTATCATCAACTTTTTCAAATCATTCTTGACTGCTCTTCTTCTTAAAAGAATTCATCAAATCTTTGTGCCTCTCTTGTGCATTATATATACACATATATGACCACTATATTATTTTTGTTGCATTAAAGATAACTTGTCTCTGTAAACCACAAGCTTACTGACAGAAAGAACTATATTCTAATTAAACTTTCTATTCCCTCTGCCTAGCACAAAGCTTCATATATAACAGACATTTAATATGTGATAATAGATAAAGTTAATACACTAATCAGGAATGCATAAGAGATAGATTTTGGATTAATCTGCACACTATGACAGCTGAAATTCTATGAATGCAAGAAACAAATCAGAAAGGTGGTCTGAGTAAAGAAAAGAGTTAAGATTTTAACTTCGAGGAAGATAATAAGAGGCTGTGAGGGGAAGAAAATCCTATGCAAATAAATAAAACTGAAGAACTGATAAGATAGGTAGAAAACCAAGTGCAATTAATGAAGTTAAAGGAGTTAACATTTTTATATAAAGTTTTCAAAAGATTTCCATAAAGCAAAATGCCACAAAAAGGGCAAGGCATAAAAGGTAAGAACTGACATTTTGTCCCTTGACTTTGACTACACAGAGGATGCTGCTACATTTTAGGACTTGACATTACCTGTGGAGTGGAAAGAGAGCAGTATCAGATTGCATTGAATTAAAGGTTGGTCAGAGAGAAATAAGTAAATAGAGAGGTGAAATAGAAAAGAGGAGTTACCTATTTTTTTGTTTTGTTTAAGTATATACATTTATGTGTAGATTTGTGTGTGTGTGTGTAGGTTTTAACTGCCCTTTAGAAAGGACATTTGTGCATTTTTATATTTTGCAAGGAAAACAGAAGGATGATTGAGGAAAAGACTTTAAAGAGAGAGACCTGATGTATTGATAAATCAAGTGGTAATTTTCAAATATTTAGGGATACTTCAGATATCTTTTTGTTATTAATTTCTACTTTAATTCAGTTATGGTCTATAAACTGAGTAAAATTTGTTTGCTTTAGTGTCCAGCATATGTCAATGTTGATGACTTTTCTATGGCTATTTGAAGAGAAAGTGTAGTCTACTGTAGTTGGATGGAGTGTTCTATAAAAGTCATGTAGGTTAAGTTGGTCACTTGTGATATTTAGGCATTTTAAGCCTTTGTCTTTTTATTCTGTTTATGACTGAGTGAAGCATATGGAATTGTATAACTGTAGTTGTCGATTTGTATTTTATTCTTTTCAATTCAGTGAGTTTTTTCTTTGTGTTTGTTTTTTCATTTTTCATTTCAATAGTTTTTGGGGAACGGGTGGTTTTTGGTTACATGCAAAAGTTCTTTAGTGGTAATTTCTGAGATTTTGGTGCACCCATCATCTGAGCAGTGTACACTGTACCCAGTGGATAGTCTTTTATCCCTTGCTCCCTTCCCACCCTTCCCCCCAAGTCCCCAGAATCCATGATATTATTCTTAGGTCTTTGTGTACACATAGCTTAGCTCCCACTTATGAGTGAGAGAGTATGACATTTGGTTTTCCATTCCTGAGTTACTTCAATTAGAATAATCATCTCCAACTACCTCCAGGTTACTGCAAATGCCATTATTTCATTGCTAAGTCATATTCTATTGTGTATATATACCATATTTTCTTTATCCACTTGTTGGTTGATGGGCATTTAGGCTGGTTCCATATTTTTGCAATTCCAAATTATGCTGCTAAAACATGCATGTGCCTATGTCCTTTTCATATAATGGCTTCCTTTCCTCTGGTAGGTACCCAGTAGTGAGATTGCTAGATCAAATGGTAGTTCTACTTTTAGCTCCTTAAGGAATCTCCATACTATTTTCCATAGTGGTTGTACTGGTTTACATTCCCACCAAGAGTGGAAAAGTGTTGCCTTTTCACCACATCCACGCCAACATCTATTATTTTTTGACTTTTTAATTATGGCTATTCTTACAGGGGTAAGGTGATATCTCACTGTGGTTTTAACTTGCACTTCCCTGATAATTAATGATGTTGATCATTTTTCATATATTTGTTGGCCGTTTGTAAATCTTCTTTTGAGCGTTGTCTCTTCATGCCCTTTGCCTACTTTTTGATGGAATTATTTTTTTTTTTTCTGGCTGATCTGTTTGAGTTCCTTATAGATTCTAAACTTGTAGATTTAGTTACCTTGTCTGTGTTGAGTCATTTGATGTGTGCATCTAAGAGTATCTTCATCTCTGTTATTAAACTTTTTTTTTCAAGAAGTACCATTTAACTCTTTCAGAATATCCATCTCTTTGCTGAAATTCTCTATCAGGTCACTCATGTTTTCCACATTTTTTTTCCTAGAAATTCTATTATATTTCTTAGACTTATTTAAATTCTCTGTTTCATGCCATATTACAGCCTGGTTCTCTTAATTGCTTTATCTCCATAAAGTGTGTTGCTTTTTTGTCTTTTACTGTGTATCATATATTTCTTGGTGGAAATCTGGACATATTTTCTTGGCAATTAGAGGCTGAGGTAAATAGAATTTATGCCTGCAAATTGTCACATCTCTTCATCTTGTTTATGTGTGGGGTGGATTTAGCACGAATTGCACCATGCTTTGTTTTTGTTGTCATTATAGTTACCCTCTGTGAATCTCGGGGCTTAAATTGCACCAAACATGTCTCATACAGAGAGTAAGAGCTGGTTCACTGAAGAGTTTGTATCAGCATTTGCTCCAACCCAACCTCTCAGTATTACCTTTTCACCTGTGCCTCAGAAAGGGTCTCCTTCCATGATTTTGCTCTCCCAGAAGAAGACTAGTGTAACTTGCTCTTGGATGTTGGCTAGGCTGATGAAGGAGGGCTTGGGATGTGTTCTATTGGTATAGTTCAGCCTTAGTGTTAGGCAGACATTGTGTCACTAGGTCTCAGGGGTGGGATCACCTGAGCCATCCTGCTACTCTTCTAGCAATAGTGACTTTTAAAGGCATATTCAGTTACAGAACGGTAGGAGATAACATCAGAACCGTAACATGACAAACATGACAAATAAATTTGAAGGCATATGACCTGAAAAAAGAATAGGATCACAATTTACTTGTTACTTTATTTGTTTGCTTGTTTGTGTATGTGTGTAATGCTTTCCTTCTGATATAATGAGTCTTCACCTATGCCCACAAACGGACCGTGTTTGCTACCATTTATCCAATGGCTGAAGGCTTTTGTTCAACAAGGGAAATGAGGAGAATGATTCCAGTGTGTCTGTGCCCGTCCTGCTGTATATTCTGCCTCTCTCATGCCTGCACCGATGTAGAAGCTTTATCCTATCTTACTCTTCTCTCGATCTTTTAGCTGCCTGCCTAGTAAATTTCTTGGCACAGAGCTTGTGAGTGAGTGTAAATTTTCCTTGTGTCTATGGTCCCCATGGGCTCTATTTTCTCATATGAGCTCACAGTTCATCTCTAGCAATGTTCAAAATCTTAGCAAAGTTCTTCTTACCATCTGGTGCCTACCCCTGGCAAGCAAGTGTCTGCCTTTCCATAAATTTGGGGTTATTTGGCTGACCTAATACTCAGCTCTCTGATGAGATCAGGAAGCTTGTGACTCTTTTAGCTTCGCTGATTTGTTTAAAGTTAGGCAATTTTCCTTCTAAATTGTACAGTTCAAGTAAAAGCCAAAATATGTACAAATAAAAAAATTTCAAGAAGTTTTTTTATGTTGTATTATTAGTTTACTCTTGGTGCATATCCAAAATGTTATTTTTCCAAAGGCTAAATTTCAACTTCCAAACCATATTTCTGTATTTATAAATCTAGTCTGTATTTATAAATCTAGTAAATATTAACTACCAGTTTTAAGAGTTCTTGTATTAGTATTTGGTCTGTTATGGAATTGGTTTACAACTTAAAGTACTTTTGACCACATTTAAATTTAATATAGTTAGTTTTCTTATCAAGTATGTTTCTTATTTAATTGATTACATATAAATACTCTTAAAGATATATAAAAATTGTTATAAATTATATAAATTAAACTTTTTAGTATGGTGCTTCTTAACATATATGTATATATTTAATCAAAAATTAAATTTGACTTAAAATGGGCAATATAATTAAGTTACAGAATTATATATTGTAAGTAGAATTCTAAGCTTAAACTATGATTTCAATGGTTTATATTTTCTTAAACATAACAAACATGACAAATAATTAAAGTCTATATATTCACAGATTGTTTAAAAATAATTGATAGATTTTATTTTATTTCTTACATATTTATACAGTTAACTCTAAACTTTCTACAGTTAAAGAGACTTATACAATAAGGAATCAATCTGAGGTTATTTCCTGGGATGCCAACTGTGTGAGCATTCTGGCAAGAAAGCCAGTCTGTTTACAGTGGGAGAAGTAATGGAGAGGAAACAGTAGGAGATAATACCAGAAGGATAATAGAGGCCATTTAATGTGAGGATTTTAAAAAAATATATCTATTACTTTAAGCAAAATTGAAAGCCACTGGAAGGCTTTGGGCAGCAGATTAGTAATTTGTTACAGGGCATGCTTTTAATAAGATCAGTATATCTGCTCTGTTGAAAAGAACTTGCAGAAGGAGGGAGACCTGTTGGGAGATTATAATCCAAGCAAACATGACGGAGATTCACATCTATCTGGCAGGATCCACGTAGTAAACAAATAAAACTCTCAAAGCCATCATTAAATGATAAAAGAAATTTCTACAAAACTGCTTTCTGGGTTAAAAGAAACCAACAAGGTATGATGAACCAGGAAGAAAACACCTACCTTGTGCATAAAAGTCAGGGGAAATGAGTGATGCACAAAACCCAGTGAGACTTCTAGCCATACAAGAAGGCTACCTTATAGGAGCATGCCCTTGGGTTGAGAAACAGCCACGTTCAAACCTAATTCCTCAAGAAGGGAGCTGGGAAATCACTACTTCAACCAATGTCCCCTTTGTTCTCCTGCCAGTTCCAGTATTCTCAAGAAAGTAAAGAGAAGTCAGAAGTCAAAGTGTTTTCATAAGATATAAAGATGCTTTTGATGGCAGGATGAAAAACTTTGAAACTCAGGTGAAAGATGGAACTCTTGGTTACTTGCCAATTTTTTTTTTTTTTTAAAGACTACCAGGAAGAGTCACATGGGATGATCTTGGGGACAAAATAAAAGCAAGCTAGATTTACAGGGGAAGGCTTAGGTATGGCAAGGAGGGTATTATAAGCTAGATTTCACAGGTGGTCTATAGATTAACTGATTTGAATATTTTACCGCAGGCATTTGGACAAGAGCCCTGGTTATCTGGTATCTAGACCCAGGGCAAGTAGAGCAGCTGCATAGTGGCCCAGAGTTTGACAGCATGATTAGGAAAGAAGCTGGAGTGTGGACTTAATCAGCTTCTTAAGAAGAGGAATTAGCTGGTCAGTAGCCAAAGCCTCAAACCTCGGTCAAAACAGCATTAAAACAAACAAACAAAAACAACTATATTACACAAAGGGCCTTCTTTGATATAATCTTTAAAGGTTGTGCCCACAAGATACAGAGCCAGATGAAAAAAAAGTGAAGAGGGCAACAGGAATTGAGAAGAAGACGGTAAATTGTTGGTATATTGATGACGTTTAATGTCATAGACTGGGTGTAATTATCAAAGGCAAGAGTATAGATAGAAAAGAGAAAAGATCCCAAAACTGAGGTATTACCTAACTGTCCAGGGATGAGCGGAATAATTCACCATAATAGACAGAAGAGAAGAAAGAAGTATCACACCAGTATAACATCTTGGAAACCAAATGGTATAAAAAGTATTAAGGAGGAGGGAATATAGATTAACACAAATAGAGACTGATAACTGACCACTGGAATTAGCAAAGTGAAAGTAAGTGTTGACCTTTTAGGAATAATTATATTATATGGTGGAAATGTATGAAATCTTGATCAGCAAGTGAACCACAGAGCAAAATAAAATAATTGGAAACAGGTTAAAGACAATACTTTGTTTGTTTGTTTTTGAAATGGAGAATCCCAAAGTGAGGCATTGTCTGGTTGTTTATTTGTTGTCTGGTTTTAGATAAGAGAAAGGCCAGCATACATGCATACTGATGAAAATGATCCATCAAAGAGAAAAAGAGTGAGGCCAGGAAGAGAAAATTGCAGAAGCTTTGCCTTTGCATGGGCAACATTAAGTGGGAATTAGTGCACTAAAGAAGAGAAGTTTTTGTAAGGAGTATGAAAAGAACATATATACTAAAGGTGGGAAATGACAAGTGGGCAGATGCTAATAGGAAAACTGAGGTGTTAATTACTGTTGAGCAAGATTTAGGAAGGAGAAGACATGATGTTGAGGGGATTCTCTATGTTTATATTAAAATTATCAAAATCTAAGACAGATTAGAATGAGAACGTAAAAATAAATCATGACCTAAAATAGTTCAGAAATGATAAGCAATAACTCAACATCGGTGGACTACAAAATTAATGAGAAACTGAGGAAATGCAGATAGCAGATCCAGGACGATAAACAGAATGACGTGGTTGGCATACGCAATTGGAAATTCTTTTGTACATGGGGGTTGAGTAGTAATGGCTCTAACATGCAAGGGATTAAGAAATATGTGACAGAATAAAACGTTCTCACAAGTTTATAGTACATTGTGACTCAAATTGTTCCAAAGTAATAATCTAGGATGTTTTAGTCTCAGTAAAAATTTTGTCATGAGGGAAACTATTTAAAAGGGCGTAGTTGGATGACTTGATAATAATGAGCATGTAGCTGGGTGGGTTTGGTGGGGAATGGCAAGGCAGTACAGATAGGGCAAATGGTAAGTTCTCATAACAACACAGGTTGTGTTGCATGCAGTCTAGAGTTAAGAAAAATAACAGAGTTAGCGTCATGACTTCACATGCATAATGGCAGCGGTGAAAGAGAGACCATATGCTGACTGAGTGTCCACTAGAAGCCATTCAATTCTTACAATAATGTTGAAAGTTAGATTTTATTTTTTTATTTTCTTATGTATTAGTCAGAGTTCTCTAGAGAGACAAAACCAATGAGAGAGAGAGAGACAGAGAGAGAGAGAGAGAGAGAGAGAGAGAGATGGGAGGGGAGGGGATTTATAGGATAATTGGCTCATGAGATTATGGAGGCTTAGCCTCAATCTGAAAGCTTCAGAACCAGGGAAGTCAATGGTTTAATATTCAATTTGAGACCAAAGGTTTGAGAACCTGGGGAGTATCTGGAAAAAGTCCCAGAGTCCACAGGCCAGATAGACTAGAATTTGATGTCCAGAGACAAGAAAAGAATTCAAGTTCCAGGAGAAAGAAAGAAAATCAATTGTCTGCCTTTTTTGTTGTATCCAGCTCCCAGACAATTGGACGGTGCCTAACAACACTGAGGTTTTCTGCAGCCAGTCCACTGACTCACACACTAATTTCTTCTGGAAACACCCAGAAGTAATGCTTTACCATTTTTCTATGTATTCTCTAATGTAGTCAAGTTGACATTTAAAATTAACCATAACACCTTATAACAAAGAAAAGTAGACCCACAGTATCTGAAAAGAGCAAGTTCTAAAGATATTTTTATTTTAGATTATTTGTTTCATTTTTGTTTATTTGATGGAAACTATTTTAAACCATATATTTGAATGGGATAAGAAAAAGTGGGAGTGTATGTAGCATGGGCCTGGGGAGACAGTGCCTCATACAATGGAGGTATGGAAATAAATGCTAGTAAGATAAGATCATCTTTCATTTAATGTGGTGGCAACATTTGGTAGGTATTGTAACATTTTTGTTTAAGTCAAAATTTGGAATAGAATGCTATTACCAAGTTTTGGCCTATTATGTTATAATATTAGCCATATCAATAGATATTTAGAATAAATGCATTCAGTTTTTCCCTCTATATTTTCCTTCCTTACAGAAATTTATTTTCTGCCCAAAGTCCATTTTCACTAATCTTCATTAAATCTTAACAGAATGAATTAAATCGCTACATAAAACATTCAAAGATCCAGTTGAGACACCCAATCTGAGTAAAACAGAACAACTTCAAGCCCTCCATTATTCACAAAAATCTCAACAGAACGATGCTATGTAATTTTCAGAAATTCCATAAGTGGGACAGTTTGGAATACCTTAAAATACATACAAAAGGTGTTAATATTGAGTTTTACTCCATTTTTGTTAATAACCTGTGAGTTTGAGTAAATGGCGTAATTATTCTAGGCCTTGACTTCTTTACTTGTATCATAAAGAAAACTATTTTAAACTTAAAGCCCTGTTAAGTGCTAACATATGGAATATAGGCACTAATATTATTTTAAAGAGAAGCCCAAGAGAAAATTATTTTTTCCTACACAATTCCTACTAATTGACATGTTGAATGAAACTCAACAGAATGTATCAGTTTTTACCAATAGTTTGTGTACCATTTCATATTTATAAAAACATAGTCTTCCTTCTAGGCAATTAGAGAACTCCCTTCTTCTCTAAATCTAATAACAAAATGAATTTTAAAAAGAATTCATTTAGTTGATAAGAACATAAAGATTTAAAGTAACATTTTATTCTTAAGGATCAAAGGAATAAGAGAAAGTCCAATCACTGATGTGTTGTTTTATCAGCTTAACAGGGAAGGCAAATAAACCATAACAATAATATTTAAGATTTCCATAAAGTTTTAAATTGTGTGGCACAGACAGCTAGCTACTGTTTATTTAATAATGCATATTGATTTATAAGTCTGTACACATAGAGAAAGCTAAAGCATTTAAATAATCAAGGAATAAAAACAAACAATAAGTATGAATTTCCAGATGTGAAAATTGCTTGATGAATGCTCCCCTAAGGGCTTACATAATACCTTTATTTTTTTTCCATATAATACTGCCTTTACTGCTTCTAGTTTCAAACTCAGAGAATTTCTATAAGAATCCTATTATGAAGTGAAATAGCTGCTCATGATTGAGCATATTTTCTAGTTTGCTTTAGACAATTTATATCACTTGAGATGCAAGATTTGTTTTATTTAAAGAGGGTTTCGAATTTTTATCTGAAGAGTTGAATCATTATTTTTGCTTCATCGAGGCATTCATCTCTAAAATGGTAAACTGGTAAATACTGTGCATCTGAGACATCAAGCTGAAAAGCTTGTCAACAGAAACAAGACTTTCAACTCTCAAACTGTTCCAGTTCACTGACTGAATCCATGGACTAAGAAAAATTTGAGCATAGGTCACAGTACTGCTGTCATTTTTATAGCAAGTTCCACCACTGTGCTTACTCAATAGTAATGTCTAGAATACATGGCCAGAGATGATTGCATATAAAGCACGTGTTGAAGAAAATGAGAGGTTTTGTTTAACTGAGAGTATATTAGGTATGTGCCAATCTATCTGTTGGTACAAATGAAATAATTTATATGTAGTAAGTGATCTCCTAACTATCTCAGAAAATGCGAGTTTTCAGAATAGCAGCAGAAATGTAAGTACAATATGATCACAGGTATCACAAAGAAAAATTGAAAAGTAATCTTTTATAGTGCATCATAATGTTTATAAGTAACTCCGCAAGAAAGTGGAAAATCTCAAATCATCTAAATGCACATTTATCATAACTATTATGAGGAGACATTTTGCTTTGCTTTATGTTTTCCATAGTCTTGTGTGACATAATCATATCTTCTCCAAAGTAATAAATATAAGTACTTTGTGTTAGGTACATTTTAAAAGGGCGTATTGGCTTAAGAGCTTTTCCCTTCTCTACTATAATTGTCACAGTTTTGAAGAGTTTAAGTTAGAGGTGATCACATTGGATTTCATATCTTGTAGTGACTTAATCCATACAGCCTCAGAAATTCAATTTATGAAATCTTTTCATTAAAAAAAGTACCTGCACTATTTGCAAGCACCATAATTTGGGTACATCACTTAAACTTTCAGTCTTGCTTTAAAAAAAATCTATACAATGTGGACAGGCATATCTATTGTGATAACTTTATTGTTTTAGGTAAAAAATGTCAAAGAAAATTCTTATAAATAATTGAATGTAGGATGTAAGAATATATAATGTAGGATGTGAGGCTATAACATGTTACTCATTTATTTCCAGGTTGATTGAAATAATTTACCTGGCTATGGAGTATCTTTTACTATTTCATAGCCATCCCTCCCAGTTCTGCTCAAAAAAAGCAACTTAAAAATGTAGAAAAACTACTTTTCAGTAAAGAGAAGGTAAATATTATTCACCAACACATAGAAATAAAATTGCAGACAAAATATTAATATATAGGACATATCTGTATTATTAACACAACATCCACATCATTAATTCCAAAGATTGAAACAAGCTTTGAGATACCTAGAAATATTATTTAAATTTCATCAATAATGTATGTATCTATTTTTTTTACAAGATTCTCTGTGGGAGAGCAAAGAAGGGGTACTATGCTACACATGTTATATATAAGAAAACGTACTTATGAGAAAATATTATACAGGCAAGTTTCAGCTCTAAAATAATACCTGAATATTTGCTATTTTTGCCCTTTAAGAAAGACTGAGCATAATATTGATGTAATTAGAATATTTCAATTTTTAAGATATGTGCCCCTGTGTAGCCTATAGTCCTTGAAATCAAATGCCATAAAATTGTACTTCATCTTTTTTTTTTAGAGTTAAAAGAATGCTTGAGTACTTTATTAGCTTTCACTAAACAGGCACATATTCATAAAAAATTATATACAGTTTTTCTTTAATTATAATTCAAGTTCTGGGATACATGTGCAGAACGTGCAGGTTTGTTACATAGATATACAGGTGTCATGGTGGTTGGCTGCACTCATCAACCCTTCAGCCACATTAAGTACTTCTCCTAATGCTATCCCTCCCCCACCCCCCACCTCCTCACAGGCCCTGGTGTGTGATGTTCCCCTCCCTGTGTCCATGTGTTCTCATTGTTCAACTCCCACTTATGAGTGAGAACATCCGGTGTTTGGTTTTCCGTTCATGTGTTAGTTTGCTGAGAATGATGGTTTCCAGCTACACCCATGTTCCTGCAAAGGACATGAACTCATGCTTTTTTGTGGCTGCAACTTATTTCATGGTGCATATATGCCACATTTTCTTTACCCAGTCTAACATTGATGGGCAGTTGGGTTAGTTCCAAGTCTTTGCTATTGTGAATAGTGCCACAATAAATATACATGTGCATGTGTCTTTAGAGTGGAATAATTTATAATCCTTTGGGTATATACCCAGTAATGGGATTGCTGGGTCAAATGGTGTTTCTGGTTCTAGATCCTTGAGGAATCATCACACTGTCTTCCACCATGGTTGAACTAATTTACACTCTCACCAACAGTGTAAAAGTGTTCCTATTTCTCCACATCCTCTCCAGCATCTGTTGTTTCCTGATTTTTTAATGATTACCATACTAACTGGCATGAGATGGTATCTCATTGTGTTTTTGATTTGCATATCTCTAAGGACCAGTCATGTTGAGCTTTTTTCATATGATTGTTGGTCGCATAAATGTCTTCTTTTGAGACTTGTCTGATCATATACTTCGCACACTTTTTGACAGGGTTGTTTGTTTTTTTCTTATGAATTTGTTTAAATTCTTTGTAGATTTTGGATATTAGAGCCTTGTCAGATGAATAGATTGCAGAAATTTCCTCCCATTCTGTAGGGTGTCTGTTCACTCAGATGATAGTTTCTTTTGCTGTGCAGAAGCTTTTTAGTTTAATTAGATCCCATTTGTCAATGTTGGCTTTTGTTGCCATTGCTTTTAATGTTTTAGTCATGAAGTCTTTGCCCATGCCTATGTCCTGAATGGTATTGCCTAGGTTTTATTCTAGGGTTTTTATGGTTTTAGGTATTATGTTTAAGTCTTTAATCCATGTTGAGTTAATTTTTGTATAAGGTGTAAGGAAGGGGTGTAGTTTCAATTTTCTGCATATGGCTGGCCTGTTTTCCCAACACCATTTATTATATACGGAATCCTTTCCCCATTGCCTTTTTTTGTCAGGTTTGTCAAAGATCAGATGTTTGTAGTTGTGTGGCATTATTCCTGAGACCTCTGCTCTGTTCCATTTGTCTATATATCTGGATTGGTACTAGTACCATGCTGTTTTGGTTACTATAGCCTTGCAGTAGTACAGTTTGAAGTCAGGTACCGAGATGACTCCAGTTCTGTTCCTTTTGCTTACGATTGTCTTGGCTCTACGGACTCTTTTTTCGTTCCACATAAAATGTAAAGTGGTTTGTTCTAATTCTGTGAAGAAAGTCAATAGTATCTTGATGGGGATAGCATTGAATCTTTATATTACTTTGAGCAGTATGACCATTTTAATGATATTCATTCTTCCTATCCATGAGCATGGAATGTTTTTCCATTTGTTTGTGTCCTCTCTTATTTCCTTCAGCAGTGGTTTGTAGTTCTCCTTGAAGAGGTCCTTCACATCCCTTGTAAGTTGTATTCCTGGGTATTTTATTCTCTCTGCAGCAATTGTAAATGGGAGTTGACTCATGATTTGGCTCTCTGTTGGTCTGTTATTGGTGTATAGGAATGCTTGTGATTTTTGCACATTGATTTTGTATCCTGAGACTTTGCTATAGTTGCTTATCAGCTTAAGGAGATTTTGGACTGTGTCAAAGGGTTTTCTAAATATACAATCATGTCATCTGCAAACAGAGACAATTTGACTTCCTCTCTTCCTATTCGAATATCCTTTATTTCTTTATCTTGCCTGATTGCCCTGGCCAGAACTTCCAATACTATGTTGAATAGGAGTGGTGAGAGAGGGCATCCTTGTCTTGTGCCACTTTTCAAAGGGAATACCTCTACCTTTTGCCCATTCAGTATGTTATTGGCTGTGGGTTTGTCCTAAATAGCTCTTATTATTTTGAAATATGTTCCATCAATACCTAGTTTATTCAGAGTTTTTAGCATGCAGGGGTGTTGAATTTCATTGAAGGCCTTTGCTGCATCTATTGAGATAATCATGTGGTTTTTGTCATTGGTTCTGTTTATGCGATGGATTTTGTTTATTGATTTATGTATGTTAAACCAGGCTTGCATCCAAGGTATGAAGTCGAATTGGTCGTGTTAGACAAGTTTTTTGATACGCTGCTGGATTCGGTTTGCCAGTATTTTATTGAGGATTTTCGCATCAATGTTTATCACGGATATGGCCTGAAATTCTCTTTTTTTGTTGTTGTGTCTCTGCCAGGTTTTGGTATGAGGATGATGATGGCCTCATAAAATTAGTTAGGGAGGAGTCCCTCTTTTTCTGTTGTTTGGAATAGTTTTAGAAGGAATGGTACCAGCTCCTCTTTGTACCTCTGGGAGAATTTGGCTGTGAATCCATCTGGTCCTGAGCTCTTTTTGGTTGGTAGGCTATTAATTACTGCCTCAATTTGAGAACTTGTTATTGGTCTATTCAGGGATTCCACTTCTGCCTGCTTTAGTCATGGGAGGGTGTACGTGTCCAGGAATTTATCCATTTCTTCTAGATAATCTAGTTTATTTGCATAGGTGTGTGTATAGTATTCTCTGATGGTAGTTTGTATTTCTGTGGGATCAGTGGTGGTATCTCCTTTATCATTTTTTTTATTGTGTCTATTTGATTCTTCTCTCTTTTCTTCTTTATTAGTCTGGCCAGCAGTCTATATATTTTGTTGATCTTTTTAAAAAACCAGCTCCTGGATTCATTTATTTTTTGAAGGGTTTTTCGTGTCTCTATCTCCTTCCGTTCTGGTCTGATCTTAGTTATTTCTTGTCTTCTGCTAGCTTTTGAGTTTATTTGCTCTTTCTTCTCTAGTTATTTTAATTGAAATGTTAGAGTGTCAATTTTAGATCTTTCCTGCTTTCTCTTGTGGGCATATAGTGTTATAAATTTCCCCCTAGATACTGCTTTAGCTGTTACCCAGAGATTCTGGTACGTTGTGTCTTTGGTCTCATTGGTTTCAAAGAACTTATGTATTTCTCCCTTAATTTCGTTATTTACCCAGTAGTCATTCAGGAGCAGGTTGTTCAGTTTCCATGTAGTTGTGCGGTTTCGAGGGAGTTTCTTAATGCTGAGTCCTAATTTGTTTGCACTGTAGTCTGAGAGACTGTGTTATGATTTCCATTCTTTTGCCTTTGCTGAGGAGTGTTTTACTTCCAATTATGTGGTCAATTTTAGAGTAAGTGCAATGTGATGCTGAGAAGAATGTATATTGTTGATTTGGGGTGGAGAGTTCGATAGATGTCTGTTAGGTCTCCATGGTTCAGAGCTGAGTTCAAGTCCTGAATATCCTTGTTAATTTTCTTTCTCCTTGATCTGTCTAATACTGACAGTGGGGTGTTAAAGTCTCCCACTGTTGTTCTATGGAAGTCTAAGTCTCTTTGTAGGTCTCTAAGAACTTGCTTTATGAATTTGGATGCTCCTGTATTGGGTGCATATATATTTAGGATAGTTACTTATTCTTGTTGCATTGATCCCTTTACCATTATGGAATG
The DNA here is from genome assembly GCF_029281585.2 of Gorilla gorilla gorilla. Taxonomy (NCBI): domain Eukaryota; kingdom Metazoa; phylum Chordata; class Mammalia; order Primates; family Hominidae; genus Gorilla; species Gorilla gorilla. Next base: position 65,712,123 of record NC_073224.2, on the reverse strand, counting down.
CCCTTCTTTGTCTTTTTTGATCTTTGTTTTTTTTAAGTCTGTTTTATCAGAGACTAGAATTGCAACTCCTGCTTTTTTTTTTCTTTCCATTTGCTTGGTCAATATTCATCCATCCCTTTATTTTGAGCCTATGTGTGTTTTTGCGTGTGAGATGGGTCTCCTGAATTCAGCACACTGATGGGTCTTGACTCTTTATCTAATTTGCCAGTCTGTGTCTTTTAATTGGGGCATTTAGCCCATTTACATTTAAGGTTAATATTGTTATGTGTGAACTTGATCCTGTCATTATGATGCTAGCTGGTTATTTTGCCCGTTACTTGATGTAGTTTCTTCATAGTGTCGATTATCTTTACAATGTGGTATGTTTTTGCAGTGGCTGGTACCAGTTTTTCCTTTCCAGGTTTAGTGCTTCCTTCAGGAGCTCTTGTAAGGCAGGCCTGGTGGTGACAAAATCTCCCAGCATTTGCTTGTCTGTAAAGGATTATATTTCTCCTTTGCTTATGGAGCTTAGTTTGGCTGGATACAAAATTCTGGGTTGAAAATTCTTTTCTTTAAGAATGTTGAATATTGGCCCCCACGCTCTTCTGGCTTGTAGGGTTTCTGCAGAGAGATCTGCTGTTAGTTTGTTGGGCTTCCCTTTGTGGGTAACTCAACTTTTCTTTCTGGCTGCCCTTGATATTTTTCCCATCATTTCAACCTTGACGAATCTGATGATTATGTGTCTTGGGGTTGCTCTTCTCGAGGAGTATCTTTGTGGTGTTCTCTGTATTTCCTGAATTTGAATGTTGGCCCGTCTTGCTAGGTTGAGGAAGTTCTCCTGGATAATATCCTGCAGAGTGTTTTGCAACTTGGTTCCATTCTCCCTGTCACGTTCAGGTGCCCCAGTCAAACGTAGGTTTGGTCTTTTCACATAGTCCCATATTTCTTGGAGTCTTCGTTCATTCGTTCGCATTCTTTCTTCTCTAATATTTTATTCATGCTATATTTCATTAAGTTTATCTTCAGTCTCTGATATCCTTTCTTTTGCTTGGTCGATTTGGCTATTGATACTTGTGTATGCTTCACGAAGTTCTTGTGCTGTGTTTTTCAGCTCCATCAGGTCATTTATGTTCTTCTCTAAACTGGTTATTCTACTTAGCAATTCTTCTAACCTTTTTTCAAGGTTCCTAACTTCCTTGCCTTGGGTTAGAACATGTTCCTTTAGCTCAGCGGAGTTTGTTATTACCCACCTTCTGATGCCTACTTCTGTCAGTTCTTCAAACTGAGCATTTCTTGCAGCTCTGCATTCTCCTGTTTTGCAGTAAGATTAACAAATAATGCTAATTATTAATACAAAGATACAAACATGAAAACCATAGTGAACTACTTAATACATATTTATCTTCTTATGATCTTGCATTATTAAGACATATATTCCTTGATGACATGGGAAGAACCATGAATTCATTCTCTTATGACCCTCTTATCTACCATAATTTCTACTTCATATTGTTAAAATATAAGAAGCTTGTTTTGTCCATATAAAAAAAAACTGTATATAAACATGGAGTTCATTCTTCATCCATGTTTTCTACTTGTCCACCAATTGACAGCATAATTTTTTTTCTAATGAAGTCTTCCTCTATGTCCAATTATGTGCTTTCAAGCTTTTTATAGCACTGAATTCTGGTGACTAACTCATCAATGCCTATTTCCACAAACTCTATGCTCCATGTGGGCAACACACTTTTTCTCACAATTTTATTCCTAGTATGTCTAGAGAACCTGGAAGTATAAGTCTATTAATATATATTTGATGAAGTAATCAATGACTGTTTTAAAGAATGAGTGAAGCTATTTATTGCAAAGTGCTAAGAAATATTTCTAACAATAAAAAAAGTGATTCTCCTTTGAAGCATCTTATGACATACTGATGTGTCTGCAGCTTTGAGAATGGTTCTTTTTTTTAAGACTCTTTTTGAAAAAAATTCAATTTTATATATAATTTTATGTAATTCTATATATGTATGTACATAAGTTTTATATTTCTTTTTATTTTTTACACATGCAAATAGTACTAGAATGTAAACAGTCAACAACTTGTGCTTTTAGTTGCAGTAGGAATTTATTATAGCTTTTTAATTATTATTTTAACCCCTATATAGCAATATGATGTTTTTAAAGTACTTGAATTTACTTAACTAGTCTTTTTGATAGGTTGTTTCCAATTTTTTCATTTTTCATTTTTTCATTCAATGCATATTCATTGAACCACCTACTACTGTGTGCTGGACATTCCTACAGGCATGAGGATTCAGTGGTGAACAGAACAAAGTCCTTGCACTAGGTAAACTTCCAGTCTCATAAGCTGTATTGCAGAAAACACATCCCTGTACATGTTATGCTTACTTGCTTATGTGAGTCAATCTGAAGGATAAATTGTTCAACATGGAATTATTGAGTCAAAGGGCATGAAAATTTCAAATAGAATAAATGTCTTTTCAAATTGACAAATGGGATCTAATTAAACTAAAGAGCTTCTGCACAGCAAAAGAAACTACCATCAGAGTGAACAGGCAACCTACAAAATGGGAGAAAATTTTCGCCACCTACTCATCTGACAAAGGGCTAATATCCAGAATCTACAATGAACTCAAACAAATTTACAAGAAAAAAACAAACAACCCCATCAAAAAGTGGGCAAAGGACATGAACAGACACTTCTCACAAGAAGACATTTATGCAGCCAAAAAACACATGAAAAAATTCTCATCATCACTGGCCATCAGAGAAATGCAAATCAAAACCACAATGAGATACCATCTCACACCAGTTAGAATGGCAATCATTAAAAAGTCAGGAAACAACAGGTGCTGGAGAGGATGTGGAGAAATAGGAACACTTTTACACTGTTGGTGGGACTGTAAGCTAGTTCAACCATTGTGGAAGTCAGTGTGGCGATTCATCAGGGATCTAGAACTGGAAATACCATTTGACCCAGCCATCCCATTACTGGGTATATACCCAAAGGACTATAAATCATGCTGCTATAAAGACACATGCACACGTATGTTTATTGCGGCATTATTCACAATAGCAAAGACTTGGAACCAACCCAAATGTCCAACAATGATAGACTAGATTAAGAAAATGTGGCACATATACACCATGGAATACTATGCAGCCATAAAAAATGATGAGTTCATGTCCTTTGTAGGGACATGGATGAAACTGGAAATCATCATTCTCAGTAAACTATCGCAAGAACAAAAAACCAAACACCGCATATTCTCACTCATAGGTGGGAATTGAAGAATGAGATCACATGGACACAGGAAGGGGAATATCACACTCTGGGGACTGTTGTGGGGTGGGGGGAGGGGGGAGGGATAGCATCGGGAGATATACCTAATGCTAGATGACGAGTTAGTGGGTGCAGCGCGCCAGCATGGCACATGGATACATATGTAACTAACCTGCACAATGTGCACATGTACCCTAAAACTTAAAGTATAATAAAAAATAAACTAAAATAAAATAAATAAATAAATGTCTTTTCACAGCAAGTTATACCAACTTAATATTTTCACTAATGTTAGATACCATTAACCTTTATCATGTTTGTCAATCAGGCAAAACATACCTTATTTTAATTTACATTTCTTTGCTTGTTAATGAAGTATATTTTTACACGTTAATTAGCTATTTATATTTCTTCCATTAGTTGCCTGTTAATGTTTCTTCTTATTTTTCTATTGGGTTGTTTGTCAAATTTTTTATATTGACATTATTATTGATTATTTCTTATTACCCAGGCCTCAAATATATCCTCCTAGTATGCTCTTGATCTTTTTTATTATTATTATACTTTAAGAGTTCTGGTATACATGTGAAGACCATGCAGGTTTGTTACATAGGTATACATGTGCCACGGTGGTTTGCTGCAGCGATCAATTCATCATCTACATTAGGTATTTCTCCTAATGCTATCCCTCCCCTTGCCCCCCACCCCCAGATAGGCACCAGTGTGTGATGTTCCCCTCCCTGTGCCTATGTGTTCTCATTGTTCAACTCCCACTTATGAGTGAGAACATGCGGTGACTTTCAATAGGAAGACAATAATAGATGCTTGACTTTGGGGAAAGATTAAATAACCAATGTTGTCTAGCTAGAATACAAGATTATGGGAGTGTCCATTGCTATATTTGTATATAAAACCTATGCTACAAATCAACACAGTGTGTTGAAGAAACAGGCTATTCATTAAACACTAGGTCAAAAGCAGTTTTGTGTTGCTACATTTGCCCTGGCAGAAGGTGCTGAAATATTGGTTGCGGTCTCTACTATTTCACACAGTATTTCTTTGGATTCCTAAAGAAAATGTGCCTCAATAAGGGAAGAGCAGCATCTTATGGAAGATATGTTAAATATCTGTAGAATATGTGAGGTATGATTTACTAATGTTAATAAGAATACTTCCCTTTTCCTAGACAAATGAATAAATCACCCTTTTCTGTGATTGACAGTCTCCATTATGCAAACAGGACTGGTTTGTGAACCATTGCATCCCACATGGGCTCGAGTTTTATAAAGAAAGATAAGCATTTATTTATGATGCTCAGGCAAATACTGAACCAAAATAAAATGTTAAATAGAGTAGAGAAGTTTCAGCATTACATACGTGTCAATGGTGTACATCTCATGATCATCCTTGTATAATATTTTTTCTTCTTTAGATTATATGATAACACTTACTTGAATTGCAAACAAATGCTTAAATAAAACTGATGTTGAACTTTTCTTCTTTTTAACTGACAAAGGTGAACTTTTCTACAGTGTGTCAATATCTACAACTCTGAAACTGCTTACACTGAAGGCATAAGAAAGCCACTTTGAGCTATGAATGATGACCACCTGCAAAGAAATGATAAGACTGCAACTTTTCTTTCTTTTCTTGGCAGTATTCCCCTTGCTGTGTTCTGACTTATGCCAAGTAATTGGAATCAGTCAAACAGATAACAGGCTAATTTCCCTTTTTTCTTTCCTCTCAACTCAATACACTCATATTCTTCACAAGAAAATGTAACAATGTGTCTGTCACTTAAAATGAACCACCAGATGGATCTATAAAAATAGTAAAAGGAAAATTTGGAATACATTTCAGGATGACACAGGTTAATATATCCATAAAACTTTGTATTTTCTAAAAAAAATTTGGAATTAGTTAATTAGTTTTAATGAAAAGATCATTAGCAGAACAGTACACTATGTTGCTTTCATAGGGTTTAAATTGAGTTACTGAATATGGAAAATAAATAAATGAAATAGATAATTTCTAATGGGTCACAGTCTGTAAAAGAAATAAAAATTGTGATTTGATAATCTGTAATCGAGAAATAGAGAGTTATCTAAAATAAAGGTTAAAAACTTTTAGATAAAAATTTTTATCTAAAATAAAAGTTTGGCATGGTAGGAGAACAGTAGGAGGACTAGCCTAGGTGATGCAGTTTGAGCTATTGGGTATGTAGTATAACTATTCATTGAGAAGAAGACAGCTGTGGAAGGAGCAGTTTTTGATAAGTTCTTATAGGATATGAAGACATATAGTGCTTTCTTGTGACTAGCATACAAGTAGAACTATTTATTTATATTTAAATACATGTTGCAGGATAAGGGCAGTGCTGAAAATATAAACTTTCAAATATATATATTTAAAATATATATATAGTGTATGGTGTGTGTGTGTGTGTGTGTGTGTGTGTGTGTGTGTGCGTGCGTGCGTAGTTAAACTGGTTGATATTACCGTGGGAGAATGCTTAGGTGGAGAATAGGAGGGAAACAAGGATTAACAACTTGCCTTTAAATTGTTCACATTTTGTATTACCATAGGACCATTAATCAAAATCAGGAAATTAACATTGATACAATCCTATTATCCAATCTAGAGACCATAGTCAAATTTTAAGAACTGTCCCACTATTTTCCTTTTTCTGGGCCTGTATCATACATTGCATCTAGATGTCTTGTCTCTTTAACCTCCTTTCACTATTAAGGTGTAAAAGAAAGAACCAGGAAGGACTCTATGAACTGATATCCAGCAATTTCCAAAACCTATCATTTAGTGAAAATTACAAAGAATATCTCTAGGTTGCAATCTTTCATGTAACAAAGAAAAGGAAATAAGCAATAAGCATGTTATCTGCTCCTGTATACAGCAAGGAGAAACCAGAATCTAATGAGAATACACAAGTGTGTGGAAATCCATGCAATGACACAATGTAAGAATTGGAATGGAATAGAAGAAATAAGAGTGGAGTGACATTTATCTGTCTATATTCTTTTGTATAGTTTAGACTTCCAAAACAATCTCAAATTTTACATATTCAAAAAATTAAATAAATATTTATCAACCACGATGTGATGGGAACACCAAAATGGAATGCAATACTAACAGATGGGTGTATAATATGATCACATCAAAGGAGTGGAGAAGAGAAATATTAGCCTGATTCTTAAAAGGTCAAAAAATAACAGACGCTGGCAAGGTTATGGAGAAAATCAAACACTTACACATTGTTGGTGGGAGTGTAAATTAGTTCAACCATTGTAGAAAGTAGTGTGGCAATTCCTCAAAGAGCTAAAAACAGAATTGCTATTCTACCCAGCCATCCCATTACTGGTATATACCCAAAGGAACATAAATTGTTCTACCATAAAGACACAAACATGTGTATGTTCACTGCAGCACTATTCACAATTGCAAAGACATAGAATCAACCTAAATGCCCATCAGTCATAGACTGAATCAAGAAAATGTAGTACATATACACCATGAAATACTACACAACCATAAACAAGAACAAGAACACCTCTTTTGCAGGAACATGGATGGAGCTGGAGGCCATAATCCTTAGCAAACTAATGCAGGAACAACAACAACAACAACAACAACAAAAACAAATACTGTATGTTCCCACTTATAAGTGGGAACTAAATGCTGAGAACACATGGACACAAAGAGAGGAAAAACAGACACTGGGACCTACTGGAGGGTGGAAGTTAGGAGGTGGGAGTAGATCAGAAAAAATAACTATTGGGTACTAGGCTTAGTATTTGGGTGATGAAATAATCTGTACGACACATTCCCATGACAAGAGATTACCTATCCAATACCTATACCCCAAACCTAAAATAAAAAGAAAAAGAAAAATTATTAGCCTGACTTTGTAAAACAGGATTTTGATACCATGAAGTACAAGCCAAAAGAAACCTGTACAAAATATGTATTCCAAATATTAAACAGGCTTTTTAAAAACATAGATATGGGTTACTAACCCAGAAACTTCTTTTTTGTGTCTTCTAGGACTGAGCAAATAACTGCTTATATTGAAAATAATGAAAGCAAGTTTCTCACTGTTGTACACAATGGCTACAAATGCAGAAAGATGAAGACTAGAGTGAGCTTCATTATATTGGATTGGGATTGTTGGTATCAACATATGCTCATATCTTTTAATGTATTAGCAATAGATCCTAAAAGATATATTTGTGTTTATGCATATAATGTATAAAAGCAGAGCCTTTAGCAGTTACAAAAAGAGGAAAAGTCTAAAAAAACCTTAAATTTTTGGTACTTAATTTCTATGAACATTAAAATAAAAACATTCTTCTTTAGCCTTAACGGAAGTGGGTATGAAGTGGGTAAATGTTGATACTTCTGATGTTAGCATATTTTGTGGCAAAATAAGGATATCACAATTGAAAATTATAAATATGATTTTATCACAATAAACATGAAATAACTTTGAACTAATGGCAATTTAAAATTCATTGTTTAGTGCATGTCAGAGGCTTATGGATGATACACAGAAAAATAGTCCCTGTAGAATGCAAGACAAAAACATCTAGATAGCAATTTCATTAGAGTTTAAAATAGAAGAAGCACCTATTCTTGACTTAAAATAAGGCATGCATTCAGGACATCATATGCACACTGCCTATGAGGGGATTTAAGCTTCCATAAAAACTGTACCTACAAAGAACTTTGGACATGTGTTGCCTAAAATTACTAAGGATCTTCGAATAAGGAAGTAGAACCCCATGACACTGAGAACAATGAGCTTCTGCACAGCAAAAGAAACTACCATCAGAGTGAACAGGCAACCTACAAAATGGGAGAAAATTTTCGCCACCTACTCATCTGACAAAGGGCTAATATCCAGAATCTACAATGAACTCAAACAAATTTACAAGAAAAAAACAAACAACCCCATCAAAAAGTGGGCAAAGGACATGAACAGACACTTCTCACAAGAAGACATTTATGCAGCCAAAAAACACATGAAAAAATTCTCATCATCACTGGCCATCAGAGAAATGCAAATCAAAACCACAATGAGATACCATCTCACACCAGTTAGAATGGCAATCATTAAAAAGTCAGGAAACAACAGGTGCTGGAGAGGATGTGGAGAGATAGGAACACTTTTACACTGTTGGTGGGACTGTAAACTAGTTCAAACATTGTGGAAGTCAGTGTGGCGATTCCTCAGGGATCTAGAACTAGAAATACCATTTGACCCAGCAATCCCGTTACTGGGTATATACCCAAATGACTATAAATCATGCTGCTATAAAGACACATGCACACGTATGTTTATTGCGGCATTATTCACAATAGCAAAGACTTGGAACCAACCCAAATGTCCAACAATGATAGACTGGATTAAGAAAATGTGGCACATATACACCATGGAATACTATGCAGCCATAAAAAATGATGAGTTCATGTCCTTTGTAGGGACATGGATGAAATTGGCAATCATCATTCTCAGTAAACTATCGCAAGAACAAAAAGCCAAACACCGCATATTCTCACTCGTAGGTGGGAATTGAAGAATGAGATCACATGGACACAGGAAGGGGAATATCACACTCTGGGGACTGTTGTGGGGTGGGGGGAGGGGGGAGGGATAGCATCGGGAGATATACCTAATGCTAGATGAGGAGTTAGTGGATGCAGCGCACCAGCATGGCACATGGATACATATGTAACTAACCTGCACAATGTGCACATGTACCCTAAAACTTAAAGTACAAAAAAAAAAAAGATTACTTAAAAAGAGGAGTCCATAGCTGTTCGTATATATTTGACAGGTATTTAGTTGAGTGTGTACTTCATGTCAGGCATTATGTCAGACCATGTTAATACAGAACGGAACACTTTGTTAATAACATTAAGATTTTTTGCAAACATTTTCTCCCATTCTGTAAGTTGCCTATTCACTCTGATGACAGTTTCTTTTGCTTTGTGGAAGCTCTTTAGTTTAATTAGGTCCCATTTGTCAATTGTGGCTTTTGTTGGAATTGCTTTTGGTGTTTTAGTCATGAAATCCTTGCCCATGCCTATGTCTTGGCAATTCCTCAAGGATCTAGAACTAGAAATACCATTTGACCCAGCAATCCAATTACTGGGTATATACCCAAAGGATTATAAATCATTCTACTATAAAAGCACATGCACATGTACGTTTATTGCAGCACTATTCACAATAGCAAAACTTGGAACCAACTCAAATGCCCATCAATGTTAGAGTGGATAAAGAAAATGTGGCACACGTACACCATGGAATACTATGCAACCATAAAAAAGAATGAGTTCATGTCCTTTGCAGGGACATGGATGAAGCCGGAAACCATTCTCAGCAAACTATCACAAGAACAGAAAACCAAACACCACGTGTTCTCATTCATAAGTGGGAGTTGAACAGTGAGAACATATGGACACAGGGAGGGGAACATCACACACCAGGGCCTGTTGGGGGCTGGGAGGCCTAGGGGAGGGATAGCATTAGGAGAAATAAACAATGTAGATGACGGGTTGATGGGTGCAGCAAACCACCATGGTACATGTATACCTATGTAATAAACCTGCATGTTCTGCACATGTATCCCAGAACTTAAAGTATAATAAGAAAAAAAATGTTTTTTTGCAAAGGATTTTGAGTTGTTTACTAGAATTATTTTGAAGCATATTTTATTTAGTTTCACACAGACTTGAAATAAGTCTTAATCTTCATTCATTTACACAGAACAGTTTGAACCAGCCCTGTGGCAAACTGAATATATTTCTTAATTTACACATTTCTCTGGATTAATGAAGAATTTTCTCAATCTTAAATGCAAATATTATTTTACATGTAATTTGCTTATTGAAAAAATAAACTTTCTGTATAAATGTAACAAGAAATTTCTCCCTCATGCTGTTTCATTTTCCTATGGCATTGCTTTAACCAGCTAGAAGAAAGTGGCAATAAAAAAACAACAAAAAAAACCTAACAAAAGTTCAATTTGACCTAATAATAAAAGTGGAAAATTATTTACTGTTTTTGTTTCTAGTCACTACATGTGTAATTTGACTGTTTCTGCATTCAAATCATTATTGAAATCTTTTATTTAAGAGTAAAAATGTGATCATATGATTAAAAAAATTGTTTTTTAATTTTTTTCTTGTCTTTTCTTTTTTTTTTCCAGAAGATAACTTTCTTTCATCAGAAGAAATGCTCAAATGCAAAGTTTACTGTTCCAGACTCATTTAAGATTGAAGTATGGAGGCCTCATTTATATGCCTACTCAAGTTGAAAGGGTTAAATTGGCATCACCTTGTGAAATGGAATCATTCAACTTAAAATAATATGTTAATGAATTAAAACAAAAGCATTTCCCCTTGAATACAGCACAGACATTAATACATTATAGTAACTCACTTTCATTAAATACTTGGAACCAACCCAAATATCCAACAATGATAGACTGGATTAAGAAAATGTGGCACATACACACCATTGAATACTATGCAGCCATAAAAAATGATGAGTTCATGTCCTTTGTAGGGACATGGATGAAACTGGAAATCATCATTCTCAGTAAACTATCGCAAGAACAAAAAACCAAACACCTCATATTCTCACTCATAGGTGGGAATTGAACAATGAGAACACGTGGACACAGGAAGGGGAACATCACACTCTGGGGACTGTTGTGGGGTGGGGGGAAGGGGGAGGGATAGCATTGGGAGATATACGTAATGCTAGATGACGAGTTAGTGGGTGCAGCGCACCAGCATGGCACATGGATACATATGTAACTAACCTGCACAATGTGCACATGTACCCTAAAACTTAAAGTATAACAATAATAAAAAATATATTGGCATTAATTTACCAATTTTCTCTTAACATTGTATACTTCTTTCAAATTTATAGGTATTATTATCTATATTAAAATACTAATTCCATCCAAAGGGCATGAAATGCTACCACAAAAGAGTTAGTCTTGCTTTTGAATCTGTCCTATTCATTGTCTACTAATAATTCTAAGCAATTCTCCAACTCTACTAGCTATCATTTCCAGCCCCCCATAGGCCAATTTCCATTTTTTTCATAATAATAATATTTCATAGATGTTTGTCTTATTTCTGGAATCAGTTTGTAGCTCTACATAGTATCTCTAGGTCAGTCTGGGTTTGAATACCAGCTTTAGTATTTACTAGCTGCATGACTTTGGACAATTTGTTGAACTTCCCCAAACATCAAGCCTATGATCTTTAAAATGGCAATTATAAAAACAGCAGGAACTTTATGGGTAATGAGAAGCTCAAAATAATGCAATTAAAGTACTAAAGTGTTTAGCAATATTTCTATTTTGTACAAAAAGCTTGATAAAGCCATCACTTTTATTTAAAATGTATACAATAAATGCAATAAAGTGTGATTAACAAATGCATGTACACTTCATAAAAATATAACACTAAAAATACTTTATTTTTTACCAAATAAAATAGAAATTATTGTGTCAATTTAATGAAGGGATTGAGATAGTAAACATACCTGTATTGTAGATATGTAAGAATTAATGTGATTAGAAGAGTAGTGTCAATTAAACCAGTAAGAAACAAGTACAGAAAGGCCTGTGTTGTTAGAATGGGGTCCTTGGCTTTCTTTCTAGTATACATCATGCATCTCCCAGCAAAAAATAGAGAGTTTTTGAGAGTAGAAAATTCTATATTATTTTACTGGCTTAGAAGGTAAATTTATCATAACCCAACACTGTGTTTCTGAGTTTTATGTAGTTTTCTTGTCATTAATTGAAATTTATCCCAAAATATTGTAGACAGTTGACTATTATTAGTGAATTTGAGAGCTGCTGATTTCCCCTCATTTTTTCTATAATTTAATGGGAATTTCTGAAGGGCCTATAAGAGAACATAAGACAAAAGCTGTTTTATGCTGTAGGGCATAAATACTACACATGATAGTATGAGTTAGTGCACTTTGTAAGGGTTGTTCAAACAGAAACTATAGTCCATTAGAGATGTTGTTAAAATAATTTATCTTCCATAAAATAACAATGCAGTTTAAATTGTTAGAGAACTACATTATTACTAACAGAATATTAGTATAATGGTACTTATAAGGAAACATGATTTACAGATTCAAATATACCTGCATATGATATTATTAATGGTGTATTACCAGATAAATTTTGTATATATCATTTTTATTCTATCAAAAAAGCTATGAAATCTTAATGAGCAAATTAAAAACTCTACAGAGATAATGAAACAGAAGTGTAGAAAGAGAAAAGAAAGAAGAAAGCAAATTATTATTGATTATATGGTTTGAGAGTAACCTATGCTAACCATTTTATTTAATTTCTCCCAATCCTCAAAACAAATCTATCAGGCAGAAATGATTATTCAGATTGGTTCTTCAACTTGTCCACAGTTACACAATTTATAAACAGCAGAGCCAGGAATTAAGTGAAATCCTGAGTTCATAGCTTAAGTGAGGTAAGTGGAAATAGTGGGTAGTGGGAATGGAGATTGTTACTATTTTTTTCTGTATGCCATACAATACTAGATATGTGCTTAAGTATTAGAATATGACAAATAATTGTTAAAGACCAAAAAAATTAACAATACTAAATCCCATTAAGGATGCAGTAGGACCATGTGTATATTACATTTTTAAATCCTGTATATATTTGCTTTAATTGGAAGCTATCAATATTACTAAGAGGCTACATTAAAAATACTGTTGTCTTTATGCTATTTTTTCAGTCTCAATGTGATTTATGCAAGAGAGAAAATAACCTGGAAAAATTTTTTAAATACATTTATACTTATGTATACCTTAAAAAAATAATAAAGGGAATAAGACATGCTGGTCGGGAGAGTCAAGAACAACTTATATTTGAGATAACAGGTTTCAGAGTCAGAGACACCTGACTTTTATTCCTAGTTCTGCTATTAAAATCGTGAAATTCTTCAAAAATAATTTTTCTATCTTGTGCAATAATATCATTGGCACTTCAAGATTGTAATAAGGATGATGGGAATAAAATAATGTAATATAGTGGCTAACAAATTAGTAGAGCAGTAGTGGAAGCGGGAGAAATGAGGCTTAAAAGCTGTCATTACTCAAACATCAAAAAATTGGGTCATTTTTTGTAATGAGGTCATTACTACCTCTATTGAGTAATAATCCCCACTTCTATGGATTAAGTAAATGCATACTCAATACATAGAATTGACCATATGGTTTGAAAGTCACTTATGGTAGGTGTTTCATTATGTCTCCTAATCCTCAAAAAAAAATCTACCAGGTAGAAATCCTTATTCAGATTCGTTGTTCAACTTGTCTACAGTTACACAATTTGTAAAGAGCAGAGCCAGAAATTAAGTGAATTTTAAATGAATGCTCAATATGTAGAAGTGGGGATTATTATGCTATAGGATTATTATTCTATACCTAATGAGGTTGTAGGGACCTCATTACAAAAAAGGACCCAACTTTTTTATGTTTGACTAATGACAGTTTTTAAGTCTCCTCTCTCCCTCTTTCTCTAATGCTCTACATTTTGGGACAGATTATTAAAAAGAGAAATGCTACCCTCTTTGCCCCTAGTGAAGTTTAAAACCAGACAAGCCTCAGACTGCACAAGATAACCCAACCCCACCCACTAACCACAAGCCAGTCTCCAGTCTTTGCCTTCTCAAGTCATGTTCAGGCCCCTTTGGGAGGCTGAATTGCAACAAATGAGGTGCAAAAACATATATTTTATTACTAAATCTTAATTATATCTTATGTATTTATTATAATTATTTATTCAACCAATCTTATAGAGAACCCATTCTTTCTTAAGTTTTATTTTTTATGACAATAATAGTGTATATATTTTGGGGGTACAATGTGTTTTCAATACATGCATACAATGTAAAATGATCAAATCAGGCTAATTAACATACCCATCACCTCAAATTTTTATCATTTTGTGGTGAGAACATTTAACATCCACCATTTTAGCTATTTTGAAATATATAATACATTGCTATTAACTATAATGCTATGTTGTGCAATAGATCAGCAAAACCTATTCTTGTCTAACCGAAAATTTGTACCCTTCAGCCAACATATCCCTTTCCCTGTTCACCCTTCCCCCTCAGCCTCTGGTAACCACCACTCTACTCTTTGGTTCTATGAGTTCCACTTTTTTAGATTTCACATGAAAGTGAGATCATAAGGTATGTATCTTTCCATGTCTAGCTAATTTCACTTAGCATTATATCCTCTGGTTTTATTCATATTGACACAAATGACAGAATTTTTGCTTTGTTAAGGCTGAATAGTATTTCACTGTATATAAATACCACAATTCTTTATCTGTTGGTGGGCACCTTGGTTGTTTTCATATCTTGACTACTGTGAATAATGCTGCATAAAACATGAGACAGATCGTCCAGACAGAAAATCAATGTGGAAACTATATTAGGGTTCTCCAGAAGGACATAACCAATAGAATATGCACTGATATATGAGAAGAAATTTATTAACAGAATGGGCTTACATGAATATGGAGGTAGAAAGGTCCCACAGCAGGTATTCTGTAAGTTAGAGACCTTGAGATGCCTATTGCTTGGCTCAGTCCAAGTCTGAAGGCCTCAGAACCAGAGAAGTGTAAGTGTAAGTGACAGTCTAAAGACAAAGCTCTGAAAACCTGGAGGCCCACTGGTGTAAATACTGGAGTCCAAAGACCAGAGAGCCTGGAGTTCTGATGTCCATGGCCAGGAGAAGAGTGACTCAGCTCCAGCAGACAGAATGAGAGAAAATTGTCTTTTTTTCTTATCCAGACTCCTAGCCAACTGGATGGCCACATAGGGGGCAGATCCTCCCCATTCAGTGCAGCAACTCATGTGCCAATCTCTTCTGAAAATACCCTCACAAATATACCCAAAATAAATCTTTAACAGTTCTCTAGGTATTAATTCCATCAATTCGACACCAATATTAACTATCACGAAAACACTGGATATAAACTATGCTTTAAACCAAATGAATCTAACAAACATACACTAAATACTCCATGACATAAGAAAAGTATACACATTTTTTTCACATGCACATGGAACATTCTGTTTGATAGATTATATGCTAGGCTACAAAATTAGCCTTAAATTTAAGAAAATCAAAATTATAGAAAGTATCATTTCCAATCTGAATGGTATAAAACTATAATTCAGTAACAGGAGGAGCCACGGAAAATTAAATGTAGAAATTTTTAAACATGATTCTGAAAAAAATCTATTAGTAAAATAAAAAATATATTTTTTAATACCTTGAGCTAAATGAAATGGAAAACGTATGGGATGCAGCAAAAGCAGTGCTAGGAAGGAATTTTACAGCAGTGAATGAGTACATTGGGAGGTAATCGAATCATGGGGCTGGTTCCCCTGTGCTGTTCTCGTAGTAGTGAGTGAGTTCTCATGAGATCTCATGGTTTTATAAGCATCTGGTACTTCCCCTGCTGGCATTCATTATTTCTACTGCCACCCTTTGAAGTGGTGCCTTCACCCATGATTGTGAGTTTCCTGAGGCATCCCCAGCTATCTGGAATTGTGAGTCAATTAAACCTCTTTTCTTTATAAATTACCCAGTCTCGGGTATTTCTTCATAGCAGGGTGAGAATGGATTAATACACAACTGATAACATAAATACAAAGGATAAGGCACTACTATAAATACACACCAAATTGTTGAAAAATCTTGAAGAAATGAATCAATTCCTAGAAAAATGTAACCTATGAGGACTAAATTATAAAGAAATCAGAAACCTGCAAAGGACAATAATGAGAAAGGAGATTTAATCGGTAATTAAAAATCTCCCATAAAAATGCCTAAGATCTTATGGCTTCATAGCTGAATTCTACAAAACATTTAAAGAACAATTAATATCAATGCTTCTGAAAACTGGAACAAATATCAAATTAAGGGAATACATCCAAACTTATTTTACAAGGTCAGTATTACTCTAATACCAAGCCAGACACTACAAGGAAGGAAAACTATAGGCCAATATCCCTGACGAACATAGATGCAAAAACCCTCAACAAAATATTAGCAAACTATGTTCAACAGTAAATTAAAAGAAGCAGTCACCATGATCAAATGGGATTTATCTCTGGGATGCAAGGATGATTCAATATGCAGAAATCAATAAATGTGATTCACTATATATAATGAAAAAAACCATATGATCATTGGAGTAAATCCAGAAAACAGTATTTGACAAAATTCAATATTCACGATAAAAACTCTCAAAAAATTAGGTATAGAAAGAACATTCTTTTTTTTTATTATGCTTTAAGTTTTAGGGTACATGTGCACAACGTGCAGGTTAGTTACATATGTATACATGTGCCATGTTGGTGTGCTGCACCCATTAACTCGTCATTTAACATGAGGTATATCTCCGAATGCTATCCCTCCCCACTGCCCCCACCCCACAACAGGCCCCGGTGTGTGATGTTCCCCTTCCTGTGTCCATATGTTCTCATTGTTCAATTCCCACCTATGAGTGAGAACATGCGGTGTTTGGTGTTTTTGTCCCTGCGATAGTTTGGTGAGAATGATGATTTCCAGCTTCATCCACGTCCCTACAAAGGACATGAACTCATCATTTTTTATGGCTGCATAGTATTCCATGGTGTATATGTGCCACATTTTCTTAATCCAGTCTATCATTATTGGACTTTTGGCTTGGTTCCAAGTCTTTGCTATTGTGAATAGTGCCATAATAAACATACGTGTGCATGTGTCTTCATAGCAGCAGGATTTATAATCCTTTGGGTATATATCCAGTAATGGCATGGCTGGGTCAAATGGTATTTCTAGTTCTAGATCCCTGAGGAATCACCACATTGACTTCCACAATGGTTGAACTAGTTTACATTCCCACCAACAGTGTAAAAGTGTTCCTATTTCTCCACATCCTCTCCAGCACCTGTTGTTTCCTGACTTTTTAATGATCACCATTCTAATTGGTGTGAGATGGTATCTCACTGTGGTTTTGATTTGCATTTCTCTGATGGCCAGTGATGATGAGCATTTTTTCATGTGTCTTTTGGCTGCATAAATGTCTTCTTTTGAGAAGTGTCTGTTCATATCCTTCGCCCACTTGTTGATGGGGTTGTTTGTTTTTTTCTTGTAAATTTGTTTGAGTTTGTTGTAGATTCTGGATATTAGCCCTTTGTCAGATGAGTAGACTGCAAAAATTTTCTCCCATTCTGTAGGTTGCCTTTTCATTCTGATGGTAGTTTCTTTTGCTGTGCAGGAGCTCTTTAGTTTAATTAGATCCCATTTGTCAATTTTGGCTTTTGTTGCCATTGCTTTTGGTGTTTTAGACATAAAGTCCTTGCCCATGCCTATGTCCTGAATGGTATTGCCTAGGTTTTCTTCTAGGGTTTTTATTGTTTTAGGTGTAACATGTAAGTCTTTAATCCATCTTGAATTAATTTTTGTATAAGGTGTAAGGAAGGGATCCAGTTTCAGCTTTCTACATAAGGCTAGCCAGTTTTCCCAGCACTATTTATTAAATAGGGAATCCTTTCCACATTTCTTGTTTTTTTCAGGTTTGTCAAAGATCAGATGGTTGTAGATATGTGGCATTTTTTCTGAGGGCTCTGTTCTGTTCCATTGGTCTATATCTCTGTTTTTGTACTAGTACCATGCTGTTTTAGTTACTGTAGCCTTGTAGTATAGTTTGAAGTCAGGTAGTGTGATGCCTCCAGCTTTGTTCTTTTGGCTTAGGATTGACTTGGCAATGTAAATTTGGTATAGAAGACCATATATGGCAAGCCAACTGCTAACATAAGATTGAATGATGAAAACTTGAAGGCTTTTCCTCTCAGAAAAGGAATAAGACAAGAATGTCCATTCTTATCATTTCTGTTCAACATAGGCCTGGAATTTCTAGTCAGAGTAGTTAGATGAGGAAAAGAAATATAAGGCATCAAAATAGAAAAGGAAAAGTGAAATTGTTTCTGTTACTGATCACATATTATGTATATAAAATCCTAAATATTCCACAAAAAATGTTAGAACTAAGAAACATATTAAGTAAAGTTTCAGGATACACAATCAGCTTATAAAATTCAGCAGTATTTTTATAGAGCAACAACAAACTATCTGAAAAACAAATTAAGAAAACAATTCCATTTACAGTAACATCAAAAATAAAACTACAAGGAGTAAATTTAACCAAAGAGGTGAAAGATCTGTGCACTAAAAACTATAAAACACTGATGAAAGGAGTTGAGGAAGATACAAGTAACTAGAAAGGCATTTGATCTTGTTCATGGATTAAAATAAAATTGAAAAAATGTTCATCCTACCCAAATTAATCTACAGATTCAAGGAAATCCCTATCATAATTTTGATGTCATTCTGCAGATAAATAGAAAAAAAAATCCTAAAATTTTTATGGAATTACAAAGCGCCAAAATAGCAAAAGCAATTTTGATCAAAAAGAATAAATCTGGAGGCATCACAGTACCAGATTTTAAAATATATGCCAAAGCTATAGTGATTAAAGCAGCATAGTACTGGCATAAAAACACACATGACAACTCACTCTTTTTAGGCACCATTCTAATACTATATTTTCAATGGTTTAGAAAACAGTAGCACATTATCTGTTCTCACGAAATTTACAGCTTAGTAAGTAGATGATAAAATTCGCAAAATTTTAGAAAAATATTTAATATTAAATGCTTTATACTGCAAAATATGCTACTGAAGAAAATAGCAGCTGTTACTAGATTTTATTACAAATGGGACTATTCTAATCCAAGGATGTTGGAGAAGTAGTTTTATGAGCAAGTATCGTTTAGGATATGAATGATGAATAACATTTAGTTTCACAAAGTCCGCGTATCTGTGATTAGCAACAAATGAGAAGAAAAGGCATTAACAACAGAAAGAGTAGCAAAAAAACAAAACAAAACGGTCCTGGATGGGGTGGTGTTAGATAAGATTTAGTTTAAGATCTGAAAAAAAAAGGCTCTTGAAAGTCTGGTGTGGTTAGGATGCAATGTGCATATATGAAAGTGTCATAAAAGAAAACAAAAAGAACTGAAAAGTTAAATGTGTATAAATAATGACCTTTTAATAAGCACGTAACTATTCACTGTTATTTGAAAGTGTGCAAATTTAACAAAATTCATGAAATTATATGTGGGTACACCATAGAGATGTAAATGTGTAACATTAGGCTTAATTTTGATTTGTTAATTTGTTTTCTTTTTTTCAAAAAGCCATGTTCAAGGGCAGAAGGAGTTTTATTTTGGAAAAATAGTTCTAATTCCTTTGCCTTTCATTTTATGTAAAAATAACATTCGCCAAGAAAAAGAACATAATTTTAAAACTTTCAATTGGTATTCAGTAAGATTTAATAAATCATTTTATGAAAGTGTAATAGAATAATATTTACATATTTATTACAAATTAAATAATTAATAAATTCCAAAAGCCAAAGGAAAAATAAAAAGGAAGCTGATTTGATAATAAACATCTGCTCTGCTTGACTGGTAGCAATGATTACAGTTCAAATCACAATAAAAATAAGGAGACATGATAGACTTTATCTAGCCCCAATTTTACTTAGCAAGAAGAAACTACACCCGATATACAAAAATCACGCCCAGCCACAGCCCCTGGTAGGGCTCTCATAATTTCCAGGCACATCATCTAGTATTCTTGATATTTTGAAATTACATGGTCATAAAGAAGAGATTACATCACCTCCTTTATCTTTATATTCCCATGACTAAGAAGATATAGATAGATACATACATACATACATACATACATACATACATACATACATAGAAAAAAATCTTCAAACAGTAGGCAGCCTTAAAATGGCTCTCAATAATCTCTGCCTCTTTGTGTTCATGTCTTTGTGTAACCTCCTCTACTTGGATGTGGGCTGGACCTAGTGACTTACTTGTAATGAGTAGATGATGACAACAATAATGATATTAAATAAGAAAAAGACTAAACCTTCCATTTTGCTCTCTTTTTTGCTCTCCTACTTTCTTGTTCTGGAGGAATTTGCCTATTATGTTTGGTTACTATATAGAGAGGGAGTGAAGAACAGATTCCTTTCAGCAGCCATGTATTAGTCGTGGAAGCAAATTTTCCCTTAGTTTATCCTTGAAATACATACAGCCAACAACTTGATTGCAGCCTTGAAGAGATTTTGAACCAGAGGGCTCAGCTAAGCCTTGCCAAAATTTCTGATCCACACAACTGTGATATCATAAATGTTTATTATTTTAAGACACTAAGTTGTGGGGTAATTTGTTAAGCAGATATTTAAAAAAAATTCACATAATGATTTTTACATAAAAGCCCACATCAATGTAGCCAATGCTGATAGGTGAAGACATTAGAGATAAAAATATACTAAACTGTTATGTTACATGGAAGGAGTTTCAGAGTTCATATTATTCTTGACATTGGTAGGGTAATATTATTCCACTCTATTTAGCATATTTAGCAGTAATGGAAAGTGAAAAGTGCTCTGTCTGATTGGCATTGTTTTATGAGATTCCATCATTTTACTAAGTTATTTTTAAAAATTTGCTTTTGATAATACTAGTGTATGAATGAAGGTAAATTTGATTATTTTCTATTTCAAACTAAAATCTTATATCATTATTTAATTCCAGAAAATTCTTACCTCTCAAAATTTTGCTTACCTTTTTCTCTCTGATGTACTTTATTAAATGATTCTCTACCTGTTTAGGTGTATATTTTGGTTATTAAATCTGTACTTCCTATATATTAACTTCTGTCATAATTTTGTTTTATTTCATTTTATTTTATTATAAAGTACTTAAGTGATTTTTAAGACCAAGATTTCTATCCATTAATTCTGTCTTCAGCTGTGTTTACAGATTTTAACAGCTTTATTTTACATACCATAAAACTCATTCATTTAAATTGTACAATTAAATGTTTTTAGTATAGCCACAGAGATACGCAACTATCATTACAATCTAATATCTGAACATTTTCTTCACTCAAAAATGAGACTCCACATTTATAAGGGTCTTGTTTTTGGGTGAAGAATTTATTTATACATTTTCATACCACCATTTTCCAGCCCCAGGCAACTGCTAATTTTTGCCTATCATGTACATTTCATATAAATGAGGTGAAACAATTTGTGGATTTTTGTTTCATTTAGTGTAATGGGTGTTCAAGGTTCATCATGCTATAACATATCTTAATATTTATTTTTATATCCAAGTAATATTAAATTGAAAAAGTTATTTAACACTTTATTCATCCATCTCGCAGGAGATATGTAGGCTCTTAGGAATAATGCTGCTATGAGCATTTATGTGCAAATTTTTGTGTAGACAAATTTTTATTTCTCCTGAATATATCAAGGAATAAAACTGCTGATTCATAGGTTACTTTATGTTAAACATTTTGAGATACTGGTTTTCTTTTTTTTAAATATTATTATACTTTAATTTCTGGGGTATATGTGCAGAACGTGCAATTTTGTTACACATACCGGGGTCGTTTGCTGCACCCATCAACCCGTCACCTACATTAGGTATTTCTCCTAATGTTATACATTCCCTAGGCCCCAACCCCCGTCAAGCCCCAGTATGTGATGTTCCCCTCCCTGGGTCCATGTGTTCTCATTGTTCAACTCTCACTTACGAGCGAGAACATGCAGTGTTTGGTTTTCTGTTCTTATGTCAGTCTACTGAGAATGATGGTTTCCAGCTTCATCCATGTCCCTGCAAAGGACATGAACTCATCCTTTTTTATGGCTGCATACTATTCCATGGTGTATATGTACCACATTTTCTTTATCTAGTCTATCACTGATGGACATTTGGGTTGGTTCCAAGTCTTTGCTATTGTGAATAGTGCTGCAATAAACATACGTGTGTATGTGTATTTATAGTAGAATGATTTATAATCCTTTGGGCATATACCCAGTAGCAGGATTGCTGGGTCAAATGGAATTTCTAGTTCTAGATTCTTGAGGAATCGCCACACTGTCTTCCACAATGTTTGAACCAGTTTACACTCCCAACAAGTGTAAAAGCATTCCTATTTCTCCACATCCTCTCCAGCTACTGTTGTTTCATATCCTTTGCCCACTTTTTGATGGGGTTGTTTGTTGTTTTCTTGTAAATTTGTTTAAGTTCTTTGTAGATTCTGGATATTAGCCATTTGTCAGATGGATAGCTAGCATAAGGCAAGGATGCCCTCTCTTACCACTCCTATTCAACATAGTATTGGAAGTTCTGGCCAGAGCAATCAAGCAAGAGAAAGAAATAAACGGTATTCAAATAGGAAGAGAGGAAGTCAAATTGTCTCTGTCTGCAGATGACATGATTATATATTTAGAAAACCCCATCATCTCAGCCCAAAATCTCCTTAAGCTGATAAGCAACTTTAGCAAAGTCTCAGGATACAAAATCAATGTGCAAAAATCACAAGCATTCCTATATGCCAATAACAGACAGAGAGCCAAACCACGAGTGAACTCCCATTCACAACTGCTACCAAGAGAATAAAATATCTATGAATACAACTTACAAAGGATGTGAAGGATCTCTTCAAAGAGAACCACAAACCACTGTTCAAGGAAATAAGAGGACACAAACAAATGGAAAAACATTCCATGCTCATGGATAGGAAGAATCAATATTGTTAAAATGGCCATACTGCCCAAAGTAATTTATAGATTCAATGCTATTCCCATCAAGCTACCACTGACTTTCTTCACAGAATTGGAAAAAACTACTTTAAACTTTATATGGAACCAAAAAAGAGCCCCTATAGCCAAGGCAATCCTGGACAAGAAGAGATACTGGTTTTCTAAGTGGCTGTAGCATTCTACGTCCTTACCTGCAGTGAAGGAGGACAACAATTTTTTCACATCCATTTACATCTTTATTATGAAGAATTTAAAACAAGTCTATTAAAGGTAACAGCAGTTACCATTGGTTAAGATGTAGGCAATATAAAAAGATGTGAAACAAGACATCAAAAAGTCAAAATGTGGGGAGAAGGAAATGGAGTTACAGAGTTTGTTTTTGTTCTTTCTTATTCTTGGCAATCAAAGAGAGGTAAGTTGTTAACAGTTAAAAATAACTTATTAATATTATATTTTTGTAAGCCTAATGGTAACCACAAAGCAAATAAATATACTAGAAATAAATAGCAAGAAATCAAAACATCTACTAAAGAAAATCACTTAACCACAAAGGAAGACATTAAGAGAGAAAGAAAAGAAACTATGAAAACAAGAAAACCAGTAACAAAATGGAAGTAGTAAGTCCTTATCTATCAATAATAACATTTAATGTCAATGGAATAAATTCCCCAATTTAAAGATATTGAGTGGCTGAAAAAATTTTAAAAAGACACAACTATATGCTGACTATAAGAACCTTCACCTATAAAGGCACACATAGACTGAAACGTGTAAGGATGAAAAAATATATTTCACACTAATGTAAAGCAAAAAAAAAAAAGATGAATAAGGCCATTATATAATGATGAAGTGGTCAACACAGCAAGAGGGTATAACAATTATAAATATATATGCACCTAACACTGGATTACCTAAATACGTACAGTATATATTAATAGGCCTAAAGGAAGAGATTCAGTTCAATACAATACAATAGGAAACCTCAACACCACACTTTCAACACTGGACAGATCATCCAGGCAGTAAAGCAACAAAGAAACTTTGGAGTTAAACTGTACTCTAGACCAGATGGTCCCAACAGACATTTACAGATCATTTCACTCCATCCAACTGCTGCCAAATACACAATTTTCTCATGAGCACATGAAACACTCTCCAGAATACACTGCATATGAGGACATAAAAGAAAAAAAAAAGTCAAAATCATATCAAGTATCTTTTCTGACCACAAGGGAATTAAACTGGAAATCAAAATAACAGGAGGAAAGTTGGAAAGTGTAAAAATACATGAAATTAAACAATGTGTTCCTTAACAACAAATGGATCAATGAAGAATTTTAAAAAGACCATAAACATTCCTAGAGACAAATAAAAATGGAAACATTACATATCAAAACCTTGGGATACAGCAAAAGCAGGTCTAAGAGGGAATTTTAAACAATACATGTCTACATCAAAAAAGTAGAAAAATCTCCAATAAACAACCTAGCATTATGTTTCAAGGAGCTAGAAAAATAAGAACCAACTAAACAAAGGAACAAAATGAATGAAAAAGATCATAGCAGAAATCACAAAACAGATTTATAAAAATACAAAAGATCAACTAAAGAGAGTTGATTTTCAAAAATACAACAAAATTAACAAAACTTTAGCTAGACTAAGAAAAAAATAGAGGAAACTCAAATAAGATCAAGATGAAAAATGAGACATTAAAACTTATACACAGAAATGCAAAGGATTATGAGACTATTATAAACAACTATATGCCAAAAATTCAAAACTCTAGAGAGAATGGATAAGTTCCTGGACACATACAACCTACCAAGATTGAATGATGAAGAAATAGAAAACTTAAACAGACCAATAACAAGTGACATGATTAAAACAGTAACAAATGTCTCCCATCAAAGAAAAGCCCATGCTGAAATGGCTTCACTGCTGAATTCTACAAACATTTTCAGATGATTACCAATTCTTCTCAAAGTGTTCACAGTAAAATTGAAGAAAATGGAATACTTCCAACTTACTCTATAAGACCAGCATTTCCCTGATACTAAAACTAGAAAAGGATACAACTAATAAAGAAAACTAAAGGGAATGTCCCTGATAAACACAGATGCAAAAATCCTCAACATTATATCAGCAATCTGAATCGATATTACATTAAAGTTGTCATTCATCATAACCAGTTGGGATTCATCCCAAGGATGCAAGGATAGTGGAACTTACGTAAATCAATAAACATAATAAATCACATTAACAGAAGCAAGGACAAAAACCATATGATCATTTTTTACAGTGCTGAAAAAAGATTCTATAAAATTCAACATATTTTTGTAATGAAAGTCTTTACAAATTAGGTATAGAAAGAACATACTTCCATACAGTACATACTATATATCACAGATGTATAGCTAACATCATACTGAATGGGGAAAATTTGAAATATTTTCCTCTAACATCTGAAACTAGACAGGGGTACCCACTTTCTCTAGGTTTATTTAACATAGAACTGGAAGTGCTAGATAGAATCAGGAGGACATTATGTTAAGTTAAATAAACCAAGCATAGAAAAACAAATATCCTATAGTATCACTCATAGGTGGAATCTAAAAGAGTTGTTCTCATAGAAGCAGAGAGTAGAATAATATTTCCCAGAGGGAGAGGTGGAGAGTGAGCAGATAGAGGTGAGTAAACATACACAAAGTTTGAAAGAATAAGTTCTGGTGTTCTAGTACATAGTAGGGTGCCTGTGGCTAATAGTAATGTATCACATATTTCAAGATAACTAGAAAAGAGCATCTTAAATGTTAACATCATAAAGAAATAATACATGTTTGTGGTGATGGATATCTTTATTACCCTGATTTGATCATTACACATTTATGTATATATATTGCAACATCACCCTGTACTCAAAACATGTACAATTATGGGCCTATTATAACCAAAAGAAAAAATCAATTACTACAAATGCGAATTTAATCTTGTACTGCCAATTTCATTTCATTGATTACACGTGTATCATTTTGCCAGTACTACAGTGTATTGATTACTATAACATTTCATAACTTTTGAAATCTCTCAGTGTTTAACTTCTGTGCTGAAATTTATTGTTATAAATAATATACAACATTTCAATTATGAATTTTATTTTCCAGTATTTATTATTTTAAAATAAAGTTTTAATCTCTTGCATATATTTCTTAATTTCTTTGTTGACTATGTTTTGTTTCTATTCTTGAATTGTACTTTAACAAAGGCCTAATACACATATGCACAATGTATGTTGTACATTGAATGTGAAGGAAAAAAATGAGATAATTTTTTCTCTTATCAGGTTCATATTTTATTTCGACACAAAGTAAGCAGTAGTTGGATTTTTTCATTTTTTTCTTTTTCTAATTACTAAAATGTGAAAAAATGTCCTTTTCTGCTTTCAGAATAAGTGTGTGAATGTGTATGTGAGTGTGCTAAATTGCCTTTTAAGTATAGTTTGTATTACTGTGGGAGTGCAAGAAAGTGTAATAGTGATTATAAGACAATTTTTGTGTTTGTGAGAGGTAATTCAATATTTTTTAAGAGGAAAAAATCAGGTGTATAAATAGCTTGACATAAGATACCTCAAAAAACATTTTAAAGTTAGTTACAGGTAATATAGACAACTTAGAGGAGATACTTACCTTTGATAATATACTCTCTATTGGATGTATCATCTGCACAGTTTTCTTTGTTTCCAATATTTATATATAATTGGCATTGCAAGATATTAACTGAATTGTAGCACAGAAAAAACTGTTGCCTGCAAGCATCATCAATTACCTCAAGCAGCAGGAGCTATCTAGCTCAAAACTCCAAGACTAAACCATGGGAGGATCATTTCACTTTACAAAGCAAAAAAAAGAAAAAAAAAAGCCTTTCAGAGAAAGAATTTCTGATAAGACAAAACAATACGATATTATGGGTTACCATCCTTGATCCAAAATTGTTTACAAAACCAAATCACTTTTTCTAGCTCAGCAGGACACTAATGGATCCCTGTTTAACACTAGACATTTTACCTGTTGCCCCAACCTAGTTCATCCTTATTCTCCTTTCTGCCTATTTTCTGGTTTCAAACCATCATGAAACATAGATTTAGTTTCACTGGCAATAGCAACCAATAATCTCACACACTGGAGCTCTACAGCTTCTTCTGCTTGAGGTAGTGATACAATAATGCCATTATCTCCTACATATCTCAGATCATTAAATATGTCTTTGCTTATCTCCCTTGATACAAGCTCTCTAAAGCATGACAGTATGTGCAACTAATTTTTATGCCCCTTTATACCTAAAATAATAATTTCTAGATAGTAATTATTTGATCAAATATTTGATAGAGTGAACATTCTTTTCTTTGGAGAAAAATGTTCAGGATTTATACTTAGAATCTAGAGAGGGAGCTATTTTTGCGACGTGGATGAAGCCTATTTTCAAGCCTACATTAAACTAATTGTGTGTGTGTGTCTGGCAAAATTAGTTTTATTTTCTAATTTTAGATGAACCTTGCCAGATGCTCCAAAGTAGCTCCTGGTACATAGAAATGCATATATTTCTATGTATTACATAGCAGCATATGTACTAACCTAGTATATATAAATATAATTGATTTTTTAAAATTGCCCATGCATTAGGTAACCTTGTTAAATATATTAGGTAGAATTAAAATTTTTATGATGGGGTTGTTATGTCATCTGTAACCAAAGAGAGGCTTATGTCTTCCTCTATAACATGAATGCCTTGTATTTTTCATTTGTGATTCATTTTATTGCCTGTATCCTCCAGAAAAAAATGCTTACTAGATAGCAGATATTTCTGTCTTTTCCCTATGCATAGACAGAATGTTTTACTTTTTCATTACTGATTGGTTTTAGGGTTTTTCATAGATAACTGTTTTTTTCAAGTTAAAGAAGCCCATTTCATTTCTTTCTTACTGAAAGTTTCTGTATGAAAGTCTGTGGAATTTATAATTTTTTAAAAAAAGCTATCAACATGTTCATATGGTTTCTTAAGTGTATGTGTGTATACATATACGTATATATTTGTGTGTATACATATGTGTATGTATACACATATATTTATGTGTATACATATACATATATATTTGTGTGTATATATACACATATATGTATATATGTGTTTATATGTATATATACATATGTACACATATATATGTATATATGCACATGTGTGTGTATATATGCACATATGCATATATACATATATGTATATGTGTATATATGTGTATATATATACACAAATATATATACATATAGAATTATTTTTAAATATACATATACCATGGAATACTATGCAGCCATAAAGAGAATGCAATTATGTCCTTTGCAGCAGCAATGGATGTGGGTCAAGGCCATTATTCTAAGTGAACTAATGTGGAAGCAGATAACCAAATACCTCATGTTCTCATGTATAAGTGGTTTCCACACATTGGGTATTCATGGACATAAAAATGGCAACAATAGACATTGGGGACTACTAGAAGAGGAGGGAGATGGGAGGGCGAACATTGAAAAACTATTGGTTACTATGCCCACTATGAGTCATGGGATTATTCATATCCCAAACCTCAACATCACATAATATATCCATGTAGTAAACTCGCATATGTACCCCATGTTTCTAAAATAAAAGTTGAAATAAAAATAACAAGAAAGACAGTAAAAATCGTAAGATTTTTGAGGTTTAGAATCAAGTTACACAGTTCACCTCTGCTGCATTCTGTTAGGGAAAAGTAAGTTAAAAGTCCCAACCAGATTCAACGAATAGAAATATAGACTCTAGCCCTTGGTGGTGTTCTGCAAAAGACATGGCCATATTTCCTTTACCACTGTCTGTGCTCTGGTCACAATATTTATTGCTACATGTGAAATAAATTAAAATCCTACCAAGACTCACAAAATGCTCAACATTTATAATATATGGCTTAAGGATTGTGTAATTTGCATTTAGTTTACATACTGATGAGGCCCTTGGTTATGGCTCCTCATGACCTCAAGTCTTATGAAATAAAAACATGACTTATATGCCCCTTATTTTCACCGTACATATTCCCATTGTGGGAAGAGCAGGAAGCACATAGTTCTCATTGAATGATAGCTATCCTGAAAGTTGATCAATCATATGCCACCTGTTTCTCAATTCTAGGTACAGTGATTATCACTTGATTAAGTCCAATTTTGCTCTCTGAATGACGTTTCAAAATGATGCATTTTTTCTCCTCTTGATTATACCTTTTGAGGTGTCTTTCTTATACAATGAGAAGTGGTCCATGTTTGTGTTAATGTTTGCATATATCACTAAGATTACTTGCTGTCTATAGAACATAGAGGCCACAACGAATTTTTTTTTCTTTTTTGTACAGTCTCTGTCCTTTTAGTTCAATCTGGTTAAACTCTCTTAACAAGTTTGTGTTTTTCTCATGAATATGACTTTTGCCTTCAGCATGACCCCTAAAATCACATTCCTCATTCTTTTTAAGACAGACCTTTGACTGCTGTGGGTGGAGTATCAGACGGCTGTGAGACAGTGTCCTTCCTTAAGATTCTTAGAATCGCTTCTGTCTAGCTAGGGAAGTCCCAGGCATCATCTTAAATGTTTCTGAGATATTAACAATGTCTTACAGTCATACCCTTAATTTAATCTTTAAGGATATTTTTATTTGTTTCATTTGCTTAAGAGTCTGGGCATTAGAACAGTTCTACTTTACAACAGATCATGTTTTTGTCCTCCCATATAGTTTCTA
Organism: Gorilla gorilla gorilla; assembly: GCF_029281585.2. Classification (NCBI taxonomy): domain Eukaryota; kingdom Metazoa; phylum Chordata; class Mammalia; order Primates; family Hominidae; genus Gorilla; species Gorilla gorilla. Next base: position 65,682,248 of record NC_073224.2, on the reverse strand, counting down.
AATTCTGCTTATAAATTGTCTTTTTGTTTTTGTTACTGTCTTTATTCCTGTATCTTATCATGCCCAACTAAAAGAAAAAGCCACATGATAAAGAGATTGTCTTAATCAGCATTATCCAGATTATTTGGTGCTGAAATTAATGTGACAACACATTATAAGTTATTTTGTGTCTGTGTTAGTGACACATACTGGTACATATTTTTTCTTTTCTTTCTAATATTTTCCTTTGATTTGGGAATCCAGTAAATGTTGGCCTCATAGAATGATTATGGAATTTATCCTATCTTCACTTTATTTGAAATAATTTATATAGCTGTAAAACATGTCTCCCTTACATATTTAACAGAAATCAGCACTGAAGTTGTCTACACATATAATTTTCTTTGGAGACGTTTCTTCATTTAAAATCACATTCCTTTAATATAAACAGGGCTATTCAAATTTTCTAATTCAGCTGAAGTCAATATGGAAAATTCTTTCTTTCGTTTGTTTGTTTGTTTGTTTGTTTTTTGAGGTGGGGTCTCGCTCTGTCTCACCCAGGCTAGAGTGCAGTGGCACAATCTCGGCTCACTGCAGCCTTGGCCTCCCTGGTTCAAGTGATTCTCCTGTCTCAGCCTCCCGAGTAGCTGAGACTAGAGCATGTGCCACCACACCTGGCTAATTTTGTATTTTTATTAGAGACAGGGTTTCACCATGTTGGCCAGGCTGGTCTCAATCTCCTGACCTCAAGTGATCCACTCACCTCAACTTCCCAACGTGCTGGGATTACAGGTGTGAGCCACCATTCCCAGCCAGGACAATTCTTGTCTTTCAAATAATTTCTCCACTGACTGAAATTGTTGAATTCACTGACATAATTTTACACATAAAATTAACTTACTATCCTTATATTGTGTATAATATCTACTGCATTATGTTCCTATTCTCATTTCTGATAGTACTAATTTGTCCCAGGCATCTTTTATTTTTAATCAAATTAACTGAAGATCTATTAATTTCACAGAACAATTAAAAAATAAGCAATTAGTTTTATTGATTTACTTGATCATGTCTCCATTTTCTATCTCATTTTTTTCAATTCTTTGTTATATATTTCTCATTTTGGATTTAATTTTTTTCCTGTTTCTTTTTCTTCAACTTTTACTTTGGATTCAGGAGGTCCATGTTCAAGTTTCTACCTGAGTATACTGTGTGATGCTAAAGACTATATTACGAATGATTTCATTATCCAGGTACTGAGGACAGTACCAAATGGCTAATTTTTCAACCCTTTCCTTTCCCCTAGTTTCCCAGTTTTTGTGGTTGCGATCTGTATGTCCATGAGTACCCAATGTTTAACACCCAGTTATAAGGGAGAACATGTGGCATTTGGTTTTCTCTTCCTGTGTTAATTTGCTTACGATAATGGCCTCTGGATGCATCTATATTGCTGCCAAGGGCATGATTTTTTTCTTTTATATGGCTGCATAGTATTCCATTGTGTACATGGACAACATTTATCCAATCCACCATTGATGGCAAGTAGGATGATTCCATGTCTTTGCTATTGTGAATAATGCTATTATGAATATGACAGTCCATGTGTGTTTTTGGTAGAATGATTTGTTTTCTTTTGCAAATAAACCCAGTAATGGGATAGCTGGGTGGAATGTTAGCCCTGTTTTAAAATTTTTGAGAAATCTTCAAACTCCTTTTCACAGTGGCTGAACTGATTTCCATTCCCTTTAACAGTGTATAAGCATTCCCCTTTCTCTGTAGCCTTGGCAGGATCTTTTGTTTCTGGACTTTTTAATACTAGCCATTCTGAAGGGTCTGACACGATATATCATAGCGGTTTTGACATCCATTTCTCTGATCATTAGCATGTTACTCTGATGAAAGGATAGTACTGGCACTAAAACAGACACATAGATCAATGGAACAGAATAGAGAACCCACAAATAAAGCTGCCCACCTATAGCCATTAAGTCTTTGACAAAGGCAACAAAATAAGCAATGAGAAAATGATCCCCTATTGAATAAATGGTGCTGGTGTAGCTGGCTAGCCACATGTAGAAGAATGAAACTGGATGCATATCTTTCACAATATACAAAAACTAACTCAATGTGGATTAAAGATTTAAATGTAAGACCTCAAACTGTTAGATTTCTAAAAAAAAAAAAGCCTAGAAAACACCATTCTAGATATCAGCATTGGGAAATAATTTATGACTAAGTCTTCTAAAGCAATTGCAACAAAAACAAAAATTGACAGATAGAACCTAATTAAACTACAGAAAATTTGCACAACAAAAGAAACTATCAAGAGAGCAAACAGACAACCTACACAATGGGAGAAAATATTTACAAACTATGCATTGGACAGAAGTATAATATCCAAAATCTGTAGGAACTTAAGCAATTTATCAGGCAAAAAAATAACCCCTTTAAAAATTGTCAAAAGACATAGCCACTTATTCAAAGAAGACATACAAGCAGCCAACAAACATATAAAAAAGTGTTCCACATTACTATCACAGAAATGCAAATCAAAATCACAGTGAAATATCATGTCACATCAATCAGAATGGCTATTAAAAGGTCCAAAACAAACCAATATTGGCAATGCTGCTGGGAAAAGGGAATATTTATATAACACTAGTGGGGATGTAAACTAGTTCAACTACTGTGGAAAGAGGCAGTTTGGAGATGTCTCAAAACACTTAAAACAAAGCTACCATTCCACCCAGCAATCCCATCATTGAGTTTATATCAAAACAAAACATTTCACCAAAAAGACACATGCATTTGTAGGTTTATTACTGCCCTATACATAATAGCAAAGACATGGAATCTACCTAGGTGCCCATCAATGTTGGACTGGATAAAGAAAATGTGGTACATACACACCATGGAATACTACACAGCCATTAAAAAAATGAGATCATGTCCTTTGAAGGAATATAAAGGGAGCTGGAATTTATATCCTGGGCTTTCTTAGTTCTTAGTTCATTAGACTCAGATAGGAATATACTATCAGTTTTCCTGCGTCTCCAGCTGGCTGACTGCTGATCTTGAATTTTTGGCCTTCATTATCATGTGAGCCAGTTTTTAATAGGAAACTATTATGTGTATATACATGTGTATAACTTCCTATTGATTCTGTGCCTCTGGAGAACACAGACTAACGCAATACTTACGCGTCAGGTATAGTAATCGGAGTGTCTCAATTCAGCAGATGATTCTTACCTAGTACACTGCACCCTGGCTGAGCTTAAAGTTCAACTTTGTTCCTCCAACACTGTGAGGGCTCTGAAATCTCATTTTGGCTTTCCAGCTTCACAGATATATATTCTGAAATTAGTCTCCTTGAGTATTGCAGATAGGGGTTTTGCAAGTTGTTAAAATACCTAAGAAAAATAATTATGCATAATTTATAGGATTTCTTTTTGATACTACCTTCTTTCCAGAGATCTACAGTCAGGTTTTAGTCATGTGTACAACCCAAACTATGACCACATTCTCCTCTACCCAGTGAGACATCTACTCTTTTTTTTTTTTTTCACTATTTCCTTGTGCCACTGTTCAAACCTACACCTGAGCAAATGGGATTTCCGAGTTGAAATTCACTGTTAATTAGCTAGATAGTTAAATGAATATACAAATCATTTTATAGCCCTGCATATTAATTGGTCAATTATCAAAGTAAAAAAGATATGACCTTTATGTGGTGAGAAATTTGGTCTTGACCAAAGAAAGACAGTTTTTGTCCTATGTCCTGGGAGGTAACTGCTACACCACACTGATAGGAGTATCTTTATTATTCTTAATGGGCCCCTTGACAATATCTAAAACTTATGCTAAGAAAGTGACGCATGGAGGGCCCCCAGAACATATAATGGCATCCTGACCTCTGTTACAGTGGGAGGTGCTGAAAACTGAGTTCAACCCTGTATGAAATGAATGAATTAAAACTATATAATAAAACCCCAGTAAAATCTCCAAACTTTAAAGCTTAAGTTAGCTTCCCTTGTTGGCTATAGTCTATGCATGTTTTCACACATTATGTCTGGAGAGAGAGAATACTGTCCATGACTTCATGAGGATAGAACAACCATAATTCCACGTTTGGTCTCTTCCCAGACTCCTATGTATTTATCCCTTTGGATGGTTCTAATTGGTATCCTTTCTCTGCAATAAATATATTCATGTGAACAATAGGTTTCAATTAGTCCTGTGCATCATTATAGAAAATTATCAAATCTGTGTGTGGCTTAAGGAATCCCAAATTTTTATTTGCTGTCAACAATCTTGAACAGATTTAGAAGTTTGGCTCTCTTCAGGTAATGGGTCAGAATGTTGTAGCAGTACATACCATCAATTTTAAGATTAAAATAATTGCAGAGGATTTTTGATATCAATTCTACTTTGTAAAGAGTTTGGATATCATCATTTCCATCTTTACAACAGGAAAATATCAAAGAAAATACAAAGAAAAAATCAAAACTTTTATTGGATCCATCAGAAAATTGATGTTGCAGGGCTTACCACCACCATAAAATCTAGAGAGACAGGAGGCTACACTTATTCATAAAGTATTCTTAACAGGAGCAGAAACCAGTATATAACCATAAACAAATGAAAAGTTAAGTGATTATTTTTATAAGTCACTGGATACTCAGTGTGAACTAGCATGAAAGTTAGAAACTCCTAGAAAGTACAATCTTAGGGGTGCTCATGTATTCACTATGATTACTTCAAGAATCTGAAGATGTTCTCATGGTGAAGAGCCAAGGAAAATCATCTCATAACTATAGAAAAGGAAGCAGAAAAGTAATCACTTATTGAAATATTCCCAGAGCATTCTCTATAACAAAGGCCTTTACTTCAGGGGAAAAGAATACTAATGACTGACAATTCCTCAACATTATTAGCAGACACTAAACTACAGACTGACAGACTTCAGAAAACATCATACAAGAGGTTTAACACACATTTAAACAAACAAAACAACAACAAACATTTAAACAAAAAAAATCACCTACTCATACAATATTCAAACTGCAGAACACTAAAAACAAAAAAGATTCTAGAAAAAAGCTAGACTAGCAAAAATCCAAAAATATTTTACCTATAGAGGAAGAAGTGTAAGAATTACAACAGACATCACTGGAAACCATGCAAGGAGAACAGAGTGGAGTGGAATATTTTAAGTTTTGGAAGAAAAATTTTGAATTGTTTATGTCAAGAAATTATCTTTCAAAAGTGAAAGATAATTTTTATTTGTATTAGTATTTATTTTTTAAGGACCAGCTTATCTGGATTTATTAACGTTAGGTAACAATAATTTAAACAATAGAAAAAGGTCTCATATTACAGAAATTTAAAAATTGGCTGTTTCTACAATAAATGATGAAGAAATCTAACAATAGAACAGAACAGTAGTCAAACAGCTAATATAGAATACAATCAATTAATAAATGGGGCCAAAAGACCAATGTATCTCATGTCATCTTTCATGCAATATCTCAGAGGATTCTTTTCAAACATAAAGGCAGATTAATTCAAATTAGCCAAATAGAGATTATCCATTTTTATTTAGACTTCCTTCTGAAATTAATATTTGAATGGAAAATGTATTAATAAGTCATACAACATTAGTTTCCTACTGAAGTTTTAGACTCTACAAGATGATGCTCAGATTCAGACAAATGCTAGAATTGTAAGATACTATTGGGTGATTATTTCAAAGTATGGCATACAAGTAAAATCTAAAAGGACATCTATAATAAAAAAATTTGTAATTTAAAAGACATGTAAATTAGACATGTAAAATGACATGTAAATTAGTAAATATAAATTAATTAACTCAATGGTAACTGACAGATCTGTGAATCAGTAAGGACTTAGTTGTCTTGAACTGTACTATCAATCAAATTAATCTAAAAAATTATTAAATATTAAATATTCCATCCAACAGCAACTGAAAGTATATTCTTCTCAAATTTATATTGAATATTCTTCAAGATAGACCACATTCTGGGACACAAGACAGAACTTGAACAAATTAAAAATAATAGAAGTTGACAATGTTAAGTTTTGCCTGAGCCCAGTGGTACTAGAAAACAGTGACGATCAATACTCTCCCACCTCTACCCTTTGTTGTCACTGGTAATGAATTACTGCAAAAGAAACACCTTTCCCCGTCTCATGAAGGTAAAATGTATGGAGGTCCCCTTGTTTACATATAAAAGGCAAGACAAAACCCTCCAGATTTCTATCTTCACATCAAAAATTGTTACCTGAACTTTTTCTTTGATCAATCAGAACAAAATGCATGCTCATCAAAACTTGTTTGAGTTTTGCTTCATCTGCCAGGCCCCTGAAATGTGACTCATTCTCTATATTAGCCAGCCTACAAGGCATTTTCAGTGGCCTTTCCTGAGTACAGACTGAAGTCAAGATAAAACATTAACTGTTGTCTGATCTCTCCATCCTAGCTCATACCCCTTCCTCACAGGAGGTCTTTTCTAGCCTTGTTTACTGCTCCTTATACAGAGAAATCCCTTCTGTACTTAACATTTGAGACTTGAAGACCTCATAGTCTGCAGCTATATCTTCCCACTCTCCCTTTGCAATAGGCCCTTTCCCCCATTGCGATGATTCTTTCAAATAAAATCTCACCTAACCTAAGTCCAGATCTGTTTCTCTTTTGACAAATTATACAAAGTGTATTGTCAAACCACAATTAAACTATAAATCAATAACAAAAAGTGACTGCGAAAAATCTCCAAATGTTTTGAGATTAAACATCACAATTCTAAACAACACATGCATCAAAGAAGTCTCAAGTGAAATTTAAAACACACGTTGAGCTAAAAGAGAATGAAATGACAACATATCAAAATGTGTGGGTGCAGAGAAAGCAGTACTTAGAGTAAAATCTGTGAACACATAATTGAAAAGAGGAAAGATGTTAAATCAATAATCCGAGCTGGAGAGAAAGAGAAAAAAATATAGCAATTTAATCCTCTAGCAAGCAGATTAACAGAATTAAAAAAAAAAGAGCAGACATCAATGAAAATAAAAACAGGAAAGCAATAGAGAAAATCAGTGAAATTAAAATATTAATAAAATTGATAAGGCTCTAACCAGACTAACCAACATACAAAGAGAAGAAACAAATTAACAATGCCATAAATTAAAGAGATGTCATCACCTTTCAGCTCATTGATATTAAAATAATATTTTTTATTATTATTATACTTTAAGTTTTAGGGTACATGTGCACATTGTGCAGGTTAGTTACATATGTATACATGTGCCATGCTGGTGCGCTGCACCCACTAACTCGTCATCTAGCATTAGGTATATCTCCCAATGCTATCCCTCCCCCCTCCCCCCACCCCACAACAGTCCCCAGAGTGTGATATTCCCCTTCCTGTGTCCATGTGATCTCATTCTTCAATTCCCACCTATGAGTGAGAATATGCGGTGTTTGGTTTTTTGTTCTTGCGATAGTTTACTGAGAATGATGGTTTCCAATTTCATCCATGTCCCTACAAAGGACATGAACTCATCATTTTTTATGGCTGCATAGTATTCCATGGTGTATATGTGCCACACTTTCTTAATCCAGTCTATCATTGTTGGACATTTGGGTTGGTTCCAAGTCTTTGCTATTGTGAATAATGCCGCAATAAACATACGTGTGCATGTGTCTTTATAGCACCATGATTTATAGTCCTTTGGGTATATACCCAGTAATGGGATGGCTGGGTCAAATGGTATTTCTAGTTCTAGATCCCTGAGGAATCGCCACACTGACTACCACAATGGTTGAACTAGTTTACAGTCCCACCAACAGTGTAAAAGTGTTCCTATTTCTCCACATCCTCTCCAGCACCTGTTGTTTCCTGACTTTTTAATGATTGCCATTCTAACTGGTGTGAGATGATATCTCATAGTGGTTTTGATTTGCATTTATGAGCAATGAAAATAGATGAACTGATTGAATTAGGTATAAAAACTACCAGAATACACACAAAGAAAAACAGATAACCCAAACATATTGGTATTTATGAAAGAAACTGAATCAATAACTAATAACCCTCCAAAAAAGGAAAGCAAAAGTCTCAGATGGTTTCACTGGTGAATTCTACCAAACATTTAGGAAAGTAATTATATTAGCTTTAGCATCCATTCCAAAATATAAAGCACATGGAGAACTTACTAACTCATTCTATGAGATCACCATTATGGTAATACCGAAATCAGATAAAGGAATTTCAATAAATAAAAACTACAGATCAATGTCTTTAATTAACATAGATGCAAAAGTGCACAATAAAATGTGAGCATGTATTATTCAACAATATATATAAAAATTATGCTCCATGGTCAAAATTACAGAAGCACAAGTAGGTAGTTGCCAAAGATATGAGAGAAGGATTTAGTGTTTAGTGGGTATAGAGTTTCTATTTTGCAAGATGAAAAAGTTCTAGGGGTGTATTACATAAGCATGTAACTATACTTAACACTACTGAACTATACATTTAAAAAATAGTTAAGACGGTAAATGTAATGTTATGTTATTTTTACCGCTACACACACACACACGCACACAGACCAAGTGGAATTTATTCTAAGTATCACAAGCCTGGGTCAAAATTTGAGAATCAAATAATATAATCCCCTACATCAAATGAATTAAAAAAAGTTATATAATTGTATCAATTAAGGCCAAAAAGGCATTTCACATAATTCAACACCTATTCATGATTTTAAAAAAAAGTATAGCTAACTAGAAATACAGGATAACTTCCTAGAGTTGATAGAAAACAAAACAAAATAAAATATCTATAATAAAAACTGCAGCTAAGATCATACTTAATCTTAAGGAACTGAAGGCTATGAGCCTAAGATAAGATATAAGGCACTGTGGACTAAAGATATGTGCTCTCCTAAAATTCATCTGTTGAAGCCTTAAGCCCCAGTATGATGGCATTTGGAGGTGGGGCCTAATTAGACTTAGAAGAAGTCACGAAGGTCGAGTCCCCATGATGCCTTAGTGCCTTTCTAAGAAGGCCTAGAGACCAGAGCTCTGTGTCTCAGCTTTATTAGGATTCGGCAAGAAGGTGGCTCTCTGCAAACCAGGACACTTATCAGACACTGACTTTGCAGACACCTTGATTTTAGACTTCCAGGTTCCAGAACTGTGAAATACATTTTTAAGTTACCCACTGTGTGATATTTTGTTAGGCAGCCTAAACTAAGACATAAGACAAGGATGGCCTCTCTCACCATTTCTAACCAACATCTTACTAGAATTTTTTAGTGTGACAGAAAAGAAAAGGAAATAAATGGTACACAGATTGAGAGGAAGAAATAAAACTCTTTTATTCTTACCTGACATACTTTTCTATGTAAAAATCCCAAAAATCAACACAAAATCCTCTTTGAAATAATAAGCAAATATAGAAAGGTCACAAGATTAATAAAAAGATAATTGCTTTTCTATATATAAGCAACTAACCATTTGAATTTTATATTAAAATACTATTTATAATCAGACCCAAATCTGAGCAAAATGGGCCTGGAGCATCTGATAGTGCCAGAAAGTTAGGGGACAATAAAAAAAAATCTATAGGGGTATTACAAAGGGACACAGTAACCAACTGAAAGATCTCCCAGTGGTCAAACCTGGAAAATTTGAACCAAATAAATAAGGTAGTTCTGGATTATAATGCAAAGTATACAATAAATATTCATAAGTCTATACTAATATAAATAAATAAATACTGAATAAGTAAACAAGTGGAAGAGAATAGACAGATATCCCATGCTGAAGAATTTAAAACAATCCTAAATAGATACTCCATTCTTTAGGACAGGAAGCAAAACACCCCTTTCTTTTGGTGTGGGTTACACAGTTACTTCCTTCCAAAATATACAGTATATAAAATGGGAAGAAAGAGAATCTTTATAATGGGGAAACATAATAGCCACTACCTTAACCAGGTGATCAAGGATAACATCAATTGTGATAAGGCATGTAGATACTATGCACCCTTGATATAATCTACTAAAAATGGAACTTTACCTCTGTGGTCTTCCCACTAACAATCCCAAAATGCTTTCTAATTTAGGGGAAATTACACAAATCCTAACTGATGACTTTGTTTAAAAAATACCTCAGCAGTAATAAAATATACATTTACAGTTATATATATATATATATATATGTATACCCTGAAAATCAGCCACAGCCAAGAAGAACCTAAAGATATAAGACAATTAAATGTAATGTGATATCCTGGATAGGATCCTGAAGCAAAAAAAGTAAGCACGCTAGTTGGCAATAATGTATTTATGTTGACTGGTTAATTATCTCAAAATTACTATGCTGGCTTAAGAGATTAATAAGAGGAGAAACAGGATGGACAATGTCCATGGTAACTCTGAACTTTCTTTATAATTTTTCTATAATTCCAAAAGTGTTCTTAAAAACAAAGTTTTCTACATTGCAATTTTTGCCTTTACAGGTTTATATCTTCAGCCATTCTCATTCCTAAATATTTCAATATAATTTATTATATCCAAGATGAAAAAAAGGAGAGGAATAATCATTAGGTACATTGGCTGCTCCGAGTTACATATAGCATGATAAAATATATTCATCTAAGAATTATCATATCAAGTTTTTAATTTCCATTTTAAGATAACTACAACTAATCATTTTAGATTGCATAATATATACATATTTTAAAAATTCTTTATGGGCAATTTTTTGTTATACATATATAAAATTCTAAGAACTTAGAACAGTGCCTTCCATATGAATATTTGTGAATAAGTAATTGTATTATTTTTTAACCAAAACCATAGTAGTTATTATAAGAGATTATCACTCATGGTTATTACTTTCATTATTTTAATATATATGATAATACATATATAACTATTTCTAAAGATTAAACTTACAAAATTTTAAAAATACTCTTTAATTTTATTTTCATCATCTCACTTAACTCGTGATGCTTTATTCAATTACCTTATAATAAAACACACACAACTCAAAGAGAAAATAACTAGAAATATTAAGTATTAATCACAACAAAAACTTGTAATGGAATCATCTACATTAAACGACATGCTCTTTAAGCTGCTGCAAGAATTTCTTTGAGAAGTCTTAGGTTATTTTCTCAAGAGGAGGCAAATGCTTTTATCCTTTTAGTAACTACTTGATATTTTCACAGAGGGTTATTATACTGATCATAGGTAATACATCACCAGGCTCTTATAGGCTGTAAAATTTATGAGAGATGTATTTGTCAAATTCTGTGAAGGCACTCTGCGGCTTCTTATTCAGGATTAGTTTTGCTGGAAGTCCAGATGTCAGAGGCCATTTAATAAACTCTTTGCTGCCAGACAAAATGATATCCTACTGGTACCATCTGGATATATGTTGGAATCAAGTTTAGCTCTACCGGTAGAAACAAGAGTTGAGCCAGTGAATAGCCTCCTATATAGAAACGTTTAAATAAAGGTGATTAATCAGCATGCCAGTTGACTGGTTGTATTGAATTCATGATTTGATAGGACGGAGACTTTAATAAGAACATATTTTAGTAATAATTTATTTTTCAAAACTCTTGGAAAGTAAAATAAGTATTTTAAACTTTTCCATTTTACCTAATAAACAGCCATCCTAACAATTACCTTTCTTGTTCTGCATAGATTACAGTCCTATATAATTTCATGAATTTAAATCCACAGGCCTAGGGTCATTTATGCAATCATTCAGTCTTTGTTTCCTAGGAAACAGACTAGTCAAGAGATGGAAAATGGCCACCCACTTTCTTTGCCACTATTATTTGATCCTGCACTAATCCATGAAATTCATAAGATTCTTTATTTTTTTACTGCTCATATTTGGCTGTGGTTTTAAGACTGGTTTAGATTCTCATTTTTATTTAATATTTTATTCAATTTTAAAATAGAGTTGCTCATGATATTAAAATGATAATTCTTCATTAATTTATACTGAAATTCTAAATATGATTGTAGAAGAAATGAATAGTACTATCACATATTTTGTGAAAATTGGTAGGTGATAAAAATATCTAGAGAGGGAGGTATGAGAAATTACTTTCTGAAAAAAATGTATCCCAATATTGATTTTCATATAATATATATTTTTTAAATATGTTATTGAAATTACAGAGTTGTGGAAATCTATAAATTATCTCATTAGGGGATAAGCTATATTTATATACACATATGACTGCTCATAATCATAATGGACCATAATATTTAGTAAAAAAAAAAAAAAAAGCTTGACTTTGATGTTCTTTTTTCATATATTTTAGATTTTAGTGTTTACATATATTCTTGACCATTTTGAAAAGAAGAATTTACACAGAAATAAACTGCAGATGAGTAGTTATGTAATATTAACTCTACCTAGAAAGGTCGTTCTAAAGATTTCAGATTATAATTCCACTATCATCTTTATCTAACGTACTATAGAGCATACACTTTTTAAAATTGTTCGCCAGTTTCAAAATATGGTGGAGAAAAAAATGCAATTTCTTGCAAGATATAACCTGAAGGCTAGAAACTGATAATTTTGAAAGGTATCCTGGCCCCTTATTCTGCAGTATACAATGTTCTGTCCAAGAGGACAAGTATGGATTTCTAGTTAGACAGTAAATAATGCAGTGTGAGGAAAAATTATTTGCTATGCAGATATTATCTGTTTAATTTGTCTTAAAACTGACAGGCTCTGAATAACTGGTACAATTTCCATAAGCCATTGATTAAGAAAAGACAGCATTATCTTATGTAAAACTGTGGGTAATGGTATGTGGAATTCTTACCTTGCATCAAGCCAATAAAACAGAGGATTCCGCAATGCATCATTTGGACATGTATTCTGCTTGTATTTTACCTAAAACTATTTAATATACATATTAGTCTTTCTATTCAAGAACATACTAAACTATTTAGGGAAGAACATTTATTTCTGCTTCTCTGAATTTCCCTTCTTTGCCTACAAACATGAGCAACAAATAACATATACTTAACAGAAACTATTTTGGTGGGATTACTTATGGAGTGACATTGTAAAAATGTTGTACATATGATATTTTTGATGAAGCTAATCACACTGCTGGCTTGTAAATATTTACTTATTATAAATTTATATGAATAAAATAATTTGGAAGTTTTTTAGGAGAGACTATTTCTTTGTACTATATAAAATTATAGAATTAAATGTTTCTTATTTTAAAAATACTGTTAAAGCAAAGAAGGAAAAGACACATTTTTACTTTGAATGCCTAGAATAGAACATCTTATTAATTTTCAACTTAACTTTTACAAACAGAAAATTACAAGTAATCTGTAGCTGGGTTAAAATTAGCACTTACAGAAATAATAGAATAATGTGTTCCTAAAGATTTTGTGCATAGGTGTTTGGAAAATAGAAATAATTTCAGAATACAGCTTTCAGCATTAACTACATAGAATAGTCATATAATTTTAAATAAATACTAAAGAAATAACTATGGGTTTTCCTTCATTAAACATAATCAAGTTCAGGTAGAAATGCATTTTACCTAATGATTATTGAAAGTGTACGCTATTAAAAATTGTGGATAACTAACATTCTGCTGACATATTTCATATATTTTTATTGCAGAGATTATTTTACATAGATTTTTCTCCCTTCACTTATTTAAAAATTTATATTGTGAAATATATTTTAATTTACAGAAGAGTTTCATGCATACTACCAAGAGTTCCTATATAGCTTTAATCTCACTTCCTCTATTATCATCTTACATAGCTATGGTATATTTATCAAAACTAAGAAGTTGGCATTGATATAATACTAACAATCAAACTATAGGCTGTATTATGATTTTAATTACTTATGCATGGGTTTAAGTCCATATATGCACATAGATCTGTTTTTATTTCTGTATCTATCATTCTCTGTACATATATATCACATTAAACATGTGCTCATTTGGAGCTCTTCAATCCTAATCCAGAAACACAAGGTTCATTCTGGTCATCTTTCTTGCTTATTTGTCATTTCTTTCTCTAACAATGAGGAACTTGCCTCATATTATGATCATTTACATTTACTTCTTTGTCCATTCATTATACACATGTGAAGTAGTTTCATAATTACAAACACATACACCCGCAAGAAACAAATTAACCAACTAAAGTACCACGTTTACAAACAAATACTCCTCTCTTGTAACTTATAATGTTCATCTAGCATAAACACTGTTTTACAAACTTAAAGTCAGCGCTTTTTTACCAAAATCTTACAGAAGTTTGTCATATGTTTGTAATAAAGTTAGATTTTTTTCAGTCTGCCTTCATTCCTGAATTCCCACAATATGCTTATTTTTATACAAATTATTTTTATGACTTGAAACTTAATTTTTATTTTTTATTTATTTTTATTTAACTTTTATTTTAGGTTCAGGGACACATGTGCAACTTTGTTGTATAGGCAAATTGTGTTTCATAGGGGTTTGGTGTACAGATTATTTACTCACCCAGGTAATAAACATAGTACCCAATAGGTAGTTTTTCTATCCTCACCTTCCTCCCACCCTCCACTCTCAGATAGGTCTGGTGTTTGTTGTTCCCTTCTTTGTGTCCATGTGTAGTCAATGTTTAGTTCCCACTTATAAAGTGAGAACATATGGTATTTGGTTTTCTGTTTCTGCATTAGTTTGCTAAAGATAATGGCCTCCAGCTCCATCTGTGTTACTGCAAAGGACATGATCTTCATTTATATGGCTGCATAGTATTCCATGATCCCATAGTTTCTTTATCCTGTCTACTAATAATGGGCATCTAGGTTGATCCACATCTTTATATTGTGAATAGTGGTGTAGCGAACATATGTATGCATGTGTCTTTATGACAGAAGTATTTATGTTCCTTTGGGTGTATACTCAGCAACGGGGTTGCTGGATTGAATGGTAAGTCTGTTTTAAGTTCTTTGAGAAACTGCCAAACACCTTTCCTCTGTGGCTGAGCTAATTTACACTTCCTCCAGCAGTGTATAAGCATTCTATTTTATCCATAGCCTTGCCAGCATCTGCTATTTTTGACTTTTTGATAATAGCCGTTCTGACTGGTATGAGATGGTATTTTATTGTGATTTTGATTTGTATTTCTCTAATAATTAGTGATGTTGAGCATTTGTCATATGTGTGTTGGCTGCATGTATATCTTCATGTGACCAATATAAGATGGGTCTGTTTGTCTTTACTCACAGTGTAATGGGATTATTTATTTTTATTTTAGGTTCAGGGACATATATATGCAACTTTGTTAAGGTCTTAGATTTACTTTTTGCTACTTAATATGTTTAAGTTCCTTATAGATTCTGAATATTGGACCTTGTTGAACGCATAGTTTGAAAATATTTCTCCTATTCTGTAGGTTGTCTATTTACTCTGTTGATAGTCTATTTGCTGTGTAGGAGCTCTTCCATTGGTCAATTTTTGATTTTGTTGCAATCACTTTTGTTATCTTCATCATGAAATCTTTGCCAGGGCCTATGTCCATAATGGTATTTCCTAGGTTATCTTCCAGGGTTTTTACACTTAGTGGTTTTACATTTAAGTCCTTCATCCATTTTTAGTTAATTTTTCTATATGGTGTATGGAAGGGGTCCAGTTTCAGTCTTCTGCATATGCTAGCCAGGTATCCAAGCACCAGTTACTGAATAGGGAGTTCTTTCCCTATTGCTTGTTTTTGTCAGCTTTGTTGCAGGTAAGATGGTTGTAGATATGCGGCATTATTTCTGAGCTCTCTATTCTCTTCCATTTGTCTACATGTCTGTTTTTGTGTCGGTACCACACTGTTTTGGTTACTGTAGCTTTGTTTGAAATTGGGTAAAGTGATGCCTCTGGCTTTGTTCTTTTTGCTTAGGTTTGTCTTAGCTATGCAGGCTCATTTGTGATTTCATGTGAGTTTAATTTTTTTTTTTGCTAACTCTGTTAAGAATGTCATTGGTAGTTTGAGAGAAATGGTGTTGAATGTGTGAATTCCTTTGGGTAGCATTTCTATTTTAACAAGGTTGACTCTTCCTATCCATGAGCATGGAATGTTTTTCCATTTGTTCATGTCATCTCTGATTTCTTTCAGCAATGTTTTGTATTTCCTGTTGCAGAGACTTTTCACCTCCCTGGTTAATTGTATTCCTAGGTATCTTATTCTTTTTGTGACTATTGTTAATAAACTGCATTCTTGATTTGGCTCTCAGCTTGGATGTTGTTGGTATATAGAAAGGCTAAATTTTATTGTATGTTGATTTTTATCCTGAAAGTTTGCTGAAGTTATCAGATCTAGGAGATTTTTGGAAGAGACTATAGGGTTTCCTAGGTATAGGATCAATTGTCTGCAAACAGAGACAGTTGGACTTCCTCCTTCCCTGTTTGGATGCCTTTTATTTTTGTATTCTTGCCTGATTGCTATGAATACAACGTCCAATACTATGCTGAATGGAAATGGTGAGAGTGGTCATCCTTGTCTTGCTCCTGTTCTCAAAGGGAATTCTTCCAGATTTTCCTTATTCAGTATGATGTTGGCTGTGGGTTTGTCATTGATGGCACTTAAGTTTATGTGATGAATTACATTTACTGATTAGCCTATGTTGAACCAACCTTGCATTCTGGGGATAAGGCCCACTTGATTGTGGTGGATTAGCTTTTTGTTTTGCTGCTGAATCTGGTTTGTAATTTGGTGAGGATTTTTGCATCAAAGTTCATCAAGGATTTTATCCTGAAGTTTTCTTTTTTGTTGTGTCTCTGCCAGCTTTTGATATCAGGGTGATTCTAGCCTCATAGAATAAGTTAGGAAGGAAGCCCTCTTCTCAATTTTTTTTGGAATACTTTTAGTAGGAGTGGTACCAGCTGTTCTTTATACAATTTAGTAGAATTTGGCTGTGAATCCCTCTGGTCTTGTGCTTTTTCTGGTTGGTAGGCTTTTTATTATTGATTCAATTTTGGAACTTATTATTGGTCTACTCAGGAATTCAATGTCTTTCTGGTTCAATTTTAGGAGGTTGTATGCTTCCAAGAATTTATTCATTCCTTGTAGGTTTTCTAGTGTGTTTGCATAGAGGTCTTCATAGTAGTCTGACAGTTTTTTGAATTTCTGTGAGGTTAGTGGTAATGTCTTCTTAGTCATTTCTGATTATATTCATTTGGATCTTCTCTTTTGTTATCTTTATTTGTTTAGCTAGTAACCTATCTATCTTATTTTATTCTTTCAAATAACAATCTCCTGGAATCATTGAGCTTTTGTATGGTTTTTCTCATCTTAATTTCCTTCAGTTCAGCTCTGATTTTAGTTATTACTTTTATGCTAGCTTTGAGGTTGGTTTGCTCTTATTTCTTTAGTTCTTCTATGGTGATGTTAGATTGTCCATTTGAGAACTTTCTAACTTTTTGATGTGTGCATTTAGTGCTAACACTTTCTTTTATCACTGCTTTAGTGGTGTCCCAGAGATTCTGGTATGTTGTATCTTTGTTTTCACTAGTTTCAAATAATTTATTGATTTTTGCTATAATTTTATTGTTTACCTCAAAATTCATTCAGGAGCTGGATAATTTTCATGAAATTGTAAGCTTTGGCATGATTTCCTTAGTGCTTATTCCTATTTTTATTGTGCTATGGTCTGAGGGGTGGTTGGTATGATTTTGATGTTTTGAATTGATTTTCTAAAGGCTGATTGTGTGGTTGATTTTAGCATATATGCCATGTGCAGAGCAGAAGAATGTATATTCTGTTGTTTTGTGTTGGAGAGTTTTGGAGACATCTATTATATCCATTTTTTCAAGTGCTGAGTTGAAGACCTGAATATCTTTGGGGGTTTTCTGCCTGGATGATCTGTCTAATACTTCCAGTGAGGTGTTGACACCTCCCCCAATTATTGCATGGTCATCTAAGTCTCTCTGTAAATCTCTAAGAACTTGTTTTATAAATTTGTGTATCCTTGTGTTGTGTACATATATATTTAGGACAGTTATGTCTTCTACTTGAATTAAACTCTTTATCATTATGTAATGGCCCAAATCCTTTGTCCTTTCTGACAGTTGTTGACATACACTCTATTTTGTTTGAAAGTAGAACAGCAATCCCTGCTTTTTTCTGCTTTCTGTTTGTGTATTAGGCCATTCATGAATTGCTATTAAAAAAGACGAAAGACTTGGTAATTTATAAAGAAAAGGAGTTTGGTTGGATCATGGTTCTGTGGGCTTTATAGGAAGTGTGCTACTGGCATCCTCTTGGATTCTCAGGAGCCTCAGAAAGCTTACAATCATGGAGGAAGGCAAATGGGGAGCAGGCACATTGCATCATGAAGTGGGATTAAGAGAGATAGAGCATGTGGAGGGAGGTGCCACACACTTTTACATGACCAGTTCTTTTGAGAACTCACTATCACAAAGTCAGCAGTAAGCCATGAGAGGGATCTGCCCCAATGATCCAGACACCTCCCACCAGGCCCCATTTTCAGTGTGAGAGATTATAATTCAACATGAGTTTTGGGCAGGGATAAATATACACACTATATCAATTAGCTTTGCAAATTGTTCTCTATTCCTTTACTTTTAAGCTGTGGGTGTCACTGTATGTGAGATGAGTCTCTTGAAGAAAGCATACAGAAAGGTCTTGCTTCTTTATTCAATTTGCCACTCTGTGCTTTTTAATTAGGGCAGTTAGCCTGTTTACATTCAAGGTTAATATTGATATATGCAGATTTTCTCCTGTCATATAGTTAGCTAGTTACTATGCAGACTTGATTGTGTGGATGCTTTATAGTGCCAATGGTGTATGCACTGAAGCATATTTTTGTGGTAGCCAGTAACAGTTTTTGTTTCCATATTTAAGAACCTCTTGTAAGGCAGGTTTGGTGGTAATGAATTCTCTGTCCACTTGCTTGTCTTAAAATGATCTTATTTCTCCTTTGAGTATAAAATTCTTTATTGGATTTTTTTTTTTTTTTTTGCTTAAGAATGCTGAATATAAAGCCTCAGTCTCTTCAGGCTTGTAGGGTTTCTGCTGAAAGGTCCTACTATTTGTCTGACAGAGTTCCCTTTGTAGGTGACCTGCTGCTTCTCTCTAGCTGCCTTTAACATTTTTTCTCTCATTTTGACCATGGAGAAACTGATGACTATGTGTCATGAGGATGGTCATCTTGTATAGTATCTTGTAGGGGTTCTCTCCATTTCCTGAATTTGAATGTTGGCCTTGCTAGTGAAGTTGGGAAAATTTTCATAGACAGTAGCCTCATCTATGTTTTCCAACTTGCTTTCTTGCTCTCCCTCTCTTTCAGGGATACCAATGAGTTATAGATTTGGTCTCTTTGAATAATCTCATATTTCTCAGAGGTTTTGTTTACTCCTGTTTTTGTTTTTTTTTTCTTTACTTTTGTGTGACTGAATTATTTCAGAGAACTGGTAATCAAGCTCTGTGATTCTTTCCTGAATTTGGTCAATTCTGCTGTTAAAGCCTGTGATGGTATTATATTATTGAATTCTTGAAGTAATTTTCTCAGGTCTGTTAGATCAGTTTGTTTCTTTCTTTAAGTTGTCATTTCATCTTTCCTCTCCTGTATTGTTTTATTGTCTTCCTTTGATTCCTTGGATTGAGTTTCAACTTTCTCTTGTATTTTGGTGATCTTCATTCCTATCTATATTTTGAAATCTATTTCTGTCACTTCAGGCTTGCTGAGAACCACTTCTGGGAACTAATGCAGTTGTTCAGAGGTGAGAAGACATTCTGGCTTTTTGAGTTGCCAGAGTTCTTGCACTTGTTCTTTCTCATCTGTCTGGGCTGAGGTTCCTTCAAGCTTTGAAGTTATTATAATTTTCACTTGCTTATATCTATCTTATTTTATGTCCTTGAGGGTTTGATTGTGGTTTAAGGTGCATTTAGTTGAGTAGCTTCATTTCTGGAATATTTTAGTTGACCAAAGATCATCTCAGCATTCCTATGCCACATGTTCTAACACTGAGGACTAGTACCAGGGCCCAAGTTTTGCTCTCTGGCCCTCTAAGTTTAGCAACCTGCTGCGATGAAGGGGCTGTGGTGTTCCTGGTCCACTGGGCACAACATTGCAATGGGTGGTGCTAAAAAGCTGAAGCACTTTGTCAGGGTAGTAGCAGTGGGATCCATGATCACTTGTGTGTGCCAGCAGCTATGGCTTAAAAAATTATTTTTATGAAGCAAATTTTACTCTCTACAGTATACAGTTTAATGCTTTTTGGCAAAATCATAAAGTCATATTTCTATCACCACAGTTCTAGACAGAAGAGTCCAATTATTATGTCATTATTATAAAATTCTGCTTGGTAAAATCCTTCTCACTGAATGAGAATAGCATATTTTAATTTAGTCATTACAATATGTTGTTCACTGAACAATTCTTGAATTAGCAAAAATTCATCTAGAATATGGTCACCCGTAGATTGTCAATTTGATATTTCAAATGCATACTCAATTTCTGCATCATTATTAAACTCTGGAGATCTGTATCATTCATCTTCTGATTTATTTACAGATTGTGAAATATCTTCCTGTGTCAATATGTTTATATTTATATTATGAATGGAGAGTGAAAGCTTTGTTTTTTTAACCCTTTAACTTTCAGTAGATAATCTTACATTTAGATAAAAAATGAAAACATATGAACCTGTTAGTTTGCACATATCATGTAATATATCTTTAAGGAACATGCAAGCAACAGATAACATTGATTCTCATCAGGGAGAAATGAGTGGTCAGATAGAGGAAAATTTTCACTTTTTAAATCTCCTTGAATATTATGGATTGTTATCATAGGAACATATAGCCTTCTCAAAGTGAAAATCTATACAATAAAAGCCATTATATTTATTTTTAAAGGAAAACATTTGAAGGAAATCTTAAGACAAAATTATGACACTATTGGGTTTCAGATTCCTTTTTTGGAATTTTGTAGATATGGCACCATTGAATATTATAAAGAAGTTTGAAATCAGCCTGATTTTTTTCCTGATGGGTGACTTTATCTTTTGATTTCATGTCCAATGGATTCTCTCCTTATCT
The DNA here is from genome assembly GCF_029281585.2 of Gorilla gorilla gorilla. Lineage (NCBI taxonomy): Eukaryota > Metazoa > Chordata > Mammalia > Primates > Hominidae > Gorilla > Gorilla gorilla. The sequence goes on along the minus strand of NC_073224.2, from coordinate 65,661,134 downwards.
TTAAAGTTTCATAACTTTATTATGCCCTGTCTTGATGTTGCTCTTTCTGGGTCAGTATTTCCTGGGACACAGTGTACCATTTTGAACAATGTGCAAGCTGTTCTAGTTAGGATTCAGACTTTAACAGAGAAATCCTAAGGTACTGTGGTCAAAGGAAGATTGAGGTTTAATTCTATTTCAAATATCAGTACATAGAAAATATGTAAGTTAATTTTAAGAAGGTCACCTAAGCACCAGGTCCCTTCGATATTATTGTTCTGGGATCTATTAAAATATTGAAGCTGGCTGAATTTTATATCTGTATTCCAGTCTACAGGAAGGGGAGGAAAGCAGTCTTTCTTTTTTTGTAAGTAACGTATTCCCATGACAATGATTTTAGTTATTTGTCCACACTAAGTCACAAGAGAAGCTGGGAAATGTAGTTTCTGGATGAGTAGTCATGGTCCCAGTAAAATACCAGTTAATGTTTATGCTGACTCTCATTTGCTAACCTTCCATTTTTATTGCTTTTTAAAAAATTTTACTTATTTTTGTTTGTTTTTTGTAATTCTGTATTTTATGATGATTACTATACCATCTGTCTCCTCTACTTAAAAGTAGACCTTATATTTATAATAGTTTCATATTCTCTATGTTCCACATACTCTGCTTCCGGCTAAGTGTCAAATATTTTCCTACTGTCCAAAAGAGGACTGTTGGTTTTACTCCAAGGTGTGTGATACTCACTTATTTTGATCAGGTGAGTGCCATTGAATTTTGAATGATACCTATGATCATTAGCATCCTCTATTAGCCTTTTTTCACATCCTTCTTTGGAGATCACTGCATATAGCACTCCCTCTTACATACTGTGTTTCAGGTTATAGATGTCTCCACATTTTTTTTCAAATGGTATATTCAACAGTGTTTTAAATTTTTCTCATTAGCAATATTATGCTATTGAAGAAGAGAAAGTCCAGTGATGTATTACTATGCCATTTTAAATCTGAAGATTTTATACTCTACATGTTTGTTTAGTTCTCATATGTTTAATAATCTACTATAAAATTTTACAAGATATTATAATATAGCTAAACTGACTCTAGTTTTAAGAAGCATTTAAGTGTTATGAAAGTGAATGCAGGAACAAAGGTTTACAATATTTTACTGTATAAAATATTTATTAAAGATATACCTAAGTCTGTTGACAATTTAAGTTTGACATAGTATAAATGGTGTCCCGAAAAATCACTCTAGATAGCATAAGAAGCAAAAAGGAATAGGGTTGAGAATTCCTCACTTTAATTTAAAGTACTTGTTAATATTACATGATTGAATTTGTTGAGTAAAATGGCAATTAGTATCAGAATAAAATTATTTGAAAAGGAAGTTTTATGGGTGTATGCAATGGCAAAATTAGTAACTGAAATGTATAATTTTGACATAAGGAGTAGTTTGTAAGTACCTTTCAGAAGTAAGTTTCGGACAAAATTAAATTCAGGTAGTTCTGAGAAGTTAAGAAAATGATGAGATTTTGTGAAATACCCACATATATGACACTGGAAATCTAGTAAATATATTGGAGTGAGAATTAATGATATGCAGTCTCTTTCTTTAGTCTAAAAGTTCTCTATGATACCCTCATAATTGTTGTTACCGTTTTCCTTGAGGAAGTATCTTTTACCATTTTATCATTGACAAACAAACAAAAAAATTAATGAATGTAACTCAAGGTCATTTTCAGAGACTCAAGGAAAAAATAAGCTTATTTCTTTTTCCTACAGTATTAATGAAATTACTGCAGCCTTATACCTTGGCAATGATTTTTTTTAATTCTGGGAAAAATTTTTGGTAACATACTACAGTTAAAGGTAAACTGGCAGATGTTACCCGGTTATCCAAGAATAGCTACTCATGTACTCTGAATTAATGCTTAACTTTCTTCTGGAGCTTTTCGACAATGCTTATATTATCTGAACAGTGAGCCGTGGGTTGTGGAGCTTACCTACGTTATAATGCAGAACCTGTTAAAAAATTATCCCTGTCAGAGGCATCTGAAGCAGAGCAACTTCATCTTGAATAGGGGCTAGGTAAAATAAGGCTGAGACTTGCTGGGATGCATTCCCAGGAGGTTAGGCATTTTCAGTCGCAGAATGACATAGGATGTTGCACAGGATACAAGTCATAAAGACCTTACTGATACAAGAGTTTGCAGTAAAGAAGCTGGCCAAAACCCACTAAAACCAAGATGGTGACCAGAGTGACCTCTGGTTGTTCTTACTGCTCATTATACACTAATTATAATGCATTAGCATGCTAAGAGGCACACCCACCAGCACCATGACAATTTACAAATGCCATGGCAATGTCAGGAAGGTATCCCATATGGTCTAAAAAGGGAGAAATCCTCAGTTCCTGGAACTGCTCACCCCTTTCATGGAAATCTCCTGAATAATCCACTTCTTGTTTAGTATATAATCAAGAAAAAAAATCATAAAAATGGGCAACCAGCTGCCCTCAGAGTTGCTTTACCTATGGAATAGCCATTTGTTTATTCCTTTACTGTCTTGATACACTTATTTTCACTTTACTCTGAAAAAGTAACTTGCACGAGATCCAAGAATCTCTCTTGGGGTCTGGATTGGAATCCCTTCCTGGTAACATCCCATTGAGTGAACTGAAAAGGAAAAAGATTTGTTTAAATTCCTTATAAATTCTAGATATAAGACCTTTGTCAGATGCATAGTTTGTGAATATTTTCTCTCATTTTGTAGGTTGTCTGCTTATTTATAGTCTCTTTTGCTGTGCAGAAGCTCTTTAGGTCCCACTTGTCAATTTCTGTTTTTGTTGCAATAGCTTTTGAGGACTTAGTCATGAATTATTTGACAAGTCTGATACCAACAAATGTATTTCCTAGTTTTCTTCTAGGATGTTTATAGTTTGAGGTCTTACATTTAAATCTTTAATCCATCTTGAGTTAATTTTTGTATATAGTGAAAGATATAGGTTTAGCTTCACTCTTCTGCATATGGTTAGCAAGTTTTCCCTTCACCATTTTTTGAATGGAGAGTCCTTTCCCCATTGCTTGGTTTTGTCAGCCTTGTCGAAGATAAGATTGTCCTAGGTATGTGGCTTTATTTCAGAGATTTGTATTCTGTTGTATTGGTGTATATGCCCATTTTTATACCAATACAATGCTGTTTTGGTAACTGCAGCCTTATAGTATATTTTGATGTAGAGAAGTGTGATACTTATGGCTTTGTTCTTTTTGTTTAGGATTTCTTTGGCTCAAATCAACCAGCAAAAAACCAAATAACTCCTTTAACGATGGGCAAAGGACATAAACAGACATTTCTCAAAAGAAGACATCCAAGTGTCCAAAAAACATTAAAAATGCTCAGTATCACTAATCATCAGAGAAATACATATGAAAACCGCAATGAGATACCATCTCACACCAGTCAGAATGGCTATCATAAAAAAGTTAAAGGACAACAGATGCTGGCAATGCTGCTAAAAAAAAAAAAAAAAAAAAAGGAATGCTTATACCCTGTTGGTGGAAATGAAAATTAGTCTAGCCACTGTGAAAAGCAGTTTGGAGATTTCTCAAAGGACTTAAAACAGAGCAACCATTCAACCCAGCAATCCCATTACTGTGTATTCCCAAAGGGAAATATATTATTATATCAAAAAGACACATGTACTTGTATGTTCATTGCCATGCTATTCACAATAGCAAGGAGATGGAATCAACCCAGTTTAATAGTAATGACATGGAATCAACCTAGGTTCGATCAATGGTAGACTGGATAAAGAAAATTTGGTACATACATACCACCGAATAATATGCATCCATAAAAAGTGATGAAATCATGTCCTTTGCAGCAACATTGATAGAGCCTGAGGTCATAATCTTAAGTGAATTAACCCAGGAACAGAAAACCAAATGTCACATTGTCTCACTTTTAAGTGAGAGCTACATTGAGCACATATGAACACAAAACATGGGAAAAATAGGTATGTAGACTACTAAAGGCAGAAGGGAATGAGGGAGCAGTGGATGGAAAAATTACCTCGGGGGCACTAGCCTTACTACCTAGGTGCAAAACACCCATGTAACAAGCCTGCTTATGTATCCTGTATCTAAAATAAAAATTGCTTTTTTTTAAAAAAAAAAAAGGAGAATGAGAAGCAAAAGGTAAATAGAGAGTGATCATTAAGAGTATAAACTCTGAGACCTACCAACCCAATTTCAAATTCAATGCTGCTATTAGCTTAGGAAAGTTATCTAATCTCTGTTCTTCAGTTTACTCATCCCAATTTGGCAGCTGTTGGCAATGCTTTCTTCCTCAAAGAGTTATAATTAGAATTACAAAAGTTAATATACAAAAGTACTTAGTACTAATACCAAAGTACTTAGAATAGTACTTGGTATATTGTACCAGATATTTTTTGTCATTATTATCTACTATGTGTCCTATTTATTTAATGTACTATGTAGACCAAATCAAACCTGTGAAACTTTGGAATGAGAATATGCTAGTATACTAATAATAAAAACTATTATGTGTGTGTATACATATATGTCTGTGTCTGTATGTATATATATATGTATATATACATGCACACACTTATAGACATAAGGAACAGAATGCCACTCTTATAAAATAAATTTAAAATTTATATTCAATCATTTTTGCCATAGGTATAAAATCCTAGAACTAATAATAGCATTTAAAAAAAAACATGGAGGGAATGTGTTAATAGAATAGATAGATTTCTGTTCAATTTTTAAAAAATTAATTTGAAAACATTTTTATAGGTTAGAAAAAAAGTAGAGGAATTATTTTGTCTTTCAATTCAAACACACCTATTACTTTCTTAAATTTTGAGATTACATGCATTTTATTTAGTCAAAACTCTCAAACAAAATCTTCACAGAAAGATGCTAAATAAATCAAACATTTCTGAATTAACCACCAATAGTACATGTTTTTGCTTACCAGTAACAAAAATGAGAAATAACAATAGTTCAAAAGAAGGAGGAGGTTTTCTTTTTCTTTTTCCAGTAAAGAATTAGTTTAGTAGAGGGCAACCAAGAACTAGATTCTATACTCCTTTCTTTCTGCTTATCTTTTCTTAGCAGGTGACTCCCACCTAAAAATCATTTCATTATGCCAGAGAACTGCTAAAGTTCTATCCAACATGTCCAAGGTACAGATATACTGTAGACAGAAATGGAGACAAGACAAAAGGGCTTCTATGATGTCAGGCTCCTAATAAGAGACTTTCCCATAACTTCTAAACCAAAACTTCACATGCATTTCATTGACCTCCTTTAGTTTTACAGGAGGCTGGAAACGTTATTATTTAGATAGGCCTATTTTCATGCAAAATAAAAATCAGTTACAAGTCTTTTTCTCCACGCATCTGATACTGTCTTGAAAGAAACACCTCCCATGGCATCTGTCCAGAAAATGTTCTCCTGATACCACACACTGCCTGTGGTGAATATGATTTTAATTTTCTATGAGTAATCATATATATTTTTACCATCTTTCCTTTTTTTCAGTTATTGATGTACATGTGTTAGTTTGTGTATTATTGTGCATGATAAATAAAATGCCTAAGAGCTTAACTATATTAGGTAATATAATAAGTCAACTTTTTCCCACAAAATTAGTAAATATTAAGGCAATTAGATATTCAGTATATATTTATTGAATTTGAATTAATCAACTAATGCTAATGCTTTACATTAAAAACCTGGGATTTTTTTTCAGTGGCAATACACATTTATTTCTAACTTGAAAGTGAATATATGGGACTGTGCTTTTATCTGAACAAATTACCAAGTATATATTAACCAGTTAAGCAATTCTACCATTCCCTTCTCTCCATGATTGAATTTATTTTAGAACAAGTTTTGAGTTCCTTTTGAATGTGACTGATGTTAGAATTTTGAATCTAAATAGAGAGCTTTCTTGGAAACAAGGACATGTTTAGTATGTCCTTTATAGTGATGAATATCTTTAAAAAAACATCTGTCATAAGTTAGCTAAATTATTATATTCCATCTTAGAGAAATGTCATGCTGAGGTGACTTTTTTTTAAATGAAGTCATTTCTTAGATATCCGTGCTGAACTTATTTTCAATGACTAAAATTTTAAAAAGTATTCATTCCAGAAATGACCCAAACTCCTTTGAATAAAATTACTAAAATCTCACTAGCTGGGAACATGCATTCATTTTAAAAATGATCATAAATGTGTGAGGCAGTTTTCTACCTGACAGGAGATAAAAATGGATTAGTGAGCAGAGATCAGATCATGCAGAGCATTGCAAGCAATATTAGAAATTTTTTAAAACTTTAACAAAGAAGCAGCTTCTGAAGAACTTGATAAAGGGAAATTATATAATACTATATCCATTTTAAAAAAGGATAAGTCAAGGTACAATTTGAAGACTAGACTAGGAGTAAAGAAGAATGGATTTCATTTATCCAGATGGAAGTGTGTTACTATAATCCAGAAAATAGACGACTGTATTAGGATAGTGAAGTGAGGGTGAAAAGGTGTTTAAATAAAGGTTGAAATAAATGTGCTTACAGATTCAATAGAAGTAGGAGGCAACACAAACGACTCTCAGATTTCAAGTTTGAGCAAATGCGTAATGAGTATTGCCAATTTATGAGTATACAGAACTAAAAGAGAAGATGCTGGGAAATATATAATGTATATATTTTAGACATTCCAAATTTGAGATGCTTGCAGATATTCAGGTGAAAATATACGTTATTATGTAGCTAAAAATATCATAACTCAAAAAAAGAAGACTGGAAAAATAGATCAAATGTTGCATACCTATAGGTTAATTAAAACTGTTGAACATATGAGATCACTTTGTATGGATGAAGAAGAGACCTGAGACAAAATTCTGTAAATTGCCTACATTCTGAAGAAGTCAGCAGAAAAGACTGAGAAGAACCAGCCAAAGACAGAAAGGGCAAACTTAGAAAGGGTGGTGTCTTGGAAGATATGAAGAGGGAGTCATTCTAAAAAGGAAGTCATTTAAAGATTTCATAGTATTTGCTTGAAACTTAGAAGTTTCAAGTTTATTAGATTATCTAATGGTGAGCTCAGAATGAGCAACCTTAGTAAAGTGTTTGGGTATAGACCAGAAAACAGCTGGGAATAGAGCATGAAGTAAAAAAATATATATATAAGCAGTTGTGAAAAATGTATTCCTGGAAATTTGTTATTGAATGAAAAAAAATGGAAAAAGAATTTAAAAGTGACAGAACACAAAGGAGAGTATTTTAAAGTGATCAAGACATGAGAATTTTAAGTGCTGGTAAAATATAATCAGTAGAGAGGAAATATTATGAGGTGAAGTTTGAAGAAGTATAAGTTACGACAAAATTCCCTGAGAATGTGGATGGGAATAAAATCAAGAACAGGTTTTGATAGTAAAACAATATCATTTCAAAAAATATTTAGGGGCCAGGTACAGTGGCTCATGCCTGTAGCTTCAGCACTTTGGGAGGCCAAGGCAGGCAGATCACCTGAGGTCAGGAGTTCAAGACCAACCCGGTTAACATGGTGAAACTTCGTCTCTACTAAAAATACCAAAATTAATCGGGTGCAGTGGCACATGCCTGTAATCCCAGCTACATGGGAGGCTGAGGCAGGAGAATCACTTGAGTCCAGGAGGCAGAGGTTGCAGCCAGAGCAATCAGGTAAGAGAAAGAAAGAAACGACATCCAAGTCAGTATAGAAGAAGTCAAACTGTCACTGAATTTTCTTTTCTTATCCGATTTGTTTCACTTAGAATGCCTTCACAATAACTGTCTTATTCCTTTGAGGTTCAAGTACTATCATATACCTAAAGTCTTCCTTAAGCTGCATGTATATATATATATATATATCACACACACACACACACACATATGCAGCATATATATAATACATGCATATATTATATATATATATCAACATATATATGGAGAGAATATATATATAGTTGATAAATATATACATATATATGCTTTCTAAAATTATCTCTTTTGTTCTATCTGTCATCTATTTGACACTTAGCAGACCCCACCTCATGCTTTGTGTAGTATAGATACAAATAAAACATAAATAAGAGACACTTAGCCAACCCCACCTGGTGCTTTGTTTAGTATAGATACAAATAAAATATAAATAAGAGATTTAGATTCAGGCAGATATTCTTTAGTGGTGACTAAACTTGTCATTGTGTCTAGTTGTTTCAGTGCTCTAAATTTAGTTTTGAGATCTGCAAAATAAAGACTATACACATTGTTTCAATATTCAAATGAAGTATCATATGAAATACCAAATAAATGCTAGTTCCTTCCTAGAGAAATCTGGAGAGCAGAAATCGGTAAAAGCAAATAGTATAGTATTTGCATCTATTATATATATTTAATATACAATATTCCATTGTGTTTGTAAATATAGAAAATATGTATTTTTTGATTTTATGTATGTTTTCTACACCAAGAGCATTGAAGTTGTTTATTTACAATAATATTGGCATATAATCTTTGTTTAATCCTGTGTGTTCTGGGGATGTATGGATGACAACAAAATTCAATGTTTATAACACGGATGTAATAAATAAATAAATGGAATAGCACAAATAAAATAAATAAATAGGATGACAATGTAAATAGATCTATGATAAAGAGCACTCTTGAAAAATAGTAGCAGTGGTTAATTTTAATAGGCTTCTTTACACAGATCACCTAAATTCCAAGAGGTGGGTGTAGTATGTAGAATTTCATAAAATTATATTAACATTAGAAATTTTAAAAAGCATATGCAGATATAGGGGGATCCTGGTGTTCTATGGAACATACGTTGAAAAATGCTGTACCCAAAGAAGTTGGGAAACAAAATAGTCAATAAAAGCCAAGGATTATTAAGAGTTCAGAGATTATCTAGTTCAGTGTTTTCAAACATTTCCACCTACTGTTCCACACTTCACATGCACAACACATTTGTTTTAGTAATATGTTTTATTACCCACAGTGGTTCTCTAGTGTTCATCTGAGTGAGAATCTCTCATCTTGCTAAACCTCATTTTACAGAAGCTCAAAAATTGAGGAACTTCTCCAATATCACATCGTAATATGTGACTGAGTTTAGGGTGAAACAAAGTTATACTAAATTATAATTTAGAGTTCCTAATATTACTCTTGTATTCTTCCTCTTTCTAATTACAACTACTATACAATTTGGATCTGTTAATGTTATCTGGTAACTTGACTGTTTTTTATCAGTTGAACTCTTGTAGCTAACTCTGATTGGAACTTGAGAGTGGTGTCTATGTAAATCAACAGGTAAATGCAATGCTTTATATGAAGATCTAGATAGTGTAACTAGGAAGAAAATTGGTTTACCCTTCTGAGAATATGGAAATCCATAGGCATTGTTTTGAATTCTGGATGAAGCAGAGCATTACAGAAAAACTAAAATATATTCAGAGTAATTTATCTAGAATGGGAAAGAGTTTGAAAACACTAAATAGTTGAAGGATTTGAGGATTTTTAACATGGAGAAAAAAATAATTTGGAAGGTACATGATAAAATGTTTCATAATTATTAGGATTAGGATGTTTTCAGCATCCCTGAAGCTCCTAAATCTTGATGAGTTTTTAAATTGTGGATACAAGTTTGAAGTAAGTATTCATTTACTTAGTGGGTAGAATTGAAATCAAGATGAGGAAGATAGAAGGAAAAAAGATTTTGACTGATTGCCCTTGGATCATATTAGAATTGCCCTCAAAATATAATGGGTTGACTTTAGGAAGAGATTTCTCTATCACTGAAATATAAAACTAATTAACAGTAAAAGATGAATTACAGATGTGAACCTGATTAGTCATACTATGACCATAATGTTCCCTCAAGTTTCTGGGAATCTAGTATTCTATTCTTAATAATAGAACATTTTGGCATGTCAAATCTTTAAAAATTTATTACTAAACTAATGTTAAACTCTACTCACTTTGAAACCCATCTTTTAATACTGTCACCTAATAATTTCTCAATATACTTTTTTCCAATATCACTTGAGCTCTCACCTTACTGGGAACTGTTCCCTATTTAAAGAGCATTGACCAAATGAAATGCTTACCAAATCACAACACTAATCATTTTATCTTGTGCTATAATTTAACTTTAAACATTTCATCTGCTAATTTTTACTTGTCAAGTTATCTATTCCCACTTTGAATATATTTAAGATATTATATTTTGCTTTTTGCTTTTCCTTGTTAAATATTTTCCATCAAGAATGAAATTGGATAGAAAAAAAAACCCATAAACTACCCCAAATATAAGGTGCTTTTGAGTGATCTACACTTCAAATCAGTGTAACCATAAATCTTCCACGTCCTGACTGAAACCAACAGATATATACCAAGTGATAGCACTGGAGTGTAATGGAAAATGCACTGAATTTAGATTCAGGCAGGAATTCTTTGACAGTGACTAAACTTGTCATTAGGTCTAGTTGTTTTAGTGCTCTAATTTAGTTTTGATATCTGCAAAATAAAGACAATATGTATGGTTTCTGGATGGATTCTGCAATAGTCTCTTAATAAATGACCACTCACTTCACACAGGGACTTTAAAGGTATTTCAGAGACATAAACCTGAACCTGTTATTCTTAGATTTAACTGTTCAGTGACTGTATTAGTCCATGCTTACACTGTTGATAAAGACATACCTGAGACTTGGCAATTAAAAAAGGAAAGAGGTTTAATGGACTCACAGCTCCATGTGGCTAGGGAGGCCTCATAATCATGGCAGAAGGCAAGAGGCATGTGTCACATGGTGGCAGACAAGAAAAGAGAATTAGAGCAAAGAAAAAGGAGATTCCCCTTATAAAACCATCAAATCTCATTACACTTATTCACACCATAAGAACAGTTTAGGGGAACGGCCCCCATGATTCAATTATCTCCAGCCAGTTCCTTCCCACAACATGAGGGAATTATGGGAGCTACAATTCAAGATGGGATCTGAGTGGGGACACAGCCAAACCATATCAGTGTGTGATATGTTTGTGAAGTACAAATAAATGCTAGTTCCTTCCTACAGATTTTGGAGAGCAGAAATTGGTAAAAGCAAATGCACAATTTAAGACTGTTTAGAAGGAACTCAGATTTTTAAAAAGTAATTTCCATTTAATCCATTTAATTTAGAACATAAAGAACCTTCCTTCCTTCCTTCCTTCTCTTTCTTTCTTCTCTTTTCTTTCTTTCTTTCTCTCTCTTTCTTTATGTCTTTCTTCTTTTCTTTCTTTTTTTTTTTTTTTTTGTTTTTGAGATGGAGTCTTGCTCTGTCCCCCAGGCTGGAGGGTAGTGGTGGGATCTCGGGCTCACTGCAAGCTCCGCCTCCCAGGTTCACACCATTCTCCTGCCTCAGCCTCCCGAGTAGCTAGGACTACAGGCGCCCACCACCACACCCGGCTAGTTTTTTGTATTTTTAGTAGAGATGGGGTTTCAGTGTGTTAGCCAGGATGGTCTCCATCTCCTGACCTTGTGATCCACCCACCTTGGCCTCCCAAAGTGCTGGGATTACAGGCATGAGCAACCACACCCAGCCCTTCCTTCCTTCCTTCCTTCCTTCCTTCCTTCCTTCCTTCCTTTCTTTTTCTTTCGTCTTCCTTTGTCTCTTTCCTCTTTTTTTTTTTTTTGAGACAGGGTCTTGCTATGTTGTCCACGCTGATCTCAAACTCCTCAACTAAAATGATCCTCCCATCTCAGCCTCCAGAGTAGCTGGGATAACAGGTGTGTACCATCATGCCAGGCAGATAATATTTCTTATCTAGTAATAAGGAGGAAGCAACTTTTTATAGTTTTACTATACTGATACACATAATGACAAATGGATTTTCTTAGTTAATAGCTATAAAGAAAAAAATAAGGAATAAAGAAGGAAATATAGCTCCAGAAAATCAGAAAGATGTTATCTGACACATTGTGGAAACCCATTTTGGGAAACTGTGGCAATCATAATTATACAGATATTAATATAAAGTATAACAAATTAATAGGATGTTTTCTAGAACTACTAAGAAATTGTGGCAAAATATAATTTGGCTACCCTGATGATGTGCAGTGGTCTTTTTACTGAGCTGAACAAGATAGTAGATATCACCTTAATAGAAATAGATTAAACATGCAATTGCAAAAATTAATTGAAATTTGAAAGGAAAGTCCGATTACTGTTGGGATGTTTATAACTTAATAGAATTTTTGTAGCATTATAGTTAATGAACTAATATAAGAGATTCTTGAAAATTGTGTTTATGTCGAAATCCTTATTGTTCTACCTATATAAGACAGTGGAAGGAATTCAAAATAATGGCAACTTTTTAAAAGTCAATAATCCTGCTGGGTTTTTCTGTAATGTTTTGGAAAGAGAAGGGGAGAAAGAGAGTGAGAGAGACAGGAGAATATTATGAATTGATGTTTTTGTTATTGTTGACTGCATCCGTCCACCACAACATTGCTAATGCTTTAATTTAGACTCCTTATATTCTTGTTCCTGCCACCACAATGATTTTATTCCCAACTGGCCATTCGTTCCTCCCACAGGACCTAACAAAGCCCTCATTCTCACCATCCATAAAACCACCAAGAACAATATTTCCAGAACCCATGTCTCATAAAATAATAATTTGATTAAAATTACCCAATGGGTTCATATCATTTGAAGAGAACACTCAGAAACCTTTAACATGTCATCATAACTGCTACAACTAGTCACTTCAGAGTGATTACCTTCAAGTATCACCCACCTATTCCTTTCTTTTTTTATGCTTTTCATTGTGACCTATGGACAGATCATTAAACACAACACTGTACATTCAAGATGTCTTTTACAAAACATTTTCCTCTACTTGTAATATTATTAGTCAATTTAACTATTTTTACTCAGTTCTCAAGGACTTCAATTAGTCTCTTTCTCCTCACCACTTCCATCCTGCTCTAATGAGCAGAGCTCATCACTCTGTCTACTAGCCACCACTGCACACATGGTGTCTATGTGCATTGCCTGATCTTTCATCCATTTTTATAGTAATATTCTCTAGTAGGTTGAACTCCTTAAGGCAAAGACCAAAGCTCCCTTAATTATATCGCCTAATATCTATGGCAATTTATCTTATTTAATATATTCTCAGTCAAGGGATGTTAGTTACATGAAGAAATGATGAATTAATGCTTTTGGTACTCAAAAAAGGGAATAAATTCCTGGTACTCTGACTTTAATCAAGTAAGTATAGTCTCTCTGCCTTCTCCCAACCCCATCCTCAGCTATGAGAACTTCTCGTAGGTGATTTGCTTAGAGAAAGTGCTTTTAACATTGTTTCAAGGACTCACTCACATGCTCCAAAAAATATTGTTAGGGAGAGAGACAAAATAGCCAACTAGACCCAGCCAGGAAGTGCTGCTCTCACGGAGAGAAACACAAATATCGAGTAAATCAACATACTTTGAACAGATCTTCAGAGTGAAAAACTGAGAGTCCATACAGAAGCCGAGGCTGAAGAGGGAGGAAGCCAGGAACTCTGCATGGCGTTGCTAAACGTCAGGGCTAGTTCCCAGCCCTGACCCTAGGGAAAGAGTGAGAGAAGGGATGGCAGGGCAGACTACTCTCACCACAGATCTCTGGGACTCTAGCTATAGGAAATTCCATGCCCTCCCAAGATATTTCAACTGGCTAGGGGATCTGCCTGGAGGGGAGGCAGAGGCAGAGTTCCAAGTTTCATGGAGCCCAGGGGCTTTTGTGCATGGGGAAGTTACAGTGGAATGTGGCCAAAGATGCCTATCCCCCAAGGCTCCCCATCTTCCTGAGCAGCTCCAACCCCACTGACTGTCAGACCAAAAGACAGCAGGGACGACTTTCCAGTGGGGCAGGGACACGTCTGTTCTTCAGGCCCTCCTGACTGCCAGCCCCTCCCAAGACCACTGCCTGGCCGCTCCCACAGGAGCATGTGCACAGCACAACCACCACTGCACAGCATGGGTGCTTTGTTGGCAGCAGCTGAGGAGCACTTCAGATCCCACAGTGCAGCCAGGGTCCAACCCCAAAGGACTGGAAGGTGGATCTGGTAGGCTGGTCCCAACGCCCAAGGGCTGTAGCAGGTGGCTCAGGAGTGCCAAGTGGAGATCTGTTGCCAATGCTCAAGTTGAGGAGGAGCTCCCACTTTCTGAACACTGAGAAGGGTGAAATGGGCAGGTGCAGGAGCAGGGTATGCCTCCCTCCACAGGGCTGCTCTAGGAAGGTTATAGCCTGTTCGCCAGTTGGCCTCTGCTAAAGGGAACCTCATGGCCTGGAACGGCTAACAAAGGAAATGTGGGTGCAGTGCCAGTGATTGGAGGGGGCTCCTCCAAGGTCCAGGAGCAGACCTGGTGGGGGGTCAGAGCCCCCCAACCACCACCACAGAACACTGTCGCTAATGCTCTGAAATACAAAAGAGCCACGCTTGTAATCCCAGCACTTTGGGAGGCTGAGGCGGGCAGATCACAAGGTCAGGAGATCGAGACCATCCTGGCGAACACGGTGAAACCCCGTCTCTACTAAAAATAAAAATTAAAATTAAAAAAAAATAAATAAATTAGCCGGGCGTGGTGGCGGGCGCTTGTATTCTCAGCTACTCGGGAGGCTGAGGCAGGAGAATGGCGTGAACCCGGGGGGCGGAGCTTGCAGTGAGCCAAGATCGCGCCACTGCAGTCTAGCCTGGGAGACAGAGAGACTCCGCCTCAAAAAAATAAAAATAAAAATAAAAATAAAAATAAAAAATAAAAATAAAATAAAGAAATACAAAAGAACCATGAGGCAATGTAAGAGCCTATCTGCCGGCCATTACACTTAAGCGCCATCTCCTGGATTGCATCCCAAATTGCAACAAAAAATTCAGCCAATAAATAATCACCTGTTTAAACCAGGTAAAGAATCCAGTTACAAGAAAATTCTCTACAGAGCTTTGGCCCACTGAAAGCACACAAAAATGAAGCCAACTAACTATATTTGACTTACATCACAGGAAAAGGACCACTAGTCCTCTCAGATGAAAAGGGATCAGCACAAGAATGCTGACAATTCAAAAAGTCAAATGTCTCTTTACCTCTGAACAAGTGCACCAGCTTCCCAGCAATGGTGCTTAACCAGATTGAAATGATTGAAATGACAAAGAATTCAGAATCTAGGTGTCAAAGAAGCTAATAAAAATTCAGTAAAAATTCGAAACACAATCCAAGTTATCCAAGGAATCCACTAAAATGATCCTAGAGCTGAAAGGTGAAATAGCCATTTTAAGAAAGGCCCAAACTGAACTTCTGGATTGAAATATTAACTACAGGAAATTCATAATACAGTCAGAAGCATTAACAGGAGAATAGACCAAAGTGAAGAAAAGATCTCAGAGCTTGAAGACTAGTTCTTCAAATCAACATGGTAAGACAAAACATTTTTAAAAGAATTTAAAAATAAATAAAACCTCTCAGAAATATGGGATTATGTAAAGAGACAAAACCTACAACTCATTGGCATTCCAGAGAGAGAAGGAGAGAGGGTAATTAACTTGAGAAACGCTTTTGAGACTATAATCCATGGAAATTTTTCCAATCTCACTTGAGAGTTTGTCATGAAAATTCAAGAAATACAGAGAACCCCTGTGAGAAACAATATAAGAAGACCATCCTGAAGGTACAGAGTGATCAGATTCACAAAAATCAACATGAAAGAAAAAATCAAAGGCAACTAGAGAGAGGAATCAGGTCACCTACAAAGGGACACCATCAGGCTAGCAGCAGACCTCTCAGCAGAAGACCTACAAACCAGAGGAGGGAGATTAGGGCTATGTTTTCAGCACTCTTAAAGAAAAAATAATCTAACCAATAATTTTCATATTCTGCCAAACTAAGATTAATAAGTGAAGACAAAATAAAATGTCTTCCAGGCCGGGCGCAGTAGCTCACGCCTGTAATCCCAGCACTTTGGGAGGCCGAGACGGGTGGATCACGAGGTCAGGAGATCGAGACCATCCTGGCTAACACGGTGAAACCCCGTCTCTACTAAAAATACAAAAATTAGCCGGGCATGGTGGCGCGCGCCTGTAGTCCCAGCTACGCGGGAGGCTGAGGCAGGAGAATGGCGTGAACCCGGGAGGCAGAGCTTGCAGTGAGTCGAGATCGCACCACTGCACTCCAGCCTGGGCGACAGAGCGAAACTCCGTCTCAAAAAAAATAAATAAATAAATAAAATAAAATAAAATAAAATAAAATAAAATAAAATAAAATAAAATAGTCTTCCAGACAAGCATATATTAAGGGAATTCATTACCACTAGACCAGCCTTATAAGAGGTTGTTAAGGGAGTACCAAACATGGAAACAAAAGAATGATACCTGCTATAACAAAAACGGACACTATAAAATAACTACACTATCCAATTGACAAAACAACCAGCTAACAACAAGATGACAGGATCAAAATCTCATATATCAACACCAATCCTGAAGGTAAATGGCCTAAATGCCCCAGTTAAATGGCATAGAGTGGCAACCTAGATAAAAAGACAAGACTCAATTGTCTGTTGTCTTCAAGATACCCATCTGACATGTAACAATATCCATAGGCTCAAAAAAAGTGATGGAGAGAGATCTACCATGGAAACCGAAAACAAAAATGAGCAGGAGTTCTTATTCTATTATCAGGTAAAACAGACTTTCAATCAACAACAATCAAGAAGGGCAGGGAAGAATATTACATACTAATAAAGGGTTCAATTCACAAGATGTCTTAACTATCCTAAATATATACACACCCAACATTCATCACCCAGATTCATGAAAGTTATTCTTTACCTACAGAAAGACTTAGACAGCTACACAGTCATAGCAGGGGACTTCAGCACCCAACTGACAGCATTAAACAGATCACTGAGTCAGAAAAATAACAAAGAAATTCTCAACTTAAATTTAACATTCAATCAATTGAATCTAAGCCCTCTAGAAAATACTCCACACAACCACAGTCTATACATTCTACCCATTTGCACATGGAACATACTCATACTGTAAGACAGACCACATGTTTGGTCATAAAGCAAGTCTCATTAAATTCAAGAAAATAAAAATCATATCAAGGATATTTTTGGAAAACTGTACAATAAAAGTAGAAATAAATACCAAGAAGATATCTCAAAATTGCAAAAATACATGGAAATCTAAATTCTTGCTTCTGAATTTTTTTTGGTGAGCAACAAAATTATAGCAGAAATAAAAAGGTTCTTTGAAATTAATGAATATAGAGATAAAATTTATGAAAATCTTTGGAATGCAGCTAAAGGAGTGTTAAGAGGAAAATTTACAGTGCTAAACACCTTCAGTAAGAAGTGGAAAAAATCTCAAATTAACAATCTAACATCACACCTAGAGAAACCAGAAAAAAATAACAAACCAACCCTGAAGCTATCAGAAGAAACAAAATTGAAATTTAAAAGTCCATACAAAAGATCAATGAAACCAAAAAGTGGTTATTTGAAAGGACAAACAAGATTCACAGACTGCTAGCTAAATTAACAAAGAAAAAAATAATAAATCCAAATAAGCACAATCAGAAATGACAAAAAAGACATTATAACGGATCCCACAGAAATACAAAAGATCCTCAGAGGCTATTATAAACACCTCTATGCAAACAAACTAGAAAATCTGGAGGAAATGGATAAACTTCTGGAAGCACACAAACTCCCAATATTGAATCAGGAACAAATTAAAACAAAGACCAATATCAAGTTTCAAAACTGGGAGAATAATAAAAATCTTACCAAGAAAAGCCTGGGAATTAACAGCCAAATTCTACCAAATATACAAAGAATTGGTACCAATCCTACTGAAACTATTCCAAAAAATCTAGGAGGAGGGACTTCTCCCTACCTGAATCTATGAAGTCAGCACTAGTCTAATATCGAAACCAGGCAGAAACACAAAGATAAAAGAAAACTTCAGGCCTATATCAATGAACATACATGAAAAAGCCTAAAAAAATACTAGCAGACTGAATCCACCAGCACATCAAAAATTTAATTCAGATTGATCAAGTAGGCTTTATACCTGAGATGCCAGGTTGATTCAACATATACAAATCAATAACTGTGATTCACCACAAAAAAGAGTTAAAAATAAAAACCATATGATCATCTCAACAGATTTAGAGAAAGCTTTTGATAAAAATATAACATCTCTTCATGATAAAAACCCTCAAAAACTAGACATCTAAGAAACATACCTCAAAATAATAGCTCTTTATGATAAACACACATCCAATATCATACTGAATGAGCAAAAGTTGGAACTCTTCCATGTAAGGACTGAGACAAGAAAAGGATACCCACTCTCGCTACTCCTATTCAGCATACTACTGGTAGTGCTAGCCAGAGCAGTCAGGAAAGAGAAAAAAATAAAAGTCTTCTAAATATGAAAAAAGAAGTTAAATTCTCTCTCTTTGCTGATGACATGATTTTATATCTAGAAAGCCCTAAAGACTCTCCCAAGGGGTTTCTAAAATGGATAAATGACTTCAGTGAAATTTCAGGGTACAAGGTCAAGGTATAAATATCAGTAGCATTTTCTATACACTAATAACATTCCAGCTGAGAGTCAAATCAGAAACACAATCTCATTTACAATATCTGCAAAAAAAATGTAATACTTAGGAATAATTCAAACCAAAGAATTAAAAAAAAAAAACTCTGCAGGGAGAGCTACAAAACACTGCTAAAAGAAATCAAAGTCAACGCAAGTATATGGAAAACCACTGCATGTTTATGGATTGGAAGAATCAATATCGTTAAATGGCCATACTGCCCAAAGCAATGTATAGATTCAATGGTATGTCTATTAAACTACCAACGTTATTTTTCTGTGGAATTGGAAAACTATTCTAAAGTTCATTTGGAACCAAAAAAGTGCTCAAATAGCCAAAGAAATTCTAAGCAAAAAGAACACACCTGTAGGCATCACACTATCCTGTAAGGCTACGGTAATCAAAACAAGATGATGCTGGTACAAAAACAGACACATAGACCAATGGAACAGAACACAGAATGCCGAAATAAAGCTGCCCACCTACAACAATTTGGTCTTCAACAAGGTTGACAAAAACAAACAACAGAGAAAGTAATACCTATTCAATAAATGGTGCTGGGATAACTAGCTAGTTGTATACAGAAGAATGAAATTGGACCACTACCTTCACCATACACAAAAATTAACTCAAGATGGATAAAGATTTAAAGGTAAGTCCTCAAACTATAAAAAAATTTAGATGAAAAACCACTTCTGGACATTGCGTTTGGCAAAGAATTTATGACTGAGTTCTCAAAAGCAATTGCAATAAAACGAAAAATTGACAAATGGGACCCAATTAAACTAAAGATCTCCTGCATAGCAAAAGAAAGTATCAACAGAGTAAACAGACAACCTACAGAATGGGAGAAAATATTTTGCAAACTATGCATCCAATAAACTTCTAATAGCTAAAATCTATAAAGAATTAAACAAATCAACAAGCATAAAAGAAGTAACTTTATAAAAAAATGTGCAAAGGATATGAACAGATACTTCTCAAAAGAAGGCATGCAAGTGGCCCAGAAAGATGCATAAATGCTCATCATCACTAATCATCAGAAAATGGAAGTTGAAACTACAATGAGATATCTCACATCAGTTCAGAAAGGCTATTATTAAAAAGTCAAAAAACAACAAATGCTGGCAGGTCTCTGGAGAAAAGGGAATGCTTATACACTGTTGATGTGAATATAAATTGGTTCAGCCTCTGTGGAAAGCAGTTTGGAGATTTCTCAAAGAACTTAAAACAGAAATATCCATTCAACCCAGCATTCCCATTACTGGGTATATACTCAAATTAAAATAAATCATTGTACAAAAATACATGTACACTTATGTTTATCACTGCACTATTCACAATAGCAAAGACATGAAATCAACCTAGGTGCCCATCAATGGTGGATTGGATAAAATATACATATACCATAAAATACTATGCAACTATAGAAAGAAATCATGTCCCATAGGCAGCTGCACAGATGCATCAGATGGCCATTATCCTAAGCAAATTAACATGAAAACAGAAAACCAAATACTGCATGTTCTCAGTTTTAAGTGGGAGCTAAATATTGAGGGCACATGGACACAAAAAAGAGAACAGACAATGGGGTCTACCAGATGAGGGAGATAGGTAGGGAAGCATTGGCTGAAAAACTACCTATTGGGCACTGTGCTCACTACCTGGGTGATGGGATCATCCATATCTTAAACCTCAGCCTCATGCAATATAGCTACCTAACAAACCTGTATATGTACACCCAGATCTAAAAAAAAGTTGAAATTATTTAAAAAATATTTTGAGCTGAGAGGTAGGTAAATAAAAGGTAGATAAGTAGGGAAGATAAATATTTGCATAACAAATACTATTTTATAGGAAGTATTAGAAAAGTGGGATTCCCATATATTAATAACTCACCTAAATATATTTTAATAGTTTTCCCCAAAATACAAAAGCCCAATTTGTTTTTCAGCTTATTTTTTACCTAGTTGATACTGTGTTTTTCAAAACCAATCATACTGATGTTTATTTAAAGCAATTCTACTAATTAGTTATCTTGGCATAAGATTTAGAGTAGTCAGAAAAGACTTTTCAGGTTCTTGTAGCAGATAAAAATATTACATCTGATGGGATTTGATAGTTTGCATAGACATGCATATTCTTTTATGTATAGGAAGTAGAACTGGTCTTTCTCTGACTGAGTCAAATACATAAAAATTTTCAATAAATTTCAAGCATATTGTAGGTATATTTTGTAGTCAATGCCTCTGTGTATGTGTAAATGCTTTCTCAGTCAAATAGAATACCGAACAACTCACATATTAATTGAATATGAAGAAGTATACAAAATAAGTTTTATTGAAAATCTGTTATTGTGTGTACTCTAATAGAAAATCATCAACCTATTTATTTCCTCAAACTCTTCCTCTTACTAGTTTCATATCACAGCACATTACATCCTGCAGAATTTCTGATATTTAAATTAATATTTTATATTATATCTTTCCTTCTCTAAAAGACATCTCTTCAAAAAGTAAATTTGAGAAATGCATGGGTATATCTAAGAAAACCCACATTCTAAGTCTGCAGTATTCAACTATGGCTGTGTAAGTTCAAATGAAATTAAACAAATTATAAACTCAGGTTTCATTCAAACCATTCAGATTCTGAGTATTCTGTAACCACATGTGGCAAGTAGCTACTGTTTATTATAGAGATTCCTATCATCTGTGTAAAGTTTATTACACAGCACCACTCTAAGACACCATTTTATACACTGGATTTCATAATTCTATAAAAAAGTGTTCCCACAAAAAAGATTATACCATTTTCCAATAAGCTTCTAAAAAAGGTGGGATAAATATTATACAATAGGTTTATTTATCTCACAATTTGAAAAAAAAATTAGCAAGGCATTTTGAATTTCCTTCAAATTATCCAAATGCGTTTGTCTGAGTGAAATATTAC
This sequence comes from Gorilla gorilla gorilla, assembly GCF_029281585.2. Classification (NCBI taxonomy): domain Eukaryota; kingdom Metazoa; phylum Chordata; class Mammalia; order Primates; family Hominidae; genus Gorilla; species Gorilla gorilla. The sequence continues at coordinate 65,639,510 of NC_073224.2, read as the reverse complement.
CCTTGTTTTCATCCATATACACATATTTATTTGCATAGATTTATTCCATTAAAATGCTTGCTTTTAGAAGGAAGGAAAAAAATAAAAGAAAAAAGAAATAAAAAAAGAAAAAAAAGAAAAAAAAACCGAAATAGCCAGAAGGAATGAAGGCATAAAGTTAAACAAGAGTAAAGACTGAAATAAACCAATAGCAGTGTACCAAACAATGAGGTTCACTAGTTCAACCTCTGCATCTAAAATTAAAATACAACATAAAAAACAAAAGTATTTCCCCAGAAATATAAGAATATTTTATAAAGACAACATTTCTTATGCTACCCAATGTATCAACATCCTCATATAGTTACCAGTATTTACTGCCAACAGTTATTTGTTACCCAGGTGAATGCATTTGCTTATTTTCCTTGAACAATACTTTTACAAATACTGGCCTTTATGTAAATTACAAAGACTCAAAGAAAAAAAGAGTAAATGAAAACATACCATCTCAACCTCCTCCAAATTTAATTTATGAAGCATTCAACTTATTACACCCAAATATCAAATATTTTCAAAATATAAAAATATGCCTGATTTTTGTTACATTATTTACTTTCTGCTTAAAATTTAATACATGTATAAAGTATAAGCAGTAATATTTTTATTTAATAACAAATTGAGCATGTATATACTGAAGTATATCACGAAAGTAGACTGAATTTTCTAATCTCTGATCATTTGGAGACTCTTAGCCTTTGAAAAATGAAATATATATTGGATTTACTATAATCATGCAGGATGCAAATATGTAGCATTAAAGTGTCAATTACCAAACCTGCTGTGAATATGATTAAACATTAGAAGTACAAAGTTTGAACATAAAACAGTTTTCACATCAGTGGTTTTCAATTTGCATGGAGAAAAAGATGGGCCTTGCTACTTCGTTCTAGAAAACTTGTATTGCAATTATTTAGTACATTTTTTCTATAAAGTGCTAGTTATTTATTCAACACAAAATCTTTCAACATTAGAAACAAGATTTCCACTTTCTGGATGTGAATGTAAACATCCTGGATATTGACACTCCATCCTAACACTTAAAAAGCTAACAAACTGAAAAATCAACAACTCTTCATAAGTATATAAGAGAATTGAGGTCACAGGGCAAATTATTGCCCCAACACTGAAGAAACAGGTGGATACAGAGAATCACAACCTACCAGAGGAGAAACTCAAGAGCAGAAACCTCTGCCGGAATCAGTGCTGGCACAGGAAAACCTGCGCTGTAATTGATGAATTGCCGGAAGCTAAGTTGTGAACAAGCCTGAGAGTTATTCCAGGGAACCCAGCCAACGCAGTTCCCAGTTTCATGAATTTTACCTCCAGGAGTTTGACCAGGGCCTCACAGTAAATTCCCGGGAAAAAAAAATCTCTTCATGCTTTTGTCAGGGAGAAAGAAAAACGAACCATTTTGAAATACACCAGAGCATTTTCTTCTCAGCAAGACCTGCTCTCAGGAGTAACTATTTAAGGGAGCCTAACCTGCTGAAGTTTTATCAGAGCCTAAGTGACCTGGGGAAAAAAAAAATATCTCCAGCCCCTCTAGCTTTCCATGTGGAAGAAGGAAAATACTTAACTCTAGCTCATTCTATCATCCTGTCCCACCTAACGGGGCAGATGAAAACCGAGAAGCACATGTGAAGTTCATAGTCCACAGGCATAGTTCCACTAAAAGACTGAGACCAAATCACAGGACTAAAGAATGCTTTTCATCTAGATCACCTTACAACCACATTACTGAAGACCTATTAAATACAGCAGTTCCTTTTATTCAGTACATCACATACAGCTATCAAGAAAAATGACAAGGCACACCAAAAGGCAAAAAACAAACAAACAAACAAAAACACAGCTTGAAGACAAAGAGTAAGCATCAGAACTAGGCATGGCAGGGATGTCAGAATTATAAGACTGGTCATTTAAAGCAACTATGATTAATATGCTAAAGGATATAATGAGAATAAGTACATATCATGCAAGAAAAGATGAGCAATTGGTGCAAAGAAATGAAAATCTTAACAAAGAACCAAATACAAATAAATTAATAAAAAAGAAGGAACCAAGAAATAAAAATGTTCGAGATGACAAGCATGGTACCCAAAATGAAGAATGCCTTTAGTAGACTAGACACAACTGAGGAAAGAATCTCTCCATTTGAGGATAATGGAATAGAAACTTCCAAAATAGAAAAGAAAAAAATACAAAGATTAAAAAAGAGAGAATAAAATGTCCAAGAACTGAGTGACAAATACTAAATAAATAATAGAGGTGTAAGATATATCTAATGGGGATATGAGAAGAAAAGAAACACATGAAGTATTTAATACAATGATGACAGAATTTTTCCAGATTCATGTCAAACCATCAAACCACAGAATCAGGAAGTTTAGAGAACAGCAGAGAACCAGGTTAAATGCCAAAAAATTTACAACTAGTTATATTATTTTCAAACTACAGAAAAGCTAATATAAGAATTACATTCAACTTCTCAGAAACTATGCAGAGGAGGAGTGGAGTAAAATATTTAAAGTTTTGAGAAAAAAAAACTAAACCTAGAATTTAGTACCCCACAAAATTATCTTTTAAAAGTGAAGGAGAAATAAAAGCTTTTTTTATACAAATAAAAATTGAAAAAGTGTGCTGTCAGTAGACCTGCCTTGCAAGAAATGTAAAAAGAAATTCTTAAGTGAGAAGTAAAATAATATAGGTCGGAAACTTGGCTATACATAAGGAAAGGAAAAGGATCAAAGAAGGAATAAATGAGCCAAACTGAAACTTTTATTTTTCTTATTTTCAACTGACTTAACAGATAACATTTTGTTCAAAGTAATAACCACAATGTATTCAATTATGTATGCTTACGTATATATCAAATATATATATATATATAATATGTATGCTTACATATATGTGGAAAGAATGACAGCAATGATACAAAGGGCATGAGGGATAAATTATTGTTATCTTTTCATTATAAGGTAATTACACTATCTATGAAACAGTATATTCTTAAGTGAAAGTGAAATTGTGCTAGTTGTAAATTAGTTTCTCAAACTCTAGATCAACCACTAAAGAGTTTAAAAAACTATATAAATGATATGCTAGGGGAGAGAAAATAGAATCATATGACACATATAGAATAAAAGCAAACAGATAAAGAAAGATAAGCTGTTACTAAGAAGAAATGAAAAAACATGGAGGAAATTTAAATGCTTACTACTAAGTGAAAGGAACCAATTAAAAAATGCTTACATACTGTATAGTTCTAATTCTATGGCATTATGGAAAAGGCAAAACTGTACGGACAATAAAAAAAGAAATAGTGTTTGCCAGTAGTTAGGTGGGAGGGAAGAATGAATAAGCAGAAGACAGGAGTTTTAGGGCATGAAACTATTCCGTATGATACTGTAATAATGGATACAGGTCATTTTACATTTATCTAAACCCATGCAATACACAACACCAAGATTGAACCCTAATGTGTGCTATAGACATTGAATAACAATGACGTGTCAATGTTGGCTCATGAGTTATAACAAATGTAACGCTCTGGTGGAGGGTGTTGATAATGGGAGAAGCTATGCATGTCTGGAGGTACAGGCGCTCTGTACCTTCCTCTCAATTTTACTGTGAATCAAAAACCACTCTAAAAAATAAAATATTTTTTAAAGATTAGAAACAAAACATTCACCAATTCTTTGGCATCATTTGAGACACTTAACCTTTTTCGGTAGCATTATCATAAAATAAGGTTGTTAAAATAAACTACCCCAAAGGATGCTCGGCTTTTATGTTCTCCACTTATCTCTTAACTGTAGTGGTACCTTAAAAACTCTTTTGTTAAGATAAAAATAATTTATCAGTATTGATTTACTTACATATGAAATTCACTTTGGAGAAATGAATATTTACAAATTGGATAATTATTGTGAAAAGATGTAAAAAATCTGCAGAGGACTTTGTGGAATTCAGAAAAGAAAAACTTTAATAAAGCAATTAATTGTGATGATAACAGTATCACTCCAGAAAAGTATAATCATTTTATTTTTATTCTATTTCTTATGTCAAAAATTTTCCCTTGAAATTATTATAGCTTTTCCAACTTTTTTTGGTTGTACTTGATGTTAACTTATATTTCTTTGTTAAACTTTGTTGTTATTTTAGTACCTGATTTTCCAAGTGATTTACTTCCTATAATCCTGAGAACCTATGTAAAATCAGTAATTAATTATACTGAGTCTCATCTGAATCAGAAAACCACTATAACTTAGACATATATGTAATTTATTTTTTGACAATATGGTTATAAGATGGCAATTATCCGCAGATTGGTAGAAATGTATCTCATCAATAAGTGAGTATGGTAAGGTTTATGCATTGAAACTTTCCCCCAAAATGCTCTAAGTTGTGTTATGAGTACAGACTTAAAGATTTAAGCACCCACTTCCATTCTTCTATGTACAATTTTAATTACTATCTTAGTTTAAATTTATTTATTCACTTTAAAATAGACAGTTCAGGCTGGCAGCAGTGGCTCATGCCTGTAGTCCCAGCACTTTGAGAGGCTGAGATGGGAGGATGGCTTGAGGCCAGGAGTTCAAGATCAAGCTGACCAACATTTTAAGACTCTGTTTCTACAAAAAAAAAAAAAAAAAAAAAAAAAAATTACAAAAAATTAGCTGCATGCCAGGTGCAGTGGCATACCACTGTAGTCCCAGCAACTCGGGAGGCTGAGGTAGGAGGATGACTTGAGCCCAGGAGTTCAAGGCTTCAGTGAGCAATGATCAAACCACTGTACTCCAGCATGGGTGACAGAGCAAGACCTTGTTTCTAAATATGTATATGGGTATATAAATTGTTTTAATATACAAAATATATTTTATGAAAGAATGTAATGTAGTGATTTATCATTATGAACCACTTACACTCTTTGGATGCCATGAACCCATAAACATTGTTTTATTAGTTTATATATACATTTAGAGTTTTTACTTGGTTAATTTATTTAGGAGAATTAGGAGGCACATAATAAAATGCAAAGAAAATTTTCATGACATCTGAAGATGGGATAATACAAATATGGATGAAATTGGTCACTGGATTTAAATATTAACTTTAATTTTGATCTATTATCCAAAGTGAAGTTTGATTTATAATTTGAAAATTCCTAACTACTTAGAGGCATTTTTAAAAATAAATGCTTATTATTAATATATTAATATAATTTAGTACACAAAATACACTGAGTGTTTTACTAATGGATAGGAGTCAACACAGACTGTAATAAAATGAGGCAAAAGAGAAGACAAGGGTATTATACGAGTGTGTTTGGAATCTTCATTAGTTTGTCATTCAATCAAATATACCTAATAGTTGCAAAATCTTCAAATGTTTATCAATAAAAAATTAAAATTATCTTCACATATAACTTTTTTAACAAACTGTATGAATATGAAAAATAAAATACACAGCAAAAATATTAATTTATATCTTTTACCATTAAAACATAATATTTATACAGGTAAATGTTTCCATTGAATACTGAATATATGAATGGACAAAAAATGATTTACTGAAACAACAGCAGTAGAAATGACTGAGTAAAATAAATGAAACTTTTGATAACAAATGTAATAGCTTATAAAGTTCAAAGGTATGAGGGTTTAATTGTAGCTAAAATATAAGCATTACTATAATGCTTACTTTATGCTTGATCTCTCTGATTCTTAGGTTTCTCATTTACAAAATGGAGATAGAAAAGCAATTGTTTGGTGGTGGAGAAAACATTTTTAAAAAACCAAAGACAAAAACTAAATAGAAAAAAAAGACTTTGTTTCTATTTTGTTTTGTTGATTTGTTGTATATACAGCAATCTCCATTAATCATAATGGGCCAGCATATGTTATGAAGCAAGGTTATCACAGATTTGAAAACTTTTTTTTAATAATATTGCCAGTGCAATTTTTAAACTATGAAGCTAGAACTGGCTTCTAATGTTCTAACTCAGTTTACAAAGAAATAAAATTAGATCCCAGTTCAACAAATTATTTTTTATGTGAAGACTATATATAATTTTATTTCTAGGTTGCATACACTCTCATATAATTTCAAGTATTTGTTTTATACAGTTTTTTGCTTCTGACTTATTTTATACTTCTTACACTAAATTTATGTTAGACATTCTTTTCACTGCTGCTAAGTCATTCAGAAAAGTGTCAATCAGAAAAGCATACTTAAATTTTAAAACAGAGCATTTTGAGTACACTATAGAAACATTATTATAAATATTATGCTGCTATTCTGGACACTATCAAGAATAAAAAACTTCATTTTTTCTTTGCTGGCACAATGTTTTTAATTTAAATACTTTATTATTCCAAACAATAGTTGAGATTACTTACAAAAACCTACCTATGGGCTATATAAAATAAGTAACAGGAGAAATAATGGTAAAAGGATCATTAAAAGTGATGCAATATTAGTCTGATTTGTTCATCACATTTCTCTATGTGTTTTATTTATTCTACAGTTATGAATTCAAGTTTTAAAATGTTGCTGAATGTTTATTTTATAAACTGGAAGATTAATGCTTTTTCTCATGAAAGTTTCCAGCAAAAACAGGAAATGGTTTTCTTTTGCTTTGTTTTTTTGTTAGCCAAATACCTATTTCTATAATTTTCTATGTAAATATTATGATACTATTTAAATTCTATTACCTTTATCTTATTTTTCTTCACAATTTTTAAATGTAAGTTGTGTGTGTGTAAATATTTTTTCTACCATTTTTTACTTTGTTTCAAAATTGCTATACACTTTCAAAATTCTTTTATAAATTGAGCCTTAATGTTATCTTTCCCCTGCTGCTCATTTTAATTCTTCTCGACTGTTAAAACATAATTCAACCAACGTAACAGTAGTTAAAAACACTTCAGCAAAGAAATGTTAATTAATTTTAATTGACTACTAATTTATTTTTAGGTTGAAAATAGAGGTAATGTATATACTTTTATATTTTCTAAACATATTTTTCAGTTCTATAAATCTGAATCACACTAATTTCCAGGACCATCTTTATTCCAAAATGTGATAGATTTCTGGCTAATGAGGTATTGTATTTTTTGCTAATATAAGCTAATAAATAGTAAGTTTACTGAATTATGCACCATTTATGGGGCTTCGTTAATTGTAAAATAAATATAATTAATTAATTAATTAATTAAATGTTTCCTTAGTTAGCAGAGTACCTGGAGTTATTCTGGATTAATTACCATAGATTTGGAAGATCACAAAGGAAGGTCTATGAGGATTCTTTTTCATTCTTATGTAAAATACTATGCTGAGTATGAATGGAGAAATGTGAGACAAAGTGCAACTTACAGAAAAGATGTGTGATTGCATTTTTTCTCTTTAATTTTCATCGAACCACTCAAGATAGTAAATTATATATAGTTGATTTTTACTGTATTGTCATGTTTATGCATCACATTAAATCCACGTATAGACCTTATTTGTTTCTTACATTAGCCACCAATGTGGTGATCAGGATTGTGCAGACTTCATCTAACTTCAAGATGATGAAACTGACATTTTCTCAGTTCAGGTCAAAATCATCTTTTCACTTTTCTCCCTGGGGTTTCTCTTTTGATATCATCTTCTATCTGGAAGTATAGGGCAATAAAAGCCTCATAATCCAATAGGAACTTGTGGATAAATATCTCTTTTTCTTCCAGATGGACAAAATTGAAATCAATTTTATAGGTATACTAAGATGGTCTCAAATGATTAAAGAATCTGCTGCACATATTAGTGACTAACTCCACAATATCCCGGAATTGGCTCTCCATCTTTTTCTGTTTCATTCCCACTGTCCCACATTCTAATCCTTGGGATGAAACTTCTCATTAGGTATCTTGTACATAAATCTTCATCTCAATCTATGATATCTGGCAGAATTTATGCTGATAACTATACTTTCTAAAATTCAAATATGCCATAATGTTTACAGGATGGTTTAATTAGTTGTAACATATTTACTGAAGTAGGCTTAAAATTAAATTTTCCCAATTAAGTATAAAAAAATTAATTACACTCTTTGAAAATTCAATTCCATCAGATTATTCACTTTTTTGTTAGATAAATACATTTATCAAATTTATATAAATTAGAATATATGTATTTTATCTGCTTTAAGTATCTATTATAACCTATTGATTATTTTAATAACAATTTTCAAAAAGCAGGACCAATGTAAAAGAAATTAAGAGGATATTTGCACCAACAAAAACTCATGCAAAGTAGCAACTCTATGTAAAAAAAAATTGTTTATTTAAATTCATGGAAATAATAGCTTCTAAAGTTTTCACAGGACTGAGGCATCTCCTTTTAGGTTTCAGCTGATATGATGTCATACATGAAGCCTATCCATACAAGTTCTGGCATACTTATATTATCCAATAATAGCTTTTCAATTTGCCTTGTTTATACCTACAATATGGCAATTGTCATTTTCTTGCTTGGCTATTGGCTCATTTTCATTATTAAATGTGTGACATGACACTTATCAAATCATTTGAAAAGTTTTATAAATAGTAGATAATTGCATATTTGAGAACATAGAGATACTTCATGTAATATTTTAATTGCTTTCCCTCACATAATTTTCATTTTTATTCTAAGTCAGTTCCAGTAGCAGTTAAGCCTGTTTCATGATCTTCTACCTTGATCTCAGTGTTCCCATCTGTCCTGCCTAACTTTATTTTCCCCATTATTAATGAATAGTAGAAAGGGTAAACTTTTTCAAAATTGAATTCCTCCAGGCTGGCCTCCCAGAGTAACACTGGAATCTTTAAAAGATCTATGATAAGAGTCTCAGACTAATGTCAATACTCGATGCAAGCTGAGATGGCAAATTGAGATAGTGAGCCTCTGGGATGCTCAAATTGTAAGCTTTTTAGAAAGTTTGTTTTTGTTTTTTGCGAGACAGGGAGAGGCTGATGTTTCTCCAGACGTACAACTTTAAAAACCCACCATTCAAAGACAGCAATCCCTTTCCAGAAATCTGGTATGTGCCACTACCACATGTTTGTAATCTTGCTGAGAAGTTACCAAGCAAGTAGAGAACTGCCTACCTGCCACTGTTCTTTGAGTTTCTCTCAATAAACTTGGTTTCAGAAGCCTGTATAAAGAGGCTGTCCTTTCTCCACTGTGCATTTTTAGCACCCTTGGCAAAAAGCAGTTGGCCATCTATATAAGGGTTTATTTCAGGCCTCTCTATTCTGTCTCATTGGTCTATGTGTCTATTTTTACATCAGTACTGTGCTTTTTTGATACCTATACCTTTGTAATATAGTTTGAAGTTAGTTAATGTGATGCTTCCAGCTTTTGTTTTGTTTGTTTTTTTTTTTCTCAAAATGGCTTTGGCTATACTGGGTCTTTTGTGGTTCCCTATAAATTTTAGAATTGATTTTTCTATTTCTGTAAAAAAAATTCCATTGAGATTTGGATTGCATTGATATCTGTAGCTTGCTTTTGGGTAGTATAAACATTTTAACAATATTAATTCTTACAATCCATGAACATCAGTTCAGTTTTCTTTCCATTTATTGTCTCTTTTAATTTTTTTCATCAGTGATTTATAGTCTCAGTGTACAAGTGTTTTACCTCACTGCCTAAAGTATTCCTAAGTATTTTTCATTATTTTTAATGCCATTATAAATGGGATTTTTTCTTTATTTCCTCTTAAGTGTTGGGGAAACTGAATATCCACATGCAAAAAAAAAAAACTGGACCCTTATCTTACACCATACACAGAAATCCATTCAAACTATATTAAAGATTTAAACACAAGACATAAGTTCTAGCACAATAAACCTCCTAGAAGAAAACATAGGGGGAAAGCTTCATGGTATTGGGCTTGTCAATGATTTTTTGGGTATGCTGCAAAATGAATAAGCAACAAAAGCAAATTTAGAGAACTAAAACCATATCAAATTAGAAAGCTTATGTACAACAAAGGAAATAATTAACAGGGTAAAAATGCAACTTACTGGATGACAGAAAATAATTTGCCTTGGATTGCTTAACAGACATCTAAGTGAGTGTTTCTATTTTTCTACTTCCCAGTCACTTTCCAATCTTCACCAATTCAACATCTCTCAAGATTCCAATAAAATGGCTCTCCTTCGTGTACTAATAAGTATTCATTTAAATATACAATTCTGTATAGAATTCAATATAGAATAAACAATTCTAATGGACATTTCCTAGTTCTCATCAGTCTTAACTTCTTAGTAGCATGTAATTTTATGGACCATATTTTTTGTTTCTGTAAGATCTGTGACTCTGTATAATCTTATTTTGCTTTTCCTCCTGTTTCTTGAAGACAAAATAGGAATATATGGAGTCACAGGTCCTATAGAAACAAAATTCTTAGTGTAATTTTTGGATTCATAACTTACTGCTTTCTTGTTTTATCAGTTAGGTCCAACAAAGAAAAAGGAACCAAACCATAATTTGAATACGGAAAGCTTAATATAATATTCACTCTGAGATGTTTTGGATTTTACTAGGCCCTGTTTATTATCTCTTTTGTAAATATGAACACAGAGAAATGCATCTTCACCAAAAGATGATCAATGATGCAAGAGTGATGCTAAATGAAAACTGGATGTAATCATTAGAATTGATGAGAATATAGGTAGTGAAAAACATGATGGTGAATAGAAGAGCTTCATCAAAAATGGTGGGTGTTCTTTATGAAGTTTTGTCCCATTATATTTATGTTGGAATATAGTTTTTATTATTTGAATTACCTCAATTTTTGTAAGTGCATAAGTCTATATATTTTGTGTAGGTACATGTATACATATATGTGTGTTTATATATATAATTAATTCACAGTAGTGCTTATAACACTCAAAACAATATGCTATTATTCAATTTTCAGCTTTTTGCCTCTGCCAATTTTCAGTGTTTATACAAATAAACTTCAAGTCTTATATAATAGGCAGAAAATAATGACTTCCATAATTTTTAAGGATATATTAAAGTATAGGAATCATTACATCAACCACATGTTAAAACAACTTTCTAATGCCTCTGTGTGCTGTGCATTGTCTTCATAAAGCATGAGGTGCATCTAAATCATGTATCACCTTTTGGGTCGATGCAGTGGCTGATGCCTGTAATCCCAGCAATTTGGGAGGCTGAGGCAGGTGGATCACTTCAGCTCAGGAGGTTGAGAAGAGCCTGGGCAACATGGGAAAACTCCGTCTCTACCAAAAAATCATTAGCCAGGCATGGTGGTACATGCCTAGCATTGCAGCTATTGGGAGGCTGAAGCAGGAGGATCACCTCATCCCAGGAATTGAGGCTGCAGTGAATTGTGATGGTGCCACCGCACTCCAGCATAGGCAACAGAGTGAGACCCTGTCTCAACAAATAAATAAATAAACAAACCACCTTTTCACTTTCATAAAACAGAAGTTCTCAACACTAATAACATTTTATAGATGAAATACTTGAAGTAAGATTTGTGATACTGGTAAAATTATTTATTTATTTTCAAGAGAATTAAATCATTTATTGATTACACATGATAATGGATGATACACAAGCTTCATTCCCATCTATAATTTTATCTGGTACCATTATTTGATTTAGATATATTGCATAGGATTTGCCAACAATGATTTTTATAACCAATAATTCCATGATTTTGCTTGAGTAATCCCTTTTAATGGCAAACTTCAGGTCACAACAGTAACTATCAGTTCAACTACACCAAGGTTTCTGAAGACAATGGCTTCTCCACCCAAGCTATCGGTATATACATTCCAAATAGAACCTGGCATCACCTTGAAGGAATTCAAACTTCACGCTCTTGGGGAAATTTACAAAAATGGCTTCGGAGTAGACCAACTTTACATGGTATATTTTTTAAAAGTCATTTATTCAGCATCATGATCAGACTATTACATTTAGCAATCAACAGCATGGGTGCCAAAAAAAAAATCTACATTAACCCTTTGTTGGAATGTTTTACATTTTCCACAGAACAGAAACTAAAATAGCCTGTTATACAATTAGTCACAAATACAGTCCTCGAGTTTTTTGCCCATACACAGGAGTATTTGTCTAAAACTGTCTTCATTGGACCTGCCACCACTGTGCTTGGCTGAGTTCACAAACCTTTTGTAACCTGCAGCCTCCCTGACACTTCTCTGGCTCTCCTCTCCTGCTAAGCTTTGTTTTCTAAGTAAAATCTTCTGCCACAGCCATAGCTACTGCCACTACTGAAACCGCCAGAGCCACCCTGGGTTTGTGGTTTGGCAACGTATTGGTCTCCACCACTATAGGGGCCAGAGCTTCTGCCTCCAAAGTTTCGTCCTTTCATGGGTCCAAAATTTGAAGACTGATTGTTGCAATTGTCAAAATCATTGTAGCTTCCACCATGTCCAAAATTGCTTCCATTTTTACCATATCCATTGTAGCCATCCTCACTGCCACCATATCCACCACCAACACAGTTGCCACCAAAGCCACCACTACCACTGAAGTTTCCTCCATGAACAAAGTTGTCATTCCCACCAAAATCACCTCCACAACCACCACCAAAGTTTCCAGAACCACTTCAACCTCTTTGGCTGGATGAAACACTAGCCATCTCTTGCGTTGACAGGGCTTTCCTAACTTCACAGTTGTGGCCATTTACAGTATGGTATTTCTGAATGACAGTCTTATTCACGGAGTCATGGTCATCAAAGGTTACAAAGGCAAAGCCTGTTTCCCTGCCATGGCCTCTGTCAGTCATGATTTCAATCACTTAATAATCTTTTAGATGATGTTCTTCAGTGTCTTCTTTAATGCCACCAACAAATATCTTTTTCACAGTTAAGTGGGCACCTGGTCGTTGAGAATCTTCTCTTGAGTCAGCTCCTTTTGGTTCCACAACTCTTTCATCCACCTTGTGTGACTTTGCGTTCATGGCTGCATCCACCTCCTCCACAGTGGCGTTTGTGACAACCCAAACCTCTGGAGTGCTTGGTGTTTGGGTCTCTCATTATCACACAGTCTGTGAGCTTTCCCCATTGCTCAAAATGGCTCCTCAGACACTCATCGGTTGTTTCAAAGCTCAACCCTCCAATGAAGAGCTTTCTCAGCTGTTCAGGCTCTTTATGAAACTCTGACTTAGACATGACGCCAGGAAGAAGAGACACTTTGACAATGCTTCCTGGGTGCCATCCACAGGCAGAAAGTGTCATTTTAAAATTATTAAACTTCTTAAAAATGTAAAGTATTTTAAGCCAACTAAAAACATGATTTTACTATTAGCATAATTTTAACATCTGTCAGAATATTCTATCCCTTTGCATAAAAACACTTTTCTATGACCCACTTAATTTTTAATCTTTTACTTAATATATAAATCAATTTCTGCAAGTCAAAAACTTTATTAATTTTTACTTTTACCAATTTCGTTTACTTATTTGGATAGTAAAACCCAATTTAACTTTGAGTCCCTGGGGAATATAAAACAAATTTGTTTTATGTTAATTGATGTTTAAATGAAAATGTATAAGAAATCTGTAATTGAACTTTTTAATTTAAAAACAAAGTTTAGTTTTTTAAAGTTGCCATCAATCCATTTTATTTAGACTTTCTGTTTGGTTCTGTGAGGGATCATAACACATTTTTTGTATTGTCAATAGTTCTGAAACATATAAATATTAAAAATTCATTTAACATTTTATGTAGTTCAAGTTTTGCAAAACTGTTATGTATAATGCTATATACACAAACAAATACACACATGCACAATACATACATACGTGTATGTATAATGTTTTTTGAGAAAGACACTCACTCATGATTCATCCCATTTGCTTGCTTTGAATATCAGTATATTAAAATATATTTTATCTCTCATGCAGTGTGATAATCATGAATGTTAGACTAGTTCTTTTATGTTTCAATTAAATAGTGCCATCAATGCATCATTTTGGAAAGTAAATAGAGTTTTTGTGCAATATATTTAATTTCTGCATAAAAAATAAACTGAAACATTGTTACTATCTTAGTTGGAGATTAAATCCCAAGTCTACAGGCTCACTTTTCTTTCCTTTGAGCCAGCCTATCATCCTCTGCTCATGTGGGCTAGACGTTTTTATAGAAACATACACATGAGACAGAGCACACATTGGGTGTCAAGAGATAGCCTCTTATGCTTTCACATAAAATACATTTTTAATAATAAACACCATGATAAAAAGGAGAACTAGAGTATGTGAGAGTACAAAATAAGGAAAACTAAGCAAACTAAGTGGTAAGGCCATTTGAAACTTAGCAGGACATTCACAAGATAGAAATGAAAGACGTGAGGAAGAACAGAGATTATCAGCCAAAGCCCAAATAAAACAAAGAGTAAAGTGTCTTAAAGTGATAGAGAGATATGCCATATTACCTTAAAATAGAAAAGTAATAGAAACAGCAGTGAGATGAAAACCGAGTAGGTTAGAAGTCGACTATTAACAAAGGGTCTTGTAAAGCATAGTGAAGCTTGATAGTATCCAAATATATGGATTTGGGGCTCATATTGTTCTTAGTATGTGTCCAAGTTTGTTACTTATTAGATATGTGCGCTTGGGCCAGGCACTAAACTTCTTTTCAAATATATGTTTTTGGATGTATAAAACTGAAATAATAATTCTACCTTCTATGATTTTTCTAATAGTAGGGAGATATGGCATATACATACATTAACAGAGTACTAGGGAAATTTTAATCCTTTGTGTCTACTATGTATTAATGTTATAAATATTATACTTTGCCTTGTATCATTAGGAGTTATGCTGAGAACAACCTCCTCTACCTAAGTATCTATATCATTATTTGGGAAGAAAAAAGTCTTATTCTTCCCCAATAATTTGCATGGCCAATATTATGTTGATATATAGCTGCAAGGGAGGTAGGATTCTTAATGTTTAATGATGCAGTCTTTGTAATACAATTGAGAAAGGAAGAAGGTAGTTTGAAGAAGTATTTCATAATCCCATCCGTAGCACAATCTATAGCACATGCAAAAAAGCTTTCTATAAACACAATGCGACATAACTGAAAGGTCCTAACATGATGAATTTTTCCATTCAGGAAGATCTCTGCAGCTATAGGTTAGTGGACTGAAGTTATAGGTGCTAGGAGGCATTTACTTTTTCTGTAACTTAGGAGAGAAGGTCACCCATCAGCAAAAGGTAAAGGGGGATGCGAAGCATTTTAGAAAGATGTTTTGACAGTTTCCAAGCAGAAAGTGAGTTAGAAGTGACTAGGAAAATAACTATGTCAAGGAAGTGTTAATGTTGAAGATCACAGCAACAAACCACCCAAAAATATACATAACTTTTAGAGAACATATTACATCATATTTGAAAATGTAATAGCTTAGAAAAAAATTGCCAGTTAATGTATTCAATACATAATTATTGGTTTAATTTATATTATGCATAGCTTAAAATGACTGAGGGGTTATTACATATATCCTTTCTATAGCCCACAAATTTAAGATCTCCTTCAGGGTAAAAAAAAAAAAAAGCTTAAAAATTACTGAAACTAACTTTATATAACTTATATTAAAGGAAATTATCAGAATACATTTGAAAGACAGTGTAGAATTTGGGCTGGGATAAGCAAATTATCTTCATTGGATAATAATAAACTCTCATTGAGACCAAATTTTTCAAGACTTTAACAGCAAACCACGTTTTGTTTTTAACGTTGTGTCAAATTAATAAATGTAAATTTCCAACATTCTCCAAAGAAACAGTTCATTTATGAAAAGTGAGCATTTCATCTAAAATTTTGCATCTGGTAAATATTATATCTAGGGAATATTTTAAATGACGAGAATTCCTAAAAGATTTGAAAAGCAAAGTATAAGTAAATGTATATACTGTGAAAGGAAAATAAATCTCGGAAGCTCACAATCACTAAGCCAAGAGAAAAGCCAAGTCGGGAATTATGACAGAAAAACATTTCTCCCATTTTATTCCTAAGTAAGATGGCTACAAAGATGAAAAGTTACATACCACCCTCACAATTTGCCCGCAAGGAAATTCCTTGTGGACAAAGGACAGACAGAACTCAAAGTCTTCCTCTGAGGCTCACCTGAAACAAAAGCATATTTGATTGCTTCTTCCACCCTATTGTTTATGTAAAAATGCAGATTCACTGAGCCAGTGTTCAGTGGAAGGCTGATCAGGGACTCAAAAAAATGCAATCTTTTGTCTCTTATCTACTTATGACCTGGAATACCACCTTAAGTTGTCCTGCCTTACTGGACTGAACCAATGTATACCTTACACATATTGATTACACATCATGTCTCCCTAAAATGTATAAAAGCAAGCTGTACCCTGACCACCTTGGGCTTCTGTCATCAGGAACTCCTGAGGCTGTGTCACAGGTGCACCCTTAACCTTGGCAAAATAAACATTCTAGATCGACTGAGATGTGTGTCAGATATTTGGGGTTCACAATTTGGCAACCAATGCAAGGGACTCTGAGCAGAGGTGGAGGTGGCTCTGACCTTTCACAAATCTCCTATTGGTGCTTGGTACCAGCTTGAGCTTTCTTTATGGCTCAAACCAATAGGACAATTTGCTGAGGTCTGGGAGCTTCCCTCCCTCCAGAGAATCCCTGATCTCCCAAAATCTGGTTGAGATCCAAAGTTTATTTTGCTGTACCACTCCTTTTCTGGAGTTTTACTTTCTTCCAACAAGGAAGGCAAGTTTTCCTGCTTCCATAATGATGGAAGGCAGTGATTCCTTTCTGGAGTTTGAACTCGCTTCCAACAGGGAAGGCAAGTTTGAATTTTTTTCTGCTTCTAGAATGGTAGAGAGCAGTCTAAGACCCACTCCGAGGTTAAGTAGCTGAATTAGGGTCTCGGCTTGGCCTAAAGTTGCGATTAACAGCCAGCTGGTCTTAATTTCTCCTCACCATTAGAATACTCAGTAATCATATTGTGAGGGTATTTTTGTTGTTTGTTCCCGTCTTTCTGTCATCAGATTTGACCAACTCCAATTATGGATAACAAGGCCTCTCTGAATTGGCTAAAATTCCTCGCGCCTGCAAAAGAGTAAAAACAAAACAAAACAAAACAAAACAAAACCATGCACTTGGTTTCTGTTTTTGCTTCCTGTCTTAGAAAAGCAATTGTTCTTTCATTTACTTTTCTTTCCCCTTATTCCTCCTTCTCCCTGCGCCATTTTTGGTAACAAGAAAATCTAGAGACTTCTAATGACTTGAACCCTTTAAATAACTCAAAACAAAGCGCCATGTTTTCTTTGTGGAGTTTCAAGAGTTATGGGCAGATTCTCTTTAGGTCTAAAACTATTCTCTCCTGTATTTGTATTACCTAACCCCTTTGGCTTTGGGGGGTACCAGAGATTACCTTGTACTATGAGAGGATTTGACCATGGTGTGTAATTGAGAGGTGACAGCATGCTGGCAGTCCTCACAGCCCTCGCTGGCTCTCGGCGCCTCCTCTGCCTGGGCTCCCACTTTGGCGGCACTTGAGCCCTTCAGCCCGCCGCTGCACTGTAGGAGCCCCTTTCTTGGCTGGCCAAGGCCGCAGCCGGCTCCCTCAGCTTGCGGGGAGGTGTGGAAGGAGAGGCGCTGGCGGGAACCGGGGCTGCGCGCGGTGCTTGCGGGCCAGCGCGAGTTCCGGGTGGGCGTGGGCTTGGCAGACCACGCACTGGGAGCCGCCGGCCCGCACCACCGGCCCTGGGCAGTGAGGGGCTTAGCACCTGGGCCGGCAGCTGCTGTGCTCAATTTCTCGCCGGGCCTTCGCTGCCTTCCCGCGGGGCAGAGCTTGGGACCTGCAGCCCACCATGCCTGAGCCTCCGCCCCCTCCGTGGGCTCCTGTGCCTCCCGAGCCTCCCCGACGAGTGTCGCCCCCTGCTCCACCGCGCCCATTCCCATTGACGGCCCAAGGGCTGAGAAGTGCGGGCGCTCGTCGCGGGACTGTCAGGCAGCTCCACCTGCAGCCCCGGTGCGGGATACACTGGGTGAAGCCAGCTGGGCTCCTGAGTGTGGTGGGGACTTGGAGAACCTTTATGTCTAGCTAAGGGATTCTAAATACACCAATCAGCACCGTGTGTCTAGCTCAGGGTTTGTGAATGCACCTAATCGACACTCTGTATCTAGCTAGTCTGGTGGGGACGTGGAGAACCTTTGTATCTAGCTCAGGTATTGTAAACGCACCAATCAGCACCCTGTCAAAACAGACCACTCAGCTGTTTTGACCCTGTCAAAACAGACCACTCAGCTGTTTTGACCCTGTCAAAACAGACCAATCAGCAGGATGCAGGTGGGGCCAGATAAGAAAATAAAAGCAGGCTGCCCGAGCCAGCAGTGGCAACCGGCTTGGTTCCCTTCCACACTGTGGAAGCTTTGTTCTTTCGCCCTTTGGGTCCACCCTGCCTTTATGAGCTGTAACACTCACCAGGAAGGTCTGCAGCTTCACTCCTGAGCCAGCGAGACTAGGAACCCACCAGAAGGAACAAACTCCGACACTCCGCCTTTAAGAACTGTAACACTCACCACTAGGGTCTGCAGCTTCATTCTTGAAGTCAGTGCGACCAAGAAGCCACCAATTCCGGCCACATAATGGTGAGTGAGAACTACAAAGTTAAAGATGGCTGATGACGGTTTTCAGGAAGTGGTCTTGGCTTTTTTTTTTTTTTTTGCTCCTAGGAAGTTGTTGTTTAGGATCCTAATTCTAATTCAGAGGTGCATTCTAAAGAGTATTCTCCATTGCCTTGCCTACTGGTATTAATTTCGATTGGCTTCTTTGCGTATTTGCATGAGGAACCGAACTGTCGTTCTCATAAACAAACGAAAAACTGAGTTTTCTCAGCTCTGAAGAAAAAGGGCATTTTGCTCCTCCCAGCTGAAAGGCGCCCCTGGGTAACCATGGGCCAAGTGGGACTGTCTGGGGGGGTTGACCTCCCCCACCCCCCCCCCCACAATGTGCAGTGGCCCTACAGGGAACTCCCAACAAAATTAGTTTTAAAATGCTCATACAGGAAGTGCATATAGAAGCTGATCACTCCACACTTTGAGCCCTCCTGGAGGTGCTAGACCAATGGAGAGAGAAACTGAGGCAAGTAAGAGGGCGGAAATTAATCAGTGGTGACACACTATGAAGTCCCACACAGAATCAGCACACACGACTCACTCCACTAAAAACCTTGGCCACAGCTCAGTTCCTCATTTTGAGAAAAAAAAATGTGAAAAACAAATCGTCTATGAATAATGAAAGACAACAAGAATGACCCCTCTCAGGCACCCTATTTGGTTTTATGGTGCCCCTACTTGCAGGTGGTTGTGTAAATGGAAGGGCACGCCAGGTTTTTCAGTTCTCCAGGTGGTTACAGGTTAGGTCTGTTCTTGTGAACATTTTAAATTGACAGGTAAATTGCATTAAGGAAAATTCAGAGCCTGAAGGTCGACCTGCACCTATAAAGTTCCCAAGTTCTCCATCACTCTGCTTTCTTTTGTGCCTGTTTTAAGTCTGCTGTTACTTCTCTACTGAGATAAAAATCCACTGTTTGCATCCAACCATTTATTTTGCTATAGTTTTTGCAAACCAATGAGTTTGTATGAATATCTTATGGCTAGGGTTCTGAAGTAAAAGCTATAGGATCTTTGTTTGCATGAGTTTGTATGTGTGGGTTTATGTATATGTACACGTATTTTGTTACATGTTTTTGGCCACTAGGTACAAAATTTGGCTTAAAGAATACTCAAAAACTAAATAATCCCAAATGCTTTTCAAGTTCATGTGAATTAGGTAAAATCTTCAATAAGCTAGCTTTAAAATTATCTGTAAATTAATATTACAAATGTGTTAAGAAATGTCAGCACACATTTTTGTTTGCATTTATTGATCAAGAGATGTCATACTTATTATTGTCAAATACTATAAGGCATCAAAATTTGATATAAGGGTTATTAAACTATAAACTCAGCCCAAAACAGAATTATCTTTGCTTGTATTTTTTATAAATAAGACATTAATATTGGTTTAATGAAAACAGCCCAGTCTTTAATTATTTAGTAAAATAACCGTATGTTGACTCTTAAGTTTCTTATGTAAACACTTGAAATTCACAGGCTATAAAATGGCTGACAGGCAAATAACTTTAAATGATCACTATCTCAGTTTTCATAAATTAGGTAAGCTAGTAAAATAAAACAATTAGGAAAAGGTAACGGGATAAATACTTGTAGAAAAATTTGTCGTAATTTAGAACCTAAAGTTAAATTAAATAATTGATTTTTTGAATGGGTATTTTCCAATTAAAAAATATATATAATAGAAAAGCATTTTTTTCTACAAAAAACTGTTGATGCCAAAAGGTGAATAATTTTTGTCTAATTCAAAGCTCATTTAAAGGTTATGTATAAAACAAGGTAAAAGGAACCAGGAATTAAGAAATAAGAAAGACGTAAAGAGAGTTATAGCAATATGGGGGGCATTTTTGGTAAAGAAAGCTTAAAGAAAAATAATTTTATGAGAAAGAAACTTGTATGGTAAAATTTTGCCCTAGAATAAAATGATTGTCTAAGAAAGAGGGATGTTCAGGGCAAACCATGTACCAAGCATGTCATGTATGGTCTGTGAGAGACATAATAAGAGGATTTATATTTTAAAAAAAAAACAAAAAACTTTTCTATGATCTAGTTGTCTATAATTAAAGGAAAATTATTTATTATGGTCTTTCTAGAGATTGGGTTTTGATATGTAAAGAAAACCCACTTATATGCTAAATAATTGCTTAGAACAATAAGACTTTTTAAGGTATTGTTTTACTCTTAATAAAATTACAAAACATATTGTGCAAAGTTCAATGTTTATTGCGTCTCATTCTCAGCTCCTTTAAGTTTTCTTTTTTTTTTCTTTCTTTCCTTGGGTTCTAACTGTTTGTTGTGGCCTGATGCTAAAAATGTTTTATGTTAAAGGTCTACAGGAAGTGTTTTCTTCCAACAAAATATTCTGTGCTCCTGGCTTCAAATTGTTCTACGAATCCAAAAATTTTCACATATGACCCAGAAAACACCTCCTATGTCTAATTCAAGTACGGCTTTCAGTAGATCTGACTTGCAGGTTATCTAAATGTACTCCCCGTAGGGAACAGCGGTCACACTGCGGAAGCTCTTTTCTTTTGCCTTTTGGTAACTGGCCTAACAAATTTTGTTTTATCACAATAATTCCTATGTCATTATTATTCAGTGCTGGTTTGCTTAGAAGACAACTGCAATTTTTTTGTAATTAAATTTATTGCATCTGTGTAACTTTTTGTATGTGCTTTTAAAGTCCTTATGCCATTCAGTTACAGTGCTTTGACTCCTGGGTCTAAAAAGAACCCCAAGTCACACAGCATTTGCTATTTCCTTGATAAGCAGTATCATATTGTGGCTAAAAAAAGGATTTTAGCATCAGAAAGACCTGAATTTAAATTCTAAACTCACTACTTACCAATTATGAGGCCTCAGGCAAGGTATTTAATCTCTCTATAACTCAGCTCCCTCATCTTAAAAAGTGTCAGCTAAATCTTAAAAAGTGACAGCAGTTAAAGCCTTGTCTTCAGACCCAGTAGAAGATGCCAATCAAAATAGTGCATTCGTGAGATACAGAGCCAGAAATTAAAACTATGCAACTCAAGGCCCAAGGACTATCATGGAAGAGGCTGTAATGGCCGATTTTGAGAGATAAACTAAGTTCAGCTTCTTTAGAAATTAATCATTAATGTCAGAGGCACACTGTGCAAGACTAGCATATAGGATTCTGTGTCAGATTAACTAGGTTTTCCTGCAGCATTACCCACTTTTAAATAAATGGTTATAAAGGTTATAAAAAGGCTTATGTAAATTATATCTTATAGTCAAGATTAATATTTTACAAATTGTTTATAATATTTGAGAGACAGATCTAATCGGCCTTGTGCTGTCTTTATTAAGGCTTATTGTTTGGAAAATTAAGTCTCTTCTCTCAAAAATAAAGGTTTCTGCCTATTTTGAAATATTTGACTTATCACTTTGGGTAAATGAATGACTTATTTTACAATAACCTATGGTCCTATTTTGTGATATCAAGTGTTTTAAGCTTTTTATTTTCGACAAATTTTCAAAATCAAATTCTAACTTCGGTCCTCCTCATTAATTTTTTATACTGTCTCCTGAAGTTCAAAAGAGACATATTCGGCTCTCATTTTTGTATAATAAAATCATACAGAAAGTATTGTCTAATATGAAAAACTGCTTAACCTTCTTTGGATTATATTTACAAAGATGTGTCATACACGTACAGGGAGGTGTTTAGTTACCAATCAGATTAAATGCAGATAGACTCCCTTCACATACGTAATAATCAATCTCTCAAAGGACAAGTGAAAAAAAAAAGTAGATCCTAAAAGCAGCAAGAAAAAATATATAATGGAACTCCAATACACTCAGCAGCAACATCTCATTGAAAATCTTACAGGATGGAAGAAAGGGGGATGACATATTCAAAGTGATGAAGCAAAAAAGATTTTCAATGAAGAATAGCATACTCAGTAAATCTATTCTTCAGATATAAAGAAGAGAGAAATAATTTACTAGGCAAACAGAAGCTGAGTGAATTTATCAACACCAGAACTCTTTTAAAAGAAATACTAAAGGGAGAGATGTTCAATCTGAAAGAAAATGTGTAATAAGAACACATCTGAAGGTATAAAATTCACTGATAAAAGCAAGTATGCAGACAAATTCACAATATTGTAATAGTCTGAATACGTTGTGGGTTACAAAGCATTCATATTTTTAGCATGAAGACTACAAGACAAAACTATTTAAATAATAACTACAATAATTTTCACGAAGTAAGCAGTATAATATATGCAAAATGAGAAATAAAATCAATATGGAAGAGGAATGACGTTGAAGTGTAGAGGTTTTTTTTTTGTTTTGTTTTGTTTTTTTACTTTTTATTCGTTTGTTTCTTTTATCTGTGATCAAAGCTAAATTGTCTGGAGTGCAAAATAACCTGCTAAAATTGTAACTTTTTTTAAGACTTATGGAAACCACAAAGCAAAAACCTATAATGATACTCTAAAAACAAAAAAAGGAATTAAAATGTATTATCAAGAAAATCACAGCCACAAGCAGACCGTATAAAAGAAAAAAAGGAAGAAAAGGGTTACAAAACAACTAGAAAACACATAACAAAATGGTAGTACCAAGTCCTGACCCATCAATAATAACCTCGAATGTAAATGGCCTAAATGCTCCAATAAAAGTGCAGAGTGGTTGGATGGATAAAAAATACCAGGACCCAACTACGTGCTGCATACAAGAAACTTACTATACTTAAAAGACATGTATAGAATGAAAACGAAAGGAAGCAAAAATAATATTGCATGCAAATAGAAACATAAAGAGCAAGAGTAGTTATATTTAAATAGAACAGGCTATAAGTCAAAAATGGTAAAAAACAAACAAGACAGAAGGTCATTATATAATGATAAATGGGTCAATACAGCAACTGTAAATATATGTGCACCCAACACCAGAATACCTAAATATATAAAACAAATATTAATAGAGCTAAAGGGAGAGATTCTCTTCAATACAACAATAGTAGGAGATTTCAGCATTCCACTTTTGCAACAGACAGATCATCCAGACAGAAAATCTGTAAAGAAACATCAGAGTTAAACTACATTCTAGACCAGATAGACCAATCAGACATTTACAAAACATTCCATCCAAAAGCTAAAGAATACACATTTTTTTAAGCAACACCTGGAACATTCTTCAGGATAAATAATATGTTAGGCCACAAAACAAGTCTTAAAAAATTTTTAGAAATCAAAATGATACCAAGTAACATCTCAGGCCACAATGAAATAAAACAGGAAATAAATAACAGGAAGAACTTTGGAAACTGGACAAGTACATGGAAGTTAAACCACATGTTTCTGAATAATGAATGAGTCAATAAAATAATTAAACATGAAATTTAAAAATTCCTTCAGATAAATGAAAATGGAGGCATAATTTACCAAAACCTGTTGGATATAGCAAAAGTAGTTCTAAAATCAAGTTTTTAGCAATAAACACCTACATCAGAAAAGTAGAAATATCTCAAGTGGTGTAAAAGAGATACACCTCAATGAGATAAAAATATGAAAACAATCTAAACCAAAAATAAGTAGAAGGAAATAAATAATAAAGATCTAAGCAGAAATAAACCCGAGCACAAACAGGAAAGATCAATGAAACAAAAAGCTGTGTATTTTTTTAAAAAATTAAATAGACAAACCTTTAACTAGACTAATTAAAGAAAAGCAGAAAAGACAAAAATTGAGGTGAAAGTAGAGACATTACAATGGACAACACAGAAATACAAAGGATTATAATTATAAGACATAATTATGAACAACTATACCAAAAAAACCTGGAAACCATAAAGGAAACAAATTCCTGAACACATACACCTTATCAAAATTGCATGATGAAAAGATAGAAAACTTGAACACACCAATAACAAGCAATGAGAGAAAAGCAGTAATAAGAAATCTCCCATCAAAGAAAAGCCCCGTATATGATGGTTTCACCAGCTTCTAACAAACATTTAAAAACAAATGCCAGCTGGGCTTGGTGGCTCACGCCTGTAATCCCAGCACTTTGGGAGGCCGACGCGGGCAGATCACGAGGTCAGGATATCGAGACCATCCTAGCTAACACGGTGAAACCCCATCTCTACTAAAAATTAAAAAATAAATAAAAAATAAAAAATTAGCCGGGCGTGGTGGCGGGCACCTGTAGTCCCAGCTACTCAGGAGGCTGAGGCAGGAGAATGACGTGAACCAGGGAGGCGGAGCTTGCAGTGAGCCCATATCGCGCCACTGCACTCCAGCCTGGGCAACAGAGCGAGATTCCATCTCAAAAAAATAAATAAAATAAACAAATAAATAAATAAATGCCAACGCTACTCAAACTATTCACAGAAATTGAAGAGGAGGAAATACTTTGCAACTCATTTTATGAGGCCAGCATTACTCTGATACCAAAGCTATACAAGAACACAAAAAAGAGAAAAGTACGGGCCATTCTCTCTGAGAAGCATAGATGCAAAAACCCTCAAGAAAACACCAGCAAAGTGAATCAAACAACAAACTAAAAAGCTCATTCACCATGATCAAGTGGGATTCATCTCAGGGAGGCAAGATGGTTCAATATATTGAAATTAATATAGTGATGCAATAAATTAACAGAATCAAAGATAAAAACCATATGATAATTTTGGGAGATATTGAAAAAATCCAATAAAATTAACACCCATTTATGATAAAAACACAACAAATTAGGTACAGAAATAACATATCACAACACAATAAAGGCCATATATGATAAACCACAACTAATATCATATTGAACGTGAAAAGTTGAAAGCTTTTATTCTAACATCTGAAACATGACAAGGATGCACACTTTCAGTACTTATATTCAACATAGTGCTGAAAATTAGGCAATCAAAACAAATGAACATTGGAAAGGAAAGAGCCAAATTATCTCCTTTCAGACAACATGATCACACATATAGAAAACCCTAAACACAAAATAAATAAAAAAGATATTCCTTGTTCATGAACTGTAAGATTTAATGTAGTTAAAATATTCATATTATCCAAAGTGATCTAATGATTCAATGTAATTCCTGTCAAAATACCAATGACATTTTTCAAAGAAATAGAAAAATAATCTTAAAATGGATATAGAAATGCCAAAGCCCTTGATAGTCAAAGCAATCTTAACTAAAAAGAACAAAGCTGGAGGCACCACACTACCTGACTTAAAAATATAATACATAGCTACAGCAATCAAAACAGTACGGTACTGGCATAAAAACAGACACATAGATTAACAGAATAGAGAACCCATATGTAAATGCGTACATTCATAGTTAGCTGATTTCTGACAACAGTACCAGGAACATACCTGAAGAAGAATAAAACTAGGCCTCTATCTGTCATTATATACAAAAAATCAACTCTAATTGGATTAAGGACTTAAATGTAGGACCCAAAACTATTAAATTACTAGAAGAAAACATAGGAAAAAAATGCTACATGAAATTTGATTCAGCAAGGGTGTTTTGGATTAGACCTCAAAAGCACATGCAACAAAAACAAAAACAAACAAGTGGGGTTAAATCAAACTAAACAACCTCTGCACAGCAAAGGAAATAATACTCAGTAGGGTGAAGAGACAATCCAGAGAATGGGAGAAACTATTTGCAAACTCTGCATCTGACAGGAAGTTAATATCCAAAACATGTAAAGAACTCAAACCATGCAATAGCAAAAACACAAACAACCAATTTAAAAACGGGCAAATGGGCTTGGTGCGGTGGCTCCAGACTACAATCCCAGCACCTTGGAAAGCTGAGGCTAGAGAGTCGCTTGAGCCTAGGAGTTCAAGACCAGTCTGGGCAAGATGGTGAGACTCTCATGTCTACAAAAAATGTTTTTAAATTATCCAGGTGCAGCCGGGCATGGTGGCTCACGTCTGTAATCCCAGCACTTTGGGAGGCTGAGGCAGGGGGAATACATGAGGTCAGGAGTTCAAGACTAGCCTGGCCAACATGGTGAAACCCTGTCTTTACTAAAAATACAAAAATTAGCCAGTTGCATTGGAGCATGCCTGTAATCCAACTACTTGAGAGGCTGGGGCACGAGAATCACTTGAGCCCAGGAGCGGCTGTGGTGAGCCGAGATTGTGCCATTGCACTCCAGCCTGAGTGACAGAACGAGACTCTGTCTCAAAAAAAAAAGAAAAAGAAGAAGAATAGGGAGAGGGAGAGGAAGAAGAAGAAGAGGAAGAGGAAGAGGAAGGAAGGGAAAGGAAGGGAAGGAGAGGGGAGAGGGATGGGGAGGGGAGGAGGAGGGGCAGGGGAAGGGGAAGGGGAGGGGGAGGGATGGAGGGAGGAGGAGGAGGAGAAGGAGGAGGAGAAGGAGGAGGAGAAGGGGAAAATTAGGCACAGTGGCGTGTACCTGTAGTCACAGCTTCTCGGGAGGCTGAGGTGGGAGAATCCCTTGAGTCTAGGAGTTCAAGACAGCAAGGATGACTGCACCACTGCACTGTAGCCTGGGCAATAAAGTGAGAACCGCATCTCCCCATCTGAAAACAATTATATATTAAAATTTATTTATTTATTTATTTAAAAATTTATTTAAAATAAAATTTTATTTATTATAAATAACTTATTTATAAATTATTTATATTATATGTATGTCGTTTATTATAATATTTATTTATTAAAAATAAATAAATTAGTATGTTGAAGAGATATCTGCACTTCCATGTTTATTGGAGCACTATTCACATTAACGAAGATATGCAATCCAACTAAGTGCCCACCTATGGATGAATGAGTAAAGAAATGTGACACATGCACACTGTGAAATACTACTCACCCATAAAGCACAACGAAATCCTGTCATTTGCAGCAACATGAATGAACCTGGAGGACAATATATTAGGTGAAATAAGCCAGGGACAAAAAGACAAACACTACACGACATTACTTATATGTGGAATCAAAAACATTGATCTCACAGAGCAGAATAGTGATTATTAAGGATGGGAGGAGACCATGGGGAGATGTTTTTGAAGAGGTACAAAATTACAATTAGATATGAAGAATAATTTCTCCTGTTGTATTGCACAGTAGAGTGACTATAGCAGGTAATAATGTATCCTAAAAAACAACAAGAGGAATGTTTGAATGTTATCACCACAGAGAAATGTTAAATGTTTAAAATTATGAATATGCTACTTACCCAGAATCGACAATTATAGAATGTATAGATGCATTGAACCATCATACTGTACACAAAAATACAATTTTATGTGTTAATTATAAAAAATTTAGAGACAGCTATGACAGTTTAATTAAATAAAACAGATTCCCAAGCTAAACACTTGCATTAGTACCAAACCTGTAATATATCATGTGTCTAACTAAAAAATGAAAATAGTGTGAAGAAACCAATTATACCAATATATTAAAATTGATTTGCAAAAATATTTTTACAAAAATATGATATTGAATACTAAATAATTTAAAAATACTCCACAATAAACATACTTTTTCATAGATAATGAGATTGTAAAAAATTGAAGAGACAGTATAATGTAAAAATAATATATGAGAATTTCATTTAGATTTACTGTAGAAGATACCAACATTATATTCATTGAAATAGTAAGCTACACACTAGGGTATATATTGCAGCTGTATACAATTATAAATAATTTCCTACAGAAGTAATGAAAATCAGCCAAATAGCTTAAGTCCTAATGTGACATGGCTCTGAATTATGATAAGCCCTACAATGCAAGCTATAATTTATTTTTTAAAAGGATTATCTTATTGTTGAATTTTGTTTAGGGCTTACAATAAGAAATTTTGAATTGAGAAAATCTGGTGAAAGAATATTGATTAATTTTTAAAAGATAATATATCTGTATATTTAATATATATGCTATTATAAATGTGTAACATTTTAAAATGTAATATTTTATAGTTACATATAATATATATTTGTATATATGTCATATAATGCTGTATGTTACTTTATTAAAGGAAGTTATGTATATTTCAATAAAGGCAATGCTCACTGACCATAATTCAATCAAATTAAATATAACTATCATTATATAATAATAAATATAATAATTATATAATAATTACATATAATAAATTATGTCATACTTGTATATTCTGTTATTGTTATATAATATAATTAAATATAATTAATTAGTAGAAATGGGGTTTTGCCATGTTGGCCAGGCTGGTCTGAAACTCCTGACCTCAGGTGATCCACCCACCTCGGCCTCCCACAGTACTGGGGTATGAGCCACCGTACCCAGCCTAAATCATTTCTTCTTACTCATAGTCAATTTTCTTTATTATGACACACTTGCCTCATCAATAACAATATCATTACATGTCTGTTTAATTATCAGTCGTTGCTCTTCACAAACATACAGGATTTAGGGTGTTTATATTCAGCTTCATTTTTTATGGTTTTATTGAAAACTTTAATATGTAGAGAAATAAAAGAACATGACTTTAGGAGATAAAACTGCTGACTAATATTCATTTAAGTAAGTTTAAAGAAAGAAGACCGAAAGAAAATAACAGATAACAGATATTTTGAATACTACTTTTAATTATGATGTTGCTGTGGTTTTGTAAAAATTTCTCTTTCAAACACATCATATTTTAGCAAAAAATTGGAATTATTAAAATTATCAGGAAAAAGCTTGATGTGGGTTTTTGAGTTACAGGATACTACTTTTTTATTATGTATTTTTCTACTCCTCTTATTCTTAGTAACTAATATAAAGTTTAGCAATTTCAACTTTATTCATCAACTCCTTAAATCCTCCCAAGCTTTGTTTAAAATTAATTTGTTAAAGAATATGGGGTACAATGTTAAATTATAGTGTTGTAATGCTCTAATAAATTAGCAATTTTCCTGCCACTTTGAGCCCTTTATATGAAAGCCCTTGATTTCTGCTAAGTGTCATTAATTAGCATTTTAATGTCATTAAACTATTGTAAAATACTTTACATATTTTAGTGGAATATAAGTCATATTAAAATTTGTTCTTTAGAGAGCATTTGCAAAATTTAAATATATGCAAAGATTTGTAAGTGCCTTTGCAGCACATTGTAGTACTTTTGCATTAATTAATTGGGAAGATAATAGTTCCTACTAATTATTCCCATATAGTAACGGGTGAAAATTACAAAAATAATGCTTATGTACAGAATAAAGGACAATTTATCTTGTATGCTTCTAGGAAAACAAAACAAACAACAAAGAGTAAACAATAAATGATCTCACAGGTTTTTTTTTTCAGTATCTCCTAGTCATGTATTTACAAAGATGAACACTGTTTAATTTGCTTGATAAAATCTAGTTTCCTTATGGATGAAAAACAAATCCTTGGAGTTGCTTTGCATATTGTATGGTCACTTAAAAGTCTCCCAGAAACAACTCAAGGTACTCCTAGGAAGTCCTCAGTGTTTTGAAATGCAGTGTGAAAATGTACTTGAGATGTACCAGGCACCAGTGAGTTTAAATGAGTAAACTTAAGAAGGAAAACTGTAGGCATGATTTGTTTGTGTGTGTGCCTGCAAACAGTAAGTTATAAATTATCTAGAAATTTGTATACGAAATATAGTATAATCGGTTATCACAAAGGCAATGCACACAAAAAATGTAGAGTTGAACACACACAGACATATATATGTGCATGCACACAACAATTAGGCTTCACAAGGAGAAAAAAATAAAGGGTAATTAGGTGACCAAGATTCTGGTTCAGATTTGTCCTTAGCTAATCTTTGACAATTTCCATGTTATTTAACATAAATCAAATCGTCTTATAGAAACAAAATTTATTTATTTATTTATTTATTTTATTTTTTGAGACGGAGTTTCACTTTTGTTGCTCAGGCTGGAGTGCAATGGCACGATCTCAGCTCACTGCATCCTCCGCCTCCCGGGTTCAAGCGATTCTCCTTCCTCAGCCTCTTGAGTAGCTGTGATTACAGGCATGTGCTACCACGCCCGACTAATTTTGTTTGTATTTTTAGTAGAGATGGGGTTTCCCCAAGTTGGTCAGGCTGGCTTCGAACTCCCAACCTCAGGTTTTCCGTCCGCCTCGGCCTCCCAAAGTGCTGGGACTACAGGCGTGAGGCACTGCGCCCGACCAGAAACAAAATTTCTTAGAGATCATTTAGGTACCCTTACACATAATTTATGATTGCTTGGAACCACAAGGTAAGAAGACTATGAAAAAGAGCAGTTAATTGATTTCTAGATTTTTATGTATTTATTTATTTATTTTTAACCTCAGTTACTATATGATTGATGGTTCCAAGTTGGAACTGTGTAAGACTAGTCACATATAAAATTTTGAGATGAAAAACAAATGTTCTGTTTGGGATGGATTAAATTTGAGATATCCTTCACGTTTAATTAATATTAATCAATTATAATTAAATTACTTAATATTTATATTGAATATAAAACTGGTTATTTGAGTCTAGAGCCCAGAAGAGACATTTTAATTTGTGGATATACATTTGAAAACTTTCTGCGCATATGTGGTTTTTAAAGCATAGGTAACCTAGGGACATTGCGTAAATAGACACAGATGCCACAAACTGAACTCCAGGGCACTACCAAATTTTGAGCTAAGAAAGAGAGAACTTAAAGAATTGACCAGTGAGATTAGAAAACCTGGAGAATGGTATACTGAAACAAGTAAAGTAAAGGTTTCAAAACTGACAAAGTGATTTAATAACGCAAATATTGAAAAATTGTCATTAATTAAAAGATTTAAAATTGACTAATGCACATACCAAATGCAGACAGATGTCAATCATTAACAAGCAGAAATTACATGGCATGGCATGAATAAACCCTGGAAGAATGAAAAAGGGGAAATAGAAACAATTTTGAGCCTTTTATGGGGAGCAGATAAATGGTCCAGGTATAAGAGGAGTATACAAAGTCTAGAGACCAGATCATTTAAAAAAAGTGTTTTTTTCGTATGTTTTATATGTGTAGGAACGTAGTTTAATTTGCCAGCAGAAAAATATTGTGGGAAAACAAACCTGCTCAAAACGCACTCAATTTCATCAGTTCCTTTGTGAAAACATTAGAGTTATAACAAAGTCAAAACCTATGCAAGTATGTATAGTAGATTTTTGAGAAATTGTTGGACCTTTGTCTTTATATTTTATTAGCATGAATACAGAGCTTTCATTGTTATTGAGACATTGGGAATTATTTCAAATATTCTTTCAAAAATGCTAAGAATAAATGAATAAAATATTTGACATTGATTTTAAAATTCGACTGGATCATTCATTTAAAATTATTTTGTACTAAATGTTGTAGTATTTTTCTAAAGTGAAACATATAATTTTCCACTGTCTTAACGCCAAGCAGCCATTAAATATCAAATGAGTGAGATAGTGAATACTTCAAACCTAATTTAATGAGTGGATCAAATAGTCCAAAAATTAGTATTGAAAGTGTTAATATTTAGGAAGTATTATTTTCAAAAAGAAGGAAATTACTCCCAAAGTGAATAGGTAAATGCACACACTTTAACTTTCCTTACATAATCAAATAAGAGTCTAAAATTAATATTTATTTGATAGCATAATGGTACATTTTAATTTATATCTGAGAGAATGTTACTAAATGAGATAAACTGCAGAACAAATATTTAAATGATAGGAATGATTGAATGAAGCAACAGCTAAGTTTGTGGATGAATTTTACAGATTCTAAGTAATTATGATACATTCACTTGCTCAATTTTACTGTAACAAAAAATTTTTTCTGTGAATTTCAATTGAAATACTACTGCTTGGTTTCTATATTGAACATGGTCTTGAAAGTCATGCTGTATGCATCTAAGGGTTATTAAATATATATTGTGTGTTGCACTAGAAAAAGAACAGGATACACATTTTCTGCTAATTTTCTTATAAAATAAATTTTAAAAATTTCTGCATTTACAACAAAGGCTGAGAGTTGTGGGATGAGGATTACCTTCTCCAACAGAGATTTTAAGCAGAGCTAGAGCTGAGTTTTCCTGGTCAGTTGAAAGACAAGATAATATTTTTAACTGAATATTATTTTTGTTTTTCTTGTTAGTGAAACATGACTGAGTATGATTACATATAACCAGTAATATTTTATTGCTCCAAGAATTAGTATTGGTACACATTTCCTGTTACTAGTTGTTATAATAATTCTTATGTGGATAAAATACAGATACATTTGGAACATTTTTAACCTTTATTTTAAGGACTTGTTCTATTACCAGATACTTTGGGAGGATTTCTTTGCTATAGAAAATAGAAAGACAAATGATATTTTCCACACTAGGGATGAGGGGGCAGATCGTGACTGCTTCACTTCTTCTTCCACTTCTGGAATTATCAAATACAAAATAGGTCATGCTGTTCGTTTTTAACTATCAGTGGAATAGCAAATAAGCCAACATTTCTTCCACTTGGGTGATCGTCATCAGCATTTATCTTGCTTGGCATTTTTTTTTTTCTTGCAACTTCCTTGGAGAATATTTTTTTAACATTGGTGATTATCTCATTTTGGGAGAAGGATAGCAAGTGTCCAACTGGTGATTTTTGTGCCATGAGTACTCTGAGAAGATGGCTTTTGTAACCATTAACCCATCAGTTACCTGGAAATATCCTTACATTTTTAGATCTTTTGTTAAATTTTGAGTGATTAATAAGTTGTGTCAATCTGAAATAAGCCCTACTGAAATGTGAAAACTCTGTCAGTTATATAGAAAATTGGAAACAATTATTCTACTTTGGAGAAGTTGAATCTGCAAGTTCACTTCCCATGATATCAAGACAAAACACTTATAGGTATGTGAGTGTAGGAGTGTATGTAAGAGTCCACCACATGTCTTATGACATGTGTCTTGATTGCTCGAATTATTTTCTGACATAAACCAACTCTCATTCTTCTCCCTCAAAACATAATTAAAATTGAGAGTCAAGATATGCTGCCTTAGGAATTAATTGGTTTACATAGGAGAGTAAACTTCCTCTTTCACATGTAACAGTTGAAAATTATCTGGTGGATGACTCTATTCCAGGAGCACTTGGCTCCACTGTCCATAATGCATGTCTTTCCTCTCTGCAGTTGTTGCCATTTTGCAGCCTGGGTACAATGTTTTCTGTTTTATAAAATGACCTTGAAGTTTAGCACATTACTTATGCTTTCATTCCAGGTTAAAGAAATGCTATGACGATATTCCAGGTAGACAGCCATGTGTTCATTTTCAGCATAGAGGTAAAGTTGCAAGAATAGATGTGATGAGACAATTTATCAGTTTCAGCCATAGGTACTTAGTGGAAGCTCAGTAAGTGTGTAATATATTCTTATCGTTATCATCATTAACATTATTAAACATTATAATGATTTGAGTGGTGGAGGGAATTGGCATCTTTATATTAGTAACTTTCCATGTGACTTAGGGAATATTCTTTCATTAATTTTAATGTCACTGAGTAGATTTGTGTGTGTGTTTCTATGTATACATCCTAGAGATATTTTAGTACTTGTTAGTATTGTTAAATTTATAAATGGGATTTCCTCACATATTTCTAGAATAAATATCTTTTGTGTATGTAATAAAATTATTAATTTTTGAATATTACATTTTTTAAAGAAAGAAATGTTCTTATAATTTTGAATCATTTTCCCATGGTTTAGCTCAGGCCATCCAACTTAGCAATCATGCCACATGAAATAATTGTAATTTAGACTGCTAAATTTAAATATTTACCTCTTCTTCTTTTT
The DNA here is from genome assembly GCF_029281585.2 of Gorilla gorilla gorilla. Taxonomy (NCBI): domain Eukaryota; kingdom Metazoa; phylum Chordata; class Mammalia; order Primates; family Hominidae; genus Gorilla; species Gorilla gorilla. The sequence continues at coordinate 65,604,993 of NC_073224.2, read as the reverse complement.
TCATTATTCTATGTTCCTGTTGTATAAGGTCCACAAAGAAGTTAAGTGAGAGCATTCCTGTTGGGCACACTTATCTTTTGTCCAGAGTACAGTGAGAAAGCTATTGGTCATATAGCACTAAACACAATTTTGGCTCTTTGTTAAGACGTATTTCCCTATTCCTATTTTACTTATTATTTTAAACGCAATGTGTGTTTAATTTTATTAAATATATTTCAGTATACCTTGATCATATTTTTAGAATTATTGGATATTAATAGAAGGAATTTGAGACACAAATTATTATTTCTGTAAATTATATTGATAGGTTTTTTTCTCTGGCAAAAGCATTTTAGTATAATTTGTCTAATCTGGATGCAATCTGATAATATTAATAAATGTTTAATGGCTACTACTTATTGACACCTTTCTTTTAACCTTTTCCCCACAGAGTGCTCATTACAGCACAGACAACACTGACTTGAACCACCTATACAAGTGGACAATTTACATGGAGAACTTGTTTAAACTATATAAATGCTGACTTAGTACTCTGCTATGCATAGGGCACCACGTGTACTAGCTGACTTTCTTAGCCTACACATAAAAACTAGTTACTGTTTTCTCTTCTAGCTCTAGGGTTTTTTTTAAATGCTGGCATTTTGTGTATATATATACACACACATACATACATACACACACACACAAATACATTATATTTTATATGCATATGTTATATGTACATAATATATGTGTATACTAAATTGCATGTATTTATATTATATATGTATATATATTTATGTGTATATACACACACAAACATACACACTCACATTTATAATGTAAATTTTTCTACATAAGCGTGCTGGACCTGGCTGAAAATGACTTGCTACCGTGTATTGTTAATGTTTCTTTCCCAACTTTTATGTTCAGGGATGTTATGTTAGCAGGTTAGAATTGGTTACTGTCGAAATACATACACTAGGGAAACTGGCAACTGCCACAGACTATTGTTCCCACCAGAGCGTTAGTTTTCATCATTTTTCAACACACCATTTGTTCTATGTCTTCTACTTCCACCTTAAATACTAGTTAGTAAGTTTCTTTTTATATACTTTTGCTATCTACTTAGAAATAAAACTATAATAATAACTATCTCTAAAATGCAATCTGCTTATTCAAAAGCGTTTTCCCCATACACATAGTTAGTATACTTTTTTGACCAAACCTATATTTACCTCAAATTAGATAGATGCACATGGCTCTCTTGTCCTAGTAATGTTTCTTGTAATGCCTTTTTTTTTTACCATGTCACAGTCTTAGAGAAGTAGAAATATCATATTTATACATTGTGTACATGTTGCTTTCTTAGCTACTGAATATTTCTAGCCTGAAAAATTATATTTGCATTATTTACTTTAAACTATATTGCCCAAATATACATTTTTTCAAGAAATAACATATTAATATATTACTTGCAGACACTTTGGATCAGTTTCTGGCTTTCCATTTTCCTCGTGATTATGTTTCTATTTTATGACCACCACATTTTTTATCCTCACTTACATCATAGAAAAATTATTAAAGCTCACACCAATTTAGTTCATATGTCTATATGCCAATTCTTACTGTACTTTTTTTCCAAAGAGAAGAAAGCTAGTATATAATAGATTTTCAAAAATGTATAAGTGTGGATGGTGTGATGCTTTAGAATGAATAGCACAAGATTATTCTTAAATACTTTAGTGGGAGTTATCATTATTATTACCATTATCTCCAATTTGATCATTGTGTCCTCTTAGCTGTTAGCTTTCTCATCAGAATCAATTGTGAAAAAGTACTTCCAGGAATGCAATTAGATAAAATTAACATTGGCTGAAGCATAGATACCATTAATATCTTCTAAGCAATATATTTTTTGAAAAGATATGAGAGAATTTTTAACCCACAAAATTTCAATATGTTGAAATGCTTAAAAAATGTTGAAATGCTTAAAAAATAATTGTTGTAATTAACTTAATCCAGTTAATTAAAATAAACATTAACATTGAATGCTGTAACTTATTAATTATTGAAAGCATAATTAATAAATTACATCCATGGTATAATTTCAAAATTCGATCTGTAAAATTATGGTTAGTTATATTTAGTCACTACTACATGATATAAATTATTTGCAATTTGAATATCAGATTTCAAAAATATATTTCATAGCCAAATGTCCATTTAAGCCAGAAAAGTACAGTTAAAATAAAAGTTTCATCTGAAAAGATATCTTACAGTTTAATGTTAGGATGTTACTTAGTATTTAAAATGACTAAACAATATAGAATGTGACCATTTAGAACAAATAAAAATGCAAATAACTAAGCACAGCTACTCGTGTTAATTATGAGGCACTTAGATTAGTTGTCATTTGTTTATAAAAGCAATTCTCAGAACAGGTGATTGTTAAATCATCAGGATAACTGAATGAAAAAATGTTAGTGTAATGACAGCAATAAAATATTCTACATATTCATATTTTACAAAGAGAAAGTTAAAATTCTTTTTGATATCTAATTCAGTAAAATAAGAATTATAAGAAAAATTTAAAACATTTCTAGCTTATTGAAATGTACCACATAAATCTGTATTGTTGTCATAAAAACTGATTTCTTTAAAACTGTATATATTTTATTAAAGGCAGTTTAGAAAAAAATAATGTTATATTGGTAATATATGACACATACTAATTTTTGCCAAAACCAAATATCTCCAGTGATAAATATTTTGAAAACACATAATCTAAATAATAGATGTCTGTCTCCCTATGTGTATATATACACGCATATACATATATACATATATATACATATATATGTATGTATGTATGTATATATATATAAGGTTTTTTTTGAGGCAGAATCTCACTTTTGTCGCCCAGGCTGGAGTGCAGTGATGTCATCTCGGCTTACTGCAACCTCTGCCTCCCAGGTTCAAGTGATTCTCCTGCCTCAGCCTCAGGAGAAACTGATATTGCAGGCCCCCGCCACCATGCCTGGCTAATTTTTCTATTTTTAGTAGAGACGGGGTTTCACTATGTTGGCCAAGCTGGTCTTGCATTCCTGACCTCAGGTGATCCACCTGCCTCAGCCTCTCAAAGTGCTGGGATTACAGGTGTGAGCCACAGCTCCCAGCCAGATGTATATATATATATTTTTATTTTTAAAAAAATTACTTGGAAAGCGTGCTTTCTGGATTTAAAATAATGCGTTTTGTTAGATCAGCAAGTTTTCACGAGTATTTTCTCAAATCTTTTCTTGTCTCCATTCTCTCTATTCTTTTGTTTAATGAGACCCCAATAGCAAATATTTTAGAGGTTTCTACTTTCATCTCCAGTATGTTGCTCTGGACAGAGTTAAACAGCCAAGGAAAACTTTATTCAAGAATATTGCAATAAGAGGATCAAAACTATTGAAACAGAGAAGTAAAATTGAACTCAACTCCACTGAAATAAAACGCAGGAGGATTCTTAAATGCTAGGCTGAGCTAATGAAAGAAGTTAGAGGGGATACTGGTCACTGATTAGGCCATTTGTTTTTTCTAACTGATGTTTATTGCAGTTAGGCTCCTATGCCACCACTGAGTCTGGGAGACAGGGACTCTGTCATTCTTGATGGCTACATTTCATAGGGAGAGCTCCCAGGTATTTGAGAAAGATACTTCTGGGTTGTACAATTAAGGAGAGCTGGGAGAAGATTTCCATCTCAAAAGAAAGAGAAAAGAATGTGCAATTACACATTTCCTCATGCCAACACTCTAAGCAATGGGATATCAGGCATCTACAGTCGGGAAGAAATCTAAAAAACTGAAACAACTAAATAACAAAAAAACAAATAATTAAAAAATGGACAAATGACATAGATAAACATTGCTCAAAGAAGATACACAAATTGCCAACAGGTATATGAAAATATCCTCAATATTATTAATCATCAAGGAAATGCAAATCAAAACCAAAATGAGATATCACTTTACCCCAGTTAGAATGGCTATGATCAACAAGACAAAAAGATATCAAATGCTGGTGAGGATGTGGAAAAGAGAAACTCTTACATGCTGTTGGTAGGAATGTAAATTAGTACAGCCATTACAGAAAACAATATAAAAGTTTCTCAAAAAATTAAAAATAGAACTACTATGTGATTCAGCAATCCCACTACTGGGTATATATGCAAAGGAAATGAATCAGTATGTTGAAGACATATCTGCACTCCCATATTGACTGCAGAATAACTTACAATAGTCAAGATAAGGGATTAATGTAACTGTCCATCAATGGATGAATGGATAAAGAAAATTTGGTATATATACACAATGGAATACTATTCAGCCATAAGACAGAATGAAATCCTCTCATTTCCAGCAACATGGATGAGGCTGGAGGACATTATGTGAAGTAAAGGAAGCCAGGCACAGAAAGACAAACGCTACATCTCACTCACCATTAGATAGAAGAAATAAGTTGTAATGTTTCAAGGCACAGTAGGGTCACTATAGTTAACAATAATACGTTGTGCATTTCAAAGTAGCTAGAAGAGAGGATTTTGAATGTTCTCACCACAAAGAAATTATGTATGTTTAAGGTGACTGATATGCTAATTATCCTAATTTAACATTGTATATACATGTATCAAAACATCATGCTATACCTCATATGTACATTATTATGTATCGATTAAAAACAAAATAAAAGAAAACCTTAAATAAGTAAAGTAAGGGGATTATTAACACCATTTTGGTCAATCTCTTTCCATTAATATTTTCTGTGACATTCCTATGTCATTCTGTAATGATTTCTTATACATTATTCAGTTGTGTCTTCCATTTTACTTGTTCTCTTTTTAGCTGTCTGCAACCTGCTGATTTATCTATTCACTAAATGTATAATACCAAAAATTCTATAAACTTATCACTGATAGAAGCTCCACTGGGAGTTCCAATTTACTTATTCATTATTATTTCAGACATGTTTTTTGGTTTACTTTTTAAAATTTAAATGTTTTAATACTAGCTACTCTGTATGTTCTACTTGAAAATTGTAATAAAAATTAAATATTTTAAGACTCACTACTTTATGGTCTATATCTCCAGTCTGCAGTCTTTAATATTGAACTTTATATAATATTCCAATTGATTCTCTCATGGTGGTTTACTACAACATCTGCTTGGCAATCTTTGATTGAAATCTCAGGTATTAATCTTAACCTGGGGAATCCTTTAGCTTCTTAACTAGTGGTACCTTCCCTGAGAGGAGACATGATATTAATTCTTCCTAGAGCCAAAGTGTGCTGTCAATCAGTTCAAACCAACCTCAAGATTCCATCTTCATGCTGGAGTATCAGTCCCTCTTCTTCCACCTCATTACTGGCTTTAGGCTCAATATTGTTTGCTGATAAATAGGATGCACTCTAAGGGCAACTGTTTCTCTTCTTTCTGCTGACTGGTTTACTGTTCTGAGGTATGACCCAAACTTAAGATTTTTTTAACTTGCTTGTTTTGAAACGAGGGATTGATTCTTAGAACCCTTTCCTGCTTTTCCCTTGGTGATTTTCTACCACTGAATTGCTTTAAATATTAAGAGTATACTAAAATTTTCCAAATTATATTTTCTGTTTGGAATCCAAAATTCCCTGAATTTCAGCCTGGATCTGTGATGGCTATTTAATATCTCCATCTAGTTGTAAAATAGGCATCTCAAAGTTAACTTCTCAATAAATATATCCTTACCAAGCCCAGGTATTCACAATCTACTCATCCAACACTTTTTTTCTACCTGATTAAAGGCGTACAGTTGAACAATAGCAATCCAGGGGTTTAGGGTTACCAACTCTTAACTATTCAAAAATCTGCATATAACTTTTGACTCCCCCACAAACTTGACTACTAATAGCCTATTACTGACCAGAAGCTTTACTGATAACATAAACTTTCGATTAACACGTTTTGTATATGTATTATATAGTGTATGCTCACAGTAAAGTAAGCTAGAGAAAAGAATCTGTTACTAAGAAAATCCAGGTCTTGTTCAACCAAATGGCTGGCAGCTGCTGTTTATAAGAAAGAAAATATATTATCTATTCACTAAGTGGAAGTGAATGATTATAAAGGTCTTCAACCTCTTTGTCTTCATGTTGAGTAGGCTGAGGAGGAGAACAAAGAGGAGGGGTTGTTCTTGCTGTCTCAGGGGTGACAGAGGTAGAAGAAGTGGAAGAGACAGAAGAGGAGGCAGGAGAAACAAGCACACTTTGAGTAACCTAAGAAAAACACATGGTAATTTCTGTCTGACTTTCTTGCACTTTCATTTCTCTAAAAATGTTGTTATATGGTACCAACTCTTATTTCACCATTTGCTTTTGTTTCCGTGACCATGTCATAGGAAGGTCTATGTCATAAAAGGAGTCAAAATTCGTCTTGAAAAATCAGATTCTTTCCACCAGATTGTCTAATGTCAATTTATTTCTGGCACTGATTCTATGCCTTTTCCTCATTGCCTGACACTAGTTTGAAAGCACTCATCTCCATCAAGTCATCTGTTAATTCTTCTGGTGTGATGTCTTAATTAGCTCTTGAGTTTCTCCAAGATCCATATCTTGAAACTCTCTATCTCTCATCTTTTTGCCATATCCATCATTGCTTTCGTGATTTCTTTGATTGGCTCTGTCACAAATCCTGTGAAGTCATGAACAAAATCTGTACACAGATTTCTGCAGCAGGAATTTACTGTTTGGGGTTAATGGCTTTCACGACTTTTACTATCACAGCAATATCTTCAATGATGTAATTCTTTCATATTTTTATAATGTTTTCTCTGTTGGCGTTCTCCTTCAAAATGCTGACAATCCTTTTCAAAGAGTACTGTGTGTAATGACCTTTAAAGGTCCTTATGATCCACTGATCTAGAGGCTGAATTAGAAATGTGTTTGGTGGCAGTTGGCCACTTTGATCCACTTGTTAAATTCATCGGGTTCTGGGTGGCCAGAGGCATTGTTCAGTCAAAAGAAATTAAAAAGGCAACCCCCCACTGGCAAGGTACATCCTGACTTTGGGGACAAAGCATCAATGGGAACAATTCAGAAAAAGTGTTCTTGTTGTCCAGGTATTGTGGTACAACCAAATGATTGTCAGCTGATGTTTATCTTTTTTTTTTTCCTTTAAGGCTCAGGGGTTAGTAGCTTTATAGACAAGGGCAGTCCTGATCATAAACTTTACTGCATTTGCACAAAACAGTAGAGATAGCCCATTCCTTCCTTCCTTAAGTCTCAGTACTTGCTTCTCTTCCTTACTAATAAATGTTCTTTGTGGTTTTTTTGTTTGTTTGTTTGTTTATCTAGAATAAGGCACTTTGGTCTGCATTAATAATCTGTTTACGTAGATACCTCTTCTCCTAACAATTTTCTTAATGACTTCTGGGAACCCTGCTGCCTCTTGGTTGATGGAAGCTGGCTTTTCAGTTGCCTTGACATTTTTTAAGCTAAACCTCTTTATAAAATTATCAAACCACCCTTTGCTGGCATTAAATTCTCCAGCTTTAGATCTGTTGTCTTTCTTTCACTTTAAGTTGTCGTATAATTACCTCACTTTTTCTAGAATTAGGTTAGTATCAGTAGGTATGCCTGTCACACAGCAATCCTATACCCACATAAAACCTGCATTTTTAATGAAAGATAAGGTACTTTGCATAAAGTGCGAGGTTTTTGTGTCTTCTGGTGTAGCTGCAGCAACAGCTTTACAAATTTCTTTTTCTTTTACAACGGTCCTTATGCTGGATTAATTTATCTTTTAAGGTCAGACAACCACAGCTGCAGACCTAAATTTACAGTACATATCAAGTAATTTAACTTTTTCTTACAATGTCATGACTTTTCTCTGCTTTTTGGGAGCACTTCCAGTATCACTAGTGGCACTTCCCATGGGTTCCATGGTGTAATTCAAGGTTTACAGTATTGCATGAAACATGATAAAATATGTGAGAACTATGAGAGATCACTTTTTACTGCAATACTCAGTTCACTAGAGAGATAAACTGCTCACATGGAGATAATCAGCATCACGTGGCTTTTTAAGTAGATACGCAAAACACTTGAACTCACCACAATAGCAGCAGGAGGTGGCTAGGAAATTATTACAGTAGTATAGCATGTAACACATTTAATTTTATCTAGTTATGGTTTAATACTGCATCTTTATGCTTCTTCATATTCTTCTTAACTTCAAATGGTGCCTTGTACAGAAAGTGTTTGTGTGTTTGTGTTTTGATAAATTTTAACCTTTTGTAATATATTTCTACAACTTGAATATATAAAATGATAAAATAGAATAGTATTTACATATATTTTTACATTCATGACATACCTAACATTTTCTTAATTTTCTTGATAACTATGGCTACATAGTTAATCTGTGAGATTTTTCGAGTTGTTGCAAATCTCCCAAATTGCTTCCAATATATTTATTGAAAAAATCTCTGTATAAATCGATCTGCACAATACAAATATCATTATTCAAGGGTCAACTATAAACATATCTGTATTATCTATTCTTAAGAAAGCAGTCACAGGAATCTTTGAAGTAAATGTCAGGTCACATTACTCCTTTACACAATACGCAAATTTGGTTGCTCATAAAGACCTACATGATATGTCACGTAACCCCTTTTGATTTGATCCATTACTACTTTAGCCACACTGAACTTCTTAATGCATTGCAACCAAGCATGCTTTAACCTCAGGCATTTTCACTAACCACTCAATAATCTGGTAGAGCCATCCTTTCAGATCATCACAAAAGTTGCTCCCCACTTTTCTTCAGGCTTAAGATAAAAAATCATTAGATAATGAAGCCTTGCCTTACCCCTGTATTAAAAGAGAATGCTTCATGCATGTGCATGCACAGGAACTTGCACACACAGAAACACAAAATGCCGTAATTGAATCTCTGACTTTGCTATTCCTTTTTCTATAGTGCTGAACACCACTTAACATGCTATATATTTAATTTTTAACTTTTTAGTTTGTGTTTTTAGTTCACTAAGATTTAAGGTACACAAGGTTAGGAACTTTCTTCTCTATTTTTTTTTCTTCAAGTTTTCTTTCTTGAAATATAAGTGCTCAACAAATGCATTAATAAATTACATGCAATAAACAGAACCAAGCTATATGTCATTATTGGAAAAAATTCGTGTATTTAAATTAAGATAAATATCAGAAAGAAAAATTCCAAGTTTAGAATAGTGGTTACCCCTGGAGAGACAACTGTGTTGGGGTAGATGATAAATTCTGCTACCTTTAAATTTGTTTTAATAAAAAATGAATTACTCTATGAAAATTAAAATTAAAATGTGTAAATTGTATATTCCCACTGAAACTTGTTTTTAGAAAAGACAAAAGATGGAATAAAAATTAAATATAATCATATTATATATAGACAACTATCGTCAATTTATTTTCAGTCCATTCTTCTTGTATTAACAGCTTTTCTCTTTTCCTATGTGTATTCATATATTTCCATAGCTGCTATCATAAGTAGCCTTTTAATGACTTCATATTATTACATAATGTATATGTACTATTATAAGTTTAATTTAAATAACTTGTTTTACATAAATATTTACTTGGGTGACTGCTTTTTTTTTTTAGTGTATATGTCTCAAAGAGACATTTTTAATACCAAGGAAATACCTATTGTTAACAATTGTAATCTAAGAATTTGTTTTCCCACCAGTAGTCTTGCTTCAGCAGACCCTTCTCTATATATAGTCATTTCACAATTTTCAATATTACTTCCAAATATCCACATTTTGTTATAGTTCAATATGTAAGTAATTTAATATTGGTTTAAATGCCATTATTTGTCCTATTTACTGTTTACATTTATTCTTTGGTGATATAATGTGATTTCCTGTTTTCATATTGTTTGGAAATGAGCTTTTCGTATAGATTAACACTGTTTTCCTCTCTTTATAAAAAAGTATAACATGTATCATAATGTCTAGCTTTACTTTTAAATTAGAGCTTTTGGACAATTTTGTAACTTTAAATTCATTATCAGAGGTGGAGAAAACATTAATAAGCTATTAAATATTGATAGTGATTAAAATTACTGGACCATGTATTTATAAATGCCATGTTTAATAACAATAACTTCTATTTATACTATTTAACTGAAGAAGATGCCCTTTAGCTTTTACTTCTAATTCCAGCTTATTGTGGTTTGGAAATAATTTACCTTTTGCAACAAATTACTATTCCCAACATGTTTTTCCCAAATTTTAAGCCTTTCTTTACCACTTATGAAGTGTGACTTAACTTAATCTTTTAAAATTTCCTTAAGAGAAATTTAAAATTTTAATTTTCACCTTGAAACTGTTTGATCAAAAAGTGTAGTACATCATTACCACATGAATTAAACAACAATAGAATAAAAAACAAAAGTGGTATGATATCATTAGCAAAGTGTCTGATGAGACATTTTAACTACTTCACATTTCTACTCAGTCCAAGCAAGAATAAACCGGTTCCAAGGAGCTACCACATTTGTCGTTTTTACTGCAAGCTTTGAATTAGTGTTCCTTTTCCTAGCAAGTCAACTCTAAGAAAATGACATTTTGTAAGTACAACAATTGTAGGTGATATTCTACATAATCAAGGTAATGAGAACTTTTTACAAAATTAAGTTAAAATGCAGAATATCTTTGCAATTACCATTTATCTAAAAGGCTAAAATAGGAAAAATTCAGAAAATTAATGTGCTCATTGATTGATATTATTTTCTTTGAGAAAACCAGAAATGATTCTATATACAAGAAATAAGAAATAATAATAATAATAAAAGATGTAATTTATATATTGTGTTTCTTTTAAGCCAAATCACACTTTTACTTCAGAGAGCACAATTCTTACTTTGACATTCATAAACTTCTTTGTCCAGAACAGGACTTCATTTTAAACCATTATTTCAATAGAGTTCAAAATATATAGTCATTTTTCTCCACAGGATGTTTTCATTTAAGTACTTAAGCTGCAAAATGGCAAATGACTAAGTCAGTTACAAAGAATGTGTAGCTTATTAAATGCAATCTTAAAATAACTGTGAACAGACACCAACAAACGTCTATATCCAAGCCTAAATGTTATTATATTATTGAGGTCAGCACTAATGTGATTCTCCCATATGGTCAAATTTTATTTACTAAATAATACTGTTATGAAATCCAACAAAGAAACCATAGAGGATCCTTCAAAAGATGATAATTTTCCAAATAATTTTCCTCTTATTCTTTCCCCTATCCTTTTTAAGTGGTTTGACTTTGGCGATATTTTCTTGACTCCTGTTTCTTCTTTTGCTGTTTTCCCGGCTCCACAATCATCTTCTTCAGTTTCCAGGACATAAAGCACTTGCTAGGACCAGTGAAATGAGGGCCAAAATAACCGTTGTGAGGAAGCTACTTGAAATCTTTGCAGCCCATTCCACAATATATTCATCCCAAGCCTTTATATCAAACATCTTTGAATGGGTTTTAGGACAATATGCTTGAGTAGTGATCCCTAACTTTATTCTAGGATGGTTCGTGAGCTAATCACAATTTCATGATGCTTGGTTGTTTGTTTTCTTTAGTTCTACTGTATCTCTAAAGTAAAGGTTTAAATCCTACTGGAGTCACAGGCCCCAAGGACTACATTTACCTCTTACCCTCAGCTTTGGCAAGTGTTAAGTCCCTGGTCTCACAGCTGGGCAGCAATCACAGAGCATAGAGTCCCCAAAGCAAGGCAGTAACTGTCTCAGCTGGGCACCCAGGCAAAATCATGGCAGCAACTGCAACCTGCGTTTCCTATCTCTGGCCCAGGCCAGGGACTCAGAATCCCAATTAACAGATTTTATTAAAAGTATGTTATGATGTTTCTACATTTGGTAAGATAATATCAATCCATACCTTGTTTATATTTTGTTAATTTATTTTTATTGTAGAAACAATATAATAGAATGCTTAGGTTGTACAGAGTTAGATATGTTCATTTCTCAATTGATTCCACATTGGTATCATTTCTAATAAAAAATACTTTAAAAACGATTGTTTACTTATTTTTATTCTGTTACTTGTATTTATGATTAGATGATTGCTTTTATATTTTATTCCACATATTTTTCCTCAAATGTTAGCCAATTGCCCCAACATTGTTTTAAGAAAAAAGTAACTCTTTCTCATTGATTGTAAATACTTCATGTATTGCATATTAAATAAAATACATGTCTGCTTATGAGCCTTCTTGCCATTACTTTTTTCAGAACACTAAGTTCCAAATCAAAAATCCATTAAAATTCCAGTACTTTCAGAAATTCAGTACTTAAAATGCCTCTTAGACAATAGTCAGCATGCATTAAATGGTTTTCACAAAATCTCTTCACAAACTGTATCCTCCTTTAGACTTTATCCTCACTTAGTCTACTTTTAAAAAAACAAATTAATGTCATTTAATTTTCCGAGGTAATTTCGTATCTCATTTACATATTGATTATAAATCATACCCAACTTTTATAACTGAGTAACACCTTCAATATTACTGAAACATAAAAATTCATTAAAGTTCCCACACTTTTACTTTCTTTTGAGAACTACAATGTCCACAAGGTAAAATAATACTGTTTTTCATGTTCTACTGAAGAAAAAACAGTATCAATTGCTTTTTATACTTTTTCACTTTTAGTAAACACCAGGTGTGACTTACTGTACAAGAGTACCTAAAGCCAGTCGGAGAACATTTTATGTTGTGATTAAAGGTTCTTTAAATGCATTTCCTGTAATACCAATTCCTCAAAGCTACACCTATAACTTCAACCAGATGCTAATTCTTTGAACTGTAATTAACAGTGTGACACTTATGAAGTAATTTTTAGAATGATTACAGTCACTGTACTTTTATTCTCCAGAAGTGCTAAGTACTGTAATCATCACCTGTTCACGGCGAGTCTTATTGCACCACAGGCTATTAACAACGAATGGCTCCGTTTAACCAAAGCTTCATTCCTAATGAATTATCAGTAACTGGGTTTTTATGTCCAAAATATGAACTGTCAAATCCTGCTTCTCTTTTATGATGTGAACTCATTCTCATATATAAAACGTGTTTTTAAAAAATCTATTTTGGTGAGTGTGACTCTTCAAAAGTATTTTACATTTGTACAAATAATCTTTTAAAAATTACACAAGTAATCTTGGAAATGTGTGTAATTCTCCCAAAAAAATAAACGGATACATTGTAAACCTTTTCATTCTGTATTTTAACATAAGGTAAAATTAACTTGGGAGAGAGGGTGTATGAAGTTTGACCCATGTGCGCATTTATATAAACATATCAATAAACCCTACTTCTGAAAGGACCAAAACACTAGGTAGGGTAGGTTTTGTTTTTCCCCTTTTTTCCAAATGTAAAATAGACTCTGAAAGATTGAATAATTTGTCCAGTACTGTGTCTCATAATCAGCAAGAACTCACGTAATCTAAGTAGAAATCTACCAAAGCTTTCAAAGAGGTGATGGAAACTTTCTGTACGGCAGTCTTTCTTTGTTGATTAGCTTGATTATGTGATCCACCAGAGCACTGTGCTGACTTCATATTCTTTACTTCTCATAACAGAGGATCAGGGCATGCAGCAGTGTGCAAAGGGTAGCCTAGTAGCTCCATGCTGGCATGGGCGAAGCCACCTGCCTGTGCTGAAACTCTGAATTGCCACATGTTAAAGCTGAAAGTGACACCAAAGGAGAAGCCACTTCTGATTGTTCCACTCTGCATTCCAACACCAAGAACCATATCCAGCAAACAGTAGGTGCTCAGTAAGTGTTCATGGAATGGCTGGGTAATTTATTTGTTTTTCTATGCCTTATTTTCTACTTTTATGGTGGTAATAATGGTACTAAATGTCTCCTAAGGTTGTTATAAATGGCATCTGAGGTGATATTTTAGAGCATTTAGCACATTATAATCAGCAACGAGTATTAATGATTCTTCAATTCAGAAAATGTTCATTATGCTCTTAATCTATAATGTAATTGGAGAGAGAAAGATTCAAATAGTTCATTGAATGTCAAGGGCATTTACAGTTGAGAAACCATTTTCTCTTTAATCAGTGCAAATTACATTTATTGTTGCTCTTTTATTTTGCTCTTATCAATACAAAACTGTGTTTACTTTGGGGATGCTATCTTCAATGATCTCACAACAGTCAAGAAAGGGAGGTACACCAAGGGCTGCAGAGCCCCAGACTGAAGAACTCCTAAGAGAATTTAATAGGTTGTCTCAGACAAGGTCTAGTATTAGAGGCCATAGCACTCACCTGGTGGTACTACTACCTTAGGTACAAGGAGCCCAGCAAACTACAAGGGCACACATACCATAGACAGGGAAAAATAAAGGCATATTTTTTTTTCTTTTCCTCTTCTGATTTTTTTTAAATTTTTGAATTAAAAATGAGATAAATTTGAGCCCAAGGCCAGAGAAGGCAGGTCTAAGTAGCAGAGGAGGGAGAGCATCAGAGTCCCTGCCCTGGGAAACCAAAAGAGTGGCTAGTTGTTTTTGAAGTCTATCACCCAAGTCACCCAAAGTGGGTGTCCAGGACCAAATTCCCAAGATAACCATGCTTCCTCATCCTCCTCTCCTGGGAGTATGTAGTTTGGGTAAGACTTTGGAATGTCTGGAAATCCTGCTTCCACAAAGCCAGGCATTGGTGATGAGGAACATCCCTCAACCCCCAGGCACTTTCTATCCTGGAAAGGTGAAGAGCTTGAATTTAGGCAAGAGAAGAAAAACTTTCTATAATATAATTAATAATTGGAAGAATTGTTGATATTTACAAATGCAGTTGCTTTTTTTACATTGATCTCAAATAGAGTAATCTTATTAAATATATATATTTAATCTAAACATTTACTTGTAGGTAGCTTTTAGATATTTTGTGCAGGCATGCATATCTTTTCTGAGTAAAGACAGATATATGGTTTCCTTTTCAATTCTTAGATTTTAGTTAATTAACATTGTTATTGCACTTGGCTAGACTCTCCAGTACAGTGTCTAATCAAATTTGGGAAAGTGAATATCCTTGAACTGTTCCTTAGATAAGAATTGTTCCCGAGTTAAAATACTCATCTAAGGGGGTGAAACAGCCTTCAGTATTTTAACATTCAGTATTAACAATTAATATTAAATTAAAATTAATTTTTGCTTTAAATAATAACATATTTTATTTATTTTAATATTTTTATATTTAATCATCATTTTCAATGCTTACATGGGTTATTATATTTAAATCTGTCCATTTTCTTACCTCTAATTCTATTTTTTCAGGAGAATTAGACAATAATGATACATATTGTTTTTATTATCTAAATGCCCTGGTGTCTTTTACCTAGTTTTAGTGTCTACAGAACAGAATAATCATAGCAGGAGGGAGGTAGGAGCCTGGCAGGACCAGGTGACGACAGGCCAAAACCACCAACAAGCGGCACCAAAAGTAACCTCTAGTTGCCCTGGCTGCTCTTCAGCACAGGACATTTCCACCAGGGCTATGATAGTTTACGAATGCCATCACAATGTATGGAAGTCACCACCCATTTCCATGGCAACAGCTGGAAATTAGTGCCCATTTTCTAGCGATTGATGAATAACCTGCCCCTTTATTTGTATGCCATCAAAGTGGGTATAAATACAACTGTCAACTGCCCATCGCCTGTTCTAGCCACTTTGCTTATGGGCTAGCCTTGCTCTGCAAGGAGCAGTCACAGAACTGTTAACACTGCCACCACCTTAATAAAACTGCTTTCTTCCATCACTGGCTTAATCTTAAATTATTTCCTGGGTGACGTCAAGAATCTGCCCTGCATCAAAAGGACTAAAGATTAACCAGAGACTGCTCTATTTCTCTACATATCACCTTATAGATTTTTTAACCTATTTTACTATTTTTTCATAATTAAATCAAGATACTTATATACAACCTGTATAAGGATTGTTGATTATTTGTACATTTTAATCTACATAATTTGATCATTAGACAGTAAACAAATAAATATAAGGTGCTATTTAAGGAAATGCAGATGACTTGAATTTCAGCAATTCTGCATTATACTCTTGTATCAATATACTTAGTATCGATAATTCTGCAATTGGCTCTTGAACAACATGGGTTTGAATTTATATGAAGATTTTTTAAACTAAATGCAAATTCAAAACGCAGTATTTGTGGAATGTGAAACTCACATACAGGGACAACAGAGTTTTTGTCAATGCAGGTTTTCACTGCTGGACTTATGTGCAGATTTTGTTATACAATGGTCCTGAATAAATCCTCCACATATACTGAGAGATGACTATACTTTATTTGCTTAATTCCTGAACACAGGAAAAAAACCACAGTAAATGTCTCAAAATCTGACCTTTGAAACACATATGAACCCAGAAATCATCCCAAAAGTCATGGTAAACTCCACATGTACAAAAATTTACTTACTCAAAGATTTTTTTAATTAAATATATTTGTTATAAAACAAAACATTTGCATATAATAATCTATTTTAATACTATTATCATAGAGAAGTTACTAGATTATAAATCAGTCATCATACTTTAAAAGAATCTTTGTAGTTCCTGTAATTCTCATATCATTTAAGAAACAACTTTGTAAGATGCCTACACATCCCTACTACCTAAATGACCATATGTTGTATATTGTTATGTGATTGTTTCTCCATAAGAGTTTCCAAGTTCTTTGTAGGCAGACACTATGTATCATTTGTCCAAGGCATGACAGTAAATGCTTAATAAATTTTGAAACATGAGTATATTATTTTGTAATATGGTGTTCTTAATTAATTTAAAATGAATTGTTTAACTTATCTACATTTGCCCAGGTACTATCATTTAAAGGCCTTAAGATGATTTTGCTCTCATATTCATGTACATTTCAAATTTTCAAGACATTTTCCAGTACAAGTACAAATGATGGCAAGTAATGTAATTGGTAAAATATTGTGTATATCATTATTTTAAAGGAAAATTTGTACAATTACTCATTTGAATATCTAATGCAAACATGATACCCATAATCATATATCTAATACTCCATGAATAGGTTCTTTCTTAAGTTTTACATTGTTCCTTTTACTTTCTTTTTTTTTTTACATTTTGAGCTTTCTCCAGAGAATTATTATCCTATTAAAAATAATTTGAGCTTTAAACATCTGTTTATTATCACAATATTTGTCTGAAAATTAATGTGTTGCCACATTAAAAATAATTTTAATATTCAGTTACCATGAAGCTCTGTGTATTAACATTTTTCCTTCTGGATTGAGTAACCATTTAAATTATTTGTCGTATAAAATTGGTCGAAATAATTATATTACAAATATTAATTGACAAGTTATTGCTGAGAATTTATCTACTAATAAAATAAAATGGATTATTAGTAATTTATTTACCCATTTTTATTACTTATTGCCAGAGTAATAAAAGTATTATTGTTCTGCATTTATTTTTCTTTTTCTATCTTATGTGTGTTTAGAGTAACTTTGTTCAAATTTCTAGATGAACAGTCATAGATTTTTAGTAGTGTCACTCAATTTTTCCAACTATTAAAAAACAAGACAGAATCAATCAGTGATCTATCATTTAAAATGTTAAAAGATATCAAAGATTATTTTATTATTCTTAAATTTGCTAAAAGCTAAAAATTATAATGAACCTGTGTTGTTGAAATAGTCTTTTGGAATTCATTAAACTAATTTGTTTTTCATTTTCTCCTCACCCACACTAACATTTCAAATTACCTTATAATTTGAACTTCTAGTGATTTTCTGACCCCAGAAAAATGGACTACAGTAAGATTAGTGATGCATTGTATGTGTGTTTATGTGTGTGTGTAGTAACAGAAAGGCTGAATGTGAAATGGAAAATAAAGCAGCATCTCCATGGTGATCCACAGTAGCCTCTTTGCTTTTATAACAAATACCTTTTTAAAACAGCCTATCACAATTCAGAGAAAATTAATTTCTCTAAAGGTATTTACCTGGGTACAGTGGCTCACACCTGTAATCCTAGAACTTTGGGAGGCCGAGGAGGGCAGATCATCTGAACTCAGGAATTCGAGACCACCCTGGGCAACGTGGTGAAACCCAGTTTCTACTAAAAATACAAAAATTAATCAGGTGTGGCCTCTAATCCCAGCTACACGGGAGGCTGAGGCAGGAGAATTGTTTGAACCCAGGAGGTGGAGTTTGCAGTGAGCCGAGATCACACCACTATGTTCCAGCCTGGGGTCTCCAATTACTTATGATATATGTATCCCCAGTTTGATGTTTATCAGTAATAAGTAACTTAAATATGAAGACAGTATGTTCAGAGTGCTACAGGGATGCATCATTCATGTAGTCAAATTCAAGAGAATGTCTCCTAGTTCAACTATGAATAATTATGGGAGAAAACATTATTTGGAAAGCATTTTTCAACAAAATCCCATAATGACTATTTTATTGTATTCACATGGTTTGGCTCTGTGTCCCCAACCCATATCTCATTTCAAATTGTAATGCCCATGTGTCAAGGAAAGGACATGGTGGGAGGTAATTGGATCATGGGGGCATTTTCCCCCATGCTGTTCTAGTGAAAGTGAGTGAGTTATCATGTGATCTGAGAGTTTTATAAGGCAGTTTTCTCTGCTCTCTCTTGCACTTGCTCTCTCGCCTGCTGCCATGTAAGACATGCCTGCTTCCCCTTCCACCATGATTGTAAGTTTCCTGAGGCCTCCCCAGCCATGCAAAACTATGAGTCAATTAAACCTCTTTTTACAAATTACCCAGTCTTGGGTAGTTCTTTATAGCAGTGTGAGAACAGACTAACACATGTATCCTCACAATTAGCCTATGATATTATTCTAGATATTATTCTAATTATCCTTCTTCTTTAGATGAGACGTGTGCACAGTTTCTCATAGCAGCTAGGATGTGGTACTGCTAAGGCTTATGCCCAGGTTTGTCTGAATCTAGAACCTGTGTTTCTGTTTTTGAACTGACTCTACAACTCTCCTAGAATAGCCATTGTAATTTGGGAGCATTATGTAATTACTGTCACAATACTAGTTTAAAATTATTTCTATCCATTTGGAGATAATGATTTAATTAAACAAGTAACATGAATTTCTAACATACTAATTTCTTTAACTTCATAAAGCTCATACATAGAATGAAATTAGTTTATTAGGTATTATTAGTAATAGTATTATATTAAATGAATTATCTGAGCTGCTCTCTTGATACCATTTTTAAAAAAATATTCATGGTTGGGCCAGGCGTGGTGGCTTACGCCTATAATCCCAGCACTTTGGGAGGCCGAGGCTGGTGGATCACAAAGTCAGGAAATCGAGACCATCTTGGCTAACATGGTGAAGCCCCGTCTCTATCAAAAATACAAAAAAATTAGCCGGGCATGGTGGTGGGCACCTGTAGTCCCAGCTACTCAGGAGGCTGAGGCAGGAGAATGGCATGAACCTGGAAGGCAGAGCTTGCAATGAGCCGAGATCGTGCCCCTGCACTCTAGCCTGGGCAACAGAGTGAGACTCTGTCTCAAAAAAATAAAAATTATTCATGGTTATTTCTATAGTTCATGTAATATAAATTTTATTATTTTGGTAGTAACACTAATTGCATATTATATCTTAACAAGCAATATAACCAATCTTCATTTATTCTCCTTAGGTTGACAATTTTGTTAGTAAGCACTTTAAATCCTCTATAGCCTGTGAAAAGTAGCATGAAATATATTTGATTATAGAAATCTCACAGTAATCCAGCTAATCTTGGTCTCTCATTTCCCTCATATTCAGGTACCCCCAGCTTTATTGTTCTCATACTATACTTTATCCAGTGGATCCTAAAATGACTTCCTCAGCAAACCTTACCTACTACATAACTAAATGTATTGCAAGCTTAGCTATTTTCCTTTAATTGTTAAATACCTAACTCATAGTCTCCCATAAGGTTAAAAAAATGTATTTACAAGACTAAGTATATGACATATATATGTATATGTGTCCAGATATATTGTGCGTATATATGCATATTTATCTGTGTGTGTGTGTGTGTGTGTGTTCATGCGTGTGTGTGTGTGTTTATATAAAACCATGCAATGCCAAGTACAAGCCATTTGGCATTTGGATCTGGGTTCACATTGAAAATCAAACTTAATGGACACAATAGGCTTTAAACACCACCAGGTTTACTTAGCTTTAAGAAATAATACAAACAAAAAACACACATTCCACAACAATATTAGTACAGAAAACTCCTGTTTTTTAAGTTCAGCTCCCAATACCCCAGTTCTCCCAATTTTATACTTGGGCCAGGAATGATAAAGAGAGAAAGTTAAGTGTGCGTAGGTACCTCAACCCTGTGAAGTTAAGTCTGGGACTTTATCATGTTTCTTACCCAGCTAACCATGTGGCTCACTCAGATATATGTGACTGGCACTATTCTCCAGATCAGCAGCTTCTCATTAATGCCTGTTCTTAATTACTCTATAAAAACCTTGAATATTAATTATAGGTACATGGTTCAGTGCATAGCTCTGGTTGGATTTTCAGTTATTTGGTATCAGGTATGAGTAAGCTCCTAACAATTTCCTGAAATCATGATCATATGAGTTTCCTAGGGCTGCTGTAGCATATACCGTGAATTGAATGGCTTAAAGCAATCTGAATTTATCATCTCCATACTACAGTCCAAAATGTGTAAATCAGGTGTCAGCAAGGTTTGTTTCTTTTGAAGACATTGAGGGAGAATCTGTTTCACGCCTCTCTCTAGTTTCTGGCTTTTTGGCAATTCATGGTGACCCTTGGCTTGTAGACCTATCACTCCAATCTGTGTCTGTCTTCACTTGGCTTTCTGTTTCTGTTTCTTCTCCACTACTTACAAAAATTCTTATAACTAATTGGATTTAGGGGCCACATTAAATCCAGGATGATGTTGTCTCAAGATCTTTAATTATAGCTATAAAGATTCTTTTCCAAATAAGGCCCCATTTTGAGGTTCAGGGTGAACATGAATTTGGCTGAGGGGGTTAATTATTCAACTCATCACAATCATGCAATGAGAATGGCCAAAGGCCAATCCAATGTCCTTAAGTCTAGAGGGAAGATTAATAACACTTTTTAAATATTTTTCTTTTAAATTATTTTTAAGGAAGTCTTGAGACCACCTGAAATTGATAGGCAATAAGACCAGTCAGTTAGAGTGAAGTAATATGGTAACTAGAAACATTCCATGTGCAGAGAAAGAAATTTTTGTCATTATGCTCAGTTCCATTTTCTCATCAGAAAATGAAAATTAAGAGTACCAGTAATTAAATAAAAATTCCTTAATAATTTTTACAAAACAAGGTGGGATCAAAAATCGATGCCTATTTACTACTGAGAACTACTGTTTTACACAATTTTTAGTTTTTCATAGAAAAACATCATATTCCTCATGATATTTATGCTTATTTTTCCTTCGAAATAGTATGCTGACAAAATATCAGTCTCTAAAACTTTAAGAGTGTGTTTACCTCACTGAATCTTTCGTCTTTTTCTTAGTGAACTTTTTGGATTTTTTTAAATAAACGCAAGCCCTAAACACTGAAATGCTATACCTATGATGAACAATTATTTCCTTAAAAGACAACATGACGAAATGCCAGATGCAGTGTGGTAAGGGAGACCTAACTGCTATGAAATTATTATAGTGCCATGTGATTTATTTTGAACCCCAACCATCATTTCACCATCCTGCTGTCTTCTTTATTGTTAGAGTGAATGCTTTCAGTGACATCTTATAAATCTTTGCTTTGGCCAATATTTTTGCAGTGTCTTAACATAGAAGAGGTATGCACAGCTTTCACTACCTCCAAGATTTAGAGGTATAATTTCAATTTAATGTGAAAAGTTTTAGCTGGGTAAGTTCCATTAGCCTCTTTTGTCAAGAAGGGAATATACCTATTCATTTTCATGTACAGTTTATATATTGAGCTCCATCAACACATGAAAGGTGTTATGTAGTGTCTGCAAAGATGGGAGTTTATTGTCTTTAACTGAGCTTCCCACATGCACAAAAGTCTTCTAATAATATTGATCTATATTTCTCTTACTAAGCAAATGTCAGGTATATAAAAATTTATGAAATAAGGTGGCTTTTTCTCCCTATTAAAACACCTTTTGTCCAGGTAGCAGTGATTCTACCACTTGCCACAGGCAGATATGACCTTCTCACCTTGTCCTCAATGCCTCCCCATAAACTGCTCTGGGAAGTATTTGATAAAACAACTTATACTAAGATCTAAGTGACTTCTAAAACTCACTGTACTGCATAAGTTATGTGTAAGAATAGTTTATAAATTAGAATGTACAGTATCATGTATAATTTTAATATTCCAATTTATATGTACATGCACATGCAGGCTGGAGGGAGCTATGTAAAAATGTTGACAATTATCACCTCTGAGTGATGTTTTGCTTTATACATATTTATTTATTTATCATTTTCTGAGTTTTCTACATTGAACCTATACTGCATAAACAGATGCAGGGAGAAGGAAATCCTGCTATGCCTGAAAAAACTTGTGCTGATTAAATAATGTTTTTGCATAGTAGCTTAGTAAATGTGATTACATGAAACTTCACTAAAGAGTGTTTCCAAAGTGTCCAGGATGGGATGCAATGGCTAATATTTTGATAGCAATATGTTGTCACTTTTGTATTCCATCAGGGTACTGTGTTGGGAAATTATTAGAAATACTGCCCTTACTATTATTAACTCACAATTTTAGGTTAGCCAAAGAAAAAAACATTTTTTAAAAGAAAAAAAAGTAGCTTTGGAATACTTTGGGGGGTTTTTACATACAAATAAAAAAAAGCTATCCTCTCTGCCATAGCCAGTAAAGAGAGAATTGAGCTGCTATAAGTTACTTTTAAACCCAATCAAACATAATATATTGTTTTTACATTTCTAAATGAGTTATGATAGACCACTATATTTTAGAAGCAGTTTTTCAAATAGAAAAAGCTTGTGAATAGGCAAAGTAATTGCAACCTGAAATGTCTGATGAAACAACTCAAATGTTAAAGGACAGTTTTAAGATGCACATAAGGATATCATAAAAATATAATGTATTATTTTATCTTGTAATATTCAATATAGATATCAATTTACCATCTAGATATGGTTTAGTTCAATAGCAGCAACAAGATTCTGTCCAGGTTCAAAAATTAGCTAAACTGTTCAGTGTTTCGAGACCTCTATGCCAAGTGAAGCAATTTTCAACAGATGGTTAGTTCTACTCTATTTTATTCTTTTAATTCTGTTCTAGTTTCTTTTTTTCACTCTAGGTTTTATCATAAAGGAAGAAAAAAATCAGCAAATATTGATAATAAAGAAAACTTTAACCCAGAATAACGTTTAATTTTTTTTGCATTTTCTACATTTTTTATTTCATTAAGCTTTCTTCTAAACATCTACTACCCCACTATATGCTTTTGTATTTGAATATGCAAAGCATACACCATTATGTAGTCACATATATGTACTCTGCTTTCTAATAAGTTAATAAATATTCATTTAAACAATTCCTTTGACATTCTATCACTGAATGTTCCCTAATATGCCTTCAGATTTAAAGGTCTGTAGGTTATTTACAAACAGATTAAATGAAGAAAGCAGTTAAAAGACTGTAGAATACAGCAAGTAGGATATTCATTGATAGATTGTATTTAGGTCTATACTTTTGTAACTAAACTAGAAGTTGTTTTGTCACTAGGAAGATGTAAACAATTATATCTAGGGTGTTATGCATGAGTAGAAAATATATGGGTGCATACGGACATGTATTGGTATTTATGTAAATTAATTTAATCTATATCATTATTACAGTTTTAATTTTTCTTAGGATTGTAAAACTAAAATATAAAGAAAATTGTGCCTTCATCTCAGAAGACTTTGTATTTTATTTTCATGGGTAGAAGCTAAACTTTTAGAAATGGTGTGAAAGAGAATACATTAAGCAATCAATTAAATTTTTAGATTTTAATCAGAAAAAATTTAGCGCAGTAGCTCATGCCTGTAATTCCAGCACTTTGGGAGGCCAAGGTGGGAGGATCACCTGAGGTCAGGTGTTTGAGACCAGCCTGGCCAAAATGGCAAAACCCCATCTCTACTGAAAATACAAAACTTTTAGCCAGGTGTGGTGGCACATGCCTGTAATCCCAGCTACTCTGGAGGCTGAGGCAGGAGAATTACTTGAACCTGGGAGACAGAGGTTGTACCAAGCCGAGATCACACCACTGCACTCCAGCCTGGGTGACAGACGGAGACTCCATCTCAAAAAAAAAAAAAAAAAAAAAAAAGGTGATGTTTTTGCACTTGGATAGCAATCCTTCAAATATTCAATATTTGTGACTTTCTAATTTACTACTGTCAGTTTCTTCAATTACTGATACCATTAAATTGTACTATATATATATCATTCTCAGTACTGCATTAATCGCTCTCAAGTAACTGCTTGAAAATTATTTTACAGTAATTATTATGATGCATAATATTATTTTAACAAATTCTTCCCAAATTCTTTTAATGAAACTGCTTTCTTACCTTTCCAGTACATTTTTTCTCCATAAAGTTTCAGGTTAACATAAGTTCTCAGGAGCAATAAATAAGCTGAATAAATTTCATGTGAATTCTGACTCAAATGTTGATCATATCATTAGTGTATAAAAATGAAATATGTGCATTTTACAATGAATACCTTTTGTGACTTTCATTATTTCTTAAGACATTGTGGCTGCTAAGATTATCAGTAACTCTATATATCACTAGCACTGATGCACATGGTTGTCCCTAACTAACTAATTGAGTTTATATAGATGAGTAAGTAATTTACAGAAAGACATTAATATCACTAACTACATTTAAACATAAGTAATATTTTTAAAAATTAAAATAGTAGAATTAACAGTTCTTTACAGAATCATTCTTTAAAAATATTTATGAAAAATGTGTTAAAGTTATTATATTGGAAACGTTTTCACAAATATGAAGTGATTGAATGATTTCCATACGTCTTTACTTGACTGTGTAGAGCAGGGTTCTATTGAGTGCATGTAAACTTTTACTCCTAAGACACCCACTAACCTAAGGAAAATATCCAAATCTTCCACACTTGCCAAGTACAGCAGAGCCTGCTATTTGAATCTACAAATCCATTCTCCCATATTCCTTGTAGCAATAATATCTCCAAGTTGTATATGGATAGATGATCATCCAGCAAGAGTATGTCACTCTTAAGTCTCTACTTACCTCATCAGGACTGACAACAAAGAACTTAAAGATAAGCATCAATCTGTAGACCACATTTTGAGTAACTTCATTCTGTAATGCGAAGTGACTTTCTCAAAGACGCTTCCAACCAGCTATCGGCAGAATCTGAATATTCTGTTCCTTGGAAATCTCCTTCCCTCCCTGCGCTTCAGAGGTGCTTCATCAGTTTATGGATACCAAAATTGAAAAGAATCTCATAAGACTGTGAAGACAACTTATTTCTAGCTTTATGATAAAGATTAGAAAATCAAGCCTTGAAAGCGAAGTGCTTTTCCTGTGTTCACACTACTAGTTAATGGTGGAGAGGGTGACAAAGACCATAGCACAAGGCTTCCATAATGGAGCTCCCCAGTACCTTTCATGTCTGACTCTTCAGTTGTCAATAACTCCTGACTCTTTAACCTCCAGTTTCTTTGGTATCTGAATAAGATGTGAAGCTCTGGAAATATAATTTTTTAAACCTTTCTTGAAAGAAAGGCATGTCTCTTTGAAGAGAGAACACTGGGAGCAGTCTTTTCTTCACTGCACTTTACACGCAAGAAGATTCAGATGCAAAATGTTTGTTTAGATGCTAGACCTGTATCATTGTGATGTATGTGATCTCTAGATGATCCTTTATCTAATAAATAAGGCAAAACAATACTAGCTCTTTGGAAGAGTCAACTTTTAGAATAAAAATGATATTTTTTCACTGAATAATTGCACAATTTTACTTGACTTGTTTTAGGGCTTCATTTCTATTTTTTAAACACGTATTATTCCAACCTCATCCTCTTTCCTCATTCTCATTCCCTGAGCTCTAACTAAACTGGATATTAGAGCTTGTCCCTATCTCCATATGTCTTGTCCAACCTGTTATTTTTCATTTTGTCTTTTTGTGGATATATATATAAATATTTATATATATATAAATTTATAAATTTATAAATATATATTTAATATAAATGTTAACTATATATTTCATATAAGTATTAAATATATATACTTAATTTAAATATTAAATATATATATTTAATTTCTAACTCTGTAATTAATAACATTTCCCTTCAGCCTTTCTCTCAGTTTTTTCCTAATTTGTTTGTAAGATAATCACTAAGAAAGAAATTGCAGTTAAACACATAGCCCCATATGACTGCTCCTACTTTAAATGTTGATTACTAACTTTAGGTAGTGTTTTAATGATGCAACCATACTATATTTAGCCTATTAAATTTTCTTTTTGTTTCTCAGATGACTATTATATTGTTCATTATCTTTCCTTAAATTTCTGACATGTGCTTTTTTTCCCATATTCTTACAATGTCCTTGAGAAGTTGGTAGAAGGCCAAAATCAAAACACAAAAAGATGGACCTTAACAGACCAGTGCTCCTCAAAGCTCTGCTGTCTCTCTTGCAACCACTACTGTCACTAATGCATATTTCTGGATCTTGCTGTCATCACTGTGGTACCAAATGTACAAGAAAAGAAATATTTTTCTATCAATAAAATGTTTAGTTAACAATATCACTAATGCATATTTCTGGATCTTGCTCTCATCACTGTGGTACCAAATGTACAAGAAAAGAAATATTTTTCTATCAATAAAATGTTTAGTTAGCAATATTCCACAGCTATATCACAAAGACCCTGATTGTTAATATTGTTAATTGGTTCAGTTCCTGCAGCCCTTTTACAATAACACACATATATAGTAATAGAGTTTCTGAGTCAGGCAAAAGTCAGTGTGTCTGCAATCGTCCACACTCTTGTTGCCTTATATATTTTAGGTAATGAATACAAATTCCTCCTCTCTTTAGGATGAGTTAATTCACTCTGGCTACAATTATTGTTCTTAAATTTGAACTTAACCTGTGCCACCTGGTTTATCAAATATATTTTAATAACTTTAATCCTTGAAGGAGTTTGTAAAATGCATTTCAGTTATTTTTCCTTTTTCATTTCCTAAGATATTTGATATTAAGGATGACTTTAATTTTATAAGCACACACATATTAGCTTAGGTGAAGTCTGAGTTTTTAGTGTATCCATCACTTAAATAGTTAACCAAAGTCCACCTATTCTTAAAAAGCCCAGGAAATGTTACTTCTTATGTTTTCTCCTATTTTTAATGGCTCCATTATTTTACATTTAACTTGTAAATCTATTATTTATCTGCACATTTCCACAGCCATACATCTGTATGTTTGTGTGTGCATAGAGGGTGTCTGTGTACACATTCTTTCTCTTGTGCCATTCTTGGAATATGGCATAAAAATTGGAGAAAAGTGAAGGACAAAAGACAAGAAGGCTAATGTCACACAAGTCTGAAGTCTGTTACTTAAAAAAAAAAAAAAAAGTTTTGGAAAACTGAATAAGATCTGTTTACTACTTATGGGCCAGACCTATGTCCTATGATTGCCACTTACTACAATGGTGTTTGTAACCAATTCATATCCACCATTAGCAAAGAAATTCATCAGATCAGTTATTACTAAACTACTAGCTCAAGATGGCAGAACAAGCTCACATTTTATCTTCTTCCACTTAATTGCATCTCACAATAACAAATTAAAGATAAATAGAAATATAAATATGAAGTATATAAAATATGGTTGTAATGAAAAAATGCAAAAGCTTGAATAAATTTGACTCTTATAAATGACATTCTATTTCTTCAATTCATTATGTTTTTTATAAATTATGCACTTATTTCTGAATTAAATATAAGAGCTCTGAATAAGCCAGAAAAGCTTTGAAAGTGCTGGAATGTTACCATTGGAGTAAGGACTGATCAGTTCTGGTATTCACAACAATGACAACATAAAACTTTCCACGGTGTGCTCCAAAACAATATATTAATAATAATTGATTTATTAACATATCCAAAAGAGTAGAGCTAACTATGTAGCTAAATAAACTCAATCCATCATCTATTTAGAGAGGAAACCTTTAAAGGATCTTATCAATTATAAGAAAATACTAATCTTATAAATTATAAGAAAATACTAATACATAATATACATTTTTAAGGAGGCTAATAGACCAAATAAATATATTCTCATGTTAGAACAATGGATTATGTGATGCTGGACATAAAAAAGTTAAAAGCAAATTATTTTAAAGAAAAATGCCGGGTACCGAAAAGCTAAAGCTTAAATAAACATATTAATTTAGAAACACTTTTAAAGGTGTAGAAAAGATTTACTCTATAAAGAAAATTAACCAGGTACCCAGAAGATTGGTTTTTAATTCACCTTTTGGGAAGGCAAAAGGATCATTTGCAAACCAATGCCAATTTATTAAAAATCTAGATTATATGCCAGCTTATCCAAGATAAATTATTTTTCCCTTGTTCATTTTATCTAAGATGAAACATTTGTCCCTTGTTTACTGTATCTAAGATGAATTATTTGTCCCTTGTTAGAGTATAGAAATCTTAGGAAGGTACCAAAATGAAAATAGTTGTAACTTTAAAGACTATTAAAACAAGTATAAAATAAGTAGGAAATAAACTAATCATGATGTTGATATGTAGAGTGGGTTAAGATATAAGTATGCTAATAAATGGCATATAAGCTTTATAATTATGTACATTTTATCTTCACTGTGATGTGTTTGAAGTAGCCAGAAGAATCATTCTTCCAAATGTTACATTATAATGAATCTTGAATTAAATAAAATAAAGCTTTGTGGTTGCTTTTTTCTTATGCAGAAAAATGGTCAGGGCATGAAATTAATGAGTACATTTGTCCAGTAATAACATAGAATGGATGCCTTGGAAATATTCCTGCTAGAAAGCATCAAAGAGTGTTTGATAAAATTTTATTTTAGAAAACCACTAGTAAATAAAGTAGTTAGTACATGAATATGAAAGAAAGTTCTTGCAGGTGTATTGTGGTAACAAAGATGTTCCATCGTTGTGATTGATCTATAAAGCCAGTGCTTATCGTTTGAACATCTATCACTGGTGGACTAGACAGATTTAACATGCTGCATAGAGAACAGGGGAGGCCCAGTGTGGGGACTTCATAAAGTAGCTGATATTATAATAAATTAATTATTACCCAGGGAAACCCTAAAGAAAACTCTTATTTAGAAACCAAGGAAAAAAGCCTATGCACATTGTAGATTCATACATTTGTTGCTTGGTGTTTGAAACTTGACTATAGATTGAGGAGAAAATAAGAAAAATAATTATTATCTGCATGCCAGTAATCAGGTCAGTTAAATGATAGAAAAACCTGACGACAAATACACAGCCTCAGTTAAATGATAGAAAAACCTGACGAGAAATACACAGCCTCAGTCTCGGATTTGTAGTTACTGCAAACATCTCTTGAAGAAGCATAAAACAAAATTAAGTCTAGCAGGACAAATTTTATAATTAGGGTTCAAAAAGTTCCCACAAATGAAATTCCAAATATCATGAACTCTACGTTTCAGAATTAGAAAAATTCTGAGCAAATAAGCTAATAATTGTGAGAATCATTTGAAACTACACAGTCAAACCTCTGGTAATTGTAGATACTGCATTATCAAATGCAGAATATAAAATATTTAAGCTAACATATTAAAAAATAAGATATCAAAAGCATGAAGAAAGTACAAAAAAAGTTACAAAATGAATACTTATATATATATTTAGGAAGCCCAGGTAATCTTCAATAAGATAATTATATCAATAGAGTGTCAAAACTGCAAAACACAAAAGGTAAGGACAATATCTTAAAAGGAGTCAATGATAAAATACAGATTACCTTCATGAAAATTACATGCTTACAGCAGATTACCTAGCTGCAGTAATGAATAAATATTCCAAGTAATTTTTTTAACAAAACCTTTATCTAAAATCATATAGTTTGGGGTGTGGCCAAGATGGCCGACTAGAAGCAACAGCAATGAGAGGCTCCCATCCAAAAGAACAATAATAGCATATGAATCCTGCACTGGCAACCGAGATATCCAGGTTCTCTCATCAGAACTGACTAGGTGGCTGGCGTGACCCATGGAGAGGAAAGAAGAGCAATGTGGTACGGCAGCCCACCTGAGAGCCAAATGGGGCAGGTGAGTCCCCATCCCCTAGCCAAGGGAGCCCATGAGTCAACATGTTACCCATCCAGGGAAACTGCCTTTTCCATGGAACTGTGCAACCCACGGATGGGATGTTGCCACTCGTGAGCCCATGCCACCAAGTCTAGGGTCTCAACCCCAAAGCCATGCAGGTTCTTAACAGACGCTCAGCTAGAATCTGCTTAAGCCTGGGGGGAGGGGCTCCTGGGGGGAGAGGTGACCAGCACCACAGCTGCAGCTGGCTGCTGTCTAAGCTGCTTGAGCTACTTGGGGGAGGGGGCAGCAGCCAGCACTGGGACTGATAGCTGCCTAACACACTAAGCTCCCTGGTCATGGGAAGGGAGGCAGCCATCTCTACAGCTGCAGGCCATGCTTTTTCCCTGCTGGAGCCCGGGAGGCTAGACGGCTTAATCCAAGAAGTGTCCCCCATACACCAGCACACTGGCTGTGACAGATTGTGGCCAGAGTGCCTCTTCAGGGCTGACCCTGACCCTCCTCACTGGGTAGGGCCTCCCTGCAGGAGCTCCAACAACTCCTGACAGGTGCTCAGTCACAGAACTCTGATCTCCCTGGGTCTGAGCCCCTAGGGGGAGGGTTGGCTGCAGTCTCTGTGGACCAGCAGACTTAGCCTTTGCTCCTAGTAGTCCTGAGGAATCTAAGCATCCCAAATGAGTGGGTTTTTCCCCAGCAAAGCACACCCACTCTACCAAGTGACAGTCAAAGTGCTTCGTTAAATGCATTCTATACCCCGTGCCACCCAACAGTGTGAGACCCTCCAACAGGGGTTGTCAGACATCCCATTCAGGAGCAATCCAACTGGCATCAGGATGGTGCCCTTCAAGGTCAGAGATCACAGAGGAAGGAGCAGGCACCCATCTTTGGTGTTCTCCAGCTTCCTTGAGTGACATCTCCAGGCACAGGATCAAACCAGATGAACAGGGCCTGAAGTGAACCCCCAGCAAACCACAGCAGACCTACAGAAGAGGGACCTGAACACTGAAAGAAAAACCAACAAACAGAAAGTAACAACAACAGCATCAACAACAAAAACAGTCCCCATGAAAACCCCATTCAAGGGACAGCAGCCTCAAAGATTGAGTTTAGACAAACTTATGAAGATGAGAAAGAATCAATAAAAACACTCTGAAAACACAAAAGGCCAGAGTGCATCTTCAACTCCAAATGATCCCAATGCCTCTCCAGCAAGTGTGCAGAAATGGACAGAGGATAAGATGGACGAATTGACAGAAGTAAGCTTCAGAAGATGGGTAATAACAAACTCCACTGAGTTAAAGAAACATGTTCTAACAATGCAAAGAAGCTAAAAACCTAGATAAAAGGTGATAGGAGCTACTAACTAGAATAACCAGTTTAGAGAGGAACATAAATGACCTGACGGAGCTGAAAAAACACAGCATGAGAACTTCGTGAAGCATACACAAATATCAATAGTCAAATCGACCAAGCAGAGGAAAGGATATCAGATTTGGAAGACCATCTTGCTGAAATAAAGCATGCAGACAAGATTAGAATAAAAAGGAATAAACAAAGCCTCTGAGAAATATGGGACTATGTAAGGAGACCGAATCTACAATTGACTGGAGTACCTGAAGGAGATGGGGAGAATGGAAACAAGCTAGAAAACACCTTCAGGATATTACCCAGGGGAACTTCCCCAACCTAGCAAGACAGACCAACATTCAAATTCAGGAAATACAGAGAACACGAGTAAGATACTCCACGAGAAGATCAACACCAAGACACATAATCAATAATCATCAGATTCTCTAAGGTTGAAATGAAGAAAAAAATGTTAAGGGCAGTCAGAGAGAAAGGCAAGGTGACCTACAAAGCGAAGCCCATCAGACTAACAGCAGATCTGTCAGCAGGAACCCTGCAAGCCAGAAGACAGTGGGAGCCAATATTCAACATTCTTTAAAAAAAACAACGAATTTTCAACCCAGATTTTTATATTTAGCCAAACTAAGCTTCAAAAGCCAAGGAGAAATAAAATCCTTTCCAGACAAGCAAGTGCTGAGGGATTTTGTCACCACAAGGCCTGCCTTGTGAGAGCTCCTGAAGAAAGCACTAAATATGAAAAGGAAAAACAGGTACTAGCCACTGCAAAAACACAGCAAAATAAAAAGACCAATGACACTATGAAGAAACTGCATCAACTGGTGGGCAAAAAACCAGATAGCATCATGATGACAGAATCACATTTACACATAACAATACTAACTTCAAAGATAAATGAGCTAAATTCCCCAATTAAAATAAACAGACTGGCAAATTTGAAAAAGAGTCAAGATCCGTCAGTGTGCTGTATTCAGGAGAACTATCATACATGCAAAGACACACATAGGCTCAAAATAAAGGTATGGAGGAAAATTTATCAAGCAAATGTAAACCAAAAAAAGCAGGGGTTGCAATCCTAGTAAACAGCCTTTAAACAAACAAAGATCAAAAAGACAAAGAACGGCATTATATAATGGTAAAGGAATCAATTCAACAAGAAGAGCTAACTATACTAAATATATGGACCCAATACAGGAGCACCCAAATTGATAAAACAAGTACTTAGAGACCTACAAAGGGAAATAGACCCCACATGATAATAGTGAGAGACTTTAATACCCCACTGTCAATATTAGGAAGATGAAGAAGACAGAAAATTTACAAGGATATTCAGGACTTGAACTCAGCTCTGCATCAAGTGGACTCAATAGACATCTACAGAACTCTCCAGCCCAAATCACCAGAATATGCATTCTTCCCAATGCCACATGTCACTTATTCCAAAATTGACCACATAATTTAAAGTAAAACACTCCTCAGCAAATGCAAAAGAACTGAAATCATAACAGTCTTTCAGACCACAGTGCAATCAAATTATAACTCAGTAATAAGAAACTCACTCAAAACCACACAATTACAGGGAAATTGAACAACTTGCTCCTGAATGACTCCTGGATAAATAATGAAATTAAGGCAGATATCAAGAAGTTCTTTGAAACCAAGGAGAACAAAGAGACAATGTACCAGAATCTCTGGGAGATGCAAAAGCAGTGTTAAGAGGGAAATGTATAGCGCTAAATGTCCACATCAGAAATCTAGAAAGATCTCAAATTGACACCCTAACATCACAATTAAAAGAGCTAGAAGGACAAGATCTAACTAATCCAATACTTAGCAAAAGGCAAGAAATAACTAAGATCAGAGCAAAACTGAAGGAGATAGAGACACAAAAATCCTCCAAAAAAATCAACGAACCCAGGGGCTGTTTTATTGAAAAAAAATTAACAAAATAGGTAGATCACTAGCTAGACTAGACTAGCAAATCAATAAATGTAATCCATCATATAAAGAGAATCAAAGAAAAAAACACACACGTTTATCTCAATGCATGCAGAAAAGACCTCTGATGAAATTCAACATTTCTTCATGTTAAAAACTCTCAATAAACTACACATTGATGGAACATATCTCAAAATAATAAGAGCTATTTATGACAAACACATAGCCAATATCATATTGAATGGAAAAAAGCTGAAAGCATTCCCTTTGAAAACTGGTACAAGACAAGGATGCCCGCTCTCACTACTCCCATTCAACATAGCATTGGAAGTTCTGGCCAGGGCAATCAGTCAAGAGAAAAAAAAAATGAAGCGTATTCAGATAGGAAGCGAGGAAGACAAATTGCCTCTGTTTGCAGACCACATAATTGTATATTTAGAAAACCCCATCATCTCAACCCAAAAACTCCTTAAGCTGATAAGTAACTTCAGCAAAGACTCAGGATATAAAATCAATGTGCAAAAATCACAAGCATTCCTATGCACCAACAATAGACAAGCAGAAAACGAAGTCATTAATGAACTCCCATTTACAATTGCTAAAAAGAAAATAAAATACCTAGGAATACAGCTAACAAGAGAAGTGAAGGACCTGTTCAAGGAGAACTACAAACCACTACTCAAGGAAATAAGAGAGGACACAAACAAATGGAAAAACATTTCATCCTCAAGGATAGGAAAAATCAATATTGAGAAAATGGCCATACTGCCCAGATTAGTTTATACATTCAGTTCTATTCCACCAAACTACCATTGACATTCTTCACAGAATTAGAAAAAAAAACTACTCAAAATTTCATACGTAGCCAAAGAAGAGACTGTATAGCTAAGACAATCCTAAGCAAAAAGAGCAAAGCTGGAGGCATCACAGTACGTGACTTCAAACTGTATCACAGGGCTTTAGTAATCAAAATGGCATGGTACTGATACCAAAACAGACATATAGATTAATGGGACAGGACAGAGAACTCAGAAATAACCTCACACATCAACATGCATCTGATGTTTGACAAACAAGCAGTGTTTGAAAAGCAATAAATGGGGAAGTATCTCCTATTCAATAAATGGTGCTGGGAAAACTGGCTAGCCATATGCAGAAAACTGAAACTGGACCTCTTCCTTATACCTTATTCAAAAATTAACTCAAGATGTATTAAAGACTTAAATGTAAAACCCAAAATCATCAAAATCTTAGAAGAAAACCTAGGCAATACCATGCAGAACATATGCATGGGCAAAGACTTCATGATGAAAACACCAAAAACAATTAAAAAAAAAGCCAAAATTGACAAATGGGCTCTAATTTCACTAAAGAGCTTCTGCATGGCAAAATAAACTATTATCAATGTGAATAGGCAAGCTATAGAATGGGAGAAAATTTTTGCAATTGTACCCACCTGACAAAGCCGAATACCCAAAATGTAGGAACTGAAACAAATTTACAAGAAAAAAAATCAAAAAGTGGGCAAAGGACATGAAAGACACTACTCAAAAGAAGACATTTATGCAGCCAGCAAGCATGTGAAACAGAGCACAACATCACTGATCATTAGAGAAATGCAAATCAAAACCACAATTAGATACCATCTCATGCCAATCAGAATGGTGATTATTGAAAAGACAAGAAATAATAGACGCTGGTGTGGCTGTGGAGAAATAGGAACCCTTTTACACTGTTAGTGGGAATGTAAATTAGTCAACCATGGTGGAAGATAGTGTGGCACTTCCTCAAGGATCTAGAACCAGAAGTAACATTTGACCCAGCAATCCCATTACTGGGTGTATACCCAAAGGAATATAAATCATTCTACAATAAAGACACACGCACACGTATGTTTATTGTACCTCTATTTACAATAGCAAAGACAGGGAACCGACTCAAATGTCCATCAATGATAGACTGGATAAAGGAAATGTAGTAAATGCACACCATGGAATACTATGCAGCCATAAAAATGAATGAGATCATGTCCTTTGCAGTGATATTGATGAAGCTGGAAGCCATCATGCTCAGCAAACTAACACAGGAATAGAAAACCAAATACTGCATGTTCTCACTCATAAGTGGCAGTAGAACAATGAGAACACATGGACACAGGGAGGGGAACAACACACACTGGGGCCTGTGGGGGGTTGAGAGCAAGGTGAGGGACCCTAGAGGATGGGTCAATAGGTGCAGCAAACCACTATGGCACATGTATACCTATGTAACAAATTTGCACATTCTGCACATGTATCCCAAAACTTAAGTAAAATAAAATAATAAAATTAAATAAAATTAAATCATACAGTCAATAAAAATACTTTGAATAACAATATTAAAATGTAATTTCAGCTGACAGGGTTAATGTTAACAGACCCTCACCAGAGGAACTCTAAAGGGTCAGTCATGAAAAAATGAAAACAAAACAAAACAAGCCTTTGCTGATTTGACTTGCTATAACCAGGAGTCACAAGCAAATAAAATTAGACACATAGAGATAAAGACATATTATCTAAATGTACATTGATTTTACAAAATAATAATTTTCTAATTTGAGGCATTAAATAAATAGAATAGAAATAAAATAGCAGGCAAAAACAGCACATATGTTGGTGAAGGTTATAATTATTAATAGAGACAAAGATTTCTTTTTATACTTATTGATATGGTTTGGCTGTGTCCCCACCCACTCATCTTGAATTGTCACTGTCACAATTCCCATGTGTTGTTGGAGGAACCCATGGGAGGGGATTAAATTATGGAGGTGAGTCTTTCTTGTGCTGTTCTTGTGATAGTGAATGAGTCTCAGGAGATTTGATGGTTTTTAAAATGGGAGATTCTCTGCACAAGCTCTCTTTTTGCCTGCTGCCATACGCATAAGATGTGACTTGCCTCTCCTTGCCATCTGTCATGATTATGAAGCCTGTCCAGCCACGTGGAACTGGGAGCCCAATTAAAGCTCTTTCTTCTGTAAATTGCCCAGTCTTAGGTATGTCTTTATCAGCAACATGAAAATAGACCAATACAGTAAATCGGTACCAGTAGAATGGAGTGCTGCTGAAAAGATACTCGAAAATGTGGAAGCCACTTTGGAACTGGGTAACAAACAGGGGCTGAACAGTTTGGAGGGCTTAGAAGAAGACAGGAAAATGTGGGAAAGTTTGGAATTTCCTACAGACTTGTTGAATTGCTTTGCTTCCTAGACACTTGTTTGAAAATGCTGTTAGTGATAAAGACAATAAAATCCAGGCTGATGTGGCGGTCCCAGATAAAGATGAGGAACTTGTTGGGAACTGCAGCGAAGGTGACTATTGTTATGTTTTGGCAAAGAGACTGGCAGCATTTTGACCCTGCCCTAGAGATTTGTGGAACTTTGAACTTGAGAGTGATGATTTAGGGTATCTGGAGGAAGAAATTTCTAAGCAGCAAAGCATTTGAGAGTTGACTTGAGTGCTATTAAAGGTATTCAGTGTTTTTTTTTTTTTTGAGATGGAACCTTGCTCTGTTGCCCAGGCTGGAGTGCAGTGGTGCAATCTTGGCTCACTACAACCACTGCCTCCCAAGTTCAAGCAGTTCTCCTGCCTCAGCCTCCTGAGTAGCTGCGGTTACAGGTGTGTGCCACCACACCCAGCTAATTTTTTGTATTTTTAGTAGAGATGGGGGTTTCACCATTTTAGCCAGGATGGTCTCCATCTCCTGACCTCATGATCTGCCTGCTTCAGCCAAGGCAATTAGTTTTATAAGGGAAGCAGAGAATAAAAGTTCAGAAATTTTGCAGCCTGATAATACGACAGAAAAGAAAATCTTATTTTCTGAGGAGAAATACAAGCCAGCAGCAAAAAATTTGCATAAGTAACAAGAAGCCAAATATTAATCTCCAAGACAATGGGGAGAATATCTCCAGGGTATTTCAGAGGTCTTCACAAGGTAGCCCCTCCCATCACAGGCCTGGAGGCCTAGGAGGCCTAGGGCTGGGCCCAGGGTAATTAGCATATCCATCTTCTCAAACATTAATCATTGCTTTGTGTGGAGAATGTTCAATGCCCTCCTTTTAACTCTTTGAAACTATTTAATATATTATTGTTAACTGTAGTCATCCTACAGTGCTATAGAACACTAGAACTTATTCTTCCTATCTAGCTGTAATTGTTATTAATTTTTAAGGGGTGTTGGTATATTTTGCATATTAGTTTTTATCAGATGAGTGTTTTGTAAAGACTGTATCATGATCTGTGGTTTGTCTTTTTATTCTCTTAGCATTGTTTTTTTACAAGAGAGAAGTTTTTTAAAACATTTCTTAAATATTGTATACTTCACCAACTTTCAGGATCATTATTAGTCATTGCTGCATTTTATGTGTGTAGTTCAAATGATAATATGTGTAACAGAAAATAGAATTTTAATAGTAAGTTTTTACAGATTTTAACTTCAAGTTACATATTTGAAGTTGAATATTCAGATATTAAGAATCTCAATGAAACCCTTGCTTTTACTGTGAACATTGTTTTACTTTAAACCTCATAATAACTCCTGTCAAAAATAAAATTAGGTCAAATTAGATAATTTTTAAATTTATTGTGCATACAAAAGAACAGTTTGCTAACCAGGAAACCATAAAGTGAAAAAGGTAAGAAGCACCACTTATAGCGATAATAACATAATATGTCAAGCAAAAAACAGGAAGTATTTTGCCCTGTTTTGCAAGGTAGTAGTATGCTGTTCAGAAAGCATTGCAGATGGTGTCATTAATCATGTAGGAAACAATATAAAATCAAATTCTGGTGTGTTGGCAAAGGTTTAACAACCAATTCTACAAAAACAAAAACCAAACGGAAACAAAAGACTGCTTTGTAGAGTTTAATGATTTTTGTAGCGTGAGTACTTTCACCTTGAACTATTTCAGTCTGCTATATTTCAAGAAATATGAAGGATATTAGATTTTACCCTACTTACAGTCAAATATGTTAGCATGTCATAGTTTCATGGTTGCTGGCAGAAGATATGAGACTCTGAGTCAGAGACAAAGGGTAGCTTATTATTCATAGTAACAGCAGTTGGCAGAGTATCAGAATTTGTGCCATTTCCCTAACCCCAAATCCCATAGGGTGAGATAAAGATCTAAGTAACACCTGCATGTGTGTTATGAAAGAAAAACCCTGAGTTTAGGGTACCTGAATTTTTCATAAGTAATTGGCAAAACAAAATTTTCCAAAAGGGAGACATTATCTCTACCATTCTGGAGAGTAAACAAGTCTGTCTTTTACTCAAATCTGTTTAGTCTTTTTTTCAAATTTGTTTACTATACAAACATCCTTAAAAAATTTTGTCATAGCAAAGGTCTTCAGTACCGCTCTTCACAAAATACAGAAACTCAAGAAACCAACAAATAGTTGTTTTCCAATACCAATGTGATATCACTGAGCATGGAATTGGAAAAATAAATGAACAGTTGCCTTTTGTGAGTCAGAATAATATGCTCCAGCATGTCACTACATTGGAATATTAAAATGCCATTTTTTATAGTTAGGTGAATAAGATAGATAGTGTAACAATTACAAGATATACATTATAATCATATTTATTTTTAATTAAAAAATTTATGTTAACCTTAAAGGAAAAAAAATGGTTATCTAATTCCTATTAGGAAAACATTAATAGAATAAGATACTAAATCAGTACAATATTAATTTATCATCCTGGCTGATACCAGAACTCAATAGGAAAATTGTTCAAATTCTTGGCAAATTCTGCATCACATATAAAGTGCTAAAGCATATTATATGATTTTAATATCATGGCTCTGTCCAAATAAAATATTTTCACATTGCCCAAATTCTAACATAAATGATTTTAAAAGACCAAATATTAAACAAACACACTTGATTTGTTACTATTTATTTTCATGAGTTGTGTATGACTGTCTAGATAAATGTACTTTGGGAACATTGTATAGAGCTAAAAAAATTGAAAAAATACTTAGTAAATTATGATTTATTCAATTAGTTAATTCAATCGTGAGTTTCCTTAGTTCTGTGTTTCCTTATGTCATCACATTTGTCACAGTGAGTGGTGATTATCCATGTAACTGTATGTTTTTCTACCTATTCCAAGGCCTTTAACCAGAGCTGCACATCAGAATGAATTAGATGATTTGAAGCACACACATGCACATTTGCGTACACTTCTAGGCCTACCCTCAGAAATACAGTCAGTGGATCCAGGATATGGTAAGTGTATTTCTATTTTTAAATTATCAGAAAAGTCTGACATACATCTTGGTTTAAAATAACTGAAATAACTGTCCTAAAATGTGTTATGGATAGCAGAAAAATTACTTACCCATCTGTGTTTCCCTTGTATCCATCATAGTGTTTCAAGAACAGTAAGTACTTACATATATCTGCTATTTCTTTCCAGCTCACGTTGATATAGCATACCATTGTTTTTCACATAGGCTTCTGAAACAGCTTCCTGAATGGAAATTACCATTTTATATTTTTAAATGTTCAAATATTAGCAGTTTCATATGGCCCAGCCTAAAAGAATACAATCCAAAATTTTTAACATACTTGCTATCTATGACTTACTGTTCATGACATAATGTTATATTCTTACAAACTTATCTCATGGAATTCTTTTTCTATTATTTCCATACTGAGACATGTCTTATCGTCAGAACAATTTTATCCCAGATTCATGATTCACTAAATGCAGTTCCTATTTTCTAGTTCTTTATTTCCCTTCCTTTTTGTTTATCTCTTCCTCTCTATTAGTATAAGAATAATTTATAAACATTATATCCAAATTGACTGTTTTCTGCCATGATTCCCTGTCTTTGCTCACTTATTTCCTTTAAAATTTGAAAGATTTATCTAAATTTATGATTTTTATTTTTATGGCTTTATTTCAAAATAAAAGTTTCATCTGTATCTATTCATATAACTTGGAGGTAATTTTTGATATTTGTTATACAATGTATTCCAAAAGTATAGCAATGTCAGCAAATGGCAGATATTTCAATACTTATTTGTTTAATAAACTAACACATATTTTAAATATTTTGAGAATATAATTAAGCATGATGTTATTATATCACAAGATAATGTAATAAACGGTTTCAAAATAAAACTCTTGATATTTGGAAATGGTAACTCTTGTAGATCCCAAAAGCTGTCTCACACTTAATTCTTTTTTTAAAGGTTGAAAATAAAGAGAGATATTGATATTTTTTGGATTTCTCTTATCAATCAGTTTTATCTTTCCCAGAACTTAAGTATCCTCTGAAAGCCATAGATTAAGCTTCCGAATGAAATGCTCTCCCATTAAAAGAGGACTAGAATGTTAACCTACATAAAGTATTATTTCTATGGTTATAATTATATTTTACCAAAATGTTACTTCATGAGGTATAAAAAATATGTATAAGTCCTTACAGAAATGAAAGGTTGTGACAAAAATACCAGCATTCAAACAAGAGTATTTCTAAGCACAAAGACAGTCATAGTATTACTTCTGATTATAGTGTTATGGGTTAAAACTGAGATATGATTGAACTTGTAACTGGCATGTAAGACAGAGAACTTTTTTTCAAATTAGAATATTTCTGGGTGTGCTGGCTCATGCCAGTAATCCAAGCACTTTGGGAGGCTGAGACAGGAGAATCACCTGAGCAAAGGATTTGAGACCAGCCTGGACAACATAGTGAAATCCCATCTCCACAAAAAATAAAAATATCGACTGGGCAAAGTGGTGCACACCCATAGTCCCAACTACTCATGAGGTTGAGGTGAGAGCACTGCTAGAGCCCAGGAGTTCAGGGCTACGGTGAGATAACATCACATTACTGCACTCAAGCAGCCTGGGCAACAGAACCAGACCCTGTCTTCAAAGCAAAACCGATCACACAACAACAAATTAGGATATGGACAGTTAGTATTCAAGTGCAAAAAAAAAAAATCATCTGTGTAGTAGCTGCAAATCCTTATCTAAATAAAATATAACCTATCTTTAGTTTTTTTCTGAACCTGACTAGGCTCCAACAATTAGTGATGATGATGAAAAAGTACATATAGATGTAACATGTGCTATATTTGACTTTATTTCAGCAAATAAAATATTTAGCAAGTAGTTTATCCTGGTACACCAGAGAATAATAAGATGATAATAGAATTAACAGTGCACTGTTTATTTAGTCAAGAGCATTAGAAAGAATCTGGCCTAAAGGCCTAAATTTATAATATATTTTCTCAGTCTCAAGCATATAGGTTAGTGCTTGTATTTTGAAGGAATAATAAAGCTTAAAGTGAACAGTGGTTTGGTTTATTAGTAAAATGCTGTTTTATCCTCAGAACTAAAACCAAAAGCCAATTGACTTTTTTAAACATTTAAATCAGTATATTTAAAATGCAGAAACATTTAAAGCTGATTAATGCAATTTAAATTAGTGGAAGGAACAGGTAATGTGTAAATTTGCCAGATGAGTCTCTGGGAGTTAATCCAATTTAGCAGTTACGGAGAAGGGGCCGTTATAATAGTGGGCCTTTAAATGTGTCTTGACCAAATTACCAGTTGCTCTGAGAAGAGGATGATGAAGAGGGATACTAGACTGTTATGTTAAAAAATAGAAAGACTCCCCCCAAGATTCAAGAAGCAGCTTTGTTCACTAAAATTCACACAGGTAGTCAGCATCAAGTAACATTTTTAAGCAGTAACAGTAACAACAACAAAAAATGGTTGAAACAATGATAAAGTGTTTCCAGGTGAGGAAGTTTGGAAGCATGAAAGTTGGTAGCCTTTTTTGTTTTTTTTTTTTTTTTTTTTTTTTTTTTTTTGAGATGGAGTCTCAATCCATTGCCCAGGCTGGAGTGCAGTGGCGTGATCTTGGCTCACTGCAACGTCTGCCTCCCAGGTTCTAGTGATTCTCCTGCTTCAGCCTTCTGAGTAGCTGGGATTACAAGCAGGCACCACTATGCCCAGCTAATTTTTGTATTTTTAGTAGAGACGGGGTTTACCATGTTGGTCAGGCTGGTCTTGAACTCCTGACCTCAAGTGATCCATCGGCCTCTGCCCCCCAAATTGCTGGGATTACAGGTGTGAGCCACAGAGCCCAGCCTGAAAGTATTTTAAGAACACAATTGTACATACTAACAAAATGTAGGCTATCAGTATTAAGACAAAAAAAAAAAAGTCAGAGGATGCTCAGCTATTTAAACAGAATTACATCTCTAGATTAAAGCTGATTTGTTCACCCAGGCTACAAAAGAGACCTCAGCTAAGGAGCAATGACTCACTGAAGACTTCTAAATTCAATCTCATGCAGAGACACACCAGAGGTGGGACTGGGATTGAGCATTCAAATGTATGCCCCAGTTGAGAGAGATGAATAAAGCATATTCTGACAACTTATAGGGGATAAGAAAGAATATGAAGCAATATCAGCGCAATGTCATTGCATTTCTTGAAAATAACATACAATTATAAAATCCACCTTTTCTCTGAATTTATTTTTCATTTGGTATAGTCAGAAAAAAATACAAACAAGATGTGGCATAATGGGAATTAATACAGGAGATAATTCTTTAAAAAAGTGTTCAGCAATACTAACTATAACAAATAGCATAATGGATAAAGAGAATGAATCAGTACAATTCTAGAACTGTTTTAGCCAATAACAATGTGAAGCAGGGTAAGATAGAAATAGGTGATTAGGGAATACAAGCTGTATTTCTAAAAGTTTTTCAATCTGCCACAAACTTGCATGAATTGCATTTGAATGCTTTTACTGTCCCAGAGTTCACTCTGCTATATTATGTCTTATTTGATCCAACACTTAACAGTCTCACTGATCACAAGTATGACATTTGTAGGAAACAGCATCAAATATTTACAAATTCTGCAGTCAACATTTTTATCCTTATGCTTCTTATATGGGAAAATGTACATTTTAGATGTTTGATAGTTTAGGATAACTTATGATACCAGGACTTAATAATTTGTTTTGTCAACTTTTTCAAAAGCATGGTGGAAATTGAAATG
Source organism: Gorilla gorilla gorilla (assembly GCF_029281585.2). Lineage (NCBI taxonomy): Eukaryota > Metazoa > Chordata > Mammalia > Primates > Hominidae > Gorilla > Gorilla gorilla. The sequence goes on along the minus strand of NC_073224.2, from coordinate 65,561,162 downwards.
TATGCAGAATGTAGGAATGAAAGTTTACTTCTGTAGACTTTCACCTTCATTGAGATAGGAAAAAATAAGTCATTTCAGGGGCACAAACTTTTTCTAAAATGTACTTTTCGAAACTCTTTTTTAAAGATTTGATTTTTTTCAGACCTCTAAAGCTTCTCTGAAGCTGAAAAAGGAATAGAAATTCTCTTTGAAATTAGCATGTGATTATTTACTTATAATCTTCAAGGGGCTGGAAATTCTATTGAGTACACTTACTGAGAATAATTGGAGACCCAGAATTTATGCAGAACAAACTAGAGTTTTTCTAACTAGAGACATTTTTTAGTATGATTGATAATTTTAAACATCCTAAAAAAGAACCTATACTGGTAGGTGTGAAGTGATGTCTTATTGTGGTTTTGATTTGCATTTCTCTAATGGTCAATGATATTGAGTTTTTCTTCATATGCTTGATGGCCACATGCATGTCTTCTTTTGAATGGTGTCTGTTCATGTTTTTTTGCATGCTTTTTAATGGTATTGCTACAATTTTTCTTGTAAATATCTTTAAGTTATTTATAGATGCTGGATATTAGACCTTTGTCACATGCATAGTTTGAAAATATTTTCTCCCATTCGATAGCTTATCTTTTTACTCTGTTGATAATTTCTTTTGCTGTGCATCAGCTCTTAAATTTAATTAGATCCCATTTGTCAATTTTTGCTTGTTGAAATTGCTTTTGGCATCTTTGTCATGAAATCTTTGCCAGTTCCTGTGTCCAGAGTGGTATTGCCTAGGTTGTCTTCCAGGATTTTTATAGCTTTGGGTTTTACATGTAAGTGTTTATCTTGCGTTGATCTTTGTATAAGGTGAAAGGAATAAGTCCAGTTTCAAGCCTCTCCATATGGCTACCTAGTTATCCCAGTACCATATATTGAATAGGGAGTCCTTTCCCCATTGCTTTCTCGTCAGCTTTGCCAAAGATCAGATAATTGTACGTGTGTGGCCTTACTACTGGGCTCTCTATTCTGTCCTATTGATCTATGTGTCTGTTTTTGTACCAGCACCATGCTGTTTTGGTTACTTTAGCCTTGTAGTATATTTTGAAGTCAGGTAGTGTGATGACTTCAGCTTTGTTCTTTTTACTTAAAAGTGTCCTGGCTATTTAGGATCTTTTTAGTTCCATATGAATTTTAAAATAGTCCTTTTCTAGTTTTGTGAAAAATGTCATTGGTAGTTTGATAGGAGTAGCATTGACTCTGTGAATTGCTTTGGGAAGTATGGCCATTTTAATGATATTGATTTTTACTCTCCGTGACCATGAAATGTTTTTTCATTTGTTTGTGCCCTCTCTGATTTCTTTGAGCAGCAGTTTGTAATTCTCGTTGTAGATATCTTTCACCTCCCTGGTTAGCTGTATTCTTAGGTATTTCATTTTGTGGCATTTGTGAATGGGATTTTGTTCCTGATTTGTCTCTTGGCTTGATTGTTGTGGGTGTATAGGAATGTTAGTATATTTCATACATTGATTTTGTATCCTAAAACTTTGCTGAAGTTGTTTATCAGCTGAAGGAGTTTTGGGGCTGACACTAGGGGGTTTTCTAGATGTAGAATCATGTCTCCTGCTAACCAGGATAGTTTGACTTCCTTTCTGCCTGTTTGGATGCCCTTTATTTCTTTCTCTTGCCTGAATGCTCTGGCCAGAACTCCCAATACTATGTTGAATAGGAGTGGTGAGAGAGTGCATCCTTGTCTTGTGCCAGTTTTAAAGGGGAATGCTTCCAGTTTTGCCCATTCAGTATGATGTTGACTATGGGTTTTTCATGGATGGCTCTTATTATTCTGAAGTATGTTCCTTCAATAACTCGGTTATTGAGAGAATTAAACATGAAGGGATGTTGAATTTTATCAAAAGACTTTTCTACATCTAATGAGATAATCATGTGGTTTTTGTTTTTTGTCCTGTTTATGTGATGAATCACATTTATTGATTTGTATATGTTGAACCAACCCGGCATCCCAGAGATAAAGCCTGCTTGATTATGTTGGATTAACTTCTTGATGTGTTGCTGGATTCTGTTTGCAAACATTTTGCTGAGGATTTTTTTTATCAATGTTCATCATGGATATTGGCCTGAAGTGTTCTTTGTTGTTGTTGTGCCTCTGCTGAGTTTTGGTATTAGGATGATGTTAGCCTCATAGAATGAGTTGAGGATTTTTTGGAATAATTTCAGTAGCAATGTTACCAGCTCTTCTTTGTACATCTGGTACAATTCAGCTGTGCATCCTCTGGTCCTGGGCTTTTTTTGGTTGGTAGGCTATTTACTACTGATTCAATTTCAGAGTTTGTTATTGGTTTGCTGTGGTGAGTCAATTTTCTCTGGTCCAGTCTGGAGGGTATATTTTTCCAGGAATTTTCCATCTCTTCTAGGTTTTCTAGTTTGTATGCATAGAGGTATTCATAATAGTCTCTGACGGTTGTTTATATTTCTGTGGGGTCAGTGGTAACATACACTTTGTCATTTCTAACTGTGTTCATTTAGACTGTCTCTCTTTTCTTTTTCATTAGTCTAGCTAGCAGTCTCTCTATCTTATTTAGTTAAGAAAAAAACAGCTGTGGCTTTGTTAATCATTTGAATGTTTTTTCATGTCTCAATCTCCTTTAGTTCAACACTGATTTTGGTTATTGATTGTCTTCTGCTAGCTTTGGGGTTGGTTTGCTCTTGCTTCTGATTAAAACATCAAAAAAATAACAGATGCTGGTGATATTGAGGAGTAAAGAAAACACTTATATACTGCTGGTTAGAGTGCACATTAGTTCAGCCATTGTGGAAAGCAGTGTGTCGATTCCTCAAAGAACCTTAAACAGAACTACCATTCAACCCAGCCATCCCATTACTGGGTATATACTCAAAGGAATATAAACTATACTACTATAAAGGCACATGCATGTGTATGTTCATTGCAGCACTATTCACAATAGCCAAGACATGGAATCAACCTGAGTGCCCATCAATGGCAGACTGGATTTTTAAAAATGTGGTACATATACTCCATTGAATACTATGCAGCCATAAAAAGAGTGAGGTCGTGTATTTTGTGAGAATATGGATAGAGCTGGAGGTCATTTTCCTTAGCAAAATAATGCAGTGACATTCAACCAAATGCTGTATATTCTCACTTATAAGTGGGAGCTAAACCAAATACTGTATGTTCTCAATTATAAGTGGGAGCTAAATGATGAGAACACATGAACACAAAAGGGGAAGAGATACTGGGGCCTACTTGAGGGTGAAGGGTGGGAGGTGGGAGAAGATAAAAAAAAATAACTATTTTTTTACTGGGCTTAGTACCTGGGTGACAAAATAACCTGTACAACAAACCTCCATAACACTTATTTATGTATATAACAAACCTGCACATGTACCTCTGAATCTAAAATAAAAGCTTTTTATAAAAAGGAAAGCACCCACTTTTTTCTATTTCTATTTTATTTGGTGTAGTCAACATGTCATGCCATGTGACATTTCGTTATTTATCTTTGGTTGTGCTACCATACTAAGAGATCTCATTTAGTAACTATTTTTGCTTTGTGACTTCAAGTTATAAATAATTACATTGTATAAATGTACTCTTCATTTCTATAAATTTTAATGTTAACAAACTATATAAAATATTATGCTGAAATACCAATATATATTTTAAAAATTAGAATACAGTAGAATAAATCATTATTTTGCAAAAATTTTTCTATAAAAAGTATCTTGTAATGGACATTTCATTGACCACCTGGACTCTCTCTCAAATTAGATTATTATAAGATGTTGAATTGTCATTACCAAGTTTTGCTTGAAGATATCTCTCAATATTGTCAGCAACATATTCACTGACATTAGTTGACATAGTTATAAAACCAATATTATCAGTTGATAATTTTCTAGGATTCTGTGAGTTAAAGGAACTTAATTCTTTGGTCCACTAGGTAAGATTCTCAAATATGGGTTTATAAACTAGTTCTCTTGGGAAGTTCTCAGTAGTATAATTATGGAAATTGGGAAACAACACTGAGGTTTTCATAAAGTAAAATGTATTCAATTTAACTGGCATCTTTATTCTGGTATTGTATTTTCATAAGCTTTTATTACTAAAATGGCTTTTATAATATTGTCATGGTTAATTTTACATGTTAATGTGGCTGAGCTAAGTGATGTTGTATTAGTTCATTTTCACACTGCTATACAGAACTACCTGAGACTGGACAATTTATAAATAAAAAGAGGTTTATTTTACTTACCATTCCACAGGCTAACAGGAAGCATCACTGGGGTGCCTCAGGGAATTTACTATCATGGCAGAAGTCAAAGAGGAAGCAAGCATGTTTTACCATGGTGGAGAAAGAGAGAGAGAGAGTGAGGGTGGGGAAGTGCCATACTTTTTAACCATCAGGTCTCATAAGAACTCACTCACTAACTATCGTGAGAACAGGATGGGGGGAACCAGCCTATATGATCTAATCACCTGCCACCAGTCCCCTTCTTCAACACATTGGGATTATAATTCAACATAAGATTTGGATAGGGACACAGAGGCAAACCATATCATTCTACCCTGGCCCCTCCCAAATCTCATACCTTTCTCACATTTCAAACACAATCATGCCTTCCTAACAAACCCGTAAAGTCTTAATTTATTCCAGCATCACTCAAAAATCCAAGTCCAAAATCTCATCTGAGATAAGGTGAGTTGCTTCCAACTATGAGCCTGAAAAATCAAAAGCAAGTTAGTTACTTCCAAGATATAATGGAATATAGGCAGTGGATAAATACTCCCATTCCAAAAGGGAGAAATCAGTCAAAACAAAGGAACTACAGACCCCATGCAAGCCCAAAACCCAGTAGAGCAGCAATTAAATCTTAAAGTTCCAAATTAACATCCCTTGACTCATGTTTTCCATACAGTACTCACTGATGCAAGGGGTGGATTCCCAAGACCATAGACAGGTTTATGCTTGGAGCTCTACAGGGTACAGCCCCCATACTGCTTTCACAGGCTGGGATTGAGTGCCTGTGGCTTTTCGAGGAACACAGTACAAGCTGTTGGTGAATCTACCATTCTGGGGTCTGGAGGACAGTGGCCCTCTTCTCACAGCTCCACTAGGCAGCACCCTAGTGGTGACCCTGTGTTGGGGCTCCAATTCCAGATTTCCCATTCACACTGCCCTTGTAGAGGTTTTCCATGAGGACTCTGCCCCTACAGCAGACTTCTGCCTGGACATGCAGGCAGATGGAAATCTAGGCAGAGGTTCCCAAACTCTTGTCTTCTGTATACCTGCAGGCCCAACACCACATAGAAGCCACCAAGGATTGGGGCATGCACCCTCTAAACCAACAGCCTAAGCTGTACCTTGGTCCTATTTAGCCATGTCTGGAGCTGGAGTACCTGGGACACAGGGTGCCATGTCTGGACCTGGAGCAGCTGGGACATAGGCAGCCATGTCCCAAGGCTGCATAGAGCAGTGGGGACCTGGGCTTGGCCCAGGAAACCATTTTTTCCTTCTAGGCCTCCAGGCCTGTGATGAGAGTGGCTGTCACAAAGGTCTCTGACATGCCATGGAGACATTTTCCCCATTGTCTTGGGTATCAACATTTAGCTCCCCTTAACTTATGCAATTTTCTGTAGCTGGCTTAAACATCTCCCTAAAAAAAGGTTTATTTTTATTTTGTACACACATGGTCAGGCTGCAAATTTTCCAAACTTTTATGCTCTTCATCTCTTTTAAACATAAACTCCAATTTCAGACCATCTCTTTGTGAATGCCTATGACTGTATGCTGTTAGGAACAATCAGATCACTTCTTGAATGCTTTGCTGCATAGCAAATTTCACTCAATATCCTCAATCATCTCTCTCAAGTTTAAAGTTCCACAGATCCCTAGAGCAGGTGCTATGCTGTAAGTCTCTTTGCTAAAGCATAACAATGGTGACCTTTGCTCCAGTTCCCAATAAGTTCCTTATCTCCATCTGAGACCACATCACCCTGGACTTCATTGTCTATATCACTATCAGCATTTTGGTCAAAATCATTAGCAAGTATCTAGGAAATTCCAAACCTTCCTTTATCTTCCTGTCTTTCTCTAAGCCCTCCACATTCCAACCTCTGCCTGTTACCCAGTTCCAAAGTTGGTAGCACATTTTCAGGTATATTTGTAGCAATGCCCCACTCTCCTGGTACCAATGTCCTTTATTAGTTTGCTTTCACACTGCTATAAAGAAATACCTGAGACTGGGTAATTTATGAAGAAAAGAGATTTGACTTACTCTTCCACAGACTTAACAGGAAGCATGACCGGAAGGGCTTAGGAACTTACAGTCATGGCAAAAGGTGAAGAGGAAGGAAGCCTGTCATACTACCACAGTGGAGCAGGAGAGACACAGAGAGAAAGGAGTTGGGGAGTGCCACAATTTTTTTTTTTTTTTGAGACAGGGCCTGACTCTCTTCACCCAGGCTGAAGTGCAGTGGTGAGATCTCAACTCACTGCAGCTTTGACTTCCTAGTCTCAGGTGATTCTCCCACCTAAGCCTCCTGAGTATCTGAGATTAAAGGCATGTGCCACCAAGTCCAGCTAATTTTTGTATCCTTAGTACAGATGTGGTTTCACTATGTTGCCCAGGCTTGATGAGGTGCCACACTTTTAAACTGTCAGATCTTTTGGGATCTCACTCACTATCATGAGAACAGCATGGAGGAAATTCTCTCCCTATGATCCAATCACCTCCCACCAGGACCCTTCTTCAGCAGGTAGGAACTATAATTCAACATGAGATTTGGGTGGGGACACAGAGTCAAACCACATCAGATGTCCAGATAGCTGGTAAAACATTATTTCTCTCTGTAAGGGTGTTTGTGGAAGAGGTTAGCATTTGAGTCAGTAGACTGAGGGCAAAAAATTTACCTCACTAACATGCATGGGCATCATTCAATCTGCAAAGAACATGAATAGAACAAAAAGAGGAAGGGTAAACTCGCTCTCTCTGAATTGGGTCATCTATCTTCTCCTACTCTTGGACATTAGCACTCCTGTTGTAAGGCATGCAGACTCAGAGTAAATTATACCACTTTCCTGGTTCTTCATCTTGCACACAGAAGATCATGGGACTTCTTGGGCTCTGCAATCATGTGAGACAATTCCCATAATAAAAAAAAATACATCACAAACACACACATACACCACACACACACACACACACACACACACACACACACACACACTTCCTTCTACACCCAAAGCTGTAGGTTAATTACTTAGTGTCTTTTATAAGACTGTGAAAGAAAGATCAGATACTGCTAATGCTGATTATTGAATGCCCTGCTGGATAACTCTTGGCTTTGTTTCTATGAAGAGCATTAGTATAAATATAAAAGTATAAGGATTTTGACGGTATTTAGATTTTATTCTCCCATACTTAATTTAAATACAGATTGTCAACACAATGTCATTTCCTCATTTTAAATTTTAAAGATGTGGCTTGGCTAAATAAAAAAAAATTATCATAGGACCACCTAGTTATAATCTGGACATAATCTTGTATACTACATCAAAAGTTATTTTTATTTATTCACTCAAAGGATTACTTTATTAAAGTCAACATTAAACAACCAATATAATAATAAAGGAAAGAATGAAAGAGCATTTGCAAGACCAAGAAAAGAGCAAGAGCTTGTGTAAATGTGTTCACTCAAAGGATTACTTTATTAAAGTCAGCATTAAACAACCAATATAATAATAAAGGAAAGAAAGAGCATTTGCAAGACCAAGAAAAGACCAAGAGCTTGTGTAAATGTGAGAATGAAAAAATAATGCTATTCAAGACTCCTCTTGGGACTTACTCTTCCAAAAAATGTAGTGACATGTCAATAACGTAAGTTTGGAAACTGAAACAAATACAGATGCTCAATTCATAGATTTGTGACGTTAAAACAGTCTTGATAATGTTAGTAAATATCTTGGAGACTCTCTCCATATATTAGAAGGGGATAGATAAGTTATAACAAAAAGTAAAAGAGCTAAATTATATGAAAAGTCTTCTATATGTCTTAACTAATATTAGTTTTCTTTCTCATAAATTTCTCTTCACATCACCATTAATAAAAACATGTACATCTCTGATATGGGAACAAAATAAAATGATTAACTCCTAACTGTTAGAGGCCACTGTGTCTATTTATCTCACCAAATACCAAGTTTATTATTGATTAAAAGATAAAGGCAAAAGTTAGGCACAGATAGAGTATTACTTGTGGAAAAACTTGAATCTGTGAGGTACAGCTGCTAAATGTCCCCTTTCTTTAGCTCTACTCATGTTTTTAATTAATAGGAAATTTTTGAATAATGTGTGCAGAATTACTGTTCTTAAGGGAAACTGTTTCTTAAGGGAATCTGTTTCAGGTTGATTGCTCCATAGTTTTATATTCTTGGTATGTAGGAAAAAATGTTGATGTAATTAGCTTCTCCTTTGCTACCAGCCATTCTATTCTCTGTAAGTCCATAAATTCAAATTTTATTTATAATAATTAATTGAGGCACATCCATTATAACTTGATAAAAATAAATTTTAATATTCTTTTAAAATCTGAAATAAAAAGAAAATTATTTCATCTAATCCTGAGATTAGATCTGTTGTTCAAATATTGACAAATATCATTATAATGTCTATAATAGCAAAATAATCCATTTCAGATATATGCTTCACATTTAATTGTCCTAAGTTTCCTTCAGTCTAAATAAGTATCTCAGACTTTGACACTTAAAAGGCATTTCTTAGATAGGGACTCCATTAAATCAATCAGTAAGTACCATCAGAACGTTTATTAGGAGGCTGGTAAGAGGTGTTCTTTCCATGGGACATCCCCTTAGTAAGAGAGGAATGAGTCCCAGTTCTGTCCTTACTCTTTCCCCTCCCATATACTTGATTTACTTGTTCTCTGCTTCTCCAGGAAAAGGCAACATGAACTCCTATAACCAAGATAACAAAGAATGATGAGTTATTTATGGAGTTACAATCTTCCTTTCTCATCTGATGCTCATGGTTGGTGTTCCTCTGGTTGCTGACAAAATTTTATGAAAAGTTTTATGTTTGTTTTCTCCCCTCATTGTAACTTATAAAACTATATTATAAGAGGGCAAAGGCCAGTCCTTGCAGTACCATGCTATAGAAACATTAGTATTTTATTATTAGGCCAACTTTTTGAGAAAAATTTGGATTATCACGTGGAAAGTGCCTAAGAAGCATTTGGACCTGCAAGAGAGATTTTTCCAAGTCTCTTTGGTATATTTATTTCTATGCCTACATAGTATCTAGAATATATATAAAGATTTTTTTTTTTACCAATTTTCATTTGTCTCCACCATCATTGTAGAAGTCTTCTTCATTCTCTTTATGTGGATAATCATTCTAGTGATGTGAGAGATAGTCTCTCCGTTTCTCTATGTCTAAACAAAGAATTAAAAATTTTCATATTAAGTGGCCTTATACACAATTCTTAGAGGGTCTGATATGGTGGTGGATGAGTAATGAGGGGGAAATTCCATTACTTTTATGATGGAAATGGTTCCATTCAGTGGTCCTTTTATTGAGAAGGAAAATTTTTCTATTTTGGTTTAAGGTTCAAAGAAATGAATAATTAAGAATTTTTTCCCTATTTTTTAAAATAAGCTTCTCTTTATAGTACTGTATTCCTTAACAGAACGGACAAATAGCAGAGTTCATTTAGAAAGAGAAAGATCTTGAAATACATAAATGTTCTGTTAATGTGATTATAACTTGTTTTTGTACCGTTGAAGGTACTTAATGCTTTTAGACAGGCATAGTAAGTTATTTTAATAGATACACTAATAAAAAAGAAGAGAGCTTTCAATTTGTATATCATGCCGAGCTGAAATCTGTATTTAAATGCATCTGGGGCTTTCTTTGCTAGCTGGCTAGCAATTAATCATGATTATAGTGTTTGATTGCCTATCACCTATAGGCTATTACAGAGAGACTGTTTTCTAAGTACCATAGTGTTCCCAAACAAAACTGAGGGTTGGGCTTCTATTTCTCATGGGCCAATAACGAGATACACATGAACTAAGGAGGAAGCGAGTCTGTATTTCTGCAACTGGTTACAGGGAAAGGGCCTGGAAATTATCGCCATACCAATTCAAAATTACAAAGTTTTCCAGAGGCAATATACCTTCTAAGCGATATGTCTACATGTAAGTGTGCATTCATCTAAAGACATAAGTGATTAACTTCTTTTAATCTATAGCTAAGGTCTGAGTCTTGAAGACCTTCCTCTGGAGCCTCTGTAAATTTACTTAATCTAAATGGGTCCAGGTGCTGGGTGATTAACCTTATCTTGTCTCCTGCTAAATCATGGAGATTTGGGGAGTTCCTTCAGACCCCTAATAAACTTGTTTGTGGAAGCCTGGGGAGTTTCTTCAAACCTGCAATAAAACATGTTTAATTCTAAATTGGCCCTGTTAAGAATTTCTTCATTATTTTGTCATGCTTTAAGGCCCAGGAAAGACCTAGGCAAAACCCTTGGTGGGCTTTTATTACATTCTAGCCTTTGAATAAGGGCAGTGACTTTTAATATTTAACTTAGCCACTAAGTCAATCTGGAACAGTTGTTATGGAGGCCTGCATTAGTGAGACCTGGCCTGCTACCATAGGACCCACATTCATTGACATATAATTTGATTCTGATTTTCATCATAATGTAGACTAGACTTCTGGATACACACACACACATACACAGAGAGAGAGAGAGAGAATGAGAGAGAGGGAGAGATGTATATTATAAAAATAAAGTTATTTCAGGAAAATATCAATAATTTAATGACCTAAAACAGAAAATTAAAAATCCCTCCATATAAGCACTGTTGTAAATCCATTTAAAACTAAAACATTATTTTAGTACTGTCCTAAAAGCAGTTAGTGGTACCACTAAAAAATATTCAAAAGTGACTAAGAATATGAAGATGGCCCTTAGCCACATACATAGATTCATAATTGGAGTTTTACTCAAGACACACATAATATACATCCATTTTCAGCCCCATTTAACAATAGTGCTCTAGTATGTCTGAAGTCACATTCCTATGTCTCATAGCTATTAATTTTGCACACAATTTCCAATCTGTATAAACCTGTATTCTATTTCTAGTCTATTACAAATACATTTTTTAGAGAATTGGTATAAACCTAATGTTACTGACCTTAACGTGAAAATAGAACATTTTCACCACTAGGATTATTTTAATTCAACAGAGTATACAAGAAGAGAATCAATTTAAAAGAAAAAAAACACAAAATGATAATATTATAAGAAGAGAGATAAAGAAATAAGGAGGGAAGGAAAGAAGAGAGGGAAACAAATAGGCAGAAAGAGAGAAAGGAAAAAAGGAATAGCTGCAGTAATTCAGTGAGAATACCAAGACATACAAATAAGCATATATATTAAGACAATGTAATGCATGTTAAATACTAGGGTAAAAATAATTTAATTATTAGGCCATTACATGGAAAACACAATTTACTCAGGAACATTTGGCAACATTCATTGAGTTAATATCAAGCAAATCAAAGATCCCAAGTCATTCAGTTTTTGCATTTCCATCTGAAACTTCAGGTGTGATGGAAATAAACCAAAGAGCTTCTAAGTAAAATCATTTTACACTTTTTTTTTTTAGCAAATGTTTTTATGTGTGTGTGTGTGCGTGTATGTGTATGTAAAAGTCAATATAAATTTGGGACATTTTGCTTTCCATGATTATTGTTAATAAGACTGACAATCACCACCCATTTAAAATGAAAGCCCCCATCATTGTATCCTCAAGAAGAATTCTGATAATTTTTATGACTGAGAAGGGATAGATTACTTAGCTGCTCACTCCTCCCTGGTGAATTTCATTAAAATAAAAAAAAATAAAGTAAATATGTGTAATGGTTGGGAAAGAATATATATAGGAGGTAATATAGTTAACATCATTTAGGAGTATATGTTTTCAACATTCCATGAATCCCCTGTGAAATTGCTGTAAATCCTAAACACATGTTAATTCCAATCCTAAATCAGGAGACCTTCTCGAATAAGATTATGTATTATTTATAGCACTGTTACTCAAACATATACAATGATTTTAAGATTATAGCATGGTTTCTGATAAAACAACCAACCAAGCAAAATTCATAAAGATTTTTAAATAATTGGTTAGCTGGCATTTCATAAATATGAAATGTAAGATTAATTATGAGTTTTCATTTGAATTCCTATTCTATCAACTTAACAAATCTAGATTATGCTGCTAAACCAAGCAAATTCAGTAGCTTAAAACAACCTAAATTCATTTATTGCACAATTGACATGACATTGTGAGTTGGCTGGGAACTCTACTCCATACTATTACCTCATACTTTATAATGAAGGGATCATTTTATAAAAATGTTTATTTTATATGATATGATGTGAAGTCATTTAATGTCAGCTTGAGCTTATATTCAGGCAAATCCCAAATCTCAGACAATTGCTTATTCAAGTTATATTGTGTAGAATTAAAAAAATAATAACATACTGCTCTAATTTGGTGAAAATTAAAGTGAGAGTCAGGAAATAAGTCATGGCAGTAAATAAGACTACATAACCCATACAGTAGATATTAATATTTATTTTGCAGACAAAAATTAAGTTGATTGTAAGTTAATTTGAAGTATTTCATCAAAGTTTTCTGAACATAATGATGAAAATATATAATTTCAATGGAAAAAACATATAAAAGATATCTGAATGAATAAACTGATCTCATATTTTAAAAATAATGTTTTATATTATATTAAATGTTTTCATTGATAATAAATTTTATTAGTAAAATATTCAGTAATAAATTTTACTAGACATTAAAAACACAAGGATGAGTAAGATGTAGGCATATTTCTTTTCCTCAACAATTTTAATTTTATAAGAGAAAATAACTTTTAGAAAATCATTTGAGATTTTGACAAGTTTTATAAAGGATGCTGTCACTGATAAAGATGAGGGTGAAGAAGCTATTTTAAAGAGAATGACAAGGGGACCTCAGTATTGTAGTGACATTTAAGGCTGATACCTAGAAGATGAGACTAAGTCATCTGTTGAAAGAGACAAGAGTAAAGTATAAGGGGAAAAACTCAGCTGGAGACATTGATGTGCTCTACAAACTATGAAAAAGCCAGAACTGACCATTGGTGTTAGATGCAACAGATGAAGCGCTTAAAAGAGTTCACTCTCATTCTTACAGAACAGAAGAAGCTGAACAAACTTGAAAACAAATGGCATTTCTTGGATCCACCTGAGAACTGAAGTTGTAGGGGAACTGCCATCTCAATGCGCAGAGAGAAAGGTATATCAAGAGAGATAAAATAACCACGATCTGCTTACACGGAGTAGTGCGCACTGGAGCCATAGAAGGGCACTTAAACGGCAATATTGATGAATTACTGCAGGCTGAACGTGGACTAGTATGGCAGTGAGAATCTGCTGAAGGTCCCAGGCCCAAGGGAGCCTTCACACTTCCACACCAGGATTTTTTGGTGAGGATTCAAAAGATCACTTGTGATTATGGCAGAAGAAGAGGAAGATAAATCTTTGTGAATTTCACTCAGAACCTTCTATATTATTCCAAGTATAAGGACTTTGCCCAGTTCTGAAACCTTATTCCTGCCCGGAAAGGAAATTTCTTCCCCCTTCAGCTATCTCTTGCCTTCCCTTCTCACCTGAGTGAATGGTTTACGGGGCTCAGGGACTTAAGGAATTAGACTGGCTGGAAAGGATGTAGCCAGGGAACTAAACGGGGGCAGAAGCAAGAAAGCTATGCAATTGAATAAACACATCAAAGTCACAATCCCAAGATAGAACCCACAAAAAACGAGATTTAATCAGAAGATTACAGAACATTCCTCTTTTCTGACATCTTATCACCACGCCAAGAGGGCTCAGAATGATAACAGCAGATTACATCTGAAAGAGCTGTAAGGCACAAACTGTCTTTGAGGAAGAGGTACATAAGAGACCATAGTCCCGGAAAAAAAAAAAAAAGTCAAAGAGCCCTGGAAAACTTGGAAGCTTCTGGCACCTACAGGAGAGTTTACAATTTTAGGTGCTGAATGAAGAGACTGTTTCAATAAGGAATATGTGAACTTTTTTTAAAGGTGATAATGAGTTGAGTGAGATAACCTAATATGTCCAGTGAATGTGAAAAATGGACATGATAGGTTACCTTGACCAAAGTACAGTAATTTCACTGATATGGTGAAGATTGGAAATGAATTCATAAACACTTGCCTACTTTATGGTAAACCCATTCAACACCCTAAGATAGCCTGACATTTTACAAGGTGTTAAGTTGAATCATGTATATAGAATGATATAAGAAATCCAAAAATAGCAAATAAAAACTGATTTCTGTGGTAACAAGAAGCAGCTAGTCTTTTAATATTAAAACACTTAATAACAAATGGTTTTTCTAATTATCCTTTATACAATAAATAAAATGAAGAACTATACATAAATATATATAATATAAAAAATAAAATACTATAACTTAAAGATGAAACTTGAAGTTATAATATTGATAAAAGTATGTGATCATAATCAGCAATTTTGAGAGGATACATTAAATAATAACAATTCAGTTTTTTTATTTAAATACTTGATAAATATAAAAATGTTATTTTATCTTTTTTCTTCTACTTTTTCAAAATATTGACTGTGCATGAATGGAAAGCTCTATATGCATGTATAGAATCAGATAAGTTTTATTTACTGAACACTGAGGCTGCTGAGAATTTTCCTGATTATGCCAAGATGAAGAACATTCTTTAAACAATAGACAACTAAAAGTATAAGCTTATCCATTTTAGCTACACAATTTTCAATACATTTTCATTTTTACAACCATAAACACATCCTCTTCACTACCTATATAACACTTGAGAAAAGAAAATTGATATTTATTTTGAAGAATTTTACATATAAATTTTGCGGTGAAATATATGTCATAACTATCAATCAAATCAAAACAAAATCAGAATTCATCTAATTGTCTACTGTCATATAGATATGACCTCAGTTGCTGATGATATCATTTAAATTTGACTTGACATATCATGTTTACAACAGACACATATTAAAAACAATTCACTTATTTTATTAGTCTATATATGTGTGTGTACATGCATGGTCATACATGTGTTTGTATGTTATGCAATTTAGGTAGCAAGATCATCACAAATAATTTGGATAATTCCAATATTATTTAGTGAATCTATGTCTTTATATGACTATTAAGGGAAAAATGTGTCTTTATTGTGCTCATGCTAATATTTCTTGCTATTACTCTATAACACTGAGGTATGGAAATATGACTATAGAATATATAAAAATAAGTTTTCAATATATACATATATAGGTTTGGTAGGTCTATAAATATGCAGAAGTGGGAGGATATTGTAAAACATTGATTTATCATCCATCTAAAAAGTCATCTTTTAATTTACTCATATGTTTTGTCAGGTATAGTAAAGAAAGGTTTAATTGTTGGAGCTTTATTTCTGAAATAGATATGCCACAAAAGGTAGCAGTTCAAACACATAGAAGTTTGTCCCACTCTTAAGACAGTCCAAGATGGGTGCTTATGTTAATGAACATGTCCTTTCCACACAGTGATTCAAATACCCAGGTTTCTTCCATTTTTGTATCATCACCATACCTAGGATCCCAGAAACCTCTTAAAACATGTAGGAAAGAGAATGAAGAAGATGGAATTTTAAAAAAACATAATCTCTTGGCCTGGAACAAATACATATAATGTCTGCTTCCATTCTGTTGGTAATAACAAGTAACACCGCTACACCAATTATAAGAGGATAGAGAGGTCAGCATAGGGGAAACTGATTTAGCTGAGAAGTTACTTACCAGACAGCTCTATACATTTCAGAAGGGATAATAGATTTTGACCAAAAGCAGTCTTTGCCACAGTCTAACCTCTGGCCAGCAGAAACCATATTTTTCACTTTATGTGGAGATCATATACACCTACCACTTTTTCAGGAGAGATGGCCGAAAGTAAAATCTTTTATATGTCTCAACATTCATTATCTCTGAATTATATATATAAAATCATGTCTCACTTAATGACAGAGATACATTCTAAGAAATGCATTGTTAAGTGATTTTATCATCATATGACATCATAGAGTATACTTACACAAACCTAGATTGTATAGGCTACTACACATCTAAGCTGTATGGTATAACTGATTGCTCCTAGGCTAGGAACCGGTATAACATGTTACTGTACTGAATACTGTAGGCAATTGTGACACAATACTAAATATTTGTGTATGTAAACATACCTAAACATATAAAAGTGACAGGAAAATATATTATAAAATATTTTTTAATAATATACCTGTAGAGGGCATATATCATGAATGGAGCTTGAAAGACCGGAAGTTGCTCTGAGTGAGCCAGTGAGTGAGTGATGAGTGAATGTGAAGGCCTCAGACATTACTGTCCACTACTGTAGACTATATAAACACTGTATACTTAGGGTACACTAAATTTGTCAAACATGTTTTTCTTCAATAATAAATTCATCTTAGCTTCCTATAACTTTTTATTCATAAATGTTTAAATTCTTCAACTCTTTTGCAGTAACATTAGCTTAAAACACACACACATTGTACGGTCGTACAAAATATTTTCTTTTTTTATATTCTTATTTTATAAGCTGTTTCTGTGTTTAATTTTTTATTTTTATTTTGTAAACTTTTTTGTTTAAAACTAAAATACAAACACACATATTAGCCTAGGCCTACACAGGATCAGGATCATCAATGTTATTGCCTTATGCGTCTACATCTTGTCCTACTGAAAGGCCATCAGGGACAGTAACACATATGGAGCTGTCATCTCCTGTAACAATGCCGTCTTCTGGAATACTACCGTAGAACCTATCTGAGGCTGTTTTACAGCTTTTAACTTTTTTATAAATATAAGTAGAAGGAGAAATAGTATACTCCAAAATAATCATATAAATAGTATAGTAAATAAATAAATACATAGTATAGTATATACATGAACAGAATAATAATAATGGTTTATTTTGTGTCAAGTATTATGTACTGTACATAATTGTATGTGCTATAATTTTAGACTACCGGCAGTGCAGTAGGTTTGTTTCCAATAGCATCACCACAAACACATTAGCAATGCTTTGTGCTATGACATTACGTTGGCTATGACATCACTAGGTGATAGAAATGTTTTAGCTCCATTAACAATCTTATATGACCAGAATTGTATATGCCATACATTATTAAATGAAATGTTGTTATGTGGTGCATAGCTATACTTGTGTCTATCAGGTATAGATTTGTTTCTCTATGTTTTGCTAGTCTGTAAACCAAAAGACAAGCAAACTGCCCTACCTTTATCCAAGCCATTATTTTTCAGAATAGTGACTAAAAAAAAAAAACACAATTAGCACCCAGACTAAATAACAGAAGAATAAAGGCACACAGTAATAATTAGTTGACAGCAAAGACACAAACCTACTGGGCAAGAAAAATGAAGACACTAACTTGGCAGAGAAGCAAGTTTTCTATTAGCTCTCAAACTGCCCTCTAAGAGGAATCCATTACCAGTCTCTAGGAAAGATACCATTTTGGGGAGCTGTGAAGCTTTCTCAGTTATTTTCCAATGATCCAATTATGAAGAGCAAAAAGTGTTTGAAAACTTTGAGAGTCAAAATCTTTCTAATGACTAACTCCTGGAATGGCAGAATGAGAATTTTGATAAACTTGGTGTTCCATGAAAACAACAACAACAAACAAAAAAAAAAAAAAAAAGGAAAAACAGCTAAAATTAAACTGGAAATTAAACAAAACTACAAAACAATTGAAAACTATCTTTTAACAAGAAACTACTAAACCTTGGTAAGACAGCTGTTGGTGGTGTTTTAAATTGGGCCTATTCTTGTCTTGCATCCCTCTTCAGCTTCCTGGCATGGTAACTGTGAAAAGCTCACAGCTGTGCGAGGGTATTACAGCTATTTTTTACTCAGAGTTCAGCTCAAGAAAAAAATCCCCATCCCTAAGATATTACCAATGTCTATAGATATATGCTGACAATATTGCAGCTGTCTAAGTCTATGATTTAAGATGAGGCCCACAAGATCCTGGAGAAAAATTAAAATAAATATGTAGAAAATTAGATGGTGATAGAAAATTTTGAAAATCTTCAATATGTTCCTGAAGATCTAGAACGCTGTGTATATACACTTACCTGTGTACATGCCCAATAAGACAGGCAAAAGCCGGGCGCGGTGGCTCAAGCCTGTAATCCCAGCACTTTGGGAGGTCAAGGTGGGTGGATCACCTGAGGTCAGGAGTTCAAGACCAGCCTGGCCAACAGAGTGAAACCCCGTCTCTATTAAAAATATAAAAAAATTAGCCG
Organism: Gorilla gorilla gorilla; assembly: GCF_029281585.2. Lineage (NCBI taxonomy): Eukaryota > Metazoa > Chordata > Mammalia > Primates > Hominidae > Gorilla > Gorilla gorilla. Next base: position 65,542,645 of record NC_073224.2, on the reverse strand, counting down.
GGCATGGTAGTGGGTGCCTGTATTCCCAGCTACTCAGGAGGCTGAGGCGGGAGAATTGCTTGAACCCAGGAGATGGAGGTTGCAGTGAGCCAACATGGTCCTGCTGCACTCCATCCTGGGTGACAGAGTGAGACTCTGTCTCAAAAAAAAAAAAAAAAAAAAAAAAGACAGGGAAAATGAGAAGGAAACAGTTGTGCACTCCTTGCTTTCCTTGAGATCCTGAAAAGCAAGAAGACAAAAATAAGAGTGACTTGTAAACAATCTGAAGGTTGAAGGTGTGCCTTCACACATTAATCTACTTGTCCATGAAAGAAGACACACAGGTAAGGTATGTAAGAAAATATTCTGCATGAACGTAGGCTAACCATCAAATTGTCAGGACCTAGATATTAATCTAAATAAGCCAAAATTAAAAATGAAAATAATAAGAAGAAAAAGAAAAAGCTATCTGTGAAGTCAATGACTAAGGACTGCAAGAAATACAGAATCTGAAGAATCCAGGAAGGTCAAAAACAAATAAATAGAAAGGAGAAAAACAACAGCAACAAAACAAAATTTAGCAAAACCACAGAACCTCTCTGCAAGCCAGAGGAATCTGATTCCAGAGTTGTTAAAATAAATTATCTAAAGTTCATTTTTCAACGAAAAATATTATAAGAAATGCAAAGTAATAGAATATATATAACAAGTTGAGAAAAAAATCAGCCAACACAAAATGTCCCTAAGTAGGAAGAGATATTAGTCTTAAAAGGCAACAAATTGTAAATCAGATTTACAAACATATTTAAATAACTAAAAGAAACTATAGATAAACAAATTAAAGGAAGAATGACAATTATGTCTCACCAAATATATACCAATAAACAAACCAAATGAAAGTTCATTCAGAGGTCAACAGGTAAAGTAACTACATATTTTTAAAAATTACTAGAGGCTGGGTGTGGTGGCTCATGCCTATAATCCCAGCACTTTGGGAGGACAAGGCAGGCATATCACGAGGTCAGGAGTTCGAGACCAGCTTGGCCAATATCGTGAAACCCCATCTCTACTAAAAATACAAAAATTAGCCAGGTGTGGTGGTGCATGCCTGTAGTCCCAGCTACTTGGGTGGCGGAGGCAGAAGGATTGCTAGAACCCGGGAGGAAGAGGTTGCAGTGAGCCGAAATTGTGCCAATGCACTCCAGCCTGGGCAACAGAGCGAGACTCCATCTCAAAATAAATAAATAAATAATAAAAATACTATAAAAGCTAACAAATAGATTTGATCTGAAATAAAAATCAGTGAACTTTAAGACAGGTCAATAGAGATTATCTATTTTAATTATTAGAATGAAAAATAAAAGAGGTAAAATAAAAAGAGCCTCAGTGAATCTATTCAACCATCAAGGATACGAACAAAGGGAGTTTAGAAAATGAGAGAGGAAAGAGAAGAGGGCAGAAAATGATTTAATGAATGAAAAATATTTTTCTATTTTTCCAAGATGTTGAGTAACTCCAGGAAGAAAAAATATAGTACAAAAAGATCCACACTTAGGCGACATAACAGTCAAGCAGACAAAAGTTAAAGACAAAGAAAAATTGAAAGCAGCAAGACAAAAAGTTTTGTCCCATAGATGGAATTCTCAGTAAGATTAACATTTGACTTCTCTTCAGAAACCATGGAAACCAAGAGACAGGAAAATGAGATCTTGAATTATTGAAACATATTTGCAACCTGGAATTAAAAATTCAGCAAAACACTTCTTTAAATAAATGATAAAAAAGTAAGGCATTCAAAGATAAATAAAAATTCATGGAATTTTTTGCTAGTAGACCATCCCTATAAAAAATACTAAGAGAGTCCTTCAGGCTAAAATTAAAGGGAACTAGACAAAGACACAAATTTACATTTAAAAAATGAACACCTAAATAAAGATAACTTCACAGAGAAATGTAGAAAACAGTATAAACGTATGTTTGTAACACTTTTCTTCTATTTTATTTATAAGAAAACTGCATACAGCAATAATTGCTTGTCTCTGTTGATTGCTTTATATTGTATAAATATGAATAAGTGGGGTGTATTCCAGAAATACAAGGCTAGTGCAATATTTAAAAATCAATCATTGTAGTGTAACACATTAATAAAATAAAAATAAGATCACCTCAATAGACACAGCAAAAAATTTAACAAAATCAAATACACTTTCATGATTTAAAAATACCCTCAAGCAAATGTGAATGGAAGATAACTTTAAAAATCTGTATACAGCAGCTATGAAAAGCTCACAGCTGAAATCATAATTAGTGAAAGAAAAGCTTAATGCTCTTATACTATGATAAGATATCAGACAAGAATGTTCATTCCTGCTACTTATATTGAATATTTTAATGGCAGTTCTAGGTAGTAAAGCTAGGTTAGAAAGGAAAAGTCATCCAGTTTGTAAAGGAAGAAATAAAATTATTTCTCTTTGCAGTTGTCATGACTTTGTTGGTAGAAAAATCTCAAAGAAAATAGTAAAATACTGACAACTAAGAAATGAGTCATACAAGATACAAAATCAATATAAAAATAAAATTTATTTCTATACATAAGCAATGAACAGTTTTAAAGTGAAATTAACAAAATAACTTATTTGCAATAAGAGCAAAAACAATAAAATGCTTAGGAATGCATTTTAAAGAAGAAATGTAAGATGTGCACACTGTAAACTACAAAAAATTTGCCAGAAGTAGAAGAAATAATTGAATAAAAAGATCTCAGTTAATGAATTGAAAGTCTAATTATTGTTAGGTTAGCAATAATTTTCAAATTGATCTACAGATTATACATAATCTATGTCAAAATCTCTACTGCATTTTTGCAGAAATTAACAGCTGATACAAAATTATTTATGAAAATTCAAATTGCCAGAATAGTCAAAACAATCTTCCACCAAGAATAAAAAAGGTAAATCAATGGAATAAAATGACAGTCAAAAATCACATCCTTAGATTTATTATCTATTGGTTTTCAACAAGGGTGTCAAGATAATTTAATAAAAAAAATATTTTCAAAAAACGATGCTGCATCAACTAGATATACACTTGCAAAGAATAAGTTTGAACTCCCTGACTCACACGATGTACAAAATTAACTCAGGCTGAATCATTCACCTAAATATAAGATCTAAGACTATAAAACTGTTTTAGAAACCCAGGAGTTCATCTTCCCTGCCTTATGCTCACTACCTTAACTGTCTTAGATATAAAGCCAAAAGTCCAACTAACAAAGAGATATAAAAATAAGTGAGAATATTAATACTGAGTGTCAACTTGATTGGACTGAAGGAAAAAAAAGTATTGATCCTGGGTGTGTCTGTGAGGGTGCTGCCAAAAGAGACTAATATTTGGGTTACTGGGCTGGGGAAGGCAGATCCACCCTTAATCATGTAGGCACAATCTAATCAGCGCCAGTGAATATAAAGCAGACAGAAAAACATGAAAAGGAAAGAGTGGCCTAGCCTCCCAGCCTATATCTCTCTCCTGTGCTGGATGCTTCCCACCCTCGAATATCAGACTCCAAGTTCTTCAGTTTTGAGAATTGGACTGGCTCTCCCTGCTCCTCAGCTTGCAGACAGCTTGTTGTGGGACCTTGCAATCATGTAAGTTAATACTTAATAAACTCCCCTTTATATATATATATGTGTGTACATATATATGTACATATATGTACATATATGCACATATATATGTACATATAGATCTATATGCATATATGTACATATATGTACATATAGATCTATATGTACATATATATGTACACACACACACACACACACATAGTTCTGTCCCACTAAGGTAATCCTGACTGGATAACATATATATATATATATATATATATATATATATATATATATATATATAAGCTCTGTCCCACTAAGATAATCCTGACTAATACAGATTTTGGTACCGGTACAGATAGTGGTTCTAGAGGAACAGATTATTAAGAATGGAGTTTTTTTCATTGGTTTTAGAGTTTCTGAAGTTGGTGGCTTAATATGATTAGACTCAAAAAATGCTAAGGACTCTACTTCTAATAGTATGGAGAACACTGATAGTCCTTGATGGAAACTGTTTAGAGAGTTATGCAAAATAAATGCATTTGACACTCCTAATTCACCACTCATGAGAGGCAATGAGTTTAGTAACTCTTTACATAATATCTTTGACCATATGTGGAGAATTTAGGAACATAATTAAGCTTGTTGGTTGCTTCCAAGTTCAGTGGACAAAGTGATGAAAGAAAATGATGAACTCAGGTATTCTGTCTCCTGGCTGCAGAAGAAGATACCGAGCCTCAGATCTGCTACAATTGCCTTTAATGACAGTCTTACCTCCTGTAGAGAAAGAGCTGAAACTATGGAAAAACAGACACAAGCTCTTAACGTGAGAGTGATTGACCTGCAATGAAAGATGCATGCACAGCCTCACCAGGTGTCTACTGTTAAATTGCAGCCATTGATTGGAAAAGAATGGGACCCTGCAAGTTGCAATGGGGACATGTGGGAGGAACCTGATGAAGCTGGGGACACTGAGCTTTTTGGTGAACCTTTTTGGTGAGAAGGAACAGCTTTCCCAGCCCCAGTAGTGGCAACATTCCCTCCCTGACCCATGCTGCCATCAGCCTTTTCACCTTTGTCTGAGGAAAGAAACCCCGTACTGCCTGAGGCAACAGTGATGGCATCCCATGAGGCAGTTGGCAAGCAAGATAATGTTGATTCTTCTCAGAAGCCACCCCCAACACCTCTCTTTGCTTCTAGACCTATAACTAGATTAAGTACCAGTGGACACCTAGAGGTGAGGTTGAGAGTGTGACCTGTGAGGAGGTGCACTACACTTAAAAATAACTGTTTGAGTTATTTAAATTACATAAACAGAAATCTGGAGAACAGGCATAAGAATGAATATTAAGGGTACGGGATAATGGTGGAAGGAATATAGAGTTAGATCACGCTGAATTTATTGATTTGGGTCCACTAAATAGGGACTCTGCATTTAATGTTGCAGCTTGGGGAGTTAAAAATGGTTCTAATAGTTTATTTGCTTGGTTAGCTGAAATATGGATTAAAAGATGGCCCACTGTGAGTGAGCTGGAAATGCCTGATCTCCCTTGGCTTAATGTAAAGGAATGGATCCAAAGGCTTAGGGAGATTGGAATGATGAGGTGGATTAGTCACGTTAGACCTACTCATCCCACCTGGGAGGGTCCAGAAGATATACCCTTGTCCAATGCCTTGCAAAATAGATTTGTGAGGGCAGCCCCTACATCTTCGAAGAGGCTTGTAATTGCTCTTCTCTGTATGTCAGACCTAACGGTGGGAACCGCATTCACTCAACTACAAAATTTAAATATAATGGGAATAATTGGATCCCAAGGTGGCAAGGGCCAAGTGGCAGCACTCAACCATCAAGGGCAAGGTAAGCATAGCTACCATAATGGACAGCAGAGGCAAAGCAGCAATCAAAACAGTCTGACTTGTGTAGAACTCTCACATTGGCTAATTAATCACGATGTTCCTAGAATTGAAATCGATAGGAAGCCTAGTACATTCCTACTTAATTTATGTAAATAGAAAACTTCTAGGTCAAATGGACAAAAGACTAATTTGAATTATAAAAACAGAGAATCATGGCCCCTCAATCAATTTCCAGACTTGAACCAGTTTACAGACCCAGAACCCCTTGAATGATGGGGAGGCTATGTCCCCTTAAGGAAGGACCCTACTACATTACCAACAATTTATGCAATGAATCTTTTTCCCATCCTTCCACAAGGACACATCTGGCCTTTTACCAGGGTAACTGTACACTGGGGAAAGGAAAATGATTAGACATTTTGGAGACTACTTGACACTGGCTCTCAGCTGACCTTGGTTTCAGGGGACCCAAAACACTGCTGTGGTCCTCCAGTTAAAGTAGGAGCTTATGAACGTCAGGTAATTAATGCAGTTTTAGCTCACTTCTGACTTACAGTGGGTCCAGTGGGTCCCCAGACTCATCCTGTGGTAATTTTCCCATTGCCAGAATGAATAATTGGCCTTGACATACTGAGGAGCTGGCAGAACCCCAGATGGTCTATCTGAATGGTAGGGTGAGGGCTACTATGGTGAGAAAGGCCAAATGGAATTCATTAGAGCTGCCTCTACCTAGAAAAATAGTAAATCAAAAATAATATTGTATCTCTGGAGGGATGGTGGAGATTAGAGCCACCATCAAGGACTTGAATGACAGTGGATTACGGTAAGCTTACCCAAGTGGTGACTCCAATGGCAGCTGCTGTACCAGCTGTAGTTTTATTGCTTGCACAAATTAACACATCTCCTGGTACCTTGTATGCAGCCATTGACTTGGCAAATGTCTTTTTCTCCATTCCTGTCCATAAGGCCCACCAGAAACAATTTGCATTCAACTGGCAAGGCCAGTAATATACCTTTACTGTCCTACCTCAGGGGTATATCAACTCTCCAGTTTTGAGTTCTAATGTTATTCAGAGAGAACTTAATCACTTTTCTCTTCTGCAAGATATCACACTGGTCCATTACATTGATGACATCATGCTGATTGGATCCAGTGAGCAAGAATTAGCAAACACACTGGACTTATTGGTGAGACATTTGTTTGCCAGAGGATGGGAAATAAATCTGACTAAAATTCAGTGACTTTCTACCTCTGTAAAATTTCTAGGGGTCCAGTGGTGTAAGGCCTGTCAAGATATTCCTTCTAAGGTAAAGGATAAGTTGCTGAATTTGGCCCCTTTTACAACCAAGAAAGAGGTATAACACCTAGTGGGCCCATTGGATTTTGGAAGCAACACATTCTGCATTTTGATGTGTTACTCTGGCCCATTAATCAAGTGACCCAAAAGGCTGACGGTTTTAAGTGGGGTCCAGAACAGGAGAAGGCTCTGCAATAACTCCAGGCTGCAGTGCAAACTGCTCTGCCACTTGGGCCATATGACCCAGTAGATCCAATGGTCCTTGAGGTATCAGTGGCAGATAGAAATGCTGTTTGCAGCCTTTGGCAGGCCCCTATAGGTGAATCTCAGCGGACGCCTCCAGGATTTTGGAGCAAGGCCCTGCCATCTTCTGAAGACAACTACTCTCCTTTTGAGAGACAGCTCTTGGCCTGTTACTGGCCTTTGGTGGAAAATGAACATTGAATATGGGTCATCAAATCACCATGCAATCTGAACTGCCTATCATGAACTGGATGCTTTCTGACTCATCTAGCCATAAAATGGGTCAAGCTCAGCATCATTCCATTATCAAATGAAAGTGATATATACGTGATTAGGCTCCAGCAGGTCCTGAAGGCACAAGTAAGTTACATGAGGAAGTGGCTCAAATGCCCATGGTCTTTACTCCTGCCACCCTGCCCTCTCTTCTAATGGCCTCATGGGGCGTTCCTTATGATCAGTTGACAGAGGAAGGGAAGACTTAGGGCCTGGTTCACAGATGATTCTGAACAATATGGAGTCACCACTCAAAAGTGGACAGCTGTAGTACTGCAGCCCCTTTCTAGGACATCCCTGAGTGGTGAAGATAAATCTTCCCAGTGGGCAGAACCTCAAGCAGTGCACCTGTTTGTGCACTTTGCTTGGAAGGAGAAATGGCCAGATGTGCGATTATATACTGATTCATGGGCTGTAGCCAATGGTTTGGCTGGATGGTCAGTGACTTGGAAGAAGCATGATTGGAAAATTGGTGACAAAGAAATCTGGGCAAGAGGTATGTGGATGGACCTCTCTGAGTGATCAAAAACCATGAAGATATTTGTATCCCATGTGAGTGCTCACTAACGGCTGACCTCAGCAGAGGAGGATTTTAGTAATCAAGTGGATAGGGGGAACCGTTCTGTGGACAGCACTCAGCCTCTTTCCCCAGCCACCCCTGTCATCACCCAGTGGGCCCATGAACAAAGTAGCCATGGTGGCAGGGATGGAGGTTACACATTGGCTCAGCAACATGGACTTCCACTCACCAAGGCTGACCTGGCTATGGACACTGCTGAGTGCCCAATTTGTGAGCAGCAGAGACCAACACTGAGCCCTCGATACGGCACCATTCCTTGGGGGTTATCAGCCAGCCACCTGGTTGCAGGTTTATTATATTGGACCTCTTCCATGATGGAAAGGGCAAAGGTTTGTCCTCACTGAAACAGACACTTACTCTGGATATGGGTTTGCCTATCCTGCATGCCATGCTCCTGCCAAGACTACCATCTATGGACTCACAGAATGCCTTATCCACCATCATGGTATTCCACACAGCATTGTCTCTGACCAAGGCACTCACTTTATGGCTAAAGAAGTGTGGCAGTGGCCTCGTGCTTATGGAATTCACTGGTCTTACCATGTTCCCCATCATCCTGAGCAGCTGGATTGAAAGAATGATGGGATGGCCTTTTGAAGTCACAATTACAACGCCAACTAGGTGACAATACTTTGCAAGGCTGAGGCAAAGTTCTCCAGAAGGCTGTGTATGCTCTGAATCAGCATCCAATATATGGTACTGTTTCTCCCTTAGCCAGGATTCACAAGTCCAGGAATCAAGGGGTGGAAGTGGAAGTGGCACCACTCACCATCACCTCTAAAGATCCACTAGCAAAATTTTTGCTTCCTGTTCCTGCGACCTTACATTCTGGTGGCCTAGAGGTCTTATTTCCAGAGGGAGGAAGCCTGCCACCAGGAGACACAACAATGATTCCATTAAACTGGAAGATGAGATTGTCACTCAGACACTTTGGGCTCCTCCTACCTTTAAGTCAACAGGATAAGAAGGGAGTTATAGTGTTGGCTGGAGTGACTGACCCAGACTATCAAGATGAAATCAGTCTACTGCTCCACAACGGAGGTAAGGAAAGGTATGCATGGAATACAGGAGATCCATTAGGGCATCTCTTAGTTTTACCATGCCCTGAGATTAAGGTCAATGGAAAACTACAATAGCCCAATCCAGTCAGGACTACAAACGGCCCAGACCCTTCAGGAATGAAGGTTTCTGGCCACTCCACCAGGAAAAAAACCATGATCTGCTGAGCTGATTGCTGAAAGCAAAGGGAATACAGAATGGGTAGTAGAAGAAGGTAGTTATCAACACCAGCTATGACCACATGACCAGCTGCAGAAATGGTGACTGTAATTGTCATGAGTATTTCCTCCTTCTTTTGTTAAAAACATGCTTGTGCATGTATACACTTGTACTAAGAAGTTATCTTCATTTTATTTCCTTTTTCCTTTATCATGTAACATGAGATTTGTTGACTTTATATCAGTATTTAAATAATGTTAACTTTATGTAGTAGTATGTGTTGGGGATTGGTGTGTTTCTGGTTATATGAAGGATAGTAGTATTATGTTAGGCATAGTTATGACCTTATTATTGTCTTTATTTGAAGATTATGTATGATCTCAGGAGATATGTATGGATTGAAATTGACAAGGGGTGGACTTGTGATGGTTAATACTGAGTGTCAACTTGACGGGATTGAAGGATACAAAGTATTGATCCTGGGTGTGTCTGTGAGGGTGTTGCCAAAAGAGATCAACATTTGAGTCAGTGGGCTGGGGAAGGCAGATTGACTCTTAACCTGGTGGGGACAATCTAATCAGCTGCCAATGAATATATAGTAGGCAGAAAAACGTGAAAAGGAGAGATGGGCCTAGCCTCCCAGCCTACATCTTTCTCCCATGCTGGATGCTTCCTGCCCTCCAACCTCAGACTCCAAGTTCTTCAGTTTTGGGACTCGGACTTGCTTTCCTTGCTCCTCAGCTTGCAGACAGCCTATTGTGGGACCTTGTGACTGTGTTAATGCTTAATAAACACTTAATAAACTCCCATATATACATATATATATATATATATATATAACTCCAATTATTTCTGTCCCTCTAAGAGAACCCTAATACGATAAGTAATATTGACTAGATTAAAATTTGAAAATTTTGTACATAAAAAGACATTAAAATAAAGTTAAAAAAACTCGAAAATAAAAGAAAATATTTGCAAATCTTATATCTGATAAAACATGTATATCTGGGATATGTAAATAATTCTTACAAATGGAGAATGAAAGATCACCCAATTAAAAATCAACTTTAAATAGAAATTATTCCAACGATACATTAAGAAAATGCAAATCAAAACCACAAGATACCATTTCGTACCCACTAGGATGACTATAAGCAAAAATACAATAACAGATGTCAGTGAAGATATGGAGAAATAGGAATTCTCATGCATTGCTGGTAGGAGTATAAACTGATGCAGCTGTTTCACAAAAACGGTTTGGCAGTTCTTCAAAAGGTAAACATAATTACCATATGACTAAGCAATTCTATTCCTGGGTCCACACTCTAATAAAATAAAAAATCTCATAAAAACTTCTACGTGAATGTCTTCAGAAGCATTATGCATAATAGTGTAAAAAAATCAAATGTTCTTCAGTTCATGAATGAATAAATAAAATGGAATGTAGCCATAAAATGGAATATTGCTCAGAAATAAAAAGGAAGTACTGAGACATGCCACATGAATAAAATTTGAAAAAATTGTGATAAGTGAAAGAAGGAATCCAATATGTAAAATGTTCAGAATAAACACAGATATTCAAAAAGAAAGTGCATCAGCAGTTTCCAGGGTCTGAGGGAAAAGTAATAAAGAGTGACTTCTAATTGGTACAGGGTTTCTCTTTTGAGTGATGAGATGCCTTAAAATTTAAATGTGAGAATGATTGGGTAACGCAATATAAGTAAGACAAACCACTTTAAAACAATTTCATGTTTTTCTATTTCAAATCATATCTCAAAAACGATCTTTTAAATGTAATATAATGGCATTCTCAGTAGCCTTGTTTTATATAATATAGTTTTAAAAATAAAATATTTATATTTGCAAGTTATTTTATTACTAATATTTTTCAAATAATTTTTTTACAGTTAAAAATATTTCTAAGGTGTGCTCATGGTGTTTTTAATCAATGCTATTTTCTTAAAGTAACATTGATGTATTTGCTTCTAGGTAGTCCTCTATTTTTGTAACAACATCCAGAGTTCTTCGGGACCCATAGTTTTTATATGTTTTGTTTCTTTTCTTATACACCCTTCTGCCTCTCTATATAAACTGAATATGAACTTTCTCTAAGGCATCTGAAACAGAAGACTTTTGGGGAAGGCAACATACTTAATTTAATCTATATTGCGGGACAAAGTTTCTGTGTCTGAGAAATGGAAAACATTCTTTGCCACTTAAAGCCTATGTCAGTTTTACAGCCTATCGTTCGAAATCCAGATACAGTCACCTTCTCCAAACTTTCAAGATCATTACTCGTTTCTTTCATACCCCTAATTTTACATGAAATATTTCTTTCCACTTGTATACTCCTATAAGCAATACACAAAGCCAACACACAGTAACATTATATATGTTTTTTTTTTTTTTCTTTTTTTTGAGACTGAGTCTTGCTCTGTCGCCCAGGCTGGAGTGCAGTGGCGCAATCTCGGCTCACTGCAAGCTCCGCCTCCCGGGTTCACGCCATTCTCCTGCCTCAGCCTCCAGAGTAGCTGGGACCATAGGCGCCTGCCACCTAGCCTGGATAATTTTTTGTATTTTTAGTAGAGACGGGGTTTCACCGTGTTAGCCAGGATGGTCTCGATCTCCTGACCTCGTGATCCGCCTTCCTCACATCGTGATCCGCCCTCTTCGGCCTCCCAAAGTGCTGGGATTACAGGCATGAGCCACCGTGCCTGGCCTATATATATATTGGCTCTTTTCAAGACTTCTCCTAGAGACTGCAGACTCAGTAGGCACTTGGTATGGTTTTCTATTATTGCAGAAAATGTTTTCTCAAATGTTTTATTGCTTTCTCAAATGTTTTCCATGACATAATATGTATGTTCCACCATTTTTTCAGGATATAATATCTGCTTCTTAGTATCTGCTACCCTACTGATAAGCCCATGTCACACATATTGAGGGAATGTCATTATTATTTAAATGTTTAATATTTGTATGTATTTGGTATATTCTGGTTATAAGTCCTTTATCAAATATATAATTTGAAAATGTTTTGTCTGACTCTCTGGCTTCTTTTTATTATAGTAGCAATGGATTTCAAAGAGTAAACATTTTTTACTTTGATAAATTATGAATTAAATTTATAATTTTCTTCTCTTACATATTGTGCTTTTGAGGTTTCCTATAAATGTTTTTTTCTTCCCCTGACAGCAAAGATTTTTGTTCATGATTATTATACTGTGTTTTATAGTCTTTGGTTTCATATTAAGGTCTAGAGCTCGTATTGAGTTAATTATTATATATCGTGGCTGGTAGATATGGAAACTTATTATTTGCATGTCGATGTCCAATTATGCTAGCATAGTTTGTTGAAAATTCTGTAGTTTCTAATGCGGGAACAGAAAACCAAACAATGTATGTTCTCATAAGTGGGAGCTGAATGATGAGAACACATGGACACATGGGGGGAACAATACACACTGGGGCCTGTTGGAGGAGGTTGGTTATGGGAGGGAGAGGAGAATAGTTAAGAGATGAGATACTGGGCTTAGTACCTAGGTGATGGGATGATCTGTGCAGCAAATCACCATGGCACACATTTACCTATGTAAAAAACCTGCACATGTACCTCTAAACTTAAAAATTGAAAGAAAAATTCTATAGTTTCCTGACCAAATATGTACAGGCCTATTTGGGCTCTATTCTGCTCCACCCTTTAACATATGTGTCTCCTTTCCAAAACCACTGCTTGATTACTATGACTTTATTTAAAGCTTGATGCCAGGCATTGAAAGGCAAGTGCTCCAAACTTGTTTTTTATGTTTGAAATTTCTTGTGGCTCTTCCAATTATTTTGTCTGGCCATAAAATTTTTTTAACGACTCTGTCAATTTCTTAAAAAGTAAAAAAATCCTTCTGGGATTTTGATTGGAACTATATTGAATTGACAGATCACTTTAAGGAGAACTGACATCATGAGGATATTGAGTCTACTAATCCACAAACACAATGTGTCCTCCACTTATTTCTTTGATGTCTCCCATTAACGTTTAGCAATTTTAAATATGTGAATATTTTACATATTTTGCTGTGTTTAAACTTAAGCATTTCAAGTTTTATAACTGAAATTTTATTAAATTTTAATTACTATTGTTTATTAATACTATATCAAATTATAATCATTTCTTATATATTGACCTTATATTTGAGACATGGCTAAATTCATATTAGCTTTTGTTGTTTAGATGTTTTGAGATTGCTTTTGTAGACATTTGATTTGTATATAGAAATAGTATTATTTCTATATTTTCCTAAAAAAAATTTTGTATTTTTTTTTACAAAAACATTACTTTTTTCTTGCCTCTGTAGATCATCAAGTATGATTTTGAATAGGAATGATGAAAACAGACACTATGTTGTTATTTCCAATTTTAATATGAAAGCATTAAGTTCTCCCCAGTAAGCGTAATGTTAGCTGTGGGTTTTTATTTTTGTTTTTTAGTGAATGTCTTCATTAGGATAACTGTATTCCCTTTCCTTCTAGCTTTATGCTTTTTTTTAATCATTAATGGATTTTAAATTGCATCAAATGCTATTTCTACCTCCAACAAGAGGAATGAAAGGCTTTATCTCTTTGTTTTAACATTGTGAAAATGGAAGTCATTGATATTTGATTGTGAAAACAGCTTTGCATTCCTAGTATAAATCTTGTGTGATCATGACATATTATCATTTGCATATATTGTCAGATTTGAATTTCAAATATTTCACTGACAACTTTTTCATCTTTGTCCATGAATATTATTGCTCTCTCTGTGGTTTCTTTTTTTTTTTTTTAATTAACTTTATTTTAAGTTCTGGGGTACATGTGCAGGATGTGCAGGTTTTTTACATAGGTAAACATGTGCCATTGTTGTTTGCTGCACAGATGAACTCATCCCCTAGGTTTTAAGCCACCAACCGCTAGCTATTCTTCCTGATTGTCTCCCTCCCACCGCCCTGCTCCACAGGTCCCAGTGTGTGTTGTTCCCGACCATGTGTTCATGTATTCTCATCGTTCAGCTTCCACTTATGAGTGAAAACAAGTGGTGTTTGGTTTTCTGTTCCTGAGGATAATGGCTTCCAGCTGCACCCATGTCCCTGCAAAAGGCATGACCTCATTCAGTTTTATGGCTGCATAGTATTCCATAGTGTATAGGTACCACATTTTCTTTATCCAGTTCACCATTGGTGGACACCTAGGTTGATTCCTGGTCTTTGCTATTGTGAATAGTGCTGCAATGAATATATGCATGCATGTAGCGTTATAATAGAATGATTTATACTGCTTTGGCTATATACTCAGTAATGAGATTGTGGGTCAAATGATATTTCTGCTTCCAGATCTTTGAGGAATCACCACGCTGTCTTCCACAATTGTTGAACTAATTTCCCACCAACATTGTAAAAGCATTCCCTTTGCTCAGCAACCTTGCCATCTTCTGTTGTTTCTCGACTTTTTAATAATTGCCATTCTGACTAGCATGGGATGGTGTATCTCCTTGTGGTTTTGATTTGCATTTCTCCAATGCTCAGTGATATTGAGCTTTTTTTCATGTTTGTTTGCTGCATGTATGTCTTTTGTGAGAAGTGTCTCTTCATGTCCTTTGCCCACTTTTTAATGGGGTTATTTGTTTTTTCTTGTAAATTTATTTAAGTTTGTTGTAGAATAAGTTCCTATATCCTCTGGATATTAGACCTTTCTCAGATGGGTAGATTGCAAAACTTTTCTCCCAATCTGTAGGATGTCTGTTCACTCTGATGACAGTTTCTTTTGCTGTGCAGAAGCTCTTTAGTTTAATTAGATCCCATTTGCCAATTTTTGCTTTTGTTGTTATTGCCTTTGGCATTTTTTGTATAAAATCTTTGCCCATGCCTATGTCCTGAATGATATTGTCTAAATTTTCTTCTAGGGTTTTTATAGTTTTGGGTTTTTTATATTAAAGTCTTTAATCTATCTTAATTTTTGTGTAAGGAGTAAGGGAGGAGTCCAGTTTCAATTTTCTACATATGGTTAGTTCTCTTATGAGAACTGTTTATTAAATAGGAAGCACCATTTATTAAATAGGGAATTATTTCCCCTTTGCTTGTTTTTGTCAGGTTTGTTGAAGATCAGATGGTTGTAGGTGTGTAGTCTTATCTCGGAGTTCTCTATTCTGTTTCATCAGTCTATGTGCCTGTTTTGGTACCATTACCATACTGTTTCGGTTACTGTAGCCTTGTGGTATAGTTTGAAGTTAGGTAGCATGATACTCCAGCTTTGTTCATTTTGTTTAAGGTTGTCTTGGCTATTCAGGCTCTTGTTTAGTTGCATATAAATTTTAAAATAGTGTTTTCTAATTCTATGAAGAATGTTACTGGTAGTTTAATAGGAATAGCATTGAATCTATAAATTACTTTGAGCATTATGACTATTTTCACAATATTGATTCTTCATATCCATGAGCATGAAATATTTTTCCATTTGTTTGTGTCCCCTCTGATTTCCTTGAGCAGTGGTTTGTAGATCTCCTTGAAGAGATCCTTCACTTCTGTTGTTAGATGTATTCCTAGGTATTTTATTCTCTTTGTAGAAAATGTGAATAGAAGTTCATGCATAATTTGGCTCTCTGTGTGCCTATTGTTGGTGTGTAGGAATGCTAGCAAAGAACCTTATAAGATACTTCATACTCTGTGAGAAGATCATACCCAAGACACATAATCAGCAGATTCTCTAAGGTTGAAATGAAGGAAAAAATGTTAAGGGCAGCCAGAGAGAAAGGCCAGTTCACCTGCAAAGGGAAGCCCATCAGACAAACAGTGGACTGCTCATTGGAAACCCTACAAGCCAGAGGAGATTGGGGGCCAATATTCAACCTTCTCAAAGAAAAGACTTTCCAACCCAGATTTCCATATCTGGCAAACTAAGCTGCGTAAGTGAAGGAAAAAGATCTTTTTCAGACAAGCAAATGTTGAGGGAATTCGAATTCATCACCAACAGGCCTGCCTTGCAAGAGCTCCTGAAGGAAGCACTAAATATGGAAAGGCAAAACTATTACCAGCCACTATAAAAACACACAAAGGATACAAGCCCGCAAATATAACCAGCCAGCATCACGATGACAAGATCAAATTCACACATATCAATATTAACCTTAAATATAAATGGGCTAAATGCTCAATTAAAATACACAGAATGGCAAGCTAGATAAAGAGTAAAGTTCCATCAATGTGTTGTCTTCAAGAGATACATCTCACATGCAAAAATACCAATAGACTCAAAATAAAGGGATGGAGGAAAATTTACCAAACAAATGGAAAACAGACAAAAGCAGGAGTTGAAATCCTAGTTTCTGACAAAACAGACTTTAAACCAAAAAAGATTAAAAAAACAAAAAGTCAAAGAAGGACATTATATAATGGGAAAGGGTTCAATTCAACAAGAAGAGCTAACTATCCCAAATGTACATGAACCCAGGAGCACCCAGATTCATAAATCAAGTTCTTAGAGACCTTCAAAGAGACTTGGACTTCCAAACAATAATAGTGGAAGAGCTTAACAGCCCACTAACAATATGAGACAGATCATCAAGACAGAAAATTAAGAGAGATGTGCAGGACCTGAACTCAGTTCTGAAATCAAGTGGACACGACAGATATCTACAGAACTCTCCCTGCCAAAACAACAGAATATATGTTCTTCTCACTGGCACATGGCACATACTCTAAAATTGATTACACAGCTGGAAGGAAAACACTCCTCAGCAAATGCAAAGGAACTAAAATAATAACAAAAAGTCTCTCAGATCACAGCACAGTCAAATTAGAACACAATATTAAGAAACTCACTCAAAACCACTCAAGTGCATGGAAATTTGCTTTTCTAATATGTTGTTTTCATTTTTCACATCAGAGTAATGCTAGTCTCCTGAAATGAGTTAGACTACTTTCCTTTGTTCTGAAACAAAATGTGCAAAATTGATATATTTTTTTAAATGACTGGTAGAATTTGCAAGTGAAGCCGTCTGAGCCTGCAGTTTTCCCTGCTGGAAAGTTTCTAGTATCGATTTACTTGCTTTAATAGATATAGGACTATTCAAATGTCTCTTTCTTTTTGAGTTATCTTTAGAAGGGTGGGTCTTTCAACAGATGTGTCCATTTTATCAAAGTCATCAATTTGTGGGTATAGATTTGTTTTCAGTACCTCATAATAATGACTTTTGTAGCAACTTTAGGGTCAGTGGTGATACTATGTATTGAATTACCTACATTTGCAATTTGTGTTTTGTTCACAACTATGTTTATTTTTTTGTTCTTAATTTTTTATTTCTCCATTTTTTTCTGCTTGCTTTAAGGTAAATTTTTCTTCTTTTTCTATTTTCAAAGTAAAACTTTGCTTATTGATTTAAGACATTACTTTTTCAAATATAAGCATTACTTTTAAAATTGCCCTCTTAGCACTGCTCTAGCTGATTCTTAAAAATTTTAATATGCTGTTTTCATTCTTAATTATTATAAAATATTTTATGATGTTCTTGTGACTTCAAACCAGAGAATAATTAGAAGTGTGTACTTAATTTTCAAGTGTTTTTATATTATAAATATACCCTTTACTCAATGATTTAAATTCCTTTTTCACCTGCGAATATACTTTGCATAATTTTAATTATTTAAAATTGTGAAAAATCTTATTTATGCCCCAGAATATAGCCTATCTTGGTGAATGTTACATGTGTACTTAAGACATATAGATTTTCCTCCTGGTTTTGGGCATTTTGTGGTATTAATTTCATCTATGTATAGTTCATCTAAAATTGTTTTCAAGTCTTTTGTTGCTAGTTCCACACACATCTAGCATTCTTATTTCTTCTTGGAGAATTGATCCCTCATTCTTTGTGATATATTCTTCTTTATCCTTCATATTTTTTAATAAAGTCTACTTTTGGATAGTAATGTAGCTATTCCAGTTTTCATTTGGTTGTGTTGGTATGATAATTCTTTCTCCCTCCTTTTCTTTTCTTTTAAACTATCTATGTTTATACATTAAAAATTGGGTTTTAACCAAAAGCATTGAAAAAGAAGAAAAAATTGGATGTCTTACACTTTCTGATTTCAAATTGTACTACAAAAGTATACAGTAATCATAACAGTGTGGTATTGTGATAAAGACAGACATACAGATCTATGGGATATAATAGACCTCACAAAGTAAACCCTCACATATGTGGTTAAATAATTTTTTACAAGAGATCCAAGACTATTCAGTGGAAAAATACATTTTATTCAACTCATGGTATTGAGGAAACCAGTTATACACATAGAATATAGGTTGGATCCTCAATTTACACCATATGCAAATATTAACTCTAAATATATCCAAGTCTTGAAATATAAACTCTTAAAATAAAATATAATGAAAAAACCTTCACGACATTGGATTTAGCAATGATTTCTTAAATATGACATTAAAAGCACACGCAATAGAATTTTAAAAAGTGGGTAACAGAATTTCAAATTTAAAACGATACATCAAAGGAATCAATTAACAGGGAAAGGGCAGTGCATGGCAAGAGAAAAAAATTGCAAATCACTTGTGGTTGGCCTTCTACAACCAGCCACATGTTGGAAATATATGTTTTATTATGTGTTGTACTTAACTTGTTCAGACTTGTTTTCTCGTCATTGTTTTCTAAAAAATACAGTATAAAAATATTTGCATGGCATTTACATGATATTAGGCATTATCAGTAATTTACAGATTAAGTGTATGGGAAGATGTGTGTAGTATATATTCAAATATCACACAACTTTACTTTTTGAGGTAGTTCTTCATTTTTTTTATTTTATGGCAGCATAACAGTTGTAAATATTTATGGAGTATATTTGATATTGTGATACTAGCATACAATATATAATGATAAAACGAGGGTAATTGGGATATACGTAACTTCAAACATTTATCATTTATTTGTATTTGAAACTTTCCATTTCCCCTCTTCTAGTTATTTTTAAATATGCCATAACATGTTAGCTATAGCAGTACTATTGTGCAACTGAACATTGGATCTTTTTCCTTCTAACTATTTTTATACTTATTAATTAAGCCCTCTTTATTTCACATTCCCACTATCCTTCAGAGTTCCTGGTGACCATCATTCTATTCTCTATATCCTTGAGATCATTTTTTTTTAGCTCCCATATATGAGTGAGAACATGAGATATAGGATACTTGTCTTTCTGTGCCTGACTTATTTCACTTAACATAATGTCTTCCAGGTTGATCTACGTTGTTGCAAATGACAGAATTTCATTACTTTTATGGCTGGATAGTATTCTATTGTGTATGTGTACCATATTTTCTTTATCCATTCATTCATAAAGTGTCCTTCATTGATGGACACTAAAGTTACTTCCATATCTTTACTATTGTGAAAGCAAGGCAATAAACATGGGAGTGCAAATATCTCTTTGATATACAGATTTCCTTTATTTCAGATATATACCCATCAGTGGGATTGCTGGATCATATGGCAGTTCTATGTTAAGTTTTTTCTGGAACCTCAATATTGTTTACCATAGTGGCTATACTAATTCACATTTCTACCAACAGTGTAGGGGAGTTTCCTTTTCTTCTCATCTTCACCAGCATTAAGTACTTCTTGTCTTTTTGGTAAGAGCCATTTTAACTGGGTGAGGTAATATCACATTGTTTTCCTAATTTTCATTTTTCTGATGATTACTGATTTTGAAAAATTTTTATATACCTGTTGGCAGTTTGCATTTTTTTAGAGAGAGAGAAATGTTTGTTTAGATTTCTGGGACATTTTTAACCTAATTATTTTTTTTCTGCTATTGAGTTGTTTGTTTCTCATATATTCGGATTATTAATCCTTTTTCAGACGAGCAGTTTGCAAATATTTTCTCCCATTATGTAGATTCTGTCTGCAGCTTTGTTAATTGTTTCTGTTTGGAGATTTTCTCTTGATGTAATCACATTGGTCAATTTTTGCTTTATCTGTGTTTTTGAGATCTTAAACAAAAACTCTTTGCCCAGACCAATGTACCGGAGTGTTCCCCAATGTTTTCTTCTGGAATTTTTAGAGTTATAAATCTTATATTTAAATCTTTAATCTACTTTGATTTGATTTTTGTGTATGGTGAGAGATAGAAACCCACTTTCACTCTTCTGCAGATTGATATCCACTTTTCCTAATATAATTTACTGAAGAGACTGCTCTTTCCCCAAAGTATGCTCTTGGCACCTTTGTCAAAAATTAGTGCATTTTAGTCGTGCAGATTTATTTAAGTTCTCTATTCTGTTTCATTAGCCTGTATGTCCATTGTATTGCCAGTATCGTGCTGTTTTGGTTGCTGTAACTTTCTAGTATAATTTGAGGTTAGGTAACATGATGCCTCCAGCTTTCTTCTTTTGGCCCAAAATTGCTTTGGCTATTCTGGGTCAATTGTGTTTTCATATGTATTTTAGAATTTTTTTTTCTATTTCTGTGAAAATGTCATTGACATTTTGATATGGAGTACACTGACTCTGTAGAACAATTTGGGTACTATGGACAGTTTAACCATATTGATCCTTTCAATTCATGAAAGAGAATATCTTTCCATTGTTTGTATCCTTTTCAATTTCTTATATAAGTGTTTTATAGATTTTATTGTAGAAATACTTTACTCCTTTGCTTATGTTTATTGTGAGGTATTTTATTTACCTGTAGCTATCATAAATTAGACTATTGGTTTCTTTCTCAGATTGTTCACTGTTGGTATATAAAATGGTATGGATTTTCATATGTTGATTTTGTATCTTACAACTTGACTGACTTTATTGGTTCTACTGGCTGTTTTGGTGGAGTCTTTACATTTTCCTAAATATAAGATCATTGCAATAAGGATAATTTGATGTCTTCTTTCCCAATTTGAATTCCTTTCATTTCTTTCTCTTGTCTAATTGCTCTGGTTCTGACTTCTAGTACAATGTTGAATAAAAGTGGTGAAAGTGGACATTCTTGTCTTGTTCCAGATCTTACAGGAAAGACTCCGTTTTTTCCTGGTCAGTTTACTAGCTGTGGGTTTGTCACATATGGCCTGTATCAGGTTGAGGTATGTTCCTCCTACACCCAGTATATTGAGAGTTTTTATCATAAGAAGATGCTGAGTTTTACTGAATGTTTTTGTTTAGCAACTATTGAAATGATCATATCATTTTTGTCCTTCAGGTTGTTCATGTAACGGATCACATTTGTTGATTTGTATATGTTTAACAGACCTTAAATCCCATGAATAAATCCCACTGGTCATTGTTAATGATCTTTTAATGTGTTGTTGAATTTGGTTTGCTAGTATTTTGTTGAGGATATTTGCATATTTGTTCATCAGTAATAACAGCTTGTAGGTTTCTTTTTTTGTTATGTCTTTGTCTGCTTTCAGTATCAGTGTAATACTGACCTCATATAATTAGTTTGGAAGTATTTCCTCCTCCTGGATTTTTTTAATAGCATCAGTAGAAATGATATTAGTTCTTCTTTAAGTATTTGGTAAAATTCAGCAGTAAATTCACCAGGTCCTTGACTATTCTTTGATGGGAGACATTTTAGTCATAGTTCTATCTTGTTACTTAATATTGATCGATTCAGGTTTTATATTTCTTCATGGTTCATTCTTGGTAGGTGGTATGTGTTTAGAAATGTATCCATTACCTCTAAGTTTTCAAATTTAGTGGTACATAGTTGCTAATGGTAGTCTCTAATGATTCTTTGAATTTCTGTGATATCAATTGTAATGCCTCCTTTCTTGCCTCTTGTTTTATTTGGATCTCCTCTCTTTTTCTCTTAGGTTGGCTAATGGTTGGTCGACTTTGTTTACCTTAAAAAAAAACAACTTTTCATATAACAGATCTTTTGCATAATTTTTGTATTCATTTCATATATTGCTGCTCTTATCTTTATTATTTCTTTTATTCCATTAACTTTTGATTTGGTTTGCTCTTGCTTTTCTACTTAAGATGCATTGTTATGTTATTTGAAATCCTCCTTTTTTGATGTAGGCATTGCTAAAACCTTCCTGGTTAGTACTGAGTTTGCTGCATATATAGGTTTTTGTATGTTGTGTTTTCATTTTCATTTGTTTCAGTAATTTTATGTAAATGTTCTTCTTAATTTTTTTCATTGATTCAATGGTCATTCAAGAACATATTGTTGAATTTCTATGTATTTGTATAGTATCCAAAGTTCCTGTTATTATTAATATCTAGTTTTATTTCACTGGGCTCAGAAAAAAAATACTTAATATGATTACACTTTTTTGAAACTTGTTTTATGGATTAACATGTGGTCTATCTTTGACAATCTTCCTTTTGCTGAGGAGAATGTGTATTCCATAGCAATTGGATGTTATATTCTGTACATGTCTACTACGTCCATTTGTTCTAAGTGAAGATTAAGTCCAATGTTTCTGTGTCAATTTTCTGTCTAGATGGATCTAACCAGAGCTCAAAGAGGAGTGTTGAAGTCCCCATCTATTACTGTACTGGGGTAGATATCTCTCTTTAGCCCTAATAATTTTTTTTTTATATATCTGAGTTCTCCAGTGTTAGGTACACATATATTTACAATTGCTACATTCTCTTGCCAGATTGACCCCTTTATCATTCTACAATGACCTTCTTTGTCTTTTTTTTTACTGTTTTTGTCTTTAAATCTATTTTATTTGATGTAAGTATAGCTACTTGTTTTTGGTTTCCATTTGCATGGACTATCTTTTTGCATCCTTTCATTTTCAGTCTATGTGTGTCTTTAAGGGTGAAGTGAGTTTCTTGTAGGCAGCATACGTATAGTTAAGCCTTGTTTTTAAAAAACTTCTTTTTTTTTTTTAATCTATGCAGCCACCATATGCCTTTCAACTGGAGAATTTAGCCTATTTATATTTAATGTAATTATTAATAGGTAAGGACTCACTATTGCCATTTTTTTATTTGTCTGCTGGTTATATTGCTAGTCTTTTATTCTGCCCTTCGTGTGTTCCTTTGTGTGTAAGTTTGTCTGACAGTATGTTTTAACTTCTTGTTTTTTTATATTTTCATATCTATTATAGGGTTTTTGCTTTGTTGCTTCCATGACACTTACAAATGACATTTTGTAGTCAGTTATTTTAAACTGGTGACAACTTAGTTCTGATCACAAAGAAAATGAAAAATAGAAAGAAAACAAGCAAAAAGAAAACTAAAAATCTCTACTTTATAGCTCAATTCTCCATTCCCTTCCTATTTTTTTCTTTTTGTTGTCTCTTTATTTTGTCCATCTCTTTACAAATTGTTGTAGTTATAATTTTTGATTGCTTTTGATTTTATTCTTCCTACTAAAGATATGAATGGTTTACACACTGAAATTACTGGGTTATTATGTATTTTATGTGTAATTATTTTCTATCAGTGAGTTTTAGAACTTCAAATCACTTATTCTTTCATGTTAGCTTCCTTTTTTATAATCGAATAATTCCTTTAGCATTTCTTATAAGGTCTAATGCTGATAAAATCACTCAGCTTTTTTTCTTTGGTCTGGAAAAGTATTTCACTTTTATGTTTGAACATTTCCTTGTTGGTTATAATATTCTATGTTGGAAGGTTTTTTGTTTTTTTGTTTGTTTGTCCTCCAGCACTTTGAATATATCATCACACTCCCTCCTGCCCTTAAGGTTTCTGTCTAGAAGTCTGCTGCCAGATGTATCAAAGCTACTTTATATATTATTTGCTCCTTTTCTTTCACTGCTCTTAGGATCCTTTCATTATCCTTGACCCTTGAGAGTTTGATTATTATACATTTTGAGGTAGTCTTATTTGGTTTGAATCCTTTTAGCTTTCTTTGACCTTCTTATACCTCGATAGTCATCTCTTTCTCTAGGTTTTGGAATTTCTCTGTTAGCCTTTGTTCAAATAAACTGTCTACATTGATCTCTTTTGCTACATCCTCTTTAAGGACAATAACCCTTAGATTGCCCTCTTGAGGCTATTCTCTGGATTTTGTAGGTGTACTTCATTCTTTTTTCTTATTTTTCTTTTGTGATTCTTCATATAGACCATCTTTAGCTTACTAATTGTTTCTTCTGCTTGAACAATTCTGCTGTTGAGATACTTTAATGCATTTTTAAATTTATCAATTGAATTTTTAGCTCCATAGTTTCTGCTTGCTTTTTAAAAATTATTTTAATCTCTTTGTAAAATTGCTCTAATAGAATTCTGAATTCTCTCTCTGCTATCTTGGTTTGTTGAGTTCCTCTAGGCAGAAATTTTAAATTCCCTGTCTGAGAGATCATCTATTTTCAGCCCTTCAGGATTAGTCACTGGTGTCATATCTAGTCTGTTTGGTGAGGTCATATTTTCCTGAATGTTTTTGATGCTTGTGGATATGCATCAAGATCTCGGCACTGAAACATTGGGTATTTATTCCATTATTGCCATCTGGGCTTGTGTGTACTCATTCCTCTTGAGAGGGCTATTCAATAATTCAAGAGACATTGTTTTTTTGATAAGCCCGTAGTCACTCCATCCATTTTAGCATTAGGCGGTACCCTAAGCCCAAAAATGAATTCTGTGGGCAAGCTCTAGTGCTGTGCTGCTCTCAGAGGAAGTGGTTATGGGGTGCAATCCACTGTGACACCAGTTTCTGTGGCTATGTGTGTGTCTGCATTACCACATTTCCAGCGACAGGTGGTACAGCACAGTAAGAGATATTTTTTATCTGGGTGAAGGAGAAGAAAAAGAACAGAGGACTTTGTCTTGCAGTGTGAGTTCCAGCTCAGCCACAGTAAATTAAAAACCAGCCACTTTAGTTAGCTGGTTGTGAGGCATCTTCAACTTGAGTGCCTCCTGCTGAGACAAAGGATTCCTCTCTGGCCCAGGGCAGGTCTAAATGCTCCCTTCATGGACACTGCAGAATTCTATTCAGTATTGTGTTCTACTTTGACCATGCATCATTGAGTTTCAATGCAAAGTACCACACTCACTTTTCTCTCCCTCTCCCAAACACATGGATTATTTCTACAGGCTGTGCTGTCTTGGGTTGCAAGAGGAGTGGTTATAGACAATGAAAGACTGTTCTTCCTCCTCTGTTCAATGCATCTTTTCTTGTGATTATGTTAAACCAGGTTCTATGATTGCTCACATTATTTTTGGTTTTATGAAGATGCTTTGTTTTATGGATAGTTGTTTAAATGCTGTTTAATTTGTTTTCCTGTGTGGGGAAATCACTGGAAGGTTCTATTCAGTCATCTCCTTTGGACTACACTATTTTATAAGGGACTCGAGCTTCTGTAGATTTTTGTATCCATGGATTTTGGAACCAATCCCCCATGGACACTGAGGGACAGTTGTATATATAATAAAGGATCAATATTCAGACTACATAAAAATCTCTTCAAATAAATGACTAAACAACCATATTAAAATGTGGACATAGCATTTAAGTAGATGCATATCCAAACAAGATAGGAAAATGGCCAATAAGCATATCAACAAAAGGTCAGCATCCCAATAATTAGAGGAATGCAAATCAAAATTATGATGACATACCACAAGATACCCATTAGAAAGACTATTATCAAAAACAAACAGAAAATGAAAAGTGCTGGGAAGGATATGGAGAAATTGGAACCCTTATGCATTGCTGGTGAAAATGTGAAATGCTGCAGTCATTATGTGAAAAACTATGGCAGTGCCTCAAAAAATAAACAGAATTACCATTACCATATGATACAACAGTTTTACTGCTGGGTAGATAGACTTCTAATAGTTGAAAGCAGGGACTCAAATATTTGTACATTTATGTTTACACCAGCATTATTCACTATAGCCAGAAAGGAAAAGAAACCCAAGTGTCCATTTAAGGATTGATGTATAAGAAAATGTAGTATTTAAATCCAATGGGGTATTATTCATTCTTAAAGAGGAAGGCAACTCTGATACATGTTACAAATGGATGGACTTTGAAAACATTATACTAAGTGAATTCAGACAGTCACAATAAAACCCTAGATATTGTATGATTCCACTAATATGAGGTATCTAGTTTAGCCACATTTATAGAGACAGAAAGTAGAAGGGTGGTTTTCAGAGCCTAGGGGCAGAGAAGGGAAGTTGTATTTCATGGGCATTGAGTTTCAGTTTGGGGAGATGATAGGAATTCTGGAGATGCATGGTGGCTATGATCGCACAACAATGTGAATGCACTTAATACCACTGATCTGTGAAGTTATAAATGGTTAAAATGATAAATTTATGTTACGTATATTTCAACACAATAAAAATGTGTTTCTAGAGATAATTT
Organism: Gorilla gorilla gorilla; assembly: GCF_029281585.2. Taxonomy (NCBI): domain Eukaryota; kingdom Metazoa; phylum Chordata; class Mammalia; order Primates; family Hominidae; genus Gorilla; species Gorilla gorilla. The sequence continues at coordinate 65,516,263 of NC_073224.2, read as the reverse complement.
ATCTTTTCCTTCTACCATATAATCTATGTCTTTTAACCCATTTACATGGTGATTTTTTAACATGATTGAATTAAAATATACCATCTTATTATCCATTTTCTCTTTTTTTCTGTCCAACTTTTTAATTTCCTGTCTTTTGCCATCCTTTGTGATAATGGACCTTTTAAAATTCCATTTTATCTTTATACTTTATACCTCTTTTAAAAATGTTTTATTTGGGGCTTGCAATGTATGACAATAACTTAATACATTGGGGTTGATCTTGAAATTTTATTATACCATTTCATTAGTAGTGTAAAAACCTTATAAATCTGTATAGCAAATTCTCTTCTCCCATTCTTTTTTATTGTTGTCATACATTTTACTTTCACATATTCTATAAACACATGATATAGCGCTACTATTTTTGCTTTAACAGTTATATTTTAGAACAATTAAAACAATAAAAGCTTTATTTTACTTTATTTATCTCCAGAATTATTTATTTCTTTTTGTGAAGCCAAGCTACCTACATAACTTTTAAAAATATTTCCCATAAAGTATTTTTGCTGGCAATAAATTTTCTCTGTTTCAATTTATCTGAAAACTGGTTTATTTTTCATGAGTTTTAAAAATACATTTAGATTTTCTGATGATTTTAGAATTCCAGCCTGATATATATTACTGCCTCACACTATCTCAGGCAAGCTATTAATACCAGTCTTCTACTATAATACTACTATGTTCTTGAGTGACAACGTTTATCCTCCAAAAAGTTCACTGTATTTTAGACTAATTGTGCCCAACATTTACTGCTAATTATATTGACTTATATGTAAGAAATTGCTTTCAATTTTCTATTGTTGCATTAAAAAAATCCACAAAATGTAGTCTCTTAAAGCAAAATGCATTTATTTGGCTTCTGATTTTGTTGAGTAATTCTGATCTAGACAGGCTCCACCTGATCTTAGAAAATTTTGCTCTTATGGCAAGTCATGATGAACATTTTTTCATGTGTTTTTTGGCGCATAAATGTCTTCTTTTGAGAAGTGTCTGTTCATATCCTTTGCCCACTTTTTGATGGGGTTGTTTTTTCTTGTAAATTTGTTTGAGTTCATTGTAGATTCTGGATATTAGCCCTTTGTCAGATGAGTAGGTTAATGCTCATCATCATTGGCCATCAGAGAAATGCAAATCAAAACGACAATGAGATACCATCTCACGCCAGTTAGAAAGGCGATCATTAAAAAGTCAGGAAACAACAGGTGCTGGAGAGGATGTGGAGAAATAGGAACACTTTTACACTGTTGGTGGGACTGTAAACTAGTTTAACCATTGTGAAGTCAGTGTGGCGATTTCTCAGGGATCTAGAACTAGAAATACCATTTGACCCAGCCATCCCATTACTGGGTATATACCCAAAAGATTATAAATCCTGCTGCTATAAAGACACATGCACACGTATGATTATTGTGGCACTATTCACAATAGCAAAGACTTGGAACCAACCCAAATGTCCAACAATGATAGACTGGGTTAAGAAAATGTGGCACATATACACCATGGAATACTATGCAGTCATAAAAAATGATGAGTTCATGTCCCTTGTAGGCACATGGATGAAGCTGGAAACCATCATTCTCAGCAAACTATCACAAGGACAAAAAAACAAACACCACATGTTCTCACTCATAGGTGGGAATTGGACAATGAGAACACTTGGACACAGGAAGGGGAACATCACACACCGGGGACTGTTTTGGGGTGGGGGGAGGTGGGAGGCATAGCACTAGGTGATATACCTAGTGCTAAATGACGAGTTAATGGGTGCAGCACACCAACATGGCACATGTATACATAGGTAACAAACCTGCACATTGTGCACATGTACCCTAAAACTTAAAGTATAATAATAATAATAATAAAAAGAAAGAAAACCCTCAAAGTAGAAAAAGAAAAGAATAAATTCTCATCATTCTTGGCAAAAAAAGAAAAAGAAAAAGAAAATTTTCCTCTTATGTCTATGGTCTTCTCAGTTAGCTGGGGATTGTCTGGTCCACATGACTTCAGTCATGTCTGGAAGTTGGCTGTTCATATGTTGAGGCATCTTCATTTTCCAAAAGGATTTGTATCTACCTGCACAATAGCCCAATCTCATGTATATGTTAGAAAATTTTGTTTTTGTTTTTTCAAAGAGACTCCTTTACAGGGGAAGCATTTGTTATGGTAGTGAGAGTAAAAGTTGCACGATTTCTTGAGTCCCCCGGTGAAAATTAATGTAATGCCATTTTGCAAAAGCTGAGCCTATAGAATTGATTAAAGAAGAGATAAAGTAGAATTTCTTAGGGGCTTTTTTCATTTTCCCATTGCTAACTGGCCAAATGATTATCACAAACTTATTTTTCCCCATAAATGTATGAAGTTGAATTGAGTCATCTCTAAAACTCTTCCACCTAAAAATATTGCAATTCTGTCAGCATAAACAACCAGTTCAAGCCATTCTGCTCTTAAGATGATGATAAAGATTACCTTTGGATAGTTATTGGCAGTGCAGAGGTTGAATAAAAAGTCAATTGAATATTTCTCAATATTTGAGAAAAGCTGAATAGAATTATGCCTTTAACTCTTGCAGCAATGACATAAATGTTAGATTAACATCTTTAAGTTAAAAATCAATTTGACTAGATTTCACTTCAAAAAACTTCTTTTTTTTTTTTAGCTTCAACTGTGTTACTTGCATGTAAAACTAAGGCTGGTAATTTAACATATGGCTGACAACACTTCTCAGCAGAGAGGTAATATTTTACCTGAATAATTAAAATGCTATTTATTTCATTTACTGGATGACATTAGCATAATGCGCATTACCAGTTTTCTAATAACATAAAATGTCTCTTCATTCTTATGAGCATGTACCATTTCAACAATTGTGACAGAGTGACACTATATTTCAAAGGCAGTTTTGCCCTAAGCAAGACTTAACATTTTTTAAGTAGTTTAAAAAGATCCAAAGCTTATCTCCAGAGGACATCTGCTACTGTTGTTATGGCACATAAAAGACATTTACCATCAAAATGCAGGCAGTCTACTAGCTAATTTCAAATGTATAAATGAGTGCCTAATCAAAAAAATCTTCAAATATCTGAGAAAAATGGACACCATAAAAGAGAGATAATCTCAACCAGATGAAGTATTTCTACCTGTAAAAGAGTTATTAGCTCAATCAGAACAGAACTTTAAAGTATTATATTAGTATCCTACATTATAATTTCTCTATACTTTCAGTCAATTTATTCCCTTATTCTCTTAAATAATATTTTCACACTGCCATCTCTCTCTTCAGTCTTTCCCGACACAGTCGCCACTATCTGCTGATGCTGTTTATTCCTGTATGAGTGAGAATGTTGAAATAGATTCCAATACCAATTGCACCCTAACCAGCATTTGTACCCACATCCTCTTCTGGAATTTTTCTTGCTACTTACAAATGAATATTCTATGCTTCCAGCTGAAGAGCATCCATTCAAGAACACTTGTTCCCAGATCTCATTTTCTACTCTCTGATATTTCTCAATCTGTTCTTGATTCTCTCCATATATATATATATATATATATATATATATATATTTTATATATGTATTTTATATTTTATATATATATATATATATTATATTTATTTTTTTTTTGAGACAGAGGCTTGCCCTATCACCCAGGCTAGAGTGCATAATATATAGTGAAGCCATCTCAGCTCACTGCAACCTTTGCCTCCCGGGTTGAAGAGATTCTCTTGCCTCCACCTCCTGAGTAGCTGAGACTGTAGTTGCATGACACCACACCTGGCTAATTTTCGTATTCTTAGTAGAGATGGGTTTCAGCATGTTGGCCAGGCTGGTCTCAAACTCCTGGCCTCAGACAATCCACTCACTTTGGCCTCCCAAAGTTCTGGTATTACAGATGTGAGCCACTACTCCTGGCCCTATTTTTGATTCTCTTCTAAATAAAACCATCAGAAAAAAAGTGGCAATAATTTCTTTAGTCTTAAAAATATTTATCTTCATATCACTTATCCTGTCACTTATGACTTCTTGTTTCACTTTGCATCAAACATCCTCAAATGTTATTTATAGATCTAACTTCCAGTTCCTCTCCTTTTTTACACTACGATCAGTACAATTAGACTTTGGTTATCACTTTATAAAAACTTTTATTGTCATTGTATTTTCCTTGTTATTAATGACCTACCTGATGATAAGTAAAATTGTTATTTCTCCTTCCTTGTTCTAGTGAAATTATTGGCAGTATCTGACATAACTGATTATAAATAATTTCTTCTCTCACCTTTCATCTACTCTTCTTGCTTACTTTTTTCTTTTTTTTACTAAACATTTTATTTTGTAATAATTGTAGATGCAGGTGCAGTAGAAGGAATTACTAAAGATATATCCCATGCACCCTTTAGTCAATTTCTTCCAAAGGTAACATTTTGTAAAACCGAGTATAATATCACAAGCAGCATATTGATATTGATGCAATTAAAATACAGAAATATTTTTTACCAAAAAGTTCTTCTGTGTTTCTCTTAACTCTTGGCAACCACTAATCTATTCTTCATTTCTACAAATCTTACTCCAAGACTGACAGAATGAGATTATACAATAAGTAGCCTTTTGATGTCAGCTTTTTTTTACACCTATGTTGACAACCACTGTTATAAGGGACTAGATAAGGCACAACAATTACTGACCCATCTTCTGTCATAGCCTTCCTCTCACACATCCATTATGGACATCACTATTGATAGCAGTGCCCAGTCTGCTTAGTCTAGGCGTTGTGTCGCCATCTTTCTTAACACAAGAACCCACCCAACAGCTACCAATAGTTCAACACTGGAACAAGGGACAAGATCTTTTTGCCATTCTGGTACTAGATAAGTCTTAGGATCTATCTCTAAAATTCTGAGTCTGAGATTCCCTCTAGTAATGAGAAATGAGAAATGATAATGAAGTTCACAGGTTAACTCGTGGAATATTTGATGTGTCTCAGAGTTATTTTTTTTCCTGTTTCCATGCTGATGCTCACACATTCTGCAGTGATAATGCTGATAAGTGATGAGTTAATCCACATAGAGATAACCAGTATGTGCTTCTCCAGACACTTGGTCAATATGTTATGTTCTATATTCTGGAAATAAAGGTATCAAACATTGTGATTAATATTTTTTAATTTTTTAAAATGTTAATAGGTTTTGGGGAACAGCTTGTGTTTGGTTACATGAGTAAGTTCTTTAGTGGTGATTTCTGAGATTTTGGTGCACTCATTACCTGAGCAGTGTACACTGTACCCACTGTGTACTCTTTTATCCCTATCCACTCTCCACCCTTTCCTCTAAGTTCCCAAAGCCCAAATGCCCATCAATGAGTGGATAAAGAAAATGTGGTATGTATATGTGTATATAGAGAGATGGATAAATAGATATACACTATATATATATATAGATATACACTATATATATATATATATATATATACATACATACATACATACACACACACACACACACACACACACACCATGGAATACTACTCAGCCATAAAAAAGAATGAAATAATGCTATTCTCAGCAGCCTGGATGGAACTGGAGACTATTATCCTAAGTGAAGTAACTCAGGCACGGAAAACCAAACATCTTATGTTCTCACTTACATGTGGGAGCTAAGCTATGAGGATGCAAAGGCATGAGAATGATAACACTGTTTTTGTTTGTTTGTGTTTTTACTAAAACTATTTCCCTGGTGATGTAGGTAGAGTGTTGTTTAGTTTGTTCTTTTTATTGTCCCGCAGCCTTCCACGGTATTGATGTATCACATTTTCTTCAACCATTCATCTTTTAGAAGACGTTTGGTTTGTTTATGGCTTTTGACTATTATAAATAAAGTTTCCATAAACATTCATTTACAAGTTTTTATGTGAACATAAGATTCAATTTTACCAGAATAAATGCCCAGAAATACAACTGCTGGATCATATGGGAGTTGCAGGTTTGTTTGTTTGTTTTAAAGGAACTGCCAGCATTGCTGTACTATTTTACTTCCTTATAAGCAGTTTCTCTACATCCTGAACAGCATTTAAACGTTAATTGCTGGTGTTTTTGTATCTAATTTTAACTATTCTGATAAGTGCATAGTGATATGTCATTGTGATTTTAATTTGCATTTCCCTAATAACTAATGATGTTGGATTACTCTTTATGTGTTTATTTGCCTTCTGTATATCTTACTTGGTGACGTCTTTTCCTGTATTTGCCTACTTTTCAAGTTAAATGGTTTAGTTTTCATAGTTACAGAGTAGAAGCTTTTAATTTTGATGAGGTCCGTTTATCTTTATTATGGTTTGTGATTTTAGTACCAAGTCTAAGAAGTGTGACTAGTCCTAGATACTAAATATTTTCTTTCTCTTTTTTTTGTTCTAAAAGTTTTATAGATTTATATTTCATCCAGAATCAATTTTGAGTTGATTATTGTACAGGATATGCAACTTAGGTTAAGCTCTGTCTTTTTAAAATTTATTTTCTTTCTTTCTCTCTCTCTCTCTTTCTTTTTTTCACTTTTCCTCTCATTTTTACTTATTATTATTTTTGCTTATTGATATTCATTTGCTCCACCACCATTTGTTGAAAGGATATCTTTCCTCCACTGACTTATTTTTGCACATTTGTCATAAATCATTTTGGTACATTTGTGTGGGTCCATTTCTGGGTTCCCTATACAGTGGCACTGATTTGTGTGTCTTTGCTTCCACCTATACTATCTTGTCTTAATTATTATAGTATAGAATAAGCCTTTAAATCAGACTACTTCCTCCCACTTTAATTTTTTCAACCCTGTTTTAGCTACTTTACTTTCTTTGTATTTCCATGTATATTTTATAATATTTTTGTCTGTATCTACAAAAATCATGATGAGATATTTTACAGAAATTGGGTTAAACTTGAATGTTGATTTGAGAGAAAATTTTCACCTCTGTTGTCTTTTAATCTTCCAATCTGTAAGCATATGTCTCTCAATTTGCTTATATCAGCTTTGATTTACTATCTCAGTGTTTTGTAGTTTTACATACAAGTTTTGTATGTGTTTTGTTAGTTTTACACCCAGTTATTTCTTTGTTTTTGAATGATGACCTATGGCATTATGTTTTTAATTTCAGTGTCTATGAGTTTTACATTAGTGTAGATACATACAACTGATTTTTGCATGTCCTGTGACATTGCTAAAATCATTTATGAGCTCAAACATTTTGGGTTTTTGTTTTGTTTTGATTTTAGATTCTTCAGTGTTTTCTATATAGATTCTCATGTCATCTGCAAACAGAGAAAGTTTGCTTTTATTCTGTCTCATCTGTATGTATGTATGTATGTATTTACATGTTACCTCTCACACACTATAATATAAGTGGTGAACATAAATAGGAGTGGTAAACATAAATATCCTGACCCTGTTCTCAATCTTAGGGGGAAAAGCATTCAGTCTCTCACCATTAGGATAATGTTATAATTTAGGTTTTTGTGGATGTTCTTTATTTACATTGAGGAAGTTTCCATCTACTAGTTTTCTGAAAGTTTTCGTTATTAATGAATCTTAAATTTTGTCAAATGCTTCTCCTTTATCAATTTATATGTTGATATTATTTTTCTTCTTTAGCCTGTTTCCCAGTGGATTACATTAACTGATTTTCAAATATTGAACCAGCTTTCCATTCCTGAAATAAATTCTACCTGGTCACAGTATGTAATTTCACAGTATATCATTCTTTTTATATATTGTTGAATTCTTTTTGCTATATTTTGTAGGATGCTTGCATCTATATTTGTAAAGGATATTAATTTGTATTTTATTATGTACCATCTTCATCTGGTTTTTGTATCAGGGTAATACTAATGTTATGAAATAAATTGTAAAGTATTTTTCTTCTATTTTCTGAAAGAAATGTATAGAATTGGTATTAATTCTTTCTTAAGTGTTTAGTAGTATTCTCCAGTGAAACATCTGGGCCTACAGACTTCCTTTTTGGTAGGTTTAAAATTACAAATTACATCTTATTAATAGTCATAGGATCTATGATCTGTTTCCTATTGTGTTGTTCTGTTGGTGGTGTTTTTTCTTAGTTTTCAGAAGTTTACATATGATTTGCCTTGTTTCGTATTTCCTTGGGTGTGTTCTATTTGGGGTTTACTTGGCTTCTTGAAAACATTGGTTTATATCTTTGCTAAATTTTTGACACTGTCAGTATTATTGGTTTTGAGTATTTTCTCAGCCCTACCTGCTTTCTTTTTTTTTTTTTTTTCCTATAGGGCTCCAATAATACGAAAGTTAGCTTTTTGTTATCATTCCCAGGTCCTTGAAGTACTGCTTATTATACTTTTTTAGTCTATTTTCTCTCTGTTAAGATTGAGTAATTTCTATTTTTCTGTCTTCCTATTTACTGATTCTTACCTCTGTCCTGCCCGTTGTTTTTTTAAGCCCATCCACTGTTGTATTGTTTTAATTTTAATTTTTGTATTTTGTATAAATTTAAATTTTTTTATTTCCCTTGTTTATGTCTCTGTTTTGGGGCTGATACTTTTTGGACTGAGACATTCTATTTTTTTCATTTGTTTCAAGCCTGTTTGTGGTTGCTCCTTGAAACATTTTTATGACTGCTATAACACATTCATGAGAAAAAGCTACTATCTCTGTCATTTTGGTGCTCTATTGCTAGCTTTTTTTCTTTCACTTTGAGAACTTTCTGGGTCTTGATATGAAAAGTGACTTTTATTGAAATACGGAAATGAGTTATAAGTCATGGATCTTATCTAAACCTTTCATTTGAGCTGGATTCTGACACTGCTCTAATAGGGGAAGGGGAAGAGGGATATGTGTACTGTTTCGTTGGTCCAAGTGGAGGGTGAAGTTCAGGTTTCCCACCCAGCTGCCATTGACACCCAAGGTAGGGGGCAGGATCATTTCGTCACTGCCAAGCAGGAGTGGGACTTCTGGTTCCCCAGGAGGCTTCCATTGAGTGTGAACCATATTATCATTGTCCATCGTGGTAGGCTGCCCCTTTTTTGGTCTTTGCCAAGAGGGAGAAAGTTTTGTTGGGGAGTTTTTTAGTCTGTGCCTGTTGGCATTTTTGCATTGCCAGCTTCTGCAGCTACCAGGCTAATGTATATGAGGCCAAAAGAAAACCCAAGGAAATCACCAGTATTCTGTTCTTTGAATAACAAGATACCTACCAAACTGCTGACTATACCCCATCTTTCAGAGTCTTTCTATGTTTGTTTATATATTTTGTCCAGGAGTTTTAGATGTAATTAGTGGCAGGAATAGAATAAATACGCCTATTCCATCTTCCAGGAAATGGAACTCACCATGTAATGTTTATTTCAGTCATTAATATTGATAATCAAGTGCATTGTTAATACTTGTATTTAATAAATATTTACGTAGCACATTTTATGTGTAAGCCCTATTTTATGTTCCTTAGTAATAACAACTTATTTAGTCTTCATATCACCACTATGATTTAGATCTTACTATGATCATCCCTACTTTGAAGAGAGGAAAACTGAGAAAATAAGTATGTGATTTTGCTGCCAATTTGAATAGTACAACAGGTCTTTAGATGCTTATGGTATTGACCCAGTATCTTTATGTTCATTCTCAATGCTACAGTTTGTCTTCACACACCACAGCTTAAACAAAAACAGACAGAATTTAATGAGATAGTCTTAAGTTCATAAAGTGTGCAAATTTAAAATAACTTCCTCAACAGTCATAAAGTAGCTAAGCAAAAATCAAAATAGGAAATATATTTTATTTTATTTTATTTTACTTTTTGAGACGGAGTCTGACTCTGTCACCCAGGCTGGGGTGTAGTGAGTGGCATGATCTCGGCTCACTTCAGCTTTTGCCTCTTCGGTTCAAGTGATTCTCTTGCCTCAGCCTCCTGAGTAGCTGGGATTACAGGCAAGCACCACCACACCTGGCTAATTTTTTGTATTTCTAGTAGATACAGTGTTTTGCCATGTTGGCCAGGCTGGTCTTGAACTCCTGACCTCAGGTGATCCACCCACCTCGGCCTCCCAAAGTGCTGGGATAACAGGCGTGAGCCAACATGCCTGGCCCAAAATATAAAACATTTTAAAAATTACGATTAACATGTACTGTTTGTATCCAACCTTCCCACCAAAAATAATGTGCTCTTTTCAAACACACATGACACAGTATTGACACATAATTACCATCAATAAAAGATCTGACAATCTACACAAATTCAAAGGGTTGGTGTTGTATGGGTCATTATCAGTGACCAAAAGCTAAAAAAATTGAAAAAAAAAATCCACATACCAGAAAACGTAAGTTTTACATCTGCTTCTAAACTGCTATTTATTGGAATAAATCAAAATCGAAATTATAGGATATTATTGACTAAACAAGGGAGTTTACATTCATCAAAAAGTGGAATGTGGCCAGAATACTTTTCATGTTTAATAATCAAGAAAGATTGAAAATAAAACATTAAACTTTCAATGTAAGAAGATAAAAATGTATGACAAAATAAATCTTAAAAATGTAAAATAAAAGCATAATGTTTAAAAATCATTTGCTAAAACATAATTGTAGTCAGACATTCATGGATTGACAACTACACGTAACATATACATGCAAGTAAGTTTTTTTTAAAGTAAGAACGTGTTTTCTAATTTTTGTTCAATAATTTCAGGACTGTCTTCCAGAAAAATTTTCATATATTAATTTATCGATAGTTTGGGTAGACCCAATTCCTTTCATATTCATCAGCTTTCTCTCACTTTATGTAATTGAGAACATAATAATTAAGAAAAAAGTTTTAGAATTTAGCACATTTTGGAAAGATACATTTTAGAGAAAGGGATAATAATTACAATTTAAATTTGTATATATATGTAACATACATAAACATATATATAATCTAAAGGTTTTTTAAAAGCAGAATTTTGAATCAACAAAATTACTTTCTTCGAGAGCATGCAGTTAACTTTCCTAAGAAGTTCCTTTTTATTAGGCAATTTTTATATGTATTTTTATAAATGTAATATATTAATAAAAGTAGTTTAAAATTAAAACAATTTGAAAAATATTGATAAAAATAGGAAAAATTATTTACTGAATACATGAATGGAAAATGATACTGTGAATTAGTTAATACTTAAATGTATAAATGTATTCTACTATATATGCTTCAGGTGTAAGTTTTATAAATATTAAACTATTGTATTGTAATCTCTTTGTTAAAACACGTTTTTCTTTGCTTTTCGTGTATATAGGAGTCAGAGAGGGTTTACATTGACTAGAACAAAGCAGTTGACATTTCACATTAAGATCAAATTTGTCATGCAATTTAAAGCTTTTCCATCTCATTAACATGGTAGTCAAAGAAATAGTCTCGTCTTTATAAGATTACCTAAGTTGGATTTTTCTCCCATACTCAAATATATACCTATTTTGCAGAAAGGAAGGGAAAATAAATATGAACTCAAAGGGAAGAAACATGCTTACCTAGAGAACATAAATACAATTTGTCTTTCACTACCCACTCTTCCCTCCTTTAAAATAGAGTCTCTGACTATTAATGTTGCATACAGCCAAAAAAATACACATTAAAAAAAAATCACAAAAATAACAAAACTCCTACAATTTCCAATCCTTTCTACCTGAGAAGGCCACATGCCCAAGTTCGAAAACTGGAAGAGCCTCAGGATAGAAGGAGTCCAGGTCCCTGAGAATCAAGACACCACCATAAATATTAGCCACTTTACTTTCTGACTTTGTATAGATGAAAAAGAAATTGCTATGCTGTTCATATCTGTGAATTTTGCTTTGTTTTGTTTTGCTTTTATAGATAAATATAATCCTAAGTAGTATAAGAATAGTTTTAAATGATTATATCTGTCTCCATTAAATTTAAAATTGTTGATACAAAATTAGTTTTTTTTTCTCTTACCTAGTATATGGGGCATGTAAGGAAGATCAGTGAGTTGAGACAAAATACAGAAAGAAGTGCTTTTGCATATATTTATTTATAGTTAATATGAGGCTATAGAGAGCAAGGCTTTTTAAAATGTTTCTGTTCTTACATGCATGATCTGTGTAATTTGAGGTCACTTGCTGAAAAGTTGCAAACTACCATTTGTATTATAATAGGAATCAAAGACCCACCAAAAAGATAGAAAATGTGTTTTAAAATAAACATCCCTGATGTATTTGTTTATAGCTAAATTCCCATGAGCGTGTAGTTTCTATTTCTTTTTCCCTAATATATAGATCCAGCTTGAGATTTTTTATTGTCTCCAGGAAACATATTGTGACAAATAAACTATAGCGGTTTTTTTCTTTTCAAATCTTAGTACTGTCCTTCACCTTCTATGTTCTTTGAAAGTTTGTCTCTCACTTAATCTATTTTATGGCACCTTAGGGCCCTACGGGAGTCTTCCACTGTCTTATTTATCTTCTCTATGGAGGATTATTTTAAAGCCTAACTGTTTAATAGTGACTAAATGTAGTAGAGTGCATGTATTAAGACACATTAAATACACTTCTAGTTATTTTGGTGTATAGGCTGAAAATATTACTGTACATTTGATATGTTGTGTTATGATGTCTGTAAGTCTTTTTAGATTATTCATTAAAATATTATTTTTAAACCATGGCATACTGTGTGAAATATATTTTGTTAAATGCCAGCATTTCAAAGTCTATTAAAATTGCTTCTTCTTAAAGATGATCAAATATGAAGGTAAGGAGACATTTAAATGGAAAATTGTAATAAATATTCTTTGATAAGTACTCTAATATATCTATCACTAGGTGATATTACCTCTTTAAAATGGACATAGAATCTCAAAAAAGAGGTGGATAGGACAAGCTTTTTTTGTGACTTTAAATTAAATCCGTAAGAGTAGAGTTTAACAACAGCAAGAAGTTTCAAAAGGCTATTGTATCAGAGAAGATGCATGCTAATAAGCCAGAAGATTGAGAAATTATAAAACATTTTGAGAACTTTTTTAAATCTCAGTGTGCAGTTGAATAAGACATGATGAGAAGAAAAAATAAATCAAGTACCACATTTTGAATTGATATTTTGATTTAAGAAGTGTGAATTTTTATTCCAATAACTACTTGGGAAGGAAAAATTATATGGTAATATTTCATTTGGAAATATTACTCTGGAAACATTGGAAGAATGGTGAGGGACCAGCAATACAATGAGGGTTATAATGAGAATCCTAGTTAAATAAGTGTTGGCAGGAAAGTCATGGATGATATAAAAAAATCCAAAGATCGTGTAACATATATAACACTGTGATTGACTGCATATAGGAATAATATCAAAAACAGTTTTTCAGCTTGAGTAATTTTGTAAGGAAGTACGCTGGATACTGAAGAAGACATAATTGTGGCTCTCTAGGTCGCAGAGGTGCTTTGCTAGTAGATCTTGTTAAAAAATATGTCCTGCAGTATGCATGGCACTGGAGGCACTATAAAACTACCTGGGGGGTTGTCAAGGGAAGCCACAAGTCCCCAGATAATGCTAATTATGATGTATTGCAAGCCCTAGGTATGGAAGAATCTCTTTCTGTTCAGCAGGAGCTAGGTGGTGGAGAAACACCTGCACTGAAGAATCTAGGCACTATAGAATTTACTCCTGCTGAACGAGCCTAATGCTCTGTTTGTGCTGTGGGACTCTGTCAAGGGAGCACATTTGAACCGGAAAAGAAAATTCCTTTTCACTGCAATAATTTTTTTTCCCAGAATCCTCTACCGACAAAACTTAACCTTATGCCAACAGGCAGAAGAAAAGTTTTATATCATTTAGATTCATTTATACAGAGCAAACAAAGGAAGGTAAATTTGGAACTAGGAAACAATAAATTGATGACTGGCATGCCAGTCAATGGAATTCAACAATTCCACTTCCAGGTATTTATTTAAGATAAATAAAAATATAAATCCATAAAACTTATACATAAATGTTAACAGCAGATTTATGTAACAAAAAACTGATAACAATCCAGGGAGCTTCAACAGTTGAATGAATAAGTAAATTGAGGTATCTGAATACAATGTAATACTACTTATCAACAAAACAGAACAAACCATTTATACCTGAAACAATATGAATGACTTTTAAAGTATTATGGGGAAGGATTGAAGTCAGACATAAAAGAGTTCTTATTGTATTTTTAAAATTTACATGAAGATCTTGAAGAGGCAAAATGGATCTATAGAGATAGAAAGGATAATGATTGCCCAAGGCAAGTGGCGAGTGAACTGATGGCAAAGGGAAATTAAGGAGCCTCCTGGGGTGATTAAGATATTCTGTATCTTAATTTGGTTGCTGGTTATGAGTGTGTAAGTTTGTCAAAATTTTCAAACTATACATTTAAAAAGTATGAATTTCATTCTATGTAAACTATGCCTAATTTAAAAATATCTAAAGTAAATAATGATATTCTATTAATTTTAATGACCTTGAGGTTTTATCCATGTATCACTAGAATATGAATTTTGTAGACGTAAAGATGTTTTTGCATATTAACTTTACACCAAAATTATCATTCAAAAAGTCATAGGTTTGTTTTTCATGTAGACATTAAATGTCTTTAATTAAAGACATTAAAGACTAAAAAAAAATATACAACATCGTGATGCATTTTATATAATTAGGTATAGATAGTATAAAAAATTGGTTTACCTCAGCAATATGATTCAACATTGTGATATCTCTTGAAATAATAAAATGGATGAGTAAATTCAAAATATTTGATAATTTTAATAGAAACAAGAACATAACTTCTAAATTTTGACATCCACCTCTGATTAATAACTCTTATGAGACTGCTTGAAGGGATACAAGAATGGCTTCTGTTACTGACGATAATTAATATTCTTCTAAATGATTTAGCCCATCAATTATAAGTGAAATATTTTTGGCTGAAAGTAAAAGAAAATTGCAAATCAAATGCTTTAAACTCTATTGAATGTCATTCTTTCAGAAATAAGGCGCTTTGAATAATTCACTCAGCTACTTAAAGACTAAGCTTTAATACTTTTAATTTTTTTTTTTTTTTTTTTTTTTTGAGACAGAGTCTTGCTCTGTAGACCAGGCTGGAGTGCAATGGCACCATCTCGGCTCACTGCAAGCTCTGCCTCCCGGGTTCATGCCATTCTCCTGCCTCAGCCTCCTGAGTAGCTGGGACTACAGGTGCCCGTCACCACACCTGGCTAATTTTTTGTGTTTTTAGTAGAGACGGGGTCTCACCGTGTTAGCCAGGATGGTCTCTATCTCCTGACCTGGTGATCTGCCCACCTCAGCATCCCAAAGTGCTGGGATTACAGGCGTGAGCCACCGTGCCAGCCTAATCCTTTTAATTAATAAATAATTTTTTTTACTCTGCCTTCTTCAGAATGCCATCTTTGTTCTTTGCTCTCAGGTACGGTCACCCCATGGCTACAACATGCATGCAACAGTTCTAGGAATCATCAACAAATACACCCATATTTAAGGTAGTTGATGTTTCGTTAGCAGTGAAAAATTAATCTTCCAGAAGCTCCAAGTACAGCACTCATTAGGTGTAATTAATTGCCCACATTTAAATCGTTTACTGCAAGGAAAAGGGGAACACTATGATTTGCTTAGAGCAATCTGAATATGTTTGTAGAGCTTGAATAAAGGATGATCTTAGAGTTGCAAGTTGTGTTTCTGTTAGCAACAATGAAGTGTCAGCCAGGCATGGTGGCTCAAGTCTGCAATTCTAGCACTTTGGGAAGCCAAGACAGGAGAATTGCTTGAGGTCAGGAGTTTAAGACCAGCCTGGGAAATATAGTGAGACCTCGATGCTACCAAAAATTTAAAAAATTAGCTGAGTGTGGTGGTACCCACCTATAGTCCCAGCTACTCCGGTGTCTGAGGAGGGATGACTTCTTAAGACCACCAGGTCAAGATTGGAGCTATCTGTAATCATGGCACTATATCCAGCATGGTTGACAGAGCAAGACCCTGTATTAAAGTAAGTAAATAAATAAAAAAGATGAAGTGTGAGATAGATGATTAGATTAGCATGCCACACTGACGTAATAGAATGCAATGAAGGAAGAAAAAAACACATGGGAAATTAATATATAATTAAGTAAATGTCATCTAAAGAATTTAATATAATCAACTAATAACAGTAAAACTAAAAAGGAACCCAAAGCTCTCAATACAAGATAAACACACTAATTATTCCCATAAATACAAACAATAACAAGAAACAAGATAAATATAAATTCCAAAAATAAACTTATGAATAAGTTCCCAAATCTAAAATTGAGAAAATTAAGAAACTTCAAAAATGAAAATCATAAAATAACATTACAATAAATAATATCATTTTTCTAATTAGAAGGACTTCATATTGCAACATTTTGACTTATAAATTCAATGTAATCACAACAAATAGGAATGAAATATTTTATTTGACTTAGGAAAGTTATTCTACTGTTTATCTCAAAATGTAAAGGAGAATTCATGTTGCTTTATTAATAAAATTATTTAGCATAAAATAATATTGAGATTAGAAACCTGCTAGGCATGGTGGCTCACATGTGTAATCCCAGCACTTTGGGAGGCTGAGGTGAGCAGATAGCTTGAAGCCAGGAGCTCAAGACTAGCCTGGGCAACATGGCAAAACCCCGTCTCTACTAAATATACAAAAATTAGCCAGTCATGGTGGTGGGCACCTATAATCCCAGCTACTCTGGAGGCTGAAGCAAGATTGCTTAAACCTGGCAGAGTTTGCAATTAGCTGAGATGGCACCACTGCACTCCAGCCTGGGTGACAGAGTGAGACACTGTATGAAAAAAAAAAAAAAAAAGAGAGAGAGGTGAGAAATCATCTCATGAATGGGAGCAGTTAATAGCAGTTAATATATAACACATTAAATTAGTAAAAAAAGATAAACATTTAGTATGTAATATTGGGGTAACTGACCTTTATTTATCAAATGAACAAAGAACAAAGATTTTTACTGCATACTCCATGCAAAACAGAATAGATAAAATAGAACATAACTTGAAAATTATAGAATACAAAAAATTAATGTGGTCAAATATCACTTATTTAGGAATCTAAAAAGGTTCCCTAGGAGAGATACATATCCTAGAAGCAATAAAAGAAAATAAAATGTGGACGTATTATTCTATACGTTCAATATTTTAAACTTAGCTACCAAAAAATCACCAAAAGCAAATGTTTAAAAAGAAAAGGGATAGATGAGGAAAAATATTTGTCATATGTACAGTAATAACTGGCTTCCACCAATCAATGAGAAAAGGATAATGATCCCAATTTAAAAATGAGCATATGATAAAAATAGACAATTCACAGAAATAGGCACAAATTGTCAAATAAAAGAAGAGATACTACAGCCTAGAGGTTACCAAAGTTTTTGTGTGTGTGTATGAAGATCCACACGGTAAATTTTAGTCTTTGCTAGCCAGGCGTCTCTATTGGAACCACTTAATCCTTCCATTGCAGCTTGAAAACTGCCACAGACTTGGTTCCATTTCAATTAAACTTCCCAATTTGGCCAAGTTGCAGAATTTGCCAACCACTATTTTAGCCCAATAGCAATTTTGGAAATACAGTGTTTTTAAAGGAGCTTAACCATCAGATTAAAACATGGGTCACAAATTTTAATTTTTTTCATTATTAAAATATGTCTTCTTTATGATAAGAAAAAGTATCAATTAGAAGTCATTTAAAAGTTCTTTTGTGGAAAAAAAACAGGCAAAGAACATAGAAAGATGAAAATATATTAAAACTATGGGAATAATTTTTAATATAACAGAATTTAACCAATTTATTAAACATATTTGGCTATTTTACTGCCGTTTTTAATAAACTCCTTAACACTGTTCACTTTTAAATGGTGTATTTTAAGTATATAAATACACATGTAGAAATAAGATAATTATAACTATAAAGTAGAAAAATGCAAAAGTATCACAAGACAGTTTTACTCTCATTTCTTCAAGAAACCTCAGGGGACCTACAAGATAGGTTGCTTAATAAATTTAAATGATTAAAGGGATTATGTTTAAAATGGTTACAGACTTTTTAAGAATTATATATTAAAACATAGTAGAAATATTTTTTATGGAATATGAGCTTGACTTGTATAAATTGGGGAAATAGAGGAAGGGAGTATTGTATTTTTTGAATTATGGATTGTAGTGGCATTTTTAAAACTTAATGGAAGGACAATAGGCTACATTATATTTTTTTGTCACTACATAGATGTACCAGACATTCTGATGAGATTAAGAAAGGCAAAGCATGACACTGGCTAACTTTCTGCTGCTGTGACTAATGCTTCAATTTGCCTACAAAAGCTGTCAGTAGCTTCCAGTGGGTCCAGACATTGGTGGTGTCCCCATGTTCTGAGATCTAGACTGTGTATACAGTGTGATGTGTGTATTTTATTTTATTTTAACTTCTGGAATACTTGTGCAGGACGTGCAGGTTTGCTACATAGGTAAATGTGTGCCATGAGGATTTGCTGCACTGATCACCTCATCATGTAGATATTAATCCCGGTATCCATTAGCTATTCTTCCTGATGCTCTACTCTTCCCACAACCTCTCCGCAGCCTCTGTTGTGTTTTCCTAACCATATGTCCATGTGTTCTCATTGTTCAGCTCCCACTTATAAGTGAGAACATATGGTGTTTGGTTTTCTGTTCCTGTGTTACTTTGCTGAGGATAACAGCTTCCAACTCCATCCATGTCCCTGCAAAGAACATGACCTCATTCCTTTTTATGGCTGCATAGTATTTCATGGTGTATGTGTACAACATTTTCTTTATCCAGTCTATCATTGATGGGAATTTGGCTTGACTCTATGTCTTTGCTATTGTGAATAGTGCTGCAATGAACATAAGCATGCATGTATCTTTATAGTAGAATGATTTATATTCCTTTGGGTATATACCCAGTAACAGGATTGCTGGGTCAAATGGTATTTCTGGTTCTAGGTCTTTGAGGAATCACCACACTGTCTTCCACAATGGTTGAGCTAATTTACATTCCCACCAACAGTGTAAAAGCATTCCTATTTTTCTGCAGCCTTGCCAGCATCTGTTGTTTCTTGACTTTTTAATAATTGCCATTCTGACTGGCATGTGATGGTATCTCATTGTGGTTTTGATTTGCTGTTCTCTGATGATCAGTGATGTTGAGCTTTGTTTTAATATATATTTGTTGGTCACATTTTTTAATGTGGCATTTTAATACCACAATGTGTTGCTTAGAGCAATGTCATAACTGAATCTTCAATAGGCAATTCCACCTATGCAAAAGTCTATTTACTTCAGTATGGCAGGGTACAGAGAAACACAATTAAATCTTATTTTTATAACTGGAAAGACACAAACTTTTAAATTCCACAAAGGGATTATTATTCTAATCACATAACTAGTCCTGTATCTATTAAAATTTAATCAAAAATCTAAAACCTCAAACAGGCCTATATGGTTTTACTGGTAAATATTTAAGAAGAAAATATTCCAAATATTTAAGAAGAAAATACTCCAAATATTTAAGAAGAAAACAGACGTTCCTTCTAGTAAGTAGAATCAGAAGGAATTACCGGCTTTTAATGGGCTGAAGAAAACTTTGCTTTTAACATGATGATATGATTAGCTGGTGCCTATCTGGAAAATATTCCTTTTGATAATAACAAAGTCGATGTATTAGTAATTTTAATCATATCTACAAATTATCTCATCATGTAATATAATATTTTTATATATATAATATCTCATTATATTTACCATTCTAGGAACTATAACAAACCTTGGAGTATACATTTTGAAATTGTGCCTACCATATTCACTAACATACTTGTAACCATATAGTGATAGCTATTCTTTAATACTTCATTTCCTGTAAGTCCAGACATCTTGTCTACATCTTAGCTGAAACAAAATGAAAATGAATGCTGACAATGTTCATGGTAGCCAAGTTGACCACTTTTAACAAACTTTGATGAATGCCTTTGCTTACATCTCATTACAGATTTTTGACACACATTCAAGCATGGAGGCTGAAGTGTTTCTAAGAATGAGTGTTTTTTAATTGAGCAAATTGTTACTCACTCTTTCTATTGCTCTAGCTGGTATTCTAGAACTAAGAAAGAAGAGGATACTGTGCAGATAGTGTATGGTCCCTCAGTATCCATGGGGGACTGATTCTAGGACACCTCATAGGATACCAAACTCCAAGCATGCTCAAGTCCCTTATACAAATGTAGTATTTGCATATAACCTATGCACCTCCATATGCACATTCCATATAGGTCTTTTTTTTTTTTTTGCTTTTTTTGAGAGATGGACTGTTATTGTCTGCCAGGCTGAAGTACAGTGGCATGGTCAGGTTCACTGCAGTCTCAATCTTCCAGGCTCAAGTGATCCTCCCACCTCAGCCTATTGAGTAGCTGGGTCTACAGGTGCATGCCACTATGTCTGGCTAATTTTTTAATTTTTTTGTAATGATGGGGTCTCACTATGTTGTCCAGGATGATGTCAAACTCCCGGACTTAAGCAATCTTCCTGCATTGGTTTCCTCAAATACTCGGATTATAGGCATGACATAGTGCACTGGCCCATATACAATACTTTAAATAATCTCTAGATTATTTCTAATACCTGATTCAATACCCAAACATCAGTTCATTCCTGTGGATTCAATATAGTACTCAGAAAATTCAAGTTTTGCTTTTTTGGAACTCTGTAGACTTTTTTCCCAACTATATTCCATCCAAGGTTGGTTGAATCCCACAGATGAGGAACCCACAGATACGGAGAGCTGACTGTACATCTACACACAAAGTTTCCAATTATTACTTCTCATAATATGTGTTCTCTATATTTCCTAGTCTTAATTTATGTTTGTTGAAAAATAATTTTAATCTCAAAATAGAATAACATTAATGATTCAATAGGATTTAGAATTTTTGTTGAACTTGGAGATATACACGAAGTAACATGAAACTTTTTTTAATGACTAATTTGTCCCCATTCTCTCTTTCAAGACATCTGTTATTTGCATATTGTTATTAAGCTTGAATATTTTCTCATGGGAAATGAGGTGGTGTAACTTTAGAAAGTATTTTTCTTTAAACAGTCTCCAAGCTAAATGAATGTTATATTGTTTAGTAATGGCAACAGTGGCAGTGAAAATGATATTAACCTTACTAATAATAACTTTTAACAGTTAGTACTTACCAAACATAGACAACATTCTCAATACTTTATACAAAGGAACTAAATCAGTTTTAACATTAAGCCAATTATCTGAGTACTTTTATTATCCTCATTTTACATGCAAAGAAATTAAGGAACATAGATGTTAGGTAACTTATCCAGATGTTTTGGTATGTGAGTTTAGTCCACAGCTAATGGAATTAAATTCTGTGGTAAAATAAGCATACTTCCCATCAATTTGAGTAATGTATTATATTCTAGATGGTGATAATATTCTAGATAGTCACTCCTTTCCCCCCTCCTCCATCTCCTGACAACCACTAATGAACTTTCTACCTGTATGGATTTACCTATTCTGGACGTTTCATATAAACAAAATCATACAGTATGTAGCCTTTTCCATCTTTTTCAGACAGTTTGTTGCATGAGCTTTATATATTCAATATAGGCCCTTAATTAGAAATTTCTGGTCACATCCTATGCATAAATAGATTTATATTTTATATTATATTCACATTCAAACCAGCAGATGTGATTTTCAAGTCGATGATTTCATGCAAAGTGGTTTCTGATTGTGCTACATATGGTATGGGTGCATTAATATAATGAGTTACTTCTGGAATAATGATGCAAATTTCCCACAAAATATACATCTTATAGACATATAAATCAAGGTGTTGACATATGAAAAGCATGACATTTCAAGGCATTTTTAGATTCTAACAAAGAAATTTAATAAAATTGTTTATGTTCAGAGAAAACACATTAGAAGAATCTTTTAATATATTTTTAATTCCAGTGGTGATTGTATCATAATGTCTGGGATTTCAAATAGTAGCTGACTCAAGGCATTTGCATTTAATGTTTCCTCCAGACTTTTAGATAAGTACATCATCATAAGCACACTTATACATCATTCCTGTAGGTACAGGTTAGTCCATCAAAAATAATTGTAACCACTACACATAATTTGAAAAAAAATCACTTGAATAATTTCATGACTCATGCTATCCAAACAATAGTTAACTTGACAAGGGATTCATGTCTTAGTCTATTTGTGCAGCTATAACAGAAGATTGCACCTAAGATTGCGTAATTCATAAAGGACAGAAAATTCCCACAGCTCCGGAAGCTGGGAAGTTCAAGATCAAGGCACAAGCAGGTTTGGTTGTCTGGTGAGGGCTGCATCCTCTGAGGGAAGGACACTGTGTTCTCACATGGCAGAAGGTGGAAGGGCAAGAGAGCCAAATGCCACCTGAAGCTTCTTTTGGAAGACCCTTCATCCCCTTCCTGAGGGAGAAGACCTTATGACCTACTCACCTCTTAAAGCTCTCAGCTCTTAAAACAATCACAATAACAACACCTGAGTTTTGTAGGAGACACATTGAAACCATAGTAATTCACAGGTGTATTCGGCAAGGTCCAATTGGAAAGAAAGAACAATGCTAGGTATTCCAAAAAGAATTAATTATAACACAGATAATTGATTACACTATTATTGGATGGCTGAAAGAACAAAAAGGATTGCTGAGATGAAGCAGTCATGAATAACCATAGAAGCAGGCAGTTACCACACCTATGTCAAGGAAAAGAAAAAAAAAAAAGTAGAAGGGCTGGGCACAGTGGCTCATGCCTGTAACCTAGCACTTTGGGAGGCCAAGGCAGGAGGATTGCTTGAGTATAGGAGTTGGAGACCAGCCTGGGCAACATAGCGAGAACTCATCTCTACTAAAAATACAAAAAAAAAAACAAAAAAAGCCAGCTGTGATGGTGCATGCCTGTAGTCCCAACCACTTGAAGGGCTGAGACGGGAGGATCGCTTGAGCCCAGGAAGTCAAGGCTGCGGTGAGCCAAGACCACGCCACTGCACTGCAGCCTGGGTGACAAAGTGAGACCCTGTATCTAAATAAATAAATAAATAAATGAATAGTAGTGTAGGAGAAGGAATTCACAGGAAATATGGTTACTTATACAGTTGGGGCTTGGAGGTCACCACATCTTCTATTCTCAGACCTATGAAGGGAAATTCAGCTGATGTTCTCACTGCTTAAGGTCAGAGTACTTTTCCATACTCACATCACTCACAGAGTGGGTAAGAGTGTGGAGTAACCTGGAAGGTTTAATGAAGAATATCCAGCATGTCACAATGGTTTCAGAGTTTTTAAATAAAATAAGTAAAACATTACTGACACATTTGAAGTCCTCTCTATTCCCTAAGTTTTCGTTGCATTTTATGTTCTTGCTTTTACCATTCTGTATGTACATATTTATGAACATCATTGTTTTGCTAGTTTCTATTTTGTTGTACTAATGGTGTACTTGCATTCCATTCCACAAACTTATTTTTTTTTTCACTTATGAGTTGATATGTTTGGCTGTGTTCCCACCCAAATCTCCTCTTTAATTCCAAGTGTTGTGGGAAGGACCTGGTGGGAGGTAATTGAATCGTGGGGGCAGGTCTTTTCTGTGCTGTTCTTGTGATAGTGAATAAGTCTCACGAGATCTGATGATTATATAAGGGGAAGTTTCCCTGCACAAGCTATCTTATCTTGTGTGCTGTCATGTGAGATGTGGCTTTCATCTTCCTCGATGATTGTGAGGCATCCCCAGCCACATGGAACCATAAGTACATTAAATCTTTTTTTTATTCCCAGTCTCAGGTATGTCTTTATCAGCATTATGAAACCAGACTAATACAGTAAATTGGTATGAATAGTGTGAGGTGCTGCTGAAAATATATCCACAAATGTGGAAGCGACTTTAAAACTGGGTAACAGGCAGAGGCTGGAACAGTTTGGAGGGCTCAGAAGAAGACAGAAAAATGTGAGAAAGTTTGGAACTTCCTAGAGACTTGTTCAATGGCTTTGACCAAAATGGTGATAATCATATGGACAATGAAATCCAGGCTGTGGTGGTCTCAGATGGAGATGAGGAACTTGTTTGGGAACTGGAGCAAAGGTGACTCTTGTTATATTTCAGCAAAGAGACTGGTAACATTTTACCAATGCCCTAGAGATTTGTGGAACTTTGAACTTGAGATGATTTAGGGTATCTAGTGGATGAAATTTCTAAGCAGCAAACCATTCAAGAGGTGACTTGGGTGCTGTTAAAGGCATTTAGTTTTAAAATGAAAACAGAGCATAAAGGTTTGGAAAATTTGCAGCCTGACAATGGGATAGAAAAGAAAATCCCATTTTCTGAGGAGAAATCAAAGCCTGCTGCAGAAATTTGCCTAAGTAATGATGAGCCGAATGTTAATCCCCAAGACAATAAGTAAAATGTCTCCATGGCATGTTGGAGGTATTCATGACAGCCCCTCTCATCACAGGCCTGGAGGTCTAGAAGGAAAAAGTGGTTTTGTGGGGTTGGCCCAGGGTCCCCCATGCTTTGTGTAGCCTAGGGACTTTGTGCGTGCATCCCAGCTGTTACAGCTGTGGCCGAAATACGGCAAATTAGAGCTCAGGCTGTGGCTTCAGAGGGAGCCAGCCCCAAGCCTTGGCAGATTCCATGTGATATTGAGCTTGCAAGTGCACAGAAGTCAAGAACTGAAGTTTCAGTACCTACTCCTAGATTTCAGAAGATGTAGAGGAACACCTGGATGTCCAGGCAGAAATTTGCTGAGGGAGTGGGTACTCAAGGAGAACCTCTGCTAAGGCAGAGTGGAAGGGAAATGTGGGGTTGGAGCCCCCACACAGAGTCCCTACTGGGACACCGGCAGTGGAGCTGTGAGAAGAGGGCAACCGTCCTCCAGACCCCAGAAGGGTAGATCCACCAACTGTTTGCACCGTGTGCCTGGAAAAGCTACAGGCACTCAATTCCAGCCTATGAAAGCAGTCACGGTTCTGGAGGCTAGAAGTTTATGTTCCTAGTATGGGCAGGTTTGATTTCCCAAGGCCTCTTTCTTGCTTTGCAGATGCCTGTCTTCTCCCTGTGCTTTCATACAATCTTTCTTCTATGTGTATGAATGTTTAGGTCCACATTTCCTCTTCTTAACCACCCTGAAGACCTCATTTTAACCTAATAACCTCTTTAAATTATCCCTGAGTACAGTAATATTCTGAGGTATTAGAGATTAAGCCTTCAACACATGAATTTTCAACCCGTAACAACATCTTTACCAACCTTTCTCAAACCTACCTGATGAAATACTGAGTGATAATTGAAGCATCCATCCACAGTACTCCCTGAACCATCACTCAGTGTTTAGAAACAAGCTCAGAAATACCAACTATCCCCTACCTTAAGATTTCCCCCATTTTAGAACCCTTCCAAAACATTTTAAATGTAATTCTAATAAAAATCTCCTATATGAATCTGTAGACCTTCAACACCTGCTCCTTAAATTTATATAAAAGAATGAAAGAACAAATAACTATGTGTGGCAAGCAGAATAATGGTTCCCCCTAAAATATCTATATCCTAACTCCCAAAACCTTTGAATATGTTACCTGACATGGCAAAAGGGACCTTACATAGCTAATTATTTTGAAATGTGAGACTAGCCTAGATAACTCTGGCGGGTTAATATAATCTTGTGGGCGATTAAGAGCAGATGGCCTTTCCTGGCTGTGGTCAGAGAAAGAGATGTGACAACGGAGGCAGGGTTAGAGATGTGTTAAGTTGCTGGCAAAAAAAGTGATCACAAGCTGAGGAGTGTGGGCAGCCTCTAGAAATACACACTTACTATGTAGTAACTTAATTAATAATAATTACCATCTATCAAAGTTTCAATAGGTAATCTTCATAACAGGAAAAAATAATGGTATCTAGTACATGTTATGTTACATAAAGTAGAAAAGAGAGGTGTGGAAGAGCTCCATTACTTGTCCAAGTTTATAGGCTATAATTGTCAAAGTGATGTTTTGAACATACTCTGACTACATGGTCTGAATTTTTAACTACGAGAATAAGTGACAAGTTAAATGGAAAACACTGATAATTACTAGTGAGGATGGGTGGACACCTCAGGCTTTTTGACAAGAAGACAGAGAACATAAAATTTAAAGTTGGTTATGATTTTCATATACATATAATTTTAATGTTATTTTATTTTCCTTCAGGACACAAGATTATGAGAAAATAAAGGGTATGCGGCTGGGGATGGTGGCTCTCGCCTGTAATCCCAGCACTTTGGGAAGCCGAGGTGGATGGATCACAAGGTCAGAAGATGGAGACCACCCTGCCCAAAACAGTGAAACCCCATCTCTACTAAAAATACAAAAATAAAATAAAATAATCAGGCATGGTGGTGCACACCTGTAAACCCAGCTACTCTGGATGTTGAGGCAGGAGAATCGCTTGAACCCAGGAGGTGGAGGTTGCAGTGAGCTGAGATTACATCACTGCACTCCATCCTGGGTGACAGAGTGAGACTCTGGCAAGATTCTGTCAGGAAAAAAAAAAAAAAAAAAAGGAATGAAAGGGCATGCAAGATTTTTATTACCAAAAGTAACTGTTTTAGAATATAGCCAAAAGAATAATTTATCTGAATATGTGCCAAATACTGAAATTTCAAAATTTAAAAGCAATAATAGGATATTTTATTAATATGAAGCATACTTCTGTGGTATATAATATGAACAAGGCACAGTTAAAATTATGTAAATCTCTAGAACAAATGCTACTTAAAAATCAGACAAAATTGAAATATGATACATTTCCTTAAACTACATTTTACTATATTTTGCAAGTGGCAAACCTAAAATTAAGAAAAAAAGAAAAGAGAAATTTAGGCTTTATGATTCCAAAATAGTCAATATTAACCTAAACACCCAAACATTAAAAAATTGTGACACCAATAGCATTATATTTATTAAGGTTGAAGATTAATTTCATCATATAAATTTTTAAATATATTGTTGTTACATTTTTATGTAGTTAAAAATCAAGACAAAATTAAAATATGATACACTCCTTTAGACTAAATTTTACTAGATTTTGCAAGCGACAAACCTAAAATGAAGAAAAAAAAGGAAATTTATGCTTTATGATTCCAAAATAGTTGATAGTAACCTAAACACCCAAAAATTAAAAAAAAATATGACACCAATAATATTTTATTCATTAAACTTGAAGATTAATTTCATCATATAAAATTTTAAATTTATTATTCTGTAACATTTTTATATACATATGTGGAAACAGGATACATTAGTCTCTTCTCAGGCTGCTAATAAAGACATACCAGACAGTGGCTAATTTATAAAGGAAAGAGGATTAATGGTCTCAAAAGTTCCACATGGCTGGGGAAGCCTCACAATCACGGAAGAAGGCAAAAGAGAAGCAAAATCAAGTCTTATATGGCGGCACGCAAGAGAGCCTGTGCAGAGGATCTCCCTTTTATAAAACCATCAGACCTCCTGAGACTTTTTCACTGTCACAAAAACAGCATGAAATCGCTGCCATGATTCAGTTATCTCCACCTGGCCCTGCCCTTGACACGTGAGGATTACTACAATTCAAGGTGCGATTTGGGTGGGGACACGGAGTCAAACCAAATCACAGCAAAGTATACAGAGCCATGGGCAAATTAAAATATATCCATTTTAAAATAATTTAATGATTTATTTGTAACATCATTTCTTCTTGAATTATTATTCCCACTATATACATGAATTATATATAATGTACATTAATTATAACATATATATATACACACACATTTATTAATGGGTTTAGATTGTGCAGGTGCACTCTCATGTGGATTTTCTTCACTTCTGTTACCCCAAAGACAGCAGGACCAACCTCTCCTTTTCCTCTTCCTTCTCAGCCTACACTTTACAATAGTATTTATATTGAGCACTTGTGTCCTCCTGTTTTTATCATTTTTTATGAGGCTTGCTCTGAGGTTTTTTTCTTCATAAATCTTTATTAGTACCTCCTACATTTCCTCCTGACAGTGTGCTTAATGTATTTAGTTATATCTTTCAACATATTTTCGTAAGATTCAATTAAGTTTGGTTTCTCCATAATATCAAAAAAAAGTTTGTAAAACAAAGATGAAATAAAGACTACAGAAATATAAAACCTGAAACAATTCATGACAAGCAGATCCACACTACAGAAATATTTGAGGAAATTCTAAAAGGAGAAGAAAAATGATAACAAAGGAAATGTGCACCAAATCTTTTCAAAGAATGCACTGGAAATGGTAAATACATCTGACTTTTTAATCTTTTTAAAAAATAAAAAATAGTTAAAGGCAACAGTAATTACAAAATATTGTAACATTTGCAGTATACACAGAAGTAAAGTGTATGACAATAGCAGAACAATGACCTTAAAAGATTGAAATAGAAGTATATTATTGTAAGGTTCTTACGCTATATATGAGGTGGTTTGATCACACTTGAAAGTATATTGATAAGTAAAATAGATATACTATAAATCCTAAGGAAACTACTAAACCAATAAAAAAATTATAGCTAATAAGCCCACATCAGGTATAAAATAAAATTTTTAAAAACGCTAAATACAAAAGAAGAATGAAAAGAAAAAAAACAGGATCGTGAAATAAGTAGAAATAAGATAGCGGGATGGCAATTAAAGTGGTACTTAGATAAAAAAATTAGCATTAAATACCGATATTAGAAAAT
The DNA here is from genome assembly GCF_029281585.2 of Gorilla gorilla gorilla. Lineage (NCBI taxonomy): Eukaryota > Metazoa > Chordata > Mammalia > Primates > Hominidae > Gorilla > Gorilla gorilla. Next base: position 65,487,369 of record NC_073224.2, on the reverse strand, counting down.
AAAGAAGGGACATGTCATCAAGATGGCTGACTAGAGACACTTGGGACTTGACTCACATAACGAAAATGAAAAAAATAGCAAGTAGATAATGATATGTCTAACAGAGCATCAAAAATTCAGCAAGGAAGTAAGGAACAACTGCAGCATGAAAGGAGAGTGGAGTGAAGAGGCAACTGGCCTAGCTGGTATTGGTTCAGAACCAGGAGGAACTCGCTATTGCAGGAAAAAGGTAAGTGAGAAATTTCCAGCAGTTCCCATTTCAACCACTGGTGCCTGCAATTCTAGCCACGGGAGAGACCCTTGACCTAGTACAGAGAGCTGTCTGGAATCCACGTGACTAAATTGTTCCAGAGAGGGAATTTACACTGGGTCCCACTCATGCCCTGAGACCCAAGCAATGCAGTACAATGCTATTTAAGAGCAAGTTTGCATCAGACTACATCCTACCCTGCAGCACAACAGTCTCTGCATCTCCAAATCCCTAGAGCCCCACTGATATTCCCCCATCTACTGAGAAGGCTGCAGCATCATAATGCCAGCTTGATCCACTGGCATGGTCAGGTTCCCAGAACTCTAGCCCATGCAGTGTCCTATACCACTGGGAACAGGCAGGATAGCATACCAAGCAGGCTGACCCACCAGGACAAAAGAAGCTAAAGCACATGCTTTCCAGATCTTGAGAGTTAGCTGTCTGGGGCCACTGCCATTAAAACCTAGATCACCTTTCAGGTAGCAGGGCTATTGTGTACCTGCATGCACCTTCAAGGGGCCTAAGGCTCAGCCCAATCAAGCACACCTTCCAGGAACCTGAAGACAGGCCTGTCTTCTGTACCATTGTCATGGCTGTCATTTCCACATGCTGTTGAGTAACCTAAGGACAGGTCCATTCTGCCTACCAGCATGCCAAGTGCCTATGGATGTTTTCAAAGGAATGGAGATTAGACCCTTGACATGCTCTGCTAGCCACCACTGACACATGTGTACACCATCTGGGAGCCTGAAGACTAATTCTTACCTGTTACCACCACTGTCAGTGCCCACACATGCCAAGCAGGTGCCTAAGGACAAGTCTACTTGGCCCACGACTGCTAGTACCAGCTCCTACCAGCTCCCACATGGCCTCCCAAGGGCCTGGGGACTGGCGTGCCCAGCCTGACACTGCCACCCTAGCACCCATCTGCATGTGCCATATTGTCACTGCTTGTGCCAATGCACTCTCCCTAGGGTCCTGAGGGCCAACATACTGTCACTACTGCCACTTCCAAAGCCAAATATGCTTCCCAGGGCCCTGAGGACCTACTTTTCTGGCCAATGCTGTCACTCTCTGAGCATGATAATTGGAAGCCCAATGTCTGGCCCATTGAACTATACATCTTCTCTGTTAGCACCCACATTTGCCATTGGGAAGCCTGAGGTCAAGCATGCCTGTCCTGCCACTGCCACCACCAGTGCCTGAGGACTTGCCCACCTGGCATCCCCCTCCCCAGCAAAGCCTCACCACAGCCTCTACTAAAAACAGCCTAAGCCTCTGAGGAACTCACCAAAACCAATAACATCGATTGCAGCAAAATAAATTGAATAGAGACTACAGTTCTGTGACCATCCAGAGTCAAAGCCAAAGTTCCCCACCCAACCAACTCTCTAAATACATCTATAAGAAAAAGCGTTTCCCTACAAAAGCCAAGCCATAAAATAGGAAGAAGCAACTGTTACACCAGATGCACAGATACCAACCTAAGAACATAAGAAATATGAAAAAGCAATGAAACATGACACTTCCAGAGGAACGTAATAACTCCTCAGTAACATATGCCAAAGAAAAAAACATGAAACATATGAAAAAGAATTCAAAGTAATGATCTTAAAGAAACTTAGTGGAATATATGAGAACACAGATAATACAAAGAAACCAAGAAAACAATTAATGATGTGTATGCCAATTTAACACAGAAATAGCTATCATAAAAAAAGAACTTAAACAGAAATCCTGGAATGAAAGAATACAATGACTGAAGTAAAAAATAGTATTAAGAGCTTCAACAATAGAGCAGATCAAGCAGAAAGAGAAATTTCTGAACTTAAAGAGAGGTTTTCTATAATAAATAGGTCAGACAAAAAAAAAGAAAAACAATTTTAAAATACAAAGAAAGCATCTGTGACATATGGGACATCATAAAGCAAGCAAATTTTGAATTTTGAGAGTTTCAGAAGGAGTAGAAATGAGCAAAGATAGAGAACATATTTAAGAAAATAATAGCTGAAAACTTCCTATGTCTAATGAAAGATATAGACATTTAAATACAGGAAACTCACAAATCTGCAAGTAGATTTAAACTCAAAAAGATCTCCTCCAAGGCAGGTTATATTCAATCTTTCAAAAGTCAAAGACAAATATAGGATTTTAAAAAGAGGAAAAGAAAAGTGTCAAGTCATGCATAAGGGAATTCCCATGAGATGAACAGTATATTTCCCAACAGAAACACTGTAGGCCAGGAAGAATGGAATGATATAGTCAAAGTGCTAAAAATTTTTAAAAACAAACAAACAACAACAACAACAAAAACTGGCAGTCAAGAATCCTATCCCAGAAAAACCATCCTTCATGAATAAAAGAAAGAGAAATAAAGTGTTTCCCAGATAAGCAAAAACTGAGGGAATTTATCAACATTAGACAGGTTCTACAAGATATGCTTAAGGGATCCTACACTGGGAAATAAAGGATAATATATATCGTCCTGAAAACACACAAAGGTATAAAATTCACTGGTAGAAAAGATACACAATTGAGAAACAGAAATGAGTCAAATGTTATTACTACAAAACACACCATATCATAAAAGAATAACAAAGGAAGAAAAAAACAAAGAATATTCAAAACAATGAGGAAACGGTTAACAAAACAACAGGAGTAAGTCCTTATCCATCAGTAACAAACTTGAATGAAAACTTTTTAAGTTCCTCCATTAAAAATTATAGACTGACTGGATGGGAAGAACCATAGTTTACTTTCATTAATTTTTATTGCTTTTCTGTTATTAATTTTCATAACTATACTAATCAGGAAAAAAATTCAAATTACAAATATGAACAATGTGAGGCCTAACAGCACTACAGATTCTGCAGCACTACAGATTCAAAGATATAAAAGAATATTATGAACAATATTATGCCAATAAATCCAACAACTTAGTTAAAATGGACATATTTCTTAGGTTAGAAAATCTACTACAACTTAATAAAGAAGGTATATAAAACGTTATATCTTTTTGAAAAGGATGAGTTTGTAATTACTACAAAGGAAACTATAAACATGTATGAATTTGTCAGTGAATTCTATCAAACAGTATGGAGAAATACTACCAATTCAATATAAACTTTCAGAACAGAGAAGGGACTATTTTCTAACTAATTTTGTGTGTTCAACATTATTCCTACATCAAAACCAGAGAAATAGACTACAAGAAAATTAAGCAGCCAGATAGCCTACATAAATATTTTTGTAGCATTTATTTACCAAAATTAGAAAATTAATTTCAATAACATAAACAAGTGTGTCTATCATCATCTCCATAAATTCAAAAAAATTCAACAAACTACATCATCTATTCATTATTATAAAAAGAAAAAATCTTAATAAACAAGGGATTGAAATGAACTTTTTCAACTTCATAACAGGCATCTATGAAAAAATTAAAGTTAAAACGATACCTAAATTTAAAAACATGCAGGTATTTCTCCTGCGCTCAGGTGCAAATTAAGAATTGATCCTCTAGCCATATATATTTGACATTTTACTGGAAATTTTGTCCAATAGTGTTGGACAAGACAGTAAATAAAATACTTCTGAATCAGAATAAAAAATACTGTCATTATTTATAGGTGGCATGATAAATTATGTAAAAGAGTTCCTAGAGCTAATAGAGTTTGAAAAATTTTCAGAAAATAAGAGCAACATACAAATATCCATTGTGTTTTTACAACTAGCAATGACTAGAAAATATTTTTAAAACACAATACAATTTTAGAAAACATAGTATATCAAATAATGTTGAAAAATTGACAAACATATGGACAACAGTTGTACACTAAAACTACAAAAATCACTAAAATTAAAGAAACCTACATACTTATAAAACTCTACCAGGTTCGTGTATTGGAAGACTCAATTTTCCCCAAACCCATTTTTAGAATCAACTTAAAATTCCATCAATAAATAGTGATGACTTAAAATGTATTTGGAAGGCAAATGATCTAGGCAGTTAAAAAAATTTTGAAAAAAAGAAAACACAATTAATGAACTTAAAGTACCTGACAAACATTTTTTATAAAGCTACAATTATGAAAATGTATGTGTTGACATAAAGACAATATATGAAAAAAGAGGCTGAATAAATATATATATTTATATTTAATTCGTTATAATTATATATTATATAATACATATGAATATGTTTTAATGCATCATACAGCTACAATTCTAAAAATGTATGTGTTGACAAAAAGTAAGACAAAATATAAAAAAGAATAGAGGATGAATAAATATATTCATGCATATTATAACCAACTAATTTTTAATAAATATACCACTTTCATTGGGAAATAATCTTTTCAACAAAAGAAATGGGAACAACTGGAGAGACACAGAGATCAACATTAGCATTTACCTCACATATATTCTAAAAATAACTCTATATCATAGGCTTTAATGCAAGTATTAAATCTATAAAAGTTCTATAAGAAAACATAGGAGAAAATACTGGTAAACTTAGATTTAGAAAATATTTTAAAAACTGACATGAAAACTGGAAGGAAATTATTAATACATTGAATTTAATCAGAATTTTAAAAATAATCTTTTTAAAATGTTGTGGAGGCACTCCTATGAAAACAAAAACGTAAACCACAGACTTGCAGAAAGTACTTGCAAGTCTAATACTGCATAAAATATTTGTACCTATAATATGTAAATAACTCTTACAACTCATTTTAAATGCAATTAAACTTGGCAAAAAAGTTTGAACAGTCATTTTACAAAAATTGTGCTGCTGAACTTCATTAGCCATTAAAGAAATTCAAATACAATAACATTCACACTTAAGTGAAACAACTAAACAGCTAAACTAATACAACAAATTGTTAATAGGCTCTATGATAAAAATATTATATAACTATCCCTCCCCCTACACACAGTGTACCACTGCATACCCACTAGACTGGCTGAAATTTAAAAGACTGGCCATGCCAATTGTTGGCAAGAATGTGGTACATCTGTAACTTTCATAAACTGCTGGTGGGAATATTACATTGTACAGTAGCTACTTTGAAATAAATACTAGTTCAGCAGTATTTTTATTTATTTAAAAAATACACCTATCACATGACCCTACTGCTATACTTCTAGTGCTCTACGAGGCCTTAACAATATGTCCATAAAAAGACGTATATACAAATGTTTATAATAGCTTTATTTATAATATCCAAAAATTAAAAACAACCTAAAAGTTCATCAAGAGGTAAATGAATAAATAATTTGTGATATATTCATACTATGGAATACTATTCAGAAATAAGAAGGAACATACTCTTAATACACATAAAAACATTAATCTCAAAATAACAAAGCAGAATAAAAGATTTTAGACAAAAGTTTGTACGTATTGTAGGACGGCATCTACATAAAATTCTAGAAAACACCAAATAAATCTACATTGAGAGGAAGCAGATAAGTGATTGCCTTTTGATGACGAGGGAAGGAAAATTCAAGAAGGTAAGTTTATAAAAAGGGAGTCAGGCACATCTACCTTATCTTGATAGTGCTGATGGTGTCAAAGGTCTATGCATATGTAAAAATATATCAGATTTTCCACTTTAAATATGGGCATTTTAATAATATTGAAAAAGCTATAAAAACACAAAATATAAATAAATAGATATAATTATCTAACCACTCAAATATACTCTATCTAAAAATATAGCATATAGAGATGTATATATGTATGTGCAATATTGTATGTTAGTGCATGTGTGATTCAGAATCTAGTTCTGGTTTCAGATGTTAGTTCCACCATGTACAGGCTATTAACCTTAGAGAGATTACATAAATTCTCTCTATCTGTAAAATGGGAAAGAATATAAAATCTGCTTCAAAGTTAGTCATGACGATATACAACACTTAGAAGGGTATCCTAGCATATATATTACTTATATTGATGTCTTACTACTTAAACTGTTCTTAAATTTATCATCATAGTTAGTTCTATGTCATTAAATAATCTTCTAAAACATAACTTTTATTGACTATATAGTATTTCATATTATGAAAATCTAATTAATTGATTTATTTTTCATTTTATGTTACTTTGGCTAATTTCCACAAAAAAACTTATGAAGAAATATTTGCATAGCAATACTTAATTCCTAATGATAACTTGGTATACCCCTAACATAAAGCCTGAGAGTGTTCATTTCTCCCTCTTTTCCACTTCCATCATCATTGTTCAAATCACCGTTACTTCTCGCCTGGAATATTCCAGGATCAACACAGCAGGAAGCTCAACCTTTAAAAAACCGTTAATCTTATTCTCTGTTTACCAACTTCTGGTATCGTTCTACTGGAATAGCAGTAAAACTTAAACTTTTTCCGTCAACTTTTTCTTTACAGTGGGATGACTATCAGGTGGCAGAGCGGTACTCCTACCAAAAACAATCAGAAATGCCAGACAAAATGGCAAAATGGCAGTTGTTAAAGGAATTTAACATATCATGAAGCAACAAATACTAGAGGGACTAAGACTCCAGAGAAAGAACCTTGTAAGAGAAAAATGGGCTTCATGATTCTTTCCCTGAGGGCATTTATCAATTTGGGGGACAGAAAGCAGAATTATTTTGATTTCTATTAAATTACATTTATTTCATTCGTTTTTCAATTTAACAAATGATGTCTAATGTGTATTGTTAGAATATCTCTAGCTTTATCTACCTTGCCAAAGCACCAAAAAATGAGGATATTAACTAAGTCTGAAGAGAAATAAAAAGGTTAAAGTTGAAGTTTAAGGAGATTTTTAATTAATTGGCATAAAATCTCAGTGAAAATTCTAGTCTTATTGGACTTTCAGGAAAAGAACAATTACATTTTCTCTGGGTATGTACAAAGACTAAAGATGTGGAGAATAATTAATTGAAATAACCATTAAATATCATGTTCCGTACTCAAGAGGAGGAGCAAGGTGATGATTTTTTTTTCTTTTTTTTTTTGGTAGATGAGCAAGTAAGGGAAATTTGAGTAACAATTAACTCCTGATCATTGGGTCAGAACAGAGTTTATTAAGAGTTTCCCTGTGAAATAATTCACATACCCAGAGTTGAACTGAAACATTTTTTAGAATTTTCAGATCCTTAAACATGCTGCATTAATAATTGTAAATTATACAAGGCAGCTTAGAGGTGAAAAAAATGATTCTTCATAACTAAAATGGGCTGTGCACATTTGAAGGATAGAAGATGAATGAAAATGGCACAATCAGAGATCACTTTCTATAGAGTTATAACTTGAAACAAGGATTTGGTGAGGGAAGCGAGAAATTGAGAACAAAGGGAAGAAAAGATAAGTTTGAACACAATGACTTACTTGCTAGGTCAGATGAAACACTGATTTCCAAGAAGAGAAAAAGTATTGAGCAGTAATAAAGGTTGTCAATGGGAAAAGGACAAACCACATGTTTGATCATATATTTAATAAATTGTAACTTAGGGAGTTGTCATCTAACAAATTACTCAGAGGCTTTGTAGTTTGCAGGTAAAGAGAATGTTTCCTAGCATAAGATGAGACGTACAAGTTTTGTATCTACCACTTGCTAGTGACATGATCTTGGAAAGCTACTTTATATCTCTGCTTCCACTAAAAAAATAAATAAATATTGAAAAGAAAAAAGAAAAAAAGGACAAGATAATAGTGTCTAGCTCAGAAAACTGTGGTAAGGGCTAAAGCTCATACCTAACTCTTAGTTTTCTATTGTCGCCTTAAGAAATTACCACAATTTAGTGACTTCTAATAACATGAATTAATTTTCTCAGAGTTTTGTAAGGCAAAGTCTAGGTATAGTGGGCTCAGGTGACTCTCGACCCTAGGTTTTGCCAGGTCAAAATCAAGTTGTGTGCAGGTCTCCGTCCCTTTCTGGAGGCTCTGGGAATATATGCACTTCCAAGCTCATTCAGGTTGCTGCCAAAACTCAATTCCACTTAGATGTAATGATTTCAGTTTCCTTGCTGGCTGTCGGCTAAGGCTCATTTCATTCTCAGCTTCTACAGGGAGCCTGCATGCTTAGGCTCACAGCCCTCTTCTTCCATCTTAAAAGCCCAGTCATAGCCACGTGAATGCATCTAATCTCTTTGACCTCTCTTTTGCTTCTTTCTGCTTTCCCCTTCCTCTGCTCCTCTCTGATTAATTCTGCCTTCTGCTGCCGCTTTTAAAAGCTCATGTGATTACATTAGACCACCTGGAAAATCCAAGATAATCTGTATTTTAAGGTCACCTAAGTCATCTGCAAAATTCCTTCGGGGAAATACTTTAGTTAATGTTTGAACGATTAACCAGGGGACAGAAACCTTAGGAGAAATATTTATAGAATGTTGCCTACCATACTGACCAAGAGGAAACACATCCTAAAGTTTAGCTATTAATATTATATTTACTCAGAGAAACTGAAATTTGATCTGCTCCAATTAAAGTGTTAGGTGACTCTCAAAATCTCACAGAATCACAGACATCTGTAAGTAAAAGTGACCTTCTAAATGTTGTACTTTTAAACATTTATGTGTATTATGATTCTGAGCAAGCCAATTAACGTTATTGTTTAAATAAACGTAAGAGTTTTCCTAGTGGACCTCATCTTAAATTCATGAGTTCTTGAATTCCAGTGCTGCAGACCTTGTTTAGCATTAAGTTAGCAGTACAAGAAATTACTCTGATGCATGTATTTTAAATGTGTGATAATACTAAATGAAAAGTGAAAATTCATTGTGAGTTCAAATCATGTTGCTCAATAAAAGGTCATTTTAGTAACTCAGTTGTTTATCTATGTAGCTATATCTTCAGCTGATATATATTGTTCTCTCTACACACACATTGTGATTTAATAACCGGTTATGATTGTGTGAAGAAATACAGTATACCCCAAGGTCTCATTTATATGCTTATGATCCAATAACGTCATACTTTTATCATTACATGTGAAAATTTTATTCCCAAAACACAAAACATAATAAATTGTAATTCTGTTTTAGTGCTTGTTTTGTATCTTAAAGAAGCTGTTCTGAAAAGTTTGGATATCGGCCAGGCGCGGTGGCTCATGCTTGTAATCCCAGCACTTTGGAAGTCCGAGGCAGACGGATCACGAAGTCAGGAGATCGAGACCATCCTGGCTAACACGGTGAAACCCCGTCTCTATGAAAAATACCAAAAAATTAGCCGGGCGTGGTGGTGCATGCCTGTAGTCCCAGCTACTCAGGAGGCTGAGGCAGGAGAATGACGTGAGCCTGGGAGGCGGAGCTTGCAGTGAGCCTAGATCGCACCACTGCACTCCAGCCTGGGCGGCAGAGCGAGACTCCATCTCAAAAAAAAAAAAAAAAAAGCTTGGATATCATGACCCTTTAATATTTTTAAAATTATTGATGACTTGATGACTCTGAACACAAAGATTTGTTTCTTTATGGAAATTATATCTGTCAATAGCTGCTTGGAAGGCTTAGGTGGGAGAACTGCTTCAGCCCAGGATTTCAAAGTTACAGTGAGCTATGATCACGCCACTGTACTCCAGTCTGAGTAACAGCGCGAGATTCCTGCTAGAGAAAAAAAAAAAAAAAAAAAAAAAAAAAAAAAAAAAAAAAAAGATGAAGAATCTATTGTTATCTAACATAAATATTTATTAAAATAGCACAATGCTTTTCCAGAATTAAAAAAAAAAAATAGTTAGAAGTGCCATTATTTTGCAAATTCCTTTAACATGAGATTTAATGAAGACAATTGGATTCTTACGTTCACTTATACTTTCAATTTGTTGCATTTTTCTTTTGGCCGAAATGTATTTTTAAAAATGTGTTCTTATACACGTATGCATGTACGTATGTAGTTAGAAATACGTTATTCTTGCAGACCACCTGAAAGTTATCAAGTATTTTCAGAGGGCTCCGTGGACCATAGTTTGAGAACTACAGTCTTAAATGAAGAGAGGGAGAAAAAAATAAACTCTAGATATGTATTTGTATTTACTTAGTATATAAAGCAACCCAATATAGAGATACACTATGTTCTTTTGTGAAGTAGGTGTTGTGATAGGTTATAATATTTCAAAGAAGTGTGACCTATTAATCATTTTTTAAATTTTTCTTTCTTTCAAATACAGACATCCTTTTTTTTTCTTTTTATCTGTTAGATATGGTGAAAGTCGTCTGTAAAATTTACTTGGAACTAGTTTTTTCAGTGGAAGAGAAGAAGCCTTTCACTCTTTCCCATTACTAACATTTTTGGTTCACTCAATTCATTATTTCTTCTTGGTTTAATGGTGGCCCTAGAATATTTTTTTTCTAGAAATCTTTCTATCTCATTTTGATTTTAAAATTAATTAGAATAAAATAATTTACTTTTAAGATTTTAAATTGGTTTTGAATCTGCAATTATTTATTCAATTTGTTTTGTGTTTTGTTTTTTTGCTTTTAATTTCTTTTTAGCTTTCTTGGCTTTTTGCTGTTGATAGAAATACTCTGTTTCATTATTTCACTCAATTTCTTTTATTCTCATCTTTTAATTTTATTTATTTTCTCTTTTTTCAACAACTAATTAATGTTTCCTTTGGGAATGAAAGAAAAATTCATCATAAGATTCTATCTGTGTAATTTACCACATTAAAAGACAATTTTTTAACAAAGTTCTGTTCTTTTTTAAAAAAATTCTTATTAATAGACTAGAACTTCCTTTACTTGATTTATAGTAAATATAAGTCAATATCTGAAACTTGATACTCATTTCCTTTAATAATTTGATAAAGAAAAGAAACCCTCTATCATTGCATGTCTTGGTAAACTTTTCAGAGGTCATAATCTGTAAGGACCTAAATGAAAAATTAGAATATTTATATTAATTGCAGAAAATATGACCATCCACTTATAAAATCAATCCACAAATATAGTATAAGAACCTTTGAAAAATTCTGGATAATAAAAGCAACTCATAACATTCAATAGCATTACTCTACAATTGCAATAACCAAGATGGTAACAATAAACAACTTGAAGATGCAATTCAGAAATAGGATACCTTTACTATGGCCACAAAAACTACAAAGTATATAAGAATATATCCCCCAAAAATACAAAATATATTTCTTGATAAAATGTTTGAATTCATATAAATGATGTACATGATGTTCTAAATAAGTGGAAAGATATTTTAGCTACTAGATGAAATAACATAATATTATGAGGATTTAAATTTTTCCCAAATTATTGTATTAGTTCAAAGAAAAAAATCTGTCTTCCAAATTGACTTTTTAAGGTACTAAATCAAGGTAATCTAAATTTATATTGAATAAAAAGAAATATTTTCGACCCGAAGAAAAAGCAAATTGAAAAGACGTGTTAGTATACATGACTAGTAAGCATAAAAACATTAGGTAATGAAAGGAAAAAATGGAGTGGAATGGATCTACTGTGGACATTAATATACAATAAATTCAGCATCAAAAATTAATAAAGAGAAATAAAGCTAGATTCCTATGTAACACTGCATATACAGGCAGGGTCCCGATGCATGGCTTTGAATTACTACAAAGTTAATAGAAGAAAATGTAGGAATCTATCTTTATAACCTAATTACAAATTAAAATAGCCATGATGTATAATTTTTTAGTGTTACATGAATAGAATAGCGGGTGATGCTCATGTTGAGTGATGGTGGGTGGGGGTAGGTGTATACAAGAATCCTCATGCACTCTTGCTGAGAATGTTGCGGAAAGCAACCTGGCACAACTTAGTGAAAACAAGTAGTCTATACTAAAAGACTCAATAATTCTGCTCCTGCGATACATCAAATAAATGTCCTTTTACATTTCCATAACAGATTGTGTCTGTGTGTATAATTTTGCAAAAATATATATTGTTAGAGGTGGTAGGAAACCAGAAGTGACCTGGAAAGTGAATAGGCAAAATATTGTGACTATACAATATGAGGTATTACAATAAATCTAGAGTAAACAGATTTAAGGAACATATAACAAAGTTGACTGGATCTCAAAAATATATTGCTTAGACAAAACGTACAGAATTATAAAAAATATTTATGTGAATAAAATAATGCACACCTACAAAAGTCACCCATTTTTGAAGATTCCATATCACATGTGTGAAATATTTAAAAACTAGTATACACATTAAATATATGGAAGTGGTTGTCTCAGTCGATGAATGTGAGAAGAAAGTGCTACAGCAAAGAAAGTGATTGATAAATAAGACAAAGGCAGGACCTTAGACAGAATGAAGATAATTTACCAGGAACCGATGAACAAGATTAACTCAAACCTTTTTACATCTGAGTGACTAATGAAAATCATAGTGAATAGCTCATTAAATCATATATAACATATGTGTGTCTAAATATGTATATATAGCTATTATAAATGTATACCCATATGCATAAGAATTTCCACGTTTTAAAGTTTTTTAATTGCATTCAGTGGAGTTTGTCTTAAAAATATCTTTGCAATACTAGTTTGATTGACACATGCTGACTGGGTGCTGACATGCTGACTAGAATTTCCATGGCAAATTCTTTGTCTAATTTTCGTGTGGAAGTAGAATATTAATTTCTGGGCTTCTACGGAGTGTTAACAATGCAATATTATCACTAGTTAAAAACATAAAAAGCACTCCCTTGCAAGTGTAACAGAGGTCTCTTGGTGACTTCTCCTTTGCTTTGCGAATTACAGTGATCAGTATTCTAGATGGAATTTAATTTGAGTTCTGAAAATTGTCCTTGTGGACTCATTAATTGTAATAAAAATAATGAAAAGGTAAGGATGTTTCACTAGTAATGTTATAAGCCAATATTCTTTGGAATTGCTTTGAAAATCAAATTTTGGTATAATTTATATAAAATAAAGTCTTCTTATTTTAAGCCTACTGTAGAATTAGCTTTGATAAAGTCTATGTACTAGTAAACAATGTAACAACCAAGGCATAGAAAAATTTCATCACCCTAAAAAAAAAAAAAGTTCCATCAAGGCCATTTGCAATTAGTTTTTTTGACACCATTCCCTAAGCAAAAATAAATACAAAAACAAAAAACAAAACAAAAATAAACACCTGTCACATACCAGAGGAAACTAAAAAGACATGAATACATGAGGACTAAATTCAATATGAAATCCCTAATGAAGCCTGGAAGAAAAAGGACATTATTGTAAACTTTGGTGAAATTCTTACAGTATCTGTTATTTAGTTAATAGTAATGTACCAGTGTGAATTTCTCAGTTTTCATTAGTGCACCCTAGTTACGTAAGCTGAATGAAGGGTATAACTTTTAAAAAAAACAACTTTTCATTTTATTGGTTTTTTATAGTTTTTTAGAATCTATTTCATTTACCATTTATTTCTGCTTTGATCTTTATTATTTCTTTTATTCTACTAATTTGGGGTTTGGTTTGTTCTTCCTTTTCTAGTTCCTTAAGGTTCATAATTTTATTGTTTATTTGAAATCTTTGTACCTTTTAAATAAAAAAAAAAGGTATATACTTTCCTCCTGATGTTTCTAAAATTTTCTCTTTGTCTTTGATTTTTGACAGCTTTACTATAATGTTCCTCAGAAAAGACCTTTTTGAGTTGAATCTGTTTGGGTCATTTAAGTTTCTTGTCTCTGGTCACCTATATCTCTTGCAAGACTTGGGAAGTTTTCAACTCTTATTTTATTAAATAAGTTTCGTTCATTCCTTTTCATCTTTTTCATTATTTTTTTTTCTGTCTGACTAGATTGTTTCAATAAAACCTATCTTCAAGTTCAAAAATTTTCTTCAGCTTGATCTAGTTTATTGTTGAAATTCTTCATTATATTTTTTTACTGAATTCTTTAATTCTATAATTTCTGTTTGTTTTTACAAATCTGTCAAATTTCTCATTCCGTTTATTAGTTGTTTTTCTAATTTTTATATTATTTATCTTTGCTGTTTTCTATTATATTGAGCTTCTTTAATATTACTTTGCATTCTTCTTTGGGCATTTCATCAATTTCTTTTTTGCATATTCTGTTGCTAGAGAATTATTGTGTTCCTTTGGAGATGTCATGCTTACTTGCCTTTTCACGTATTTCATGTCTTTAGGTTGACATCTGCACATCTGTTGTAGCAGTCACTTTTTTCTAATTTTATGGATTGGCTTTCACAGGAAAAGAATTTTTCCTACAGGTGTATCTATACTGTTGGTTGGGGGGGGTGCTTTGGCTTTGAATTGGGGTGGGGACAGTATTGTAGTCTCTGTATGATTTCTTCATTTATCATGAACGTCAGTGGTGTCTGTGAGTTTCTCAGTGGCTTAGGCTGTGGTTGTTAGTGGAGGCTATATTGAGGCTTTGCTGGGGATAGAGAAGTCAGGTATCCTGGTCCTCAGGCACGAATGGTGGCAGTGGAAGACCAGGTGTGCCAATCTTTGGGCCTCCATGTGACTTGCTCGGGTTCCAGCAGTGGTAGCATTTTTCTGGGTGGGTGGGCAAAATCTGGGGGCCCTGATTGGCACACATAGCATCAGTGATGGTAGTAGCAGTGGTAGGCTAATCCTTGAAGTACCGTATGGCACACACAAGCGCCAGTACTAGTAGCAGCAGCACGCTGGATGGGCCAGTCCTTAAGCCCTCAGATGACACATGAGTTTGTGTGCAGTCAGTGGTCGTGGTGGCAGGCTTGGTGGGCTCATCTTCAGGTCCCTGATCTGCAGGCTCTTGATGCTTTCAGTTACTGGGAGGGGCTGCAGTGGGTTGGGTCACACTGACCTCAAGCCCCTAGATGATGTGTGTGGGCATTCATATAGCTGGCATGATGGGCCAATTCCAAGGCCTCTGAATAGCAAGAGTAGGTTTGCTTGGTAGGATTACAGGCAGCACATACATATCCTTAGGCTCCTCAGTGACGTTTGCTAGCACCTGCTGTGGCATGCACGGAAGGTTAACCCTCAGGACTCCTGATGGGGTGCTTGGGCACCAGCAGCAGTGGTGGTGAGAGAGGTAGGCTCATCCTTAGGTCCCAAGAAAGCATTCAGGCAGGCTGTTTCCTTCATTCCTTGAAGGCTCTTGCAGGTATGCTACACTCCTTATGGTAAGTCAATGCTGAGTTGTTCTCAGCGGGTCAAGAGTGGCTGCAGGTCCAGAAGGCAATTCTGAGGCTCTGGTGGATACATGCTTCAGATCTCTTTGTCCTGGGAGTAGCTTCCCTCGTAGACTACAATGGCCACTTCCTGGGGTGTAGAAAACTGTGTGTGATAGAGTGCTGAAAACTCAGCCACACCACTGAGACCCGACATTGTGACACTACAGCTTTCTGGGTGGATGTTGGGAGATGTGAGCAAGGCTCCAGGAATACGAAGATGCGGGGGTTGTTTAGCTCCAGGTCAGGATATAGTCTGGTGTTTCCGGGCTATCAAAATAGTGCCATGCTGTAGCAACTTGGGTCTCAGCATGTGTGTAGTACCCAGTGTGAACATCCTTTCTGCAATGTCGTCCTGTGAACTCCAAGAAGTTTTCTACAGCAGTCTCAGGACTCACAAGGGCTGAAGGGTTTTGGCCAGGATTTCAGGCACATGTAGTGTGAATGTGAACTGCTGAGGATCTCTCAGGTACATTTACCCTGTGCTGAGGAGTTTCTTCTGGCTCTGAGCTGATTCTGGCCAGGATAGTAGCTGCTTCTCTCCCCTCTTCTTCCATGTCTTAGGAGTTCCTTGTCACTTCCCTGCTGAATACTGGTTTTCTCTTGAATGCTCTATTCAGTGTGTAGTTATGAACTCCCGGTTTTGGTCCTTCTTTGTGGAGCAGGCAGGTGTCTTTGGTTTCCCCTAGTCAGCCAGCCAATCCTGAAGCCCTTTCCCATATTCTGTAATATCTTTCCAACTCTTTTTTTAAATCAAAAATTATTTCAAAATAAAAAGTAAAACCAATATGCTTAAGAGAAGTTTAGCCGGGTGTGGTGGCTCACGCCTGTAATGCCAGAACTTTGGGAGGCCAAGGCAGGCAGATCACAAGGTCAGGAGATCGAGACCATCCTGGCTAACGGGGTGAAACCCAGTCTTTACTAAAAATACAAAATATTAGCCGGGTATGGTGGCGGGCACCCGTAGTCCTAGCTACTCAGGAGGCTGAGGCAGGAGAATGGGGTGAACCCAGGAGGTGGAGCTTGCAGTGAGCTGAGATCCCACCATTGCACTCCATCCTGGGTGATAGAGCGACACTGTGTATCCAAAAAGAAAAAAAGAAGTTTATTAATTTTCTAATGCAAAGTAAATATAACATATTAATAATTTGAAAACATCGATAATTACTAAAAATAAAAATGGTTTCTCATTTTTTTTTTATTTCTGGACACCATATTGTTTTTGTCACATAAAGAAAAAATGTAATAAAGTAAATTACTAATTAATTACATGAATTTTTTCAAGTATTTACTATCACTGTTTTCTATAGAGCTAATATGTTAAAAGTATAGCTTACTCTGAAAATGAATTAATATTTTTACTATAAGTTACAGAGTAATACACTGATTTTTGCATAATATCTTGTCAAAATCATCACCTCAAAAGCTCAGTTTTATCTTTATCTACTCCTGTAGAGTGGAGGCTACCTTGGCATTAAAGAAAGAAAGAAACAAGTGCATATTCTGCATCTCAATAAATTAAAACTTTATATAAGTCTCAAACTTTTTGCCTGGCGCTTTTTGAAGCTAAGTGATGTCTTTCTTTTTGTTGTTCCAAAAAGATTTTATTAAAAGACATTTTCTAAATAGCTGACTGGCACATTAATTACATTACTTGTATTTAGGGATACAAGTAATACATACTAATTTTGGAAAACACAGTTACTAAAGAGAAAAAATGAAAAACATTCATAACTGCAATATACAGATAAACATGCATTTTAGCATATATACTTTAAGACTGCTAATATATATTTAATAGATAAAAATACCAGACACAATGAAGCACAAATAAATTTGCACACTACTTTGTGACTTGTTTTTTTCATTTAAAATACATAATGAGACTTTATTTAAATAGTTGAAACACTTCTGCTAACCAAGAAAGATTTGTTGATTTGGTCAGAATGCAATATTCAAGTTGAAGCTGACAACACTATCAGTTTTAAAGCAGTTGAATTAACAAAAATACATTAAGAAAAGGCAAAAAGACAGAAAGCAGGATTGAGAAGTATTAACTTCAGAGAAAACTTAAATTTGAGTTTTCTATTTCTTTTTTTTTTTTTCACTTTTTTGACAACTTTTTTTCTTTACTTTTATTTTAGGTTAAAGGAGTACACGTGCAGGTTTGTTACATGGATAAATTGTGTGTTGCTGAGGCTTAGTGTACAAATAATCCCGTCATCTAGGTAGTGGGTATAGAACCCCATGGGTAGCATTCCAACCCATGTTCCCCTCCCACTTACACTGCAAGCAGTCTATAATTCCTTTTGATCCTAACTTTATGTCCATGTGTATTTAATGTTTAGCTCCCACTTACAAGTGAAAACATGCAGTATTTTGTTTTCTGTTTCTGCATTAGTTAACTTAGGAAAATCGCCTCCAACTCCGTCCATATTGTTGCAAAGGACATGATTGTGTTCTTTTTTATGGCTGTGTAGTATTCCATGGTATATATGTACCACATTTTCTTTGTCAAGTCCACCATTGATAGTCATCTAGGTTGATTTCATGTCTTTGCTCTTATGAATAGTGCTGTGATAAACATGTGTATGCATGTGTTTTATTGGTGGAACAATTTATTTTCCTTTGAGTATATACCCAGTTGTGGGATTGCTGGATTAAATAGTAGTTCTGTTTAAGTTCTTCGAGAAATCTTCAGACTGCTTTTCACAGTGGCTGAACCAACTTACATTCCCACCAGAAGTGTTTAAGTGTTCCCTTTTCTCCACAGTCTCACCAGCATCTATTGTTTCTTGACTTTTTCACAGTAGCCATTCTAACTGGTGTGAGATGGTATCTTACTGTGGTTTTCATATATATTTATCTAATGATTACTGATGATGAGCATTTTTTTCATGTTTGTTGGCTGCATGTATGTCTTCTCTTGAGAAGTGTCTGTGCATGTCTTTTGCTCATTTTTAAATGGGGTTACTTGTTTTATGTTTGCTTAATTGTTTAAATTACTTATAGATCCTGGTTATTAGACCTTTTTTGGATGCATAGTTGGTAAATATTTTCTCCCATACTGTAGATTGTCTGCTTACTCTATTGGTAGTTTATTTTGCTATGCAAAAGTTCTTGCTTTATGGCTAAGCATGTGGTCAGTCTTAGAGTATGTGCCATGTGCTAATGAGAAGGATGTATATTCTGTGGTTGTTGTGGGGAGTGTTCTGTAGATAGCTATTAGGTCCAATTGGTCAAGGGTCAAGTTTAAGTCTAGAATATCTTTATTAGTTTTCAGCCTCTATTATCTGTATAACTCTTTCAGTGGGGTGTTCAGGTCACTCCCTATGATTGTGTGGTTGTGCAATTCTCTTTACATAATTCTAAGAACTTGTTTTAAGAACATGGGTGCTGCCATGTTGGGTGTATGTATATTTAGGATAATTAGGGCTTCTTGTGGGATTGAAACATTTATCATTATGTAATGCTCTTCTTTGTGTTTTCATCATTGTTGTTTTAAAATTTGTTTTATCTAATATAAAAATAGCAACCCCTGCTCTCTTTTTAAATTTCCATTTGTGTGGTAGATTGTTCTCCAACCCTTTACTTTGAGCCCATGGGTGTTGTTACTTGTAAGATGGGTCTCTTGAAGACTACAGACAGTTTTATTTTGCTCCTTTATTCCACTTTCTACTCAAAGCCTTTTACGTGGGACATTTAGCCCATTTATATTCATGGTCAATACTGATATGTGAGAATTTGATTCTGTCATTATGTCATTAGCTGGTTGTTATGTAGACTTGATTGTGTAGTTGCTTTATTGTGTCAACAGTCTTTGTACATAATTGTGTCTTTGTGGTGGCATGCATTGTTCTTTCATTTTCGTGCTTTGCATTCCCTTTAAGCCATCTTGTAAGGCTGGTCTAGTGGTAACAAATTTCCTTGGCATTTGCTTGTTTGAAAAAAAATATTTCTCCTTTGCTTATGAAGTTTAGTTTGGCAGAATATGAATTTGTTATTTGCAATTTCTTTTAATCATATTAAAAATGGGCTTCCAATTATTTTGGCTTGTAAGATTTCTGCTGTAAGGTCTGCTGTTAAACTGATGGGGTTCCCTTTGTGAGTAACCTGCCCATCTTCTCTAGCTGTGTTTAAGGCTTTTTTTTTCTCACATTCACCTTAGAGTCTTGGAGAGTTTGATGACCATGTGGCTTGGGGATGGTTGTTTTGCGTAGTATCTCACAGGAGTTCTTTAAATTTCTTGAATGTGCATGTAGACCTCTCTTGAGAGCTTGGGAAAAATATTGTGTACTATATCCTCAAATATATTTTCCAAGTTGCTTGCTCTCTTTTCTTCTCTTCCATGAAAACCAAGGAGTCATAGGTTTGCTCTTTTCAGATAATCTCATATTTTTGAAGGTTTTGTTCATTTTGATAAGTTCTTATTTCTTTATTTTTGTCTGCCTATGTTGCTGCAAATGAGTAGTCTTTAAGCTCTGAGATTCTATTATTGGCTTGAGCTATTCTTCTGCTGATAAAGCTGACAATTGTATTTTGAAAGTCTTGTAGTGAATTATTTATTTTCAGAAGTTCAGTTTGGTTCTTTCATAAAATGCTTACATTGTCTTTCAACTCTTGGATCATTTTACTGTTTTCCTTGGTCTGGGTTTCAGCTGTCTTCTGTATGTTGATGAGCTTCTTTCCCATCATATTCTGAATTTTATGTCTGACATTTTGGCCATTTCAGTCTGGTTAAGAACCATTGCTAAGGAGCTAGTGTGATTGCTTGGAGGTAAGAAGACATGCTTTGCTTTTAGAGTTACCAAAATTATTGAACTGGTTATTTCTCATCTGTGAAGTCTAATGTTCTCTTATCCTTTGGTATTTCTGTCCTTTGAGAGAGTTTTTTTTTTTTTTTTCATGTACTTCATTGCCCTTGAGGACTGTGGTGCCAGTGGATATAGTTGACGGGCTTGGTTTCCATATGCTTTCCAAGGGCCAGGATTATCTCCTCACTCCGGCACTTTGTGCTCTAATCCTGGCTGCCTGGGACTGGGTGTGATCTTGGTCTTCAGGTCTTTTGACGTTGAGCCTTGGCTGGGCTGGAGTAGCCAAGATACTCTCAGACTGCTGGCAACAGCACTTCATCATGGGCCTCATGGGCACCATGGGCAGATGCACTCCAGTGGCAGCTACAGCTGGGTCACATGCAAACATGCCCAGGGAACTCACTCTGGTGCGTGTGGCGGTAGGATTATAGGCTAATATGCTCTGGTGGTGGGCTGTCAGTCAAATCACTCTGGTGAAGGTGGCAGAGGCACTGTGTGCAGAAAGCACTCCAATGAGTACAGAAAAGCACTGCAGGTGTGCAATGCTCTTACAGGGGAGGCTATGGTACTGCAAGCAAACATGCTGCAGAGGAGTGGTGGCAGGGTTTTGGGTGAATGCTCTTTAGCAGGAGGGTGTCAGCAAAAGCACTCTGGTGGGGCAGCAGTGGCCTCTGTTGAAAATGCTATGGCAATGTTTGCTGGCAAACATATTTCTGTGAGGTAGCTGAGGCTGCACTGTTTGCTGGCACAGCCAAGGATGGACTCTGTGAGGAGCTGGTAGTCAGGGGGACATAAATCTGACTCTCCCTGGTCCCATGGGAAAGATAGCCCTGCTTTCTCCAGGTCCAGCAGACCATACAGGTCAGTACCGCCTAGAGGGTTACAGAGAGCCCTGGAGAATGGGCACCTATGGCCAAATACAACTGCAGAATACCCATGCCAGACCACCTGGGGTCCCTGCAGATTCAAGTTCTTTCTCTGCCTACTCTCTGGACAGTTCCCCCTGCCCATGTAAATGTCCTTGGAGCTTGTAAGTTTTCTTGCAGATACGATCTCAGAGGTCTATGGTGAGAGTAGGCCACTCTGCATTAACTCCATTCATCCATTCTTTAGAAGTCATTCAGGGGTGGAACACATCCTGGTTCTCAACAACCCTGCAAAGGGTTCCTATCTTCCTCCCCGTTCAGCCCTGACATCTGAGTCATCTCTCTATCCACTCATAATGAGTTCTCACAGGTGGACTGTTTGGATTATGCTGATCTACTCATTATTCTGGCTTGTCTCAGTTGAAGACATTCTTCCTGGCTGTGACTAGTTGGCCATTTTGTCCCAATTTTCCATAAAGTCTTTTATGTTATGTGTAGTTTTCCTTGTGCATTAACTAATATCATCACACATCAAATTTGAGAAACAGGGAAAACAGGTATAGCTTTATCTCATC
Source organism: Gorilla gorilla gorilla (assembly GCF_029281585.2). Classification (NCBI taxonomy): domain Eukaryota; kingdom Metazoa; phylum Chordata; class Mammalia; order Primates; family Hominidae; genus Gorilla; species Gorilla gorilla. The sequence goes on along the minus strand of NC_073224.2, from coordinate 65,465,716 downwards.
CATGAGAATAACATTGCATCAATAAAGTGTTAATGTCTTATCAACAAAATCAATGTCATGCATGAATAATATGGCACTACTAGTTTCCACAAAAGATCAAGACTTAAAGAAAAAGTTATTTGAACTTAGCAAAGTAAAAGAAAAAAATAAAACATTACTTCTAAGGACTCTTGAGAGACACCATTTAAAATGTGATTATTTGGTAATCTGGGTGGAATATTTTACCATTTATTATAAAGGCCATATATTTATTTCAAGATGTATTAATAACTTCATATCAGAACATTAAGGATACATTTAAATTCATACCAAATGTCAAAGCTAAAATTGTAAACATCATCCATCTAATTTCTGAGGATCATGTTGAAATTAATTTGCATGCTTAGCAAAAATAGATTAATTAATTTTTTTTTTATTTTGGAACTGATACATTATATCATTTGCCATTACATTAATGTCAAAAATTTTATTTGTGTAATATGTGTAACGCACTTTTTTCTGTTATCTGTGTCTTTGTTGACATTTTTTAACCTTCAAATTATAAAACACGAGTCTGATCAGGAAAACATAAAAATGTGTTTGAAATAAATGATTTTGAAATACTTTTTAAAAATAACTAATATTTTACATTTAACTCAGTTCAATTTTTCTTACTGGTTGCATGTTTGACTTGAAATACTACATGAAATATACTAAGCACAATGAATCATTAAGACATAATGGGACAACTAGGGATCTAACATAGATTTTCTATCTTATTAATGAATGAAAAATACCAAAATTTGCTATAATAATCTATCAAACCAAAAAATTCTTGATTTATTATCTAAAGGTTCATATGCTTGAACACCTTACTTATTGTATGTATTATATTATGAAGAGTATAACATAATGACATTATTTGTTGTATTTTAGATTGACAACTCTATATTTTACAATCTTTTCTAAATGTCAAGTATAATCACAAAGTGCTAAGAAATAGCATATTCGCTGTTAAATAGAGCTATATGTCAAGCATTTGTAAGAAAGTTTTATTTGGGATGATGAACATGGTCAGGATTCTTAATCCAAATTCATGATCAATTTCCCAGGGCTACAACAGATCTTACTAAGCACTGAAGATACATCAGCTACACAGCACTTTTATTGCTAGGAATATCTTTGACTCCAAATCTCTAGAGTTACCTTCTTTAGTGACTTGGCTGGGCCACATTTCATGTGATAGTTGGTCTTCCACATATAAACTATGAGACTGTATGGCAATAATAGATAATGAGGGGAAAAAATCTCCCAGAGGATAGAGCCAGAGATCACAGTGGATAATGGACAAAGGTGTTTCTCTTCTGGCTAACAGCATAACTGGGGCTGAATTCGAAGGCCCTTTAGGTCACATTGCCTCCTATAATTTCATATTTACTATTGAGCAGTGTGTCTCCCATTTTCTTCATGTCCTCTATAGCCCAGCTTATACACACCCTTTTTGTGAGCTCAGACCAGCTTTTTGAATTAGGCATTTCTAGGCTGTATTAATCACTGGTAGATACATGCCCCAAGGTACATTGCATAAGCTCTCTGAGACTCAGTTTCCTTATATAAAAAATGGAAGTGACAACTCTCCAGATTGTAAAGCAGAGAGGAAAATCTATGGACTTAAAAATATACCTGCTATCTGGCTTGTCATAGTTTGTTCTTACTGCTGTAACAAGATACCTTAGATTGCGTAATTTTAAGTAATTGATAGATAATAGAAACTTTTTTTTTTTTTTTTTTTTTTTTTTTTTTTACTATTTTGGAATCTGCAAAGTGCATGATCAAATTGCCTGCAGATTCAGAATCTGGAGAGGGCTGCTCTCTGCTTCCAAGATGGTGGTATTATTGCTGTGTCCTCACAGCAGAAATGAGAGGAAGCTGTCTGAAGCCCCTTTTATAAGAGCATCAGTCCCATTTACAAGAGTGGAGCCCTCATGAATAATCACCTTCCAGAGTCCCCACCTTTTAAAACCATTGTTACAGGATCTTCAGGTTGTCACTTTTCTGGCTGGACACTTCTGTGGCCAGTGGTGCCTTTCCCCAAGTTTTGCTTGGGCCCTCTGGGCTCATTCTGCCCACTCAACCTGGCAGGCTGTGCTCGGCTCACACCACTGGCCAGGATCCCACACCTGCTGAGGGAGACTAAATGGAATGGTGAGGGGTGTGTGAGTGAGTGAGGGGTCTGTCTACTGTGCAGTCAGACATTCTGACTGCTGCAGTGGGGTACGAATCTCCAGGTGCCAGCATGAGCACTGGCTCTGCATGAGGCTGCAGCTGGACCAGGTGCACTGCAAGCAGCTTCTGCAGCTGGCACCAGGAAACATGGTGGGTACCTGGAAACTTGGAGATGCCAGGAGCTGCAGAGCCCCAAAAGGGAATCAAAGCCCTGGCTTTAGAAGCTCCCAAGTCTTTTGTTACAGCTCTTTTAGCCCTATTCAGTGGGTCCCAACTTCTTGTCCTGCACCCAGGAAGAATGAGTTACGCAGACAAGTGGAGGGTGAGCAAGACTTAAAGGAGTTTCATTAAGTGATAGAACAGCTCAGAGGAGAGCCGCACTGGGTAGCTCCTTTCTGCAGCCAGGGTGTCCTTATGATTGTTCAGCTCCTAGCAGACAGGAGACCATGAAGTGGGAAGCACCTTAGTGCCGGCAGGTCACCCCCTCATCTTCCCAGCTCTCAGCAGTGAAGAGTCCCTGGAGTGGGTAGCTCCTCTCTGCAGTTGGTCATCCTAACATCTGCTGAGCTCTAACTGAACGTGGGGCTTTTATGGGCCTTGGAGGACCCATGGGCAACCACTGGCGGGCCTGGAAAAGGCACCACAAGTCCCCACTCTGGTTCACAGGATGGAAAGCCTGGGTCCCAGCCTTCAGGTCCTTGTTGGGCCCACTCCAATGCCTGGGACAGGGGGGATATCACCACAAACTTCCCCATTGCCCCGGTGCTCGGGGCAGCCCAGGGTGGGGTGGATGATGAGACCCAGGTAGTCAACAGAAGTGTCAGGCTCAGGAGTCACTCCAATGTGGGGTGGACCCTGGGGAAGTGACCCCAAATGGCCTCACACAGAGCCTCCTTCAGAGGCACGGGAACCTGGCACTCTCAGCGGGGTGGGTGTAGTGGTTGCATCATTGGCTGGGTCCCTAAAGAAGATGCCACTCCCACTTCCTGCCCTGGGCGTAGCACCCACACTTCGTGTGCAAGCGCAGCACTGCCCTGGGCCCAGCTCCACCTCAGGGACTCTGTCTGCCCAAGCTCGCTCTTTCCTGCTGGTGGCCAACCTGCCCTGGCCCCATCACAGCAGCTCCCAGGGCGGTGGGCTTTGGTTGTCTGTCCACCTCCTCCCTGCACCCTCCCTTAAGCAGCTGGCATGATGGTAGTGGCGCTACAGACAGTGCACTGCTGTCATTACCATCACCTTGAAAATTAGGTTTTAAATTTAGTTTTGGACAGACACATAAATTCAAACCATAACATAGCTACTGAAAACTGACACTTTTTATTATTGTAATTTTAAAAATCCAAATTGCTCATTTAATTCAAACAATGCACTATTTATAAAACTGTTAGTTTTGTACAATTTACCCTCTGTATTTGTCATTTTAGGTCAAAACTCTAATGTAAAATGTGGTTTCATAACAAGTCTGTACAAATAGTTGTAAAGGAAAAAAATACACTACATAAAAACTATTTTATTTTGCCTAAATATTTATGCAAGAACTTACAAGTCACTAATAAAACGTGATTAATGTTTAGAATTTGTATATTAAAACAATGCTCATTTAATTGGGGGAGGTGCATGCCCTTCTATGAATTAAAATAACTCCTTTCACAGAGCTTTTATGCACATACATATATGCTCTTTGTCTGTAGTCCAAGGAAGTATTTCATACATGACTAACGATTACCCCTTTTAAGAACTCATTGTGCCCACACACAAACCCTATTCTAGCTACATCCCAGAACCTCCACCTCTGTGGTGCTAACATGCATAATCTACATTGAATTATTTTGCTCATTTTTGTACGTAGTAAATAGAACACAAATGCATTAATATGAAGTTTCTGTCTCTAAATTGATTGGAATAGAGAGTATGCAGTGCAGCCTTGACTGATAACTTGAACTCTATTTGTTCAGTTTCCTGTATCTTCTCATGGTTGTGTTAAAAGATTATAATTGACTTTAAAGTGACAATTCTCTCTCTCCATAAAGAGTTCAGTTCACATTATTTCTTTTATTTTCAGTTTGTCTTGAATTTACAAGACAACAATTTACAAAAAACAACAAAGAAAATTGTATTTGGTTCTACTCCCTAAAGAGAGTGAACATCCTTCCTTTCATAATTTGTTTTCTTTCCACTGGAGTTCTCCGTTCTGATTTTTATTCCATTCTCACATTTGTGATAAATGTATATTATTTTTCTTTACTTTCTTTATAGTTTTGTGAGTATAACACTCATCAGGTTAAAGCTTACTGACCTCAACTCATTGCTAAGATTGTTTTGAATGTCTAACATTTTACTTAATCATTAAAATAATTTCATGTTTTTAAAATATTTTTAAACACTAACTGATATAAGTTAAGATTTTTTAAATAGAAATTTTATTTTAATCATGGAGAAACATTTGGTTAATATGCAATGTTAACATCTAAAAGACCATATCAGAGCAAATAAAAAAACAAAAAAGATAATCAAAAGATTCTCAATCTGAGTTAATGAAGACACTGCAGATTAACATATGAATATTTGAAACAACATTCATTCTTTCATGTGGGGCAGTTAAGAACACAGGCTTGGGTCCAAAGTCACATGGATTTGAATCTTGAAATAAACCTAGTAGAGTTGGATTCTAAGCAAGCTGCTTCAACTCTTGTCTTAGATTCATAATCCGTAAAATTGAGGTGAAAAGTGACAATAATGTTAATCACCTTATAAATTTTAATAAAATACAAATATTTAAAATATTTCTGGATCAGAAAAAGTTCTTGTTATTAATGTTGTGATCATTATGATGAGTAGTCAATGGTAAAACAAATTAGAATTGTATGGTACATAATTTTTTTTTTTTTTTTTTGAAACAGAGTCTTACTCTGTCACCCAAGCTGCAGTGTAATGGTGCAATCTCGGCTCACTGCAACTTCCACCTCCCAGGTTCCAGCGATTCTCCTGCCTCAGCCTCCTGAGTAGCTGAGATTACAGGCACTCACCACCGCACCCTGCTAACTTGTATTTTTTTTTTTTTTTTAAGAGATGGGGTTTCGCCATGTTGGCCAGGCTGATTTCTAACTCCTGACCTTGGGTAATCCACCTACCTCGGCCTCCCAAAGTGCTGCGAGTACAGGCGTGAGCCAACGTGCCCGGCCCTACTGTATGGTACAGATTTAAAAGGAATACATACACTCCAATTTGTGGTATTCTCAGTCAAAACAGGAGGGGTCTTGTGAAGCAGGTTCACTGTGCTCAGGTATCAATCCCAGAAGAGGACTCTACTCACCCATACCAGGCACCAATCTAAATCCACTTGCATAAGTCACAAGAGACTGAATATTCATATAAAAATTTAAATCAAGCAACTTTTTACTCACAGGCAATAATGGGCACTGGAAGCATATGTTTCATGATGAGCCTATCCCTCAAGACTCAGCAAAGCTGCTCAAGGCAGATGGAGTTGTGTCTGCAAGTTCTCACACTGCACTGTAGCTGAAGGACCCTGAAAGTGTGCTCTGCATTGTATTTTATACGCAGGGGCAACCTGACCTCTGGGCTAAAGCATTGCAGGTCACTCTGTTCTAGCAGGGATGGGAACACAGCCTGGGCTATTTGGGCCAGTTCCTCTTTATTTTAGGATGTCGCATCCTCAGCACATTCTGAAAACTACAGTGAGAAAGGAGGGAAGAACTGGACCACCAAGGTCATTTGAGAATCAGTCCTGCACTCTGGAGTCTGAAAAAAATACTCATTCCTTCATTAAGTACTTAATGAGGGCCTAGTATGTACCTGAAACTGTAGTAAGTGAAGAAAAATCCACGTAGTCTTTTCCTTCACGAACTTATAATCTAAGAGAACAGATAGACATATGTGTGAAATTTCCCACAACTACTTCCACCTAGTGAAACCTTCAACAAATATTGAACATTCATGAGTTATTAGGCACATTCAAGATGCTGCAGATGCAGTAGTGAGCAAACATGGACAAATGTATCTGTTGGACATGTGAGTTGTGCTGTCTGAAAATACACCAAATACATAAAATATGCAGTGTTAAGTGATGCAAAGAAATGAAGCATGGGAGAGGGTAAAATGAGAAACGTGCAGGTGCCAATTGGGGGTGTGACCTAATTTTGGTTTCCCTGGAGGGTTCTTTAATAGGGTTAGTATTGAGCCAGTATATAAAAGAGTAATTGGGATTACCAGGCAAAGAAAGGAAAGAGCCTTCTAGGCAGAAGAATCACGCATGAAAATGTCCTGTGGTAGAAGATGACATCAGCACTCGGAAGAACAAAACAGTTCTTGTGGTTTGCTAAGAAAGAGCAATATCAGAATTTCTTTATCAAGTCCTTATTACTGTGTGCTTTTAAGGTTTCACTGCAGGCTATTCCATTCATTTCTGTGTTGTATATAGGTCTACTCAGACTGGCATTGGCTTCTTTCATAACTACCTTTCCATAACTAACATAAATAACAGAGCTAATACTTTGTATACCTACAAAATTCATCTATTCTATGTCTATTGCTCTTATAATTCTGTTTTCTCCATTGTAAAGAGGCCCGACTCCAGAGTTATGCTGGTTGTGATGTCCATGTGTAATACTTATTAACCAGTAATACTTATTAACCATATAACTCAGACAAATGACTGACTCTTTCAGAGACTCATTTTCCTGACCCACAAAATGAAAGGCAATAATGTTATTTATTACACACTATTGTGACGTTAATATGACAGAATTGTGTGGGATGATGCATTTAGCACAGTTGTGGCATCATAACCAAGCATTCAGAGGTTTGTGACTTTTAATGAACATAGTAATAGGATTAATAATATTCCTATTGCAATACAATAGATTTAACATAAGAACTTCAGGTGATCTAACTTCCATAAGCAACCTTTTTCCTTTTTCATTCTTCTTGAATTATTGGTTTAGTACACAAAACAAAATCTTTTACATGGATAATTGCCTGGACATTTTCCTCTTTCTTTTGTGGTTGTTGTTGAGTCCCTAAAATATCTCTATTTCTTCCTGGGATAAAAATTGCCTAATAATGAAAAAATGTTCTCTTGTTTAGCGGCACCTATCATAGCAAGGAGTAACAAACTGTTTCGTGACTATCAAATAGAAAACTGAAGGATTTTTTTTAAAAAAATTATCTTTGAAGCTTTTTGGCTCTGTCCTGCATAATGAAAACTGCATAACTAACATTCAGAGTAATGATGTGTTACTACGTGAATGAACATAAAGACAATGTTAAAATTTTATTCAATGGAATATCAAAAAGCTTCAAATATAAGTTACCAAAAAACAGAATGACATTATGAGTTATTCCTGGAAATAAAATTTGCAACCTTCTGTGGCCATAGTGACAATGATCTCTATTATTAAATTTTAATAAGTTAACAATTTTAAATTTCAATAATACATATAAACGAGCTATCAGTGAAAGTGTCCCATTATTTCAGTGAGACATTAACAAAGGTACGTATTATACATTGTCATACTATTTCTCAAAAACATTATTTTTTACTCCTTATGACATTCAATTTTAACATTATGCACACACTGAATTCACGTCTGTTTCCAGAAGCAATGAAATTTTCATTTTAAATCTCATGGGTACAAATGTAAGGTCAAGCAGGTGCCAAGATGATCTGAAGCAGGCCAGATCTATTAACTGAAAGTGGTGCTTGATATTTCTTATCCTGGGTGATGGAATGAGCTTCCATTGCTAACTGAGAAATCTCTATCTAGTTATAATAATACCCCTAATTTACTGATTTTGTTTGAGGATGAATTTAGATGTAAAATATACATAATTGGATTTAAATAATTGAAACCGTTTTGTTCCTTCTGAGAAAATAACAATCTTAAGCAAATATTATCTCTTCTGAAAACTGGCAGAAGGCTGAAAAAATATATTAATGTTCTTTCCAGTTATTTTGAGAATTCTGATTGTAAAATAAGAAGACTCTAGTAAAAAACCACATTTGAAAGCACATGTAGAAATGGATATAGTTTAGATATTGCCTCACCCAAATCTCAAGTTAAACTGTAATCTCCAATCCTGGAGGTGGGGCCTGGTGGGAGGTGTTTAGATCATGGGGGCGGATCCCTCATGGCTTGGTGTTTTCTTTGCAATAGCGAGTGAGCTCTCAAGAAATCTGATCATATAAAGTGGTGGGCAACTCCCCCTCAACTCTCTCTCTCTCTGTTACTCCTGCTTTCACCATATGAAGTGTCTGCTCTCCCTTTGCCTTCTGCCATGATTTTAAGCTTCCTGATGTCTCCCTGGAAGCCAAGCAGATGCCAGCACTATGCTTCCTGTACAACCTACAGAATGGTGAGCCAGTTAAACCTCTTTTCTTTAGAAATCACTCAGTCGCAGGTATTTCTTTACAGCAATGCAAGAATGGCCTGACACATATAAAGATATTACTATCTTTAAAATAGTTCACGTAAGATGCTGTGGTATTTTTATATTTCTATGATGCCACCTTGCACAAAATAAATTATGAACATACCCTTACTCTCCTTATAGTATTTGATTACATTGAAATCTGTCTCTTGTGGGAAATTTTAATATTTTGACACAATCTAAAGGCACTAAAAGCTCATGTTTAATAAAAATTGATAGAATAAATTGAAAAAGGAAGAATAAAAAAGTGAATTAGAAAGGTGGATAATACTGTTTTAAATAAAAATGTGTCTGTGAAGAAAGAAAAATATTTCCAGAATTCAAACCATATTTGGAGAAAATACATTGAAAGAAAATATTAATTTATTATTGCAGAGGTAATATAAGTATGTAGCAATTTGATATGATTACAGTGTCCCACCAAAAACACGCTTAAATTAAATTTATATGTATTTTATAAATATAACTAAATTTTAATCATATTTTTATATACTCAAATGAAAGGTTTACAGTGGGTTTAATTTTAAAACATCAGATCAAGTATATGCTGAAATCCTCTTCTTCTGTTCCCTTCAGATACACCAAAATGATAGCCCACACATAAAATAAGAATGAAAAATGTCAGAGTCCATGTTGTAGAAATCTGTAGTGGAAACCAAACAAACAGAAACAAAAAAAACCCCCACAATTATGAACCCCAAACTTTGAGGAACTCTTAAACTCAGTGACCTATAGAACCTAAGAATCAAATTAGAATTTACTCATGTGGCTGGGATCCAAGATCTTGAGGACTGTGCAGGGCTCTGTAGGGCTAGGGAACAAACCTGTACAACACACAGTTATGAAACTGGATACTAGAAACTCTATACATCTACTATGAGGGACAAAAGCAGTATCCCTTGCCAAACCAAGGTTTATGTGGCATTAGTGCTGGAATAGAAAAGTAGCCTGAAAAACATAACAGAGAAACAATAGCTGCAGCAGTAAGTACTCATATACAGTCATTTAATATATCATGGGAGAGCATTGTTAATCAGTTTGATAAAAATGTAATGATCCATAAAAGTTACTGGGAAAATGGGTATCCATCGTGGTTTATAATGAAACTGGATTTCTACTTTACAGACTAAACAGTTGCCAAGATTGATGATATAAATACCAAAGAGTATAAAATCTTTGGAAAATAACATACAAGGATGTCTTTATAACACCAGTGTAAGAAAAGATATCTTAAATAAGGCACAGCAAGCACAAATCACATAATGAAGAAGAGTGAACTGAGCTACATTATACTAAGAACTTTTGTTTATTAAAAAAAACCATAAAGTGAGTGAAAAAATACAGGCAGTATATTTTTATAACCTATATGTGGATTTTTAATAAGCAAAATGATATTTAGTATTTATAAAACCAAAAAATTGTTTAGTATTCAGAATGTATATTAAAAATTGAGTCCTTAAGAAATAAAAAAATGAACAAAAAGACAAACATGACCAAGCATGCCACATAAATACAATTATGAATGACCTCACATATATGACATGATGCTCAAATTTAGTAAGAATTATAGAAATGCTAATCACAACAAAAGTGAGATGTTATTTCACAGTTATCAGATTAACACAAATTAAATATGAAAATATCAAAATTGCTAAATTTTGGAGCATTTAAACCATAAGAGATTATAAGCACCTTGCACAGTTAGTTGGAAACGTTTAGTAAAATGCGCATACCCAGTGGTTTCATAGTTGCATTACTCCAAGAAAACACAAGCACATATGCTCATACCTATGTACATGAATGTTTACCATAGCATTATCCACAATAGAAAAAAATAAAGAACAACTCCAATGATCATAAGTAGTAGAATGGAAAGATAAATTGCATTATTTTAACAAAAATGGAACCATTTACCACAGTGAAAACAAATGAATTAAAGCTGAATTAGTTAACACGGCTGAATCTCAATAGTACAAAATTGAGTTGAAGAAGAGAGTCACAGAATAATATGTGAAGGATTTTCACCTCTATAATCACACACAGGCCAAAAGAAGAAAATATTGTTTAGGGTCACATGAATTTAGTAAGTCTAAGAAAGCAAAGAATGGAAGTAAGTCACAGATATCCAAGTTTGTAATTGCCTCTGTAAGAAGGTGTCACTCTGGAGCCTAAAATGTTAAGGAAATGGAAAATATTAACTAAATATTAAGATTATGGGAATGACAATAATCTTCCTTGTCAGTGGCAGGCACCATATGACTCAAACAGTGTATGAGTTTTAGATCCTAATATGAATGATTAAAATATACAAATTCATAGTTAATACAATGTGTTTATATCTCAGTAAATATTTAATAATATACAGCTGATTTTTCTGAGCTAGCTAAAATGTATTTGTTTCAGTTATTTATTTCAGGTTTCGGTATACTTTATAAATGCATTGTTTGTCACTAAAATCTAATTGATAGTATAAATGTATAAATACATTAGGAAAATAAAAACTAATGGTTAACTTCTGTTTGTTCCCCCCTAATAAAATCATCTACTAGGTATAATTTATAGAACTATTGGAAGAACTCATTGTGAGCTCTGCTGGAAAAGTCAAACAAAGATTTGTAGTATATATAAAACAGCTACATGCAATTTTTATATATCCATATTAACATTGTTTAAATCTCATAGACTTTTAATTAAGACCCTGAAATAAACAAAGGTCCTATTAATTTTTCCTTTGTAAAATAAAGCAGATAAAATGTTGCTTAGCAACTGTACCAAAGAGCACTTTGGTATATCATTCACTAAATAGCAAACTTATAGATGGATAGATAGATATATAAGTCATGATATGGAGATAGAGACATATAGATAGATGCTACATGAAAGAATTAAAAAGTCATAAATTCCTTTCTCAACCTCTAAAGAAAAAAAATCATCATAATACCATCATTGCCTAAGATAGAGAGAATTCCTTAAGGTGTGTTTTATTTTCCGATTTTTTTCTAGACTTTTAAAATTTATAATTTCTTTTGTGGAAACCATTTCTCTCTCCTTTTCTAGCACAGACTTGGTCCCACACAAGCTAAAGTCGGTCCAGTTTCTACTATACCCACGCAGTCTTCAAGGGCTACATGAAAATTAAGTATGATATAGCAGGCAGCCCAGGCAACACGAGACCTGAAATGTGTCATTTTTTGAAAAACTGAATGTGTAGAATTAGCAAGAAATTAAAATATGTAAGATAGGATAAAATCTTACATATTAGACAAAACATATATATATATGTTTGTTTGTTTGTTTGTTTTGTTTTTTTGAGACGGAGTGTCACTCTGTCGCCCAGGCTGTAGTTCAGTGGCACGATCTCGGCTCACTGAAAGCTCCTCCTCCTGGGGTTCATGCCATTCTCCTGCCTCAGCCTCCAATAAATAATATATTTTTAAACAAATATATTCTTTTTTAGTTTAAAAGAGGTCTCTCTTTTTAGTTTAGCTTCTTTAGTTTAGCACAGTCTCTTTTTTAGTATAACCAATGAAAATCATGATGTAATAAATCTTTAAATCGAGAATACATACAGTATATTCATGTTAGATTTTTGGGTTTACTCAAACTATATGCCTGTTTATTCTTTTTCTATGTCACTGTGAATATTCTTCAAAGAAGTTTAAAGCAGAGCAATTGATAGTAACAAATAGGAAGGAAGGCAATCAGTTGCATAAGAGAATAAAAATTTGCTGATTTTTAAAATTTTAAAAAACTGAACTCATATTTCTTGCTTTCTATAAAAGTGTTCATGGGTTGGCAATAATAAAAAATAAAACTTGCAACTACATAGTCAAAAATTATTTTTCATTTAAATAAGCTATATGTTATAAATAAAATTATATAATAACATAATTAAAAATAAGATTTCTTTATAAAACAAATTAAAACATATTTCTAATCATATATCTGATTTCTGGAATCTGGGTCACATACCTGTATTCTATTTTAAAGGAATGAAAAAAAATGCAAATTTCCATTTTCCTAAGGAAGCAAATAACAATGTGGGAACACTTCCCAAATAAAAAGGGTATTCAAAACACATACAGAAAAAAAAAGACATATGATTAACGGCTAATGTCTGCTCCTTGTTCAATGTAAATGTGCACCTCTTTTTTGTACTTAAACATCCCACAAATAGCAAAAACTATAAAACCATCAACAGTGAACTGCTCACCCCCTAAGAAATGCAATTATTTGAGAAGTAGTTTGGTATAGTGGCTATAAGCATGATATTTATATTCAGATTGCCTTTAAAATTTAACAGATATGTGCCTGAATAACATATGTAAGTCTACTGTATTCAGTTTCTTTACTTATGTAATGGAAAGACAACAGCAAATACATCATGTGGTTCTCATGAGAGTGAAATGAATTTTTCCATATGGATATCATTCGAACACTTTGTACACACCAAGTACTCAGTATGTTCTAGCTCTTATTGTTTTACTCCATATAGATTATAGATATATATCAGGATCATGGCTTTAGGGAGAAAATGTTTGCAAGTATCATCCTATAAAATGGTGCAAGATACCATTTTCAATTTCATTTTCTGTGTTAATGTTAATTGAAACTATAGTACCCTCTTGATCCACGGCACATATATTCTGATTGTAGGAGAAAAAAGCCATTTTTAGTTGTGGGTGATACTACACCCCAAATTTGTAAGGGTTTTCTCTCAACTATTAGGGTGCTAGAATTTTATTAAACCATTTGTTAATTCACTAAAAGCAGCTGCCTCCTGATAAAGGAGGCTGTAGCAAGATAAGTGAATTGTATGAGACCCTTAAAATTGTTTTATTTCTGTTCAACTAAATTGAGTGCAATAATCAGAGGCAAAATGTGTGGGACACCATAATGATAAAAATATGTTAATTAATTACTTAGAGAGTATTACTGACAGAAGCATTGCAGAAGTTGAAAGCAAATCAAGGATATGTGATTCTTGTTAATTAACAACAACCATTTTCCCCTACGACATGAGAATGATCCCATAAGATAAAGAGGCAAGCAAAAGACTTGCTGAATTTTAGGGGGTATGAAGATTTCAGATCTGTTAACAGGTCACTGAACACAATTTGATCAGCTTAGCCAAGTTAAGTTGATATTTTTGAGGTCTCCTCAGTCCTTGGTGTCCTGGGATAGCAAGTAAATGAATAACCCACACAGAAACTCTGCAGTGCATTGAAGTGGTCACATATAGTCTGCCTCCCCGTACTATTTCTAAGGTTTCCACTATCTACTATTCCCCATAACTTCACTGCAGTTTCTAAGGCTTGTTTTGTTTTTCCCTCCTAGTTCAAATTTTTAGTACTGAACAGAATTTGTTGGAGTAATAGTTAAGGATATATCTTCTTCCAGAGAAAAGGTGGTTTATGTGATACTTAGAATTCCACTGCTGGGAAGATTTGTAATCTGGTCCTAGAAGAAACATCTGAAACATGTAGTGTGTTTGCATGTTTTGCACCTACAGGTATGTGTGAGCATATGCATCAAGGGAGGGATGGCTGCATGGCAGGAGTTGACACACTGGGAGAGTGGGCTGCCAACGTGTTTTGAGTACTGATGGGTACTCTAAATTGCTGACGTGATGCATTAATAACACACAGTTAATGATCAGCACCTTAGCTCCTGTAGCTGATGAGTTATCTACATTCAGGTGCTTTTACATTTTTCAAGGGCTTAGAAAACCAAGATCTACTCATCAGATGAAAAACAATTAATTTCTGAGGGAAAAAAAAAGAAGTGCTCCAACACCTAGGATCCTCATATCTGATTCTCCCATGAAGGCTTTCCACAAATTCTATATATTATCTTTAATCTACTAGACAGAATTTCTGCAGTGCCATATGCAAGTCATAAGAGCCATCCAGGTGACCTGCTTGAACCACACTATATATCAGCTGGGGGCCTTCTCTTAGTCTCCCTTCCACTTAATATGTTATGCTTCTCTAAGCAGTAAGAGCGAAAGAACAAATTTTCTTCTCATTTTGGAGGAGATAGTAAAAATGTTTCAAACCACTAGAATTTGAATGCAGTCCATATAGGAAGTGTAGAACTTGAGTTCTTAAGTATTACTATTACCATTTCTATTATCTTCTATGTAAGAAATTCTAAAAGTTAATTATAGAAATTCCTCTTGAACATATGAGATACTTGCTATCAGCAATCTGAACATACGAGATACTTGCTATCAGCAAGGGTACATGAACACGTTATTTATCCTTCAAGAGAAAAAACTGTCAGCATTACATTTGTTATGATAATTTCTCCTTATTATTGAGAGCAGGAGAATATTATATTACTTAGACTTTCTTTTAAATATTTTCAATTGGGTAATCTGCACTCAAGGGGTACTACTTACATTTTTCTTCACCTTCAAGTAAGCAAATGTGTTTAAGTGTGTTAAAGTTAAGTTGGTATTTATACCCTTATTTATAAAGGTAAAGGTTTATTGCACTTCTGTGCTTCTTGCTTTATTGGAGTTTATTATTTCTCGAGACCTATAATCCCAAACTATATAATTTAAAAATAAATTTGGGTTTATTATTTTATTTTTCTATATTGTATACACCAAATGCCGGGGAAATAAATCCTCTCTTGGTTACAAATAATGATCAATAAATGCTTTTTTTTTTCTTTGAGACAGAGTCTCGTGCTGTCACCCAGGCTGGAGTGCAATGGCGCAATCTCGGCTCACTGCAACCTCTGCCTCCCGGGTTCAAGTGATTCTCCTGCCTCAGCCTCCCGAGTAGCTGGGACTACAGGTGCATGCCACCATGCCCATTTAATTTTTTGTATTTTTAGTAGAGACGCGGTTTCACTGTGTTAGCCTCTTGATGGTCTCGATCTCCTGACCTCATGATCCACCTGTCTCAGCCTCCCAAAGTGCTGGGATTACAGGCAAGAGCCACCACGCCCGGCCATAAATGCTCATTTCTAATAAATTAAAAATTAATAGAATAGCAAAAATTATTAAGATTGCTTGTAATTCTATCACCCAGTATTATACATATTATATAAGTGTTTAACATATATAAATGCTTGTGTGTTTGTGTGTATATATATAGAGAGAATACACATGTGTGTATATGTGTGTATAAGTATGCAGACATAAACTCACTTAAAATTAGTTATGTACTAATGTATAATAAGAGTTTTTATACCAATATGTATATATAAAGGAGTGATGCCTAAAATATTAATAACGGAAATAAAAATAATTTTTAAAATTCATAAAACAACAGCAACAACAAAATAAACATTTTTTTATGCCCCAAGTTCTGAGTTCTTTACAAATAAAAATTACTTTAATATTTAATACTATACTGTGAGATAAATACACTCATAAAATAACAATAGGTCAGAATAAAATAAATAATTTGAGAGAATATATTACAAACAAAAATATTTGAATTAAAATACAAATAAATCTAACTAAACAATACATAAATCAGAAGATAGGCTAAAATAAAATAAAGAGAGGGAAAACATTCGGAATGGATAATGTTAGTATACTTAGTCATATATCACTTAAGCACTAAATAAGGGGTCCTTATGATGAAAGGATATAATTTAAGGAAAAAATTTAAATTGTCAGAAACTACTGTTCTGAATTAAGAAAATAATAAATTTAAGAGGGTAGAATTACACTGAAGAACGAATTGGCAGAGTTTCACAGGTGCAAACAGATTGATACTGTCTGTAGAAGAGTGGTTACTCTGGTGAGAATTTCAATAACTAAGTGACACTTAGAGGTGTGTTTTCTGGAGTAAGTCTGTTCCTGATTGGCAAGCTTCCAGCAGTGACAGCCTATCACTGGCTGCTTGCAAAACTGAGTTCACTAAGGTGAATTGGTCAATTGAACAGGTTTAAATCTGGTTCTAATGACTACTTGTTTATATTGCTCCAGACCAGTGAGTCTTTTTCAATGTTTGTGACCCCTTTTTGTATTCATTCGTCAACCAAATCAGAAAGAACAACAAAATTTGTCCCAATCTTCATTCCCATAATTCATTTATATTGAAAATGAAGTTTCATCTGTGGAGATTTCATTTTCACCTTGCACATTGATAAATATGAATTTACTGTATTTTACTATTTAGATTACCATTTGAATCACTTATGGGGACCATGAATGTGCTAAAGCATTCCTGACTGTGAGCAACAGATAACTAATGAGTTTGGGACTACTAGATTATTGAGTTACGTTGGTGATTACCTAGAGCAATTAAAGCCTAGATGTAAGCAAGTGATGTTAATACCAAGAGGAGCATGACACATTAACTCAGAGTTTCTAACTTTAAATTAGCAAAGAAAGGATTCCCTATTTAATAAATGGTGCTGGGAAAACTGGCTAGCCAAATGTAGAAAGCTGAAACTGGATCCCTTCCTTACACCTTATACTAAAATTAATTCAAGATGGATTAAAGACTTACATGTTACACCTAAAACCATGAAAACCCTAGAAGAAAACCTGGGCAATACCATTCAGGACATAGGCATGGGCAAGGACTTCATGTCTAAAACACCAAAAGCAATGGCAACAAAAGCCAAAATTGACAAATGGGATCTAATTAAACGAAAGAGCTTCTGCACAGCAAAAGAAACCACCATCAGAGTGAACAGGCAACCTACAAAAAGGGAGAAAATTTTCACAATCTACTCATCTGACAAAGGGCTAATATCCAGAATCTACAGTGAACTCAAACAAATTTACAAGATAAAAACAAACAACTCCATCAAAAAGTGGGCGAAGGATATGAACAGACACTTCTCCAAAGAAGACATTTATGCAGCCAAAAAACACATGAAAAAATGCTCATCATCACTGGCCATCAGAGAAATGCAAATCAAAACCACAATGAGATACCATCTCACACCAGTTAGAATGGCAATCATTAAAAAGTCAGGAAACAACAGGTGCTGGAGAGGATGTGGAGAAATAGGAACACTTTTACACTGTTGGGGGGACTGTAAACTAGTTCAACCATTGTGGAAGTCAGTGTGGCGATTCCTCAGGCATCTAGAACTATAAATACCATTTGACCCAGCCATCCCATTACTGGGTATATACCCAAAGGATTATAAAACATGCTGCTATAAAGACACATGCACACGTATGTTTATTGCGGCACTATTCACAATAGCAAAGACTTGGAACCAACCCAAATGTCCAACAACAATAGACTGGATTAAGAAAATGTGGCACATATACACCATGGAATACTATGCAGCCATAAAAAATGATGAGTTCATGTCCTTTGTAGGGACATGGATGAAACTAGAAACCATCATTCTCAGTAAACTATCGCAAGGACAAAAAACCAAGCACCGCATGTTCTCACTCATTGGTGGGAATTGAACAATGAGAACACATGGTCACAGGAAGGGGAACATCACACCCTGGGGAATGTTGTGGGGTGCGGGGAGGGGGGAGGGATAGCATTAGGAGATATACCTAATGCTAAATGACGAGTTAATGGGTGCAGCATACCAACATTGCACATGTATACATATGTAACAAACATACACATTGTGCACATGTACCCTAAAACTTAAAGTATAATAATAATAAAATTTTAAAAAAAGAAAATATACAAACAAAAATATATAAAGGAGAGTTAAATATATAGGATAACTTGTTCTAATGGTTTTGGCAAGACGTCTGTTTTATGTGGCCCTCTGCCTATTCTGGGGACCTTAGGCTAGCAATCAACCTCATGAATCCTTTACTTCCATAGGTTCTCCAGAAAACATCCATTTAGGTTCTTTAACGGGAGTGATGTCCGGGTTCTATTAGGATCCCTTAGATTTTCAGAGGATTTTAAATGATAAGACAAAAAGGATTTTGAGTAAAGGACAAGGTCTGACATAAGTCAAAATTATGAAAAGCAATGCTAGTTAAATATATAACATAACATTGGATTGAAAAGTAAAAATGTTTTAGGTAGAAAGAACATAATCCAACACTATTTTCCTGCCACCCTAGAAAAGAAATTTCTCCGTCAGTGTTTAATACTGGTGTTAGGTTGCACCTAATGTCATAGTTATTTCATGTTCAGTTGAGATTTGGTGCTATTAGGTGGACATTCTGATTTTGCCCAGTCTTATCCTCATGGATTTTACAACTTGAAAATTCCTAATGTAATTTTAAAAGAATTCAACAGGACAGATTTTATGGAATCTTTAAGTATATAATGGAATATATAATGGAATCTTTAAGTATCTGTTTGAATTTCCTATCATTTCTTAATCTTATTTTATAAGAGATCCTTTATAAAGACTTTGTACAGAGCAGCATATTTGGCATGAGCCAAATTTATTTATGACATTTCTATGGTAGTTTTTGTAATATTGTAGAGTAGCTTCTGAACTTTTACCTTGGGGAAGACTTATTATATAAATCAGGGTATTTAGGATAGCATGAAAATATTAGGTGATTCAGAATTGCTTTTATTCTTAAAATTAAACAAACTGTGCTTTTATAGTATTTAGAATGAGTGCCATGTTTTAAAAGCTGACATTGATGAACACAAATTTTATATATATTCCCAATACGTATAACTATATACATTTATTTTGTATATATTTTTCACGTTTCTTTTAGTAATTTGATGTTTCCTACAAAGAGCCATAGTTCAGTCATTTGAACAATAAGGATTCTGATAAAGAATTGGATTTTTAGAAGAGACTAAACTACTTACTGAATTTAAAGCCTGGTATTTTATTTTAAAATTATGATGATTTCTAATATAAACTTCACTAGCTAACGATATTAAGTCAAAATGTGTCATTAGAATTTTCTAGACAATCCAGAACCAAACAAAATGCAACTTTGTACAAGTAGACAACAAAAGCAAAACTAAAGAAAATAAGCAGCTTAATAAGAAAAAGTATCTAATGACCTTACTTAACACTAATACTCAATTTAAAAAATCTCTAGGCCTTATTGCCTTATACAAAACCCTATGAATAATGATTCTTACAAAAAAGACCTGTTTGGTTACAAATTCTCAAACAGAACAAACCCAGCAATCAGAGTCAATCAAACAAATCTAAGCTTAGATTGCAGTTTAGACTGATTCACCTGGGAACTTATCTAAAGGACAAAAGAAATCTGGGCACAAGGGATTTATTGTGAACATTTGTTGGTCCAAGGATTTCCTGCAATTCTGCCAAATGAGTGTTATAAATGAATCTTTTTTTTTCTTTTTCTTTTTTTTTTTTTTTTTAGGATGGAGTCTCGCTCTGTCGCCCAGGCTGGAGTGCAGTGGTGCCATCTCAGCTCACTGCAAGCTCTGCCTCCTGGGTTCACGCCATTCTCCTGCCTCAGCCTCCAGAGTAGCTGGGACTACAGGCGCCTACCACCATGCCCGGCTAATTTTTTGTATTTTTAGTAAAGATGGAGTTTCAGCGTGTTAGCCAGGATGGTCTCGATCTCCTGACCTCGTGATCTGCCTGCCTCAGCCTCCCACAGTGCTGGGATTACAGGCGTGAGCCACCGCACCAGGCCTAAATGAATCTTTAGTGCAACCTCCATAATTCTCATTAAATGATATAAAACCTAACAAGACATTTGACTTTATCTCTTGTAATAATATGGAAGATCTAAGCTTGTCAGACAAAGTTTCTTCAGGCAGAACAGATTGTTGATCTTATAAGCTGAGATGTCCAATCTGAGCGCCATAGCCATTAACCAATGTACTTAAAATAATTTAAATAAAAATGAAAATTAAATACATTTAAAATTTAGTTTTGTGACCACACTAGTCACATTTCAAATGATTAATACCTACACATGGCTGGCAGCTAACACACTGAATGTTAAAATACACTTATTTTCCACTATTGTGAAAAGTTATCTTGAATAGCATTGTTATATAGGATTTTTCGAAGACTATCAGAGATGTAAGTGGATTGATATTATCTACAGAAGTAAGGTTACTTGAAGGTCAGTTTTACTGAAGCATTGTCACTCAAAAATGTTCTTATTAGAGTGATTCTATCCTTGATTGGCTGATTTTTTTATACGTGGGAAGGACTGGAAGGAGGAAATATGAGCCTAACACTGTCTGTGCTCATGGGGGTGAATTGTTGATAGATCAAAACTGGTTCTGCTGATTCTTTTCTACAATAAGTCAGCAGAATATTTAAAAATCTATAAAAATCACTTAAAGAAAACATAAATGAAATTACTATACAATATAAGCAGTTTTTCAATGCATAATGTGATTTATTAAGGGACATTGGAAGAGAATAAAAATATACCTCTATTTCACAGTATGTACAAGTATAAAATCCACAAGCATCTAAGCTACCAAATTAAGGTAAAATGCCTTAAAAGCATATTTAGAATGTCAGATAAACCATTTCAACATGGTAGTATTGTTTGATGAAGATAATACAAAAAGGATAAAAAGTAAGTCATATAGCTACTTGTCTATGACTAATTTATAACTTTTTTTCTAGGATTCATCATACTAACAATAGACAAATTTTAGTTTTATAAAGCAGAAAACTGACAAACCCTCTTTAATTTGTGAAAAAAGGAGGCCGGTGATCAAGTTTTCTTTATACATCTTGATATATCTTTACTTGTAATGAAAAGCATGTATTTCTTTGTAATTTTAAAAATCAAATGCAATGAGGAACTGACACATTGCTATGTAGAGATTTTAAAATTCCAAATGAAATTAATAAACCTAATATTTTGTTGGTTCAGAACAATTTTATCAATTGACTGACTGTTTCATTTCAGATGCCTATTTCTTCTTATATGCATAAAGCCAAATAGAGCCTGGTTATGAGCAAATGAATCCATGTCAAAATGAGGTGAGAGATATAGGAAAGTAATTCAACAACCATGAAACAGCATAGCAACCACTAAATACGGAGACTGTAAAGAAATACAGACCTAGGTTAAAAGAAAATCTGAATGAAAACGTAGTGTACTTCGAGGAAGAAGATATTTGGGCATACTGAAAGACAAGTATGACTTGTCCACATAGAGAAGATGAGAGGCAGCCATTCAGGCCAAAAGACTACAGACAAAAGCATAAAGCACCAAATAGCATGATGCATTCTGGGAATTACCTTTAACATGGCATAGCTATTGTTAAAGGTGTATTATTGGAATACAGAAACATAATATTGGAAAGGGAAAGTTTTTGAACCCTGATAAATACAATGGTGTACATTAAAAATACTAGTATTTATGAAGAGTATTCTCTTTTCCATAAAGACTGGCTGAATATATCATTGACAGAGTCAAATATTCATTGGAAACCAACCTGATTGGATATCTCAATTTTAAAAATCACAGCACCTTTCAAGAAGTACATTACTATAAATCCCAAATAGAACACTAGTTACTAATTTGCCCTTAATTTTGCAAAAGGTAACACATTCTAAGAAAAACACTTTTAACATAAAGTACCATCAGTATTGCTTTGTAAATAATGGCTCAAAAATTATATCTAATCACCCTTGCTTTGGATTTTTTGGTTGTTGTTGTTGTTAATGTGTATTAATTAAGCTATAATTTGATTTTCTAAAAACTAATCTTTTGATGAAAATGCCATTAGCAGAGGCTAATGATGAATTCATATATGAAGTGAACCATTGCATACCTCATTAAAAATAAATAGTATAGAGTTAAACAAACTGATGGGAAAATTAATGAACATAACATATTGTAAATGTTAAGGTCTTAGTTTTCAAATAATCACTATTTAAAGTTTATACAATTATGAAATACTTGAAAAAATAAGCCTTCAGTTTCTAAAACGTATATAAATATATTTTAAATAATTTATTTTGAATATTCTTACTGTTATATTTTCTGAAAAAAAAATTTACTCTTTTTTGCTTTCTAGATTTTCTGATTTTCTAGTTTTTTAAAACCTTAAATGCAGAGGCATAATTTTGAAACAATTTTGATTAAATATAAACAAGTAAAAATTATGACCCTTCATTTATAATTCTAATGTTTGATACAGTGGGCTACTCTGTATTTGCAGTTGTCACTTACTCTGTCAATTAATAAATGTTCAATACAAAATGCAAATGATATTTTTTAACAGTGCCAACTTAAAAATACAAAAGTAAATAAGATGCTTTTTAAAAAGTTTTTAAAAACCTGATTATAGAATTGTATATTTTAGCTATTAAATACCTCCATATACTTATTACCATTCTAACTTTTCTTTGTATCAGTATTATATATTTTAATTGTATTTTATCACTTTCACTATGTGCCCTAACTTCTACTACGCAAAAGAGTCAATAAGGTCTAAAATAGAGGACTCAAACTTGAATGTAAGGGCAGTAAGGACAAGTGAATGAAGCAGATCAAAGTTTCCTTATTCATTCATTTGTTAATTAAGTTTGATTATCAAACATTTATTAAGTGTTTCCTATGTGCCCAGCCCTCTTTAAATTCTTAGGACATATGATTACCAACAACAACCAAAGGTTTTTACCCCAAACTTTTTACATTCCACAGGTGGAAAAAAGACAACAAAAGAAATAAATGTAACAAATAATTGAAAGGTTAGAAGGTGAAATTATTCACTCGAGATGCGACAATGGTTTTTATCAAAGATAGTGCAATAAATGAGAAGTGTTTAGACGAATATAAGGGGAAAAAATAGCAAGAAGGAGGATATTGAATATTCCCAACTCAAAGAAATAATAAATATTAGAGATGATGGATATGCCCATTACCCTGATCTAATCACTATATATTATATGTATCTAAACATCACTAAGTACCACACAAATATGTCAATAAAAAATAAAGCAAAATAAAATTAATGCTACTTTTCAACTAATTGATTTCCTGTTAAGTAAAAAGTTGACGTTTAAGGAATTTGTTTTTCTAAAGAAGCTACAAAACAGATTATGTTGTTAAATCTCCCATTTAAAATTTTTCAAAAAAAATGTATAAAATTATGAAAATTATTTGTGTCATTTAGTTGAGTCTTTATTTCCAACCTGAACATATGTCTTATGTCTTCTTTCACCACTGCCCCTAAATATGCTTATAGCTATCAAACATATAATAATAATCCAATCAGAATTTACCAGAATGAAGTAGACAAATGAGAGTTTTAGACTTGATATTTTAGGAGACAGGCTAGTAATGTTGTAGAATCTAAATTATTTACCAAATATTTTTAAAATGCTAATGTAAAAGATATTTTTGATTGCTAATATTTTAAAATGCTGAATAACCCTAGAAAATAAGATTTTGAAATTACATATTTATGAACCTCTTTAATTATCAATGTATGAACTTAATTTTTTTCATGGCATAAGATTATGTATCTTTATTTTTATTTTAAGAAATACATATTTCCTTCATTTAAAACATTTACTGGAGTCATTCATTTTCATCCTCAAAGTCCCCATTATGAGGGGTGTATTAGTTTGTTCTCACGCTGCTGATAAGACATACACTAGACTGGGTATTTACAAAGAAAAAGAGGTTTAATGGACTCACAGTTCCACATGGCAGTGGAGGCCTCCCAATCATGGCAGAAGGCAAAAGGCACGTCTTACATGGCAGACGAGAGAGGATGAGAGTAAAGTGAAAGGGGAAACACCTTGTAAAATCATCAGATCTCTTGAGACTTATTCACTACCAGAACAGTATGGGGAAAAACCCACCCCCATGATTCAATTATCTCCACCTGCCCCCACCCCTGACATGTGGTAATTATTACAATTCAAGGTGAGATTTGTGTGGGGGCACAGCCAAGCCATATCAAGGGGATTGTCTATATAAACAATTTTTTTTTCCTTTAGGGCATGCTACATTTTAGTAGATATTTATATAATTTTGGAATGTTTTTGCTAAAAGCAATTTAGTGCAACTTTTATTTCGAATTTATTTTCTGAAGTTTACCAGAAGCTTTGATAGATTTTTTTCATCTTTTCTGCTTAAAATATATTTTAGCATAAGTATAGTAAAAAGAATTAAAAAATTAAAAGCAATTATCATAAAAAGTAAGAGGAAAAATTTCTCACCAAAAAGGTGAAATATAGTTGGCTGATCATGAAAAATACCCATTACAGTGCATTCAAAATAGTCCAAGTTACTTTTGTTTTTAAACACCTGGCAAAAAAAAAAAAAAGAGCAGCTAATTCTCTGGAGATAGACACAGGTTTCCCACAAATTTATACAGGGTATGAAATATTTTCCAAGCCAGTTTGTAGACGACACCACATACCAGGTACCTAGCATTTCTATCAGTTACAGCAAGGATTACAAATGTAGGTGTGTTCCTGATGCTAAGATGAACTTCCCCAGGAAGTAGAAAAGATGAAGTGAAGCAGCTTATAGATATTGAGAATGTAAATATGTTGGGAATCTAAGTGACAGGAATTTTTGAGTTGAAGATCCTGAGGGACTGCTGGGTTTAAAAAGAGCTGCAATTGTTATAGGGTACCTGAAGAGAAAGATACCCAAGAAGAATATTTTAATTTCTGGATATTATTTTTAAAAGACTCTAATAATTCACGGAAACTATTTGCATTGTGTTACAAATTCTGGTTTTATAATATTTTTTAGACAAAATCACTAATGACCTTTTCCTCATACATCACATAGCCCCTAAACTGATTTATTTCTCAAGTGCATTTCTCAGATGAGTGTATGGATGACATATTCTGTGAATCTTTTCCTCTTTATAAATCTCTTCATTTTACTTCATCCAGGTACAGGATTATGGGATTACTGCTCTTTTCTCTTAATGGCTTTGCTCTTATATCACCAAGTTTCAGCAGATAGGTGTCCGATATAAGCCTGACTCTTTTCCTTTGTAGTTTACATTTTGTTTTTGTGTTAAAATAGTTTTTTTTGCTTTTTTTTTTTTTTTTTACTTTTCCCAAGGAATTCAGTCATCTTACTAGGATATGGCTATGTATGTGTATTTCATAGTCAATCCTTATAAGAATTTAATGAACAGTAGATTTACCTTTAAATATCAGATTCTCTTTAGCTTAAATAAGTTGTATTATATCTTTAATGCTGTCTTTTTTCCATTCAGAGTCATCAAACTCAGCCCCACAGATTTTCTCCCCTGCAGTTGTCCAATACAATGGTATTATCTCCATCAATTCTATTTTCTCCTTTTGAGCGTTTCTCCAATTTTTCTCCAATTGATTCCCTGGATAATTCCACAGGCCTCTTTTGTTTTTCTTAGTAAAGTATTAGGTTCGATGTTTTCCTTTTGTGCTTTGAGACATGCCTTGCACAGAGTGTTTTTCAAAACATCAATTAACACGGCAGTGGCCTTCTTCATTTCCTGAATGCTTTGTAAAACTTACATTAATTTTTGAATATTGTTTTTACCTTGTTTTTGAAATTCCACAGCACATAGACATGTTTGTATGTAAACACACACACATATATACATATTCATATATACATATATGTGTTTCCTAAGAGTATTGTTCTTAGAGTTCCACCTGATATTCACATCTATGGCTGCTGGGTCCCTTCACATGTGCTGTTCCCTATTTCTCTTGGTTAAAGGTTTATTAGTCACCACATTACTAGTTCTCTCTTGAAGTACAAGAAATACATTTCACTGGTTTCATCTTTCCTGAGCTTTTCACAGCCTCAGAAGTAGAAAAGCTGCAGACACCTCTTCATCTACTCATCCTCTCCTTGGATGTCAGAGAAATACATTTTCTCAATATCGAATGTATACTTTTAATTTGACTGATCATTGTGTCTTTTGGATCCAATCTCATTCCAGATTGCACAGTCTACCTCTGGTGTTTTCTACTTACTAGGAGATGACAACATTGAGCACCAGCTCTCTCTGTCTGGTTTCTTTTGGAAATTGGGAATGAATCTACTTGAAGCCCAAACCTGGCAGCTGCCTGTCTTAGAGTAGACAAGGTGGTTTGGAGTCAGAGTAGAGGAGAGACAATTATTTTAGTCAAGAATATTTTTATTTGTTTTGTAATGATCCTTTAACATAATGTCTGCAAAAATAATCCCTTCCCTTACAAGATGTCTGTACATACTTTGCTGTGTTTTGAGGAATACTAGGAGTAATAAAAGTTGAGTGTGTGGATATTATAAATGAGAAAGGGATCTATAAATTTTGTTGGAAACATTGAATTATGTGATGTAATTTAGGTTAGAGATGATAATTTTTTAATGAGAAAAAAGTTTCAATGATTTACACTTACAAGGCTTTTTACCAAGGTTACTGGTTTTTGCCAAGGGGCTACAACTACAACTAACATGTTAGTTGGTAGATGCGCCAAACTTTGATCCTAGTTCCCAGGCCCAAAGACGCTGACATCTGTAAATGTTACATCTCTAGTGGCAAAAGGTAATCCCAATCCCTCATGATTTCAGTCTGTAATTACTTTTATTAACCAAGTTTACACGTGGGCATCAATGCATCAAGGCAGAGAACCTCTTCTTTCAGTAGTTACTGCTCTTCTGCTGGAATTCTAAACTTGATCTTTGAGCATTTTACCTATGCCATTAATACAAGTGCCATAAAAGAGAGCACAATTTTAATCAGCAATTTGACAAAATCTCCCTTACCAAAAGCATACACTCTTAATAACACACTAGTGCTAAAAATTTCATGGGCAAAATAATAATAATAAAAAAATTAAATTAAAAATAAATCTTAGGGGCTAAAAAAAGGAGAAAACCTAAGTTACTGTTTCTCTGACTACATTATATTTTTAAAAATAGAATATTAAAATAGATGTTTAAATTGATGGGGTACAGAATAAAATGTCACAATTAAGTTTGTGAAGAAGAATGAATGATAAAATGAAGAACGGGCTAACCTTCCTTTTATTTATTTATTTATTTATTTTGATGGAGTCTCACTCTGTCGCCCAGGCTGGAGTGCAGTGGCAGGATCTTGGCTCACTGCAAGCTCCACCTTCTGGGTTCAAACGATTCTCCTGCCTTAGCCTTCGGGGTAGCTGGGACTACATGTGTGCACCACCAGCCTC
The DNA here is from genome assembly GCF_029281585.2 of Gorilla gorilla gorilla. Lineage (NCBI taxonomy): Eukaryota > Metazoa > Chordata > Mammalia > Primates > Hominidae > Gorilla > Gorilla gorilla. The sequence continues at coordinate 65,438,020 of NC_073224.2, read as the reverse complement.
GGCTGTTTTTTTTTTTTTTTTTTTTGGGAGACACAGGGTTTCACCATGTTGGCCAGGATGATCTCGATCTCTTGGCCTTGTGAACCGCCCACCTCAGCCTTCCAAAGTGCTAGGATTACAGGCATGAGCCACCGTGCCCAGCCGAGCTATCCATTTTTATTAGCAATGTGACTAATACTAAGGAGTTCAAAACTGTAGGCACAGTGAACAAGACAGGAGTCAATTGCAATAACAAAACAAGTGAAGTAGAAATCATTTTTAAAAACAAGAGACTATTTATTATTTATATTATAAATGTTGGTTGAAGAAACATATGTTTTTTCTGGGATAAAAAATTAATACAGGTAAGTGCATTGTGTACATGAAAAATATAAAAAATTCTGTAATGAAGAAAGTTTTAAAAAGCCAAAGTATCCAGGTCATTTAAACAAATTCAACTCATCTATGAGTTACTCAGTCTCTGTTATTGTGCAAGGTTCTGGTGTCTTGCACTTTGAAAATATTTCAATCAATCTTAATGTTCATAATCAACCTGATAGTGCCTCATAAAGTACTTATCTTTGCTTTACATTTTCCTAAAAAAAGTATGATTTTTGTCAGAAATATTTAGTTGTATTAAATTAATATGACAAACAATCGTATGAAGTCAATTTCAATCTTATTAGTGAACAGGTAAATGCAAATGAAGATTAAAAGTAAATATTATTTTATATCAATTCAGTGGACAAATTTTAAAATCTTGCAACACCAACTTACATGGAGAAAGTAGATCCACAGTGTCTATTAAACATTACCAATAGGAATAAAAACTGTTCAAAATAACTTTGAAAACACTTTGACATTTTCTTATAATATTCTATATACTATACAATGTAAAGATTTATCTTTTAGGTATAAACTATAGAGAAACTGTTACACATGCCCACCAAGAACTTTTTATAAATATATAACTGACATCACTTTTTAATATCAGCAAAAACATGAAAAAACTGAAATGTCTATAAAAAGGGAAGTGAGGGAAAGAATGTTAAACATGAAATATTTTACCAAATTCATAATGAATTGCAGCAAATTAATAGATAACTTTTAGGAGTATAATATCAAGAAGAAAAATAAGTCCCCAATAGTACATGTATTAGCAAACCATATTTTAAAAGTTAAAAACTAAAATAAAACTGTAAGACCCTATGAGTGTCCAATTTCAACATTTATGTTGGGTGGTAGCTTCTCTTGTGCACACTATATTATATTATTAATTAATTAAGAGCCATGTGTGGACCAGTAATAACAATGTCCTGACACAGTAATTTTGAATAGTCACATTCTGTACACTGTGGATTAGAAGATTTTTGTAATTGAAAAAGTAATGTAGAGCTTAAGGTTAATTTGGACAATTCATGTTGTCACTGTATTTCTTGAGTCTTGAGTGAAATTTTGCTGGCATGATTCACTTCATAATTTTTATTTTTCCTTTCGCTTTGTTAAAACTCCCAAGGCAGATCGAACACCTATTAACTAAGCACCTAACTTGCCCCTAGAGGTAATGTTTTTATGTCTTCAAGTTCAGAGTATTAACTAATTTATGATAAGCAAAATGTTGGCTATTGTCTTTAGGCTACAACTCGGAATAATTTTGCCACTTGAGCACATATCTTCTACCACTGAAATACCTGTATCATTAAAGCACAGAGATTTGCCAGACATTACAAGATAAGTAAGTGTCAAAACGAAGAATCAAACTGTAACTCAGCTAGCATTCCTGGACTTTCTAACTTCTGGATCATACTTATGTGTGTTTTATGAACAATTAATCCTATTTAAGGATATCTTCAGTAAACAACTGCAAGGTATTCTTCCTGTAATTTTTTTAAATGTGGTTTTCAAAAGAATATAATAAAAGAAAAAGCAAAAAATGCTATATGTACTATCTCTATTAATCAACTCATTAATTATTTGAAAATCTAGTAATTGATTTTTCAGACTCATTCCAAAAACAATTCCCTAGTTATATACAAGACATAATTCATATGTAACATGATATGTCCTTTAAACTTTGTTAAAGGGTTGTCAATAATAAAATGATATAAATTCTTATCACCTTTAAGAACAATGACTCTAAAGTCTCAAGTGAGAAGAAATATATAAAGTTTATTTTCTGGAAACTGTTTGCTTTAGTAGTATTATGTAGAAGTTTGAATTTTGCTTTTGTGCTTACAAGCAAACAATCTTGTAGTCTTTACTGTTTACATAATGATATCAACATAAATTTCAAAGAAAAAAATTACTTTCAAATATACAAACTTTTTACTTTCAAATTGCTAATTTTAGTTTTTAAGAGTATTTATAGACTTAAATTGAGTATATATTAGCAGAAAGTTTATATTTCATATTGACAATTTATTGGTCAATAACTTAAAAATTCTTATCTTTCACTGTGAGGAAATAGAAAGAATGTCAAAACCTTTGAAGATTACCAGAGATTTTAAGTACATGTCTTCCATATAAGCAGTAACTTTGTTTCAAGTTACCTTTAAGCACTATTTTTGGTTAATAAAATAAGTAGGTCAGGCCTGGTGGCTCATGCCTGTAATCTCAACACTTTGGGAGGCCGAGGAGAGCAGATCACTAGGTCAGAGGTTTGAGACCAGCCTGGCCAACATGGAGAAACCCCGTCCCTACTACAAATACAAAAATTAGCTGGGCATGGTGGTGGGCGCCTGTAAGCCCAGCTACTCGGGAGGCAGAAGCAGGAGAATCCTTGAACCCAGGAGGTGGTTGGCTGCGGTGAGCTGAGATGGCGCCACTGCACTCCGCTCTGGGCAACAGAGTGAGACTCCATCTCAAAAAAAAAAAAAAAAAGAAAAGAAAGAAAAAGAAAAGTTTAATTTCTGGAAAAATAAAAACGAACTCCAGGAACCTAATATCTTTCCATGTTACTTCCACAGTTTGGTAGAGTAAATAGAAAGCTCTTTTCTTTTTGAGATTTAGAAATATTACTTTATAAAAATTATATTTAGATTGCTCCAATAAGTTTTTTTGGTTTACATTTGATAATTCTTTAGGTGTATATAATTTCACATTCTTAAATATTTTGAATAGTTCTAGATATTTATTTATACTTGTTAAATACTATAACACATTGTGACTAAATATATTTCTTATACTTCATTCATTATGTAATTCAGATATTCCAGTTTCCAGTTTAAAGTGGACATATTTTTATAACTATTACATAAGTAAATGATATTGAGAAATATATGTGAAAACTCATTACTTTTACACACTGTGATATCTTTCTCTAAAGTCTCATTTGGGGTGTTTAGTGAAAAGGTTTCTGTTTTTTTGTTATTTAGATGATGAAATAAATATCTTCTATAAAGTTATACATTTTTATTTTTATTTTTTATAATTTCATGCAAGTGTTCACTCTTTTCTAATAAAACATTTCTTAGAAAGAAAGCTATCCATTTTAGGGGGAGACTTTATTGTTATTCCATAATTGACTGGAGTCTGTAAGTTTATGTTTACACCTTTTGCATATTTATTTTTTCAATTTTATATAGTTATAAAAATATTATGAAACAAAATTTGAGGATGGAAACTTATAATTTTATACCTTTTTAAATTGCCAGGTAATATAATTCTTCTGTGGCAAACCAATAATTTTCGGGTAAGTTTGTGACACAGATGAGATGAATTTCTCTTTCTAGGTAAACAATGAAACATTAATTTGCTATCTCTCCTTGAAACTCTGCTTTTAATATCTTAAAATCCCTTGTGGCTTCAGTTTCATCCCAGGCTTATGTTCAAAGTTATGCAGAGATAACTTTCTGAAAGAGACATCTACAAATAGTGTGTATTCTCAGGGGTGCCACAAAGTTATATCTGCCTTAAGATTTTCAATTTCTACTCTAATACAGTTCATAAAATTTCTACTACAGAAGACATCTTTTAAAAATTAACTTTCATGGATGTATTAATTGAGAAGAGATAAGTTAAAATATCTGAACATTATCAGAAAATTAAATTGAAGATATTCACAACATATTCTATAGTACTTATTTATACTTCCCTTTGATTTGTTTTTCAACTTCAGTTATCAGTAAAATGACATTGTATTTACCCAGTAGATGCTCAGTTCATAATAAAGCAATTATCACAATCCACTTGAGGACTGACAATTGTAAAGCAGTAACTACTCTAGATTGATGTAATGTTCTGTCATATTTGTGCCATCAAAGGCATAAATAAAGAGTAGTTCAAGCTTATT